>NC_143062.1:24385000-25635000 GCF_052426305.1 Pelodiscus sinensis
GTGCATTTGGTCCATAATGTCTCATCTACAAATCAAACCATTTCAGATGCAGATTTTAAAAATGTGTATGGTTAAGAGTTTAATCAAAACTTCCAATATACAACTTTTGTCAGTGATGCAAACCTTGAAGATGGCAATTTTTCTCCACTGTGATGAATAATTCTATTATAAAGGCCTTATATTTGTTTTGAATTATGTATTTTGCTTGTGACTCAAACTGACTCTATGAGATTTTTTTTCTTATAACTCACATGTATAAATATGAGAGAACATAGTTTAAGTAAACTATATAAGAAACTGTATCTGTTGGCACATTACAGCAAATTATTAATATTGACCAATAGTATGATAAAATGTAAATGGGACATTTAATTTTGTAAGCTAGTTTATATTGAACCTCTTAGAATGTGCATGCTTAAATAGCCTGATTTTAAACAGATGTCACTTTTCAAAGTAGGAAATCATATGTCTTGAACTACCCATATTTTAATGTTCATCCATTAACCACATTTCATTGATAAATGACAGGCAACAGAGTCATCCAACGGAATTATGTTTAGGGAAAGATGCCAAGCTGTAGAATTTTGAAATGGAAACTTTATTTCCACATTTCCCACCAAAATGCAACATTCGATCACACCTTTTTCCTACAGAATTCCAGACAAATGATAAATATTATCTTTTGATGAGCAACTACCAAGGAATACATCCAATTTTTATGAAAAACAGTTAGGGTATGTCTACACTGCATCCGTAGTTCGAACTAGGGATGCAAATGGAGACAATCGAACTAGTTAATGAAGCGGGGATTTAAATATCCCGTGCTCCATTAACATGATCTCGCCGGCGCGCTAGTTCGAATCACAGCTGATTCGAACCAGGAAGTGCGCGCCGGGACGCGTTAGTTCGGACTAAAGCCCTTAGTCCGAACTAATGTTACTCCTCCATTTTTTGAGGAGTAACATTAGTTCGGACTAAGGGCTTTAGTCCGAAGTAACGCGTCCCGGCGCACACTTCCTGGTTCGAATCAGCTGTGATTCGAACTAGCGCACCGGCGAGATCATGTTAATGGAGCGCGGGATATTTAAATCCCCGCTTCATTAACTAGTTCGATTGTCTCCATTTGCATCCCTAGTTCGAACTAGGGATGCAGTGTAGACATACCCTTACTGATCTGCTGGTCTTTAGAGAAGGCAAAAGAGTAACTCCATGAAGACCATGGGGTACAGGCAGTCCCCGAGTTACGCGGATCCGACTTACGTCAGATCCGCAGTTACGAACGGGGTTTGCTGCCCGTCTCCCTGGTCTGCTGAAGACAAGCAGACCAGGGAGATGGGAAGCAAAGCCTCTGAGGACACCGGCAGCGGGACAGCCGCGGCGCGTCTGGGCTGTCCGCTGCCCACGTGCTCCGCGGCTTTGCTCCACGTCTCCCCAGACCAGGGAGACGGGGAGCAAAGCCGGGGAGCATGCGGGCAGCGGACAGCCCAGACGCGCCGCGGCTGTCCCGCAGCCGGCATCCTCAGAGGCTTTGCTCCCCGTCTCCCTGGTCTGCTGGTCTCCAGCAGACCAGGGAGACGGAGAGCAAAGCCGCGGAGCACGCGGGCAGCAGACAGCCCAGACGCGCCGCGGCTGTCCCACTGCCGGCGTGTTCCGCGGCTTTGCTCCCCATCTCCTTGGTCTGCTGGAGACCAACAGACCAGGGAGACTGGGAGCAAAGCAGAGCAAAGGTGCGGAGCACGCGGGCAGCGGACAGCCCAGACGCTGGAGACCAGCAGACCAGGGAGACGGGGAGCAAAGCTGCGGAGCACGCGGGCAGCAGGACAGCCACAGCATGTCTGGGCTGTCCCGCTGCCCCCGTGCTCCGCGGCTTTGCTCTGGACGCCTGTTGTAGAGCAGCTGGGGCGCTGCCGGTTGGTCCCGTAGCGCCGCTCTGGGCGCTACGGAACCAACCCGGCAGCACCCCAGCTGCTCTGCCCCAGGCGTCCTGATTCAGCCTCTGCTGGTCAGTTTCAGCAGCGGCTGAATCTGGACGCCTGGGGCAGAGCAGCTTGGGTGCTGCTGGGTTGGTTCAGTAGCGCTGAGGAGTGGCGCTACTGGAGCAACTCAGCAGCACCCAAGCTGCTCTGCCCCAGGCGTCCCCAAGTCAGCCGCTGCTGAAACTGACCAGCGCTGACTACAGGAAGCCCGAGGCAGAGTTGCTCTGCCCCGGACTTCCTGGAATCAGCCGCTGATCAGTTTCAGCAGCAGCTGACTTGGGGACGCCTGCGGTTCTTAAGTTGAATCTGTATGTAAGAACTGGCGTCCAGATTCAGCCTGTTGAAACTGATCAGCGGCTGATTCCAGGAAGCCCGGGGCAGAGCAACTCTGCCTCGGGCTTCCTGTAGTCAGCCGCTGGTCAGTTTCAGCAGCGGCTGAATCTGGATGCCAGTTCCGACTCACATACAGATTCAACTTAAGAACAAACCTACAGTCCCTATCTTGTACGTAACCCGGGGACTGCCTGTAATTATGTCAGACTAAAGTTCCTTGGAGGTACTCGAATATCATAGTGATAGGTAGCAGTACAAACCCTATGGCTATGTCTACACTACCAGGTTATTTAGAAATAAGTTATTTCAAAATAATAACTCCCAAAATAGCTATTTTGAAATAAGCTTACTCCTCTTCACAAGCAGGAGTTATTTGGAAATAACAAGCCCATTATTTCAAAATGACAGACTTTTTAGTGTAGACGCTCACCGTGTTATTTCGAAATAAGGGGAGTTTTTTCAAAATAATTCTCCAGTGTAGACATGCCCTAAAACAGATAATGACATGGGATAAGAAACTTTATCAAATACAAAACTCTTAGGGTATGTCTACACTTGCCCCCTAGTTTGAACTAGAGAGGCTAATGTAGGCATTTGAAGTTGCAAATGAAGCCCAGGATTTAAATATCCCAGGCTTTATTTCTATCTTTCTGTCTGGGCACCATTTTTAAATCCCCCTAGTCCAAACTAACTGCCTGCAGCTACACACAGCAGTCAAACGTTAACTCAAACTAAGGACATATTTTTGTGTCCTGTGATATACAGTGGGATGTATGGTCAGGAATACTTCACAATACAAATCTTTCTAACCTATTCAACTCACAACTGCCATCGGAACACTTTAAAAAACCTTATACAGAATGTCCAAATGACAACCCTCATTGTCTCCTAGAACCCATTCCTTAACTGGATTCTAAATCTGTGATTGGGAGAGATGTAAACACCTAATTCCTCCTCTCTTGAAGTGCTCCCAGAGGAATGGTAATAGAAGGGAAAGCAAACCTACTGGTATTTTTCTAGGCAGAGAAGATGCAGATGAACCAATGAGACAGCAGGAACTGTTTGGGTCTTTCAAGCTGGTAAATATCAGTACATGGGTGCCAGGAGCATAAGAGATCCTATGATAGACAGAATGTGTAAATGCAATAGGAGCCATTTTAAGCTGAGTGGAACGGAAGCAGCACTAGAGATAGGAAGGCTGATGAAACACCGTCTTCTACCATTCCAACATACAAAGATTAATTTCTTAACAGGAGAGGGATCACTTGGTGATTCCCTGTTCAGTTCATTCCCTCTGGGGAATTCAGCATTGGACACTGTTGGAAGACAGGATCCTGGGCCAGATGGACCTTTGGCCTGACCGAGTATGGCCGTTCTTATTATAACAGCATAGCTCTGCTTCTTCTCCTCTGTCCCCCTCATCCATTATGTGAAAACATAAAATAATTTGAATTGCTCTGGAGTTTTATAATTGTGCTGTATTCATGGGCAGAAAGAATTGGGCATATGTGTTTCATATGAAAAATTTTATCTGCATAGTTCCTGGCTTTTTACTTATAATACATATTACCTACCACACCTCAACAGCAATAATTCATGTCTTACCTGTTTGTTTTTGTAAGGGACCATATTCAAGAGCAAAAGAAGAACAAACGAATAGGTGCTTATTTGCATTCTGGGATGAATACATTATGAGACCACAAGTCACATTCAGAGCTGGGTTAAAAAAGTTGAAATTCTATTGACTTTGACCATACCAACTTACTTCAGTTCTAATTTTTCCCTTAGGCTTTGTCTACACTGCTGGGTTTTCGCTCAAGAAGCTTTTTGTGGAAGAGATCTTCCGCAAAAACTTCTTGAGCAAAAGTGCATGCACACCTCAAAAGCGTATCACAAAAGCGATGTGCTTTTGCGCAAGAGAGTGTCCACACTGCATGGACACTCTTGCGCAAGAAAGTTCTGATTGCCATTCACAGAATGGCCATCAGAGCACCTGTGCTTTTTCTGATAGGCTCTTTTTGTGCACGTAACTCATGTTGAGCACAAACCTTTTTGTGCAAGAAGTTATTCCTCATAGAAGGAGGTATACCTACATCACAACAAGCCCTCTATTCTGCCGTTTTACAGTAAATTTTCTTGTGCAAACATGCGCTTGAGTTGTGGATGCTCTGTGGGTTTTTGCACAAAAATGGCTGGTTTTGTGCAAAAACCCTGTAGTGTAGACATAGCCTTAGAGCAGGGATGGGAAAAAGGGCCTCCACGAGCTGGATGTGGCCCGCCAAGCAGGTTTATCTGGCCTGCAGTGGCCCTGCCGCTCCCCCGCCCCCAGACCAATTAGGGCCTGGGGGCGGGTGAGCGTGCAAAGCTTCCTCCTGCCCTGTGAGCAGCATGCAGCGCTTTGAAGCACTGCGTGCTGCTCGCAGGGCAGGAGGAGACATCACGTGCTCCCCAGCCCCCAAGCCCTGATTGGCCTGTGGGCAGGAGTGTGCAAAGTTTCCTCCACCCTTCCCCCCACCCTGCAAGGAGCGCATAGCACTTCTAAGTGCCATATGCTCACGCAGGGCGGGAGCAGGGCGAGGGAAGATTTGCACAGCTCTCCCACCCCTAGGCCAATCAGGACTTGGGGGCGAGGGAATGCGTGATGTCTCCTCCTGCCCTGCGAGCAGTGCGTGGCACTTTGAAGTGCCACATGTTCCTCACGGGGCGGGGTAGGGTGGCAGGAGGCTTCCCGCGCTCCCCATGCCCCCAAGCCAGTCAGGGCCTGAGGCGGGGGAGTGTGTGAAGCCTCTTCCTGCCCTACCAGGGGCATGGGTGCCTAGTGGGAAGGGGGAGAAAAGGGGCTCCCCCTACCCCAGACTAATTATGGTCTAGGGGTGGGGAAGCCCAGAAGCATTCTGGCCCTGCCCCTTCTGGATTAGGTCCTGCCCCTGTCCCCCGGCCCAAAATTATTGCCCACCCCTGCCTTAGAGTCTCAGGGGAGAGAGTATGGCTTGGAGATCTGTATAATGAGAGAGGAAATAGAGGACAAATTCTGCACTTGGATACGAGCACAAAACTCCTATTTATTTTGGTCAGAAACGTGTGTACCTCTCTTTATTCATTAGAATAAATGTCTAATGAAATATACATTCTTACAGCTAGCATATTGTTATAAAAAGTCAAATGAAGGAATTGTGTAGGTAGACAATATTACAGAACAATCCCCCAAGCTTATTGTTATCCTTATTCAAATATTTTAATCTTAAAGTCAGTATTCCTTCATTTGACTCACTAAGGAATGGTTAAAGTTTTAAAGGAATTTGGTGTGTCAGAACCAGTTGTTCAGATACAGTAAGGCAAGTATTTTGATTTCTTCTCTTATCACAGAACTGGTGGTTGTTCTTGACAGCACTCCAGTGCTGATATGCAGACAAGCTTTGTGGGAGCAGTGAACAGGATCATGACAGTCCTAGAACAGTTTGTCATGACAGAGGTTAAAATGGATATCTGGGATGTGGGATGGGCTCAGGTAGAAGAGAGAGGTAATTTAGTTTTGTCTTCTTCAATTCTCACTACCACTTTCTCAGTCTCCTGGGTAAATATGTAATCAGACAGTTTAGCCAAAAGCTATATAGTTAAGGAGAGAAAACATGCAGAATCAGGGTTTATTATGGAAGTGATTACATGCTCCACATGTGATCATCATCTCATTTCTCTACAACTATCACATTTAAACAGTCTTCTTGCAAGGGTTGAAAACATTTGCAAACTATCTTGTAACCTAAAACTTCAGACAATATAATATTTTAGCCTGCCTGTACTATATTTCTTCTGAGCTTCTCATGTGTATGAACAGTAGCACTCATAGACAGTGCAGATATACAGCTTCATCTATGGCTTTATATGTAAAGGTTTGGAATATTCTTTTCTATATACCAACCACAGGCTACAATGAAAAAAGTTATTTTAGAAGGCAGAATTATTTTCCAGCAGGAATTTTAGAATTCTTTTCAGATTCCATATAAAGGAAATGTTAATGTACTCTGCTGCTAACATTCAATATGGTGTTCTGGGACCCTCAGTTCCTCTCTGTATAATATACATTTCCTAGATTGTTTCAAGGCTACTTTTTAAAATCCTAAAACCAAAACCTATATTATAAGGCTCATTTAGTCTGAATTGTGTGACAAGGCCCTGTGGCAGAGCTGCTCCAAGCAGTGAGAATTATGCAACAAAAATAGCTAGCCATCTTTCCTAGGATGCCAGCCCTCACTCTGTCAAAGAGTGTCTGTCCTGTATTTCTGAGACAAGATCTAATGGTACATCTTGCTCATCTTTGGTATCCTGAAATACAAAGCATCTACCTCTCACTGCCTCCTGCTCTGTCCTGTTAAAGTCAACAGCAGGCACTGAGATGCACTGAACTCGCTCTAGTGGAGAAACACAGAAGCATTAGAGATGGTGCATGAGTACAAAATGTCAGATGGACAAACTAAAAAGCCATTCACCTATAATTTTTATACTCACACCTATCACCAGAACAGGAAAATTGACGTTGTCGAATCAATGGAAAAAATAAATTAAATAAAGAGTGGGATCTTGGCAAAAGAATAGCTGTTTGTACACGATAAATGGGACTCTGCCTAAAATTGAACAGCAGCAGATCAACGTTATTTAAATGGTAACCTCTTTCTAGATTCTTAAGATTTTTGAAGCAGGAACAATTTCTTAAAACTTGTCTGCAAAAGAAGTCTAGCAAACTGCTGGTGCTTCCTAAAAATATTAATTGATAAAATAGTCTAAAAATAATGAATAATTCATTGTTGTTTCCGGAAACTTTAAAAAATATTTTTGCAGAAAGCATAAATAAATTTTCCTCCATGAGAAAGTCAATATTTTACAGAGATGTTTGAAACTGTACTGCCACCTGCTGGCTTAAATTGATACTGGAAATGATGCTACGTTCTATTTTGACACATTATTTAAAAAATGAAACTTTGAGTGCCTCTACACAGCAACATTATTTTGGAATAACTGATGTTATTTCAAAATAATAAAATGTGCATCTACAAAGCAAGCCATTATTTTAAAATAAAGTCGAGATGGAGGTCTTCTTACTCGGACTCCTATAACCCTCATTTTATGTGCCAGGGAAGATAATGAAGCAAGTTATTAAGAAAATCATCTGCAAACGTCTGGAAGAAAATAAAGTGATAGGTAACAGCCAGCATGGATTTGTAAAGAACAAATCATGTCAACCCAATCTGATAGCTTTCTTTGATAGGATAACAAGTCTTGTGGATAAGGGAGAAGCGGTGGACATGGTATACTTAGACTTTAGTAATACATTTGACATGGTCTTGCATGATCTTCTGATCAATAAACTAGGGAAATACAACCTAAATGGGGATACTATAAGATGGGTGCATAATTGGCTGGATAACAGTTCTCAGAGAGTAGTTATTAATGATTCACAATTATGCTGAATGGGCATAACAAGTAGGGTTCTGGAGGGGTCTGTTTTGGGTCCGGTTCTGTTCAATATCTTCATCAGTTATTTAGATAATGGCATAGAGAGTACGATTATTAAGTCTGTGGATGATCCCAAGCTGGGAGGGCTTGCAAGTACTTTAGAGGATAGGGTCAAAATGCAAATCATCTGGACAAACTCAAGAAATGGTCTGAGGTAAATAGGATGAAGTGTAATAAGGACAAATGCAAAGTATTCCACTTAGGAAGAAACAATCAGTTTCACATGTACAGAATGTGATTGTCTAGAAAGGAGTACTGATGAAAGAGATTTAGGGATCATAGTGGATGACAAGTTAAACATGAGTCAACAGTGTGACACTGTTGCAAAAAAAGCAAACATGATTCTGGGATGCATTACCAGGAGTGCTGTGAGCAAGGCATGAGAAGCCATTCTTCCACTCTACTCTGCACTGATAAGGCCTCACTTGGAGTACTGAACCCAGGTCTGGGCACCACATTTCAAGAAAGATGTGGAGAAATTGGAGAAGTCTCAGAGAAGAGCAACAACAATGATTAAATGTCTAGAAAACATGACTTATGAGGGAAGAGTGAAAGAACTGGGCTTGTTTAGTTTAGAAAAGAGAAAACTGAGAGGGGACATGATAGTGGTTTTCAAGTATCTAAAAGGGTGTTATAAGGAGGAGAGAGAAAAATTGTTCTTCTTGGCCTCTGAGGATAGGACAAGAAGCAATGGGCTTAAGTTGCAGCAAGGATGGTTAAACACTGGAATATATTGCCTGGAGGATTGTAGAATCTCAATTACTGGAGATATTTAAGAGCAGTTTAGACAGACACCTGTCAGAGATGATCTAGATCCATGGTCCCCAACACGGTGCCCGCGGGCGCTATGGCGCCCACGGGGGCATTTGCATGTGCCCACCAGGTGCTCGGGGCTGGCCTGGCCCCGGGCACATGGCACACGGTGAGCGCCGGCCCCGGGCGCGCGGCGTTTGGCGGGAGAGGGGCGCCGGCCCCGGGCGCGTGGCGCTTGGCGGGGGGCGCCGGCCCCGGGCGTGCGGCGCTTGGCGGGGGGAGCGCCAGCCCCGGGTGCGCGGTGCTTGCAGGGGGCGCCGGCCCGGGCGCGCGGCGCTTGGCGGGGGGAGCGCCGGCCCCGGGCGCGCAGCCCTTGGAGGGGGCACCAGCCCTGGGCACATGGCTATGGGGGGGCCCCGCCCCCGGGCATGCGGCTATGGGGGAGGGGCGCCCCCGGGCGCGCAAGTGTCCCTCCCCCCTGGCGCCCGGCGGGCGAACGGCCACGCCCTCTGGCGCCCGACAACCTCAAAAGGTTGGGGACCACTGATCTAGATTGTGCTTGTTCCTGCCGTGAGGGCAGGGGACTGGACTCGATGACCTCTAAAGGTCCCTTCCAGTTCTGGTGTTCCATGAGTCTATGAGAAATAAAGGAAGTTGAAGGAAGAGTGCTCTTTCCTCGATTTCCTGCTGTATCATCATCATTTTCTTCTTCTTCATTTGTCCTTTGGGCTCCTAATGGAGCATAGGGCCTCCACAGTCATTCTCTACCTCTTGCGATCCTTAGCGATAGCCTTGATTTGATCCCACATTAGCCCAGCTGCTTTTACTTCGTCCAGAAAGCTTCGTTGCCATGTTTGTTTGGGACATCCCCTTTTCCTCTTTCCCTTTGGATTCCATTCTAACACTTGTCTCATGATACATTCTTCATAATCCTTACACAGGATATGGCCTACCCATCACCATTTTCTCTTCTTAATCTGGACCTCATTGGTTTCTGATTTATTTTGGTCCATAAGGTTTCATTTGGCATTCTATCATACCACTTTAGCTGGAGAATGTGTCTAAGGCATTTATTGACAAACATCTGATTTCTCTTAGTGTTGCTCTGGACAATGTGTCACACCTCCGAGCCATACAACAGCACTGATTTCACATTAGAAGTGAAAATTCATAGTTTGGTTCTTATTGAAATGGTTCTTGTGCCCCAGACTGGTCGTAGTATGGCAAAGGCTTGTTTCTCCTTTCGTATTCTCACACTGATGTACTCTTCACTTCCCTCATTCTTGCTGATAACACTCCCCAAGTATACAAATTGGTCAACCTCTTGCACTGCTTTTCCTTCAATTGTAATTTCACCTTCCTGTCTGTTGTTAATGCGCATCAACTTGGTCTTCTCTTGACTAATCTTGAGGCTCCACTGTTTCTTGTAGGGCATCCATCTTCTTTTGCATATTCTCTAATTTATCTGCAAGCAGGGCTAAGTCGTCTGCAAACTCTAGATCTTCAAGTTTCCTAGTTTGAGTCCATTGGAGTCTCCTTCCTGAGTCAGCATATGCTGTTTTTGTGACCCAGTCTAGGACAATCAGGAAGAGTAATGGAGAAAGAAGGCAGCCTTGGCATATACCTGTTGTGACCTGGAATTTTTCCGACAATTTTCCATCATGGATGACTTGGAAGAAGTATTCTTCATACAGTTTCTTGATGATGGTAATCAGTTTGCCTGGAACTCCATAATGTTGCATGATGGTCCAGATGGACTGCTTGTCCACACTGTCGAAGGCTTTCATAAAGTCTGTGAAGTTGATGTAGAGTGGTGCTTGCTATTCAATGCATTGTTCTACGATGATCCAAAGTGTTACTATTTGGTCTGTGCAAGATCATCCTCTCCTAAAACTCGCCTGTTCATCTCGTAGTTTGTGGTCTATGGTATCTTTCATTTGTTCCAGGATGACTCTGGTTAATACTTTGCATGGGATAGACAGAAGGGTAATCTGTCTCCACTTTTCCCACAGTGACAGATCACTGGATTTAGGGAGTTTCACTAGGAGCCCTTCTCTCCAATCCTTTGGAATCTCTTCTGTTGTCCATATCAGAGTTAGCAAACTGTGTAGCTGATCCACTATAGCAGCTCCTCCTTCTTTTAATACTTCAGGGCTGTGTCTAGATTGCACCCCTTTTCCATAAAAGGGATGCAAATTAGACACAGTGCAATTGCTAATGAAGCGGGGATTTAAATCTTCCCTGCTTCATTTGCATAAACATGGCTGCCGCTTTTTTCCGGCTCGGGGCTTTGCTGGCAAAAAGCGCCAGTCTAGACGGGGATCTTTCGGAAAATAAAGCCTTTTCGGAAAGATCCCTTATTCCTCTTAAAATCAGGAATAAGGGATCTTTTGGAAAAGGCTTTATTTTCCGAAAGATCCCCGTCTAGACTGGAGCTTTTTGCCGGCAAAGCCCCGAGCCGGAAAAAAGCATCAGCCATGTTTATGCAAATGAAGCGGGGAAGTCGAAATAGCTTAATTCAGCTTTTGGTGCTGTCTACACAGCAGGAACTTGAAGGAAGAACCCTCTTCCTTTGACTTCCCTTATTCCTCATGAAATGAGGGTTACAGGAGTCCAAGTAAGAAGTCTTTCATCTTAATATTATTTCAAAATAATGGCTTACTGTGTAGACGTGCATTTTGTTATTTCATAATAACGTCAGTTATTCTGAAATAACACTGTTGTGTAGATCTAGCCTAGGATCTGGGCTGGTAGGGACTGCTGGCACCACTCCCTAGAAGAAGGCTTTGCTGATGCAGTGAAGCCACCTCCCCGGGAGCAGAGCAGAGTTGAACTTAAGCACTAGCATATTGGTTAATCGGTTGATTGGTTACACTTGAACATCCCTAGTTAATATGGCACATTCATTATCCAAAGTATTTCCAAATAGCATCAGCTACATTGGGTTTTCTGCACATATCAAACCCAGCCTGATTATCCATCATTATCAAATTGCCACTTATTTGTATCAGGCCAAATCCTGTGGTCTTTATTCAGGTAAAACTCCAGTTTTAAGTAAGAACTCCAGTGTATGATCCATTATAAATATTGAGTCTGGGGCCAAATACTCTCCAATTCAGGAAAGCATTGCTAGTACTCGTGTGCCTAACTTCTTTTGAAATCACCATGATATAAACACATTTAAGTATGAGTTTAAATGTTGCCTTGAATAGGGATGGATGTAAATAGATGAATAAGCACATTTCTGAATCAGAGTCAAATCCCCCCATGAAATCATAAGTCATCCTCCCTGAAAAAAATAGTGCAACTTTCATGATTGATTAAAAATAATTAAGATTCCTATTAAAAATACAAGTATTTTTCATATGTCATGTCAAGGAAGAAGAAACAATGTCAAGGAAGCAAGGGTTCTTAATGGCCTACTCCTGAAGCATTTCCCATAAAGCAGGGGTAGGGAACCTCTGGCCTGGGGACTGGATCTGGCCCCCAAAGCTAAGCCCCCTCCAGCTTTAGAGAGCCCACACTGGTGCTTCAGCCCCCTGCTGCCTCACCATGAGGCTGGAGCACACAAAATCTATTAGGCTGGTGTGAAAGGGAAATGTGGAGAGTGTCTTCTCATTTGTGTGCCCCCGGACTGATTTTTGAGTGGGTCAGAGGCCCAGTGCCAAGAAAGGTTCCTCACCCCTGCCATAAGGTCTTATTGATGACAATACAAAGGTAGAGGCTGCAATTATAAGTATTCAATAGGAAACAAAGGAAGAGGATGGGAAGAGATGACTAATGAATCCCACTTTTTATTAAGTTGGAAGGTAAGTGTTTCCCATTGAACTATTTTATTCCCAATGAACTATTAGGTGCATTTACACCACCTCCTGAATGTTTTAAAATACTTTTTTGTACCTAATGTATTTTTCCAAGCAAAATTAATAAATAATAAATAATAAACAGTGAATAATATAGTAAATAATAAACAATAAATACTACTAATAATAATTTCAGCCTCGGGCCAGCCCTGAAATCCACACCAGACTTTTATCCATGCAATACTCATTGCAGAATCGGGGCTTTTTATGTCCCCTTCCATCGCTTAATAATTTACACAGGAGCCAAAACAATACGAGTGCTTTGCATCTACCCCTCCCTCTCTCCGATACAGCTGAACAACAATGCTCTACCCGAGTACCCCGAACCCCGCTCTTAGCAGCGCCCCAGCGAGGAGCGCCAAGTTGGATTGCCGCAGCTGGGGAGAGAGAGGGGCGCGGCTCCGGACTCCAGCCCCCACAATACCTCGCACGCTGGCCAAGCCAGCCCCGCAGTGTAAGGGGAGCTGATTGGCGGGAGGGCCGGAGCCTATCGCCTCCCCTCTCATTGTGCGGTGGTAGCTACCAACGTACACACACAAGGGGGCTCTGGGTAGCGGCCGCCGGCCTCGTTCCACCCGCTTCCGGGAGTCGCGGCGTCTTGCGGGTGCAGAAGAGCCATGAACCTGGGGTAAGCAGGGAACCGCCTGGCTTCGGGCTCCTCTGCGCTGGGCGCGCCTTGTCCCCGTGGCCGGGTTCGAGGCGGGGCTGCCAGAGGCAGAGCCAGGGCCTGCGACACGAGGTAACGCGACGTGGCGAGTCGGCGTCTCAGAGGCGCCCCGGCAACGTCTCGTGCGCTCTCCCCTCCCGTGGGTGGTTTTCTCTTTGTTCGGGGCATTCAGTGGGTGGCTGTGGGTTCCTCGCGACTCGGTGGTAACAGACCCCCAACCGCAGCAGCCGTCGGCTGGAGTCGTAGACTCACCGGATCGTGGGGTTGGAAGAGACCTCAGGAGGCCACTGATCTCCCAACTAAATCACCCCAGCCAGGGCTTTGTCAAGGAAACCTCCCTGCACATGGTGCTGCGTGGAGGGAGGATTCTGGTCTTTGCTCCCAATTTTTCTAACTGGGATTTTCACCGGTGGTTTTTTTTTTTCTTTCCACAGTGAACACTACTTTATGGGTAGCCCATGGGTGATGCTCTCAGTGGTCAATTTATACTCTGTTATTTTCACTTTTACCTTTTCTGTGTGTTTGTGGCTGCAATGATGGCAGAAGCTCGAAGGGGCAGACACATGTTTAGCATATCTGGCATAGGAATGTGAAAGGTTAACTGGTAGAGGGGCTGGAGAAGCTCTCCACTTGCTGTAGACAGGGTGGGGCCCACCATGGACAGGGACTGCTCCCAGTGTTTGGAGCAGCCTTTGTCTGCGGCTGGTGTGTTGCATGCACGGGCTGCTCCATCAAGGCTGGAGGACCCCCGCTGTGGTGGTTGGAGTGCTCCAGCCTGGCTGCAGTGGGAGGAGGGGGAACAAGAATGATCCCCCTTAATTGGTGACTAGGTTAACCAATTACGTGGGATTTTACATTGCTAATCAGGCATAAAAATACCTTGCAATGCCAGCTACAAAAATGTCATGTGTACATCTGTTCTGACTTTCAGGTGATATTGTAAGTAAGAAGCAGGCAATAGTCTTTCCCATAAATGTAAACACTGGGATTCTCTGATCCAGCAACATCCAGAAAAAAAAGCGTCTAGACTGGCCCGATCCTCTGGAATAAAGCCCTATTTATCCGGAGGATCTCTTATTCCTACTTCAAAGGATCGGGCCAGTCCCAAGCCGGAAAAAAAGCGGCGGACATATTTATTTAAATCCGCGGGGGATATTTAAATCCCCCACGGATTTCCCTATTCCCACTTTCAAAATTAGCATGCCCCTTCCGAAAAAGGGGCCAGTGTAGACGTAGCCAATAAGCGTACTTTCTATCCCAATATCTACATCATTGATGAAGATATTGAACAGTACGGGTCCCAAAACAGACCCTTGCGGAACTCCACTTGTTATCCCTTTCCAGCAGGATTTAGCACCGTTAACAACAACTCTCTGACTACGGTTATCCAGCCAATTATGCACCCACCTTATCGTGGCCCTATCTAAGTTACATTTGCCTAGTTTATCATTAAGAATATCATGCGAGACCGTATCAAATGCCTTACTAAAGTCTAGGTATATGACATCCACCGCTTCTCCCTTATCCACAAGGCTCGTTATCCTATCAAAGAAAGCTATCAGATTAGTTTGGCATGACTTGTTCTTCACAAACCCATGGCATGACTTGTTTCTTCACAAACCCATGCTGGCTATTCCCTATCACTTTATTACCTTTATTACCTTCCAAGTGTTTGCATATGATTTCCTTATTTACCTGCTCAATTATCTTCCCTGGGACAGGCGTTAAACTGACCAGTCTGTAGTTTCCTGGGTTGTTGTTCTTCCCCTTTTTATAGATGGGCACAATATTTGCCCTTTTCCAGTCTTCTGGAATCTCCCCTGTCTGCTATGATTTTTCAAAGATCATAGCTAAAGGCTCAGGTACCACCTCTATCAGCTCCTTGAGTATCCTGGGATGCATTTCATCAGGACCTGGTGACTTGCTGACATCTAACTTTCCTAAGTGATTTTTAACTTGTTCTTTGTGTATCCTATCTTCTAAACTTACCCTCTCTCTGCTTGTATTCACTACGTTAGGCACACCTCCAGACTTCTCGGTGAAGACCGAAACAAAGAAGTCATTGAGCATCTCTGCCATTTCCAAGTTTCCTGTCACTGCTTCTCCCTCCTCACTGAGCAGTGGGCCTACCCTTTCCTTGGTCTTCCTCTTGCTTCTAATGTATTTATAAAAGGTCTTCTTGTTTCCCTTTATGCCTGTAGCTAGTTTGATCTCATTTTGTGCCTTTGCCTTTCTAATCTTGCCTCTGCATTCCCGTGTTGCTTGCCTATATTCATCCTTTGTTATTTGTCCTAGTTTCCATTTTTTATAGGACTCCTTTTTTATTTTGAGATCATGCAAGATCTCCTTGTTAAGCCATGCTGGTCTTTTGCTGTATTTTCTATCTTTCCTACACAGCGGAATTGTTTGCTTTTGGGCCCTTAACAACATCCCTTTGAAATACTTCCAACTCTCCTCAGTTGTTTTTCCCTTCAGTCTTGCTTCCCATGGGACCTTACCTACAAGTTCTCTGAGCTTATCAAAATCTGCCTTCCTGAAATCCATTACCTCAATTGTGCTGGTCTCCCTTCTACCTTTCCTTAAGATCATGAACTCTATTATTTCATGATCACTGTCCCCCATACTGTCTTCCACTTTCAAGTTCTCAACTAGTTCCTCCCTATTTGTTAAAATCAAATCCAGAACAGCTTCTCCTCTGGTAGCTTTTTCAGCCTTCTGAAACAGAAAGTTGTCTCCAATGCAGTCCAGAAACTTATACATTTCCCCTTCCCCACCTCTAATATCATTAACTCACTGGCATTCACCTTTTTCCCCCCCCCCCCCACATCCCCCTTCTGTTCTGTAATGTGATTTGTCCTTTTCATGTGTGTTCATTTTTTTTTAAATTGTATCCTTTGGTATATATGGTTGTGACTGTTTTCTTCCATTATTTGATCTGAGGAAGTAGGTCTGGCCCATGAAAGCTCATCATCTAATAAACCATCTTGTTAGTCTTTAAAGTGCTACATTGTCCTGCATTTTGCTTCAGAAACTTATTGGATAGCCTGTGCCCCGCTGTGCTAGTTTCCCAACATATGTCTGGATAGTTGAAGTCCCCCATCACCACCAAATCTTGGGCTTTGGATAGTTTTGTTAATTGTTTAAAAAAGGCCTCATCCACCTCTTCCACCTGGCTAGGTGGCCTGTAGTAGACTCCTAGCGTGACATCACCCTCATTTTTTACCCCTTTTAGCTTAACCCGGAGACTCTCTACACAGCTATCTCCTACGTTCATCTCCACTTCAGTCCAAGTGTGTACATTTTTAATATACAAGGCAACCCCTCCTCCCTTTTTTCCCTGTCTGTCCTTCCTGAGCAAGCCGTACCCTTCCATACCAACATTCCAATTATGCGTCCTATCCCACCAGGTTTCTGTAATACCAATGATGTCATAGTTGTATTTATTTGTTAGGAATTGCAGTTCTTCCTGCTTATTACCCATACTTCTCGCATTTGTATATAGGCATCTAAGATACTGATTTGATCTTGCCTCCCTGTTGTGCCCTGACTCTCCTTTCTCCTTGCCATTATAGTCCGTAGTCGTCCCCCCCCCCCCCCATTTCCAACCCATCTCCCAGTCCCGCACATTCAGCCCTTACCTGTGGGCTTTGCTCACCTGTCCCCATCGAACCTAGTTCTAGGATTGGAGAGTCTCGGGGCACTGTAGGGAAGTGGGTGCCCAGGAGCAATTCAGTTGGGCTGCGAGAGGGAGCCAAGCTGGTGCACGGCTTTGTGAGGGTGAAGAGCGAAGAGGCTGTGGTGGGGCAGGGAGGAGCTGGCATGCAACTCAGCTGGGCTGCAGGGTGGAGCCTGGAAGCTGGGGGACGGGGACATTGGCAGCAGGGGGCCTGAAATGACCTCCCCTCATCTGGAAAAATCTCTCATCTGGGACCAGTCAGGTCCTGAGCATGCTGGATGGGAGAGGTCCGACCTATACAAGCTCATGGGCTGGCTCCTGTTCACCAAGGTTAGCCCCTGGTCGGATGCCACCACTGTATTTACCTGCTTCTTCAGCAGGTCTGGGAGATTGCAGCTCCCAGTCCGTGCTGCTTTCTGCAGCTCCCATTTTCGGGGAATGGCAATCCATGGCCAATGGGAGCTGCAATAGCCGGTACCTGTGGCGGTGCAGGTAAATACAGCAGCCGCAGCCCATCAGGGGCTAGCCCTGGTAAACCATGCCATTTTTTTGCCTATCTCTGGTCTAACCTTGTACATTGTTTTGTTTTTGAATGCTGTTGTGTTAACAAAAAAAAATCTACATTTGTAAATTGCACATTCATGATTGAGAGATTACACTACAGTAATTATCTGAGGTGAATTGAAAAATGCTACAGGTTGGATTTCCCAGACCATGGATGTTCCTGGATCAGGGAGTTCCAGCTTGGAGCCCAGTGGCAGGAAGGGTCTGGCAACTGCGAGCCCTGCTAGGCTGGGAGCCTGATAGGGTTGGCAGCAACAGGGGCTGTTTGATTTTTTTTTAATCAATTGTGGGAGTTAACTGTCATTTATCATCAGTTCTTTTTGTATTGTTTAACAAATCTTCTTTAGTTTGCCACATTATCAGTTATCCCGTTATCCATCTCTTGGACCAGGTCAGAAATCACATATGACCAGGTCAGAAATCACATATGACCAGGTATGACTGTAATGAAAGATGCCAGCTCAGCTGGTATATTTGACATGTGCAGGCTTAAAGTACATCAGTACTTGAGTATTATGGCAATTTCCCAATATTTGTATATTTACAAGAAGGAATTGCTTAAGTTTTGTATTTTTAATATAAACATAGAAAACCAAGCAATCAGACTTTAAAAAGGTATATGATCTAACTGTTCTGAGGTCACTTTTCTCCTTGTGCGGTGATCTCCCATACTTTACTGATGATGATTTAAGGTATGAAATAATTTAGCTGTTTTTGTTGTGTTACAGAGATGGATTAAAGCTTGAAACTGAAATATTGGATGGAAAACCTAGGCTAATTTTGGCTTCATATGGTATGATTTTTTATTATGTATAATCATTACGTTCACTTGTCTTCAATAAATTTTAAACTTTTATAAAAAGATGATTAATTTTGCTTAAGTGTTAATGTTTTGCATAGTGACGTGAAAGAACTATTCAAGGTTTTTAGGAAATATTCCATACATAGTTATTTATGGGACCTATAATCACCAAAATGTTACTGGCATAGGTTTGTATTTGATTTTCCATAAATCACATGCATTGCCAGCCATATGTACTGTCTGACAAGGGTGGTTTCAGTTATAAATATTAATTGACAAGTCTAAGATAGACTTCGGAAAGAAAGCTGAGACTTTTTTTATATCCAGAGACAAATTGATCATTATACACAGATTTGAGGAATACAGCCATATTTTTACAATGCTGTCTTTAAATGGATGGAGCATGGTTTTGTTTTGTTTTGTTTTAATTGGGGGGATGTTTTTTGTAAACTTAGTTCGTTCTAAGTTACAAAACAGTGCAGCTTTCTCTGAGGTATGGAATGAATTACTAACCACAGGACAATACTTTATGAACATTTCTATTTTAAAAAAACAATATATGTAAGTCACATCTCTTTTTTGCTGCTGAGATGCAAAAATCTCTTTTCCAGTATTAGTTTATTATTAAATGGCTCTAATGGAAAGTATTGCTTTTACACTAATATCCCAGCATCAGTTAATATGGTTGTATTTCTATTAAGATGGCCACTGGGAACCATTCTGATTTCTTGAAGGGTCAGCTATCCGTATTGCTGACTAGCACAGGGATTAGTAAAAGATATGTTTATATTAATGTAGGATGTCATAAGTGGAGTGGACAGTAGCATGAGTTGCACAACTTCTTGAGTTTAATCATTCACTAATGTACCCTAAGTCTGATGTTCAAAATAAAGCATTGCTATTTTATATCTAAGTATAAATCCCCTTCCCCAAAATCTCCTAGGGTTTACTACATGGCTGCCAGAAGCCTGAAGATCTCTGCCCTTGCCCCTCTCTTTCATCTTCTACATTTTTCATTTTTACCATATTTTTGGCCAGTGAAAATTTTATGGGATTACTTTTTGAGCCAATCAGTCTGCTTTAGACTGGATATGTGAAATCCTGTTTAAAATGTTAACTGGTTAAACTATATGGCTATCCAGCCTGCTGTGTTGCGCTGTGGGCAGGGGGCTGCTGAAGCAGCCCCCCACCTGCAGCATGGTGCTGTGAACCTGTCCAGGCTGGAGCAGCCCACCACACTGTGGGAGGAGGGCTGCTCTGACTAGGCAGGGCACTGACTAACCAGTTACCCCGGTAAGCATGCTGGTAAGGCAATGCTTACTGGTCAACTAGTTACCTCTTTGTAACCCTACTGTAGACATTGTTAACCACTTTGGCACTCTGTCCTCCTCCTCTTGCTTTTTCCTTCTAGAATGTAGGTGTTACATCTGGCAGTCTCCTCATCTTTATGGGCTTCACTGATGGATTGGAATCAGCAATCACCCCAAAATGCTCTTACAAAGCAAGATTGAACACTGCCACTGGATTGGCAATGAATTAAAAATTTAAAATACAAAATCATGTCCAAGAAAAGCTTTTCTTTTTTTATAAAGTGCATGAGACTGATGTATAAAGAGCCAGGGATATTCGAATGTGTAAGGAGCAAGGATATCCAGGCTACGTTTATGAGAATCTCAATTTTCTATACAATATCAAAGCTTTCCAAACACCAGTGAGACATTAATCAGGAACCTCTTGTGGTGGCTTAAGAGACCCAGTTTCAAATAAATTGGTGTGTGTTTGGGGGGGGGGGGCATTTCTTACACAGTAATGTAGAGAGAACAAGCCATTTAAATTAAAAAGACAATTAAAAATTGGATTCAGAAAAGAGCTACCAGAATTAATCAAGGTTTGGAAGAGATGTTTTATAGTAAGAGACTAAATAAGATAATTGTGTTTAATTTATCCAAGAGAAGGTTAAGAGATGACTTAAGTATCTACATAGAAAAGAGATTTTTGATAGTAAAAGGGTGACTTAGTATGTGGCAAGCCAGGGTGTGAATATATAACATGCTAGCCTTCCACACACCAAGGGCTTGTCTACATGGCTTAGAAAAGTGCTGTAGAACAGTGGTTCTCAAACTTTTGTACTGGTGATGTCTTTCACATAGCAAGCCTTTGAATGTGATCAACCTTATAAATTAAAAGCACTTTTTTTATATATCTATAACACCATTCTAAATGCTAAAGACAAAGTGAGGTTTGGAGTGAAGGTTGAGAGCTCATGAAACCCTCTCTTCCCTCACACCCTGGTCATGTGGTAACCTTGCAACTAATGTTCCCTCCATATTTTCCATCAATGTGTGGAATAAATTTTGTTGTGCGCACCAAGGCATATGTGGATGTGCACCATCAGTAGAAATACATGCTGCCAGCAATGGGTGGCTGCAAGTGCTCAGTCAGTCAGCTGGGTGGCATTTGGATCTCTCTTGAGCAACAGTCCAAGCACACAGCTTACAGTGAACACTGCTTGCAACCCCCAGCTTGAAAATCCTTTCTCTAAAGAGCTGCAATTTGTAGAATGCTCTAATATGTTGTGTTCTAACTGCCTTTATTAGATCCTGTACATAACTATGTTTTTACAAGCTAGGTTCCTTTTGGAATGGGCCAGGAGGGTCAACTCAGGACAGTTAGTCCTGTAGCACCTTTTGTGGGCAAAGACCCACTTTGTCCGATGCATGTCTTTGCCCACAAAAGCTTATGCTCCAACAAATCTGTTAGTCTATAAGGTGCCACAGGACTCCTCTGTGCTTTTGCAGATTCAGACTAACACAGCTACCCCTTTGATACTTGATTCAGGACAATTAGTGTTTTACAAATCATACCCCTTAAGAGCCCTTTGCCATGTTGGGTAGACAAGCCCTAAGTTGACCCTGCTGCTGCATGCTAAGGTGACATGTGGGCTACGTTTACTCTGCACCTCTCTTGTGCAAAAGCCAATGCAAAATGAAGTGCGGATTAGCATATTGCCACGCTTCGTTTGCATAATTAATTAGGGGCCTTTTTGCACAAGAGGCTTTTGTGCAAAAAGGAGCTGTGTGGACAAGCCCAAAGGTATAATGAGATCCCAAGTGAGAAGCTGATGGTAGACAAATTCAAACTAGAAATAAGGTTCACGTTTTTAAAGAAAGAGCATTGGAACAGCTTACCTAGGTTTATAACGAATTTCCCTTCAGTTGAAGCCTTTATTTAAGTATTGGATATGTTTTTAAAAGTATGCTGCATTTAAGAGAAGTTTTTGATGCAAAGATTACAGGTAAAGTTTTTTGGACTGTATTAGGCTAGAGGAGAGATTAGATAACCATAATAAAATTATAGCTTTTAAAGCTGGTGGGATCATGAATTTCTCAGGTTGTGGTTTTCAGGGAAGTTAATTATTGAAGACTTTTCTCGTGTTTTTATTTTTTGTTTTGTTTTGTTTTTGCAGTGGGTAAATCAAAATCCGCAGTGAAGGTAAGTCTGGTGTGTCTAAATATCTGTGGTCAATGTTGATTAAGAAAGAATGAAGTTCCACTGTCAAAACTCCTGGTAGCTGACAAAGTAGGTAGGATTAAGATGACTTGAAATCCTCTATCTCTGGAAAATACACTTCATGGAGTATGACTAAAATTTTAGACAAATTGTCAGAAGAGAGATTGAAAAAAAGACAGTAGTATAGTGAATTTTATTGGATAATGTTTCGATGATTAAGTGATTAATTGGAAGCCACATAGTCTGAAAGTTGAGTACTAAAGCCAGATTTTATTGAATCTTATTCCAGTATTTTAACCACAAGGTCATTCTTACTTTCTGAAATACAGGTTGGACCTCTCAAAACCAGGACTCCCTCATCAGGCAACATCCATGATACAGGACAACCACAGGTGTTCCTAGACTGGGGAGTCCTGGCTGGGAGTCCTATTGCCAAGAAGGCTGGTGGCTTGGATCCTGGCATATCTAGGGCTGGGACCAGTTCCGGAGTACCAGTAGCTCAGCAGGGGCCACGGCAGCCCCAGTACTAGGGCCGGGAACGCGGCAGTGGGAGGGTAGGTGGTCAGGGGAGCTGGTAGCAGGATACCTTCTCTGGTCTGGTAAATTCCCTCATTTGGGACGGTCAGGTCCAGAAGCTGAAGGGCAAATGAGAGATTTGTATAGTCAAAACTTACTTTGTTCTGTACTACAAACTGATGTGTGAGTGAGGCCAAGAGAGAAGAAATATGCCTGGTGCCAGCCACACTTTAGAAAATTAATTTTTTAGCCATGTTTAATTTGAAGAAAACAATATGACTTTCAGGAAGAGATGATAAAGAGTTGTGAGTGAGTGACAAGTGAATTGAGTCATTATCACACAGAATGTTTAAGGATCAGGGAAGCAGATGAGACCACCCAAGAACATACATTTGAGGTAGCATGAGAAAGGGAGAGAGAACCGAGGAGGATCTTTGGAGAACTCCTGTAAAGAGATAGAGAAGAGAATTAAAGGAACTCCTATACAGTTAATACGTTTCAGCAACCTTTGTAATGAAATAGCTACCTTGCCTTTTGCCATTCTGATACCTTACTTAGGAACACATTGTACCTTCAGATGTTTGCATACAACTCCTGTTCATATCTATAAAAGTTGCTCATGAGTCTTCTGTGGGATTAATTTACCACTTACTGTGAACCATAATAGCTCAGCCTGAGATGACAAAATCTGATTTTTATGGATTCTAGGTTGCTTTGGAGATAGGATAAGTTGGAGAAGGTGAGAGGAAATATTTTTTTCTATGTACATGACTTCTTACAATTACAAGTGTTAGATAATTCTGTGGTTTTCCTTCAGTTTGCAGAAGTTAGTAGTTTATCTCAGGTAAATACATTTTTCAAGAATATTTACCTGAAAACTGTCTCTCTTCCTAGTTTCCACATCTGTCTGAGCCTTTCATACCTAATCAGATAAATGTGACTTGTAACAATTTAATGGCCTGGCATTTATGGTGCTTATCCAGCTGGAAGACATTCCTACACCACTATGCCATGACAAAAATTGAAATTATTGGGCCTACTAAAGGAAAATTATTCTGTTTTGTTCACCAGAGGGTTTGAAAGCTGACAGTTGAATGCAAACACACTTTAAATCAGGGCTTTTGATCAGAACCAGTTTTTTAAAATTTCATTCTGATTTCTTACTAACAAAAATAATTGAATAATGTAGAGGGGGAATTATCTCTAATACCAACAGCATGGGACAAGTGAGTATACTGTAAAACTAATTTCCATACTGCTTTACTATTCATATTAAAATTAAAAATTAATAATAATGCACACTTGAAGCCAAATCCTCCAAGTGTCATTAGTATTCTTCATCTGGAGTCATTCTGTTCAGTAAACTATGCTTTCTACTAATGTAGCAGAAAAATAATTGGCTCTTAAGTTTTAGACATGAGGTAGAATAAGTGCTTTTACTGTCTAAAGGAAGGAAAATACTAGGTACACCATAGTTTAATCTTAATATCCTGTAAAATGTAAATAAATTCTTGTTGTTTTAACAGATGGGTAATAAAGCTAAAATCCTCAAATATCCATTGAGAACAAAACAGTCTGGACATATTCTGCAATCAACACAAAGTTCCTGTGTCAAGCGTGAACATATTTTATCAAAACCCAGAAGTGAATCGAGGTGGTCAGCAATTAAAGATGAAAAAAACTGTATGATTTTGTCATCTAAAGATTCATCAAAGGAATCCTTAAATAAAAACCATGCTTTTATTATCCAAAAAGATAACACAACTGGAAAGCCTGATTTACAGGTTATCCAAAAAGACAATACTGCAGAAAAACCTAGTTTACAGAACCCTAATAAAATTGCTGTTAAGAAGCCAAAAGAGAAGTCTTCCTTAGCTGAAGATCTAAGGAACAGTTTGGTGTGTTTAACACAAGAGCAACTTGAACAGATTCTGATGACTGTAAAACAAGGAACCAAAATTGAGTGCCAGGCCCAGGAGGAAAAGCAAGAAGAAACAAGTAAGATATATATCCTGAAGCAAAAGTGAAATTTTCTCTTACTGATTGTGTTTAGAAGGTTTGCATTACAGAAATTAATAGCAGATTTTTGAAATAAAAATGAAATGCTTTAACTTTGGGTTTGAATTTCAGGGAGTCTATTCAATAAGTAAAGGTATAGTTTTCAAAAAAAGTTATTTTGTATCGTAAATGTCAAAAGCACTTTTTAAGAAAAAAGAAAATATTTCAGTTTATTTTTGAAAAACAAACATTTTCTATTATAAATTAAAACACTACAAAGCCATCTAAGTTGTAACTGTTTACACACCTGTTAAAATTATATTTTTATATATATATATATATATAGATATAGTCATCAGTTGTGTAAAGACTGATTCTTGTGCCTTTGTTAGAAAATTAATTTTTCTCATGTCTGTTTTATCTAAATGTATAAAGATTTTACAAGTTATCCTCTATATAGTTGAAAATCCTCTCTCAGGTACATGACCTAAAGAAAGTAAATGGGAAGTTAAGTAAGTATGGATTGAATAAATGGACTGTAAGGTGGATAGAAAGCTGGCTAGATTGTCAGACCCAATGAATAGTGATCAACAGCTTGATGTCTGGTTGGTGGTCAGTTTCAAGTGGAGTGCCTCTAGGGCTGGTTTTGTTCAACATCTTTATTAATGGCCAGGATGAGGTGACAGATTGCAACCTCAGCAAGTTTACGGATGACACTAAGCTAGGGGGAGCGGAAGACATGTTGGAAGGCAGGGATAGGGTCCAGAGTGACCTAGACAAATTGGAGGATTGGGCCAAAAGAAATCTGATGAGGTTCAACAAGCACAGAGTCCTGCACTTTAGATGGAAGAATCCCAAGCATTGTTACAGGCTGGGGACCAACTGGCTAATACCAGTTCAGCAGAAAAGGACCCGGAGGTTACAGTGGATGAGAAGCTGGATATTAGTCAACAGTGTGCCTTGGTAGCCAAGAATGCTAATGGCATAATAAGGTGCATTTAGGAGGAGCATTTCCAGCAGATCTAGAGAAATTATTATTCCCCCTTATTCAGCTCTGGTGAGGCCACATCTGGAGTATTGTGTCCAGTTCTGGGGCCCCCCACTATAAAAAGAATGTGGATGCATTGGAGAGGGTCCAGCGGGGGGGCAACCAAAATGATTAGGGGGCTTGAGCACGTGACCTACAAGGAGAAGCTGAGGGATTTGGGCTTACTTAGTCTGCAGAAAAGAAGGGTGAGGGGAGATTTGGTAGCAGCCTTAAGGGAGGTTCCAGAGAGGATGGAGAAAGGCTGTTCACAGTAGTGATGGATGGCAGAACGAGGAGCAATGGTCTCAAGTTACAGTGGGGGAGGTCTAGGTTGGATATTAAGAAAAACTATTTCACTAGGAGGGTGATGAAGCACTGGAATGGGTTACCAAGGAAGGTGGTGGAATCTGCATCCCTAGAGGTTTTTAAGTCCCAGCTTGACAGAGCCCTGGCTGGGATGATGTAGTTGGGGTTGGTCTGCCTTGGGCAGAGGGCTGGTCTTGATGACCTTCTGAGGTCTCGTCTAGGATTCTATTCTATTCTATTCTGTGGGAAAAGATCACAAGTGAGTATGGATTAAATCCTCCTCCTGAGAGGATCCACCATATAACTGTTTTGGAGTTGACCTTGTTTGGGAGGATAAGTTGTGATAAGTGCTGTGCACCCATTTAACCTTTTGCGTAAGGACCGGATCTGGTCCACAACAGAATTAATTAGAATGCTTAATTAAGTGAGTGTTTGTGGGATATGGGCCTTTGATGTTTAAATACATTTGAAGATTTTCTATTTCCATAATTATCTTTTGTGTAAGTAATATTTGGAAGTCTGTGCCCAATTGAAAAGACCTGATTTATTCCATCCCAAAGTAGGGATTAAGGATGTTAAATAATGTGTAAAACGTGCAACTCCTGGAAATTTTAGCAGTTATGCATTTACATGTGGGAGGGGGAGCAGGTGAGAGCTGGTGCTTGCCTGCCCCTCCCCCTTGCTGCCTCTGACAGAGAGGCAGCAGCACGGGAGGCAAGTGGCTCTGCAGGAGCCAATATGTATGAGAGCCAGGTTGAAAGCTGCTTCCCACATGTACCGGCTCACATCTGTATCCCCTACCTTACATGCTGCTACCTCTCTGTCAGAGTCAGCGGCATGGAGGGCAGAGGGGCAGGTGAATCCTGCCTGCCCCTGCCCATGCTGCTGCTCTGTGGGAGGCAGCAGGCTGGGAGAGGCAACTTGGCGTGTGCAGTCTCCTGCCTGTCTCCTTCCATACTGCTGCCTCTCTGTCAGAAGGGTTAGGCAGCTCTGCAGCAGCTGGTGCTTGTGGGGAGCCAACTTTTAAACTGGCTCCCGCCTGTGCCCCCCTACCCCTTGGCACTGCTGCCTCTGTGACGCAGAAGGGAGAGTACAGGTGGCTCTGCTGGCCCCTCATGGGCACGAGTCCTCTTCCACCCTGCTCCTCCTTCTCCCCCCCCCCACTGCCTCTGATAAAGAAGCAGCAAAGGGGGGGGGGGGTGCATGTAGTTTTTAGGATAATCCTGTAAATGACTACATGCTAACATCCCTAGTAGCAATGTAAATGGTTATACGCCAGATTTTAACACTGAGAGGGAGGAAAACGAAGTAAGAAAGGATATAGCTGGGGGTAGGAGAATGAACATGAGGAAGGGTGGGGTGGATACTAGTCTAATAGGTCGTATTGGAGGTATAACGTCTGTGCCAAATTGGGTAAAGAATGTGAATGAGGCCAAACAGCAAAAATTAAGATGTTTGTACACCAGTCTGAGGAGCCTAGGTAACAAAAAGGAGGAACTAGAGCTATTGGTCCAGGAAGTGAAATCAGATATTATAGGAATAACAGAAACATGGTGGAATACTAGGCATGACTGGAGTACAGGTATTGAAGGGTATGTGCTGTTTAGGAAAGACAGAAATCAGGGTAAAGGTGGTGGAGTCGCATTGTATATCAAAGATGAGGTAGATCGTAAAGAAATAAAAAGTGATGGAATGGAGAAGACAGAGTCCGTTTGGGCAAAAATCACATTGGGGAAGAAAACTATCAGATCCTCCTCTGGGATAGTGCTTGGGGTGTGTTATAGACCACCAGGATCCAATTTGGATATGGATAGAGACCTCTTTAATGTTTTTAATGAAGTAAATACTCATGGAAACTGTGTAATCATGGGAGATTTCAACTTTCCAGATATAGACTGAAGAACAAGTGCTAGTAGTAATAATAGGGCTCAGATTTTCCTAGATGTGATAGCTGATGAATTCCTTCATCAAGTAGTTGCTGAACCAACAAGGGCGGATGCTATTTTAAATTTGGTTTTGGTGAGTAGCGAGGACCTCATAAATGAAATGGTTGTAGGAGACAACCTTGGCTCGAGTGATCATGAGCTAATTCAGTTTAAATTAAATGGAAGGATAAACAAAAATAAATCTGAGACTAGGGTTTTTGATTTCAAAAGGGCTAACTTTAGTAAATTAAGGAAATTAGTTAGGGAAGTTGATTGGACTAAAGAAATTATGGATCTTAAAGTGGAGGAGGCCTGGAATTATTTTAAGTTAAAGTTGCAGAAGCTGTCAGAAGCCTGTATCCCTAGAAAAGGGAAAAAATTTATAGGCAGGTGTGTTAGACCAAGGTGGATGAGCAAGCATCTCAGAGAGGTGATGAAGAAAAAGCCGAAAGCATATAAGGAGTGGAAAATGGGAGAGATCAGTAAAGAAAGCTACCTTATTGAGGTTAGAGCATGTAGGGATAAAGTGAGAGAGGCTAAAAGTCAGGTAGAGTTGGACCTTGCAAAGGGAATTAAAACCAATAGTAAAAGGTTTTATAGCCATATAAATAGGAGAAAAACAAAAAAAGAAGTAGGACCGCTAATTACTAAGGATGGAGTGGAGGTTAAGGATAATCTAGGTATGGTCCAATATTTGAACAAATACTTTGCTTCAGTTTTAATGAGGCTAATGAAGAGCTTAGGGATAATGGTAAGTTAACAAATGGGACTAAAGATAAGGAGGTAGATATTACCATATCTGAGGTAAAAGCCAAACTTGAACAGCTTAATGGGAGTAAATCGGGGGGCCCAGATAATCTTCATCCAAGAATATTAAAGGAACTGGCACATGAACTCTCAGGGGTTGTACCATTTGACTGGAGAATTGCTAATATAGTTCCGGTTTTTAAGAAAGGGAAAAAAAGCGACGCGGGTAACTATAGGTCTGTTAGTTTGACATCTGTAGTATGTAAGATCCTGGAAAAAATTTTGAAGGAGAAAGTAGTTAGAGACGTTGAGGCTAATGGCAATTGGGACAAATTACAACATGGTTTTACAAAAGGTAGATCATGCCAAACCAATCTGATCTCCTTTTTTGAGAAAGTAACAGATTTTTTAGATAAAGGAAATGCAGTGGATCTAATCTACCTTGACTTTAGTAAGGCATTTGATACAGTACCACATGGGGAATTATTGGTTAAATTGGAAAAGATAAGAATTAATATGAAAGTTGAGCAGTGGATAAGCAACTGGTTAAAGGGGAGACTACAACAGGTCATATTGAAAGGTGAACTGTCAGGTTGGAGGAAGGTTACTAGCGGAGTTCCTCAGGGATCAGTTTTGGGGCCAATTTTATTTAATCTTTTTATTGCTGATCTTGGCACCAAAAGTGGAAGTGTCCTAATAAAATTTGCGGATGACACAAAGTTGGGAGCTATTGCCAATTCAGAAAAGGATCGGGATATCATACAGGAAGATCTGGATGATCTTGTAAATTGGAGTGATAGCAATAGGATGAAATTTAATAGTGAGAAGTGTAAGGTTATGCATTTAGGGATTAATAATAAGAATTTTAGTTATAAGCTGGGGACACATCAGTTGGAAGTAACGGAGGAAGAGAAGGACCTCAGAGTCCTGGTTGATTATAGGATGACTACGAGCTGCCATTGTGACATAGCCATGAAAAAGGCTAATACGATCTTGGGATGTATTAGGCGAGGTATTTCCAGTAGGGATAAGGAGGTGTTAGTGCCATTATACAAGGCATTGATGAGACCCCCATTTGGAATACTGTGTGCAGTTCTGGTCTCCCATGTTTAAGAAGGATGAATTCAAACTGGAACAGGTACAAAGAAGGGCCACTAGGATGATCCGAGGAATGGAAAACCTGTCTTATGAAAGGAGACTCAAGGAGCTTGGCTTGTTTGCTTTAACCAAAAGAAGGCTGAGGGGGGACATGATTGCACTTTTTAAATATATTAGAGGGATAAATACTAGGGAGGGAGAGGAATTATTTAAGCTTAATACCAATGTGGACACAAGAACAAATGGATATAAGCTGACTAGTAGGAAGTTTAGATTTGAGATTAGACGAAGGTTTCTAACCATTAGAGGAGTGAAGTTCTGGAACGGCCTTCCAAGGGAAGTAGTGGGGGCAAAAGATCTATCTGGTTTCAAG
Source organism: Pelodiscus sinensis (assembly GCF_052426305.1). Taxonomy (NCBI): domain Eukaryota; kingdom Metazoa; phylum Chordata; order Testudines; family Trionychidae; genus Pelodiscus; species Pelodiscus sinensis. Next base: position 24,414,646 of record NC_143062.1, read on the forward strand.
ATTAAACTGGATGGGTTTATGAAGGGGATGGTTTGATGAGATAACATGATCTTGGTAACTAATTGACCATTCATTATCAGTGGGAAATAGGTCAATGGAGGGATGATAGGAGTTACTATAGAGAACTTTCTGGGTGTCTGGCTGGTGAGTCTTGCCCACATGCTCAGGGTTTAGCTGATCACCATATTTGGGGTCGGGAAGGAATTTTCCTCCAGGGTAGATTAGCGGAGGCCCTGGAGGTTTTTCGCCTTCCTCTGTAGCATGGGGTACAGATCACAGCTGGAGGATTCTCTGCGTCTTGGGGTCTTCAAAGTATTTGAAGGCTTCAATATCTGAGATATAGGTGAGAGGATTATTCTGGGAGGGGTGGGTGAGATTTTTGTGGCCTGCACTGTGCAGGGAGTCAGACTAGATGATCATAATGGTCCCTTCTGACCTTAAAGTCTATGAGTCTGAGTTAGCTGGTTACCTGATAAGCCTGCAGGGATGGAAAAGAGTGGTTAAACAGCTAATCAGATAAACTAAATGTTTTACCAGTTAACCGTGATCCCGCTGGAGGGTCCTGCCCAGCTCTGCACCCCGGGTGAGGGCAAGGGGATCCCTGCCCAGCCTTGTGGTAGCTTTGGCACCACTATGCCCAAGGCGGGAGCAGGCGAGATCCCAACCTGGCCATGTGGAGAGGCAGCCCCATCTGCCCCAGCAATCCCAGCCCTACAGCCTGAGTGGGAATAGGGGGACTCTGGTCTGCCCATGCAGAGCAGCAGCTCTGGTTCTGGCCTATCCATGCAGCTAGGCTGGGCATGCCTGGCCTGGGCAGGCCCCTCCAGCAGGATCACGGTTAACTGGTAAAACATTTAGTTTATCTGATTAGCTGTTTAACCACTCTTTTCCATCCCTGCCCCACAGCCAGTTTCATGCTCCAGCAGATTATGTAGTGGGTGTAATATCATAGTAAATACTGGAACATAAAATTAAGGGGCAGCTCTGTTGATTTCAGTGGAACAGTACCAGTTTATACTAGCATTTGGCCCTAAGCATGTCTGTTGAAAGTCTTAACTAACATGCCAGATATGGTTAAGTTCAGTGATGAGGCCACAGTCCATTAGAAACTAGACTGAGGCCATTTCCGTTGCCATTTCCGTTGCCATGAACCTGTTCCTGGTTCTAATTAGTGATGTATATGAGCTAGATTATTTTAAAATAAAACTAGGTTTGATGCTGACAATCTTTCCCCAAGGACGTGATACAGATTGAACCTTTCTCAACTGGGACTCCCTGGTCCGGCAACACTTGTGGTCTGGCAGGACCACGGCCCAGTGGAGAGCCAGGGCAGGAGCCCTGCAGGGACTGGGAACCCAGCCAGGCTGGCTGGCTGCAGGGAGGCCAGTGGCTGGGAACCCTGCCACAGAAGTCTGGCTGAGCCAGTGGCAGGGCGGCCAGAATGCCAGCAGGCTCCGGTGGGACAGAGGTCTGCTGTGGTGGGGCCAGTAGCCCCGTCAGCTGGACTGCAGGGCCAGGAGTCCTGACAGTGGGGCCAGTACTGCCCCAGTAAAGCTGACAGGGTCAGGAATCCTGGCAGCTGAGCAGCAGACTGCCGCAGGGAGGGGAACAGGACTGTGGGCTGCTGGGGCCAGTGCTTCCGTGGTAGGGATGGGAGCACCGGTGGCAGAGCAGTGGTTTGCTGCAGTGAGGCTGAAAGCCCCAGTGGTGGGACCGTGTGCTGCCATAGCAGGGCTACTTGGATGTGTGGAACCCGCCAGGAGGCCAGACTAGGAGCGGAGCTGGGGTTGGGGGCCAGTTGCAGGGGGACAGAAGTGACCTCCCCTGTTCTTTGGGATCACTCAGGTCCTGAGGGTGCCAGACTGGGGAGGTTCAACCTGTACCAGCACTTTAGAATCTATTATTTTTACTGAGAGAAAAGGTTCGTATAGCCTATCCATATGTATGAGACTGTGTTTGTTTCGCTGATAGATTCAGTTTGATAGTCCAAAATTATCTAGAACAAACCGATTTTTCCCTTAGTCCTCTGGAAAACGTTAGATATTTAGACTATTGGGAAAAATTGATTACGTATCATTGAGAGGAAGAAGAAATACATTTTCTTGTTTCAAACATTTCCTGAGTACCTGCTGCATTAATCAGAATTATACCTGCAAGTCATCAGTCCAGTTCAGCTATGCAAGATATTAATAGCTCCTGTTTAATGCCAGTGAAAATTATTCTTAAACTGCCTGCATGCAGGGCAGGATGTGGCAGCAGGAAGGGGAATGGTGAGTGTTTGTGCAAAGGATCCCATTTCTCAAATTTTGGGCCTGATCCTACAAGACCTTTGTGTGCTGAAATCCCCCATAACTTCCAGCAGTGGAGCTCCTTAATTTTGTAGCTGTAGTTGCTTTTTCAGAACGTATGTTAAGATGGACCAATTTTTCTATAAACTCAAATAGGTTCAAAAGAAATATTTCACACTGATTGTTACATATGGGATTGTACAGAAGTGTTGTTGATAACTAAGCTCTGATCTGGCCCAGTGTTTTCTGATATGTCATTAGGAATAGGGTTGTCAAATACTCTCCCAAAAAATACCGAACATGGTGGGGGGGAAAATTGGCTGAGCAAAAAAAAAAAGGACCAAACTTGTTGTGGGGGAGGGGAACCCCAGGGGACCAAACTTGTTGAGCAAAAAAAAGGGTCACTGCGCCTTTAAATCCAGCGCTCCACACTCCTCTCTGCCACCACCAGACGCAGTAGGGGAGGTATGTCCCAAGCGGCCTTCCATCCAAGACAAACAGAAAATACTGGACATATTACATGGGGGGGGTGTGTGTGTGTGTGTGTGTATGTGTGTGTGTGTGTGTGAGTGTATATATATATATATGACAGAGGCCAGCCAATACCAGACACCTGGCAACCCTAATTAGGAACTCTTGTAACCAACTATTATCACATATTGCTTTATTTTCTGTGTTAATTATCTTTTCAATATTTTGTTAATTTAATGGTCTATTTTAAGGATTAGAGCAAGGGAGAGTGATGTAGATAACTACTTTTAAAGGTATTGAACGTTGTTTCATTGATCTTGCACGGGCATACAGAAGATTAAACATCTTTCATCTGTTTTCCCTGAAAACAGCATCCACTATTGATTTTAGTTACTGTACTTACTTCATTATGAAGTCTGTATAACCTGGACTTAAATAGGATGGAAAGAGTTGTGTTCCACATCTGAAGAGTGTATCCTATTGAGACACTTGAAAAAAATTATTTTTGAAAGGTACAATTTGGAAAAGATTTTGAGTCTAGGGATGTTAAAGATTAACTGGTAAGCAGCCTTTGCTGCCCACAGCTGGTGGTTAACTAGTTAAACAGTTTGTTTAACCCATTAATTGTTCTGGATGGTTTTTACATCCCTAACATTGACTCACTTTTGAAATATGAGTTTAGAGTCTCCAAACATGTTAAGAGTAGTTTTCAGATAATTTTAATGACCTCTTGTTATTACAGGTTGAACCTCCCAAATCCGGGACTCTGGTCTGGCAACATCCATAGTCTCGTATGGATGTTGCTGGACCAAAGAGTCCCAGAAGTGGGAGCCAGCCAATAGAACATGCAGTTTCTGAAGTCCTGGCTGGGCCAGCAGCAACTAGGCAGGGGAACCATGGTGTCAGCAGGCCCAGGCAGCTGGAGAGTCTCTGGCAGTGGGGCTGGTGACAGCCAGGGAACTCAAGGAACCCCCTGGCAGCAGCAGGGCTGGGATGGCCGCGCAGCCCTGACCAGGAAACCCCTGGTGGCAGTGGTGCCAGGTGGCAGCTCTGGAACCCCAGTAGCGGGGTCAGGCAGCATCAAAGAGCCTCCACCCCAACTGGGGAACCCCCGGTGTCATTGGGGTCAAGCAGCCAGAGAGCTCCTGGCAGCAGGGGCAGCGGTGGCCTGGGAAACCCTTGGTGGCAGCAGGGCCTGCGGCAGCCAGGTGGCCCAGGGCTGGGAAACGCCAAGGAACCGCTAAAGATAGCGGAGCTAATGGTGTCCAGGCAGCCCTGGCTGGGAAACCCCTGGGAACTCCCCGGCACAGCCAGCAGGCAGCAGGATGAGGAGCCTCAGCCAGGCCATCTATAGCCGGGCAGTAGCAGGGCAAGGAGCCCCAATCCTAACCCTAACCCCAGTCTTGAGAGCCCTAGGGGGAGGAGCCATCAGCAGGGCAGCTAGCAAGGGAGCTGTGACCTTCCCTGGACCAGGGAGATCCGAACTGTATTATTATGCATAGCACAGTGAGGTCCCAGACAAGATCAGGGCCATTTTAATAGATACTGCGTATACATATATTAAGAAACAGTTTATATCCCAAATACCTTACAGTTTAAGGGGGGGGGAGAGAAGGTTTTGGGAGAAAGGAAGCATTATTTATCCTTGCTTTATAGTTGCAGAATACAGGCAGTCCCCGGGTTACGTACAAGATAGGGACTGTAGGTTTGTTCTTAAGTTGAATCTGTATGTAAGTCGGAACTGGCGTCCAGATTCAGCCGCTGCTGAAACTGATCAGTGGCTGATTCCAGGAAGCCCGGGGCAGGGGCTTCCTGTAGTCAGCCACTGGTCAGTTTCAGCAGCGGCTGACTTGGGGACACCTGGGGCAGAGCAGCTAGGGTGCTGCTGGGTTGGTCCAGTAGCGCCGCCGCTCCTCGGCGCTACTGGACCAACCCACCAGCACCCAAGCTGCTCTGCCCCAGGCGTCCTGATTCAGCCACTGCTGGTCAGTTTCAGCAGTGGCTGAATCAGGACGCCTGGGGCAGAGCAGCTGGGGTGCTGCCGGGTTGGTTCAGTAGCGCCCAGAGCAGCGCTACGGGACCAACCGGCAGCGCCCCAGCTGCTGTACCACAGGCGTCCGGAGCAAAGCCGCAGAGCACGGGGGCAGCGGGGCTGCCCTCGGGCTCCGCGGCTTTGCTCTGCTTTGCTCCCCGTCTCCCTGGTCTGCAGACCAGGGGAACGGGGAGCAAAGCCGCGGAACACGCGGGCAGCGGACAGCCCAGACGCGTCTGGGCTGTCCGCTGCCCGCGTGCTCCGCCGCTTTGCTTCCTCTCCCTGGTCTGCTGGAGACCAGGGAGATGGGCCCCGTTCGTAACTGCGCATCCGACATAAGTCGGATCTGCGTAACTCGGGGACTGCCTGTAGTCACAAAAGAATTAAGGGATTTTTCCCAAGGTCACAAACTAATCTGTAGTATGGATGTCAACATGTAGACAATGACACGATTAACCATTAGCCTGGGTTTATTGGTTAATCCTGTTGACTGCATGCATCCTTCCCCTTCCCTCCCGTTGCCTCTGTAACTGGAGGGGGAAGAGGCGGGGGAGGAGGCAGGAGCCAGTGCCTGTGGGGAGCTGGCTTAAAGCTGGCTCTCCATGAGCGCTGAAACCTCCTTCCCTTCCCACACTTGCACTGCTGCCTCTGATAGAGAGGCAACAACGAAGAGGGTATGGAGTTCAGACAGGAGCCAATATGCACATTGAGCTGGCTCCACAGACTTGCTTGTTCCGCCTCCCCTTTGCTGCCTCCTATAGAGGCAGCGGTGGGGAAGGATGCAGGAGCCAGTACCATCTGCCCCTCCCCCCATGCTGCTGCCTTTATCAGAGGCTGTAACCTGGGGGCGGGTCTGAGAGGATGCTGCAAAGCAGCCTCTGCCTACTGTGGGTGGTCTGAGCTCCCCGTGAAGAGAGGTTGCTCCACGTTAGTAACCCCTGTCTTCAGGGAGCTCGGACCCCTGGTAGACAAAGGCTGCTACCACGCCATGCTGCTGCCTCTGATAGAGAGGCAGCAGTGTAGGGTGACGGGGGGCTCGCCAGGGGTGGGGCTGGGAGCGCACTGGCTGCGGATTCACCTCTGAGTACTATCAAATAGTCGTGTAACTGCTACAATTTGATGCGGTTACATGACTATTCAGTTGCAGGCTATCTAACTTCCCTAATTTGTAGGACAATGAATTGATGTCTTCTCAGTTGTAGTTCAGTTCTTGAACTGCAGTGCCATCCTTCCTGTTGCACAAGATAATATCTTAGTGCAAACTTATTTACCAGAGTTTGTGCCCTAGGTTACTTAAGAAGAATCTAAGTAGACCCTTAGAAAGCAAAATTGCAAGCAACTCAATCAACACTTAATGCAGATTTGAATCCTTTTATTTGAATTTGAATCATTGCCCTGTGTTGAAGTTATGTGGCATTGCCCCACTCTAGAAGAAATTTTAGAAATCCTTATACTCCAGGAGACAGAATACTTAGCCAGTGCTCAGACAAGTGCTTCTATTGCTTATTGTCACTCCTGTGTATGTGTGCCCTTCTTAAGTGCAGTACTTAGTGGTATTACCCCTTTACAGTTCTAGTGTTCACGTGAGCATCAGCTCCACTGATTTGAATATAAACTATTGTACACAATATGGAGTGACAATCTAGTGCTATATTTATTAACATGTACATTATATTTTGTAGGCCAAAACAAAAACAATTTGTATAGCACTGCTGCCAAGCAGGCAGCACAAGAAGAGAACATTATGGGATTACTTCAAAAAGCTGGTGAAGTTTCATCTGTCCCAAATGAAAATAATTATGCCTCAAGCAGAAAACAAGAAGCATCTGAGCAGACTGAACATAAAGTTATGTATGTAGAATCTATTGAATGAATCATCCAAAATAACTTTTTTATTCTTGTATCCTATATTAAAATTTCAATATGAATACAGGCAGTCCCCGAGTTACGCGGATCCGACTTATGTCGGATCCGCGGTTACGAACGGGGCCATTCCTCTCCCTGGTCTCCAGCAGACCAGGGAGAGGAAGCAAAGCGGCGGAACACGTGGGCAGCGGACAGGGCTGTCCGCTGCCCACGCGCTCCGCGGCTTGGCTCTGCTTTGCCCCCCCCGTCCCGTCCCGTCCCCCTGGTCTGCAGACCAGGGGGATGGGGGGACGGGGGCAAAGCAGAGCCAAGCCGCGGAGCGCCCGGCCAGTGGGGGGGCAAAGCAGAGCCAAGCCGCGGAGCGCGCGATCAGCTGACAGCCCAGACGCGTCTGGGCTGTCAGCTGGCCGGGCGCTCTGCGGCTTGGCTCTGCTTTGCCCCCCGTCCCGCTGGTCTGCAGACCAGGAGGATGGGGGGGGGAGCAAAGCAGAGCAAAGCCGCGGAGTACGCGGGCAGCGGACAGCCACGGCGCGTCTGGGCTGTCCCGCTGCCCCCGTGCTCCGTGGCTTTGCTCCGGACACCTGTGGTACAGCAGCTGGGGTGCTGCCAGTTGGTCCCGTAGCGCCGCTCTGGGCGCTACTGGACCAACCGGGCAGCACCCCAGCTGTTCTGCCCCAGGCGTCCTGATTCAGCCACTGCTGGTCAGATTCAGCAGCGGCTGAATCAGGACGCCTGGGGCAGAGCAGCTTGGGTGCTGCTGGGTTGGTCCAGTAGCGCCGAGGAGCGGCGGCGCTACTGGACCAACCCAGCAGCACCCCAGCTGCTCTGCCCCAGGCGTCCCCAAGTCAGCCACTGCTGAAACTGACCAGTGGCTGACTACAGGAAGCCCAGCCGCTGATCAGTTTCAGCAGCAGCTGACTTGGGGATGCCTGGGGTTCTTAAGTTGAATCTGTATGTAAGTCAGAACTGGCGTCCAGATTCAGCCGCTGTTGAAACTGATCAGTTTCAGCAGCGGCTGAATCTGGACGCCAGTTCCGACTTACATATAGATTCAACTTAAGAACAAACCTACAGTCCCTATCTTGTACATAACCCGGGGACTGCCTGTACATTAGTAATAAAATAGAATGAGTAGTTTTAATGTAAATAAATAGCTAATTTTTAAAGCAGAGGTGCCTAATTTTAAAACAAATTAATTTTGTTTTTTTCTTCAGTAAGAATTCATGGAAACCAGCTGACATGTTCAGTACCTTAGGTGAAAGAGAAAGGGATAAAATTTTATTAGAAGCAAGGAAGCTCCAGTGGAAGAAGGAACTAGGTATGCATTAGCATATAATTTGCCATATTTATATTAAGCAATGTGTTATGCTACAACGTTGTCTGTATTAAGTTACCAAAGCTGTAACTTTTTCTATTTATAAAGGTGTAAATCTATTTATCACTAGACTTGAAAAGCATTTTAAATATTCTCTACCGTTTTTGGGTTTTTTTTTTTCTTTTTGTAAAACATTTTCTTGAGCTTCTTATTAGTTTTGGCTAAAATAGGTTTTTATTTTTAAAATCTTTCCTTGTTTTATTTCAGACAGTTTGCATGCATGTAAAAAAATATTTATCCTTACTTTGATGCCTATGCTAGGTCAGGAATTGACAAGAGTCAGCTTATGACTTGTCTTTCATATTCAGCATATACATGGCTAGTAGAGCTTGTGGAGCAGGCTAGAGCGTTCCACAGAGCAGCTATCACTTTCACTCCTGATGCAATAGCATTCTGTGACTGTGCCATGGCCTATAGAAAATCAGGGCACAGGTTCTCCCCAGTTATTCCTCCTTTTGTCTTTTAACACACCTCTTTCCTTCTCTAGTCTGGTCCTACCTGGAGAATACTTCTGGGATGTGGACCTGCAGCAATAACAGCACTGAAGTTTTCTGTGCTGTGTATTTTATCTGATGGCCTGATGTCTGCCCCTTGGCTCTATTGCAGCAGCCTATCTGGCACAAAAAGTCATAGCATAGCACTGAATCTGATCCTCAAGTTTCAATTACTGCAGAGTCAGCAGGTAGAAAGCAAGCACTATTTTGTAGGGAGAGGAAATGATTTAGAAAGGGATATAAATTTGGTCATTTTAAAACAGACTTACAGGAATTTATACTCTGTCCCTGCTGTCCAAATTCTGAACACCATTGTGATGTAAGCTCTTTTTAAATGTAACTATTTATTAGGGCTGTCAAGCGATTACAAGTTTTAATAACGATTAATCATGTGCAACTCCCCTTTGAAACGCCACAGCAGTGTTTCAACAGGGCAGTGCTTCACAGAGCTTGGGATCAGCTGGAGTTCCCAGCTGACCCCAGGCTCCATGCAGTGCTACCCTTTTAAGGCTCCGGAGCGGCACTTTAAAGGGGCAGCCCAAGTGGAGCAGGGAGCAGGTAGAGTCCCCAGCAGATCCCTGGCTCTGCGTTGCAAAGCCCCTTTGAAGTGTTGTTCTGGTACTTTAAAGGGGCAGCGCATTAGGAGCCAGGGATCAGCTGGGGACTCTACCTGATCCCTGCTCCACTTGGGTTGCCCCTTTAAAGTGCCAGCTGACCCCCAGCTCCTAATGCGCTTCCTCTTTAAAGCGCCAAAACAGCACTTCAAAGGGGCTTTGCAACAGGGGAGCCGGGGATCAGTCCCCAACTCCGCAATGCAAAGCCCAGAGCAGCACTTCAAAGAGACTTTGCAACGCGGAGCCGGGGATCAGCTGGAATCCCCAACTGATCCCCAGCTCCTAATGTGCTGCCCCTTCAAAAAGGTAGCGCAGCATTAACGCCTACAATTAACGCTTTAAAAAAAATTAACACATTAATCCTGTCCTGTGTTAATCGCAGGCATTAACACAAGTCAATTGACAGCCCTACTATTTATATTTGTCCTTGAATTGATGTTTTCAGGAACACAAGATATTTTAAGATAACTGACAATTCCCAATCTAATGAAGCCATGAATTGACACAAAGCAGATTTTGTTTAACCTGGATGTAATTTGTTCTGGTCAAAAAGCTCACTAAAATCTCCCACTATATTTCTGGGTTTGAGCCTGCATGGTGATACGTGAATTATAATCTGATATAAATTATTTGGATTCAGTACACTCATAAAACCATATAGGCACAAAACTAACAACAAAGTGAAGAGAATTCAGGACTTGTATTTCTTAAGCAACACATGCATTATTTTTGATAAATATTTCCTCAGTCAAACTGATAGTCCTTCGCAATTTTATCCTCTCTGTTGTCTCCTGTTTCCACATCCTCTGCAGCCATCTTTCACACAGAGCCTTTTAACACTTACAACAAACATATGGTTAGAAAGATTAATCAAAGTCCAATTACCCATCTTAAGTTATTTACACTGTTTTTTATATACCTGTACTGCATGTTGCTCTTTTTTGAAATTGCAGTTATTTATATTTAATTTGTCTAACAAAAATTTGTTTTAAAGACGAACAGATAGCTTTAAAGAAGAAACTAAAAGAAACTTTGGAGCAACAGACAAAATACTACCATTGGGCAAAAACGGATGGTGATAAAATCCATTTGGAAAAACTGCACACCGTTAATCAAGCTAAAGTAAGGCTAACAAGGAACCGTTCACTAAAAGCTTTGTTTCTCTAAGAGAACAAATTGGTTTTAGGTTTTTTGTAGTGCTATATTTTGTTCATATTTCAAATTTGCTCTATAAAAGCTTGTTTTGAGTGTGTATCCACTGATTATTTGCAAAATTTGCATTTAGGAATAAATCCCAGCACACAGGTCACATTATTAGATTGTGCACTTGGAGATTCTGTTTCTTCTCCGTGGTAGTAGCACAGTAGCGAAGATCTTTGTGTGGCCTAACAAATAAGGGATGTTAGACACTGGGTAATAGAATAGTTGAGTAACTGCATGAATTCTTATCAGTTACTTGACTATTCTGTAGCCCTCGGAGATGGGGCCAGCAGCCAGTGCAATCCAGCCCCACTCCTGGGCCTGCCGTGGGCAGAGGCTGCCCCATGGCAGCCTCCCCTGCCCCCACCCCGCCACGCTGCTGCCTCTGATAGAGGCAGCAGCCGTAGGGGTAGGCGCCACCGTGGAGCTGGTCCTGGGAGGAATCGGCTCGTAAGCTGGCTCCCCCCAGTACTGGCTCTTGCTACCCCTGATACAGAGGCAGCAACATGTGTGGGGGGGGGTAGAATGTGAATAGTCGAAAAGATTGACCAATATGCATAGGCCTACTAACAAAGCTCTGAAGGACATTTATGGTGTGGGTGGGGGGGGGGGGGAAAGATGGCCAATGAGTCCTGCCAGCTGGGGGGGGAGAAGGGGAAGGGAAGCAATTACTCTAGAGGACAGCGATTCTAAAGGGCTTCCTGGCTGTTGCTGTCACTGCACAGCTCTCTCCGAAGTCCTGCATCGTATGTTCAGAGGGTGGACTGGGGAGGGCTGACTGGCTGTCCTACCCCTTCTGCTTGAGGCTCTACCCCTTCCAGGAACACAGAGCACCCTCCCTGCACCTTGCTCAGTCCCTTCCATCGCCAGTGGTTCCATGTCTACTCTCTTGTGTGTCTTGCATCAGACCCCTTCAGTGCTGCCACCAAAAGCCTATGTAGAACTTCATGTCAAGATTCATGCAACCAGCTTCTTAACTTTATACTTTGCCTACAACCAATAATTTGTGACTTTTTGTTTAGACTGTAACTATCTTTAATTCCTACCTATGTACTATGTTCATTCTGACATTTCTTTCTAACATTTATTCTTAATTTGATTTTTCCTCTCTCGTTGTTCTTTGGTTTGATAGGAATAAAACAATACAGGCAGCCCCGGGTTACTTACAAGATAGGGACTGTAGGTTTGTTCTTAAGTTGAATCTGTATGTAAGTCGGAACTGGCATCCAGATTCAGCTGCTGCTGAAACTGATCAGTTTCAACAGCGGCTGAATCTGGACACCAGTTCCGACTTACATACAGATTCAACTTAAGAACCCCAGGCATCCCCAAGTCAGCTGCTGCTGAAACTGATCTGCAGCTGATTCCAGGAAGCCCGGGGCAGAGCAACTCTGCCTCAGGCTTCCTGTAGTCAGCCGCTGGTCAGTTTCAGCAGCGGCTAACTTGGGGACGCCTGGGGCAGAGCAGCTCGGGTGCTGCTGGGTTGGTCCAGTAGTGCGGCCACTCCTCGGCACTACTGAACCAACCCAGCAGCACCCCAGCTGCTCTGCCCCAGGAGTCCTGATTCAGCCGCTGCTGAAACTGATCAGCAGCGGCTGAATCAGGACTCCTGGGGCAGAGCAGCTGGGGTGCTGCCCGGTTGGTCCAGTAGCGCCAAGGAGCAGTGCTGCGGGACCAACCGGCAGCGCCCCACCTGCTCTACCACAGGTTCCGGGCTTTGCTCCACGTCTCCCTGGTCTGCTGGGGACTAACACCTAGTTTGAATTAAGTAGTTCGAATTAAGGGCTGTGTAGCCACTTAATTTGAACTAGTGGGAGGCTAGCCCTCCCCAGCTTGCCCTGGTGGCCACTCTGGGCACCACCAGGGAAATTCTTCTGCCTCCCTCCCAGCCCTGGAGCCCTTAAAGGGGCATGGTCTGGCTACGGTGCCCGTGCCAGGTGCAAGCCTGCCAGCACCCAGTCAGCAGACCCTGCACCTGGCACGGGATGAGTCAGCCACCCGCTGTCACCCAGCCTTCTGCCTCTTCCCAGGACCAGGCTGGCGGCTCCCAGGAGCCTGCCCGGGGCCGCAAGAGGCGGGCGCCCGCCTGGTCTAGTGAGGACATAGTGAACCTCATCCATGACCACTGCACTAGGCATAGGAAAGTGGCCGTTTAGGGCAGGATAGCTGCCAGCCTGGCCACCGAGAAGCAGGTTTGCATGAAAATCAAGGTGGTCCAGTGAGACCCCCGACCCTGAGCTTAGAACGGCCATACTGGGACAGACCAAAGGTCCATCTATCCCAGTAGCCTGTCTGCCGACAGTGGCCAACACCAGCTACCCCAGAGGGGATGGACCGAAGACAATGACCAAGACAATGTCTCGTGCCATCCATCTCCAGCCTTCCACAAACAGAGGCCAGGGACACCATTTCTATCCGCTGGCTAATACCACTCCATGGACCCAGCCTCCATGACTTTATCTCACTTCTCTTTAAACTCTGTTATAGTTCTAGCCTTCACAGCCTCCTGCAGCAAGGAGTTCCACAGGTTGACTATTTGCTTTGTGAAGAACAACTTTCTGTTATTAGTTTGAAGCCTGCTACCCATTCATTTCATTTGGTGTCCTCTAGTCCTTCTATTATGAGAACTAATTATGAGAACTTTTCTTTATGCACCCTCTCCACACCGCTTGTGCTTTTATAGACCTCTATCATATCCCCCCTCAGTCTCCTCTTTTCTAAGCTGAGAAGTCCCAGTCTCTTTAGCCTCTCTTCATATGTTCCAAACCCCTGATCAATTTAGTTGCCCTCCCCTCTTCCACCCTCTCTCTTCCCCTCTCCCACTTCCTTTTCCCAGTCTCTCCGAGTTTTGCTCAATAAAGAGAGTTTCCATTTTTGAACACACGTGTCCTTTATTTTGTACATCAGGAAGGGGAGCTAGGGAGGGGTAAGTGGAAGGAGGTGAGGGAGGAATGGGTTACGAGCCCCCGATGGGAAGGACTGGGGTGGCTCTGTGGGATCCTCGGGGTGGAAGCTCTCCTGCTGCCCCCCGATTGACCTCCCCCTCCCGGATGGCAGCCTGCGGCAAGTGCAGCTGGGCTGATGGCTGAGTGCTGTGATGTGCCCAGTGTGGGCATTCAGGGCACTCCAAGCCAGGACTGCTTTGCTGTCCCTCATCGAGTTAGACAAGTGAGCGGGGAACCCCTGAGAACTGTCTGTCCGGGGTGGGGGTTGGGTCCCTTTAAGCACAGCCCTCGGCTAGCCTGAGACAGCAGCTCCACGCTCCAAGTCCTAATCTGATGCCCTGCCGGCACTGCTTCCGGCCATCCTTAACCTCGGTTCAGGGTCCACTCAATGTGGACATGCTAGTTCGAATTAGCAAAACGCTAATTCGAACTATTTTTAGGTCTAGATGCACTAGTTCGCATTAGCTTAGTTCAAATTAACTAATTCGAATTAAGTTAGTTTGAATTAGTGCTGTAGTGTAGACCCTCTATGTCTAAACCAGTAGTAAGAGAGACTGAGTAGGATGGATCCTCTACTTATAAATTTATTTCACAGATTTAGTACCTAATATGCCTTGACTTAGGAAGCGTGTCTTCTGGAGGTTTAAAAATATATTTGCAACCTGATAAATAAGTGATACAGGCAGCCTCTTGGGAATATAACCAGAATGGACTGGGTATCATTCTGTCCATTTCATTGGACTTTGTTAAGCAGAATTCTCAAGTTATTGCTTTCTTTGTAGCATTCAGAATCAATTGAAAGTTGTTCATCTTGGGATTTGACATGGTTTTTTTTTCCTGTCTTGTTGGATATTTTTAGAAGTTTCTATGAGCTGCAGCTTGTATAAACCTAAAGTACATGTTACAGTTTATTTAGAAGTATTTTAAATGTGTTTTTTATATTGAAACAACCAACCAAAAAAGTTAAATTGAATATTTTTTAAGTCACCATAATACTCTGTTATTTGCAGATGACATATCCAGCTGATTTGAGTGTTGCTACTGAGGAAAACCACATTTTTAGAACCACATTGGTCACGGAGGCTAGTGAAGTAGTACCCAATATATCAAGTGGTCCAACTGTACAGTCCTCTAGTTTTAGTTCTCCTGACTTGCCAGCTGCCATTCATACAGCATTTGTGTTAGGGGTAAGGCATATAATATCTTGTCTCTAAGATGAATTTACAGTGTGTCTATTAGTTTAGTTAAGCATGCCTTTTCCAAATTTTTTTATTGCTGCATCTGAATCCAGTGTTTACGAGGTTATTGAAGTTATGAGGTGTTTCTATGAAATCATGCATTTTTAGTAGAAATTTTTAGAGATGACATTAATAGGGTGGACTTCAAAGAAAGCACCTGATTTGTAAGCTTCTAATGCAAAAAAGAAGGAAAATTAGGAAGTTAATTTCTCCATATTTGCTAGAGTTTAACTATTGTTGATGATATCAATAGAAATAAAGATGATTAGAGAGTCTATCAACAGCTGCATTTTATGGTGAGTGTTCTGAAGAACTTGATGGGATAATTAATTGGAGACTGATTGTATTGAAAATGAAATCTATTATTTTGTGCCAGATAGAGTAGTGGAGAGCAGGCAATTACTCTGCTACAGGTGAGAGACCAGCATCTGTTATTTCAGGAAGCTACTCCAGTGGAAGACCCCTTTGGTACCATGAAGTGTGAACAACAGAAGAAGTGGCTTCGAGATCTGGACAAACAAAAGGAAGAGGCTAAACTACAAAAAATAGCGGAAAAACATAGTTTATTAAAGGTAGCTCTAATTTAGAGGGGTGATTTGTAGTAAAAAAAAAAAAAAAAAAAAGTCTGTTTTGCTTTTCCTTCCTTTCATTTCTGCTCAGGTGGAAGTCTTTCATCAAGTTGTAGATCACACAGCCCTGAAAGACTGACAGGAAGCATCCACAACTTTTATTGATATCAGTGAGAATTTTGGATACCATGTACCTCTGAAAAAATCAAAAGTGAAATCCTGGCCCATTTGAAGTCAGTGGCAAAATTCCCATTTACTTCATTAGGGTCAAGTGTTTACCTCAAGTTGTTATGACATTCAGTGAGCTCTAATTAAACAACCTGCCTGCAACAGCAGAAGTAGCATTCTGGCACTTTGACAGCAAAAGGAAACCGAGTTCATTCTATGTCAGCTAATATGTGTCATGTGTCATCCTTTTGTACATTATACTGAAAGATCTACAGGAGAAAAAATTCTTTCTCAAATACACTAATGTAGCTCTTCGTCTGAATCAGACAACTTATCTCCCTTAGGGGAATAAGAAACTCAGGAAACAGTGGGAGAATTGATAACATTTTCAAATTCCTTTTTTTTTCTTGGACTCCTTGCTTCTCTTGTCTCTCAAATATAGGACTAAAGCTTTTTCTGCCAGAGAAGAGGATTTATGCTTGGGGGAAGTGACATTGTGCAAGACTTCTATATGGAATGTGCTAGTTTCTTTTTTTCAGAGGGCAAACAGTAAGGGAACGTCTTCCTCTCGCCCCCCCACCCCCCCTACTCTTCCAAAAAGGTACTTCCTTCTGGTTAGGAGAGGCTAATGAGAAACACAGAGTTGAGAGCACCCACAGGAGAAACTTTGGTTCCTTTTGGCTTGTGTGGATGTCATGTCAGAATGCCCATTTGGCAGTGTAGGATCAGAAAAAAAAAATCTCTAGGTGGTGTTGGGGGAGGGAAACAACATACCTCTTCCTCGGAAAACTTGGGCAGCACGTTGAACATGACCTATGCTTTGTGATTTTTTTTTTTAAGTTCATGTTTATGGAGGAGATTGCCGGACTAGGGATGTAAAATCCTGTTTAATTGGTCAACTGGTTTACCAAATATTTAACTGGTTAACCAATTAAAGGGGGGCTGGCAGGTGGTGCTCTAGCCAGCTGGAGTGCCTCTGCCTGTCCACACCTGGGCTGGGTTGGAGCAGGAATTCCCAAACTTTTTGATACTGGGGACCAGTAAATCCATTCATGAGCTTTTGGAGGACCAGTAACATATTTGCATATTCATTAAGCAAATGATGAATATGCTAATAAATTGTTTCTGGTTTTCCCAAAGCCCCCAATGCCAACTTTAGTCCACAGAAAAGTCAGTCAGGGCCACAGAAGTGAGATAAAAAAACACAACCCCTCCAGACCCCTCAAACCTCAATAATGTGGCCCCAAATGTGCCTGTGGGTGCTGGGACAGAGTTCTGGGGAAGGGTGTCAATGAGTGCTGGGGCAAGGGGACAGGGTGCTTATGGGTGCTGGGGCAGGGTACTTGTCGGGGTCTGGGGGGGGGGGGGGGACAGAGACTGATACCTGGGGATCCTGTAGCTGTCAAGGCCCAGGAAGTGCGCAGGCTGCTCCCCTGTCGCCCAAACAGCCTGATACGCTCGTCCGTTGCACTCCTGATGCCTTCCTGCGCAGTGGGAGGGGGAGTCCCGAACCGCGCCAGCCCCAACTGCTCGGGCAGCGCACGCCGCGCGCCTTGCTCCTCTGCTCCCAATGGCAGCACACACCACTCGAGCAGCTGGAACTGGCGCACTGGGGACTTTATTCCCCTGCTGCCTTCCTGCATGGGGGGGGGAAGAAGGGAAATCCCAGACCGCTCCTCCGTTCCCCACGGCAGCACACACCGCCCAAGTAGCTGGAGCTGGCACAGTCCTGGATCCCTACCCATCCCCCCGTATGCAGGAAGGCAGCAGGGGAACAAAGTCCCCAGCGCGCGATGGACCAGCGTTTTAGGTACTACGCCGGCTATTGTGGAGAGCAGCCCACGCACTTCCTGCAGGAAACCCACGCCACCTCCGTTGACACTGGGAGTTCAGCGCAGTGTTCATCTTGGGGTTTGTGGGCAGCAAGGCGGGCTCTCGCAAAAAATTTTCTGAGGCCCAGTATTTTTTTTCCTAAGGACCGGTACTGAGCCGCGGACCACAGTTTGGGAAACACTGGGCTGGAGCACCCCATACCTTGGTGGGCCCCACAGGGCTAAAGCAGCTGGAACTGGTGTTGAGGCTTATCACTTAACTAGTTAACCATTCACATCCCCATTCCAGACCTGGCTGAGAATGATCTTGACATAGCTCCTTCCCTGAAAGATTTCATATATGAAATGCCTTCTGTTATTAATGCATTGTTTCTTAGCAGGCTCTGCTGCCTGGTTAAAAAATTAGGGGGAAGCAAGACAATTCCTATTCGTGAGGATACTTGCATAAAGCCTAACATGCTCAACTACTGTGCCAGAATGAAAGTGCAGAGAGATGGATGTGAGCTGGCCAGAAATAATATTAATACTTGCTCTAATATATGGCCCCAAAAAGAGTATTTAAGAAAAGCTTTCTTTCAAGCAAAAAAGTTTGCTGCTGCTACTCATTCAGACTGATAGGGAGAGAATATCTGGGGAGCAAAATGAAGCTGCTTAGAAGAGTGACTAGTATGGTAACTGACAAACTGAGCAGCCTTGTAATAAGATCGGGGCTTAAAACATAAGCTACAGGCCTTGTCTGAAGCTTCGACTACAATAGTCAAGACCTTGCTAATATAAAGCAAAGTTAAGCTGTGAGCCAGAGACAGACCCTGCTCATAGAACTTGTTAAGAACAGGGCTAATATTGTAGAAACATACCTAACAGGTACTGTGCACAGGCCATTCCAGAGGGATTGCAACAGAACACCTCATTAAAAAACATCTTGGTACCAGCACACTCCCCACAGATAACAGGGACATAGTGATTCAGAGTAGGGACTAAAATGACAGCATGATGGATAGCAATCTTTTGATTGAACCACCGTGTACAAAGTAATACATTCTTAGCATAACTGTAGACATCTGAGCAAGGCAGCTATTAACTGTGCTTCCTTTACAATACATCTGGCCTGGTGCCTTTGGACCTTATCTCATTTTTTGTGGTCTTTGGGGGCTCTCTCAAGCTCTGCTGTTCCGGGTATCTGCGCAGAGCCAGCACAACATACAGTGAGAATACTTGCACTCAGCTGAACAGTTACCATCACTGAACAGAGCAAGATAACTATGAGGACACCACACAGGTGACTTCTGACCACAGACATAATGGAGTCATTGTGGAAACATATACATCAAGATAAGGTTGCAGCAAAAGCTGTATAGAAAAGCCTATATTGATATTAACTTATGCAAGACTGAAAGGTTCATGACAAACTTCACTTTTTCACTTTCTGGTTTTTGAGTCTTGCTATATAGTAGTGCATTGTAAGCTTTTTTATTTTATTTTATTTTATTTTATTTATTTTTTTAACTACCAAAAAGATTGTTTGAATTTTGGTCTGATTCAGGTCACTTTCATATGAACCAGTTTTCCTGTTTCTCCATTTAACTATTCTAAGTGCTACAACTCTAAAACAGAACTTTAAAAATGCAAATCCTACAGTTTAGCTTTCACTGAAATAGAAATACATTTTCAAAATATTCAGTTGAACATAATTTATATGACAGTATAACTGAGTGTATTCGCATTTTCTTTATTGCTTTATATCTGTTTAGGCTGAGGAGCATGAGAGATGGGCAGTGCATTTTGATTCTTTAAAGAACCATCCTTGTGCTACTCCACAACATCCCATCATAAATGGAACTTACACCAAGGAGCCTGAAATTCTTTGCCTGTGCCCTGAATCTCAGGCCCTGACTTCTTTTATTCATCCTTTTACATCTGCATCTTTAGGCCACCTAATACATTCAAAGGTGGAGAATGTAGAAAAAACTGTTGAGAACACTACTTTAGAACAAAGTCAAAAAGCCAGGTAAGTGCATGCCTCAATTACAGTAGTTTTCCCAATCAATTTATTTCTGGTATGTCTTTAGAAGTGAGTAAGTCTGAAATGATATTAATTTGGTAATTACTCCTTTCTACAGGAATTTGTATGGTTCCCTATTGAAAGAGTGTGTTCACTAGTAATGTTTACCAAAAATAACATCATTTAGTTCACTTTCATTGTTTATTATATTGCATACCTATGGCAACGAATGAAAAGTACATATATTGGAAAAAGTTTTACATTTAAATATTGCTGATATTTCAGATTAAATAGAACTGTGGGATTTCTGTATTTTTCTTTTTCATTCAAAACATTTAAATGATTCTCTTCGTAGTTTTCTCCGGTCAATGACCGCTCTTTTGGATCCTGCACAAATTGAAGAAAGAGACAGGAGGCGGCAGAAACAGTTAGAACATCAGGTACAATAACGTTATAATCTGACACAGTCTAAATGGGAAGAATGAATAAGTGTGGTGATACGATTAGAGCAGGAGCCTGAGTG
This sequence comes from Pelodiscus sinensis, assembly GCF_052426305.1. NCBI lineage: Eukaryota > Metazoa > Chordata > Testudines > Trionychidae > Pelodiscus > Pelodiscus sinensis. The sequence continues at coordinate 24,434,263 of NC_143062.1, forward strand.
CGAGTATACATTGCTCAAAGGAAAGGAAACTGTGACTTCAACAGATTACCCTGGTTAACCAGGTACATGCCACTTACAGCAATAGTGTGAAAGACTTAATGACTGTCGGTAAAGTGCTTATAGTCCTCTATTAAACTCGTGCCTCAGAAAAATGACACACATCCTTAGGGCTCTAACAGGATTTGGGGACCCCTTCCTTCTAATCCTGACTGGACTGATATTGTAGTTTCTGGTCAACAGATGTTTAAAACAGAATGGTGCTTTCTCTCATTTACATTAAGCCCCTAATTATTTTTACATCCACTGGCATGGTTGTATAATTTATTGTGATTGATTGGAGTCCTATGACACCTTTCAGTGTAAACAAACCTATTGGAGTACACCCAAATGCCTTATCTTTCCCACAGAAGATAAAGCTTATAAAAAGTAATCCAAGTGATAGGATTAGGAGCATGTGTGCAAATCCTCCTACACCCTGATAAATTTTTTTTAAATTTGTACTTTTCTTTGGCATACTTTCTCTGAATAGATTTACCTACCAGAGAGTGAAGTTTCACTTATTTTGTGAGGCACAGAGAATAATCACTTTTCTTATTGAACTGGACTTTTATGAAATCAGAATACAAGTTACATATTTTCTAATGCATGTGGGAGACATGAAATTGTGATATATTTCATATTATGCATAGTATCTTTTAATTTTACTAATTTTGTCATGATTTTGACATCTCTAGAAAGCTATAATGGCTCAAGTAGAGGAAAAGCGAAGGAAGAAGCAGCTGGAAGAACAGCAAAGAAAATGGGAAGAACAAGAAGAAGAACACCGCTTAACACGGGAACGAGAAGTAATGCAAAAACAGTTTGAAGAGGATATGCTCAAACAAAAACAAAAGGAAGTGGGTGTCTGCACTCACTGTTAAGCCTTTATTTTGTGCAACTAAATGATGTTATTTAATTGAGCTGTCGATGCCTAAAAGACTTAGATTAGTATTATTTACTATTTATTTCTAAGACAAGAGGCAAGAACAGTGTTGAAATTCCATTTGTGTCTATAGTTAGATTTAGAATCTTGATTTTTGAAGCAATGTAGGAGATTTTGCCACACTTCAGGTAAAATAAATTAAGTAATAATGAAATGGAAGACCTGACAACTTGAGGAATAGCTTCAAAAAATGTTACCCATGGTTCTTGATTAAACTAAAATGCTTAGAAAATTAAGTCAGCACTAATATCACCCTATTTGTGAGGAAGAAGTATTGAATTACTGCCCTCCAACACTGCTATAAGCTTTTTTCATTGAAGAAATGAATGTCCACCTTTTTTTCCATAGTTAAAAAAATGTAATTTCTAACTTTACATGAAATCTGTCTGCTTGTCAACATCATTCATTTTGTGTTTTCACCGGTTTGAAGGTTGTGGGTTTGTTTTTTTTGTTTGTTTTATTGGGGGTGATTTTATTGGTGGGTGGGAATGGTTTGAGGTTCAGACAGTTTACACAAAACGACATGGACAAAAATCTTCAAATACGGTTTTACAGAAAGCTGTGGAAGATAAAGGTTTTATGCAATGTTTTGTACCCAAAATAGCATTTTTAAATTTTTTAGTTAAAACAGCAAAAATTGTGCTTTGACCTCCAATTCTATCCTAGAATATCTGACTGGTATTAGTCTGTAGCTTGAGGCTTCTGTGACTCTCCATGTAGTGTAATGTGCCTGACTAGATGTATAATGATCAGGGCTGAAGGTTTTCTTGAGAATAAATGTTAGTAATATGTCAAAAATCAGTGACACATTCTGAAGGTAGTACAATAATTTTTGTGAACACCACACTGAACACTCCATTGAAATTTTATTTCAATCTTCCAATGATAAGAACCTTCTGACCCCTTTGTGGATTCAAACTTGGTGTGCTAGGGTAGCATCATAGAACACTAGAACTGGAAGGAACCTCAAAAGGTCATCGACCATCCCTGATAGATGTCTATCTAACCTGCTCTTACATATCTCTAGAGATGGAAATTCCACTACCTTCCTAGGCAACTTATTCCAGTGTTTGACCACCCCGACAGGAAGTTTTTCCTAATGTCCAGCCTAAACCTCCTCTGCTGCAGTTTAAGCTTATTGCTTCTTGTCCTATCCTCAGAGGCTAAGGAGAACAATTTTTCTCCCTCCTCCTTGTTGACACCCTTTTAGATACCTGAAAACCGCCATCATGTCCCCTCTCAGTCTTCTCCTTGTCCCCTAGGACAAGGGGTGTGTGGAAGGAGAAGAAATAAAAGATGTAACTGCTGTTTTAAGCCACAAAACTTGAGCTATTGTCTTTTAGAGCAGATATTGTGGACTTCAAGGAAAGCATCATGCAGGTATATCTCAAACCACACAGGGCTCCAGATTCTGCAGGGAAATCAGAGGCATCCCTGTAAATCTTAGGAATTGAGATACTGTACAAATGACCTGCCTCACTGCATTGTTTTACTGGAGTCACCTCTCTCAAGAAGTGCAGCTCCTTCAGGAAATTTAAAGCTATCAGATGCTCCCCTCCCTTTACCAGTATATACTAAGAGCCACAGAGACCAGAACTTCAACAATTCTTTTCACTCTGAAATCTGTTATGTGCTGATGAGAGCTGTTACCTAGCTCAGTTTCCTGCACTTTAAATCCACAGAGCCTTAAAGTGTGAAGAAGGCATCTTTGTTTGGGGATGACTTGCTGTTTTGCTATCTCTCTTCCATAGGTGTAGGATACACTGTTTTCTTTCCTTCAGGTCTCATGATCTAGGGGATCACAACGTAGTCTAGCTCTTTATGCTACTACAGCACTGACGTTAAGAGCCTTTGTATTAGTATCACATTAAGATGTTTATATCTCTTATTTCTTCTGCTCACTTAAACAAAATATCAAACTATAAAAAGACACGAGTGGATATAAATTTAGAGTGATAATGCAGTCCTTTTTATTTTATTCTCTGACTAAATGATCTCATGCATTTGTCTCCCTTTTTAAATAGGAAATCATGACTCTTAAAACAAATGAGCTCTATCAGACAATGCAGAGAGCACAAGAACAGGCACAGAGATTAAAACAGGAACAACGCATTCGAGAATTGGCTCAAAAAGGACATGACATTTCAAAACTGCAAAAAAATCTTGGTAGCTCTGGTGGCAAGTACCAATATTTACTATATTTTATTTTACTTTTGTAGAATTTGCATGAGTTCTGGATACTATTTTCAAGAAAAAAACATTGTCAGTTTAGACGTTGTTCCTTGGCTTTAGAAACCAGACAGATCGGTTACCCTTTTAAACTTTTTTCCAGTCAATTATCTCAAACTAAACATATATAATGCTAGTCAAGCCCCAAACACAAGCAGTGTATTATTCCTTTTTTATAAAAGGAGGACACATTTTCAGGAGCACAAGCACAACTGATATGGCTTTCAGTGGATCTTGCATGCCTGAGTCCTGTAACTTTTTTGAAGATGTTCCTCGGTCATATAGTGAGTCAACTACAGTGTCAGCACTAGAACCCAGAATCCTTGTGTCTCAAATTCTTAATCTAATTCAGGGGTGTGGAACCTCAGGCTCAGGGGCCATGCAGTCCCTGGCTTGCCTGGATCCGACCTCCAGGGTTCAGGGCTTCTCTCCCCCCAGCACTGGGGAGCCAACACTGGCACTCCAGCCCCTGCTGCCCTCCCACCCAACTGTTTTGTCTTTTGGTCAGCGGCCCCCAACTCAGAAAAGGTTCCCCAACCCTGCTCTAATTATTAAATTACAGTGATAGCATACCTTTGATACTATGATTTAGATAATCAGTTTTCTGTTAATTGGTCTACTTAAGTCACTTGTTTTTTATTTTTAGGTGATAAAATATATGTGTGTCATAATACTGGCCTTTCAAATGTAAATAATGAACATTGTTCTGTTGAAGTGAACGGTAAAGTGCATCAAGATGTAAAAACAGTAACCTCTCCTCGGAAAGATACTGCTGTGCAAACAGGTATAAATTCAAAAAATAATATGATTTAATAGGGTATCATGTTCTGCATGAAAAAAATGGTAGTCTAGATATTTCATTGGTTCAGGTTATCAGTAGAGGAAAATCTTGTTTATGCTGCAGTGAGTAAAATGAGAAGTGACTGTTTACACAGATATAGCCATGTGAGAATATCAAGAGTAAATAGCAGCAGCAATAGGGAAGCTAAGGCCTTGTCTACCCTACAGGGTTTTGTCAGTGCAAATTATGATATACAGCCACTGCTGTAATTAAATTGCTGTTTCATGTCTACACTATGGTACTTGTGTGGGAGCATATCTACCATAGCAGCTCTTGCATCAATGCAGAGAGCAGTGCACTGTGGATAGCTATCCCACTGTGCAACTAACTCAGAGGGTGCTTTGGGAAGGATTTGCAGTACCTCATGGGCATGATCTAAAAAATCAAAAAGGAGTTATATACAAAGTGGAAACTAGGTCAAATTACAAAGGATGATTATAAACAAACAGGTATGCAGGGGCAAGATTAGAAAGGCAAAGGCACAGAACTAGCTCAAACTAGCTAGAGATATAAAGGGTAAAAAAAAGACATTCTATAAATAAATTAGAAGTAAGAGGAAAACCAAAGACCGGGTTGGCCTGTTGCTTGGTGAAGAGGGAGAAACAATAACAAGTAACTTGGAAATGGCAGAGGTTTGTTTTTGTCTTCACCAAGAAGTCTGATGATGAATGCTAGTGGAAATAGGGTAGGTTTAGAAGATAAAATAAAAAAAGAACAAGTTAAAAATTACTTAAGAAAATTAGATGTCTGCAAGTCATCAGGGCCTGATGAAATGCATCCTAGAATACTCAAGGAGCTGATAGCTAAAGGCTCAGATACCTTCTCTATCATCTTTGAAAAACCATGGAAGACAGGAGAGATTCCAGAAGACTGGAAAAGGGCAAATATAGTGCCCATCTATAAAAAGGGAAATAAGAACAACCCAGGAAACCACAGACCAGTCTGTTTAACTTCTGTGGCAGGAAAGATAATGGAGCAAGTAATTAAGGAATTAATCTGCAAATATCTGGAAGAAAATAAGGTGATAAATTACAGCCATCAGGGATTTGTAAACTACAAACCAATCTGATAGCTTTCTTTGATAGGCTAATGAGCCTTGTGGATAAGGGAGAAACGGTGTACATGGTAAAGCTAGCCTTTAGTAAGGCATTTGATATGGTCTCACATGATCTTATCAATAAACTAGGCAAATACAACTTGGAAGGAGCTACTATAAGGTGGGTGCATAACTGGCTGAATAACCATTCTCAGAGAATAGTTATTAACAGTTCACAATCCTGCTCGAAGGGCATAACAGGTAGGGTTCCGCAGGGTTCTGATTTGGGACCAGTTCTGTTTAATATCTTCATCAATGATTTAGATATTGGCATAGAGAGTATGCTTATTAAGTTTGCAGATGATACCAAGCTGGGGGGGTCATAATTCAAAGAATTAGGGTCATAATTCAAAATGATGTGGACAAACTGGAGAAATGGTCTGAGGTAAATAGGATGAAGTTTTAATAAGGACAAATGCAAAGTACTCCACTTAGGAAGGAATAATCAGTCTCACACATACAGAATGGGAAGCGACTGTCTAGGAAGGAGTACTGCAGAAAGGGATCTAGGGGACATAGTGGACCACAAGCTAAATATGAGTCAACAGTGTCAGCATGCCATCTCTTAAGTTCACACAGCATCTGGAAGCCACCAATTTTGAGGCAGAAGCTGATGCACAGACAGCTGGTATCCTTCTATCCCCCATCCCAGCTCAGAAGAGAGCAGTACACTGGTAGTGAGAGTGATATTCTGATATCAGCCCCTCGCCTCCCTCCCCTGCTCTATGCAGCAGTCTGTCTATCCCCTTTTCCCCCAGCAGTAACAGCCTGCCTTCCACTGCAGTCCCAGTGCCAGAGAGAGCAGGATTCCGAGTTAATATTTCAATTCCATGATTCCTTCAGAGTTCTCCCACTGCCTTCTCTTTTCACAGATTTAGGAAATGCAGATATTACTCCCATTGTGTTTTGCTTACAACGCTTAAACTTCATAGGACCCACGTACACATGTGACTATAAATCCTTTTGTTTGGCAAAATTGGGTTTCTCCTCTGCTGGGACGTAACAACTTGAAACAAATTATAGGAAGATACTTTATAAATACCTACATTTCACAATGATATTAAGGACCAGCATGATTCTGGCTTTCATTTAAGAACTCACATGGTATTCTTCATAGATAAATATTATGACAGCAAAGTATTAGGTGTAGTGTGTTTGTCAGGCCTGACAGGACTCTTTGCCAGTTCATTGCATTTTATTTTGTTTCTTTAACTACAAATTTATATTTTGGGCGTGGCAGCAAGTATAGCAAGATCAATGGAGATTTGCAAAGTCTACGGAGTTAAATATCAGGGTGTGCTTAATGTAATTTATGAAGGGGATTGATAGAGTGAGAAGGTGGTTTATTGGTTTTAAACACTGAAATTCAAACTTGTCTCTCTCTAGAAGGCAAAGATGTCATATGGCACCTGCCAGTCTCTCTTGCCGTCGATACATACCACACTCACTTAGGCCACCTTTCCTACCACTATGCATTGTTATAGTGTTCTATCAAGCCATTGCCTCTAGTATTTACGTATATGTCCAAGTCAGCTTCCCTCTTTCTTCTGGGGAAAAAGAGAGCACTATTGGCAGCAGTTAGTTCTGCTTTCCTTCAGGCTGTGCATTCCTTATCTCTCTTTCCAAGGTATCCTTCCTTTCTGTTTGTTTCTTCCTACTTGCTATAGTTGCTTCTGCCCTCTAATTAGCCCTTCAGCTATGGCCCTACTTGTTAGTCGGTCCTCTACTTAGATCCCCATTAACCTATATTGGAAGGGATGAGAGGTTACTGAGTCAGCTCTTGACTCAGAACTCCTGCCACATACCTCCTTTCTTCTCTTTTCTTTTGGACTTAGCTCTGCCTTTATCACAATTTCCTGCTTTTTTGTACCGCATCTGTGGATTTGTCCTGACCCTATCAGTGTCTGTCGGCTTCTTCTACCCACATAAAACTCTCCAACTTGTGTGTGTGGTGGGGGAGGGATTTGTCCCCAGAATTCAACCATTCTTCATGACAAGGGTATTCTATTATCTGGCCTTCCTAATTTGTTGTTCATCTAATTGTAGACTCTCTTCACTCTCCATGATACTTTGGTACCTTGTTAGTCTGACATCTTATTCTTGTGCTGATCCATTCCTGGGACTCCTCAGTCATTAGTCCCTGTTTCAGCTGTTTTTCCTTCTGTCCTCTCTCTTTTCTCTTGTTGACCTTCCTGTCTTGTATCTCATTGTTTGGGTATTTTTATTTGTTTAACAGCCCTCTTCTTCTACCTCCTTTTCCAGTACCTTGGCGTTTCCTCCTCCTCCTCTCACTGAGAGGGATTTCCAGTTAAGATCCAAAACAAATGAATGGGGTAAAGCCTCCACAATCCGCATAACTACTTGACTTCTAAGGGGATTTTTGCTAAGAAGCAGTGTTTCCCCATGCAAACATTCTAACCTTACTGGTAAAATCCACTGGAGTTTCATCAAATCTCACAGAACAAAAATTCACAGACTTGCAATCCCTGACCGACATTCTCTGTGTCTTGGCCACCCACATTCAGAACACAAACCACACCTCTTCTGGCAGCGTGAGGGCCCTTTGGACTTCTCTTTCCTTTTCTCAGTCCCTTTTCCTGGCTGAGCATCTATCAACTTCTTTTTCATCTCCTGTCCTCGCCAAGGGATCTTTTTGGGTAGATTGTCCTCTGAGAATTTTTCTGTCAGCTTCACCACACTGTCCAATATTGAGGATTGGTACCAGTACACTCATACTCCCCATGACAGGAAGACCTTGCAAGAACTATTCTACAATCTCCACATCCATCACTTCCTCCACTCCTGGCTTTCTGGGAAGTAACAAACACCTAGTAAGTAGCCCAGTCTTAATGGCCTCTGTGTAGGTACTCTGGGCCTTATTCACTCTGTCCATTTCACCACTCTTAATTTCTGTTGGCTTCTCTTTGACAACAGAGCCATCCTATCTGTGGTGGCTGCCATGACTCCATCACAGTCCCTAGCATGTTCTTTGCTTTGGGATGCTTGGACATTGGCTTTGCGAGTGGCTCCTTACTTGACAGGCAATACTGCCTTACCCCAACAAGAACTCTCAGAAGTTTGTTGAAAAAGTGAATAAAGCTTCATGATGTTGTTCATTATTGGGCAATCCAAATAAAAGATGAACTCCGTATATCAAGATGATGTTTCATTTTAAGTTTTGTTACATTTTATTCCCCGTGTTTTTAACATGGATTGAGTTTATCTGATCATTCTTTGGTTCTCCCCTTTGCTGTTTACTCTGAAACATTATAAGAAATAAAGTATGTCAGTATTGTAGCAACCAGTGTTTTGAATAGCATGATTAGTAATGCATTTATAATCTAAATACTGAAATATAAATTGAAGAAGTCATGTGGCCTGCTTAAGAACATGTAAAAGAGATACTTTTGTTTTTAGATGACTTTGACACCAGAGCACTTATCAGCACTGAAACATGTATTGAGTCAGTTGAAAAGAGAAGAACTTTGGACAGTACATCTCCAGAAATTTCCATAGAATATAAAGAGAAATGTAACACCAAAAAATGTAAGAAAGAAATGCAGTATCCAGATAAAAAGAAAATTTCAGAAAAAGAAAATGCTGACAGTTACACTGATTTATATGACCAATTTGCAAGAAAAGAGAAACAAACAAAAACTATGGAAAAATATGGAAAGAGACCTGACTGGAACATAAACAAACCTGGGAAAAGGTATATTCCAGCATCAGAAAGATACCCTAGACAACTACAAAAGCAAAGGGAGGAAAAGAAAGTAAGACGACAGATAGAGCTGCTTCAATTGGTAGAAAGAAATACTCCAGGCAAACTCTGCCAAAAGAAAGAAGTCTCTCCAGAAAGGTCTCCTTCACCTCACCAGGAAACTAATACAAAAAGTAAGGGACATGCAGTCACAAAGGTAATGATTTGGAGTTTCACAGCAGCAATTTTTCATTGTAATCTTAGTTCACTTAATATCTCATTTGTGTTTGGGCTAAAAGATCGTTGGTGCAACTCCTGTGCTTCATACAGTAACGTGAGTATTCTAGTGATATAATACATTCATATTTTACTCACATGAATGTAGACGTCATCATAAGCCTTTCCTGTGTATTTATGCCGTCATATAGTTGTCATTTATTCCTTGGCTACGTCTACACTGGAATGATTTTGCGCAAGAACTCTTTTGCGGAAGAGTTCTTGTGCAAAAACTCTTCCAGAAGAGAGCGTCTACACTGGCATGTGCGTTTGCGCAAGAGATGTGCTTTTGCGCAAGAGCATCCATGCCAGTTTAGATGCTGTCTTGCGCAAGAAAGCTCTGATGGCCATTTTAACCATAGGGCTTTCTTGCGCAAGAAATTCATGTTGCCTGTCTACGCTGGCCTCTTGCACAGGAACAATTGCAGAAGAGGGCTTATTACTGAGCGGGAGCATCAGAGTTTTTGTGCAAGAAGCACTGATTTTATACATTAGAACGTCAGTGTACTTGCGCAAGAACTCCCCGCCAGTGTAGACAGGCAGCAATCACACCAATGTAGACACAGACTTTGTGTAAAGCGGAAATCCGACTGGCAGCAAGAAACAAGTTTCTGTATCATTGTACTCTTGGAGATTGGCGTTATGATACTGACTTGCTCCTTTGTGACCATTTAAAGTGAGGGGATGGCAGAGCAATGTTAATTTGTATAAACAAAAAAGCCGTTGTTGATTTGTAAGAGAATTTTTGACAACAAAGTACATCCTTTATAATTTAACCTTCTCTTCCTTCTCCCACACCACTAAACACACATCATCAGTAGCTCATGGCTGAAAAAAGTCTTAGCTTCCCACACTTTAAAGAAAATACTGCTGCTACCATGCACCTCCTAGCACTGATATTTTCCCATTCCTCCTTTTCACACCAACTCTTACCTTTCAGAGAAAAATGTGTCTGGGATGTAGTTACTTGTGTAATTCTGTGTAGCCAGCCAAGATCTTCTATTTGTTTGGCTGAAAACGAATGCTACAAATGTCAAAGTCTGTAAGCACAATAAGTAATCTCTGACAGTCTGTAGATATTCATGTATATGTTTTAAGTGAGTGTGGAGGACAAAACTGCAAAATGGAAGACATTTCTCCACTTGCGGTTGCTTTTGCAGTCAGTGCCAATGGCAATTATTTCCACTGAGTTCTGCAGTTAATTTTCAGGAATGCTGGTCTTTGAAAATACAAGATACGTTGAAGTAGGGTATAATTGCATGTTCAGAAGTTTAATAAACCGTAATAATCTTTATAAGAAAAATTATTTTCCTTTATGTCAGGGAAGAAGAACCTACATTTAATAATAGGGCTCTGCCTAAAAGCTTTTAGTATGGATTAAGGATGTTAAAATCCGGTTAATTGACTAGTTGATGGAATTTCTGTCGACCAGACGATAGGCACTTCCACATTCCTCCATTGAAATGTACCAGAGCCGCTACTGGGGCTCTGGTACATTTCAAAGAAGAAATGCGGAACTCCACATACAGCCCAGGCCAGCAGGAAGTTCTGCTGACTCTAGGCTGCACGTGGGTGCCAGCGCTGAAGTGCACAAGAGTCCCCAGCGGGCACGGAGTTCGGACTAAGGGACATTTAAAAATGGCGGCTCCTGGGAAGATGCAAATGAAGCCCGGGATATTTAAATCCCGGGCTTCATTTGCAACTTCGAATGCCTACATTAGCCACCCTAGTTTGAACAAGGGGGCTAGTGTAGACATACCCTTACATCCTTAGTATGGATTCAGCCACAAAAGGTACTGCATCGGGTCCTGTATCTAGTGTTTCTGATTGTTCCAAACATCTATAGGTACTTGTCCCCACGCACTTTTTCATAATCATGTTTTATGGAGAATTTTTCATTCCGACAGCCTTTTCCTCCCTTTGTGTGGTTAGGTGGTTATTCCGAATAATGGTGGTTATTCCGAAATAACAATGTAAGTGTCTACACAGAAATTCCATTATTGCTAAGTAAATTCGGAATAACGGACGACTTATTCTGACTTCTGCAAACTTCATTCCATGAGGAATAGCTATTTCAAAATAGCTGTAGTGTGGATGCTTACTGCTGCTATTTCGAAATCGCTCCTCGCCAGGGCCATTCAAAATTATTGTTGCCTTAGTGCTTCCTAGGGCTCTAAATCGAGGCAACACATACACAGTAAGGTAGCCTGTCTTGTACTAATTTCGAGGCTTCTCTGTAGTTTAGATACGCTATTTTGAAATAAGCTATTTCGGTGTATTTTTTCCAGAATAACTTATTCTGAAATAAGTATGCAGTGTAGACGTACCCTGAGATTTTATATCTGTGTTTCCTGACAACCATTTTTCTGAGTTACTGATTAAGTCTAACTGCTTTAATTCAACTGAGTTAGCAAAGATCTCAGCTGGTTCCTTGACTTCACAAGAATTGACAAGGAATTTTTCCATAAACACTCTTCCAGGGTACCACTCCTATGGACACCCAACCAGATTCAAACTGATTCTGAGGCTTGAAATTTTAACCCTTAATTTCTCTTGGAGTGGCGGTTTGTGATTCTTAGTCCACCTCAACAGGCCAGAACTTCTCTGGGTTACTGAGGCTTCCCCTACAGGCAAAACTTGGTCAGGGAGTGTCATGGTTTCAGGGGTGACCCTTGAGTCACAGATAACATGTACTCCTGCCTCCAACCAGGAAGAGTTACCAGAATTGCAGACCTTACAGGTATGTCTGCTCTTGTACTTCATTAACAAAACTTTTATTGTTCAGATGCTTAACCCTTCTCCCCCTCTTAAATTAATTTTTTTTTTGTGGCAAGTGAAAATATGAATGCTGTTTTGTTGGCAGGAACGCTCTCCTGGTGACAAAGTAAAATCTCCTTTTAGGGCATGGCACTTTTGCTGACAGAATACTTCCAACAAACAGCATTCACACAAGTTGACTTTAAGGGACAAGCCAGTGTCAACACCCTCTTGTTGCTAAAAGCTGCATAGTGTAAACATGCCCTAACGTTCTTGATTCTTCTTACCTTTTTAATAGGTAACAGGTTTGAAAACAAAAGGAAGTTTTTCTGTATGCAGTGCTCAGCCAACCTGTGGAGCTCCCTGCCAAAGGATGTTGTGAAGCCTGGGACTTTAACAGAGTTCAAAAAAGAACTAGATAAATTCATAGTTAGGTACATCAGTGGCTATTAGCCAGAATGGGTAGGAATGGTGTCCCTAAGCCTCTGTTTTTCAGGGGCTGGAAATGGATGACAGGAGAGGGATCACTTGATGATTACCCATTCTGTTCACTCCCTCTGGGCATACTGGGCTAGATGGTCTGATCCAATATAGCTGTTCTTAATTTCTTTTGCATCAGCTCTAGAGATCCTAATCTTGTACGGCACGTTAACCTCATGGAGATGTAAGTTGTCTTCAGATAATTTGAATTTGGTTTACAGTGTTTATAACAGTGTCTCTGATGAAAGGCTTAAATAAGTATGTTCCCACGTTTCTAAAATTTATTTAGAAGGAACTTTAGAAGGAAAATAAAAATTTCATCTTACAAAATAAAATATATATTATAAAAAATGATTTTTTTAATTACTTTTGCTCTTATTCTAGGAAGAACAATATCAGAGGAGTCATTTGAATGAAGAAAGGTAGGTCTGCATTCCATATCAATTACTTAAAGCAGGCATGTCCAAAGTCCGGCCCGCGGGCCAATTGCAGCCTGTGTTCCGGTTTAATATGGCCCCATAGGTAATTTGGCAATATCTATCTTTTATGGCCCCCAACGAATCCATATGTATTGAGATGAATACATTGTAAAATCTCAGTTAATGTCAGTTGGTCTAAATCAGTTATAAATATATTTGGACACAACATGTATACTTGGTGTTATGTTCCTGTTCATATTTTTTGAACTTAAAAGTTGACAGACAACCTTTATTACCAATAATATGTAATGTACTTTACAATGTTCCTGACATATATTTCAGCTTCCTGGATTTTTTTTTCATCTGGCCTTCAGATATGAAAGGCAGAGTGATTTAACACCTGTTTAGATTTGTCATCCATGTGACAAAATGAAAAGTATTCCGTTTGCAATAAACTTTGCATAAAATAGTTAATTTGCATTTAATTTTAATGGTTCAAAGAATGTCAGGCAAAATGGTCGGCCCTAACGCTTGTTCACTTCATCAAATCTGGCCCTCTTTGAAAAAAGTTTGGGCACCCCTGACTTAAAGGAAATTGAGAAATTGGTTATGTTTTAATGCAATTTTTACTAAAATATATAATTTCTTAATTAAAAGTGTATTCATTTTTCATTCTCAAGTAAAAGACATAGTCCAGAGAGTACTATTCTTGGTCAAACTATGCTTGACATCTAAGTATAAAAGTATGATAGCTAATCAGATGTGGAGTCTTTCAAATGTTCTTTGGATTTGCTTTAGGGTTGGATTGTTTTTATCTCTGATACCTCATTTGTAACTGAAATTTCAAATGTCAAAGATACTTGTTATAAGAAGAAAAAATATACATGATTCCCTTATAGCTCTCGAGAAGAGCTTTAAACATGAACGTAGGTGGTTTTCAATTCTACAAGGCAAACTAAAATGATTTATTATTAAAATACTGGATTAGTAAGTTAGTTATAATTGGAGGGGCTTACTCATGATTTCTGAATGGCTGAGATTGGCAATACTGGAAGTACACATTTTTGTAAACTATGCTTCTGCAAGCAGTGACTAATTGCCCTCACACAGACTACTTTAAGCACCCAAATGCAAAATCAATCAAATTCCTTATTGAAGAGCCTATTCCTCCAAATTCTCTGTGTAAGGAGGATATTGGATCAGATAAAAATGGCCTTTTTATGTACTTTTTTGGGAGCTAAAGGCACATATTAGGCAACTAATCATGCCCTCATTTTGGAATAGATCCTGCTATTTAAGAACAAGACCTATTTTTTTCCTTTCTAATGCTTCTGGAGGGCACATGAACTTTTGCAGCATATATTTTTTGCCCAGCACATTTATTTGTATTTACCTTCATAAAAGGCATTTAGAATTCATTTCATCCTTAAAAGAACAAGCACATCATTAAATAATATGAATTGCTTATATAAACTGCATAGAACATATTTTCAGGTATGGAGAGAATGACAAGCAAATGGCTAATTCTAGAAAACAGGTGTATTTGTTACATTTTTTTAAAATAAAAGTGTCAAATACTATAGAAGGAAAATGATAGGATGCTAGTCAGTATAGGAAAGAAGAGTCTAGTAGAAATAGAATATTCATGACCTGATTTTCAGGTCTGGCCATGCCTTGACACTGCTCTTGGGTCCAAGAGACCATTTTGGCTGGTGAGAATAACCAGAACTATGCTCGTTCTCTCTTTCATCAATTTTTGTAGCCTATGGAGTGACAAGGGAAGTAGCACAGAGTCACTATACTTATTCTTTGTCATTTGGGAATTCCTAATTACCATGATCCACTGAGGCCCATCAGGTAAAATGCATAGAGAAGGGGAGAGAGAAATTTAGATTTTGTTTATAAAGATACATTAAATATATTTAATTTATCATTTTAGGAGTACTAATAAAATGAAGCGTATTGCTTGAAAATGGCTATTTTAGTCTAACTTAAATAGTTTAAAAATGAGTAGTCCTGCGACACCTTAGAGACTAATAAAAAATATATATATATAATATCATGAGCTTTCCTGCACAAAACCCGAAAGCTCATAATACTATATATTTTTTGTTAGTCTTGTGGCACCTTAGAGACTATTTGTTGTTTTTAAAGTTACAGACTAACATGGCTACCCTTCTGAGGCTTTTGAAAATTGTTTTTCAGATCTAAATCACCACCTGTTCCAGCAGTTAAAAACAGACTACATGAAGTACAACAAAGACAGATAAATGCTTCTAATTTCACAATTCCAAATGGCAGTAGTGGAAGAGAGAAAAATAACACAGACATGCAACAGAAGAAATCCTCTTCTCCCATTATTGAACCTGAAAGACCATCCTCTTCTCATTTTATTCCCTATGTGCGAACAAATGAAATTTATTACCTCGATCCACATGCACCAATGACTAGACCTTCAACACATGATCCACAATATCGACAGTTTAATGGTACTGGAACATATTGTAAACCAATATTAAGATGGGAGATGTAGTTTATAGTGATTTAGTTTTAAGAGTTGTGTGAATACCTGATGTAAATAGTGCACTGAAATCTCTGTCATTTGTCCATATACATTTCTGTTTCCTGTATAAGCTGAGCACTTGGGCAGCCACCCAGGAGAGAGTCACATGCTGCCCAGTGGATTGGCAGAGTGCCCACAGCTGACCACAGACAGCAGCATATGTTTCTGTTGGTGTTGCACATCTGCAAATGCTTTGGTGCACAGAAGAAAATTTATTCAGCACATAGATGGAAAAACTTAGAGAGAACATTGCCTGAGACTAATCAATCAGTTGTAGCACACTATTGTACAAAGAGCCTGTACTTAGTAGTCTACCCATGGGTACTGTTAAAAGAAAATAAAGTTAACTTTTTATTAGCAATATATTGTGATGAACCATTATGGTACTTTATTGGGTAATACATGTGCATATAGATGTATTGGAACTTTTTTGGGAATTGAAATACAGTTTCACTTGTGAAATAGTTTTAGTGCTAAAAAAATCTGGCAGGGAAGGAAAATTTTGCTCTTTACAAGTTATGAAAATAGGCTGGAAGGATTAGCTTTTTATTGGTAAATATCTGTTAACATCAATTTCACCACACAAACCAGTACAAAAGTATTTCTATTGATAGCAATAAAAATTTACAGAGCACACAAAGAGGAAAAAAAATGTTGCTTGAGGATTTTGTTTTAAGGATATTTCCTTTGCATAGTTTGACATGTAATATTAAGGATTTGTGTTTTAATGGTTATGCATGTCTACCTTTTGAATCTCAGCGTCAATTGGCATTGTCTAACCCGTAGTTGTCTGATTGTCCCATAATTTCTTGTAACTATAAAAAGTTAAATTTATAGAAAGAAAAAATGCTTAAAATAAACATTGATATTTTCCATTGCAGTTATAAAAATATCAAATTCTTTGAAGCCTTGATAAATATTCCTTGAAAGAAATCAAAATAGAACTGAAAAAATTACATAGTGTAATTCATAGAATCATAGAATACTAGAACTGGAAAGGACCTCAAAAGATCATCAAGTCCAGTCCCCTTCCCTCGTGGCAGGACAAAGCACAGTTTATATCATCCCTGATGGATGTCTGTCTAACCTACTCTTGAATATCTCCAATGATGGAGATTCTACAACCTCCCTAGATAATTTATTCCAGTGTTGAACCACCCTGACAGTTAAGAAGTTTTTCCTAATGTCAAACCTAAACCTCCTTTACTGCAGTTTAAACTCATTGCTGCTTATACTATTATCAGAGGCCAAACAATTTTCCCCCCTCCTCCCTGTGACACCCTTTTAGATACTTGAAAACCACTATCATGTCTCCTTTCAGTCTTCTCTTTTTCAAACTAAACAATCCCAGGTCCTTCAGCCTTGCCTCATAGCTCATGTTTTCTAGACCTTTCATCATTTTTGTTGCTCTTTTCTGGACCCTCTCCACTTTCTCCACGTTTCTTGAAATGCAGTGCCTAGAACTGGACACAATACTCTTCTAATTGAGGCCTAATCAGTGCAGAGTAGCGTGGAAGAATGACTTCTTGTGTCTTGTTCACAACACTCCTGTTGTTGCATCCCAGAATCATGTTTGCTTTTTTTGCAAGTGTCACACTGTTGACTTATATTTAGCTTGTGGTCCACTATGATTTTACTTATATAATTAATTTGATTTATACTTCTCCTTAGATTCTTACCATACACCAAGACAGATTTTTAGCTCTGATCATGTGAGAGATCCACTTCTTAATCCTAATCTGGTAAAAAACAGAGACCGACAGCAGGCAATCCTCAAAGGACTATCAGAATTACGCCAGGTACAGTATGAGCTAAATCTTCAATGAACATTTTAAAGCTTTGTGTTTTTTCATAATCATTTACCATCCTTTTAGCCTTAGGGTACGTCTAGACTACATGCCTCTGGCGACAGAGGCATGTAGATTAGGCTACGCGGCATAGGAAAATGAAGCGGCAATTTAAATAATCGCCACTTCATTTAAATTTAAATGGCTGCCGCGCTGAGCCAATCAGCTGTTTGTCGGCTCAGCATGGTAGTCTGGATGCTCCACAGGTGACATCAAAGGCATTTGTCGACCTCCCAGGTAAACCTCATCCCAGGAGGCATTTGCATGTCTTCTTCCATTCACGCATTCGAAAGCAGAGCTTTCGAAAGTGAAAGTTGTTTAGACATGGCTTTTTCAGCGAACCCCGCCTTTGTTGAAAAGCTGCGTAAACCTGGAAAAGCTGCATCTAAACTACTTTCACTTTTTCCTCTTTTGACCGTTCCACGTAGTCTAGATATGCCCCTCGTGGGTTGATCTGGAAGGTGTAGCTGCCCATTTACATCAAAAGACTTAACAGGGCTGGCAGCCATATAGCAGCTATGAAAAATATTTTACTTTGTTGATTTGAAGTATGAATTGCTCTAAAACATTTTTCCTAAAATAGGTTTCCTTTTGGCAATACTGCAGCCTGTTTTTGGATACCCAATGTATCTATAAAAATAAGAAGTGACAGAATATTTTATGTCGTCACTTCTTAAGGGAATTTATTCAAAACAAAGGCATGTGTACATTTGTATAAGGTACATAAGGTTTGCTCTGTTAACTCTGGTGCACCAATCTCCACAAGATTTAGTGAAAACAACTTTGAATGAAATCTGTTTATTTTTAGTGAAAAGATTTAAGATGATTAAGAAGATATGCACTGCACATAAAACATCAACTGATGAATGAAGGCTACATACTTTTGTGGCTAGGAGTCAAGATACTACTGAGATGATGATGTTGCTATCCATCTAGATAATAAAACAGGAGTGATTTAGTGGTTCAAAGTAATATGCTCACTGCAGCTGGATACAGCGAGTCCTTGTCTAGCTAAAGAAAGTGAGATACTTGGGGTTCTTTAAGGATTCGGTCAAAGGAAATAAGGAGGAAAGGGGAACTTGGACCTCATCTGAACAGAAGCAAGGAAAGGGAAGTAGCATGACCAAGTATTGCACACCCTGGAATAACATCTGTTCTAGTGGTGGAGGTATTTATGTATCTCAGTGAGAACATTTTTTTCTACTTCAGGCCCATCTTTCTGCATGGCAAAGCCATTTGAGAAAGTAGACTTGAATGACAAGTGCAAAAGCTTTACGGTTTTCCTCTAATGGTGTGGCATGACTGGGTGGGAGTTCATGCTATAATAAAACTCCAATTGTGCACCCTCTAATACCCTACGGCTACATTGCGCATTCTTGTGCAAGAAGACATGCAAATGAGGCACAGTGATGAATATTGCTGTGCTTCACTTGCATACCTAATGAGCCGCCATTTTGCACAAGAAGGAGCAGTCTGCTACTTATTTTCAGGCAGAACAGCTCTTGCCCAAGAGGATTTCTGCACAAGAGCAGTATAGACTGCTCCTGGGTCCTACTAGCCCCCTAACCTCCCCACACACGGCTGCCTCTGATACAGCACCAAGGCAGAGGGTCCATGGGAGCTGATCTACATGAGGAGTCTCCTTAAAAGGTAGCTCACCACGTGCACCAACTCCGGGAAGTGGCCACTCTTCTCTTTCTCCCTCTCCTCTTCTCCCCACATTTTAATGTGTAACCTCTGAATTTTCACCAGTTACACACATTTATGTGAATAAACAGCCCTAGTTTAAATTACTGTAAAACTGGGCATTGCAGAGAGTGTTGGTGTTTTTTTTTTTTTTTTTTTTTAATTCAGAATCAGTTTCTTTTCGGAGTGAATTCCCATTCTGCTGTTAAAAAATAGCTCAACCCTATGATCTGATTTACATTAATTTGCTAATGAGAATGTGCTAATGTAGTATCATATTTGATGTAGGGATATTAAATTTAGTTTAATCAATGAGTCGGAAGGCTAAAGGTCAGCGGGGGTGACCTAGTGTGAGCAAGGAATCAGCTAGCCAGGCTGGTGCCAGATCCCCACAGCTGCGCTTCTGATTTTTAAATGTCTTAAGAGCTGGCAGGCTCTTAATACGTTTAGGCTATGTCTATACTATGAGTGTTCTTGGCAAAAAATATGCTAACGAGGGAGTCATTTGCATGAGGTGTGATCTCATTTGCATATTTTCTGCCAATCCGTTTTTTCGCTAGTGTTTTTGCACAAAAACAAGCAGTGTGGGATATTTCCTTTTTGCACCAAAAAACCCTTTTTCAGCAAGATCGGTAAACAACCTTTTGTGGGGCATAAGGATCTTGTGGGAGAGTTTGTTTGTTTTTTTTGCACAAAAAGGAAATGTTTACAGTGCTTGTTTTTGTGCAAAAAACCCAGTGTGAACCTCTGGAGGAGGAGCACAGGGTGAGCCCCTGGGGAGGGGGTCTGCCCTGGAGGAGGCATGTGCCAGCTTCCCTCCTGGGGATGGGGGGGGGGGTGTAGGGGACTCTGGTCCCCTGTTCCCTCTCCCCACCCTCAGAAACCTGTCTCCAAGCAGCCACTAGCACCCTTCCCCAGTACTATGGCCCCTGCTCCCAACAACACAGTTGGGCCCACATTAGTGAAGCTTGGGGGCTTATTCCTCGTTAGGAAAGGAATAACTCGTGTGCAAGAAGCCCGCTGTTCTGACTCTTTACTGTAAATTTACTTGCACAAGACCATACATGCAATATAGACGCGCCGCAAGTCTTTGCACAAGAACACCTGTTCTTGTACAAAACGCCTGCAGTGCATGTGGGTTGGGAGAATGCCCACACTGACCGCCAGGAAAATGTAAACCAAACTAGAATTTTCTAGTACTTTAACAAATTTTTAAAACCTAAGTTAGTTTTGCTGTCCATGAAGAGCCAAACTGATTTTTGCTAAACATTTTAGCATCTGAAAACTGCAGATTAGCATAGAGCCCAGGAGTTACTCACTTCTAAATTTACTGTGTACACCATATGCAACATGCATACTGGAGTTGCAAAAACACCCACCAAACATGCTCCTAGGTCCAGAGTTAGAGATACCAAGTACAAGATAAGACAGGAATAGTGACATCCTTAGCTGTTGTGCACTGCCTTAAGACTAGGAAAGGCAGAATAATAATTTTAAAAAAGGGGGGGGAAGAGGGTGTGAATAGGGAGAGGAGCATAGACTCCTTCCCAAAAGCATCCGTGCCACTCAAAAGCATTTGCGGAAAAGAGCGTCTAAACAGAAAACGTTTCTGTTAAAAGCATTTGTGGAAAATCATGCCAGTCTAGATGTAGCCATGTTGTTTTACTCACACCACTCTTCAGAATCAGCTTTTCTATTTTTACCTATTGCTCTCATGCCTCCAGAGGCACAGATAGTTCCTGAGTTTTGATTTCCAGGTCTGTCTGTTGCCTTGCACATGTAAGCCAAGGCTAACATGTAAGTGTGCTGCCTCTTTTTTTTTTCAAGGAATGACAGACAGAAGAAAAACAGCCTGCAAGTCCTACCACTTTTGGTACAGTTCAACTATTCTAGGTTCCAGCATTATTAAAAACCACTAAAATGTTTTTTTCTTGTTTGCAGCCATCCACCATAACAAAAAGCTGCAGTAGTTACACAATTGTGTGTTGTGGGATTCCTACCTCATTCAGTGCCTAGGATAGAGTGACTGAAGTAGAGATGTATTGCTTTTGTCTAAGGCACTGAGCTAGGTTTCACTTACTCTGCCAGAGATTTCCTATAGATGGAAGGCAAGATGCTCACATTTCATGTGAAAAAGGAAGCTGAAGTCAAACAGCATAGTCACCCTTAGTGAGGTTTTCATACCTTTGAGTGCTTGATGTAGGAGTTGTGCGTATATACACAAATTGCATATTTAAGCCAGTTATAGAAGCTAAAAAATATGAATAAGAACTGAAGTAGAATTGTGCATATTTTGTGGAGGAGGAACATTTAATTTGTACTCCTTATTTCAGGGTCTCCTCCAAAAGCAGAAGGAGTTGGAGACGGGTCTAATTCCCATCATTAATCAAGAAAACTTTATTTCACCATTTTAAAAAAGGTACACAAGCATACCAAAAAAGCTGTAAAATGTCATGCATGGCACTTTATATTTGCTACTGTAATTTACTAACTGCATGTAAATCTTTTTTAGCGGAGGTCTAATCTCCATTTAATGTTGCCTCCTCCCCAACTTGATTTTAAAATGCTTGAATATAATATATAATGCATTTGCTGTTTAGAATTGTCTTCTACAGTGAAGATTTAAGATTGTGGTAGGAAAAGTTATTTAAATTTTTGTAGAATTTATGTATTCTTGGTATAAATAAATTTTATTAAATATTTTAATGACATTACCAATTTGTTTCACTAAAAAATTAGAAGTGCCAGTTTTTCACTCTGTTGCCCCACCCTGGTATCTGTATGCTCTGTAGCTAAACAATGCACATACTAATGAGCAGCCCAGCACTCAAAATGTATTGAATAAAGCTAGCTAAAATGTATTTACCAGTTTATAACAGGAGCAAAGGAGACACAGCCTTTGGTTTAGTAAAGCCACAGATTTATTTTTAAGTGTGAGTACCAGCTGATAGAAGTGCACAGTGCAGGTAATTCCATAATCATTTCAGTATGTTGCCAATGGCTTCTGCCAGCTTCCCCCCCCCCCCCTTACCTATCCTAGGCCTCAGCCAGAAACAAGGCACTTCAACCTACCCCCTGCTCCAATGAAGGTGAAGGGAAACTATAAAGGAGGAGAGGTGTTGGCTCCCTGTTATACCAGTCTTGAAGCCCCAAACTCCTCTCCCCCCATTTCAACTCTTAAGGATTTCTCTTTTTTAAATCCTTTACCTAATACATTTTATCTGATTATTAGCCCTTCTCTGGAGAATAACTGCAGTGGACATGTTCCAAAAGCAGCACCCACAATTAACTTGTCTGGGGACCTTGTGAAGAATGGGGAGAGGTAGCGGTCTCCAAATGCCCTTATATCAGCCAAACACTTTCCAGCTCTCAAGTCTGATAGGTGGACCCTCTCCTACCTGAATAATTCTGGTGCCCCCATTTACTACATTAGATGCAAAAAGATTAAGCCCTCCTATAACAGGCTTGAATTTAGCCACTTCATAGACTTGTAACCATGCAGTTATGTCCAGTGGCCATACTACAAAAGCTAAACTGACAAAAACAAACAGTCTTGGAGACAACACTAAATTTAGGAAAACCACACAGTATGCCAATTAGTTGTATGATCCACCTATGTCTTCACAAGGATATATTTGTTTTAGTAATTGAGGAAAAAAATGTACTGGGAAGGGGAAGAAGGAGACAATTTAGCACAAACATTTTAAAGGAAAAGTTGAACAGTAATTAAAACTTAGGAGGATGGTCAGTTTAATGATAGTGTTCTGCTAAATGTGGCACTAAGTTCAGTATCCAAAAGTATTGAAAGTATCAACTTGAATTATCTACAAAAGTGTAAGAGAACAATTCAGCTTTCTGCCAGCTGCAAAATAAAAGAACCAGAGCTTTTACAGTGGATGGATATTTCCATGCAATTCTAGTAAACAGGAGATGTGAACAGATTGATTAGATGCACACAAAAATGGTATTGCAAAAACTGATGCTGCAAAATGTATTTTAGAAACAGAATATAAACACAAACAAAGCAAGTTGCTACTAAGTCCCATGTGCATGAAGAGTTTATTTTTTTTTAAATGGAACTGCACCATTGGTTACTCTAAATTGAGGTATTTAGCCAAAATCCAGTACTTTTTTTATATATGTATTTTCATTAAAATAACTACACTCCCTTATCACTATGTAAAAACATTTTGTACAAAAATTGTGTCCAATGTCAAATAAATACATAACAGTTTTTATATTCATTTAAAGAAAAGTGGCTTGGATACTCTATTACAGTTTACTTTAAACAAAAATGAAGCTTTGCTATTTCACATGCTTTAGGCAAACATTCAGTTTTACATTAAAACAGACTTCAAACTGAAGTCCAAGTACAGGTCAAATACAAATGTAAAAACTTAAAAGTGCCAACAAACAAGATAATTCAATACAATAAATGTTAAAAAATATATATTTATTTCAATTTTCAGATGCTTCAACTGGTACAGGCCATCATGATTTAAATAGGACAGGAAAACATTTGAGTTAAGGACAAGAAACATTTAGTTCAGAGAATAAAATAGAAACTGTTAATTCACTTATTTAGAAACAGAAAGGTCCACAACAAACCCATAAAGTTTGTTTTGTATTTATTTCTATTTTGAAAATGGCCTGGAAGATTCATAATTTACATCCCAATTATTAGGAGAAGATGACTTGTCTGTGTCTATGCTCTGGCTATAAGCAGACAGAAAATAATTCCCACCTTCTTGGCTTTGACTTGTGGAAATTGGGTATGTTGTTCCCAAAAAAGTCTGATGAGTGAGAACATTGAAATGACTGAACTGATGGGACACACTTAACTGTCTACTGTAAATCTGAAAGTTGGTGAAAGGAACTTTTTCTGAGTTTGTCTCTCCTTCAGCAGAGCATGTTGTAGAAACAGGCATTATTGGCTGTATCTCCTCCAAATCAAGTTTAGAAGCTTTTTCCATCAACCCAATTTGTCCTTCAGAAGATAGTTGTGTATCGGTTTCACAGTTTTCTTTTGAATCTGTTCCACGTGAGCCTTTGGTCTCTGTCTGCAAAGCTTCTGAATGAGACTCATACTTTGAGGCATCACTGCAGATTTCTATTTGTGATGTTTCATCCCCTGAATCCAAAGACATGTCTTCCTCATCCTTTTCATCGCTTTCTACAAGAACTATATTAAGAAAGAGAAGTCCTACTCTATTGAAATATATGATTTTTTTAAAAAAGCTATACACTACTCACAGAGTGTTATGCTTCAGGTCTGTAAGTCCAATATCACTTAAGGCTTGGTCTTCTGCCACTCTTGTTCACTTACTCAACACACACACTTAACCCTTTGTGTGAATGTCCAGATATTCCGATGCTAAAAGCTTCTGCGCATTGTGTTCATGTTTAGTGTTGGGAAATCCCAACTCCCAGCTCCATAGGGGTTAATGTCAAAACAGCATCTAAAGTTATACAGTAGGTCAGTATTTGATAAGACAATTACAGAATACAATTACTGACATCCAAATTCATTTTGTTACTGTTTCTAAAGCTGTCATTAAGTTTATCCTTTCCTAAAAACAGAAGGGAATGTTATTTGGCTTTACACCTTAACCTCTCCATCAGACTCCCTTGGATACCGAATTAGCCAGTAATTCTGTATTTAAGATACCTCAAAATATTCCATCCCAGCTTCCCTTTTATATTGCTTAAAACAGAGTACTTGAGAGTTGGGATTTCCTCACAATATACAGTGTTCATTTTGTTGTAAGAGTAAAGACACACTACACTTTAAGGACACCTCCACCCCACTGTTCTGACTAATTGGAAAGAGAATAAAATATGCTGAATATTACCTGATTGGGTCTCAGGAACACCAGGTGAAGGAACGTTGTTTTCTTCAGTAATTGAATTGTGGTAGCCAACAAGATTTTTGAAGTTTTGCATAAAATCATCAACTGTAGCAACTACAATTCCATTATCAGCATAATTGGAAAATGTTTTGACATTCTTTTCTAGATTTACAAAAAAGAGAAAGAGGATCAACTTGCTAATAGCATAATATTAACTCTAAGAAAAAGATAGGTGAAAGTTGTGTTCTTACCTGTTAAGAAGACAACATGTCTTTGTTGTATATTTTGAGCTTGAAGTCTGATAAGACAGTCTAATTCTGGAGCATTTCGTGTTTGAGAGTCACAGTTATGATATGACAGAATCTCAACCATATGTTTCTTTTGATAGATACTCAGAAGCGTCAGCAGACTCAGGGCTTTAGCATTCATTCTATTTAGAAGAGGATGTGATATTTACATTTAGATCAAGATTCAAATTATGTAATGTATCACAAACTCCCTTCAGAAATATTTTCTTCATTTGTGATTTTTTCTAACAATTTCAAAACTTTATTATTTAGAGTACAATGCTTACCTCCCAAGCTCCTTCAGTTTTTTTTGTATTTTGCAGTGGACTTTCCACTGCCATTTCCCATCAGGGGTATTGAGGTCCTCAAGGAACTTCAGGAAATGTTTAAGTTTGTCTGTTTTGGAGACAATTATTGTGCATTATACAGGATTTTTTTTTTTTAATTACAATATAAACAAATACTAATGTGCCTTCCATTTTACAGATGTTGGATTAGCAGCTGACATTACCCCACTACTGAGCTTTGTAAGGACATTCTTATTTTTAAAATGCTCAGTTTAATGGATTAGTTTGCCTTAAGTCCACTAAAATTGCGTAAGCTCATATATGGGCTAAAATTTGACCCAAAGTAACTTATTGCCATTACGAGAGCCGTTAAAAAAGAATTCACTATTGCTGGGGTTTTTTGGGGGGGGAGGGAGCCGCGAGACCATGAGAAGTATGTCATCTTAAATAAAGGCTACAATTATAAAAGCTGGGTATGAATCTATGGGAATAAAAATGATTTGGTAGCATTACACAAAAAGCTTTATGTTGAGGCAGCTATTCAACCTGACCCACGCTGATACACTAAAGTTTCAGAGGGATAGCTGAGTTAGTCTGTAACTGGAAAAAAAAAAACTTCAAAAACAATGAATAGCCTAGCAACACCTTAAAGACTAACAAAACATGTAGATGGTATCATGAGCTTTCGTGGGTATTACCTACTCATTCTTCAGATGATATACTAGAGCTACTACACTGACTTCTGCATCAGCAACTTATGAAATATGAATTGGTGTTGCTAATCCAAGTTGGACGTAGGCAACCATCTCCAGAGATGCCAATAATGAAATGCATATGAGAATGAACTGATTAACTCTCCTGGAGATGGCTCTTCCTAAAAGGCTTGGCAATCGGACCACAAGAAGTTTGCATTGCCTCTCTTCTGTAGTTAAAATGGAGGATTTCTCATTCTTAAATGCTGTCAATAAAACATGTCTCCTGCATTTGAAAGCATGATTTTAAACAAAAATCCTTACCAACTGTAACAGACTCTGGATTAAGAACAGATTCATCAGAGACAATGAAACCACCAGACACAAACAATTCATTGTAAGTGTGGTTTTTCACATCATCCAAGCTATCAACACCAGCAAAACTGACACATGAAAGCCTCTTCAGAGTTACTAAACCAGGTATCTGTTTAAAAAGATAAATGTAGTTAGAAGTATGATGCAGGGAGACCCGGGAGTGAATGCCTATGGAGTGGAGGAAGGATACCCCCACATACAAGGATTACAAACTTCCCATCACAATCACAAAGCTAGCTTGTGGGTTGAGAGACTTTACTTTTCAAAAAAATGTATAGTTTAGGCTAGGGATATAAAATTGTGGTTCATGAGGTAACCATTTGAAAAAAATGTTTAACCAGTTAGCCTAGCCAGGTTGGAGCAGTACTCTCCTCCTTATGCAGTGGGATGAGGGCAAGGAGCTGATCCAGCCCAGCTGGGCCCCCATGGGCTGCTCTGGCCAGGCCAAGCCTGCTGTGCTGCAGGGGGGCATGTTCCAACTGGGTTAGAGTGCCTCCCACCAACCATGACGCACTTGGCCTAGGGTGTCTCTGGGGTATGGCGGGGCTGCTAGCATGGCAGGGATCCTGCACATAGCAAAGCCATTGTCACATGCAGCAGGGGTGCAGATGTGGCTGCTGGGGCCTAGCCTGCAGCCGTGTTTGGGTTCTTACCACTTGGCCCGGTTATCCAGTTACCTATCTAGTAAACCAACTGCTTACTGGGTAACGGGTTAAGCATTTACATCCCTAGTTAAGGGGACTCTCTCTCTCAAAATAAAGCTATTACAGAAATGTTGGCAGAATGGGTGGGGAGTTGGGAAGTGATGACCAGGGCTCGACAAATCATTGAATCTACTCGCCCGGGGCGAGTAGATTTCAGCCAGTCGTCCCATTCACCGACAGCGCATGCATGCGCAATGTGGATCTTGCGCATGTGCAGTGCGGGGCTGGCGAGCAGATTTCGCTGCCATTTGTCAAGCCCTGGTGATGACAATACAAAAAGGTTAATAATCCACAAAATAGCTTTAGTCACTATCCCATCCAGTTTTTAATACCATGGCATCAACATAATATCTACGTGCAAGTAGTGAACTGACAGTTCTCTTCACCCATACCTAGTGCATCATAAAACTCCATGGAGCTTAATACATATTAACAGGGCTTGCCAAGCGGCGGCAAGCCCTACTTGCCAGCTGTGCGATTCTGCGCATGCGCAGATCACATTGCGCATGCACAGATTGCTCCACGCCAGCTCTTCCGGGGTGTAATCTACTCGCCACAGGCAAGTAGGTTACACTATTTGTTGAGCCCTGCGTATTAAGCATGATGTGCATTGACAAAACGTATGGGGAAACTTGACAGCACATCCAGGATTAAAAACTAAATGGTTCTATCACATCTATATACCCAAACAAAAAGTATGTTAAAACTGAATTAAGGCTGACGGAACTTTCTATAGTAGAGTATGAAAGTTGTTTGAGACACCATGTAAAATCATAAAAACCCTTTAACATTTGTGTTCCCAGATCAGAAGAAGATATATACTGTAATAAATTAGGTTTCTTTTCACTTCTGCCCCTTCACTTGTGAATACAATGCACATTTGTTTCATCTTAACACTTTGGAATTTTTTTGCATTTAACCCAACTTGGAATATTCTGGATTTATAATGCTTGTTTCTGGGATAGATGCAACATTTTTGTTGTACCTCCATTTTAAACAATGTCACTGAGCTCTTTAAAATTAAAATACACAAACAAGAGAAACAGAGGGGTATGAATAGGGATATCTGCTGGCTCACACACTACCTTCCACATCCAACCCAACAATGGAGGTGCTAATTGTTCTTATCAGCCTCTATCTACTCCCTGTCTCTTCCCCCTCCTTATTTTCTCTTTCCTCCCCTCTCTTATTCTCCTCTCCCCCCACCCCTTTCCCTTAAACATTCTTGGATCTGGACTTATAATACTCCAGTCATCTGAAGTGGGTTGCACCCACAAAAACTCATGATACCATTTACATGTTTTGTTAGTCTTAAGTGAATAGCCTAGCAGCACGGTGAAGTTTTTCCTAAAGAGAATGTTATCTTAAGTTAGAAGTATCACATGGTATGAAGTATCAACCTTTAACACACTAAAAGTTCTATTTTAACATCATTGCCAGGTTCACTGTTATGTTCTGGCAATTGTCATTCTGACACTGTATTAACCCTCTCTCTATCCTGTACTTCAAAATCCCTCTGCCTCTTGCATCTCCCTCCCCTTTGTGCACACTAGGGATGTAAGCCGACTATCCAATAAGCATAAGCTTATCACATAGTTGATTAGTGATGCAACTTGTCACTTCCTCTATCAGAGGCTATGTCTAGCCTACAGGCTTCTTTAGGAAGAAGCTTTTTTTGGAAGAGATCTTCTTAAAAAACTTCTTCCCAAAGAGCATCCACACTGCAAAAGTGCATTGAAAAAGCAATCTGCTTTTTCGAAAGAGTATCCAGACTGAATGGACACTCTCTCATATAAGCTGTGATTGCTATGGACGGAATGGCCACCAGGGCACCTGTGCTCTTTCCTCTTCTTCTGAAAGAACTCCGTCTTCCCTGTCCCCACACACCTTTTTGCAAAAAAGCTCTCGCAAAAAGGCTTCTTCCTTGTAGAATGAGGATTACCGATGCCAGAAAACCCCCTCTGTTCTTTCAGTTTTCTTGCGGAAGAACGCAATTGTAGTGTGGACATTCCTCAAGTTGTGTCAGAAAAACGGCCATTCTTCCAACAAAACTCTGTAGTGTAGACATACCCAAAGGCACAGCAAGCAGGGGAACAGAAGCCTGTTCCCCTCAACACCATCTCTGTAGGGGGTAGGGGAGGTAGAGGCACAGCAGGCAACAGCACAAGCAGGGACTGAAACAGTCTCTGCTTGCCCAGCAGGGCTCTTGCTACAGTTCAAAAGCAGAAGTGCCCTTAACTAACTATGGAAATCCGACTATTCAATTAATCAATCTAAATTTAACATCCCTAGTGTGCACACACTTTTCCCCTTATTCCTACACATGCCCTCAGCTTTCCTTTCCAAATCAAAACAGCAATTTTAGAGTGATCCATATCTGTCTTATACAGGCTTCAGACAGTCAGAGGTTTATAGTTACTCCAAGCATAGGGTTCCATCTGCTAATTATCATGGCTAACAGTCATAGATAAACTTAAACTCCATGAAGGTATAAAAAACTAGTAGTCCTGTGGCATCTTAGAGAACAAAATAATGTATAGTACAAGCTTTTGTGGGTAAAATCACTTCTTCAGATGCAATGATCTACCATGAATGTATGCAATTCTGTTTTGAACCCACTTATACTTTTGGTCATCAGAACATCCCTTAGGAATGTGTAAAAAATGTATTTGTGTAAAAAATGCTTTGTGTAAAAAATGTATTTCCCCTTGTTTGCATTAAACCTGCTGCCTATTATTTTCATAGGGCGACCCAACAGTTTTTGTATTGTAGGAAACAACAAACACCACTCCTTATTCACTTTTTCCACACCTTTCATGATTTTTAGATCATATTGACTCTTAATATAAAGATTTCCCATCCTCATCTGGAAACCACTCCATACTCTCACTTTTGTTGCCCTCCTCTGAACCTTTTCCAGTTCCACAATCTCCTTCTTTAAGATGGGGCAACCAAAACTGCATGCAGTATTCAATGTGTGGGTGCACCATGTATTTATATAGTAGCATTATGATTTTGTCATATTACCTCTTCTAACAGTTCCTAATCATGTTCATCTTTGACCACTGCTGCACATGGAGCTGAACTTTTCAGAGAACTGCATATGGTTACTTCAAGATCTCTTTCCTTGAGATATAACAACTAATTTATACTTTATCATTACATATGTATGGTGGGACTAATTTTTCCAAACTTACTTTGTACTTACTAATATTCAATTTCATCTGCCATTTCATTACCTTGTCACCCTGTTTTGAGAGAACTCTTTGTGGTCAGCTTTTTTCTTACTTTGTATCGTCTGCCAACTCTGCCTTTTCCTGTTCACTCCCTTTTTTTAGGTCACTAGTGAGAAGGTTTTAACAGCAAAGGTTTTTCTTCCAGGACCTCCACTGTTCACCCTCTTTCCATTGTGAAAAATGACTCATTTATTCATCGCTTTTGTTTCCTATATTTCAAGAAGTTACTAAGCCCTGAGAGAACCTTCACTGTTCTCCTATGATTTAGTTTCCTTGAGAGCCTTTAGTGAGGTACCTTTTGTTTAAAGGTCTTCTAAAAAATCCAAATATCAATTGGATCACCATTATCTACATCGGTGGTTCCCAACCTTTTGGGGCTGCCGGGCACCACGTTGGGGACACTTGTTGACATTCAAAGAACTCTAATAAATTATTACGGCATGATTTCGCTTTATAAGAGCTGTTTTGATTCTTCCAACGTATTTTCTCTACGTCTGATAGATTGAAACTAAAAACAGAATTATCAGCCGGATACTGAAGTAAAGCTCACCACCCTGTAACTGTCAAGATCACCTCGAGCTCTTTTAAAAAATAGGTGTTACATTAGCTACCTTTAGACACACATCAGTGTAGGACAAAAACTTAAACAAAAAAAGTCTTGGATCACCTTAGAGACCAACAAAAATGTAGATGGTATCATGAGCTTTCATGGGCACAACGCACTTCTTCAGATGAAACAGTGTGGGACAGTATTTCAGATTTGTTGCCATCTCCCACACCAGGGGAGGACAGAGCCACAGTGGCCCCAGAAACTATCCTGCCTGTGGCTCTGCAGTTTAATTGTAGAAGGAGCCAGGATGCCTGTGCAGCTGACTTCTACTACATTTAAACTGCAGGTGCGAGTAGGCATGAGCTAGGACAGAGCGTCTCCCCTTATCGACTAATCATTATAGTCTATACCATTATCAACTAAAGATTAGCCAGTTACCCACTTAACAGCCTTACTTCCAAGATCAGAATATTATTCAATTACTACAATAGTTAAATCCTAATTTACGTGCAAACGCCACTCAATCTTAGCTACTGAAATATAAGTGATGCTTCCATTTTATCTAAATATAAATTAAAAAGAAAAAAGTTGGGTCATTAGCAGTGCAAGAGTTACAAGGCTTGGATAAATAAAAATGAGTACAATGAAATGTTTTAAATGCAAGTGACAAGCTTTGAATCAACTTTCTGTAGTTTACAGTTCAACTAGTAATATTAAATATATTTAATGTACCTTATGGATGAGGCTGGCAATATCTTCATTTTGAATAATTATCAATAGTTTGTCTAAAGTAGCTCTTCTTTTCAAGAATTGTTCTGGGTGGCATTCTGTATTACCTAATTTTGTAAGGTATTCCTACCGGCCCCCCAAAAAAACAAACACAAAACAAAAACAAGATTTAACTAGTTAAAACAATGCAATTCCAAAGCTCCCCATGTGGGACAGCTTTTTACTATGCAAGCAAGCACATAGGCATTTTTAATTAGACTAAGATTTTTCTTCAACATGTATCCAAGAGCACTAAGCAAAAAAGTTAACACAGGAACTAGATTAATTTTATAACATTTTCTGTAATTACTTTTACAGAATGAACTCCATCTAAGTTTCTAGCCATCTTAGTCTCCACTGAAAATTGCACAACTTTTCACTAAAAGCTTTCAACTATATTTAATATAAACATAGAAGTACATTTTCTCAGAATTATCTTGAATTTCAAAAGCAAGTATTTAGGCATTTTTCATTCCCAAAGCCTCCCTTAATAAATTCTCTACATCAAGTAGAATGGAGAACACTATTTTTGATGGTATTTTCCCCCCCCAAAACCTCTCAGAAGTTGCCTGACAGTGCTACTTCAAAAAGAAAAGAATATGGGCTCTTCTACTACCAATCCCACTGTCCAGCTGGGAAAAAAGTGTATACTCTACCTAGATAAAAGGAAGACAAACTCAGTACAACTATGCCACAGGAAAACCTTACTTCCATGAGTCAATGAACACCAAATTTCAATGCTCAAATGCATCTATACCTTACTGATGTTTGCAAGTCAGGTTTATTCATTCCAGACTGAATGGCTCCATTAACCATTTATAAAATGTAGAAATATTTGGACAAGCTTTCAAGGCCTTACACTCAACTTGATGGCATTTCTCTTTTTGGATGTAGTGCAATTTTTGAATATCACTATTTCAGGGAATGTTCCAAGCATCAATGAGCAGAATCCTGTTGATTTTGGGGAATAACTGAAAGACAGGAAGGAGGAAAATGGGGGACATAGCCTATGCCAGCTGATTAACAGAGCCACAACTTTGAGCACCTCTGCAACTGTTCACAGATCAAAAGGACTAGTTAATGGAAATTACAAGGAGTTTCTAAAACAGAAGGGCATTGTAGAGTGGCAAATAGTGAGCTTCTGCTGTCTTGGAATAGGGAGAAAGGAAATGAAGGAATGCAAGAAACCCCAGCAGCATGCAATTTGCTCAGCCTACAAAAAGGTATGACACTCTTGACCCCCTAGCTCTGTGCTACAGATAGTTCCCAGAAGGTAAATCTATTTACCTGTATTTCTTTGCAGAGTGTACTTTCCTCCTCTTCATGAATGTAAAATTTCACAGTGTTTTTCTGTACATCTTTAATTATTTTAACCAAGCTGTTAAATACTTCAGGTTTTAACTGGCTTATAAAATCAGAAAGTGCTGGTTGTGTTGAAATGTTTAAGTTATCTGGCGATTTCTGAGTCTTTTCTAGTGGCTCCAGTGGATCATCACTGGAAGTGTTTTTATCAGATGGCAGTAAAACCTCTGCGATGGCAGTAACATGGTCCATTTCATCTTTCACTGTGGTTAAATTCATTGATGAATGCTGCTCATTACAATTGGTCTCCTCCACAATACTGTTACACGGTGGTTCTGGTAACAGTGCAGTGTCAAAGTCACTTGAAACAGGTACATCCTGTTCTAGTGAAGGATTCGATTCAGTCTCAATTACAGCATCTCCTGCTGGATCAGGACTAGAGTTAAGAGGCGGAGTATGTCTACTACATGAAGATGACAGAGCAACATTATTCAGCTTTTCACTCAGCCTCTCTATATACTCTTGGACAGAGATTTCTGATGCCTGTAAACATATGTATTCAGAAAGCCTCATTACTCTCTCTTGAGCTGTAAAGATAGGTGTGGACATTCCACTAACATATGCAATATTCTTTTGCTGTAAAATCTCCTGAACCCTTCTTGCAAAAAGATTATATTCTTCCAATAACGTAGACTCTATTATTCCACTTATGGAGTGCTTAGATGCAAGATGATGATCTGTTAGAGCATACTGATCGTCATTTTTCTCCATGTGACTTTTATACAGTCCATCTTCTTTTGTCCCCTTTTGCATGTCTGAAAATGGAGAGTATGGAAACTGGTAATCAGAACTTCTTTGTCTATTTATTACCCTGGGGTCATTAGGAAGTGCATCCTTTGGTGGCAAATACACCAGTTGTTCTTCTGGTGATTTCAGACCTATACAGGAAGAGTTAAATAATCTTTGAAAAAAATCAACAAAAACATACACTTGAAGTTTTGTAATAATTTTAAAACAGCATCGTCTTCTACATAACAGCTTAACTTGGCATTTAACGCATTAATGCCAAGTGCCAGTACAGAAGCACTGTACAAGCTGAGCGTAACCTGTTTCTAGTTTCAGGTGGAAATAGGGAGAAGAAAACAGAATATTTTAGGATTTCATTACTCACACAGAAAATGAAAATCATAAGCAAGTCATTATTTATTGTCAGGCAAAATGTGCTGAGCATTACTATACAACAGGAAGCACCCTAATCTTCAGGAGATTTAAGCTGACTGAAGTGGTTAAGCGAGCAATTCCTCTCTAGCTTCTAAGTCAAAGTCTTCAGACTTCGAGTAAATCACATACTATGGTGTATAGGGTAAATTGTGCATATATAAAGTGTGCAGAATAGTTGGCATGCAATTATGGAAATGAGTTCAGCTAGTGAATCCCGCCACTTTCTTTCAATGCTCATAAAAAGTTACATAATTAACAGCAGTAATAAAAGCCCTCCTTTGTCTACAGCCCATGTAACATGGTAAGTAAATGTGGACAAGTTTCACTGCATTATTCCAAGCTTGATAGAATTTCTAGATATGGTTAGTTTCATCCCAAGCACATTCAATTCCAAATCTCTTTTCCAAATCTGCAAACAATGTTACTATGAGCTTTAGACACCACTTTCTGTATTGGTACCCAGGGAAACTAAAATTGCTATCAGTCAGTTTCCTTTGATTTGTATGGCTTTCTAACAGCCCAAAGAAAGAGAAAAAACCCCACACCATTTATTAAAAAAAGTAAATGAGATTGTAAAAATGACTAAATTTGGCTGGAGAATGGGGGTTGAGGAGTGTCATCTCTGGAGTAGTAAAGGTATCCAAAATTATGTAATAATGTCTGAAGTTCATGTATTTTAAAAAGCAGAGGTGGGCAACCTCTTCTGTGGGTCGTTGGCTCTTGACCCAAAGAAGAAGGAAAAAAAGAAAAAAAAATCAATCAGGGACCATATACAAAAAAAGAAGCTCTTACTGATTTGATGCCCCAATTGAGAAGGAGAAAGGCACTCCACATTTCCCTTGCACACCAGAGCCTAGGGGAGCCCAGAATATTTTGTACTCCAGGTCCATCATGGGGCAGTCAGGGGAAGGGAAGGGGCGCTGAAGTGCCAGTACAAGTTCCCCCAATGCAAGGGACAGGGAGCAGAATCCAGGCAATGTGGCCCCCAGGCCTCAGGTTCTTTCCCCTGTTTTAAAGTACCAAAACCCCCACACAAACAGATCTGTTGAAGAACGGGATACCAATCTATTTAATTGTCAAAAAATAAAAAAGATTTTAAAAATCCTGTTAGCTCTACAAAGCCATGGTCAGAAGTGAACAGATTCCATTCCTTCGTGCATGATTTTTTTTTAAGCCAAGGTTCAAGCCATTACAATTGAAAGTAACTGGATTGTCCTGGTGTAACTGAGGGTCTAAAGCAGGGGTCTGCAACCTATGGCTCGAGCCAAATATGGCTCAATAAGAAACCAAATATGGCTTGTCATTCCAAAAATGCATGCAACTTTTTAAATTAAAATGAAAAGTTTATAAAACCCGCAAAATTTATATTTTTAAATTACTCATATAGCTTGAATACGTGCATGGAACTCAATTTGACTAGTTATGATGTAACTTTCAAAGAAATGTGCAAGAAGATACAGCAGCAGAAGTCCCATTAAATTACGTCTGAGTGCAATGTTTCATTTATGCTATTATTAATCATGTTATTAATAATATTAAGTTGTATATTTTCAGGCATTCAAATGGGCATTCTTATACTGACTGTAACCACTTGTTATGAATTTTGACTCTTTGGCTTGAAAAAGGTTGCCAACCTCTGGTCTAGAGTGACCTACTGAAAAAGAGAGGGAAGAGAACAGTGCTTGACTCAATCAAGCACATATTTTGCAGGGATTTTATTTTTTAAACACACATTTATGTAAAGCACATTTAAATCTACAAGTCACTTGCTACACATTTTAGTCATTTTTAAAACTGCATTTTAAAAGGTATACATTATCCCCAAATATGAACTATATACATTTCCAGATTAGACACAGAGTTACCCTAACATGCATAATTTGGGTTTTTTTTAAACTACTCCTTTTCCTCCTCAGACTTTTCTAGCAACAAAAAATTACCAGTTTAGCAGCACTGCAGCCACATTCCCTGCACAAAGTTAGCATTTTAAAAACCTTTGCACTATTGTGAAATGTTCTTAGCTGTATATTTAATCTGTTTCAAGTTGCTTCTAAAAGTGGCACGGTCACAAAACTTCTTGATCTTTGTACACAAAAATATAATGGTAGCAATCTTTTCATACACTAAACAATACTAAAATGTTACCACTTTTTAAAATTTCTATTGGACATATTTCTATTTAATGACATCCTTAAATACACACTATTAGGGAAAATGTTTTTAATATGATTTCCCATGCTTTGCTATGTACAATGTGGCCAAATTTCCAAATACAAAACATGAAAATCATTGGGAGACATGCTACA
This sequence comes from Pelodiscus sinensis, assembly GCF_052426305.1. Classification (NCBI taxonomy): domain Eukaryota; kingdom Metazoa; phylum Chordata; order Testudines; family Trionychidae; genus Pelodiscus; species Pelodiscus sinensis. The sequence goes on from NC_143062.1 coordinate 24,470,716, forward strand.
TTTATTAACCCTAGTTTGAGACATGACAAACACTTGAGAGATCAGTTTAGTTGCTTTGCAAGAGAAAAGTTCAATGCATAAAAAAAGACCCACAGAAATCCTCCCTTTTACACAAGACAATCTGAGCATGCAGAACTTTCTAAGTTGCTTTTCAATTCGCTGACAAGAGAAATCACCTATTTACAAAACCAACAGTATTTCTTATGTAACTAAGAAGTCTCATTGCTTGCAAATGCAAGTTTAACTACAGCAGAAATGCAAGCTGAGCTTTGGGGTTAGAATTTTAAATTCAAAATATTTTCAGTTACATTTCAAGGGAGAAAACACGTTACTTTTAATGAGAGCTTTCTTAAGGTGGCATCTTTCACACATCTACACCATTGGGTCACAAGTTTCTCCTGAATACTAAATGTGTTAGGAATTAACACAAGTTGTCAAAGCAGGTATATAGAGCAAACAACTTCCAGGATTTGTTCCTGTTGAAACGTCAATCTTCCTATTTTAACTTGATAGGCCAAAGAAGTTTGTAGGGGAAAAGAAAACAAACAAAAAAAAGACCTGAAAATACCAACTTTGTTTTAAAAAGCAAGAGCTAGCTTTCTTTGTTCATTTGCAGCAAGCTTCTGAAATGCTATAAAAAGATGCCGTTCTAGAAAGACAAAAGAAGAGATGCTGTTCTCTGATGCATTATAAAAAAAAAAAAAATCAGAAATTCAAGTAGTACACACCATAGGGGGGAAAAACCCAGGAGAGCTTAGGGTACAAGATGAGTATCCCATTAGCCTTTTTGTACAAGGTAACAAGGAAAAGTAAGCAAGATCCCAGTTGGATTGAATTTCTCAAGTTAAACAGTCCCAGATTCAAGATGAACCTCACATTTAAGGAATAAAACTAGGTTCTGGTTAGGACAAATATTCATAAGCAAGAAAGCCAACAGGAATAGCTAAAACTGAAACCCCAGTTTACTTCCCGACCATCATGGGGTTTGAATTATGTAGTAATTAAGATACAAAAGATTATTCAGTGCTTAGCAACGTAAGATGTCCATTTAAGTTACGTAACTAAAAGCAAGGTTTCCTTCAATAGTAAGGTTTTTCAGGGACAGACTGGAAAGCATCACATAACAAAAAGCAAAGAATTTACTACTAAAAAAAGAACTTTCTATCATTCCCCACCATGATAAAGGATTGAAAATTTAAGAAAATCAAAATGGCAAAATGCTATTTGTTCTCATCATTTATAAACTGATAGCAAGAGACCAATCACTAATTTCCATACAACTGAGAAACAAGAAAAACCAAAGTTGCTTTCCTTCCCAACACTACTAAATAAAGAAACCCACAAACCATCAAATGCAATCTACTAAAGAGAGGCAAAGCAATTCATTGTAAGTGAGGCTATTAAAAGATCATAAACCCCTACAAAGAAAATTCAAATGCTACTTGACGTAATCACATTTTCAGGAAGGTACACATGGTAGACTCAAATAACCGACAGACAGAAAAGCTTGAAAAACTATTGGGTTGTTTCAGTGAATCAATTCCATCCACTGAAGAGCAGACTACAGATTCACTCCCCAGTTTACTGATGAAAATTCACTACCAGAAGAAATGATAGGTTGGGAAGTAGTGGCATCTGAGGGGGTGGGTGGGGGGGAAGCAAGCCATCCTTCTCACCTGTTTGGTTATCTCCATGTTTTTCCAGTTGATCCTCTGGAACTCTTCCTGCCCCTCCTGAGGGAGAGCAGCAGTTAGCATTTGTAGTTTCTCTAGATAGATATTTATTATAGCACTTCTCAAACTTAATTGTGTTACTAGACTAATCAGTATATAAAGAAAATAAGAGCTAACTTGAAAGTTACAAACTCTAGGGAGCTAACACTGGTGATGTCTAATTAAAACACCATCTCCTTCATCTCTGGTGATCAAGGATGTTCCTTCTCTTTTTTTAAAGCCCCTAAGCATATACTTCAGAGAAAATTGCCTGGTTCCAATAAAAACTTGGCATAATACTGAAACCAAGTAGACTGTGTAACACTCAACTGGCAAATCTTAGGAACTTCACTTCCAGCAGTTAACTATAATTTGAGCTGCCTAATCATGTTACTTGCCATTACTACTTCCACAGCCATGTGCAGTCAAGCACGTATATTATCGTTTTCCAACCCAGAATGCAAAACACACATTGTCCACCATAAACATTTGACAGTTTTCTATTTTTCACCATACCCAACACCGAATGGGTATTGATGTTTTGTCCTTTGGGGCCAAATATCAGCGCTATCCTCTTTCATTCAAAATCTTAAGAAGTATGTGGATAAAAGCAAGATAGATCTTAAAATGGTCTTAGTGCTCCTTTGGTAAGACTAATCCAACTACACTTACAGCCACCACTCTAGGATTCTTATAAGATGAGCAGGAACCAATTACTTTTTCTCATGAAATATGATGGTAAATATATCCTACTTGGGTCAGTCAAAGGAAGAAATGGGGGGGGGGAGGGGAGGCAGATAGACTCAGTATCCAGACTCATGAATGTATGGCTCTGGACATCTCCCCTCTTCTATCCCATCGTCCAGACCCCTCATCAATAATGCACTCAACCTTCAAGAGATAGGATGAGAAAGTTCTTTAAAGAAGATTCTCTAAAAGTGGGTTTCATTTTTATTGTCAAAGATGAAGACTTCAAGCAAACAATTGATTGCAAAGATCACAATTCCTGATGGCTACACTATGTTGTCAATATATTACCAAAGTTGTTCCTATTTATTCATCACACCAAGAGGTTAAAACCTGGTCTCTGTTACAGCTAAACATGCTCAAAAAAGAACAAGAGGTTATATGGGTATAAACACAGTAGAATTTGATCCCTGGGGGTCTTAATAGTTCAGCCTATTTCTGTAATAAATAATAAAAATAGTGTGACCCAAGAGTGGAATCTATGAAAGATGAGACCTTTAGAAAACTTGTTTTTACAGGTTTATATTTCAGGCTAGCATAAAAAGGTAGTAGCATGTCTTACCTGTAATTGGAATCAGCTTCCAATGTATTCCCACCTCTCCTATGTTATTTGAGCTGGAATGTTGCCTGCGATAAGAATGTTCAATGGGTGTGCTAGGACATGGGCTGTAGTCATCAAAGCTACTAACACTTCCAGTACTTGGTTCCTACAAAAATTAATACAATTCTCAGAAGACTGATTTATCCTTAACACACAAGTATAATTTTAGCCATCCCAGCAAGAGGAATGTAGGTAGGTAAGATTACCAATCTAATGCAACTCTGGCCTTTAAGTTAATCAAATCTTAACACAGGGAAATTTTTTTATCCTCAGCAAAGCTTCTGTAGTGACAAAAAGGGTTTTTCACATGGTAATTCAGAAGGTCATTGTAGGCACATTTGATAGGAGGGAAAAGACCATCTACCTTCTGTTTCAAGCATGCCAAACCATCTATAAGTGTATTGCTAGTCTGCCTTGCCTTAACCAGGTAGCTTCAGTCAGCCAATAGTTGACACAGAAGAGACAGCACTCTTATTCAGGGTAACTTTCCGAATTTAATACCAATTTATAGAATCAGTAGGACTCCTACTTAGATTCCAGACTGAAACAAAGTGAGAGTTCATTTGAGAGAGTAGTGATTGCCTGGCTTGACCAACACAGATGTTGTTGGGGCATTTGATGTACTGAATGAGACACACCAGGTGTTGCAATAGACATAGGTGTCGCATGTATGATTCTAGAAGGCGTGTTGCATGGGGTTCACGCTTAATGAACCCACACAGAAAAATGATAAGATGATAGACTACACAGCTTATCACCTGTGACCAACATTGTTCAAACCCACTTTCAAAAGACAAGCCTACAAATTTAAATGCATAACTGCTAGAAAATCACGGTCTCATACTATTTTTGGGTTTATTACAGCAATTTGGATTCCACTAACCCTCCTTTGTTTTACAGCTTTAGAGGTTAACTGTCCACTTCCATTTTAAATGGTTTCTCACATAGCATTAATCCCTTATGATTAACAATGTTTCCTCACTTTGCATTTAATTGTGACACTGGTTTCTTTTCGCAGACCTGAAGGTGAGCTCGGTGAAGGTCAAAAGTTGTTTCTTCCACCAACAGAAGTAGGGAACATATCAACATCACCCATTCCTCTCTTATATACAGAGATCCACACAACTGCAACATCATTGCAAAACAGATTCCCGACTGTCAGAACGGTTTATCTAAGTGTTATTTACAATTAGGACCAAAATTCCTCTTTCATAAGGGAGCTCCAGTAACTTAGGAAATGAGCAATACCTGATGATCTCCCATGGTTGAGTCTGAGAAACCTGCCTAGAAGATCCCTGGACTAGAGCTGAGGACTTTCCTTTCTGTACAAGGTTTGATTGTCTTTTTTTTTTTAAGCAACCAACATTAATACAATAGCGTAGAGAAGTATGGATGGGCCACTTACAGACTATTCATTCTCTAGGGCCAGGAGATCATGTTTTAGGGAAGAGTTCTAGCATGAGAGTTTCAAGAGTTGAGCACTGGCTTAACTCTGCCCACTGGAAAAAAAATGGCAGTTCTCTCCTTCCCCCTCTTCCCCCCACTCAAATGGGGGCAGTCAGGTCAACACTAAACTGTTTAGTCCCTATAGACATGGAAATTCATTCACTATATATGCTTCTTTAATATATACACTTGAAACTCACTAGCAATAACTAAATAGGAAGTAGACTGCTCTTTCTTGGAGGTAAATGTTTCAGAGAAAATACCACTGCTACTATATTATAGGAGAGCTTCTTCCATCAGCATAGGTAATCTACCTCCATAAGAGGTGGCAGTTTTGTCAACAATGCTATCTGTACTAGGAACGTGAGTTATAGTTTTTGATACAGAAGCAGCAGGGGCAGGTAGCTATTTGGATTAACCAATTAAAACCAAGCTTATCGGTTAATTATTTAAACTACTAAATGCTAACAGCCCTAGTCTGTACCAGGGCTTTGACTGGTATGACTGTTAATGTAGTTACACCGATTAAGTTTATAGTGTAGACTTATAGCCTTATTAAAATAAATAAGGCTATTATTAGCCTATTGAGATTTATAGAAAATGAATGGTTTTCTAATCTTTTAAACAGTCTCGTGGCTTTTTTCTGACCCTCTCCAGTTTATCAGCTCTCACACTGAATTGTGGGCACCAGAAATGGACACATCTGACTAGGGAGCACGTTGACCTGTCCAGATAAAACTGACTGGAAATAAATAGGAAGAAAGATCTCTTGCAGCATGGCCTTTTGGAAAGGTAGCATTTAAGGACTGCACAACACCTAGATCAGTCGAGAAGGGAACTGGGCTCCCATGCTCTCCTTACTGTACTTCCAAGTGCAGCAGACTTCATCCCAGCAGGATGTAATGCCATCCCAAGGGAATGATTGGTAGAGGATTGACCACAGTGGATCTCTCCATTCTCTGGACAGAAAACGATGACTATGCAGCAGGGACACACTGGGCCCATTATAAAATCATTACTATGCCTACTTCCATAAAATATAACCCCTGATACTCCACAGAAGCCACACCACCATGAATCATCTAAGACACTGAATAAAAATGTCTTATCCTTGCAAGAGGTAGAAAGATGGACTGCTAGTGATGGCCGGTTCCTACTAGGAAGGGGAAAAAGGCTGAAGGGGAAAAAAGGTGATACCAAAAAGACAAATTTGAATTTTAACAGGCAGCTATTTGCTCAAGCAAAGGAGCAACAATTTTATTGCATATTGCTGGCGCTCCCCTTCAAGCAGAAAAAAGCTGAAAAACCAGATCAGAACTGAAATCAGAGATATATCTAATCTTCAAGGTTCGCTAGATATTTTTTGAAAGGAAAGAAATGGAATGGGCCTAAAAGCCAGGAGCCTTCATCTAAGAAAAAAGAAATAAGTTAGTGTACCGAAAATTGAAGAATGGCAAACAAAAGCTCAAAGATTTGGAGAAACAAATGCCTAAGTCTTGGATACAATTTATAGAAACTAATCATTAAGAAACCCATAGCTATAAGTACTGTATACTTAATCAGCCTCTATTAATACTGGATTTTTCTCTTTAAAATACTTACTTTTAAACGCAGTGTGTGGTCAGTGTCTACTTCACTAGTAGAAAGCCTTAGGTCAACATCAGTAGGATAGGCTAAGTGTGTGGCTTCAGTTTCCAATATCACTGGGCTATGTGGATCCTTGAAGTTTACATTTTCAGCTTGTACAATATTAGGAAGCACATGTTCTTCCTTATCCTGAACTGGAACTGATTCATATTCACGTTTTTGCCTTAAATCCTCTATTTCATCAGTGTCCAATCCTAAAGCTTGGTTTACAGATCGTGCCAATGATGAATCCAAGTGTCCTGCACTAGCTAGAGTTTCTAAGAGTAACTTAATGAGACCATGTGTGTCTGTAACTGCAGGATCGGCTACATCTTGCTGTCTCAAGTCAGTATCATGTCCACCAAGACCAGTAATTATTGAGAAAACAGACTGTGGTGATTCTGAGGTTCTTCCTCCTTTATAGGGAAAGGGAACAGGAGGGGGAAAAAACCATTCAATATCAAATCATCATTCTAAACATCTTCCTAGACTCCAGAGCACACTCCCATAATTCATATGCAGAGAAAATATAGACTAATCAGGGGGATGGAAATTGGGGGAGAGAGAAGGAAGCAATCTCCCAGGGTTAGAAGCGCACCCACAGATCAGATTCTTCTCTCATACCACTTAGCACATTACCATTTTATGTAATGTAACCATAAAAAGGGTTTATGTTGCATTAATTAATATTGTTTAAAATAAGAGTACTATAGTAACATTAGAAAATAAAGAATTTACAGTTCTCTTAAGGATAACTTGGCAACACTACCTATCCTACATGTTTTATGGCAACCTTGCAAAGTACTTACTAATTGCTTACTTCCTGGGGGAGAGAAATTGAACAGAGAAATTAGTTCTTCCTCCCTACCATTACTGTTACATTAAAAGATGAATAAATAGTCTAGGCAAGTTTAATGGTATAAAATTGCCATCCCTATTGACCAAAAAGGGGAGGGGGGAGATTAGTAATTTTATTCCACTTATTCCTTACCTCCAGTCCCTTTACCTCCAAATTATAGGAGATGTGTTTAACATTTTTTGTTTTACCTCTTGAAAAAAATTACCTCATATCTGACACTTATGTAGTTTTTCAGTGCTGCTCTTGCAGAGATTAGAATATATTCTTTTAGTTAAGGCATGTCTGTATGGGTTAGACACAATTTAGCACCAATAACCAAACTTCTCTTGTCTTTAAGAGCTCAAAACTAACCTGTACAGAACATGGTTTACATTATTTTAAAATCAAAAGCTTTTCAAAATAAGAAGTTCACTCACTTTTGGGTTTATATAAAAACACAGAAGATATATTTTCAACTGCAAGGTTTAGTCAGATTTTCTCCTAAAGCAAGGTTGCAGACCCCACAGAAAAGTCACTTGCGGGCCACAAGTGAGAAGAAAAAACAACAAAAATCAAACACGACAAGCCTATCCCCGCCCCAAAACCCTCACGACCTTGGTCCACAAGTGAGAAGACAGACAATCTTCCATCCCCCTCACAAGGAGAGAGGGGGAGGGGGCTGGAGTTCACATCACGGACTCCCCAATGCTGGGGGGAGGAGGGGAGCCAGGGAAGCCAGAGGTTCCCCACCCCTGCCCTAAAGTTTTGCTCAAAATGAATGTTGTGGGATTTTGTTTGCATCTCCATTGGGCCTTAAACCTGATTTTTATATTTGTCTCAGAGAAGGAGAGACTCTAAATCCCATTCAGGGCCATCCCTAGGAGGTGCAGGGCATGGGACAACCCACCCCACGCACAGACACTGGGTTCCCTGTCCCCACCACACTCCCTTTCCAGGTCCCACCCGTTTCGCCCCTTCCTCCGAGCAGAACGGACTGGAGTATTACTAGAGACCTAACAGTGGCAGCAGGGGTGCCCCCTCCACACAGTAGCGAGAGTCAGCATGCTCTGGCCCTGTTCCCCTCCCAGCCCACTTCTCCATGGCTGGGCCAAGGTACTCTGCTTCCTGCTGCCACAGAGAAGCTGAGTGCAGCATGCCGGGAGAGGGCAGTGGGAGCGAAACTGACTGAGCCAGAATGGATGGCGATACCCTTGTGAGTGCAGTGAGGGGGAGACTCCTGTTGCCATTCTACATCAAACACTAGGTAATCCTGTGGATCCTGTCCATAGGACACTTGGGACAGCCACCACAGGTGTCTGGGGGGCCACACAACTATCTATGGATGGGACAACTCTGTTCCATTAGCAGCACTGCAGGAATCAGACTCCTGTTGCTGCCAATTTACATCTCCTTATGATTCCTAGGCTTCTATGTTCCCCATGGCAAGCTAGGAGGCAGATTATCTCCAGGTCAGGGGCAATCCTCTACAAGGTGGGTGGGAGCAGGGAAAAGGGGGAAGAAGGGAACTGTTAGCAACGTCAGGAACTTCAATTGCTGTAAGAAGTATATGTGAAGCAGGCCAAAAGGTACTTTAAAAAATAAAAGCACAAGGGAGACATTGCAGCACTCTCCAGAAATCAAAGCCCTTTGTTTAGCGAAACTGGGATCTATTCATCTTGCACCAAGGTGGTAAGAGGTGCAAAGAAACATGCCCTATGCTTTTTTTTTTTTTTAAATAAAGGTATGAACACAAATCAGCCACAAATGTGATAACTGCAAACTGCAAGCTTATTTCTGGAGACCATTTTTCAAGGCCTGCAATGGTGAACAATACTTGATAGTGTATTTAAGTTTCTGTCAAGCTAAATTAAATAGCTAAGAGCTGCTGTCAGTTACACTGAACTTCACTGTTTTAAATATCACCAAGGGGAATGACTGTAGTGCTTGCCTTTCCAAGCTACTGCTTCACTTTGTCTGCAAAATGAGACACACACCACTAATACTACCACACTGCAACTATAAAAGCTTAAGACCATTGGTGGGCAATAAGCAGCCCTGATGTGGTTTGCCACAGTTAGCCCCGAGGGACTGCAAGACAATTTATTTACCTGCACATCAGCAGGTATTGCCACTCTCAGCTCCCATTGGCTGCAGATTGCCGTTCTTGGCCAATAAGACCTATAGGAAGCATTGTCCTGGTACACAAAGGATGTTAAGAGGTGGGTAACTGACTAATCGTGTAGTTGAAACGATTTGTATTGACTACATGATTAGTCATTAAGGGAAGGTGCTTCGTACTGGCTCACGCCAGTCCAGGAGCCACCCCAACTGCGGCTCTGCAATTTATAGTTGTATTAAGAATCAGGCAGAACTGCAGCAGTCCCAAATCGGCGCGAGCTGGGACAGACTGTTTTCCTCAAGTCCCGGCTCATGCCAGATGCAGCAGCCTGTCTACAGCCAGCCCCGGCCGCCACAAAAAGGGGCTGTTTTGTGACATGCTCTGGCAGTGGTCCGTTTGCGGCAGCCCAGGCTGGCCGTGGGCAGAGGCTGCTCCACAGCAGCCTCCCCTATCTCCATCCCCACTGCTGCCTCTGATAGAGGTAGTAGTGCAAGGGTGGAGGAGGAGGAAGCAGGCGGCACTGCAGAGACAGTGCTGGGGGAGGGGGGGGAACCAGCTCTTAAGCTGGCTCCCTCCAGCACTGTCTCCTGTTCTCCCCACCTTGCTGCCTCTAATATAGAGGCAGCTGGTGGGGGGAGGGGGGGAAGAATACTGAAGTGGTCAACTCAACTATCCAATAAGCTTAGGCTTATTAGGTAGTCAATTATTTGATTACATCCCTAGTCCATGCCATGTCCTGCAGCTCTATTTGGCTGGGAATAGAAATCTGTGGCCAATGGGACCTGTGAGTAGCCATATCTGCAGACAGAGGTAAATAAAGCATCTGGAGGACTGTCAGGGGCTAAACCTGGCAAGCCACAGCTGGTCCACAGGCCTCCTAATAGTCTGGAGTAGGCAGACAATTATTTAAAGTACTAAAATTCTACAGAAAATATTAGGATATTAAAACAATAAGATCCGACCCTAAATTATCAGAATACAGTAAAACTAGTGTTATCTGGCACGCTTGGGGATTAGGGCGTTCCACTTATCTGAGGGTCCCATCAACCTAGGAAAAATCAATGAACAATAATAGTAAAACTCAAGTTTTTAATATTGGTAGTTTTGTAGCGTGAAGTAGTTGGTCTCACATTTCTATTTTGAGTTAAAGCTGATTAGTACCTCAACAATTTTTTTATTTAAACCAATCATAGTAAACCAAGCCAGGCCTGTGCACCTGAAGATGTGACAGTATTGTGGCTGGGGGAAATGCTGGTTAAAGTTTTCTGGTTAACAGAGTGCCGGATAACAAAGGTTTCACTATATATTGATATCTGCAGCCTGAAAAATGAAATCATGTTATAAGTAAATGTAGGAGTCAGCGATTTATTTTTTCAGAGCTGCAGAACCTCAACACCTTCCATTGAGGCCACTGGGAGTTGCTTGAGCTCATGGCCACTAGGAAAAGTCAGGTCATATATATGTATAAAGGGTCCAGTGACAATCATTCCTCTATTCATGAATCTTTCATTCTAATAATTTATAAATGAAGCAATCACACAACCGGAACAGCACTAAGCAACAAATGTCATTCCAATACTCTTACCTATAGAGCTTCCATTTTAAAAAAATGTTCAATGTAATTTTCTTTAAGTAGTGAGTTCTATATGAATAATATTTATTACCTTCATACTGGCAACTATTTTCTGAAGATTCACTCATTTTTAAGTGCTTCCGCAGATTCTCAGAGTCACTGTGTAATCTTCGTTTCAGTCCACTTTTGTTTTTAGTGTCTTCTGTATCAGATTCCCCACCTACATTTTTCTTCTTACACTGAATTAAATTAATCAGCTCTTTGAGTCTATCAGGGTCATAGTCCCCAGAGTGAGGGTGTTTTTGCTTGGCAGCAGCACCCTCACATTTAGAACCATTTCTTTTCCCAGTTTTTGTATTTGTGAAGTCAGTTTCTTCTTCTGGGGCTTCATAATCTGAAATGGGACTGAACTGCTGAACTTTCTGATTTCCCTCCATCAATTCTTTTGCTTTACAAACAGGCAGTTGATAGGCTTCAGCACCAAAAATGTAGTTACGCAAGCAACTGTCAATATGGGATTTGTTTTTTGGAGCAGGATATAGAAATTTTCTATCATCCAGCCGTGATTCATAAGGGTATAATACAAATTCCCTATATTTGCTAGATCCACTAATGCTTCGTTTCAAATATTCATATATATATTTTTCCACAACAGTATTGAAATCTGCAGTAGTGTCTTTACGAGATTGAATTAAAGCAAAATGTAGTGACTGAATAAACTTCATGAGCTTCGGCATAATCTCATGGTTTTCCTGCAGTAATGATGTAGTTGAACTTTTCTGTGCTGTGAAAGGAACATTTTTTTGTGCTGTGATGGAAGGAAAGAAAGCCCATAATTAAATCAAGTCATTAAGAAAGCTCTAACAATATATATGGCTGCTAAACTATAACACTTCCAATTTTTCCAGCGAATATCTATGACAATTATAGCTATGGTAAAATTATCTAAATCCAGTCTTTAACGATCATTTTTCCTCAGGCCATTTTTCCTTACAAAAAAAAGCTACAGAAGCTTCAGAGGGTAGCTGAGTTAGTCTGTACAGGAAAAACCAACAAATGATCTGGTAACCCTTTATAGGCTAACAAAACATGTAGATCAGTGGTCCCCAACCTTTAGAGGCTCCCGGGCGCCCGCGGGCGGGGCTGCGCATCCAGGGGCACGCCAGGGGACCAGGATGCCTTTGCACCCGGCCCGTGCCCCAGGGCCGAGCGCCTTGTGCCGTGGGCCCAGGGCCAGCGCCACTTGAGCACTACGCGCCCGAGCACCCACATGTGCCCTTGGGCTGGGGCCACCCGAGCACCGCACACCCGGCGCGTGTCACGTGCCTGGGGCTGGCGCCTGCTGCGCACCGGGCCGGCCCAGGTTGTCGGGGGGAACGCACAAATTCCCCGGCAGGCACCGCATTGGGGACCACTGATGTAGATAGTATCATGAGCTTTCGTGGGCACAGCCCACTGCTTCAGATGACCGGAGTTTTACATGAGTAAATCATCCACTTTCTCTTTTCCTCTCCTCCCTTATTTTTCATTCTTGAAAATAAAGATGACAGTCTGATGAACAAGATCAACCTAAAGACCTTCATCACCATTGTTGTCTTTCTATGTACACATTTATATTGCTCTTGTCACTGTGACAATGCAGTCTTTCTCTCCAGTTATTCAAGCAATGTCCCAATTCTTTGGAAGTTAATATATGTAAAGTCAGCAAGCCATTAGTTGTGTGTCAAGAAGCCATGACACAAATGAGGAAAAGGAAGTAGTGACAGGTTTTCACAGGATGTGGCACACAATTCAGATGCCAGCACCTGCTATACCAACGCCTTTCAGCCTGTCACTGATAAATCCTTTCACCTGATAAGTCTTTCAAAACATTGATCTAGTATCATATTCTCTTAGTTTCCCATATTCATAGCTCCTGTGACAACAAGTTCCTTTTGAGCCTAAAAGTTGTCAAACCATTAGGAAAGACAAATCCTAATTAAGATTTCTAAATTAGAAAAATTAGAGACTTTACCCACCATATCAAATTCCTTCACAAGTCATAGACAAAAACTAAGGCATGAGACTAGAGATCGGCACAAATTCTAAACCCTCAATTCAAAACATTTCCTAATTTAAATTTGTCCGAGGGGTAGCCATATTTGTTCTTGCAGATTCAGACTATGAGAAGTCCTGTGGCACCTTATAGACTAACATTTATTGGAGCATAAGCTTTCGTGGGCAAAGACCCGCTTCGCCAGATGCATGTGATGAAGTAGGCCTTTGCCCACGGAAGCTTATGCTCCAATAAATGTTAGTCTATACGGTGCTACAGAACTTCTCGTTCTTGCTAATTTAAATTTGAAATCCAAACCCTTTCTAAGATTAGTCCTTTAACATAAAATGGACTAAATTTTCAACCCCATCTAAATCTTCAGTAAGACGACTAGCTCTTCCTTAAGTTTCTGGATACAGTCCTGAGGGGTACATTTCTTCTCCCTCTCACTCCCAAATCCAAGTTATATTGTTCTGAAAAATTGTCTTCACTTTACTTATTGAAAAATATTTAATGCTTTTTGGAACCAATCATCTCTAAAATACCTTTGTCTATTGTGGCATAATGCAATTGCTCCTAATTACATTAGGTTTACTGTTACATAAAAGGCAGAAGGGAGAATAACAGCGGCAGCAGCCGGGGGAGAGGTTGGCAGGTGGTGCTGGTGCTGGAGGGCGGGGAATTGGCTTTTAAAGCCAGCTCAACACTGGCTCCTGCTCTTCCGACGGCCTCTAATACAGAAGCTGCCAGGGGAGGCCCACACCAGGGAGCAAATGCAAGTAGTGAACAAGATTAACGGATAAGCCTAGACTAGGTTTATCGGTTAATTGTATTGCCAACTACTTGTTGCCATTCCTAGCGTTGCAGTGCACAACTTTAAGCAACTCTTAACTTGATTATGTATCTGTAAAGCATTATATTTTGTCCTTCATGTTTTATGGGTCAAAATGAGTTTATGATTTAAGTATGTAACTAATAAGTTTGATCGTTAGCGCCACAGGAACTTAGTGGAAATAAATATTGCTGCCTTTTATAAAATTAAACAGAAAAGATAAACACTAATGTAATAAACAAAAGAATAAAAAGGCTTTTCTTGGTGCTAGACTTGTAATCAACAATATCAGAGGCAGCGGAGGGGGCCTCTGTGCTGCTGCCTGCACTGGCTCCTGCCTACCCAGTGTGTAAACATGTAGCTACTGAAAAATTCCGAAATACTGAAACATTTGACAAAAAATGTTTCCTAACATCCCTAAGTCTTTCATAATCACTCATTATAAACAGCAACCCTGACCTCAGATTGAGCTCTGTAGATGAGCATGTCAACTGCATATTAATTATATCCATCCAAAGAAGGCAATTAGAAGTCACTGGACTTACTTGAAGTCACTATACCTCTAGGTTCTTGAAATAGAAACAATGCCTGCAGAATGCGGGACCTTCCAGTTTGGTGCTCTGCACACAAAAAATAGAATTATGTAATTAATTAAGGAGACGCCAGTTATATTTCGTGAGTCAAGGTTTTTTTTTTTTTTTTTAAGTTACATACCATATGGAGATGTCATTTGCCACGGAGAAAGAAGAAAAAGATATCCTCTGTCCCCAAGTGGTTTAACAAGAACCTGTGTTTCAAGCAAAAGAGTATATCTACTATAAAGTACGCAACGAAGATTAGTAGAGCCCTTGTAAATTCGTGGATATCTGTGAGTATGACATGCGTGCATGTGAATGCAGATATCCAGGATTCATTTTTGCAGATACCAATTTTGTATCCGCGCAAGGCTCTAAAGATTACAAGAGTTGTTTGTTAACAGTAACTGCCTCCAGTGTATCACTGGTACTGAAAAACAATCCTTTTATGTCTGATGTTCTGCAGGAAGAATAAAGATTCTCTCCACTTTCTTGAAATATTACAGAAACTTTGAAAAGAAACAAGTATTCTAAAACATTCTACTTACTAATTTTTCTCTCTCTAGTTTTTGAAGTAAGCCTTCCAAATTACTTCCAGACCTTGTCTTTTCCACAACCTCATAAAGGCTACAATACATTCCACTCTTGAACACTATTTTTGGAGGGGGGGGGGGGGGGAAGGAATTAAAAAAAAAAAAGTCTTAAGATTCTGGTTTAAAACATATATTATTTTTAGTTAAAAAAAAAAAAAGACAAGTGTTTACCTTCTTTTGCCCCTAAATAAGTTTCTTTATAGAACAATGCTGGTGCAATTTTCTTCTTTAGCTGATCAATGCTTATAACAGTTTCAACATTAAGCTTCTCAGGACTGAAATCAGAGAAAGCAAAGTTAGCTTTAAAAACAGTACCAAATGCCTAAAATTGTTCTGTCATCATTTGAAAACTATTTCCTTTAAACAAAAAGTAGTCAAGGAGGTTTTCTACCAGCAGAATAGGAATTGGAGAGAAAAGTCTGTCGTGTCATTTAAAAAAAAGTCTGTTTAAACCAAATCCATGTGTTAATTGACAATATTTTCCAGATTGCTTACATAACTCAGCAACCCAAGCTGGACTTGTGATCCTAAGTAACTAATTTTACTATTAGGTAAATTTTTCAATATTAACATTAAAAAAAAAAGCAAGCTCAACTGCACAAAATCCACCAGATACTGCTAACACAAGTTTTAAATGAGAGATGTAGATACGGTGTAACTGAATAATTGTGTAACAAAATCTTAGTCCTTCAAGGGTGGGGCTAGCAGCCAATGCGCTCTGGCCCCACTTCTGGGCATCCTCTGTTCTGGGACCCCACCACGGACAGGGCTGCTGCCATGGGGCAGCCTCTGGGCCCACTGAACAGCCTCCCCTGCTTGCCCCACCTGCACTGCTACCTCTGACAAAGGCAGCAGCATGAGGGGGAGAGGAGGAGGGAAGGCAGCACTGTGGAGCTGGTGCTGGGGGAAACTGGCTTTTAAAGCAGCTCCCTGCAGCACTGGCTGCTGCCTGCCCCCCATTTATAGGAGGCAGCAGGTTGGTGGGGGGAGGTGGTTCCATGGAGCGACTCCTTGAAAGCTGGCTTCCCATGCGTATGAGCTCCAGCCTACCCCTCTCACCCTCCGCGCAGCATGGAGGGGGGCAAGATCTGGTGCTCATGGGGAGTCTGGTTAAAGCCAGACCCTCACAAGCACCGGCTTCTGCTATTCCCACTTGCTGCTGCTGCGCTCCCCCCCCTCCCCCCCCCCAGAGGTAGCAAGGGGGAGCATAAATGCATGTAGTCAACAGAATTAACTGATAAGCTCAGGCTTCTCTGTTAATTGTGTGGTCGACTACATGCTGACATCCCTAATTTAAACCAATTTTTTCAACTCTGTTTTCAAATCTATACTTACAGTTTACATGGAAGGAAAGGACGTGTTGCAGATTTCAAAGCAGCATGGCATAAAAGCTTCCCTTTATTCAAAAGCTGACCTCTCCATAAAGTGTAGTTAGTCTTATCTAATTAAGAGTGGGAGAAGGAAAAAAAATAAAGCAGTTGTCTCAAGTGACGACATTAGTAAGTGAGAGGAGGATAAAGAAGTGTAGAGGCAGCCTGCCTAAGTTTTGGGAAGTTTCCTATTGCTGATGACAATCAAAAGAGCACACGACTAGCCAGGACACAAGTAATTTTTACTATCATATTGTTTTACTTGCTCAGACTAGATCTAGAAAATATGGGAAAAAAGTTAGCTTTGTCCTGTCTACACAGTGATGCATCCATAACAGCAACAAAGATGCATTATTGTTGACAGATTGAAGAGAAAAAATGCAAAGAGTATGAAGTAGCACAGAAACAAAACAAGCTCTTATGGGCAGAAGAATAATCCCTGGATATTGTTCCGAGTGTTCCATGGTGAAAGACGATACAGCTTTCTAGGATGCCAACAAGATACATAACTGATGGGGTTTAAGCAGCAGCAGCATTATTCCTAGTTGAATAATTACCTTAATCTGACGGCAGTCAACAGTTAAACTCTTACTCTGTTAAAGCTATCCATTGTAGGGATGTTACATAGTGTGTAATTGAAGTCATAACTGCAACAAATTGTAGTGGATGCACAACTATTCCATGGTACCCAGAGAGGGGCCAGCAGCCAATGCACTCCTGGCCCCATCCTGAGGGAGCCTCCGCCACCTCGTTCTGCTGCTTCTAATCAGAAACCCGCTTCCCGCGCAGATCAGCTCTTGGCTGCCACCCCCCACTCTGCTGCCTCTGATATGGAAGCTGCAGCGCAGGCTGGCAGCAGCTCCTGTCCGCAGGGGTCAGAGCTCATCATGGACAGAGGCTGGTCTGCGGCGGCAGCCTCTATCCAAGTGGAGCTCAGACCCCCGCCTCATGGCCAGGAGCTGCTGTTGTGTAGCAGCATCTGTCCGTGGTAAGCCCAGGCTTGCCATGGACAGAGGCTGCTTCACAAGTAGTCTCTCCTGACCCCGCTGCACTGCTGCCTCTGAAAGAGGTAGCAGCATGGGGGAGGAGGCAGGTAGCACTGCAAAGCTGGTGTTAGGGGAAGCCGCACCTCCCACCTCTGTAGAAGGCAGTGAAGTGGGAGGATGGATCCATGGAGCTGGCATATCAGCTTCTGCCTGCCTCCCTTTCCCCCTAGCCCCGCATGCTGCTGCTTCTGATAGGGTGAGCAGCATGGAGGGTGAGGAGGAGGAAGAGGCGGATCTCCCCCCCCCCCCCTTAGGCAGCAAGGGGTAGGGAGAATGCATATAGACCCAGGCTGATCAGTTAATCATGTAGTCATACATGTTGACATCCATAGCCTATTGCATTTGAAAACAGAGGGAAGGGAGTGTCAAGGGACACACAGTACCTCACAAAACCTACTACATCATCTCCACCACTAGATATTTTTGCTAATAAAGACAATAGAGAAACTACTAGCTCACTGTTAGGAATTAGAGCTGACACCCCATAGAAATAAACAAGTACTGTTCAGACTTTAAACTATTTTCTTGTTCTATATGAATTCAAGAGAACAGTGCTGGCTCCAGAGTCCACACCAAAGTTGCTTCCTGAAACTTGAAAGTTATTTTTAAAAAAGCTGAAAACTGGAGTTCTGCTATAAATTGGAGGTGCCACTGGATCTTCACTGCCGTATTAGATTATTGTAGCTGTTACTGTTTATTTACATAGGTTTTAAAAATATTGCAAAAAACAGATGGACATACTTGGGTGGCATAGAAAAACAATTGCTAGTTATGGAAGTTAGGAGGTTGTATTTCATTAGCAGGACAGAAAATAATTTTGTATCAATTGTCAAAGCACTAACTAGTAAGAGCAAGAAAGTTGCCTCAGACAGCACAATCCCACCGCAGTTATGGTTAGTGAGCTACTCCCCCCCTCCGCCCCATTCTTCTTGTAGTTGTAATACTCCTGTGCAAAAAACAAGGACAGCAGCATCTTGTTTTGTACTGTTTTGAGTCTGAAACATAATAGGATATAAGAAAAACTACCCCCAAAATGTATCCCAAACCACTTTCACTGGCACCACCATAATGTCCTCATCACTAATCAGTTTGAACTTTATCCTTAAGATATCAGTTATGCCAAAAAGTAGTATCTACTGATTCTAACGACAAAGACCGAAAACAAGTTATCTAATTAAAGCATGAACAAAGCTAACATGGCAAGACACTAAAGTATTCCACACATCTACTTTATATTTTTTAGAAGTTTATCTGATGAAAAACTTCTCCTAAAGTATAAGATTTAGGACAGGGGTGGGTAATAATTTTACAAGGAGGGCCACTGCACATTTTTGAAGTGGCCTCTGGCTGCCCTAGAAGCAGCAGAGCCTCTGGAAGATGGGGCAGGGCCAGGACACTTCACAATTCCCTACCCCCAAGGTCTGATTGGCCTGGGGGAGCATGCAAAGTCTCTTGCTCCCTGCCCCTGCCCCGCAAAGGGCATGTGGTGCTAAGAATGACCCGCCAGCTGAACAGCTGGCAGTTCATCCTAAAGCACTGTGCACCTCTAGTGGGGGAGGAGACTTCGCATGCTCCCCCATCTTCAGGCCCTGAATGGCGTGAGGGCAACAGAGTGGCACAGCATCTGCAGGCTGAATCAACCCACTTGGCGGGACAAATCCAGCCCACAGAGGCTCGCTTGCCCACCCCTGATCTAGGACCACCAGATTCGATATATAGCTTCTTCTAACAACTTAAAGCAACGTAAGGGTTAGCTGTGCCAGAAAAAAACAGTATGGCTGGAATGGGATTACTTCTCATAAAACCAAACAGGAAAGAGAAATCACCAAAATAAGTACAGTCTTCAAAACTGACAATTGAGTGAATGTTGAAAGTGAACCAAGATGAGCCAGAAAAATAGGATGAACCTGGAATAGGATTGCTTCTATATAAACCTTACAGAAAAGAGGAAAAAAAAACCAGAAACTTGGAGTAGTGCTCTGTTTTGGCACAGCTAAATCAATGCTTAAAGCTTTGAAAACAAGAAAGTGTTACTGCAAACCCTTTTGTTCTGTTTTAACCAAAAAGGGCTACAGTCAAATAAGAGTTTTAAGAATGAAGAAAATATATTTGACGGCATTCCCATTTTAAAAATACCTAAAAAATTAAATGGAAATATAACTATCCCTTTAAGAAATCTGAAATAAGCTAGCTTCATAAACACTGTATTTTTGAAAAAATTATAATCATTTAAATAAAGCATGTACATTTTCCTTTTATTGCGCTCCCTCCTCCCCAAAAATACAATCCCATAAAGGGCCCAAGGAATGCTGGGTAAATCTGCTACTTTATTATAAATTCACGAGTTACAGTACAACTGATCCTTACCTGTGTTTCTATCAGTATTCGTATTAAAGCTGTTTGCCCTAACAAAACACAAGAAAAAAATAAATAGAAGCTTCTCACAATATACAATTAACCACTAAAAACCAAAGCAGTTTCATGCGCTATGGGCTCTGTAATATAAAGGCAACAGCGTGGGGGAGTGCAGGAGATTCCATGGGAACTGGTGGTCATGGGGAGCCAGGTTTTAAGCCAGCTCCCCCAGCACCTGTTTCCTCCTGCTCTTCCCTCCCCACGCTTCTAGAGAGGCAGGCAGCTCAGCAGGAGCAGATACAGGCAGGGAGCTGGCCTGAAAGCCAGCTTCCTGTGTGTCACGTCTCCCACCTGCCCCCCTCCCAGCATTGCTGCCTCTCTGTTGTTCCTGCCTCCGCCTCCGATAGAGAAGTAGCAAGAAAGGGTGTGTGCACGCATGTAGTCATTCGACTAACCGGTAAGCGCAGGCCTATGAGTTAATGGTATGAATGACTACATGCTAACATCCCTACGTTGTAGGGATGTAGGGAACTAGTCGAGTCAATAGGGAACTAGAGGCAGAAAAGGGTCAGGGAAGCAACTATCAGAGGCAACAAGGTGGAGGGGGGGAGAAGAGCTGGCTTAAAAAACAGTTTCCCCCCCTGCACCGGCTCCTGCTTCCCTTCCAGCACCATCTCCATGGGAGGGAGGTGGTAGGGGAGGCAGAGCTGCAGCATCTGGGACCAGGAACAAGCCAGGAATCAGCTGATTTCCAGTTCATGCCCAGTCTTACTACATTTAAAAGGCAGAAGCTCAGTGTAAGAGCTGCCAGGCTCTTGCTACACTTGAAAGGCAGAGCCACAGCAGGGTTAGCTCCCAGGGAGGCATGAGCAGGAAGGGGACTGTTTAACTCTGTTGTGACTGCAGTTTAAAAGTAGGAGGAGCCAGGCTGCCACCCAGCTTCTACATTTTAAACTGCAGAGCCACAGCAGAGTTAGCAAGTGCCCTTCCCCCACCCCATCAACTAATTGAATAGTCAATGGAAGTTCCATCAACTAACTCAATTAGCTGATTATCCATATTTTAAACATCCTTACTACATTATACACATTTTATCTATTTGTTTCCTCTGTACAATAGGTTTTTCCTGTTTGTGTAGCTCTTTCAGAAACAATTTTATTACAAAAGTGGCAAAGCGTATTATTTTAAGGTCAAACAGTGCAGGATTTACTGTCAGCCAGACCACACGAAGCTACCTTTAAATTTCCTTTTATACAAAGACTAGTTTTTAAAATGTGTTTTAATGTTTTGTAAACTTTAGATGAATTTTTATAAAACTAAATACTTCTCTGATTGGGCAGACTGGTTTTGAGAAAGGGAAGAGAAAAGCAGTCAAATTATGTTCTGCACAGGTCACCATGAGGCACAAACCAATACACAATCTCCGTGGGCTAGAATTATCTGAACAATGAACACAATTTTCCCCACTGTCAATTATGTATAAGGGATAGTAGGGTGTGTCTAGACTACATGCCTCCTTCGACGGAGGCATGTAGATTAGCCAGATCGGAAGAGGGAAATGAAGCCGCGATTAAAATAATCGCGGCTTCATTTAAATTTAAATGGCTGCCCCGATCTGCCGATCAGCTGTTTGTCGGCAGATCGGGAGAGTCTGGACGCGATGCCCCGACAAAGAAGCCTTTCTTCATCGACACAGGTAAGCCTGGTGAAACCAGGTTTACCTGTGTCGATGAAGAAAGGCTTCTTTGTCGGGGCATCGCGTCCAGACTCTCCCGATCTGCCGACAAACAGCTGATCGGCAGATCGGGGCAGCCATTTAAATTTAAATGAAGCCGCGATTATTTTAATCGCGGCTTCATTTCCCTCTTCCGATCTGGCTAATCTACATGCCTCCGTCGAAGGAGGCATGTAGTCTAGACACACCCGTAGTGATAAAGGATTACAAGACTCTTCATGTTGAGCATTAATTTTTTTTTTTTTTTTTAATACAACTCACATCTTGCCTTACCTTGATGAGGGCAAAAACTTTGGCACTTGTACCATTTCATCCTTATAAGCAAATGAAACAACTGCATATGGACACACGTGTCTTGGTCTTCGTCTTATTTCATCAAAGCCATATTCATAAAAGTAGTACTAAAAAGAAAGCAAAATATAAGTGTTTTAACTATATTAAATTTGTATTTAGCAAATTTAACAATGGGTGATTAATGGTTTTTCGTTTTCAGAAAGTGTGCTACTTGTTTCACAGCCATCCCACAAATCCTTCATTTTATTATTAGCCAAAACAGCTCAAATATAAATGTGTTTAAAGCATTAAATTATACCAAGAAAGGAACAGTAACATTAGATTTTAGAAGGCATAAACTAATTTTAGTAATTTAAAGAATTGTTTTCTATGAAGCCTAGTGTCTAGAGTACAAGACAAATGCAAATTCACATACATTTTACAGGCCAAACAGAGGATTAATTACCTCATGTCCTCATGTCCACTGCAGGGCTCCCTACAGTGCTTTTTTGTGACGGCATGCTCCGGGACAGTACGCCCATCATAGTGCAATGGGATTTCCCTTTGGTGTACCAGCACCTATTTCCTGGGGCAGCTTGCTACTGACGGAAGCCCGCCGGGGACACGTGGCTCTTAAAAGGGCTATGACTGCATTTCAGCCCCCCAGCACATCTTTTTGCTCAACAACTTTGAGCCTGGAGTATCGGTACCTTTTTTCTAAAAAAGGGGACAGCACTGGTTCCCTATAAAGCTGAGCACTTGAGCAGCCACTTAGCAAAAAGCCAGTTAGAAAAGCACCCACAGCATCCACAGCAGGTGCTCATCTACACAAAATTTATTCCACATACAGTTGGGAAAGTTGAAGTGGATCAGTCTTCCCTTTAATAGGTGTGTGCGTGCAAAAAACACAGGTTTTACCCTAGCGGTAAAAACTTTACAGACCCTCCTGTAAGATCTGCTGTGGAGCCTATGGCAGCATATAGAAGACACTGATGACTTACTACATGCTCAGTTCCTTCTTGCCAGAATAATTCCAACAAAGGGCAGATGCGCAGGATTTGGAACGGATGTAAGCAGTACATCTCAAAAACAGGAGGTAAGTACAGAATAGTCTTTTCTTAGTGATATTGTTCATGTGCGTCACCTATGGGAATGCACTACCATTTCCTTTGGAGGAGGGATCAAAGCTCACCCCATTGCTGAATTTAGGACAGCCCAGCCAAATGTTGCATCATCTCTTGCCTGCTGGGTGATAGTATAACGGGCCATGAATGCGTGGACAGAGGACCACAATTGCCACTTTACACATCTCAAATGGGGGCATGCACAAGGAAGCCCGTGGAAGAAGCTCATGCTGTTGTGTAGTGTGTAGACAGTGGCGAGGGTAGAATCTTCGCCAGGTCATAGCACCTACTGATGCAGGCTGTGACCAAGATGAGATGCACTGGAAGGAAATGGGAAGTCATCTAATTCTCTAGGTGATAGCAATGAAGAGCTGTGGTGAGCTGTGAAGAGTTATGCTAAAAACAAGGGCACATTCAACATGTAAGGAGTGGAGCATTTGCTCTCTATGGTTAGCATATGGCTTCAGGAAGAACACAGTAAAACTATGTCCTGGTTTACATTAAACTGTGATATCACGTTCAGTAGAAGTGCCAGGTGAGGGTATAGTTGCAGCTCAGCCTTCTAACACAGAATGTATAGGGGCTCAGAGGTGAAAGCCCTAAATTTTGAGACCCTTGTGGGTGATGTTATCCCCATAAAAAGGCCACATTTCACACAAATATGAGAGGGGGCAATAAAGATGTTAAAAACTGTTTAATATGGAAACCATGTAGCCACTTAAAATCTTAGTAGTTACATGCACTGCAGTCTCTGCAGTATAAAGCTTTGAGTAAATTTAATATGAGAACTGGTGACAAGTGCTGTTACTGAACTTGTTAACTGCTCCTGATGAGTCATTCGTCAAGGTATGGGAACAGTCAAATCTGGCACTTACAGACGTAGACTGCTATGATTCCCATGCATTTTGTGAATACACAGGGAGCTGTTGAGAGCCTAAACAGAAACACACAGAACTAATAATGATGGACACTGACCACAAAGCAAAGGAACCAGGATAATGGAAATATGAATCTCATGTCAATGCTGGCATACCAATCCCCCAAATCCAAGGTGGGAATTAGGGTGCCTAGGGAGATCATGCAGAATCACATTCTATCAGCAATGTGTTGAGTTTCACAGGTCATGGACAATCCTGAGAACCTCTTTCACTCTGGGGATTCAGAATTATTAGGAATAAAACCAGTGCCTCTAAATTCCTGAAGAACCCCCTCTATCACTCCAATAGCAAGGAGTGACTACACTTCCTGCAAAGGGAGTTGCTCATGAGAAGAATAGAGGGAGAGGAGTAAGGTGGCAATAGAGAACAGAATTTGTTAAACTATCCCACCCACACCATACTGAGGATCTACCTATCCGAGGTGATATGGAACCAAGCATAGTAGAAGTGGGATAGGCAATTCACAAAGGGCGGGTAAGGATCCAGACTGGGTTCTGGAAGTCCATCCTTGAGCACACCCTCAAGAAAGTTGGGTATCGGCCGCTGGGGTCTTTGGCCTGAGGAGGAGCGAGGCTGTTGCCTCCTGTTACATGCAATATACTGCCTTATCAGGCAGGGAACTGCACAATCATGGCTCTGAAGTCCCAAACAGTGTTGGGCATCGATATCTTCAAGTGCTCCCAAGATGGGGAGATCAGGATCACTGGGCTTGACAGAGTCAGAGCTACAGAGTAGGTTGTGGGAGCCTTGACCTCAGATGCATCCCAGTGATCTCTGTGTGATGCCTTGGTAGGAAATCTGTCAGTCTCCAGCTTCTTCCACTTGTAGGGCACCAGGGACTGAAATCAGTGCTGAATGCATAACTCTGCATTTCAAGTTGGGGAGAGGTTCTAGGGTCCTGCATCGAAGTAAGATCACTACACAAGACAAGTGAAGAGAGACGCCAGCAGAGGCCAAAGCACTGGTTCCATAAGGAGCTTGAGGTCATCTTGCATTTTCTTTGTTGAGGGTTGGAATCTTCTGCAGACAGAACACTTCTCTATTTGATGGCACCTTCCAAGACACTTAAGGCAGTCTGCATGTGGTCACCTTTGGACATATGCTTTCGACAGCTCTCCAAAGCTTTACTTCCTTTGGAGAGAGGTATACCCCAGTAAATGGTATTAAGGTTGGGGTGGACACCTCTTCCCCCAATATCTAGAACTACAAACTAGGGAAACCGATACTTGTAAATCAAGAGACTGGAGCTGTTCCCATGTCCATCAGGAGGCAGCAAGAAGAAACACCAGCAGAGTTCTATCTATACACACACACTACAATATGAGTGCCA
Source organism: Pelodiscus sinensis (assembly GCF_052426305.1). Taxonomy (NCBI): domain Eukaryota; kingdom Metazoa; phylum Chordata; order Testudines; family Trionychidae; genus Pelodiscus; species Pelodiscus sinensis. Next base: position 24,495,584 of record NC_143062.1, read on the forward strand.
GGGGAGCTTCAGGGACCACTACAGCCAACCAATGTGTAATGCTACAGTAAAAACTTGGACTATCATGCACACAGTGCACACCAAACCTATTGCTATGCACGAGCAGTCACTTGAAAAATTATAATTTAAAAACCTACATTAAAACATTAAAGGTTGCAAAATCCAATACTCTAAGCCAGGGGTCAGCAACCTTTTCAAACCAAAGAGCCAAACTACATCAAAATTCAGAACAAATGGTCAACAAAGAGCCGTGTAAGAATGTCCATTTGCATAATTGAAAATATACAAATTATTGATAGCTGACATGATTAATAGCATAAATGAAACACTCAGACTTTATTAATGGGACTTCTGCTGCTGCCTCTTTTCACACATTTCTTTGAAGTTTTCATCATAAATGGTCAAATCCAGCTTCATGCACATATTCAGGTTGTTTTTTGTCAATCTTATGGCAGGGGTTGGTTCCATGGGATGCAGAAGTCTAGGATGGGATATATGAGGGGCTTGCCATAATTTGGCTCACGAGCCATAGGTTGCCGAGCCCTGCTCTAAAGTTTTAGGCAACCTTAATTCAGCCTCCTTGTGCATATTCATTATGTCACTTAAAAAAAACAAACAAACAAACACACCTTATATACTATTTTTCCAACAGACACAAAGCACTATTCAATGCAAAGGAGACTGCCTTGGTTGATCCCTATGGCAGGTGTACTAGGGAAACGTTGACAGTACCTTCACCTTCCTTTGTTGTGGAAGTTTGAAAATACATACTGAATAAGGCAAGGGACTACCGGAAAAGAAAGTCTTGTGTTTAAGAGTGTCAATTACTGATTAGAGAATTGGATTCTATTCCTTCCTCTGCTGCATGAGTTCCAACATAAATCACATACAGGAAAGGTTACTCACCCAGTGCAATAACTGTCATTCTTCTAGATGTGTCCCCCATGAGTACTCTCATGCCCATGTGTCTTCAATGGAGATTTCATTAGCATTGCTTGTTTAATCTATGTATCTGCCATATGCATATTTGTGCCCTATACTAGAACTAAGTAGTCCCATGTGGGGTAAGCCATCCCATAGTTCCAGCTCTATTGCAAAATCCCACAAAGAAAACTACAAAGTCCAGAGGAAAGAAAGCAGGTAGTGAAGCACCTATTGGGATACACACCTTGAAGAGTTACAGTCATAGCCCAGGGTAATGTTTCCTTCTTCGCATAGCTGTCCTTTAATAAAAAAATTTACGGGAGACTATTATGAGAGGTGAGAGACTATTAAGAACCCTTTACATGGGAAGGCTGATATTGTAGCCAGATGTACCTTTAGGGAGCTACCAGATAATCTGTTTTCTTCCACTACAGCAGGTAATCCACAATAAAGTGCAAGTGAGGAAAATTCAAGTGCAATTTGCTGGTATTCACATCAATAGCTAAAAATATCTCTCTTCTAAAAGAGAAGAGCCATGCTTAAATTTTTTTCTGCTGTTTAACACTTCCTGCACCTCTACCAAACAAAATGGAGATTCTTCCCAGCGGGCTAGGGAGGAACCAGACCCTTAGGTGGAGAATCTTGAGATAGAGATCAGTTCACATCTTAGGAAGTTCATAAATCTTCCATGCTTTGGTTAAAGATGACATTCTATTAAAACCGTTATTACTTGTCTTGGCCACAAAGACAATCAAGATAACCTTGTAATTTGTCCTGCCTGATTTTTCTCTTAACCTTTAGAATCTGAAAATGAGGAAAATATGTAGTTACAGGCCCCTTTGAGGCAGCGTTTCCCAATTTTACATGGCCATGGACCCCTTAAAAAAAAAAACCCGCCCGGGGGGGGGGGGGGGCGGGAAGGTCAGGCCTGCCTCTAACACCATGGCAGCCAGGGGGACTGATTGGATTTGAGGAGCACTAATTGGGGAACACTGCTTTAAGGAATGAAAAAAAGCAACATCTGCTGAAGACAAAGCCATCTCCCCCCAACCAGAACAAACATTTCCTATTTGTGAAAGGGACAAAGAGCTCCATCCAGACAGCACCACCTTTGAAATACATCACCTTGGATCTGCAGCATAGCTCTCCTTGACAGTTCTGGGAGAGGAATCAGAGAACATTCACTGGGATGTTTTATATTCCAGAAAGGTGCACTGCCAAAATGTGACTACGATGGGGTATACCCCAATTCCATAAATGTATTACTTCAGTATACAGAGATGTGTCTCACTTTGTCCCACCCATTAATATAAAAAAACCATACAGGCCTCATTATCAAAATCTTGATAGACAGACTTGCCACAGAGATAGAAAGTAGAGACGGGCATTTCTGACTGCCTGTAGTTCCAGCAAGATGATAGGGAGACTGGTTTCCTGAGGTGACTCTTTCCCCTGGACTGTATGAACAGATGTGCACCGAGAGTAGCAACACATCCAGTAGTATAGTGACCATCAGCACTGACCAACATTAGCCCCACACTAGGGTAATTCCTCCACCAGTCTAGTGACTCTTTCCCCAGTTATGGAGCAGAAATTGGTTTAAATCAAAGCTGTGTCTGGTGAGTTGATTACCCTAAGTCAACTGAAAGCCACAAAGTATGACACTGCATGACAAATGTACAAACCGCCATGTGACCCAAAAGCTGCAAAAAGATTCCTACTGAGATTTGAGGGCTCACTTGAGTAGCCTTGATAAGGTTGTGAATCGGTCTAGGCACAGGAATATAGACCCTGACAGCCAGCAAATCCAAAGATGTCCCTTTTGAACTATATTTTTCTACAGGGGTGTCAATGCAGACTGACACTGAGCTAACTGGAGGAACAGCAATAGACTCTGTGGGTAGTGAATAGCACTTCCCCAGAAGACCAACTCTTGCACAGCCAGTTGTTGAGACAGGAATATCAGAGCTACCACTAAACAGAGGTGAGCAGACTTGTGACAACTCTGAATTGGGGAACTGAACGGGGGGGAGGGGGAAATTCTATCAAAAGTGCTCCTAGCCTATCACAAAATAAAAGCATCTTCTTGTGAGCCTAGTGTACAGCAATTTGGAAGTGTGCCTCTTGTAGCCTGAGGACTGAAAAGCAATCATCTAAAAATTGCTACTGACAGTCACCATTGACTTTTTGGGACTTGAATTTGTTCAGCATTCTTGGATCTAAAATATAAACTTCTTTGGTATGAGTAATTAACTGACATAGAAACCATTCATCATGTAGAGTTGGAACAGAAAATCCCTCTTCTGCTTAGGAGCCATTATCTCCTCTTAATCTGAGCTCATCTGTGGAATTGCTGAAGGGGGATGTGAAGTGGATAGCATAGCCCAATATAGTCATTTCCAAAATCCATTTGCCTGTGATAATCCCATCCCATGGATGTTACAAATGGGAGAGCCAGATAGGCAAACTGTTGTAGCTGTCAGGCTAGGGTGAGGAGGCTTCACACTCTCAAAACCGGTGCTTTGATGAAGCTAGTTGTGTACTTGAACTAGATGGCTTATAAAAGTGGCGAGGAGTCCTGTGGCACCTTATAGACTAACTGAAGTGTTGGGACACTTCAGTTAGTCTATAAGGTGCCACAGGACTCCTCTCTGCTTTTGCAGATTCAGACTAACACGGCTACCCCTCTGATACTTGACACCATAGATGGTTTATAATTCACTTCCTCTGGATCTTAAATCTTTGTGATGGTTCTGTGGGTCTCTAAAACATGAAAAAAAAAATCTATCTTGTGAGATCTCAAGGCAGTGTGTGGTTTACTAAAACAAAATACAGGACTATGTAGCACTTTAAAGACTAACAAGATGGTTTATTAGATGATGAGCTTTCGTGGGCCAGACCCACTTCCTCAGATCAAATAGTGGAAGAAAATAGTCACAACCATATATACCATGTGATTTACTAATCTGTCTTGATTGCAGGGATATAAAATTTCCAGTAACTAACTGCAGACTGGCTCAACAACTCATGGTTCTTCACCATACTCTTGGCCTTCCTCGAGAAACTGGACAGGTGAAGCTACGATGCCCTGTGCGTGAGAGCTATCAAAGATGAAATAGATCAGTATCAGCAACACTGAAGGACACTTGGGAGAGATGCTTGAGCTAATAGTTGTCCCTCGGCATCAACAGCTTGAAGTTACTCTTTTGTTCCAATGACAGGTTCCCAGAAATGCTTACATAGTTCATGTGATTTGGACAGGTAGTCAGTCATCTGAAGTCTGAGCATCATTGATAAGACTTCTGCTCAAAAAATAGATTCAGATGCTTCTGGTCTGTCATGGTGCTGCTTTCCTTACTCATTTAATGCCTCCACCACCGATGCATTCGAAGAGAGATTAAACCCTTCTTCCCCACACTTCAGTGTTCTTTATTAGACCTTTTCCACAGTAGGTAGTCTGGCAAACCATCTTCATTGGATCCAATAGCACCTTACTAATCAGGTGGTCAGCATTGTCAGTTGGAAAGTACCAATTATTTTTATTATAGTTTCTTGAACTCTGTGAATGGTGTCTGAAAAAAGACTGCCATGCACCTGGGGGGAGGGGTGTCTTAGAATCACTTAAACTCAGTCACAGATGGTAGATGAGCATTACAGCTTCATCAGCTAAAGATGAGACAGCAGTTTGAGAAATAGCCTCCTCATCTGCTCTGTGTTATGCAAATGTCTCCCCTGCTGAGGAAATCTGAGGAAGTAGAGAGACTGTTGTCTCCCCATCCCAGTGCCCTAGGCTCAGAGCCCTAAAAATGGCTGTCTGTAAGCAGTCCAAGGATCCTAGCATGACCATAAGGGATGGAGGATCAGAGGGTATTCCATACAGGAAAGCAGGGTGGCACCCAATATTTCTCCCAACACTTGTCATATCTAGTCCTAGATTCCTCACTATCTCTGTGGCCTGCAAAGAAAGGATATCTATGGGCAGATAAGAGATCTGTCTATGGAGACTGAAGAGGCTGAATGGATGAAATGAAATAACTTACCTCACCCATAGAGCAGTGGAGGAGCCATAAATGAAAATGGTGATGAATCAAATGATAAATGGGTATCCTGAGACTGAACTAGTCTCAGTAACAAAGAACCCACTGTGCCCATGATTAACAGAGACTATAGTTTCTCCACTACAGTAAGTACTTTGAATATCAAAATTCTTGCAGTACAGTACCAAATAGGAGGTCAGTAATGATGTGAAGGTTTCCCTGAAAGTTAACTGTCGTGAATATTTAGGATGTTCCAATGAGGTTCGGAGGTATATGATTTTAATATGGATGGGTCCATTAGTACCATAAAAGGGTACTGGTGGTGGAGGTGCATCTGATAGCACCCTTATGGAAGAATACCTCTCCTTGTCATCCTGCTATGCCTGATCACTACTGAGACTCTTAGAACAGTGTTTGCTTTTGAATAAGCTTCTTGGTTTTCCAGCTTTGAGTGGTACTGGTGAAACTTGCAGTCTCCATGGAACTGGACCAAATAGTTGATTTTGGGATGGTTGACTTACAGGGAGAAAGTCATTCTTAAGCAGAATCCTTGAGAGGGGAGTCAAGAGTATTACTGTCAAGGAGGGAAAGGCCTAATACTTTTAAAGGCCCTAGGAAGAGATATGCAGAGATTAAAAAGGGCACTCTGCCTGCCTGGAGATGTACAGGTGGGTTCTCCTGAGCTGGCTACAACTTGGGACAGAGGGAACACTCCATCATAAGGTGGCATGGAGAGTCCAAAGGCCAGAACTCCATCTTGTCCACACTTGACCAGTAGGACCTGGAAACTAACCAAATGCAGCTGTAGCTAAGCAGAAGCATGTGACTTTGGGGAGGAGGGGTGATAGGGGGAGGATGGATAGGTGCTTTGGGGTTCTTTTCCTCTTGCAAGACCAAGATGTCTAAGGAATCTGGCTTGGGGTGAGTACAGAAGTATTCAAACCCAATATGGGGGGGGGGGAGGTAATCTGGTGTATCTTGACCTGATTCACAGTTAGCATTATTGTGGCTAGTGTCTGCCACAGGACTTTAGCCAGGGACTGCTTGATCACTCAGTGGAAGGGTTTTCTTGGCTAGACCAGGAGTTGACAGGATGTCCGACAGCTTGTGGGATTTCTCTGATGCGACAGACATCTCTAGAGTCCCAGTAACCCTCAAATAACATCTAGAACACTTTGAAGCCAACAAGAACTAGTACTGATGCCACGTATACTGCTTCAAGACACGAAGATAAGAGATTCATTGGTAGTAACATAGTCCAGGAGATGCTCCATCTCTGGATATGGCCCGGATGGCTATTTAGGCAGCAGCACACCACAGGAGTAGTTGAATTACTGGGTGTTGTGCAGTCTGGCACTAAATGAGTCAAGTAAGCAGGATATGAGCCCTGCAAGAGGAAAGCCTATGTCTCTCTTTATACAAGTAATCAGACTCCAGGGGAGCTGGTTCTCTGCTCAAAGACAGGGAGCACATATGCCTCAGTGATGGTGAAGAGCAAATCTTTTCTAGGCGTGGCAGACAAGACTGTACCAGTGCCAGTAAGAGGCCAACAATCTTGATCCTTCTCTACTCTCACTGTCCATAGTCAATGTCAATACCAAGAAGTGTGTTGTTGAAACAGGGCTAGCACAGTCTGCAATGTCACAGGCTTCTCCATTTTTTTAAATGGGAGATCACAGCAGCTTCTCTCAATGTCAGACTGTGTGGATCCTGGTACCAGCTTCAATACTGATGCTGAGGTCTGTTTTAGGACAAGGACATCAGAACCATATCAATGCCAGATCTTTTCTGGATGCAGTCTTCTCCAAAGTGGTCTTTATCATCACTTGTCTGTTCAATATGGCACTGAATTATCAAACTAAACTCTGGAGCTTGCCTTCTGGTGGTCTGAGGAGACCTTTGTGGACTGTTCAAGACAATGGAAGTCACAAGCTGAAGTAGAATTAAGCAAAGAATCATAATCATACTGAGCATCTGCTCAGAATACGAGATTCTCCACACATCCAACCTCCTGAAGAAAAAAAAATACGACCTCATATGTCCTTCTTTCAGGTGGAGTGGACATGAAGTTGGCAGATGTAGAGTCTGCCATATTTTGGGTTTCTGTAAAGGATGCTGGGGATGGAGGAATCTCATTAGTATAGCATTTGACTCACTCTTTGCAGGTCAAAATGTAAGAAAATGAGATTTTGCAGAGGGAAAAAACCTGAAAAAAAATGTAAACAGATAAGCAGTGGAGTCAAATACTTTCACCGCATTCTGTCTTGCTGCCATGAGAGTTAAGAGAAGACTTGGGGTCAAAGCCCTAACAGGAGCATAAAGAGAAACAGGGTACATGCCCTGACCCAGACGCTCCCACTTTCAAATTATAAAAAGCCACTCTTATACATGGTGAGGTGATCATACATCTACAGTGGGATCCAGACACAAAATTTACATTTTACAGAGGTTATTGTCACTTACTGTGAGCTCAGCAAAGGGATACCAGACCACTTACAATGTTTTAGTTACTACAGAATTAAAAACTATATTGAGGTATATGTAAGGTCTTAGACAAATATCTTACATGTACAGTAAGGAATCACGTAGTCTCACATATGACTTCCAGTCTTAAGTATTTAAATCTGTAACATTACTATGCTGTGTTTCCTTTTTTATATATATAATCTGTGGAAAGAAGCTGCACTCTTACCTGAGTAAGCTCATATGCTCTGTAAGCCAACAAGGAATTTACTTTATTAGCATTCTTTGAAACATGGCACTCGTGCTTTGGAGTTGGATCTAATGCATTTTTAACTGTAGATTCCATTGTTTTCACACCCATATGGTCATATATGCTTTTCATTTTCCCCTATAGAGCAAAAAAAAATTGTAGTGTTAAATTCTTTACTATATTACTCATAAAAGCAGCTACAGAAAGTACAATAGCACTGGTAAAGTGAGATACTTGTAAGATATACATCAGTTATTCATAAAAACTCATTGCTTTTTCTTCAAAAAAGATGAAATAAGAAATTAAACCTGCAGAGAAAGAGCTAAGTGGTAGTTTATTAAAAATCAATTAAAATAAACATGGTTAGATATTTACTTCCGATTGCAGTCTTGTATGCTTTCAGATTCTCTCTAAATATGGAAAATACCCCAACAAGTAGCATATTTCTATAAGAAGCCAACAAAGGCAAGAAAACTTCAGTAATAAAAAAATGCAGCCTTTGAAGATAAAGCACAGAAATTACCTTTATTATTTTAAAAATAATCACATCACCAGTTGCGCCTGCTTCCAGTGGATTAGCCTGTAATAAATCAGCGTATCTGGAGAGATATACACCTGAGGAAGATAGAGTAAAAACTTAAGATAACCAAGGTTCTGAACATTCAGTGTTACACTTAAGAGATCAATTAGTTTGGCAGAGTTTTAGCCATTTCTATTAAAAAATATAAACTCAGTAAAATTGTAGCAATATTGTAGCTACATGGAAAAAATCAAACAGACAAAATGCTTGATGAGAAGCATGGCAGACAGCAGATCGCACCTTTCATGCCATCACTCTTAGACTGTGGGCAACACTTAACTTAGACTTGGAAGAATTAGATTCTCTCTTTAAAGTCAATTTTTATTTTCAGTTACAAGGTTAGGTCAGGGCTGACAGCAGGCTTTCAGTGGTATTGTGTTGCCAAAAAACCCAAGACATCAGGGTACAAGTAACTGCAGTCATCCTGGCACAGTAGAGCAGAGACCTCCAGCCAGGACTGTAAGGATGATGAGCCCTGTCTGTAGAGGTGACCATCATGCTGCAGAATAGTTCCTGCACAGAAATGGCTACCACCCTCTTGCTGGTGAGTGATTTAACAAGTACATAACTACAGAGAGATCCCTGCATAGCCATGGTGTTAGAACACATGCTCCCTGGAAAAACAAGGTGGGGCACAGCACAAACTCCTGCCCAGAGCTGTGAGCAGGATAGCAAGTCCCTGGCTATGGGGAAACCGCTGGCACTGAATGACTGTGGTCTAGATCTAGCTGTGGGATGGCCACCCCTATGGCCAGGGATGCTCTTTTACAGTCCTGGCACTAGAGTGGCTCTCTTCTCCAATGGACAGGATTACAGCCCTTACAGCTGCTTGTTCTGGCTAGGATAAGGTATCACTGGCCCCACTCACTAACAAGCTAGCAGTATGGGAGCCATCCCTGGACAGGAAACATCTAGCCTCCTCATGGTCCTGGGCAGGGGCCTCTGCTCCATTGGGCGAGGACAACCTGAAGCCCTGCTCCCTGTGCCTGCAGGGATAAGGCGTCAGTCCTCTTCAGTTCATTCCCCCCTTGTCTGAGTCTTCCTTCTGTCTGTGAGGAGAAATTATTCCTGATACCAAAATGGTTTGCCTCCCTGCAGAGTTTGAGCTGAGTTGTGGGTATTATGCCAGAAGGGGTTAAGGGGTAAAGTCACCAGTTCTTTGCCAGACAACTGCAGGAGCGCAGAATTAAAACTTCAAGCTAAGCAGACCACATGGGCTCTCAGCCCCATTTGGTTTTCCAAATGTCCCCAAAAATAAATAGGATTCTGCCTATGGATGCCTAGAATAATCCCTCAAATTTTGTAATGCATTCTTATTTCTGTGAAAACCATTTAAGACAAGGTTAATTTTGTTTATTTCATGTATTTGTAAACTTTACCGCTTCTGAATCAAAGGTCATTACTTGACATCAGCTGAGTAGGATTATCTCCAATGTGTAAGTGCTAGTTTTGAGAAATTCTACAGAAGGGACAATAGTTTAAAAGTAATACCTGATTATCCATATTGGAAAAAATTGTGCTTCATGATGTAAATATATAAAGAGATAAGATAGTTACCCATGGAAGGACTGCCAAGAATTGTTATTTTGGAATGGCCCACTTGTAGCCCTTTTTCACATATATTTTGCACCTAAATGGAACAAATATCTTATTTTAGATGCATACATATTTTCAAAAGTTAGACTATGAATACAACAGGCAACAGTTTTCTTAAACTTCTCCATATAAGTATATGCTCTAAACTCCATTCTATGCTAAACTTTTGATACACAACTTGTGTAATCTCAATTATAAATTGTACTTTGTGTTACTGTACAACACTTGGAGCATAAACTTTTATACATATAACTGTCCACATTTGATGTTTGCTGTGAAGGTAATGTGCTTTAGGTCTATGTATATTAACCATATCTAAACCTTGTAGAAAACAAAGCGTGCTTAACAGCCACACACTTAAATTTGTAATTACTATATTTTGAAGACTTCTCATCATGAAGATAATTCAGAATCTTTTTCCTTCTCCATCCTTCATAAGGTAGCAAAAGAAGGGCCTCTCCAATATGGTGCCTTTCCTACAGCATCTGGCTACAAATATGGTAGATTATACAGGGCTCTTGAGAATATTCAGCACCACTGAGGAAGACTATATGTATCCAAATTAAATATAAATATATATATTTAGAGCAGTGGTTCTCCAAGTGAGGTCTGCAACCTTCTCGCAGGTGGGCCATGGGCTCAGAGCTTGCACCCCCACCACCCTCAGCAGGGAGCCTGCACTGGTGCTCCATCCCTGAGAGACTGGAGCATCAGCTTTCTGCTGCAGGGGGTAGCAGCCTCACAGGACAGATCTGGCTTGCGGGTGAAGGAAGCTGCCCTGTGCATTGCTGCTCCCCCTCTCCCTGGCTTGGGGAACAGCAGAGCAGAAACCACTCACCTGGAGGCTTTCCCCACTGGAGATTTTCTGCATTACTCCCGTTGTCCAGAGTGATGGCCAGTGGGAGGCGTGGAGTCAGGCAAGCACTCCCATCTTCCTCATGCCCTGACTTCACTCTCACACATTTCTCTCACCCAGACCCCCACAACCTATTCCTACACCCTACCTCGCAGCCAGAACTCACACCTTACCCCCTCCTACACCAATTATGTGATCATGGTGGTTTGCTGGAGGTCCATGAACAGATCTGCATTTAGCAGGGTAGGCCATGAGCCAAAAAGTTTGAGAACCACTCATCTGGAGAGTCTTGATCACAAAGGACGTACACCCCAGAAAGCAGCATGTAGCAGGTTTTTTTTAAGTTGCTCTATCTTTTAGATCAGAAAAAGGATTCCCTGCAATGGTCCCAACTAGCCACCATGTCATACAACTATTTTCAGGGTGCCTCACTTGTGTTCATATTAAGAGAACAGTAGTTCAAGTTATCCAAGAATCCACCCCACCCCCAAAAGTCTTAAAACCAAACAGGCAATACCCCTTTTTGAGGTGTTAGAACATGTATATTAAAAATAAGCCGAAGATTTAACACACAATAGGTAAAACAGACTGTGCTTGGTGCCGGGGGGAGTGGGGGAAGGGAAGGAGAGAGAGAGGGGAATGGTAAGATGTATAGGCCTAGAGGTATGATCCCAAGAGGTAAAGAAAAAGCCATTTGTAACTGGGGCCTCCGTAAATTCTAGGGTAACAGATTGGTTCTCGCCCCCTTTATTTCTATGGCTCTCGTGCTGAATTGTGCAGCTACAGCAGACATAAGTAAAGTTGAATCCAAAAGTCAAAAAACAATTCTGTTTCAATGAACATATCAAAGCAGCAACAAGGGGAAAAAAATGAACAACATTTTTCTCCTAAAACTTGTCTCTTCTCACCTGAGGTCGATCAACCATGAGAAACACATAGGATTCCACAAGCTCTTTTTCTAAGCGACCATCGCATTTCAGTTCTCTTCGTTTTTCTGTGAACTATCAACAAACACAGTCTGAATTTACGTAATGAAGAAACTAGTAAATGCCACCTGGTATCCAAGAAGCCTAATTTGGCTAAGGTATACATTACTCTAGCAGATCCAGGTGCAAATACTCAAAAAGGCCAATGTAAATAAAGTTAATGTTTCAGCAGTTTTCTACAATTTCAGAAAAGTCTGTATCCTTTCACCTACTGAGTGGGAAACATTCAGCTTAAAAATTCTCATAATTTTGGACTTGCATTCTATGTGCAAGTCTTATAGTTTAGAAGTTGATCACAACTAGGGATGTGAAAGTGTAAAGGTGATACAGAGGCTGCAGTGCAGGGGCGGTAGCTAGCTCCCGAGAGGGGCTGCAGATGGCAGCCGGTGTGCTGGGATCCAGCTTCAAAGCTGACTGCCACCCTGCAGCTGCTGCCTGTGTGTGCCAAGAACCAGCTTAAGAGCTGGCTTAAAAGCCGGCTCCTGGCACGCCCTGCACCATGGCTGCGGGTAGGCATATAACTTTTGAGATTTTTAGCAGTTCCATATTTACCCCATTACCCACTTTTTAACATCGCTAATGACAACCTCTGCTTCAGGGTTTTGGGGATGGGGTGCACAAACCCTTCCCTCCCCCCCAAGTCAGATTTTGATTTTGCCCCCCAGTTCTGCCTTTATCTCTACTATTACAGTCCATGCTCTCCTATTTCTGAGCCTGGTCTCCATGTTTTTCCACTTACCTGGGGGCTTTGATCACCTGCCCCCATTGAACCTAGTTTAAAGCCCTTCTCACTAGGTTAGCCAATTTGTGTCCAAATACTCTCTTCCCCTTCACCACAGTATTTTCATGACTTAGTTTTAGTTGTTAGTTTAAAACAAGACACCTACTTGATATGGTAACTCAGCTACTGAACTTGTTTTGCCACTCCTTTAGAGAAAGTTAGCGCTAGAGCAATATTTAAAAGTTAAATTATTATAGCTTACGCAGAATGCAGTAAGCCTGAATTGGAAGATACCATGGCTTCCTTTACAACCATTAATTATACCTCAAGATTGAAATGCAAAGCATAAAGTTCAGATTTCAAACAGCAGCACTGGCACTAGCTCCCGTCACATTTCCATCCCCATCTTACTTCATTTCACTCAATTTAAGATACAAGAGTTTTCATCCACCATAAAACCAGTACATCTTCCTGACAACAACACTTGCACATATGAAACCGTTTACTTGAAACCAAGCGGAGGTAGGCAAAGCCACTGAAAGTTGATGACTTACACACCATTTCATAAATGGCAAACTATGGGTACTCACCTCCTTTTCCAACAACTCATTATGGATTAAGCTGGCTCTTTTGTAATTGAAATTAGCCATTGAACTTGACTCCAAATAAGATGAATGCAAAATTTTCACAACATCTTCAAATTCTCGAGATCCCATAGCTATTGGCTGAAAGAGTGCTATACAGAGGGGGAAAAAGCTAGTATTAATACACATTTGAAAACTTCCCTGTATATTTTAGTTTCACAAATAGTTCTGTAAGATCAAGATAAAAATGCTGTTTAGTTTAAATGGCTTGATTAATTTTAGATGTACTGTACTGAAAAATTTCAAGAGTAAATGTAGGCTTACCAGTATCACAGCTAGGCACACAATTTCTCCATCTCATATTAGCATTTACTTAGCGTAAGCTCTCAACTTAGTTAACAAGAGCTTCGCAAGGGGAGTACACTATCGTAATTTCAACATACTTTCAAGAAAATAGCAGACACTGCAAAAAGCTGTAACTTGCAGTTAAGCAGAACAATTTGTTGTTGTAAGAATGCAGTAGTTCCAGGTTGTAGCCTCTTTTTTGAAAAAAATGATATTAGTCAATTTTAGGCTTCTTACCTTGACAATAGCAGAGAGGAGTCCTGTGGCATCTTATAGACTAACCGAAGTGTTGGGAGCATAAACTTTCGTGGGCAAAGACCCACTTCATCAGATGCATCTGACGAAGTGGGTCTTTGCCCACAAAAGCTTATGCTCCAACACTTCGGTTAGTCTCTAAGGTGCCACAGGACTCATTGCCGCTTTTGCAGATTCAGACAAACACGGCTACCCCTCTGATATTCGTTACCTTAACAAATGTCTAATAGAAGGGACAACATAGGGTCAGCTAGGGTTCATACTCTAGTTTAAGTCATCGCATAAGAGAACATGGGTCCTCTATAAAACATAATTATGCTTTCACAAAGATAGCCACTTCAAATTCACTTTTTTCCTAGGATGCTGCCTAAATCTGTGTAGCAGCCTATTTGCTTGGGTTCATCTTTCAGCCCCTCAGTTCCATCACTGCCCACAATTTTAGTTGAGCAGAATGATGACCAAATGACCAGCAGGGCATTGTATAACATGCAGGAATGGCCCGAGGTGGGCTGCGGCAGCTGGCATCCCAGGCCTGCACAGCTGTCAATGGAGTAACATCATCATCGGGCGCCCCAGGCAATGGCGAAGTCAGCCTATAGTCACGGGCCGCTCCTGATAACATGGAGCGGCAAAAAACAGAAGAACTGAGAGAGATAGAAAGACCCCAAAGAAATGGGCCTGAACTTTTAAGATATCTTAAGCACCATGTGCTAGGTATTTTGCCCAATACAGCTTTTTTTCAAGATGCACTGACATACAGCTTTATCATGGAAGGATCTAGGAGCTCTAGTCTGTAAACTGTTCTGCTAAATACCTTCAAAATAGTGCCTTAACCCCCTTTTATTATTACTTGCCGCCTGCTCTAAAAGCATAGAAATTCTAAAAGAACACAAAAACAAATGTGGATACAAGTACAGCCAATAAGTGGTTTAATCATGTGTCCAGGATTACACAAGACTGAGCAACCATGCATGCATGGTTGTGTTTTTTAAAGGTGTGAGAGGTACACAAGGGGCTCCTATCACAAGACCAAATAGAAAAGTAGGTCGGTAATAGCCAATTATGAAAAAAAGGACAGCATCTATTGCTATATTTATTGTCATGCAATCGGATTCATCTTAATGGAAAGTGAAAATACAGAGTGATGCATGTTTTATCTTATAAAAATGAGTCCAAAACATATAGCGGAAATAGACTAATGAGCAAACACTTTGCTTTCTAGTGGCATCCAATCAGTTATCAGATCCTTTGTTGAAGGAATTACTAGATGCAAAGGGGGCATAATTTTTTTTCTTTACACAATACAGTAAAACTCCAATTGTCCGGCACTCCTGATAGTCCAGCATCAAAATGGCAAGAGCCTAGTGCAAGGGTGTCCAACCCGAGGCTCCAGACAGAAAAAAATTGCGGCTCCTGATGGAACTGGAAACCGCTCAGGTCAGCCACTCTCACAGCCAAGCCACTGCGAGCCGCATGCGCGCTCACAACCCGCGTTGTTCCGCTCGTGGTCCCCAGCACACTGCGTTGTACCCTGCACATGCACGACTGGTCTCCCACCGCATCCCACCCTCCAAGTGCTAGCAGCTGGCCGCTGAGCACAGGCAGCTGCTTCGGGACCCGGAAATAAGGTTGGTGGGGGAGAGATGCTTTGAAGAAAGGAATGGGGATTGGGGGAGGAGGTGCGCATAGTGTTTCGGATGCAGTTCACCAGCTCTGGCTCCAGGACCAGAGCATAAGGTGGGGGGGGGGGGGGAGCGTTTGGCTCAGGGGAGGGGAGGGGGATTGGGTTGCACACCATGTCCCAGCCAGCTCATGCTCAAAGCCGGATGCTCAGCACACACACCCCAACGCCTGGAGGGAGATGCGTGGCTGTAGCAGCAGCTCCAGGACCCAAGAATTAGCTTAGAGTGGAGGAGGGGGGAAGGAGGAGGAGAGGGATTGGGAGCATGCCTCCTTGTAGTACCTCCTGATAGTCCAGCATATCCAGTAATCCGGCACCACCTAGGTCCCAAAGTTGCCAGATTATTGCAAGTCTACTATATTAAGTCATTGCCACAATTATTTAAAGACAGCCGAGCCAAAAATTAGCCTTCTTGAAGAAAATCTTTAGTATACAGATTTTTATTTTAAACAAGTAAAAACAGGATCAATTTGTTACTGAAAAAAAGATTAAGTCATCTCTCAACTGAGGCAGAGGCTTAGCTTTTGCAGAGATATGTATCATATACAATTGTACTATAAAGATTTAATGCCATTGTAAGAAACAACACAAAATCTGCTTGCTATATCCTGTTAATTATGCATGTGACCCCTATTCATGAAATAGTTTGGCTACAGAATATGCATTATGCATATTACAGTAGACTCTGAAAACCACCAGCATGTAATGGTCCCCATTTTACGATGCACCACATATGACATACAATCAAACAGTACCTAACCTAAAAAGCCCACAATATGAGTTCAAGACATGGGGGGATGGAGGAGGAAAGACACCCAAAACATCACACCCAAGAAAGCAAAGAAGGAAAAAGAGAGGAAAGTCAGGATTAGATTTTTCCTCCATTAATGAAGATTACAGCAGCAGTTTTAGCAAAAAATAAAATACTAAATAAAATTATTTAATCTTAGCTCCATTTTGATTTCACCAGACCTAGAGAACATATGCTTTGTTATTATATTGGAGCTGTTTTTATAGTATTAAAAGTAAAAGCAATCTGATTTAATACTGCAGTAACTCTGCATTTATGTAATAAACTGTTTCCAAGATTAAGTGAAGTACAGGTTATCTGCAGTTTAACCACTCAACGAATTTTGATGGAGAGAGTCTAAAAAAATTTTTTCTTCAAAATGTTTTGTAGTTGTCCTGTTATGATACTATGACTGTTGAATACCTATATGCTAGAACCTTCATAAACAAAGTTGTCCTAGCTGCTCAATATTATGTATATAGATCCTGATACTTCCAATATTATATACTTCAGCAGTAGACTGAGGAAGTAAACAATGCAAGTCTATAAAAGGCACATTACTGCCTATGGGGAGGTCCTGCCCACTACGCAGTTTCTGTTTAGACAGAATGATAGGTAATGATGTTACCTATTTATGTTTTCTTAGATCCTGCATTATGAATGATTTTATGGAGATCAGCAGACCTCCAAACTGTAGTTTCTTTGAAAGCCTGATCTTCATTTTCTTCTATGATGTTTTATTGGCAACCACTTTTGAGTATGACAAGTCACATGGATTGTTGTGGTATTATCACTTAATACCTTGAACTATGGCAGTGTATGTTATTACCAAAGTCATGAACTAGAATAGCTTTAATTTCTTTGGAATAAAGTTTAACATGTAGAGAAAGACATGCATAGTTGTTGCTTAAAAATAGGTTATGAAAGTATATTAGGTTGGTTTTTGTCACTAAATGAAGTTCTAGTTAACTTGAGAGTTGATACTATCTGAAGTAAAATAGAGATCAAGGGCCTATATTTTATTTATATTATATACACATACATACAGAAGTGACTGGAGATTTTTGGGAGTCCAATTTAGAGCCCCTTAAAGCATTTTGGATTTTCAGAAAGTGTTGAAAATTCAACCTCTGGAAAAATGAGACCCCTTTAAAAAGTCTTAGTAGACAGAAGTCACTCTTCAGTATGTTGGGCCTAAAGTTCTGAGTTGAAAGTGGTTTAAACCTAAAATATGCATTTTACCTGAGGGGGGAAGTTTTAATGAACTCTCCCATTCAGTATGCGATTTGATTTAATCAAATCAAGGAAGTGGCAGTGCTTTATGCTGTGTCTTTTGGTGACAGCCTGTTCAAAATCCACAAATTTCCTTAGAGAGTAACTTTTGCCTGATCACATGTAAAACAGAAAAAAAATTACACATTTTGTTGTTTAAGGCACTGTAACAGATGTAATAACCGACAGACTATCGGTCTTTTTTTTTTTTTTAAGATTAATTTCTACTGATGTTGGTTTACCAGATCCAAGGAAAATATCACCTGATCAGAAAAACAATCCTGTCTGCAATATGCTTTGAGGACTCTCACATTCCAACCCCAGCTCCCCAAATAGCCAACAAAAACTCAGTCAACAAAGAAGTTTTAATACAAATTGGGTTGGGGGAGGGAAGGGGCTTTTTTTAAGGGAGCATTTGGGGTAGGTCAGGTAACCTTTCTGTATCTATCACTTGTTGCTTAGGACTTAAGCCTAAAATACAGAACGCATTTTAATTCAGTTCAGAAAGCATATTTACGTAGAACAAGATAGCTGCATATGCGCCTCCTAGATAAACTATGCGATGCCAAATTTTTTGTTTCAACCAACTACCAGTTGTAACTATAGAAGTACAGTTCCAGATGATATTTCTATATTATTCCCAAAAGAACTAGTACTTCTGTTTAAAACCATCACCACATCTTGTAACACATGCACATGGTTCAGATTTTAATAGTATTCATCAAACTTATTTCTTACAAGTTCAGGAAGGAATGTACAATGCCTAGGACCCTACCAAACTTGTGGCCATAAAATCACATCTTGTGTACTTTTACCATATGTGAAATTGACTAAAATGGCTCTAATTTGGTAGTGCCACAACAATGACCTAGAAAGAGATGCCTGGATTACAAAGCTACCTGACCAGTTTATACCATCAATTTTCCAGATTTTGGAAAGTTGACTGCATCGTATAAATGAAAAGAATAAATTAACAGCAACCTTGTGACACACAAGAACTGTTTTACTGTTTGAGATATTGTTTAAACTACTACAGAAACTTCATTACACTTGCACAGAAGCTCAACATGTATTGTGAACACACATTTTGTTAGCTAGAAAATATATATGTAATGTCACTTTTCTTGAAATCAGATATTGATGCTTGACTGTCCAGACGGTAAAGCCATGCATTGTTTTCAATGCTAAGGCACTACCATTACTCAAGAACATTGAGAACATAAGAAAGGCCATACTGGAACAGACCAAAGGTCCATCTAGTCTAATATCTTGTTTTCCAACAATAGCCAATGCTGGACGCCTCAGAGCGAACAGAACAGGTAATCAAGTAATCCCTGTCCTGTCACCCATTTCCAGCCTGACAGAGGCTAAGGACACTACTCCTACCCATCCTGGCTAACAGATTCATGGAGGCTAGGTCCATCAATGGCTATCTAGCTCTTCTTTGAACCCTGTTAGACTCCTGGTTTTCACAACATCCCCTGCAAGAAGTTACACAAGCTATGTACTGCGTAAAGAAAATCTTACTTTTGTTTTAAACTTGCCACCTATTAATTTCATTTGGTGACTCCTAGATCTTACGTTATGGGGACAATAACTTTTCCTTATTCATTTTTTCCACACCAATCATGATTTTATTGACCTTTATCATATCCTCTTTTCTAAGAGGAAGAGTCCCCGACTGTGTCTATCCAGCTCCCTAAACCTGAAACAGATTCAAAATGAGATGTGCAATATAAGCTATTTCAAAATAGCTTATTTTGAAGTTTGGCACATCTACACAGCACCAAATTTCAAAATAACATGCTATTTTGAGCCATCCCTTATCCCTCGTACAACAAGGTTTATCAGGAAGCCAAAATAGCACACCTGTTATTTTGAAAAATACTTCAAAATACCAGGCGTCTGGTGTAGACGCAAGGTAGCTATTTCGGGATACCTTGGGTATTTGGAAATAGCTGTGCTGTGTAGACATACTTCCAATCTTTTTAATGTCTCTTCATACAGGACCTGTTCCAAACCTCGAATCATTTTTGTTGCCCTTTTCTGATGCCAAGATATTTTTTGAGATGAGGTGACCACATCTTTATGCAGTATTCACCATGTGGGTGTACCATGGATTTAGAGAGGCAATAAGATATTCTCTGTCTCAGTCCCTATCCCTTTTTAAATGATTCTTATTATTTTTGCTTTTTTTGACTGCTGCTGCACATTGAGTGGATGTTTTCAGAAACTCCCATATATGGCTCAGTAAATATATCAATTCATTCAAATTATCAAATTCTTGCAGGGGTCATGGTGAGGGTTTTTTTTTTTTTTTTTTTTTAAGACTGATACTTTCAACTTCAACAGGAAAATAATGTTTTCTTGAGGAATATTGACTGTCTTCACCTCAAACTTCAGGTTTTGAGGAATATAAAGCATTTTCCTTCTTATCAAATCAGTAAAATTAGTAGAATATTGCTCTTTAAGGAAGAACTCTGCCACCAAGAGAGGAAGAGTATAATTTTCTTGAAGTTATGGTTTCCTAGTGCAAAACCATCAAGACAGATGTACTGCTAAAACAGGATATCACAATGTTTAAGCCTTAGGCTTGTACTACTGTAGCAGCTTCCACTCTAAAAGATCCATAAGCAGTTTACAAGTTCAGGGAATCACTTAATCTCCTAGAGTGGAGACTGTCACTGGAGATCAGCACAAACACGCTTCCCAAAAGTTTAGGAAGAATAATGAAAGTATACATACCTAATGTATGTTAATATAAATGTCAGTTAATATAAGTAGGCAAAAAAACCCTCATATGAGCTAGAGTTTGGCCAAAAACCCAACACTGAAGAGCCATGGATGGAGTCTTTAATGACGACAAGTAAGGCCTTCATCTTGCATCTAGACAGACACAGAAGTAGTGACACCCTAATATAAAGTGCCAATTCTGGAAGGTACTCAAGAACATGCCTTATCTTTAAGCACAGATTCATGCAGTAAGACTACTCCAACACATATTTAACTGCCTTTGTGAATCAAAGGCACAATCCTGATGAATTAGTCCACTTGGGAGTCCAAAGAAAGATTGGTACCAGCACCATTTCTTGTCCACTTCTCTTTCCCTGTCACAACTGAGTGAAAGGCCTCTCAAAGGAATGTCAGGCTGAAGTTGGCCAGTTTACAAGATATGGTTAAATCACAAGATAGTATGGCACTAGGCCATATGGATTATGAACAAAGCAGAAAAGTGTACTATTGTGTTACAAGTTAGCATAAAATAGAACAAATCCTCAAGACAAAACTAATCATTAATATATTTAAAATTATACTCCCTGAATTATCCTTATGGAAAAGGGAGAACAAGCATTAAAAAAAAAAAAAACCCTGTCATAAAGAGTTCTCCCTTAGCAGCTAGCATCCCATAATCAACAGAAAGAATCATTATATAATCCCTCAATTAGCTCCATCTAATTTATTCAATTCAAGTTATTCAGAATATGTTTAACTCTTCAGACGGCAGGTTTAACCTTGATACCATGCCTTCCTTTGTTTCCAGTCATCATTCAAGAACCATCTATTCCTGCGTTAGTTACTGAAAAAGCTGGTAGATGGAGGATTTACCTGTTTCCTGATTTTAAATTTCATGTAGTTTTTAATTTGCTTCCCATAGTAACTTAAAGACTGTCCACAAACTGTAACAGACTTTAATGTTCTTTTTAAAAAGAACATAAAGTAAAGGGAAATGTAGTTATAACTTACACTGATATAGTGTTTTCATCATGGCGGAGCACAAAGTCATAGTATAGGGATCAGTCTCCCATAACTAAAAAACAGTCATCTCATGGGTGGAACACAGCAGCCATTCTACTCCAACAATGACACAATATAATTTTAGACAAGAGGTCAAGAATAACTCCCACTGGAAGTTACAGAAGAAGAAAAAATTAGGGAGAGGGAAAGAGGGATGCCAGTGTTGCTTAAAGTTTCCAACTTCGGAAACTGGGCAGCACAGCAATATTAACATCTCTACCCTATCAAGTAGTGTAATGTTACCTTTATCAGCCAATGAGTGCTTGAAGGAAGAAGGGAGAAGTCTTGGTTTCAGAACTCAACCAGGACATTAAGAGTGCCAGCACGGCACTGTCATTCTTGCATTAAACTGGGGCACTGATGTAGTACTGATTTAATACCACAACTTCCCAATTCACTGTTAACATTTCCTGCAACACCCAAGTTTCCTCTGGAAGGCTTCCATTCAATTACTGATCTGGTCCAATTTTGTTATGGCATGCCATAAGGACACTGTAGCACATTATATTATGGTGTGGTTATGAAAGCCACCAACCATCCATGAACAATAAATCTACATATGATGGATTTAAAAGAAGTCTTTCATGTTTCCAAAAAGATTCTTAATTAGTAAGTATTAAAAATTGAGATCTCTTTGGATGGCATTCTAAAGAAGTTCTGACATAGCAAAAGATGAAATCCCCAAGAACATGCCAATAAAATCTTCCTGTTAGCAAGTTGGAACCAGGTAGATCAGACAAGTCAACTCCTTTAACCCAAAGGAAGTGATACAAGTACCATTTAAAATGCTTGACTGGTCAAAAACATATCCTGCAAGAAACAATGTGTAGAGACCAGTGATGCACTATACAACCTAGAACGTGTTCCCAGGCCTACCTTGTTAATGTGGATAAACCTGAAATTTATAATGGAATCAAGTGCTAGGCAGGTAACACACTTGACCTTGGGACTGCTCAAAAAAAAACCCAACAACATATTTTATCCATATTTTTCTCAGATGACCATCAAGGAGGGCAGAACATTGGCTTAAACTAATCTGGTCCTTTTTACATCAGCCTCTGCTAGCCTCACATCCACATTTGTAGTTCTGAGAGAATTATTGCCATCTTCAAAATGAAAAGGAGAATGGTGATAATCAAACAAACCTACCTTTACTTCCTCCTTACAGAAGTTTTTAAAGAAAGTTTAAAAGTTAAACAGTCTCTTTGAAAGACAAAAAAGCTACATGAAAATGTTCTGCAAGGGTAAATTGTTATTGAACCCTATTCCACTAACGTAGAAAGAGCAAGAAAGGGACAACTTCAAAAATAAAAACACAGCCAAAGTAAATTTTCTGGGCAAATTAACAAAACAGCAAACAGAAATGAACAGTCTCCCAGAAAATGAGAGAGAACACTGGCTTTCAGAGGAAGTTCCATTAAAAATAGGAGCCTCCAACATGTAGCATTTCCAGTGAGGCACATGTAAGATGCACACTTCTCTCCTGCAAAGAGACTGAGACACATACAAGCTCTCAATGGGCAAGAAAAGAGGAGCCAGCTTCTGTGCATGTGTCTCTGAAGTACAAATGTATAACGTGTTTACCAATTCAATCTAAACATGGACGCACTTGTTTCCTGCAGAAAGGGAAGAAAGGGAAGAGAGGTAAAGAACCATCTTCTATGTCCATGTGTCCCACAGAGAGCCATCTTCTCTCTATGTATGTGCTGCGCCTCAGAAGTGGGACTGTAATAAACCGTTTCCAAGCCCACCCTGATCAAATCAAGCCTTTTCCATTAAGCCACCATCTCACATTCAAGCTGCGACTTCTTCTTTACACTAAAAGGAGAATTTAAAATGCCTAACACTAGAATCTCACCCCGAGAAGCCTCTCTATTCTGAGACATGCCACAGCCTCCTCCACACCCGCAGGATTTTGCATGCAGCTGTGTGTGAACTGTATAAAGAGCCTCCCTAATGATTAAGATGAAGAGGGGGTGAGGGGAGAAGACGGGGGAGGAAGGGAACAACCTTTCTTTTCTCTGCTCTTCCTGGGGATCTGAAAATTCCTCCTAATAGGCAGATCTTCAGGGGATTTAGGGAGAGGGGGAGGGCCCCCCAAAACATCACTGGGCTGTTGTGCCTGCTGCAGTTCACGTGCCGTGGAAACGCTGCTCTTCCGCTGGCTACTGCTATTGAGATGTAGGGGGGCCTTGTCTTCTGCAGCAGCCACCAGCAGCGCCTCCTCAGCAGTGTTATCGGAGCGGCCGCCATTTTGTGTGTTGTCCTCAGCTGCTGCTGCGCCGCTGCTCTCCACGCCAAGGAGGCCCCGTTCGTTCTTCTCCGGCCGCTGAAGCTGCTCCGGTTCTATCTCGCCACCGCCAGGAACTCCAGCATCCGCCATGGTGCCCTTCGGCGGGGGAACAACTGAGCGCTAGCAACTAACTCGTCTGCTTCTCCAGCGGAGCCTCCCCTTCCCCAGCTCCATGTACCGCCCGCTAGCCTCTACCGCGCTGCGCCACCCCGCCTCTCGGTTCGCTCACTTCAGGGCAACTCCGCCTCTTCCCCCCCCCCAACATGGCGCCGCAGCTGGGAGGGGGCGTGGCCAGCAGCCGGCCAGACGCGGCCAATCAATGCGGAGGCCAGGTTATAAATACGGGAGGGGGGAATTGTCGCACGAATTTTTTGCGCAGCAAGGCCAGGACGTATGAGCAATCACACCTCGTTGGGCGCGTCTCTGCCTCAGTCCCTCCTACCTCTGGGATCCTGGTGGCGACTGGCCTTCGTCCCTGTTTGACGCCGTCTCGCCATTTGGCCTTGACGATAAGATAAGAGAGAGTCCCCAAGACGACTCCTGATGCTTTTTCCTCTCAGGCAGCACAACGGGCACACAAAGGGGCGTGGCACCTTCCATAGCTCTTGTAGGGCCCCGAGGATGAAGCCCCTAACGTGGGTCACACCCCACGGTGTTGTGGGAGTGTGTTTGTCCCACGTGGACTCAACAGGCCTTTGTGCCACCTCTTGCTGTTGTGGAAGCTGCGGGACTAACTGCTGCTGCTCCTGCAGCTCCTCCAAGCACAACTGACTCCTAAAGGTACCACTTGGTCTTTAGTAAAGGCCAAAATGGGACTAAGGAAGGAGGCATCGTTACAACCTCACCACTTGTTACATCCCCAAAACCACAGGATAAGGCCAGTGACCATTTCCTGTCCTCCATACTACTGGGGATAAAAGGAGAAAGCGATAACGGAAACCATCCATCATCTCTCAGAAGTGGGAATGGAGGAGAAGACATAGGTGTAATATGCTGCTCCTTTGAAAAATGGGAACAGAGAAGAAGGTATCAGCCTGGTTGCTGCTCTTTTTTTATGATGGGGCATAGAGAAGAAAATCTGGCCCTCATTTCCATTGTTTCTGCAGAATGTGAGAAGGCAGAGATCTGGTTCCCCACTCTGCTTCTTGAAAGTGGCATCAGATAATTCCTGGGTCCTGCTCCTGGCCTTCACGTCTACAAGGGATAGGTGGGACTTTAGTTTTTAAGGTCTCAGACAGAGATCTCTTACACCATAAACTCAGTGGAATTCAGTTGATCTTTTTCAGAAAGATAAGGACAGATGCAGTGCTGTTGGGTTTTAAATGTACAATTCCTGTGTACCTTGGTAATCTTGGGTGTGCCATCTAACCATGTCATGTGCCTGTCTCTAAACATTTATAGTTCTCCAGTAACAATTATTAACAAAAACAGAAAATAAGAGCTAACTGAGGAATTTTTCACTAATTTTCTACGGACTGCTGGATATTTCATGTGAGCATATTCTTAAACGGTTAGGTCCACTATTGCATCATTTAAATATGTTATTCGTTTCTTCCCAGGATTTACATTCTGCACATATTTGGTTCATTGATTTTCCTGATGGACAATGACTAAGCCTTGGTAATAATACTTCTGTATTCTTCTGACTACACTATAGCAATGCAGTCTATCTACACCAGTGATTCCCAGCCTTTTTACCCATGGAGGAACCCCTAAAATACGTTTTCATATCCCGAGGAACCCCTATCTATGAAAACATTTGCTTGGCCAGAAAAAGTTGACAGCGGGGAGCGCAATTCAATTACTGCTAAATTATTGTCAAGAAAATGTATTTGTAAAGAGCTATTATATATGTATGTCAGCTTACATTGTAAGAAAAAAATTATGTATTTATTCCACGATTTCTCGCGGAACCCCATGGTTCTGCAGAACCCTGGTTGGGAAACACTGATCTACACACTAAGTCATCTGCTCTCTGGAAATTTGGGAGCATAGAACGCAGCAGTATATATCAGCATTGAAGGCTGCAATAAGTACATGAAACCTGTCTACTCTTCACTATACTTATGTCCAGTAGAATAAACATGTCAGAATCAAGTTCTCAATCCTTCCTTCAAAATATTGTGAACACTGTGACCCTAATATACCTAAAGGATAATTAAAGCTCTTGGACAAGGACTTGGACAATTTCATGACCTCTGGCACAATTGCATTGTCTATCACCACAGCAAAGCTTTTGATGCAGGAGATAGCTTTCTCACATGCCTGCCCAAGACCAGAAAAAACTCATAACCTAAATCTCCTACTCCAATTAAACATTACTGTCTTCTGATCCAAGTACAAGGTACATCTTGATCTTACCTTTTAAAATACAATAAAATACAATAATCTCAAACACACAGTATACTAGTTCAAATAATTTGAAACAAAATAACTCAATTTTTTCTACTAGAAAGATCAGGGCAAGAAAGATATTTATTAATTAATGCACTTTTGTAGAGTACATAGGTACTGCAATACAGAAAACAGTGTAAGTTCCTGAATAGAAACAGAATAATTATATACAATTTTCTGTGTGAATAATTGTATGTCTTTTTATATTAGGTCCTATATTTTTGCCTTAGCAAGTTGGAAGGTATATTGTGTAGCATTTTCAGAACCTGCCTTTTCTTTAGAATGCTCCTTTACTCTAGGAATAGTTCTAAGAAAGCAGCTTTGGCTATGGTTAACAGCTTTAGATATGAAAGAAACTCACTGTAGGTAAGTCAAGATATGTTTTTCCCCAAATGTGTTAAAAACCTCAGCAAGTGGGACAAAATTATTTATTTCATAACATTTGTGAACTGAGAATCTATCCGCATAATGGATGTTTGAATTCTTTGCTGTAGCTTCACTTTTGTTTGTTCTACATTAAATTTCTTCAACCGTGCAAGCTGCTCAAATGGAGAACGTGGGGTAAGTACATTTATTTTTGTTTTATTTTCCTTGTTCTGAACCTTGGAAAAAAATGCTAGAAAATTTTATGTGGCCACAACAGAGAAATAACGTGTTCAGTTGTGTGCTACTACTGTTTTTGAGAGAGGAAGTCAGACCTAGCAGATTGCAAATGTGGTTGGTTGTGCCTCATGCTGCTCCCTTGTGGGATTGGAAACTTCACAGGAAACATCTAATCATGCAAAGATTTGCACAGTCACTTAACTTTACATATTTTGAAGTCAGTGGAGCTATTCACAATTACGTAAAGTCAGTCCCATGAGGGCAGGGGGACTGGACTCGATGACCTCTTGAGGTCCCTTCCAGTCCTAGTATTCTATGATTCAAAGTGTGCAAATCTTTAAGATCAGAGCTAAATTATCTTTATCTGAAGAATATTAAAGTGATTACTGGTAAGTTTGCTCCATAATTTATACTAGAAACTTCAAGTGAAGTTTATCAAGTAAAGCTACAAATTGTGAGTAACCAACTACTTTTCAAACAAACAGAGAATAGGAAATTAGCTCATCCATTTCTGTGTACCTCTAAAGCAGGGGTGGGGAACCCGTGGCCTAGGAGCCAGATTCAGCTCCTTGGTTCCCTGGATCAGGAGCACACAAAATCTACTAGCCAAGGCCCACTAAGGCTCTGGTGTGGAGGGGAATGTGGGGAATGTCTTTCTCCTTCTCAGTCAAGGGACATGTAGGTGAGGGTGGGTTGGTTGGTTTGTTGGGCTGGGGGGTGGGGGGGAGTTGACCCAAAAAAGATTATGTGCTCTAAAGAATATAACTTCAGGTGACAGTCCACTATCAAAATTCTTTCAGTTGGATATAGTAAAAGATTCACTTGAAACGTAACCATTTTAAAATTTTGGTTTATGGCAAAACTAAGCTAATTGCTGGACAATTTTTCTATAGCAATTCTTACTATAACTATTGTTTCTTCCTTTAAAATAGCTTAAGCATTTAATGTGTTATAAGCCAAAGGATATCAAAGATGCAAGAATATAAAAAATACTGTAAAATGGTTCAAATTTTTTTTTAAAAAGGTATCAGGTTGTTCCTTTAAAACTGTTGGTCAAAGGATTGTGTGGAGGTTTTAGAATTACTCCATAGAAAATCTGAGAATCTTTAGTTTAAGAACGCTAAACTAGAAAGTTAGGTCTACGTACGTCCACTTGTGTTGACTTAGTTCTCCATGTGTCTACACTTATATTTGTCTTCTGCCGACTTAAGTGGCCCATTATAAGGATACAATAACAGTACCTTCCTGAGTGGCATAGAGCCACAGCCAACCCAGTGAGATCAGTGCAGTGCAAATGTAAAAACTGCATTAGTTGTCATCCTTAACAATTCTCCAGCATTTGTCCCACAGTGTCTGTCATTGGTACAGTAATTTTTCTGGTCACGGTTTTGAATTCCCTAGCCTAGGGATAACAGGATTGGAATTCTATCCCCTACCCAAACTCCACTCCCCCACCCCTCAGCGTTTTAGGCCCCTTCATGATTTTTAAATGCCTTTTTCTGATTGTTCACTTTGGACTTGATCTCTATTTTCCGGAACTCTCTGGGTGATTTTCTATGATCCTACAAACCTTTGTAAAAATGTCCTAAAAGGCATTGCACTGGATGGCAGGGCATGACACCCTGGTGTACCTACCTGGGATGTACTGCGCTTTATGTTGCCACTATGATGACAGCAGCAGTTCTGGTTAGTATACGTAGCACTGATGCAAGCAGCCAAGTTTACAATGGGGTCATCATTACATCTGGATTATATTCTATAGAATAAATGATGAAAAAAGAGAAAACTTCCAGTGTTTGTGCTGATGGAGGTGAATTGGCTTTCAAGTAAAATCAAAACTTTGAATGTAATGCTGATCACTGATACTTCAGAGTGTTTTGTCTGAAAAAATGAATGTGTGAACTTATTACATTTTACTATGTTTATTAATTTTTTTGGCTATTCCACGGTATATTTTGACTTTGCATTTTACCATCATAAGGATGGCCATACTGGGTCAGACAAAAGGTCCATCCAGCCCAGTATCCTGTCTGCCGGCAGTGGCCAATGCCAGGTGCCCCAGAGGGAGTGAATCAAACAGGTAATGATCAAGCGATCTTTCTCCTACCATCCATCTACACCCTCTGACAAACAGAGGCTAGGGACACCATTCCTTACCCATACTGGCTAGTAGCCATTAATGGACCCTTACCTCCATGAATTTATCTAGTTCTCTTTTAAACCCTGTTATAATCCTAGCCTTCACAACCTCCTCAGGCAAGGAGTTCCACAGATTGACTATGCGTTGTGTGAAGAAGAACTTCCTTTTATTTGTTTTAAACCTGCTGCCCATTAGTTTCATTTGGTGGCCCCTAGATCTTATATTATGGGAACAAGTAAATAACTTTTCCATATTCACTTTCTCCACACCACTCATGATTTTATATACGTCTATCATATCCCCCCTTAATCGCCTCTTTTCCAAGCTAAAAAGTCCCAGTATCTTTAATCTCTCCACATATGGGACCTGTTCCAAACCCCTAATCATTTTAGTTGCCCTTCTCTGAACCTTTTCTAATGCCAGTATATCTTTTTTGAGATGAGAAGACCACATCTGTACGCAGTATTCCAGATGTGGGCATACCATGGATTTATATAAGGGCAATAAGATATTCTCTGTCTTGTTCTCTATCCCTTTTTTTTTTAATGATTCCTAACAGCCTGTTTGCTTTTTTGACTGCCGCTGCACACTGTGTGGGAGTCTTCAGAGAATTATCCACGATGACTCCAAGATCTCTTTCCTGATTAGTTGTAGTTAAATTAGCCCCTATCATATTATATGTATAGTTGAGGTTATTTTTCCAAATGTGCAGTACTTTACATTTATCCACATTAAATTTCATTTGCCATTTTGTTGCCCAGTCACTTAGATTGGTGAGATCTTTTTGAAGTTCTTCACAGTCTGCTTTGGTTTTAACTACCTTGAGCAGTTTAGTATCATCTGCAAACTTTGCCACCTCACTGTTTACCCCATTCTCCATATCATTTATGAATATGTTGAATAGGATTGGTCCTAGGACTGACCCTTGGGGAACACCACTAGTTATCCCTCTCCATTCTGAAAATTTACCATTTATTCCTACCCTTTGTTGCCTGTCTTTTAACCAGTTCTCAGTCCATGAAAGGATCTTCCCTCTTATCCCATAACAACTTAATTTACGTAAGAGCCTTTGGTGAGGGACCTTGTCAAAGGCTTTCTGAAAATCTAAGTACACTATATCTACTGGATTCCCCTTGTCCACATGTTTGTTGACCCCTTCAAAGAACTCTAATAGATTAGTAAGACATGATTTCCCTTTACAGAAACCATGTTGACTTTTGCCCAACAAATTATGTTCTTCTATGTGTCTGAAAATTTTATTTTTTACTATTGTTTCAACTAATTTGCCCGGTACTGACGTTAAACTTACTGGTCTGTAATTGCCGAGATCGCCTCTAGAGCCCTTTTTAACTATTGGCATTACAGTAGCTATCTTCCAGTCGTTGGGTACAGAAGCTGATTTAAAGGATAGGTTACAAACCATAGTTAATAGTTCCGCAATTTCACATTTGACTTTTCAGAACTCTTGGGTGAATGCTGTCTAGTCCCAGTGACTTGTGACTGTTAAGTTTATCAGTTAATTCCAAAACCTCTTCTAATGACACTTCAGTCTGTGACAAGTCCTCAGATTTGTCTCCTACAAAGGACGGGTCAGGTTTGGGAATCTCCCTAAGGTTGCCCCCCCACGCGTCCTCCATCCCCCAAAGCGTCCCTGTGATGGGGGCCTCACCCCCCCTCCCCCACACACACACACACTAGCCCTGCCGGCGGTGCTGTGCTCGCGGCCGGCAGGCTGCCGCCATTTTGGGTTTGCGGCACATGTGCACGCCGGCTGGGCCAGAAACAGGCAGGCTGATGGACCCAGGGGAGACCTGGCCAGCCAAGGGCATGTCAGCGCTGGAAGAAGGCGCCGGTATTTAAAAACAACGGAGGCGGACGAAAGGGGGGAAGGCGGAGAGTGAGCGGCTGGGCCGCCTGCGGGAGCCCTCTTCTTACCCCAGGAGGCCGCTAGAACACCTGGGGAGGGCAGACACACCAGAAGAGGAGGTGGTGCTCCAGGGGTCCGGTACCGATCGGTAGGGTTACCAGGTAGGCTTAAAAATATACCGGCCTCACCTCATGGGGGTCGGGGAGACCAGCCAGGAGGGGAGGGGTGCTGGCTGGGAGGAGGGGGAGCTGGAAAGCAGAGCTGGCAGGGAGGAGGGGTCGGAGGCTGGCTGGGGCAGATCGTAGTGGGTAAGGGGGTGGGGAAAGCTAATAGGAAGCTAAGCTGGTCAGTGGGGGGAGAGGGTCAGGCGGAGCGGGGCTGGACAGGGGAGCTCAGGAGGAGAAGGGGAGAACTGACCGCCGGAAGCAGAGCTGGCGGCGGTGGCGGGGCAGGGGTTGGGTACAAAGACTTGATTTGTAAGGGGTTGATTTGTAAGAGATTTATTAATAACTTGGGTGCCACAGTGGCTAATGGGGACCGGGGGCGTGGCTAATGGGGCACCACCAAAAATTATACAAATTTGCTGACTTGCCCTGGTGGGGCCACGGGAGCAGCCCCAACCCCCCACCACCACGTGGCTCCAGCTCTGGCCCCAGCCAGGGCCACTGGAGGAGCAGTTGCCAGAGTGGGCTCCCCACTGTGCAGCTCTGGCCAGGGCTGTTGGAGGAGCAACCGCTGGTTGCCAGTGATGCAGCTCCAACTCTGGCCCGGGCAGGAGCCACC
The DNA here is from genome assembly GCF_052426305.1 of Pelodiscus sinensis. Taxonomy (NCBI): domain Eukaryota; kingdom Metazoa; phylum Chordata; order Testudines; family Trionychidae; genus Pelodiscus; species Pelodiscus sinensis. The sequence goes on from NC_143062.1 coordinate 24,526,799, forward strand.
AGAGTGATCCCCTCCACCAACTAGGTCCAGGCTGCTGGAGAGGCAGCTGCCCATGACACAGCTCCGGCTCTGGCCCTGAATAGGACTGCTGGAGAAGCAGCCTCCCGCAACGAAGCTCCAATTCTGGCCCCGGCCAGTCCTGCCAGAGGAGCAGCCTCTTCCATGACATGGTTCTGGCTCCAGTCAGAGCTGCCGAAGGAGCAGCTGCCAGCCATCCGTGACGCAGCTCCAGCTCTGGCCCCGGCCAGGGTCAGCAGAGAAGCAGCCACCCGTGATGTGGCTCTGGCTTTGGCCCCAGCCAGGGCCGCTGGTGGAGCAGCCATCCGTGATGCAGCTCTGGCCCTGGCAAGGACTGCCAGAGGAGTAACCACCTGCGAAGCTGCTCAGGCTCTGGCCAGGACCACCAGAAGAGCAGCCACCTGCGATGCAGCTCCGGCCCCAGTTGGGGCCACTGGAAGAGCAGCCACCTGTGATGTGGCTCTGGCTCTGGCCCCAGCCGGAACCACTGGAGGAGCAGCTGCCCACGATGCGTGTCTGGTCCCAGCCGGAACCACTGGAGGAGCAGCCACACTCAGCTCCAGCTCTGGCCCTGGCTGGGGTCGCTGGAGGAACAGCTCTGGCTCTTGCCCTGGTTGGGGGTCACTGTAGGAATAGCTGCCAGAGTAGACCTCCCACTGTGCAACTCTGGCTCTGGCCAGGGCTGTCAGAGGAGCAGCCATTGGTTGCCTGTGACACAGCTTCAGGGCCAGCGGAGGAGCTACCATCCACAACACGGTTCCAGCTGTGGCCCCACCCGGGGCTGCTGGAGGAGCAGCTACCCGTAACGCGGTTCCGGCGCTGGCCAGGGCCACCGGATAAGTGACCACCCACCATGTGGCCTGCAGTTCCATCCCTGGGGAAGGGCTGAAGCAAAGGTTAGAGCTGCGTGGTGGCTACCCTGCTGCTCCTGGGGCGGAGAAGCCACCCCCCACACAGCCCCGCCCTCAACAGCTGAGCAGCCACTGTGTGGCTCGTGAGGATGGGAGCAGGCCTCCAGTTCTTGTTGCATGTCTGTGCAAACTCATGCCTCAGAGGGAATACTGCTCCACCCTGAGGTTTAATGAGCTTTAACTTATGTTCAGTAACCCTTTACATGCCTAATTAAGTTAGCTGGTTAACCAGAAAACATGTGCCTTACCAGCCTGCTTACTAAAGTAATGAGTTAACCGGTGGCCTGGCCTTCCTGGAGTAGCCTGCGGCACGATGCAGTGGGCTCTGCCTATCTTGAGCAGTCCACAGCGCAGCAGGCCCTGCTGGGCTGGAGCAGCCCCCTACCCATGAGGACTGGTTAAATACATACAGTTTAACTTGTTGATGTTTTAAAGGGGATTTTACATCTCTACACTTCATATCTTTCTTTTATTCACCGTAACTTTTGAGAGTGATAGCCTTTATTTATCAGTAGTTCCTGCATCAGTCTTGAATGGTGGAAGAAAGAACAGATCTCATGGATTATGACCGTGTTTCCCAATTTTATTTGGCCACGGAACCCTTTTAATCTCGGAAGAATTTCAAAGAACCCCTAGGGAAAATTAGTTGAGGGGAAAAAAAAACACCTCACCAGACCTGAACACCACGAAGCCGTAAAAGTAGACTACATACAAATAAGTAAGGATAATAATAATGAACAAATGCTAAATAAGGTCATGAGATCAACATTGAGTTTAATTGCACATATTTAAAAACAAAAATCACATTTAATGTGTACAAAAAAACAAAGCTCAAAAGCTAATATGAATTATATGGGCAGTTTTCAATGTGAAGAGTGGTTTTTCTTCTTTTCTTGGCAACTTCTGTTTATATTTCGTTTACTACTAAAAACTTGGATTTGCATATCTGGCGCTGCATTCAGTCGATTTCTGTATTTTGTTTTTGTTGCTGCATAATTCAAGAACCCAGATTCACACAAGTATGTGCTGGTGAAGGGTAACAACTGATGAATTACACATCTTCATAAAACTGAATGTTCTTGACAGAAGCCACCCAAAATGTAATCAGAGAAATTTTTTACATTTTTGTATTAATTGACTGTATGAAGCAATTTCTATTAGGTTTTCATAATCTTGCGTAGAAACCAACCATCTTTTCTGTTATACTTAATGGATTTCGAATCCAGTTATTGTTGTCATTTATGGTTGGAAAATATTTCTTGATGTTTGTGTATAAATCACAAAGATGATCTACAATGTCCTGGCCAGGAAGAAGAGTACAGGAAAAAGGTTGGGGCAGAGCTGTCTGGCCAGGAGGGAGAAATACAAGAGCGGGTCTTGGGGCAGGGTGTCTGGCCAGGAGGAAGGGGACAAGAGGGGATTTGGGGCAGGGTGTCAGAGCAAGCTGGGAATGCAGGCTCTTGGTGGGGGGGAAGGGGAGTGAGGGGGATACAGGTGTGGGGTCTGGGCATGGGGGGGGACGCTTACCTGGCTTGGCACCCTGCTGCAGCAGGGAAAGCATCCAGGCAGCATGCTCTTGTTCCTAGGGGGACGGGGGAAGAGGAGGGAGAGAGCTCAGTCCCTCCCCTCCTTCCTTGCCCTGGCCCATGCATCAGGGAACCCAGCACAGCTGCAGTACCAGGTCATGTTTCCTGACCTTCCCCGACATCAAACTCTGCCACTTCCCCTGCAGGCTGGGGAGAGGTGCAGGGGAGAAAGAGTAGCTGCACATGGGGGGCAGCAAGCCCAAGGGGGGGCAGCAGAGCCCGAGCTGAGTTCCACGCAGGCATCAGTTTAAAAACAACGAGGTCCAAGAGCGGCTCTTTCTGCGCTGGCTATTCCTCCCCGTTCCCTTCTCCCTCCCCCTCTCCCTCCCAACAGCAGCCGCCGCTGCCACTTGCACACGAGGAGGTGGCTGCGCCTGCAAGGCACTGGGACAGGGCAGTCCTGCAGGGTGAGGCGGGTCCACACCGTGCTTCAGGGTGGGGCAGCCGCAGTGGGGGGTGTAGAGGCCAAAGCCACGCGCCTCCAGACACCCATCCCCACTGGCAAAGCCCCAATGGGAGCTGCCTAGAGGTTTTGCAGGGGACGGGAGCAGAATTTTTTCATGGAACCCTGAGTTCCACTTTGTGGAACACCAGGGTTCCATAGAGCACCATTTGGGAAACACTGGATTGTGGGATTAAAGACATGTAGATAGACCTTAATGCTGAATCTCTTTCAGAATCGGAGATGTAAAAAATGCTGATATGGATTTTTTTTTCGTAGAACCACTCTAAGGTTGGGCATCTGTCTAATGCAGGGATGGGCAATCATTTCTGCAGAGGTCATGGGCTGGCTCCGCCCCCCCCCAAGGGGGTGGGGCTTGCGGGGGAAGGGGTAGGGCTAGGGACTAGCCATCCCCTACTGTTGTCTGGAGTTGGAGGCTATGAGTTAAAAACATAGCAAAGGGCTCGTGGTTCCGGCCTTGCTGCTACAGCGTTGCCAGGCAGCTGCGTGGAGTTGCTGCAGCTATTTAAAAGGCTGGCGGCTCTGGCCGCTGCCAGGATAGCGTCATGACCACAAGCTGAGAGCCATTTAAATAGGAGCCTGCTGCCTGAGCCACCAAGTGGAAATTTGGTGGCACGGGCAGCAGGATATAAGTAGAAATGGCCAGATGCAGCCCAGGGGCCGGATCAAAGCGTTAGGTGGGTCAAATCAGGCCTTTGGGCTACATCTTGCCCAGCCCTGGTTTAATGCATCATAGTTTCCTGACTCATTTGGATGCAAAATTCACATTACCTTTCAACATCTATTATATTTGTGTAGACAATTTGGAGAAAATTCAGAAGAGGGAAGCTGGACAGATCTGAGTTCTATTGGGGGAGTGAGAAACCCACATATGAGAAGTTGATGTTTAGTTATAGATCCTGTTACTTTTCTGGAGGATTGGGATAAGATTCTGGCATTTCAGTTGAGATCAGGAAGCAATGTGCAACCAGGAAGGAGATAAAGATAAGCGAGCTCTTATAATGGTTTAGTTCATAAGGAGACCAAAAATGCTGTACAAGTAAACATTTCCATAATTTCTTTTCTTGATACTTTTTGAAAATTTGATATATTACCATTTATATTTTTCAAAAGAAATTCAAATAATGTATCCACATAAAAATATGTTTTTTCTTTGTCTAGAAAAAACCTGTTCAATATCTTGATTGACATGCTTTTCTTTTTAATTTAGATTTTCACCTTTACTGTGTCTTTTGCAGCTTCTCAGTTAGAACTGGTTGTGACTGCTAGAAAAAAAATGTAGAGCTGGACCTCATGGGCAGATTGGTGGCACTGGACCCCGTATGTCGCAATTTCATCAAATGTTCTGATGTAAATGTGAAACACAGAAGAAATGTCCTGGTGATGGGTAGTTTATAAAACCCTAAAACAGAGCTAAATACAGAATATTGTTATCTTTGCCCTAGTATTTTAAGATTAATTACAAATATTCCATTATGTTAATAATACAAAGGAAAATCTAATGGTCAAACCTGTTTGCATTTTCAAAGCAACGGAACTATCCTGAGTTATATCTCAACAGATGTCACAAGATAAGCGAGACCTGGCCAATATCTGTAGCTTATTTCCAGGGAAAAATCATATCCCTATCTTAAGTCTTATCTGGAAATTTCCATAAGTTTTGGAATAGACTGGGTAGGATGTTAATGCCAGTGAAGCTTTGTCTATTATGGATTTCTATAAGAACATGCTGTGTCCAGTAAATCTTAATTGTACCTGAAGAATGGGGCCAATATTTGAGTTAATTAAGTAAAACAGAATGAATTAAAAATAGAAATGTTATAAAATGCTGCTGGACATCTGCAGATGCACATGGCAGCTCTTGCTTAAGGCTGGTGTTCTGGCTGGTTTGGCATTCCACTCTATATGTATTTCATGGTGCATAGATATCATTAACGATATAGCTCCAACCATAAGTTAAGGAATGTGGGTCTGTCTGAAAAGAATGCTCATTGCTTCAAACAAAAGTAAAATACTTCCACAGCTCAGATCCGAAGAAAGTTTTGATGTTTGACCAATGGGTAAAGTTATTGGGCTATTGAACTTAATTTAGGGGATTCTTGGGAATATTTATTTGGAAGAGCATTCATTTTGAGAGCATTTGCACAGTCTTTTGTACATTTGGAAGCAATATAGTCAGAGAAAAAAACCATACCATACAATGTAAGTGACCATGCAGCAAAAAGTAAAAGTATCAATTCTGAAAGTAATATGTGCAGAAAATAGTTGACTGGCAATCATTTTGACAAATATGGTTGCACAAACCTGGAATCAAATTCTGTAAGAATCAGACTGCTAGAAATATATGAACAAACAAAAAAACTGACTTATGTTCGTTCAGTTGTCCACTGAGACTATCCACCCAACTCTAGCTATGTGATATAGTAATGATGCTGCCCACATTACCCAGAGTTCGAAGGCACCTGCACTTTAGGTGAGGAAGCCTTGTCCATGCCTGGTGTGGGTCAGTTCCCCAACATCTTGCTCTTTCTTAATGGATTAACAATAGGCACACTCCAATGCCCTCCTCTCCCAACCAGAGTTTCTCCTTGGAGTTCCCAGATCCAATCCACTGGACACTCTCAGAATTCCTGGATTCTATGTTCCCAAAGGAACAGAACACCACAGCTTACCAATGAAACCATATAACAGAACTCCATTCAACACACCACATTCAGATTTATAGAGAATGCAGGTATAAATTTACTTAAAGAACAGTGTCAAATATAGCAATCAGAAATATTGAAAACAAAGCTTACATATAAAATAAAATCATAATATGCATACAAGCCTAAACTTAATTCACAAGACAGTGTATCAAGAGAGCAAAAACTTACCCAGAATCCTTACAGCTTATTAGATCCAGGCCTGGCTGTGATCTTCCATTCATGAAACAAGCATGCTGCCCTCTTGTACTTATAATACAGAAATCCATTGTGTGCGCTGGTACATGGGATAACTCCACAACTTGTGTTTTCCTTTTTATGGGTTCCCCTGGAGACTTTGCAATCACTTGATTAGGATTTTGCTTAGACTGTAAATGGATATTTGTTGTGAACCATGCACCAAGAAGACCCTGGATCACATATGGGGCAGCCCATTTGTGCTTTTACGAACTATCCAAACAATAGCCGTTCAAACATAGCAGTTTCTGAGAGAAAGAAATGCTAGTTTTAAGGAAGATTATGGGATAAATATTTCTGTTTTGTATATTTTATTGTAGTTTCATATACTACCAGGCATAAAATGTGGCACTCTTTAGATGCATGTTAAAAATTGTGACCTAGCTCCTGGTGGGTGGTTTTTGCTTCTTTATGTGGGTTGCATAGTTTAAAAAAGTTCCAGCCAACTTATTTGGGGTTGTGGTGCCCTCCAGTGGCTTACAAAAAGATAGGGTTTTAATAATTAGTTTCTCTTGGAAGTCTTTGAGGAGTTAGCCAATTTTAAATAGGGTAATTAGTTTCTCTGGCTGTAATTTACATAACTTTCGAAAACAAACATAACCATATTTATCTAATTGCGAAAGTTTGGTATTCAGTTATCCAGATAAATGGTATAATGCATTTTTGGTTTTCAACCTGTGGTTAATTAGATGATTTCCCTAAGAATTTCACTCATTTTTCTTGGAGATTTAAATGGGGGCAAGGAAGGTGTTAGAAAGGAATCAATATTGTATAAGACTCATGTTACTGAATATTACAACATGAATATAGAAAGTCCATATATGAAAAAGATAGGGATGTTAACATGCACCCATGGACACGGTTAACGGATAAGCCCAGGCTCATCGGTTAATCCTCATGGTTACACACACCCCCGCTGCCTCTGGATCAGAGACAGGGGCGGGGAGGCAGGAGCTGGTGTGCATGGAGAGGCTTCCCATGTGTGTTGGCTCTTGTGTCACTATCCCCCCCCTTATGCCCCCCAGGCTGCTGCCTCCCACAGAGGCAGCGGGTGGGGAGATGGAGTAGGCAGGAACTGGTGCTCATGGGGAGCTGGCTTAAAAGCCAGATACCCATGAGCACAAGCTCCTGTCCCCACACACTACTACCTGAGATACAGAGGCACAAAATCACTTTTACAGTAAATATCTACCATTCATAAGCACAAGCACATGCTTAACTACCTCTCAGTCTTTAACTCTGCCGCCTTCAAAATTCCCTTCTGTATATGCCTTTTCATCACACTGCCTTCTCCCAAATATAACAGTTGTGGATTTTTAATGTGACAGTTTGGTGTGTAGAGAAAGGGGTGGTGTAGTAAAGGGAATTATGGAAGACTAGCCCTCCTAGAAGAGCAAAGTATGGTAGTTGTGGAAAACATAAGTGGCTGTGCGGGAGAAATAGGCAGTATATACTGTTAGGTGACTTAATTTTTCAATTTTCTGTTTTTTGTTAATTATGTTGTATAGTAGCTTTAACTGCTTCATGATTTTTTTATTATTTTGCTAGTTATCTTTTAATGTTTAAGCAAGCAAGAAGGAAAGGACAGGAGCTATGGGGGGAAATCAGTGCAACTCCTAACAGATTTTATCTATCGGTAGCCACACCTAAAAATTCTCTACTATAAGAAATGGACAGAAATGTGGTTTCTGACAAAGATTTTGTGCTTACGCATGCAATTTAACTGCCAGCAATTGCTGGTGCATACATTTTCAATGATGACAAAAAAAATCCTAAATTCAAATTTTCTACAAAAAAATCAAAATGTTGACCATACTGCATCTTTTCAACATCCTCCCTCCATCTGTTTTATTTTGCAGTGTGTTTTAATGGTGTCATGAACAGGGGGAGTGAACTCGGTGACTAAGGGGTTATTCAGGTACGTAAGTTATTGGGGGCCAGGACAGTCAATCAAGATAGAGGGTTGATATTTGAATTGGATATAGGTTCCCTGCCTGCTTTCTTTGTGTGGGAGAATTAAACCAGGAGTTGAGACACACAGAATGATTTAAACCCATGCAGGACTACCATGGCACTTCTCCCCCCTTTGCAAATTTAGGGCATGGGAATGGAATGAACAAAGAAAATTAGAAATCAGTCCCAGGGAAATGTGAGTCCAGGCGCGTTCAGGGTAATCTTTTTTTATTTTGTGGTTTGGTTTGAATTGCTCTGTGTGAATCTATGCCTTTCCTCCCCATTTGCTACCATCTAAGCATTGTTTGTACCAAGACTTTCTTTGTTTTTTTAATGTATTTTCCTTGATTGCTCTATAACATCTAGCAACCAAATACGCTTTATCAAGTTTATCTTTTGTTTTGTAATAAAAATAACTTATTTTAAAGTGATAATGTGTGTCCTGGAAGGTCTGTCTTTGTGCCTCTGATGGAGAGGCAGCTAGCAGAGACTGCAGCTTGTTTCTTTTTCAAGCTCTTTTGGGGCAAAACAGTTTGGGGTACTCCTGGGAGTGATTTTAAGTGTTCATCTCTGTTTTTTTAGGGATCAAAAAGCACTTGATGGTGGCAGCAAATTCCCCAAAAATCTGTGTATTAGGATTGTGGGGGGAAAGTTTTTGTAACCAGTGCCTGTAGAGGCAAGGTTTTGAAGCTCTCTTGTGGGTCCCCACCTGCTGCATTCTAGGGATGTGAAGGACGAGTTAACTATCCAATAAGCAAATGCTTATCAGATAGTCGACAGGATAGTCAACTACTTGCGTTCCCTCCCCCCCCCCCCCCGCTTGAGGCAACAAGGGGGGGGAGAACAGGAGGTACTTCAAAGCAGCAGCACCGCTTGAAGCCTGGGGCCAGACCTCAGGCTCCACGCAGTGCTGCCGCTTTCAAAAGCTGCGTTTAGCCCATGGCCAGCTGGGGTATCCCCAGGCTGTACACAGCATTTCAAAGTAGCAGCACCATGTGGAGCCCAGGATCAGTTGGGGACCCCCCCAGCTGACTCCATGCTCCGTGCTGCACTGCTACTTTGAATTGCAATGGGGAGCCCAGTGTCAGGCTCCTCATAGCATTTCAAAGTGGTAGCACCACTTGGAGCCCGGGATCACCTGGGGACTCCCCGGCTGACTGCCAGCTCCATGTGGCACTGCCACTTTGAAATGCTGCCACGGAATGCCGCACGGAGCACAGGGTCAGTGGAGGAGTCCCAGCTGATGCCAAACTCCATTCAGTGGTTTTGCCTTTGAAGTGTAGCAGCTTCAAAGGCAGAGGTCCCCTATCAACAAATTGAATAGTTGATGCAAAATGCATTCGATTAGTCAACTACCCAATACTTAACATCCTTACTGTATTCGGAGTGCCAGAGTGGGGAACAGCCACAAGTGGTATCATTGAACAAAGAACAAACGAAAATTGGGCTGCCATAGTCAAATCTCAGCCAGAGCCCAGTTTAAAACACTGACTATTGAAAAATTTGTAAAAACTTACATTTAAAATTCAGAAGACACAAACTATTGCTGAAAAATGTAACACCAAAAAGCCATCTACTTCTTATGAAAAACATGAATTTGTCACATTTTAGAAGGTATTGTTAATTATGGAACTACAACCAGCACCTCCACAAAAATATATGAATAATAGATTTACCTAGCATTGCTCTGGTCCTTTAGGGCAGGTGGCTGGAGGTGTGGGTTGTGTGTGCAGACATTAGGATTGGGGGGCTCAGGGCATGGAGTGGGGAATCTCAGGAGAATGGATGGAAGTGCAGGAGTCAGGGCACAGGGTTTGGGAGCTGTGGTGGGTCTCAGGGAAGGGGTACTGGTGCAGGAGTTAGGGTAGGGGGTGGGGGTGGCCCAGCAGCCTGGCCACTGGCTGCTTCCGGGGAGTATTGGGGGGGTCATGTGGCCTGGCCACTAGCTGCTCGGTGATGGGGCGCATTTACTTGCTGCCCCCATGTGGTCATTCTGGAATATAACTGTCTCCCCTGCTTGCTGCACCTCTGTGGTCAATCTGTCCCTGCTATCACCACCCTCCTTTTCCATTTGAAGAGAAACAATCACATTCCACACACATCCCATTGTCCTGGCACAATTTAAGTTATGATAAAAGGAAGGTGCATACCAAATTTGGTGGTCCTACCTCATATCGTCTAGGAGTTCTTGAACAAACAGATTCAGGCAAATGCACAAACACTCTCAAATATACAGTACATAACTCTTTTTAGTAAAGATTTATATAAAGTATCATTTTATAAAATACCCGTTTCAAGAAGAAAACACATACACATACACACACAGTTGCAAAACAACTTTTTTGTAGAACTCCACAGTGGATATCCATCAGTTTTTTCCAGTTGAAAATATCCTCCACACACCATTACAAAATGGACTGCCATATGACAGAGCTTTCAAAGAATTCCCAGATGAAATGTAGTGTTTATTTTGATACCATGTTTTCCACTATCTGCTAATCATTCTCTCTCTCTATGGACCAGTTCTGCAAATATATTCAAATACAATAAGCTTGGAAAGAAACCACAGCAAGAAAAAACAGCAGAGTGAGGAAACCAGTAACTACATACTTTCTCCTGCCACTACCAGCCTGTTGAACAGGAAATACTAAACAGTATGCTAAAGCATATGTTTGCAATAAAGTAACTAGCATACCCAATAACTGAGGAAATATACATAGAATAATAAGTGAGTATCACAGTAAAGCCTAAGAAAAAGCAAGCAAGCTGCAGAGATGATTTCAGGCTACCACATTTTAAAAGGATATTCTCACTAGGGAAGTTAAATATTGGTTAATTGAAAGTTGAGTAACCTCATGAATTCTTATCAGTTAGTCGACTATTATTTTATAGTCTCTGTGGGCGGGGCTGGCAGCCACTATATCAAAGGCAGCAGCATGGGATACCAGACAGGAGCTAGTCCACAAAGGGAGCCAATTAAAAACCAGCTCCCCTTGGGGACTGGCTGCCTGTTGCCTTGTGCTGCTGCCTCTGATAAAAAGTCAGCAGTGTGGGGTGGCAGCAGCCCCCTGTGTGGGGGCTGGGGACTGAGCTCCTGGACCTACCCTCCTGGCCAGCCTGCTAAAAAATGTACTGGTGGGGGAGAGGGAGAATGCATGTAGTCTTTAGCATTAACCTATGTTTTTGCTTATTGGTTAATTGACTACACTGTTATATTCCTAATTCTCATTCCTACCATTTATACATTAATGAGCAAAAGACAACCTGCCAGATTTTGCATTTGTGATTATAACAGGTTGTCTGCAATACCTCATAAGTTAATGTAAGTTATATCAACTTCAAGGAGTATCTGTACTGTAGTATGTTAGCAGAAGATGCTCTCCCAGCCAAAATATGTAGCTGGATTCAGCTTACCTTAAGCCAAGCCGCCATAGCATCTAGATTCTATGCTGAGGGAGGCTGACAGGAGCACATGCTCCTGTTGACTTCCCTTACTCCTCACAAAATGAGGACTATAGGACACTGGCAGGGGGCTGCCCTGATTGTTCAATCTGGGGCTTTACACTAGACCTGCTAAATTGAACACTAGAAGATCGACCTCCAGAGGGTTATCTTCTCCATAGAGTAGACATGCCCCCACTGACATCATTTCTGCTTCTCATTAAGGTGGAGTAATTATGCTAACAGGAGAATGCTCTCACGTTGGCATAGTACATCTTCACCAGCCATACTACAGTGGTTTTTTCCAGTATCCTGAGGCTGATTGACAGTACAATAAAACTAATTTCCACTGAAAAATTGCACTTACAAGAGCATTTTAAGGCTAGCTGAAGTAAAAAACTTAAAACACCCCTCACAGCATAGCCAATTCAACTCAGAGTAGTAACACCAAATAGAAGTCACACCGATCATGTACAAGTGAAAAAATGTAAAAGACTTCATACCCAAGGAACAAAGGTGAACAAAAAAAGCAAATAGTGTTTATATATGGGTTTCATTGGAGAATACCAAAGCAATTTATGCGATGAGGACCCAATATGGCTCGAAAAACCAAATAAAAAATAATAAATTTGGAAGCATGTTTATATATTGGCTTTTATATGTCAAAGTAACAGTATAGTACACTCTCATGAACTAAATACTTTATAAGACTGTTTTAAAAATGTTTCCAAATTTATTTTTTTCTACTAGTTTTTTTGAGGAATATTGGGACCTCATTGCATAAATTGCTTTTGTAGTTTTCAACATAAAAATGGAAGTATTACTTACTCCAGGAAGCACATATATAATGACAATTTAAATGCTATATCTCAAAATAATTGATCATTCACGGAAATGCATACATAATAGACAGACAGCAGTGATTTCTTGTTGGAAACAGTAAAAGATTCAGGGTTGTAATATGAAAAGAAGACGGGTGGTGGTAGTTGGGGACTCCCTCCTAAGAGGGACAGAGTTATCCATCTGCTGCCAAGGCCTGGAATCTCGAGAAGTGTGCTGCTTATCAGGAGCTAGAATTCAGGATGTGACCAAGAGTCTTCTAAAATTGATCAAACCTTCGGATTGCTACCCCTTTCTGCTTCTCCATGTAGGAACTAATGATATGGCCAACAATGACCTTGAGCAGGTCACTGCAGATTATGTAGAACTAGGAAGAAAGATCAAGGAGTTTGAAGTGCAAGTGATGTTCTCATCCATCCTCCCTGTTGAAGGAAAAGGCCCAGGTAGGGATCATCAAATCGTGGAAGTAAATGTGTGGTTGCACAGGTGGTGTCGAAGAGAGGGTTTTGGTTTCTTCCAACACGGGACTCTGTTCTGGGCACAAGGATTGCTAGGAAGAAATGGGATCCACCTAACCAAGAGAGGAAAGAGCATCTTCGCAGGCAGGCTTACAAACCTAGTGAGGAGGGCTTTAAACTAGGTTCATTGGGGGATGGTGACCTAAGCCCTGAGGTAAGTGGGGAAGTGGATACTGGGAAGAAACACAAGGAGGATGGAGCAACAAAGGAGGATCCTGATTCAAATGGAGAAGGTACAACAGTCAACTAATTATCTAAGGTGTTTATACATGAATGCAAGAAACCTGGGAAACAAACAGGAAGAATTAGAAGCCCTGGCACAGTCAAAGAATTATGATTTGATTGGAATAACGGAGACTTGGTGGGATGGCTTTCATGGCTGGAGCACTGTCATGGAAGGGGATAAACTCTGCAGGAAGAACATGCAGGGGAGAAAAGGAGGAGGAGTTGCACTGTATGTAAGAGAGCACTATGATTGCTCAGAACTTCAGTATATAGAGGAAGAAAAGCCTGTTGAGAGTCTTTGGGTTAAGTTTGGAGGTGGAAACAACAGAGGAGATGATGTAGTTGGTGTCTGCTATAGACCACTAGATCAGGTGGATAAGGTAGACGAGGCTTTCTTCAGACAAGAGACGCTTCCAGATCACAGGCTCTGGTTTTCATGGGGGTATTTAATCACACTGACATTTGTTGGGAGACCAGTACAGCAGTACACAGACAATCCAGGAAGTTTTTGGAGAATGTTGGGGATAACTTCCTGGTACAAGTGCTGAAGGAACCGACAAGGGGCCATACGCAGCTTGACCTGCTGCTCACAAAGAGGGAGGAACTAGTAGAGGAAGTAGATAGGGGTGGCAACCTGGGCAGCAGTGATCATGAGACGGTAGATTTCAGGATCCTAACAAAAGGAAGAAAGGAGAGCAGCAAAATACACACCCTGGACATTAATAAAGCATACTTTAACTCCCTCAGAGAATTGATGAGCAGGATCCCCTGGAATGCTAACATGAAGGGGAAAGGAGTCCAGGAGAGCTGGCAGTACTTAAAAGAAGCCTTATTGAAGGTACAGGAACAAACCATTGTGATGCGCAGTAAGAAAAGTAAATATGGTAGGCGACCATATTGGCTTACCAGGGAAATCCTTGGTGACCTTACACACAAAAAGGAAGCTCATAAGAAGTGGAAACTTGGACAGATGACTGGGGAAGAATATATTATATTTATATATATATTGCTCGAGAATGCAGGGGAGTAATCAGGAAGGCAAAAGTGCAATTGGAATTGCAGATAGCAAGGGATGTGAATGGTAACAAGAAAGGTTTCTACAGGCATGTTACCAATAAGAGAGTGATCTGAGAGGGTGTGGGAGGAGGGAGTTAACCTAGTGACAGATGATGTGGGAAAAGCTGAAGTACTCAATGCTTTTTTTGCATTTGTCTTCACAGACAAGGTCAACTCCCAGACTACCGCACTAGGCAATGCAGTATGGGAAGGACGTGGGCAGTCCTCAGTGGTAAAAGAACAGGTTAAAAGCTATTTAGAAAAGCTAGACATACTCAAATCCATGGGTCCGGATTGAATGCCTCAGAGTACTGAGAGGGTTGGCAGATCTCATTGCAGAGCCTTAGGCCATTATCTTTGAAAACTCATGGAGATTGGGAGAGGTCCTGGATGATAGGAAAAAGGCAGTGCCCATCTTTAAAGAAGGGAAGAAGGTCAATCCAGGGAAGTACAGACCAACCAGCCTTACCTTAGTCCCTGGAAAAATCATGGAAGGGATCCTCTAGGAATCCATTTTGAAGCACTTGGAAGAGAGGAAAGTGATCAGGAATAGTCAACATGGATTCACCAGGGCAAGTCATACCTGGCCAATCTGATTAGCTTCTATGATGAAGTAACTGGCTCTGTGGATATGGGGAAGTCAGTGGATGTGATATACTTTAGTAAAGCTTTTGATATGGTCTCCCATAATATTCTTGTCAGCAAGTTAAGTATGTATTGGATAAGTGGACTGTAAGGTGGATAGAAAGCTGGCTAGATTATCATGCCCAATGGGTAGTGATCAATGGCTCGATGTCTGGTTGGCCGTTGGTTTCAAGTGGAGGCCCCCAAGGATTGGTTCTAGGGCTGGTTTTGTTCAACATCTTAATGATCTGAATGAGGGGATGGATTGTACACACAGCAAGGATGACACTAAGCTGGGAGGAGAGGTAGATACATTGGAGGGCAGCAATAGGGTCCAGAGTGACCTAGACAAAATAGAGGATTGGGCCAAAAGAAATCTAATGAGGTTCAACAAAGACAAGTGCAGAGTCCTGCACTTGAGATGGAAGATCACTGTTCTAAGCACTGTTACAGGCTGGGGACCGACTGGCTAAGTAGCAGTTCTGCAGAACAGGATCTGGGAATTACAGTGGATGAGAAACTGGATCTGAGTCAACAGTGTGCCCTTGTAGGCAGGAACACTAATGGCATATTAGGGTACATTAGGAGAAGCATTTCCAGCAGATCTAGGGGACTGATTATTCCTTTTTATTCAGCACTAGTGAGGCCACATCTGTAGTTTTGTGCCCCACTACAGAAAGGATGTTGACGCACTGGAGAGAATCCAGCGGAGGGCAACCAAAATGATTAGGGGGCTGGAGCACATGAGCTACAAGGAGAAGTTGAGATATTTGGGGCTTATTTAGTCTGCAAAAGAGACAAGTAAGGGGGATTTGATAGCAGCCTTCAACTTCCTGAAGGAAGGTTCCAAAAAGGATGGAGAGAGGCTGTTCTCAGTAGTGACGGATGGCAATATCATTACCCAGAACAGGCTATACCCTATGTAGCTCAAACCATTCAGTCTTTGCTAAAACAGGGTGTCCTATGCCAATGTACTTCCACCTCAAATTATTCTATTTGGCCTGTTAAAAAAACAGATGGTTCATGGTGCCTGACTATCAATTATAGGCACCTAAATTGGGTCACGCCTACATGTGCCCCAACGTTGGCAAAAATTCCGGATCTGGTAAAGTCCTTTGACCCTCATGCAGCCTGGTTTACTGTTCAGGACATCAGTAACAGCTTACCCATAGCTCCAGAGTCTCTCTACAAATTTGCTTTCAGTTTTCAGGGTGTCCAGTATTCATAGACCAGATTGTCACAGAGCAACAAGAACAGCCCTGCACTGTTCCATGCTCATCTGCCAGCCCTCAAGAGGGGGAAACTTATGGTTCCACTGAACTGTAACATGAGCTAGACGACAAACGTAAGCTTTCTGGTCAGACTGGTGAGTCTAACCCATCCAAATTTTACTAAAACTCCTTCTCAGGCTACAGGGCCATGCTCATGCAAATAGTCAAAGCCATCAATACCACAGTGCTGCAGAGGGTCCTCACCCTGGGGAACACTGACCCCACCATCACTGGCTTTGCTGCCACAGGCTTCCCCAAACGTGGGCAAGCCATAGACGGCACCCACATCCCCATCCTGGCCCTCAATCACCATGCCTGGGACAATATCAAGAGGAAGGAGTACTTTTTGATGGTGCTGCAGGCCCTGGTAGACCATAAAGGATGCTGCACAGACATTAATGTTAGCTGGTCGGGGAAGGCACACCACGCCCACATATTCTAGAACTCGAGTCTGTTCCAGAAGATGCATGCCAGCACTTTTCCCCCTGACCACAGGATCGAGGACATGAACATGCCCATGTGCTTCCTGGGTGATGCAGCCTACCCCTTACTTCCCTGTCTGATGAAGTCCTACGTGGGCAGCCTGGACCCCACCAAAGAGCACTTCAATGCAAGGCTCAGCAGGTGCTGGATTGTGGTCGAGTGTGCCTTCAGCTACCTAAAGGGGAGGTTCAGAAGTCTCCTTACTCACCTGGACCTCAGCAATTGAAACATCCCCCATGTGGTGGCAGCCTGCTGTGTGCTCCATAACATATATGAGAGCAAGGGGAA
Source organism: Pelodiscus sinensis (assembly GCF_052426305.1). NCBI lineage: Eukaryota > Metazoa > Chordata > Testudines > Trionychidae > Pelodiscus > Pelodiscus sinensis. The sequence continues at coordinate 24,543,418 of NC_143062.1, forward strand.
GACTTTCCTTCCAGGGTGGGAGGCAAAGGCTGATTGGCTGACCAGAGCTTACAGGCAGCCACACACCAGTGCCATTCAATGAGCACATCATGGGCTGTGCTCATCCATGAGGCCTTGAGGGAGACTTTCAGCCAAGGCCAGCTGAGAGAGACTCCCCTGGGCCTTCCCACAAGAGGCCTCTGCATTTTTCTGTGTGCCTTTCTCCCCCTGCCCCCCCTCCCTATCTTTCCTCTTCCCCTGCAGACCAAATAAAGAAGCCTTTTTGTTTGAACAAATCATTCTGATTTTTTATTTGGGGATGTACAACAATGGAGAGACTAGGGAAGAAACTTGCAATGGGGGAGGAGGACTCAGAGTTGGGGCTGGGACTAGTGCCTGCCTCAGGTACCTTGGGAAGCTTCGGCTGCCCGGGAAGTCCCACTGCCACATGTTCGGGGGTCCCGGGGGGAGGGGGGAACTAGGAGAAGAAGCCAGAGGTGTGGGGGCAAGGGCAAAGAGGTGACTGGTGGCCCACTCCATACACATGGCCATGCACTCCATGACAAGTTATGGAGGAGCACATGGCCTCATGCTGTCATGACAGCTGCTCCTTCATGGTCTTCCTCCGCTCCCGGTCAGCCCAGCACTCCTCACAGTTGGCAGCCCACTCCCGGCGCTCTTCAATTAAGTCCCGGATGAGGGAATGGAGGCAGGCTATCTGGTCCTGCGCAGGTCTTCTCTGGTTCTCTTTCTATGGTGGATCTCACAGCGTCAGGAAGATGGCATGGGAGGTGGTGGATACACCACGCTCACAGCTGGGCCAGCTGTGAAGAAAAGTGACAAGAGCAGTCATTCCAAGAGACACTGTGCACGAAGGCTAGCAATCTCTGATCCAACACCAAACATCTCGGTTCAGATGATGACTATGTGCTTTGAGAAAGGCCATCTGTTGCCTAGACTGCAGGCACTTTCTATCCCCATGTTCTGGGGACAAGCAGCCAGGAGCCTGCGGGCGGGAGTGGGGGGTCTGGGATGACTCAGCTTCCTTCCTTGTCCCGCACATGCTGGGTCCAGCAGTGGCGGTGTCCCACAGAAAGAACTTTTATCCTTGCCCACTAGAGATGGGCGGAGCATTTGGGGGAGATGGGTTTGAGTGGCAGATGCTGCTTTCCAGAGATAATGCTACTGGGATCTCCTCCTCTTCCTCTCCCAGCAGGTTCCATGCAGGGGATCAGTCTCCTCCACATTTCCGCACTTTACTGGGAACGGATGGTGCCTGAGAGTGCGGGCATGAGCCTTTGCCATGTGCAGCACTACTGTGTGTTTCCAAGACCACACCCTCCTTAGTAATGGCTTGTTGTGGGAAGGTGTCCCACCACAGAAACTGAAGACAGACATGCCTGTCCAGGAACCTTTTGAGAAGGAGCGAGGGGTTCCTGTGTGAGTGTCATAGAGCTGTGTGCTCTGGACTGGTGCTCCATTTGCACCCACATGCACAGGCTGTGGTGCAACACCCAACCTAGAAGACTGAGCGAGGAGCATGCAGCCCCTCTGAGCTCAGTGCCTGCCCCCATGTGTGTATAGGAAACCTTATGGACTAACCTGAAGTGCCTTCCCCAGGATCATCTGAGCTCTGGGAGACATCCCGGGAGGTGGGGGACTGGCTCCAGCTTAGGATCAGCTCCTGGCTGGCCTGTTCCTCCTCATTCACAACCCTGTCCTTGTGGAGGTTGATGGGCGTATCCCGGCTGGAGTTGGATGATGACCGGGGCGGGAGGGAGGGAATGACTTAAACCCCCCTCTTCCCAGCATGGCATCCAGCTGCTCATAGAAGTGGCAAGTGTGCAGCGTTGCCCCAGAGCGGGAACTTTGCTCCCTGGCCTTTGTGTACAACTGGCAGAATTCTTTTAATTTTCATCTGGGAATGGTCCAGGGAGTTGGTTTGCCTTTTCTCCGTAAGGTGGGTGGCCATCCAGCTGTACACGTCAGAAAGCTGACCCTTGGTGCAGAGATCCTGGATGTTGGTCTCCTCATCCCAGACCTCAATCTCTGCACCAGTCCAGGCCGACGCCTTCTTTTGCTCCTGGCCAGGGACATCAGAGGGTGTTGTGGGAGTGCTGGCAGCCGAGGGGAGGTGTAGAGAAAGTGCTGGGGTCTGCAATGGCTCCTCTGAAGGCTGCTGTGTGGCATGGGTCTAGCAGGGCAGGGCTGCTGTGGCACTACAAGCCCTTCCCCTTCTGCCTGCAGCTTTAAACTCTGCAGGAGAAGGAGAGCATTGGAGTTGTCAGGAGTGTGGCCAGGGCGGCCACAAGTGCAGCTGAGAGAGGCTATTGGAGGCCAATTATTTTGAAATAGTAGTAGCTGAGTATCCACACTAACAGTATTTTGAAATAATTTCAAAATAAGCATTATTCCTCATGACGAGGAGTTGTTATTTTGAAATAACCAGGTTTGGTAGTGTGAATGCTTCCCTTGTTATTTCAAAATAAGGTGAGTTATTTCCAAATAACTCACTATTGTAGATCAGGGCTTAGAGACTAACGAAAGTATATGTAGTACCATCAGCTTTCATAGGCAAAACCCACTTCTTCAGATGAGCTTGAGACAGACAAATTTGGCTGTCCCACTGAAATTTTTAAATAATCAAATCAGCTCTAAAAATATTCCCACTAGATGGCAGCAACATACTGTTGACAAATTTAAAATATATTAATTTGTAAGATACTATTCTCCAAATATTAAAAGCATTATAGAGACTTCTTTAGATAAGACAGAATTTGTAGAAAATAATAATCTTGTATTTAGATAGCACTGTTGAACCTAGACGATCCCAAAGTGCTTATGAATCATATACAGACAAAGTTACACATTGTACTGAAAGAAGCGCTTTGGGATCAAATGTAGTGACTTTTAGGATTGGAAATGGTCGAAAATGCAGACTAAATTTAGATAGGTATAAAACACTTAGGCCTGGTATACATTAGGAATTTAGATCACATTTACCTGGATAAGGTTGATTTTCTAAATTATATGGCTACACTACCAAGCCTGTCAAATTGACCTTAAGGACCCTGAAAGTTGATGCTGGTTACTCCTGATTTTACAAGAAGTTACGCTATTCCTGACTTTGCATAGTCGTATTACAATACTGTAAACCCAGCCCTAGAAAAAGTTGAGATTATTGGCCTCTGGCAGGCATTCCACAGTGCCCCACTCTGACTGCTCTGGCCAGAACTTGCGCCTCGACTGCTCTCAAGTTGAACAGGAAAAGTCCTGGGAAAATTTGAATTTCATTTCCCACATGGCCAGCATTGCAAGCACATCTCAGAGCGAGCAGTGCACCATGGCACACATGGCCATGACTTTGACCAATTCAAATAGTGATGACATCAAATACTATTCCCATGGGCTCCGGTTCCCAGGGGCAGAGAAGAGCACCAGCGTGGAGTGGCCTGGAAATCTTGAACCTCAGTGAGGTGTGAGGAGTGGAATCCATTCTTTCAGAGCTCTTAACCACACGCAACAAGCAGCTGGTTCAGGGGATGACCAGGAGTGCCAAGTCAGAATCAAGGAGCTTGAGGCAGTCCTACCACAAAGTGAAGGAGGCTAACCAACAGTGTTGTGCAGCACCTTATAGATTCTGCTTCTACAAGTGGCTGGATGCTATTCTGGGGTGGCTTCCCCAGCCTGACTGTGGTGTCAGTATGGAGGATAGCATAGTGGTGGAGGAGGAGGAGAATGGCCATCCAACAATCGAGGAAAGCCAAGATGTTCGTGACACTGGAGCCAGTCCCATCCTCCCAGTTTGTCTCCCAGATGAGCACCAATCCCAAGGAGGGCACATCTGGCAAGTTCACAATTTTTTTCTTACTACAAGTGGATTAAGGCAGATGACACCAAACTGGGTGGGGTTGCAACTTCTTTGGAGGATAGGGACATAATTCAAAATGACCTTAGCAAGTTAGAGAAATGGTCAAAGGTAAACAGGATGAAGTTTACTAAAGAGAAATGCAAAGTGCTCCACTTAGGAAGGAACAATCAGTTCCATACATACAAGATGGGAAGCGACTGTCTAGGAAGGAGCATGGCGGAAAGGGATCTAGGGGTCATAGTGGACCACAAGTTGAATATGAGTCAACAGTGTGATGCTGCTGCAAAAAAAGCAAATATGATTCTAGGTTGTATCAACAGGTGTGTTGTAAGCAAAACTCGTGAAGTCATTCTGCCGCTCTACTCTGCACTAGTTAGGCCTCAGCTGGAGTACTGTGTCCAGTTCTGGGCGCCACATTTCAAGAAGGATGTGGAGAAATTGGAAAGGGTACAGAGAAGAGCGACAAGAATGATTAAAGGTCTAGAGAACATGACTTATGAAGCCAGGCTTCATGAATTGGGCTTGTTTAGTTTGGAAAAAAGAAGATTAAGGGGGGACATGATAGCGGTTTTCAAATATCTAAAAGGGTGTCACAAGGAGGAAGGAGAAAATTTGTTCCTCTTGGTTTCTGAGGACAGGACAAGGAGTAATGGGCTTAAAGTGCAGCAAGGGAGGTTTAGATTGGACATTAGGAAAAAATTCGTAACTGCCAGGGTGGTCAAATATTGGAATAAATTGCCAAGGGAGGTGGTGGAATCTCCCTCTCTGGAGATATTTAAGAACAGGTTAGATAGACATCTGCCAGGGATGGTGTAGACGGAGCTTGGTCCTGCCTTGAGGGCGGGGGGCTGGACTCGATGACCTCTCGAGGTCCCTTCCAGTCCTATTATTCTATGAAGGCAATTGGGTGTGATGTGCAGTGTGCTCTGTACCTACATGGCATGGCAGGCCCGAACAGCTTGTTAATGTGTCTGCAGATTGAACAGGAGTCTTCCTGGCATGTCTCCATGAAGCTCTCAGATAGGAACTCTTTGATCCTGCTCATAAGGATTTGGTGATTTCCCACACCAAGCCACCAGTAGTGGTTTGGTGTCATTGAATCACAAAGCATTGCAGCATAAGGTCCAGGTTTATCACCACATTCAGTCAGGATTTGCTCCTGATCACTGTGTGATTCGGAGAAGACTGACATCTCTCATGACAACCTGGATGAAGGAGAAGGGAAGCTGTTAACACTCTCACTAGGAAGCCACATGTACCAAACACAAATTCTCTTCTTCCTCCCGCAGGCTGGGAAAGTAGCACTCTAGTCAGGTGTCTGCTGGACCCAGCATGTACTGAACACAGAGGGAAGCCATCCTGCCCTGTCCCTCCCCCCAACTGCAGGCTCCTGTGGACTGAAAAAGTAGCAGTGTGCCAGACTCAGCATGTGCCAGACACACAGGGAAGCCGCCCTGCCCTCTCTCCTCCTTCCCACCTGCAGGCTCCTGCCCTGGCTGGCCCCTTAACATGCCTGCCTGCTTTAGAAGCGCTTGAGTCCAGATGCTCACCTGAGAACTCTGTGCACCTGCTGTAAAGTGTCCACTTTAAAGCAAAAATTTAGCCTTGCACAAGGCTGTTATTTTGGGAGAGCTTGGAGGGTAGGAGAGCGGGTTAGAGAGAGCAGCAGCCGTGCATACCAGGAAGCAGCTTGATTTTTCTTCCAGTTCCGTTGATAAGGGAGCAAGGGGAAAGTACTTGGATTCCATGCATGCCTCTCATTCTTGGCTGGTGAAGGGAGTGAGCAGAGGAGTAATTCACAGATGGGAAGAAATGCAAGCTGCATCCTGGTACTCATTGCTGCTGCCCACCCTTGCTTTCCTGACATGGCGCCCTTGGCCTTGCACATAACATCTTCATTTTCTTTAGAGACACCTTTGATGTAGGGTAACTGATTAGGGCTAGGCTTAACACAATGTGTGCCCTTGTAACTTTTCATTGCAACTGGGACTGCTGCCAGCTCACTGCATACTTGCCCTCTTCCAGCATCTATCCACCCGGCTCAGATCTACAGGAAAAATGCACAAAGGACGACTTGTTCAGGGAACAGGTGGAATGCATGAACTCCCTCATGGAGGAGATGCAGGCAGAGCACCAGGACTGGATCACAGAATGCCAGGACAGGAGAGCAGCAGGGAGCAGTAGGAGAGGCAGCAGAAGACCATCTTTGCCTCTCTGACAGCTGTGATGGAGTACCTGGCTGCATGTCTAGAGAGGGCCTCCTCCCAGAATCCCATTCATCATGACGACAACATATCTGTCCTTCCCCAGTTCTGTTGTTTCCACCCCCAGGGTCTGCTGGGGCCCCACGACATCGGGGGTGGGATGCAAGGTCAGGGCAGCCTTACCTTTCAGGATCTCGGGAGGCAAAAGACTGTCCATCGTACGTTTCTGAGCCCGCATCCCCACACCTCTTCGGGTTCCCACTTCTCATTTCCCAGCTCTTTTCCCCAAGAAAAACTTAAGTTCTTTGAACAGTGCATTAAAGGCAAACACAGGAAATGCAAGGGAAACTTGTTGAGAGCCACATGGAAAAATCTCAAAACTGGCCGTGCATAAAACTCCTTCAAGGCCCCTCTGATTTGTGCTGTCCCACGCTGGGTTCTCCTTATCAACTGGTGTCTGGCTACTCAAACTCGCTGGCTAGGTGTTCTGTCTCAGCATCCCACTTTGCCAGATAATTTCCCCCCTTGCACTCACAAAGATTATAGACCACACAATAGGCTTACACCACAAAGATAACATTGCATTTGCTGAGGTCCAACTGAGTCAGAAGACTCCTAAACCTAACCTTTAAATAGCCAAATGCACATTCAACCACTAGTCTGCACTTGCTTAGCCTGTAGTTGAACTTCTTGCTGGGGTCCAGGTTGCCTTTGCACGGCTTCACAAGTCACAAGAGCAAGGGGTAAGATGGGTCACTGAGGATTAACAGTAGGCATTTCCACCTCTCTGATTCTGATTTTCCTGTCTCAGAAAACATCCCACTGTGCATCTTTCTGAGGAGACTGGTGTTCCTAAAGATGCATGTGTCATGCATCTTTCCCAACCATCCCATGTTGATGATGGTAAAATGGCTCTTGTGATTCACCAGCACCTGCAGCACCATGAAGAAGTACCTCTTGTGGTTTATGTACTCCTTGGCAAGGTGGTCAGGAGCCAAATGCGGATGTGTTCCATCTAATGCTCCACTGCGGTTAGGGAACCCCATCGCAGCAAAGCAAGCCACATTACCCAGAGTCAAAACCCTCCATAGCAGAATGGTATTGATCACCTTGGCTACTTGTAGAACAGCCCCTACTGTAGATTTCCCCACTCTGAATTGATTTCCCACTGAACAGTAGCTGTCTGGGATTGCAGGCTTCCAGAGGGCTATTGCCATGTGCTTTTCCATAGTCAGAGCAGGTGTCATTTGGGTATTCTGGCATCTCAGGGCAGGGGAAAGCTATTTGCAAAGTTCAAAGAAAGTGGCCTTGTGCATTCAGATGTTTTGCAGCCACTGCTGATCATCCCATCTCTGCATCATAGTGTAGTCCCACCAGTCTGTGCTTGTCTCACGGAACCAGAACTGGCATTGCACTGTGTCCGGGGGTTTAACTGGCAGCTATGCTTGCATGAGTACCAGGGCTTGCATAAGCAGTGATTCTGTGCCACGTCAAGATTCGTCCGCTTCCTGGAGGAGCAACAGATGGGTGCTCTTGAAGTACTGAGCCATGAGGTGCACCACAGCACTCATCAGCATCACTATGGTTTACTGCACCTGGGATCCATGCTCACATTGTGGTGTCTGCGCTGGAAACCAGGGCACACGAAGGCATTAACAGACTGCTTCCCATTGGTCTCACGCAAGAGAAGGAGGGATTAGACAAGTCTATTGTGGGACACTGACAATATGAACCCATAACCATCCACTTCACAGTTTTGGTCCCAGCAAGCACCAGGAGCATAGCTTAGAATGGAAAGCGGTCCACAGCATATTGCTCTCTAAGTTGACGGTAGGCTTCTTAAAGGGGAACTGTTACTTCAGATATTTGATTCTTCCCCAGAGTGAGGGAACAGACCTTTGACTTTGCGAAATTGGGTGCCCAGACACCGACCATAATAGATTGAGCCTTATCTCATAGTGTAGGCATAACCTTAGCCAAATTAAATTTGACTTAAGTGTTGTGGTTAACACTTTGACATAATGGTTTACAAAAATCTCATTCAGCCATTTACTTGATTTCTGGTTGTTCTGATGTCCCACATTATTCAATGTGGAGCATATTAACAAATGTGGATAGCATTAGTGTATTTGATAAAAGTATGCTTTATTTATTTTTAAAAAGGCTGCCCTCCTGGACTCTAATCAGTTGATTTGTTCTCCTGTAGGGATAACATACTAATGTATTGAAAATGATTCCTCCAAATGGAAGTGACTCCCCATAATTTGTTCCCCACAACTTAAAGTGTTTAGATGTATTATTAATTCTTCTTATTATTATTAGTTAAGATTGTTAAATGTTTAGATTTATAATTATTATTGCCCCTTTAGAATATAATGTATTAGGTTATGTAACTTAGAACTGTTAAGAATATAATCCTATGTAGCCAGAAACAGCCCCCCCCCCACCCCAGGGCATGCTCAAGCTTGTGCAAGGGGCTGCTTGAAATTGACATTGCAGAGATACATTGTAACAATGCATTGTCAAGCCACTAACTCTGCTATGGGAGCCAAGCCCTGTAATTGACTAAGGGTATTGTTACATAATTGATGCCTGTTCTCTTTAAAACAGGGGTGTCCAAACTTTTTTCAAAGAGGGCCAGATTTGATGAAGTGAACATGCGTGAGGGCCGACCATTTTGCCTGACATTCTTTGAACCATTAAAATTAAATGCAAATTAACTATTTTATGCAAAGTTTATTGCAAACGGCATACTTTTCATTTCGTCACATGGATGACAAATCTAAACAGGTGTTAAATCACTCTGCCTTTCATATCTGAAGGCCAGATGAAAAAAAAAATCCAGGAAGCTGAAATATATGTCAGGAACATTGTAAAGTACATTACATATTATTGGTAATAAAGGTTGTCTGTCAACTTTTAAGTTCAAAAAATATGAACAGGAACATAACACCAAGTATACATGTTGTGTCCAAATATATTTATAACTGATTTAGACCAACTGACTTTAACTGAGATTTTACAATGTATTCATCTCAATACATATGGATTCGTTGGAGGCCATAAAAGATAGATATTGCCAAATTACCTGGGGGGCCGTATTAAACCGGAACACGGGCCGCAATTGGCCCGCGGGCCGGACTTTGGACATGCCTGCTTTAAAACATTGTAACTTTACTTAGCACTCAGAGAATGTTTTAAGCAATACCACCCAGAAACTTTTGTAACTACAACTTTTATTATTATACAAAATACTGTATGAATGTATGAGAGTGTGCTTGGACAATGAATGAATGGTTCTGAGAGGTGCCAGCCTGAGAATACAGCAACAAAGGGCTGAAGAAGGCATCAGGTGCCAGTGCAACCAAAAGGTGTCAAGTGGAGAAAACCAAGTACTGGAGGTCCACCCGATGAGATCACTGACGAGCACCTGGCAGCTACCCTGGAGACATCAGCATGATGCAGCAATTTCCATAGACTGGCATGGGAAGAAATTCCTATAAGAACTGGACTAAAAAACTATGGAATCGGAGTCCAAGGTTCTGCTGCCAGCCTACCAGGAGCTTCAGATGCGCATCTGATCAGGACTTCGCTCCCCACTACCATCACTTGTGTACAGAGTACCTGGCCAGTATTCTGTCACAAGCAACTTCCAGGCTGGTAACTATACACAGAACTTGAATGAATGGATGAATGGTTATATATATAAGTGTATAAGGGTTAAGTAGTGATAGGAATAAGTAGTTAAACAACGTTGTTTGCTTCTATCTTTTCTTTATTTGTTATTATTATCTTTACCATAAATGTGGCTTTTTGCCTTATCCCCCTCATAAGATCCTGCTTGCTTTTATTTGGTATAACACTCCCCATTAGCAAAGATCACTGCACACCATTGCTATGTGGCAACATTAAAACATCTCTCCATTGTCTCCTTAATGGCAGGTGTTTTATACCAATAGGATTTCATCCACACTACTGGTTTATACTAGTATAGTTCTCTGGGAAAAAAACATCACCTTACCAAAATAGATGTACTAGTACAAAACTATGTTTAGAATAGTCCTACATATCATATCACTTAAGTTAACTTGTTCATTTTTCTTTGCATTGCAGTCCCCAACCAGAATCTGGAACCTCAGTGTGGTAGGGGGTGTAAAATTTTGAAGCAACAGCTATCTTTCTGTCTTTACATGTTTACAATCCAAATAAGACAGACACTGAGTGGGGAACAGTAATACATGTGTTAATTTTGAAAGCCAACATTTAAAAGCAAACCCTGATTGATATTTGTCCCCATATTAGACTGAGCTCATGCTTCAGTACTTTTCTATATCTGGCCATGAGGTCAACTTAATCATCCATCCAGATATTTTGGAATCACTCTACCTTAATATTAGCATTTACACCCAGCATTGCTCGGGTACTTAACCCAATTACTTTTTTTATCTTAAAAAGAAAATGTTTATTTTCATGCTTTATTTAAATTGTATTTTTCAAAAACTCCAGTCATTTGAAGTGGGCTGTGCCCACGAAAGCTCATGATACTATCTACGTGTTTTGTTAGTCTATAAAGTGCTACCAGACAGTAGTTTTTTTCTGTACAGACTAACTCAGTTACCCCCTAAAGCTTCTGTTATTTTTATGATAATTTTTATTTCGGATTTCTTTGATAGACAAACACTCTCAAATATATAGTAAATTATGAGCATGTGAGTTCTGATTCAACTGTTGGTCCAAATTAAAGTTCTAACTGTGATCATCTCCTTTTGTGATCAGAGGACACTGTTTGGAAGTCTTGAACTTCTACTACACTAGAACTTAAGGCTACGTCTAGACTGGCATGATTTTCCACAAATCCTTTTAACAGAAAAGTTTTCCGTTAAAAGCATTTGCAGAAAAGAGTATCTAGATTGGCATGGGCACTTTTCCGCAAAAGCACTTTTTGCAGAAAAACGTCCGTGCCAATCTAGAAACGCTTTTGCGCAAAAAAGCCCCGATCGCCATTTTCGCAATCGGGGCTTTTTTGCACAAAACAAATCTGAGCTGTCTACACTAGGCCTTTTGCGCAAAAGCTTTTGCACAAATGGACTTTTGCCCGAACGGGAGCAGCATAGTATTTCCGCAAGAAGCACTGATTTCTTGCATGAGATCGTCAGTGTTCTTGAGGAAATTCAAGCGGCCAGTGTAGACAGCTGGCAAGTTTTTCCAGTTTTGCCAGTCTAGACACAGCCTAAGAGTTACAAATTGACCAATTAGCTACACACCTCATTTGGAACTGGAAGGACATAATCAGGACTCAGCAGAGAAAATAAAAGGAGGGAGGTGCAAATACAGTATTGTACTGTGTTAAACAACTACTAATAAAGGGAAAGTTTAAAAAAATTGACAAGGTAAGGAAACTTTCTATGCATGCTTCATTTAAATTAAATTTTCTTTGAATAGTAAAGTTTCAAAACTTAAGTCAATATTCAGTTGTAACCTTTTGAAAGTACTATAACATTATGTTCAGAGTTATGAACATTTCAGTATTACAAAAACAAAACAGTCTCCATTCTAAGATGTTCCTAACTTTGAGATTCTACAGTATTTGAACTGGGACAGTTTATACCTCTCAGCTATTGTTTAAGGCTGCATGCAAATTTAGGAAGAGAACATCAAATATTCTTTACTTTAAAAGGTTGCCCTCAACTGTAATGTTGAGGTAATTATTTAAAAGTGTAAACTTGGATGCTGTTGCAGTTGTGTAGTGCAGTCAATTTCACGCAAATTCCATAGTTATGGAATCAAACCATACAACACTTATATTAGACTAGTCTATTTAAAGTTTGGCCTAAATATGGCCGTGTCTTGAGTTTGGAAATCTTGTTAGCATCTCCACACAAAACAGTTCCTTGGCCATTGTGACCAGTGCCTTGCTATTCTGTAAACTGTTTTCTAAATAATCCAACAAGCCCTGATGTACATAAAGCTTTCCCATGTGTTGAAAAAGAGTATATAGACAGACGCACGAGGGTGTACTCCAGTGAAGCTTTATGCCCGAGTGTGGATTTGTCAATGCATGCAACTACAGGATGGTGGCCCATGTTATTTTGTACAAATTTGTTGAACACTAGGTCTCTACCTAAACTAAAATCCTCTTGTTTTTAAACTGATGGTAACATTTTTCTTAGCTCACAGGGAATATCCAACCTGTATAAATTGTGCTGGTCTCAAAAAACTAGGGAAATATTTCGTAAACATTTCTACCAATGTCCCTCCCAACTCTCTGAAAAAATTTCCATAAAAATTATGAAGTTAAAAAACTGTTGTCCAACACTGGGTATATTACCCAGTTCAGTTAGAACCAAAATATCAAAATTGCTTAGACTTAAAGTTTGTGAATGATACCAAGCTGGGAGGGGGTTGCAAGTGCGTTGCAGAATAGCATGAAAATTCAAAATGATCTGGACAAACCGGAGAAATGATTTGAGGTAAATAGGATGAAATTCAACAAGGACAAATGCAAAGTACTCCACTTAAGAAAGAACAATCAGTTTCACACATACAAAATAGGAAGTGACTATTTAGCAGAGAGTACTGCAGAAAAGGATCTAGGAATCCTAGTGGACCACAAGCTAAATAGGAGTAAAAGGCATGCCACTGTTGCAAAAAAAGCAAAAATGCTTCTGGGATGCATTAACCAGGAGTGTTGTAAGCAAGACACAAGAAGCAGTTCTTCCACTCTACTCCTCACTGAGTAGGCCTCAGTTGGAGTATTGCGTCCAGTTCTGGGCACCACATTTCAGGAAAGATTTGGAGACGGTCCAGAGAAGAGCAAAAAAATGATTAAAGGTCTCTCTAGAAAACATGAGCAATGAGGGAAGACTGAAAGAACTGGGTGTGTTTAGTCTGGAAAAGACAAGACTGAGAATGGATTTTACAGCTTTCAAGTACCTAAAATGGGATGTTAAAAGGAAGAGGGACAAAATTATTCTCCTTACTTCTGAGGATAGGACAAGCAGCAATGTGTTTAAATTGCAGCCCTGGGAGGTTTAGGTTGGACATAAAAAAAAAAACCAACCCAAACCCTTCCTATCAGAGTGGTTAAGCACTGGAATAGCCTGCAGAGATTGTGGAATCACCATCATTGGAGATTTTGAAGAGCTGGTTAGACAAACTGTCAGGGAGGATTCAAATGGTGCTTAGACATGCCATGAGTGCAGGGGACCGGACTTCATGACCTCCTGAGGTCCCTTCCAGTTCCGATATTCTATATTAAATACTGGTGAAAACCCTATGTACATTCAGCAGTAATGGGCTCCTCAGATAATAAACAAAACTATTAAAAACCAAAACAGTCTCATGTAATTTATTTGAAATGCTTCCAAAAGTTTAAGGCCATTATACACAAATATTTCACTAAACACATACATTCCATCCTTTCTTCCATAAGTCAGTATTTTACATACTTTTTGCTAACGCTTGGGCCAACAGTTGTCATACCAAAAGTTCATAGCCTAATATATTTTATATTTTCTCCACCTATAAACTGTTCCTTTGTCCTGCTGTTCTTCACTGGCATGCTCAAACATTCAACTCTAAAAATGAAGCAGTTTAAATAAATTACATTCCTGCAATAGAAAAAAATCATTGTTTTAAAAACTATAAATACAGAAATATGTTCTACAGGGTAAAACTGACCACAGTATTTTTTTTTTTTTAAAGTAACATACCTTGTTTTTATATTGATTATCTTGCCACACTGATTCATTTAATGAACTTCATGATATATGTACAAGGTAAATGACAATTATTTACTGCTCTTCCTGTAAACTTGTAAGACACATGAAAAACATTTTTGGCAATAATTTAGTAATTTTATTACTTGTGCCAGTGTGTATCTAATTTGCACAGGTTATCCTGAATTTTTAGGATCATGTCAATTAATAAGGATAGACATTTTTCACTTTATATTACCATTCAGTAGATTGGCATTATTTTCTGCATTCAGAAATAAAGATGAACCAAGAATTTCTAAAATAGGCTGCTGCTGAGTATTTTAGATTGCATTTTAAATTGGCTGATCTGCCTCATCATAATGAGTCAGGTCACATATAAATTTAATTAAAACAGCCACCAGAAAACACAGTGGGTTCCAATTACAGCATGAGATTACATGCAGCAAAATTAAAAAAAACAAAAAACCAAAACGTAAATTTGACAAAAATATAAAGGATGTGATATTTCCTAAAGGAAAATCAATTTCCTTTTTATTTAAACTTTGTCTCCGAAGGGGTGTTTGTACAGCACCATTTATACGAGATTATGTCTCCGTCTTAAAAAGCAACTATAATTGTAAACAGTTATTTACACAAATTCTTGGGAAGTTTTAACTTGAGTGGTGCTAAAAGTAACAGTAAGTCAACAGAGTGCAAAATGCTGCCTGGCCTATTCCAGTGGTTCTCAACCAGGGAATTGGAGCCCCCTGATTGGCAGACCCCCTGAACCCTGCTTGTGACCATAGGTTAGGGTTTGGTTTCCCTAGGGGGTTACAAGCAGGCTTTAGGTGGTCTACCAATCTGCACCAGTGTTAGATTTGTGGGGCCCATGGCAGAAATCAGGAGTGGAGCCCCACCCAGAACTGAATCAAAAGCTTCAGCATTTTACCTTCACAGGGTAGCATGGAACTCCATGAAGTTTCCCTGCTTGCTACCCCCTAACATTGGCCCTGACTTTTATATGCTGAAAACGTTTCTTGTGGCAAAAGTGGGCCATGGAGTTTTTATAGCATGCTGGGGGAACGGGAAGGCCCTCAATAAACAAGTTTGAGAACCCAATGCCTATTCAATGATCTAATGTTTTTATAGATTCATTCTATCCAAGGCAGAATTACACAGAATTATACAGGACACTGTAAGAAAACTATCCACCTTTTATTTACAAACACCCAACATTCCCAGCATTTAACTGTTAACATTGACTCTTCAGTTGATTTTATTATTATGGGCTCCGATACATAAACCATGGACACCTTACATTGTCCCTTCAAACTGACCAGATTGCTATATTGTTTTGCTGGATCTTCACACAGCGCTTCATACTTATTATGATTAATCCCTGCAGAGTCACTGTGGACATGACCTACTCTTTACATTTCCTGTTGAATTACTACCACAAATAGTTAACTTACCTTATTCCAGGATGTTATTTTTGTATACATTTGCCCTTCTGAAAAATTTGAATGCCTTTCCTAATTAAATGTGGCCTTCAATACTGCTTTTAAGACCCACTACAAAATCCCTGTCTTTAGGTGCCACATTAGAGGTCAAATAGAACACTAAACATGAAGAGAGACTCCTTATGTAATATACGTATAAACAGTAGTTTAGAGATTCTTTCTACCAGCAGGACAATGAAAGTAACTGGTAAAGTACCTCTTTCATCCACCCAGATCTTTATGGAAATATCACAGGATAGGAAATGTAACAGATTCCAGCTTACACAATTGGCAGTTACAGTACTGCACACAAAGGTACAAATACAAGAAAGATTGTGTTGATATGTCACAAAAAAGTGTTAAAAGTGCTTTTCCAAACTGCTCCATTTATGGAATGCAAATACTGTACAGGTAAGACAAGTTTATTTCCATGAAGTATAATTTTCTGTCAAATGTTGGTTTCTATCTGTTTGTCATTTTCACATGAGTTTATCTGTTCCATGCGTTCACAATCAATGCTGACTTCACTAGTGTCCATACTACAGTCTGACTCATTGTCTGATTGGTCCATTTGCTCAAGCCTGTTTTCTCTCTGTTGTACCCTATTCCCCTTTGGGGATATTAGGCAATGTTCTTCTGAATTCAGTGTTCCAGTCTCTCCTTCACACAGAACTGTTTCTTTGGCCTGTCGGATACAGTTAAGCCACTGTTGTTTGTTGAAGGAGTCATTGGCTTGTAGCGAGTGGGACTGGCTTTGCGATCCACTTTTGAAGCTGATTCTAAAGAAGTTTTTAACTGAAAAAAGAGAAGATGTCCATGGCTTGCTTTGGTTGCGTGCATTTTTAGTAAGAGAGTACATTAAAATACTATCAAGTTCTTGAGCTTACTGTGTTGCTTCGCCAGTGCTAAGTTAGAAATACATAGAATAGCAAGAGCCAGGGGAAAACCCAAAGACCATGTGTCCCTCCTACCTCTGTAGGGCAGTGAGGGGCAACCCCAGATACTAATGGAGTTGTTAAAAATGTCATGCTTGCTAGGTTAATTACTTTAGAGTTTAGCCAATATAGCGGTGTTCTACATGCATAAAACCAGCCACTAGTGCAAGGGGGGGGAAACTCCAGCTCGGGAGCTGGATGCAGCCCCTCACTTACCTGGACCTGGCCTTCAAGGCTCAGGTTCTCCCCCAGCTTTGGGGAGCCTGCACTAGTGTTCCAGCACCCGCTACGGGGCTGGAG
This sequence comes from Pelodiscus sinensis, assembly GCF_052426305.1. Classification (NCBI taxonomy): domain Eukaryota; kingdom Metazoa; phylum Chordata; order Testudines; family Trionychidae; genus Pelodiscus; species Pelodiscus sinensis. The sequence continues at coordinate 24,559,903 of NC_143062.1, forward strand.
CTCACAAAATCTAGCCTGGGCCTCCCTAGACTCCGGTGTGCAAGAGGAACGTGGGGTGTGTTTTTCTCCTTCTCAGTTGGGGGCCACTACTGTGCGGGTTGGTTTTTTGCTTCTCACTTGTGTGCAGCCCCCAACTGATTTTTCTGTGGGTCAGTGGCCCCCAGCCTAAAAAAGGTTCCCTATCCCTACACTAGTACCTAAACTTGTTGACTTTTATGCCTGTTTCACCTTTTCAAGCATGGACCCTTAAACAGCTCAGTCAAGTTGAAGCTACCCCCATAGCCCTGTGGATCCTCTCTGGCTAGAACTGCTAGGGATGTAAAATCCCGTTTCATCAGTTAAATGTTACGTTTAACCAGTTAACCACTTACACAGGATCCTGTGGGTAGGGGCCACTCTGGCCGGGCTGGAGCAGCCCCTCTGCCCACGGTGGGCTCAGCTGGACTGGAGCGGCGCATGGCTGCTCAGACTGGGCCCACCACACCATTGTGTTGCAAGCAGGGGGCTGCTCCAGCCAGGCCAGGCCCACCACACCACTGGTGGGCAGGGAATTGCTCCAGCCCACCTAGGCTGGAGGGCCCCTGACCTGTGGTACAGAGAAGCAGGCCCAGCCAGGCTGGAATACAGATGTAAAATCTCATTTAACTGGTTAATCAGTTAAATGTACTGGTTAACTGATTAAAGGAGGGGGAGGGGGAGAGAGTAGGTGATGGGACCACTCCAGCCCAGTTGGAATGGAACAGCCTGCCCACCGCAGCTGGGCTGGAGCAGGCCCCCCGCACCCATCCTAGCTTGGAATGCCCTCAACCCATGGTGCAGCACTGTGGGCCTGGCTAGACTGGAGCAGCCCCCCGATAACATATGGTAGGGGGCTCCAACAGGGCTGCTGGCTAACCTGTAACCAGTCAGCATCACCTGTGAAGGGTGATGCTTACTGGTTAAGCAGTGACTTCCCTAACAACTGCCCTGCAGAGTTCTACAATTTCACTTTTGCTTCCTACTGGAAAGCCAGGACTTGTTCCTGCAACAGCTTGGGCCCACTCTTATCTGCACTCCACAACATAGATCAGTCACGCAAATTCAAAATTATTCTTCAGAAAAATTAAATAAGACTAAAAAGTGATTTGTGATGAAACATGGTTAATTGTAGGCATTGATTCTGCAAACACTTAACATGCGTAACTTGAATAATGAGTACTAGTTACTTTACAAGGATGACTCACATGTTTAACATTAAGCACATGCATAAATATTTGCAGGCTCATAGCCTTAACTGTGGAGTAGCAGCAAATGCCTCTAAGAAGATAAAGAATCAGAATAGGTAAACCTTGTCATAAATTTTCTAAATAGGTTACAAAGTTTCAAAGTATACTCTGAACTTATAAATTCTTATATTGCTGCTTCATTCTACTCCCTTTTCCACTTCCCAATGCAGTATAGGTGTGTGTACACCTGTGAAGAGGTGAGGGAAATCACATTATTGCATTAACAGGAGTGTTTTGAGCACTCCTTCCGCTCTACCCTGAACTGATTAGGCCTCAATTGAAGTATTGTGTCCAGTTCTGGGCACCACGTTTCAAGAAAGATGGAGAATTTGGAGAAGGTCCAGAGAAGAGCAACAAGAATGATTAAAGGTCTAGAGAACATGACCTATGAAGGAAGACTGAAAGAATTGGGCTTGTTTAGTTTGGAAAGGAGAAGACGGGGGGTGGGGAGACGGACATAACAGCGGTTTTCAGGTATCTAAAAGGTTATCATAAGGAGGAGGGAGAAAAATTGTTCTCCTTGGTCTCTGAGGATAGGACAAGAAGCAATGGGCTTAAATGGTCTAGAATGTTACTGGGTCCTGCCATGAGGGCAGGGGACTGGACTCGATGACCTCTCGAGGTCCCTTCCAGTTCTAGTGTTCTATGATATAGTAGATTTTTAAAATAGGTATTTAGAGTCTTGCATTGTAACAGTTTGAATGAAAACTCAAATTTTGGACCTGGGGGGCTGTTTTACATAGAGGAAGGTTTCAAAGTTTCATCTACTGACTATGAACTAAAGATAAAGTTTTAAAATCAAAAGTGTATTCATACTTCTCTCATTGTTGCTAAATGCACCACGGATAGATCCACCTAGTCGCACCTCTCCATCTTGCAAATCTTCCAGAACAAGATCCTTTACAGGGATGGGCTGCCGGTATAGTTGGTAGCAAAGTTGTTCATTATGAGTAATAGTTCGAGTAATCACCAGCACTTCTTGGAATAGGAAGACATGCAGTTTCTGTTTAAAAAACAATAAAATAAAAGGAAAACAAATTAATTTTAAAAAAGTAACCGAAAATTTATTTTAAATATTCCCTCTCTCTCTGAGAGAGAGAGAGAGAGAGAGAGAGAGAGAGAGATTTTAGTTCCCCTTACTTAGACATAAAAAAGGAAAATTTGTTCACAGCCATCACTGGGACTCTTTTCCCCCTTCCCTTTATAACAATGACAATGACTTTATATAGCGTAAATATTCATACCCCATGTAATTTACATGAACAAAAATACTTTTCTATGCCATACCCACTGTGCTCAAGGGAGGATTTTTTGTGACTTCCCAGGGAATGAATAAGGGCTGATGGGAATACACAGCAGACATGTTAATTTTCATTATCATTTGTCACCAATGAAATCAGGTGTAAACCAGTCAAAAGAATAAACGTAATTAAAGGATGTATTACTTTGTGTGTCATTCTGTGGCAAGTCATAAGAACAGAAGAGCAGTAAGTTTATTTAAAAAAAAAAAAAAAAAAAAGGTTACTTACCTGGTAACTGTTGTTCTTCGAGATGCGTTGCTCATGTATTCATGTCCATTCCAGTTAGGTGTGCGCGTGCCACATGCATGGATTCCAGAGTTTTTTCCCATAGCAGTATCCATTCGGCCAGCCACAGAGTCCCCTGGAGTGGCGCTGGCATATTGGTGCATATATACCCCTGCTGGTCCTCCACCCCTAGTTCCTTCTTGCTGGAGTCTTCCAACAAAGGGGAAGTGGGTGGGATTTGGAACGGACATGAGTAACACATCTCAAAGAACAACAATTACATGATAAGTAACCATTTTTTCTTCGAGTGCTTACTCATGTCCATTCCAGTTAGGTGACTCCCTAGCAGTACCACAAGAGATGGGGTCAGAACCCTATTCAGCAATGGATTGCAACACAGCCCTAACAAAGTCTGCATCGTCTCTGGCCTGCTGTGCAATGGCATAATGCGTTGTAAATGTATAGATGGAGGACCATCTGGCCACCCTGCAGATTTCAAGGATTGTGTGACAAACTGTCGACAAGGCCCGTACCCTTGTGGAACGGGCTGTAAGCAGGAGTGTCATCCGTCCTGCAAGTTCATAACAAGCCCTGATGCAGGTGATGATCCATGAAGACAAACCAACACTAGGAGACCCCTCATCCTTTCCACTATAGAAAGAAATAGTTGTTGTGACCTCCTAAACTCTCTTGTCCTATCGATGTAGAAAGCTAAGGCCCTCCTCATGTCTAGGGAATGCAGGGACTGTTCCCTAGGTGTTGCGAGAGGTTTTGGGAAGAAAACAGGGAGGTAAATGTCTTTGGACATGTGGAAATGTGACACCACCTTGGGCAGAAATGATGGGTGGGGAGGAGGACCTTGTATAGTAAGGGGAAGGGAGGAAATGCATGGGGCAGGGGGAGGGGACCCTGCACCAGTAGTGCATTCCCTAGTGACCCTTTCCCCTGTCCTAGATACGAGCAGTAGCTCGGACATGTGAACTTTCCCTGAGAAGCGAACAGGTCGACAGGGTGAGAGGGGGATAGTCCCACCTCTGGAAGACAACATTCAAGATGTCCATCTTGATGGACCACTCATGGGCCCTGAATGATCTGCTGAGCTTGTCCGCCAAGATGTTGAGGTCCCCTGGTAGAGAGGTTGCCTCCAGGTGACTCCCATGTGCAATACACAAGTCCCAGAGACTTAAGGCTTCCTTGCATAGGGGAGAAGAATGAGCCACACCCTGTTTGTTGATATAGTGCATGGATGGGTGTTGTCTGTCAGCACCAACACCACCTTGTTCTTCAGGTGGGGTGGGAACACCAGGCAGGTCAACCGGATAGCCCTGAGCTCTCTGACATGTATATGGAGAGCGCTCTCGTTGGGGGACCACACACCTTGAATTCTGAGGGTTTGACAGGTGAGCTTCCCAACCCAAGTCTGACACATCGATTACCCGCTGCACTGATGGGGGCTGTCTGGCAAATAGGATGCCGTGGCAAATTACCTGTTTCTGAAGCCACCAGTCTAGTGACCGGAGAACCTCCTTTGGTACCGTGACTATTGCATCCATAGGTGCTCATGTTGGGTTTTGTACTGTTGCAAATCACACCTAAAGGGGTTGAAGCCACAGTCTGGTGTGGTGGACCATGAAGGTGCAGGCTGCCATGTGGCCTTGCCATCTCATGCATGTGCACACTGTTGTAAGAGGCGAGGCCGCGAGGCTGTCAATTATCACCCTGATGGTTAAAAATCTGATCCTGGGGAAGGATGCTCTTGCCAGCCTGGAGTATAGGCGAGCCCCAACAAAGTCTATTATCTGGGTCAGACTAAATGTGGACTTCTCATTCATTAGGAGACCCAATTTGCAAAACAGTGTCCTGACAGTCTATGTGGCTGAGGATCCAGTCCCTGGATGACCCTCAGATTAGCCAGTCATCAAAGTAAGGGAACACCTGGATCCTGTGCCTTCTCAAAAAGGCCGCTACAGCGACCATGCAGTTGGTGAAAACCCTTGGCGCTGTGGAGACCGAACAGGAGGACAACAAACTGAAAGTGATCTTGGCCTACTGTGAACCTCAGGAATTTCCTGTGGGCCAGAATTATTGATATGTGGAAGTATGCGTCCTTCAAATCGAGGGCATCATACCAGTCTCATTTCTCTGGCAGGGGGGAGAGAGGGGGGCAGAGGGAAAGAGATGATGGAGGTGAGGATGACCATCCTTGCGTTCTTTATGAATGAGCTGAGGTTCCAAAATGGGACAAAGGCTTCCCTTGGATTTGGGGATAAGGAAATAGTGGGAGTAAAACCCTCTCCCCTTGAACTCCTCTGGGACAGGCTTAACTACTCCCAGGAGCAGAAGTGTGAATACTTCCTGCTTCAACAGTAGCTCATGAGAGGGGTCCTTGAAGAGGGATGGGGAAAGGGATAGCATATCCACTTTCCAACAAGCCTAGTACCCAACGATCTGATATGGGAGTAAACAAGGAAGAAATGGGATAGCCAGCACTCAAAGGGTGGGGTTATCACGAAGGCAGGAACACCACCCTCATGCGCAATTTCAAAATGGGCTGCTGGATAGGGGCCAGAGCAAAACCCAATTTCAGAGTCAGACCTAGAACTCCTATGTCTGTTTCTGCCTTTGTTGTGGTTGTTATTCAACCCTTCCTTCTGCCCTGGCCAAGCCTGAACAATTGCTGGAAGAGTCTTAGGGTGGGTTTAGGATATATGGGCTTCCTCTGAGGGTGTGGATCCCCAGGGATTTTAATGTAGCCCTGGATACTGCTAAGGGAAAAAACTCCAGAATCGATGCATGCAGCAGGCACGCACCTAACTGAAATGGACATGAGCAAGCACTCAAAGAAGAACTGGTCCCTTCTGCTTCATCTTAACACCCTTTCATCAATTGCTATTTCTGCCACATATGTCATGTGTTAAACTGACATACTAATACCCATTAAATTTCAACTGTTCCAATAAATGACTAGAGATATAGTGACTTGATTGACATTAACCATTGACTTTTGTATCAGTCAAGAACCTGCATATGAAGACTTAATTCGTGGATATAAATGCATGAAGGTGAATTATACCCAAGAGTTGAATCTAGTATATAATTAGACTACTTCCCTTCCTCTCATATATTAGTCTAGTAGTCAAAGGCATGCACATGAAGACAGAGTAATGCAATTTAAGGCAGAATTCACACGTACACCATATCAATTTAACCATATTTCTAGATGAACTAGAAGACTTTACCTGGCATTGCCCAGGTGCTTCAGGGCAGGTGGTGTGGGGGGTGCAGGAGTTGAGTTGTGGGGGCAAGAAGGAACTCAGGACAGGAGGTCCCATCTGCCAAGGGCCTTTTCCCCCCCCATCCTCCCTGGCCACCAGGAATCTCCTGTCTCTCCCCAGCCCTGCCCCCTACCAACATGGGTCCCCCCATTCCTGGCACTGCATCCAAGGGGCAGGGGAGAGAGAAAGAAAGGGTTTTGGGTAGGGGGCTACTTACCCCATCTGGTGGCAGGCAAAAGGGCAGAGCCCCAGTCTTTCTGGCCATTCTTGGTGGTGCAGCCCAATGGCCATTCTGCATATAGTTCTCCCCTGCATTCACTGCCCCTGGTGGCCACTCAGTGATATCATGTCTCTGTGCCTCTCCCTTTTGTGTCTCTCCTCTCTTTGCCTCCTCCCTTTCCATTTTATGGAAAATAGTCCCATTTCCATAAGTTTGTGTTTTCTTGGTACAAACAAACCTTGATCTTTCTTTAAGTTAGGATAAGAGGAAGCTGTATACCAAATTTGGTGGTCCTAGCTCTTAGGCTGTGTCTACATTGGCACCCCTTTCTGTAAAAGGGATGCTAATGAGACACTTCGGAATTGCAAATGCCGCGGGGGATTTAAATATCCCCCGCGGCATTTGCAAGAACATGGCTGCCGCTTTTTTCCGGCTCGGGGTTTTGCCGGAGAAAAGCGCCAGTCTAGACGGGATCTTGCGGAAAATAAGCCCTTTTCCACAAGATCCCTTATTTCTACTTGAAAGTAGGAATAAGGGATCTTGTGGAAAAGGGCTTATTTTCCGCAAGATCCCGTCTAGACTGGCGCTTTTCTCCGGCAAAACCCCGAGCCGGAAAAAAGCGGCAGCCATGTTCATGCAAATGCCGCGGGGGATATTTAAATCCCCCGTGGCATTTGCAATTCCGAAGTGTCTCATTAGCATCCCTTTTACGGAAAAGGGTGTCAGTGTAGACACAGCCTAACTGTTCAGGAGGAATTCTTGAATCAACAGATTCAGTCAGACAAATGCACATTTCTAAACTATATAGATAGATTATATTCCAGGAAACACACATACACAATACAATTCTCCCTGTGCATGGATTTGGTGGTAATCTAAAATATGCATGTTGTAACATAGTATTTATCAAGTTTATATATTTTAAGAGTTCGTATATTATTTTCAGTTGTGCATTTTTATTAGATTAATAGTTTTCTTTCTAGGACAGTGTAAAAAAAGCTTCTGCATAGACACAAAATGATCACGTAACTTGTAACTGATTAAAGTGACCATATCTCTAACTGCTTATAAAGTCACATGGAAAAGTCAAGTATAGTCAGAGCCTCAGAGATATTGCTTCCTTCGTTACATGTTACCTCACTGCGATGGGTTACATTTCAGAAACACACATAGTATTCAGTCAAGAAGAGCTAGATTTAAGCATTTTATAATGCAATGCATGGAAATTAATTAATTCATGTTTAGAATGTTGAATTCAGAGTTTGCATATGACCATTAAAGACTAAAGCTATTTGCAGGTTGATTAAGAAGAACACGCTAATACTTGAAATGGAATTAAAATACTTGGGTTCTATTGGGCATTCTGGGAGTTGTAATCCCAAACTCACTTGAATAGAGAAGGTAAACTGCAATTCCCAGGATGGAATGCAACCATGTGCTCCTGGCTCAGTAAGCCAAATGCTGCATGCCCTAGAGCTGCCACAGTTGCATAACAATGTCTGAATCCCACAATGGGAAGGTGGCACTGCATGCATGGGCTCGGGATTATAACTTCCCTACCTGGAAAAGGAGATCTTTGGGAAGAAATGGGGACAGTTGGGGGGGGGGGGGGAGTCAAGGGTTTGGTAAAGCCCTGCATCACTGATGCACAGTGACCTGTGGAGGGGTTACTACAGCCATGCAAATCTGCAGATATTCACATCCAGGGACAATCTGTGCAGATCAGATTACTCACACAGAGCTCATCTACTAAGTATTGCATACCTTTTCCAGAAAGGGTATAAAAAGATATCTGCACTTTCCTTTTTCTTTTAAAGGAAAGCAGTTATCCCCAACCAGTCAAGTGGAAATTCTCCCACAGCTTTCCTACTGCAAAACACAAATGCTCCACATGAGCTGGGATGGCCACTTCATATTTCCACATCTAGAGCTTGATCCTTTTCTCTCAGGCTTGATCCCTCTCTCGCTAAAATTAAACTCTCCTACAAACAGATGTAACTGTAGCAGTCCAGAAGATGAATGAGACATTTCTTTGGGATTTAAATACAGTGTGACCCTGTGGAACTCCTTCGACTTCCATGGAGGGACATAATCCTATAGAAGAGGATCCTGTATAGAAGAGGATCCTGTATAACACAAAAGGTCCCAACAAGCTTTTTTCTTCACTCAAAATTGAACAGATGCTGTAGCCTTGCTACCCCAACCTGTAATACCATAGCACTGAAGATATATTTTTATCAAGATGCCTTATCTTTAAAAAGCATTTATTCCTTACCGCTCCTCTGTTGTTCTTTAGTTCACCATGACAACACACTACACGTGAATTATCAATCAGTGAATCCTTTTGGCCTTCTTCAAGATAAATGAGCCGCTCTTTGTAATACTGGCACTCAGATTCACCCGTCTTTATATTGATTTCGGCAACTATACCCTGAATGATATTTATCTATGGAAAAAGAACAAAGAGAAATGAAAATACATGAACTTCCATCAGCTAGGCCTTTCACACTCATTCTTAATTGTAAGAAGGTGATAAGAGGAAAAGTGTCACTTTACAATGTATTTAGGATTTCTTAGACTTACATGGTGATCTTATTTGGAAGGCTGCAAGTGTAAGATATGGAGCACACAACAATGTGTGCAGGTACTTTAGCATGGTTTGTATTTGTTTCTAACCCTTTGCTTCTTTGAAATCTGAAGCTTGCTTCTTGGTATCAGCCCTAAATGTTTAGAATGAAGGTAAGCCAAATTTAAACTCTGAACCCAAATGCATTTCTTATTAAACTAAAATTCTGAAACATTACTATGCAGGAGGAAATTCTTTAACCATCTTAATTTGAAGGAAACAAGGGCAGAAACAGTTGCCTTGTTCATGTTTTTAGCTCTCTTTTTAGTTAGTTTGTGTTTGACATAATACTGTGCCGTATTTGCTTCTTTTGTTTTTTGGTCGCTACTGTCTGATTGCATACTTCCAATATCAAATGAGGTGTATGGTTGACTGGTTAGTTCAAAATTCTGTGGTTCTACTGTATATGTATTCTGCACACACCGAGTACATGCATGGGGGTACCAAACAGCCTACATGTACACTTCTATAAAATATAAAAATCAAATACAGAATGTATTTTGTATCAAGCAAGAGACAGCATTTCAAATTAATGCCTTGATTTTGCAACACTTATACACATGGCACACGAGCAAGGTTTTGCATATGTATTAGCTTAAATGAGATTTTATACAAATAACGGTCTAGCTGAGCATGTATGTTTGCAAGATCAGGATTATGAGTAATTTTTCTGTTGAATTAAGGACAGTATAACAAACAGCACACAAAGACTTGTGTGTCAGACTTTGCATCAGAGGATCTTCAAGTGCTTCACAGATCTGCTGACTATTTATTATCCCTATATTCCAAATGGAGAAAAAATTAATAAAGAAAGGCTGTGTTTTGCCCAAGATCACAAGAGATTGGTAGTCAGGAATAAATTAGTCTCATCTCACTCAGCATCATTTCTAGGTGGCTAGAACGGGTGATTTAGTAATAGTGTTTATAAAATATTACACTGACTTCTAACAGAATTTGTGTCAGTTATGAAAGTTACACTTGTTAAGGGAATAAAGGCATAATCAATTGTATTTTATTTTTCTGATATTTGCATGTTCTAAATCCTTTGAATAGATCTGCTGCCAGTCAGAATTTGTAGAGGTGCACAGTGTATGCTTATTTTTCAAGATTCTTTCCCAAATTAATTCTATCAATTAGAAATATACCAATAATTAATTGGCAGATGGGAAGACAAATTCATCTTACAAACCTAACAGTTTTAGGAGAAGACTAAATGTTATTACTTGCCCTGAATATTAACTTGGCAACTCGATGTTGTGAAATACATCACTTCAAAGAAACACTACTCTGATTAAATAGTTTACTACAAAGCTATATATAATTACTGTAATACATGAAAAATCCTGATCATATACTGTTAAAACAGCTACCAAATATTTCATTTCTGGAAAGGAAAAATTTTGAAATGAGATGGCATTTTACCAGACACTGGTTAAAGACAAAAAAAATACTCGGAATAAAGATTTAGAACCATTTAATTGAGGTTTCTAGTAGTTTTTGATATAAAGAGTCATTTGTAAGGGGAAAAAAACCCCACACACATTGTAAATAATTTAGGTTAAAATGTAAATCTACATGTAAACTCTAAATTCCATGCTCTAAATTTTGCACTGCTGCTGATCAGTTTTACATTGAAGAGTAAACCTGGGCAAGGCATCTGGGGAATGAGTAGCAGAATGATAACAGATGTGTCCTCTAGTGTGTCTTGTGAAATAATACAGTGTCAAAAGGTAGTCCCTGAATTTTTCAGCAAGTAACTGTTGTAGTCTACAAACTGTATTTACAACGAAAACTAATAATTCAGATAATGACAATTTTAATTAAATGTAGTTCTATTTATTATGTACTAATTATACCCAGGAAGTCTCCACATTGAGCCATATGGTTTCATTACATTTTTAGAAAATCTACATATTTAGACACCCCACACATTAATTTATAATTAATTTTACACAACGCCTTTCTGAGTTGAAGCAGGAATGCTATAACATTTGTTACAAAAAACGTACCGCTTCTTCAAGGTGCTGTTGATCTGGATGATCATTTGGAGTATGCCTCAAAATTTCTCTGAGAAGCAGTGGGTATTTCACTAGACGACTTCTTGGGGTGTCAAGAAAATTCCAAAGGTCCAATTTGCGGCTGAAAGGAGACTCTAAGCAGCGCTGTAGAAAGTCTTGGACCCTGTGATCCTGTTTCTTGTGGTCCAATAAGGCTTTAGCTGCTACTTGATTACTGCAGTAGCTATCATATGAGTTTAGGCAAGGCAACTAAGGAAAGAAAAATGTGTTTTGAAACCATAAGCTGTAAAACTGAAAACAGAAGGCAGTATGCTGTACAAACACCCCTGTGCGCGTCAGGTATTTAAAACTGATTTAGAGGTCTCTTTCCTGGGAGTTGAACCCTACCGTGTGTGTGTGTGTGTGTGTGTGTGTGTGTGTGCGCGCGCGCGCGTGTGTGTGAGAGAGAGAGAATGAGAATGAGAATGAATTAGATAAGGTATCTCTTCTTCCCCAATTACAAATTTCCCTGGCATCAGGATAAATTATTCTAACCTGTTATTCTTGTAAAATTGCTAGATAAGGCAGCAATTAAGTATCTATTTATCTATATATAGTACAATATATAAAATTTTTTTTACTGGAGTGGGGTGACTGGACCCTGAGTGTCCCACAATCCAGATAGTTGCCCTAGCCACTGGATTAGAGGCATTCTGTGTCTCTGGACCAGTGACTAGGGAATGTCAACATGTAGTCAGCTATACTACTAACAGATAAGTCCATGCTTATTGGTTAATCCTATCTACTACACACATTCTCCCCCCCCACTTGCTGCCTCCCCAGGGAGCTGGCATGTGTGGAAAGCAGCTTTCAAGCTGGCTCCCCATGCATATCTGGTCCCATGTAGCCACCTGCCCCTCACAGTGCTGCCTCTTTTAAGATGGCTCCCTTCCAATTCTGGATCCTGCCTGCCCCTCCTGTGTGTGAATACCAGATAGTTAACATCCCTACCATTGACTAAGTACTTATAAACAGAGGAATAGCTTCAGGAGGACAAACTGAAGGAGCCCCACATCAGTATATCCCATAGCTCAGCGGTAAGAGCACACTATTGAGAGATAGGAGAGAAAGGAGAATTGAATCTGGGTCTTCAACAATCTAGGTGAATATGGGGCAGCACCCACATCAGCCTCCTCACTCTGATTGGGATATAGTCTAGTTGTCAGCTTCTAAGCATGCCTGCCACATTGGGACCCACAGGTTAGATAGGCAGAAAAGCATCTATCACATTGAGAGATAGGCATCCAGACACCTAGAAGGTGGTAGCAGCAGCGTACATTCATAGAGGCAAGAATTTAGGTGTCTAGAGAACTTTTATCCTGAAAATTTAGGCACCGAAATAGTTGGCACCTCAGCAAGGATTTTATGGATCCCAGTCAGCCTGAAATTAGGACTGAGGAGCCTAAGTACATTTGAAGGAATTGGACCTCTGGCACTTTAGTGATACCTAAGCTAAAAAGGTTTATATTTATATACAGAAGATTTTATGTATATTCAAATTCAAATAACCATATTTGGACAAGCTAAAATTCAAATACAAAATTATAAAACATTTAAGAATTATTTTACTCAAAAAGAGCTAAAAACCAAACTGAGTACATTTGTCTTTTACCAACAGTCATTCTTCTTAAACCCTTGTATCCCAAGTTTCAATACACACACATTTCTGACTCTTAATAGTCCAGTGATTTGAAAAGAGCTGCCAAATCCCTCACTGGCTATTCCCTTGAAAAATGAACCTAATTTTTGCTATCATAAAATCACTTTCTTTATACTGTGAAATAAACTGTCCATCTAAACCCTTAAAAAGAAAGGTTTTGTATCTTACCATGTAAAGATGCAGTCAGATCTTCAGGTGGCATAAATTAGTGTAGCTTTACTCTGGCACATGTTTTTTATTTAAAGTCATGCACTTTTAAACACGCTTATCACTATAAAGCCCTGGTTTATTTTAAACACACCTTTTTCTAAATTTTAAAAAAGTCTCAATTTAGGGAAAATGTTCCTTATTTAAAGTATATTATAATTCTTATTAACCAAATGTTTCTATAAAAGTTATTTAAGACTTGAAACACTATTTTCAAGAGATACGGACTATAAAAGATAAATTGTCTGAAAAGATACATACCAATGAAAGTTAAACTCATTTCAAATTTGATTAGAAAATCTGCCTTACCCAGGCCACAAGTATATGACCAACATGCTCAGTAGATCCATCAGGTTTTCTGACCTCTTGAAGCCGCCTAAGAAGATCTGACCAATATAAAATAAAGAAAAATTCACATGCTTAACATGCTAAGTGTAAATGAATGTGGAATCATAATTTATTGAACAAAATTATACCTTCATGTAGAGGGATAAGAGAGTCCAGTGTTCCAAATATTTGGTTTAATTCTTGCTCTGTCATTATGGAGAGTTTAAGCATAGGATCATGATAAGCCTGCAGAATAAAGCAAACATTAGCATATATTTGATTTTGAACAAATCAGATTTCACTTAAATTCTCTCAATTCTCTCATAACTCAGAAGGGGCTCAATTATTCACAAGTACAATTGTGTTAGGTACCAATTAAAAAACACTTAGACCAAAAGTTGAATGTTTCAGAATGTTAAAAGTGTCAAAGAAACAACAACAGGGATTCTAGTAGTTGTTTTTCAACCTTAACGAGATGGCAGTTGCAACGGTTAAGTTTACTATAAAAAATTTCTTTAAAGGATAAAAACACCAGTGTTTGATTAATTTATTTATAGAAATACCTTTTTCGCTAACTTCAAGTCTTCTATCAAGTCTTCTTCTCCCTGGGAAAGTTCAAAGATAGCCTGTAAAAAAGGGCATAACACATTTCTTATTTAAACTGTACTCAATTTTAAAAGTTACTGCTGTAGCCTGTTGTATTAGTGCACAGCTACATTTTCTTGCTAAATTTAGCTGAAGAAAAAAATGTAGATTTCATCTAGGGATGTTAAGTTTCGATTAATCGGCTAATCAAGCAGTCAATGGAATTACCATTGACTACTTGATTAGCAGAGAAAGGGTGGGTGGGGCACTTGCAATCCCGGCTGCGCCTTTGTCTTTGAATGTAGCAAGAGCCCCACAGGGCTACATTTCAAAGGCAGAAGTGCAATAGTAGGAACTTGGGGCAAGCAGGATTGCTTGAGTCTTTGCTTGCCCCGTTTCCCTGCTGTGCCCCTGCCTCCCTGTGGAGATAGTGCTGGAGGGGTCCAGCTTTTAAGCTTCTATTCCCCCCTCCCACTCTTGCTGCCTCGGATAGAGGCGGGGGTGGGGAGGGTTACTTGTCAAATCAACTACTCAACTACCTGATAAGCATATGCTTATTGGGTAGTCAACTACTCGCTTATATCCCTAATTTCATCTATAAAAAAATCACATTTGTTAAGTATTACTTTTAAAGACATGTTTTGCAAGACTTCTCATGAAACAGTTCTTATCTGAAAAAGTTACAGAAGTACAGTATTTGGTTTGATAGGTTTCAAAACCAGAAGTTCATCTTATATGTTATGATATTTTGAGGCAACCAAACAATATCAAATATTTTTGGTAAAATAATCAGTGTTTTCACAGCTAATTATGTGAGTGTTCTGCTTGGTTTTTTTAAAAAACAGTTAGAAAAAGCAGATCCTTTGCTAATGGAAATGGACACGGGGGAGAGCAGGAAAGAAAGGCACAGATTTGTGCTGCAGACACAAAGTTTGCCTTGGTGAGCATGGTGACACCCATTTATCCCATAGGGATGGGAAGAGAAGGCAGTTGATAAAGAGCAATCCCACTACATTGTAGCCAGACAGACCCCCCCCCCCCCCCCCGTCATATCAATCTTGCTTGCCCTCTGAGATGTCTGTATACAGGGCAGAGAAGGAACAATAAGGAAAATCAGCATAGCCATTAAGCTTTGATCTGCTTTGATGCGAGATCAGGATATGCGAGTTTTTCTCTGACTGAGTAACGATTAAGGCAATAAGCTGAGCTCGAGGCTGCAAGAAGTGCCCGGCTGGCACCCATGTTGATACCAACACACACAGCCGTCCCTGGGAGAGGAATCCCCCACTGAGAAAAGAATGCCCAGTACTTCCAATTTAATCCTCTCAACTCTCTCTTACAAGTGTAAATTAAGTTCACAACTCCCTTGTAAGAACTGGTGTCACAAAAGATAGACCAGCACCATTTGGCATCACAGATAAGAAAAAGAAATACGTGACCCAATGGGTATAAAGATGGGTACAGCAGCGCACTCACTTTTGAGTGTCAATCTACCCTCTACCTGCTGGTCGGGTTAGGTGTTTTGACCTCCGGAGGTTCCATGGAGACGCCCACCTCGTATTTTCGTCTTTCCGAGGAACTGAGGGACCGATCCTGGCCTGACACGCTGGGACCGAGCGACGCAGAAGGGGGTAAAAATTGTACCCGTATGTGTCCTTTTGTTTTAGTGCATGCATAGAATAGAGCTCTTTAAAGATTAAGCTGTCATTTGGTACCATTATTTTCTATTTCCTATCTTTATTTTTCTTTGTAACCATTTTTTTCCAAGATCTATATATACATATATATTTGCCAGCAGTTAAGAAATAGAATAGCCATTGCAACCATATGATTTATAAGCTTCCTCAATAAACCTGTAACTGTTTAAGCTTTAACCTGACTCCTTCAGTTGCTGTAACAGAACCAGGCACAATTTAAAAGAACTTCAGCCGGTCTTAAGGGACAGATATAGGGAGAGTTTGGGCATTTGGATTTGTGTCACTCCCAGGTGGCAGATTCACTGGGGCACCTATCAGTCTTTCCCTAAGGCTGCCCGCTGCGAAGGAATTACGAATTCTAGCAGCTGAAATCTAAGATGTTATAAGCTCTCCCTGTAAACTTATTGGGCGCCCATCAACCTCCTCCAGGTTGCCCGCTGCAAGGGACCCCGGTCCCAGCAGTTGAAGTCTCGGGTGTATAGCACATACACACTGCCCTGACCGTCGGCTGAAATACATCCACCATCTTCTGTCCGTCAGGTATCTCGGACAATGAAAGAGTTTCTTGTCCTACATATTACCAATGAATGGATGGAGGAGACAGATGCAATGTTTCAACTTGTGAGAGTCCCATTAAACACCATCAATTTTCTAATGCATAGCTCTGCTCTAAGGCTTTTTAGATACTTTCTGGATATTCCTTGGGATGACAGCCCACTCTTCAAGTGATTTTCCCCCAACATGCAGCATGTATTCAAATCTCAGATTTTCTCTGAGAATTCAGAATACAGGTGAAGATAAAAAGGGAAAAAGAACAGTAGTGATAGGATAGGGAGTCTGTTATAGACCACCAAATTAAGAGAAGGAAATGGATGAGGCATTTTTCAAGAAGGTAACAAGATTAGCTGACATGAGCTAGTATTAATGAGGGGGATTTCAACTTCTCTGAAATCTGTTGGAAGATATACAGCAAAACTCACTTATCATGGGTGGGCCCAAATCTCCTGCGCCCCCCTTGTCCACACTCTTCACTGGCCCAGGCTAGGACCACATCAGGAGTGGTGGTTGCGGAGCCTTGGTATGGGGCAGAAGTACAGCCCCCAGCTGGTAGCTGGGGCCAACGTCCTGGACTGTGGGTAGCAGAAGAGTGGCTGCCACTAGGACCTGGGGCTGGCAGCTGGATGTAGGAATAGAAGGCATATTGATCAAATATGCAGATGAAACAGTGTTCAAGGGGTATAGCTGCAAATACTTTGGAGGATAGAGCAAAAATTCAAAGGGATATTGATAAAATGGAGAACTTGGCTGTAGACCACAAAAGTGAAATTTAGCAAAGAAGTGTAAGGTGCTAACTTAAAAAAAAATGCCAATATACAGAATTTGGGGGGGGGGGGGGAGGGAAGAATAACTGGATTGGTAGCCACACTGTTGATAAGAATCTAGGAGCGATGGTGGATCACAACCTCAAGATGAGTCAATGTGATGCTGTTACAAAAAAAATGCAATTTTGGGTGCATTAAGAGAGGCATAACATGCAAGGCACAGGACGCGGAGCTGGTTAGGCCACAGCAGCAATCTAGTGTCCAATTACATAGAAAGAATATCAAGAAACTGGAAAGGATCCAGCGGCAAGTAACAGTGATAATTAGAGGGATGGGATAAAAGCCATATGAGCAAAGACTGAAGGGACTGGGTACGTTTATTTTGGAAGTGAGGAGATGGGAGGGAGGAGCGCATGCCAGAGGTACTCACACGCTTGAAAAGCTGACGTAACAAAAATAGAGAAAAGTTGTCCTTTGTAACAAGTGAGATCAAGAGGTAATGGGTTCAGATTACAGCACAGGAAATTTAGATTAAATCTCAGGCAAAACTTCCTAACTGTAAGAATAGTACGACAAAGGAACAAACTGCTTAGGGATGTCATAGAAGCTCCTTTACTGGAGGTTTTAAAAAAGTGGCTGGATATCTGTCTTGGATGATTTAGTTTTGACAAAAGTCCTGCATCATAGCAGGTTAGATTAGAGGATCCTTATGGTCCCTGCTACCCTTATGGATCTATGAATTAAGGAGGCTCCAGAATTTGAAAATCATGTTTGCATTGATGCACAATGGGCAAGAAGTTTTTAGTCTCAAACCTTTGAGGCTCTGATTTAACCAGTATGAGCACATGACAATTGCACTTCTTGATCCTGAATGAAGAAACAGAAATTTATATATACACTGTTGACTAGAAAAGGTCAGCTTTCATTTCTGGGAAGGGTGCCATAAGAGCACAGCTAGGATAAACGGTGCAGGTGACATCCTTGAATCCTGGCAACATTTCCCTCCATGCCCATCTTGGGATGGTCTGCAGCCAGACAGCAACAACCAGCGGAGGCTCTGAGTGCATTACACTATAGGGTGTCTCCACAATACAGGCAACATAAGTTCCAAAAAACATGGACATATAGCAAAATGACGAAGCATGGAATTTTTTTCCCCTGTGGCTGACTTCTGTTTGCATGAATTGGTCTTCCCTCCCCCCATGCAACGTAAGAGAGGGGAATGGGAGGACTTAACATGCAACACTTCCTACAAGCACCAACAACGTTAGTGCAAATCCGAAGTATACCCAGGCAACATAGTGGGGACGCCCTGTACTTCAGATTATCATCTACATCACTACCAGTGGACCTTCTAAAATGGAGATCTTTGTGCCAGGGTCTGTACCTAAAAGAGACCAATGTAGATCCTTGATCAAGGACTAACTTCTGCTGAAAGCTCATTGCCTTCCTGTGTGCACGCAGTACTTAGCATGTACATCATTCTGACTGTGGCCACGATGGTAGCACAAATAAAACAACCTCCATCACCCAAAACATGCACACCCACACAAACAACTCTAATCTCACATATCAATGTTACTACATAAGAATTATCAAACAATTTTGTTCTTTATCTAGAATGGTTTCCAACAATGGTCTTTATAATGAAACCCGTTCCACTGAACTCAATGGAAAAAAATCTCAGACTCAAGTGGAACCAGGATTTTACTATGTAATTTCAAATACTGAGCTAATGTTTACTAATTTACCATCATCCCTCAATTCCATGTTTTAGTCCAGTGTTTCCCAAATGATAGGTCCCAACCCACCAGTGAGTTTCTAGATGGTGGTCACATCCAGGGCCAGATTTTTCTAGCGAACACAAACATACGGAGGAGCTCCCAGACAGCGTTCCTGCTAAGATTTTCCCATCCATGAGCAGAATGAGTTTTGTCCTGTGCGCGAACAATGAGATCACATGAGCTTGTTCGGATGGGAGTGTAGCACCCCCACCACCTTGTGGGGAGAATTTCCGACGTGCCCCCTGTCCCAAGGAGCACTGCTCCATGGGCATCCTGTGTGCAGAGTAGGGGCTGTCCAAAGCTGCTCCTCACAGGGCTGGCCTGAGAGTCCCCTCCTGGGGAAGAGGGAAGTTGTTGCCAGGGCCTAAGATTTGCAGGGAGTGAGGTGTTGGAGGTGGGCAGTGACATGTAGGGAGCAGGTGGGCACACAGAGGGTTGGAGGGCAGGGGGCTATAAGGGGCGGGGAGGGGGGAGAAAAAGAGAGGTGCAGGAGGCCCCAAGCCCCAGGAGCAGCCACACAGCAGTCCAGCTCCAGCTTCCTGGGCTGGCTGCATGGCAATCGGGAAGCCACTTTGCAGCCCTGAACACAACACCAGCTCTTCACCATGCAACTCCCGCTTCCTTCCAAGCAGGCCTCTGACGGGCCTAGCCCAAGCAGCGCCCCCCCAGCCAGTCCCAGCCCTCTGAGCAGTCCCAGCATCCCCCCACCATGCAGCAGGTCCCGGCTTCAGTTGCCAGAGCAGGCCCCAATCCATCCCCTCCCACCAAATGGCGGGAAGGTGAGTGCTGCTAAAGGAGGTGGGCAGATGGAGAATTTTTTGTGCACAGCCATGCACCTTTGGGGGAACTAAGGTCCCGGAGGGAGAGGTGTTTGAGTATTGGCTCACATCTTACTGGGGTGGGTCTTGGATGTGTAGAATTGCAGTGTTGCGCAGTACTCCAAGATTGAGAGGCAGCCAGGCCAAACCTGAATGGCATTTGCAATATCGTGTGCCAACAACCAGTTTCCAAAGTGGGGATCTCTGCCCAGCTCTGCAGGAAAGGGGTCACCACTGTAGGCAAGTGTGGACTGGGCTCATTCTCCAACTCTACATAGGCCTCCACACCAGGCCACAGGGATTAGGGTTGGGTTACAGTGACAGAAGGCACATATTTGTAATGGGCTGCAAAAAGACAAAATGTAGTTGGCGGATTGCCTTAGTAAAGTGTTTGAGAATCACTACTCTAGACAAAACTGTAATTTGAAGTTGAGAAAATTAGAAATACTAGTACCTCTTGACGCTTGATTTCTTTGGATGTAAGCATCTGATTGACACAAACATCAAAGGTCTCACTCCACAGCTTACTGTCCCTTCGTTTTGTGCTAGCCGGGGGCACATTTCGAGACCACTGTCGTGGAGTGAACAGATCAGGGCGACTGTCACTACGGAAACTGATAGAACGCTAACAAGACATAAAAGTAACACAAATGTTAGAGAGATCAGTTTGCTCATGTTTCATTTCAGATTCTCCAAAGCAAAACTAATATGTTAACAGGAGATACTTGCATATTTGTGCAAATCAGATTAAATGGAACAGGTGGATATAGCTATCAATTTTTCCAAATTTGTTGAGGCTATTGGCTCCATAACCTTTTTTAATACTAGGAACATAAGAAACATATGTTGTGGTCCATCTGTAGTTCAATAACCTGGTATATATCTGTTCTCAATCCTTAGTTTGTATAAGACTAATATGTACATTATATGTAACGCAGTCATAAGAACAGCCATAGTAGATCAGATCAAACTTCCAAACAGCTATCAATGCTAGGTGCTTTAGAGGCAATGAACATAAACAGGTAGTCATCAAGTGATCATCCCTGTCATCCATTCCCAGCTTCTGGCAATCCCATTAGCCCAGATCTGCATATTCAAGCAAGAATTTTAGATATAGATTCAGCTGTTGTAGTTCAGGCCTAATCTTCAATATTTTTATTAGGCTGAATAATTTTACAACTTCAATTTATGATAAGATTTTTTCTAAATGTTCCAGGAGTCTGTCTTTGCACCACAATTCCATTCCTCACAACTAACAAGACAACATTTTGCTATTAAAGTAATTAACTGGTATTGAATACAAAAGGGCTACACCCAGATTTGTTATACTAGTTGCCCAGTATATTCCAATGTAACTTGGATACTAACTAATATAAAGGTAGTAAATAATTATATTTCCTAAATAAATTGTTGAGTTATATTTAGTTTATCCTTTTACAGATTTATAGAAGAAACAATTCCATATATTATTTTGGAAGAAAGATTCAGGTATTGCAATATCAAACATGGTCCATGTTAAGGATGTTAAGAGGTGGATAACATCAACTAATCGTGTAGTTGATACAATCTGTATTGACTACAGGATTAGTTGATAAAGGGAAGGAGCTCTGTTCTGTCTCATGCCAATCCAGGAGCTACCCCATTGGAGCTCTGTAATTTAAATGTAATTGGAGCTGGTACGCAAGCAGCCCAGCTCCTATTACAGTGAACCTGCAGAGGCGCAATAGGAGAAGGTCCTGTACCTGGCGCGAGCCAGGACTGCTGAAGCTCTGCATTTTAAATGTAGTACAAGCCAGACAGCTCTTACTACACTTAAAATGCAGAGCTGCAGCAGTTCTAGACTGGCACAAGCCAGGCTTGCTCAGTCCCAGCTGCTGCACACAGAGGCTGCTTTGTAGGAGCTTTCCCTACTTGCCTTTCAGAGGCACCTAGGGTTGCCAGATGGTTGAAACAATACCAAACACCGCCCCCCCCCCCCCCAAAAAAAAATCACTGGGAAAAAATTCTGTTGGGGGGGGGGGGGGGGGGAAAGAGGCGGAAAGAGACCAAGGTTGTTGAGGGTGAAGAAAAAAGAAAAAAAAGGGGACTTAAGAAAAACAATTTTTTGTCACGTTTAAGAGTAAGTGCAGAGATAGGAACGGGGGAGCAGTTAAGCACTAAGACACCCCCCTCCCCCAGGTCTTTTGGCCGGCACCCATTTCGTGCCAGCAGCCTTGGGGAACCAGGTAAGCATGGGGGTTGGGGGATTGCGGGTGGTGGAGTTTGGGGGGAGGGGATGCCGGGTGCTAATTGTTTGTAGGGTTGCCAGGTGCCCGGCATTTTCACCTCGTGTCCGTGGAAAACTTCAGAATACCGGACAGCTCAGGTGTCCGGTATTCTCTTACTTTTTTTTTTTTTTTTTAACTGGACAGGAGCGAAAATACTGGACTGTCCAATTGAATACCAGACACCTGGCAACCCTGGAGGCAGCAGCGCTGGGGGGCCGCGGGGGGGGGGGGGGGGGGGAGAAATGGGAGGAGAAGCAGCATTGCAATGATGGTGCTGAGGGGAAGTGGCTTTTAAGCCGGCTCTCTCCTCCCCTCCCCAAACTTTTGTTTCCCCTCTCCCTTCCTTGCTGCCTCTGTATCAGGCCCCCAAACAGGCCCCTGGCCTCCTGGGAAGGTCCCCCAAGCCAATCCCAATCCCCTGAGCAGCGCCTGCCCCCCACCCACCACATGTCCCTGGTTGCCAAAATAGGCCCCAATTCCCCTCCCACCATGCAGCAGGTCTGCACCCCTCCCCTCCCACATGGCCTCAACCCCCTACTTTCAGCTGCCTCCTCACCACGCAGCCTCAGCTGGCTCCGGCCCGGAGCAACCACCTGCCGCGCCACTCACTTCCACTTGGCACCTTAGTGGGAACTATGTTGCCAAGTAATTTTTTTAAAACCATTGTTTAAAAAAAAATAAGAGCACAACAAAAACCTGTACAACTTCATCAAAAAAATCTGTCAAATACATGCACACAATGCAAACTAAAAATCAATGGATACTGAAGGTATATTCAGGAAACCAACATTTATCTCCTGAAGTCTAAATTATACCTTATAAATACCTTCTACCATATATATCACAAGTCAGTTTCAAATGCAGCCCCATGCAACTGATAGTATGAGTACTTAAGAGCACAACAGCTGTTGAAGGCCCTGAAATAAAATCTTGCCAAAAATCTCATTCACTTTTCACATTCCTGTTAACTGGAACTAATGGAGCCTTTGTTTCAGAATAAGACCAAATTTTTCTGAGGCAGAGGCAGACTGTGGGTGAGATTTATATCCCATTTCCCAAGGGATTACAAGCATCTCTGCTCTAATCACACTACAGTATACCTACAGGATAAAACATACCAAGATGAGTTCAAACATCTTGCCTCTCCCCCATGTCCATAAATGCTGTTTTTGTATGCAGAGGTATGCACTTTTAACAACATATTTAAGGAATACCACAGATACATTGCTAACCAAATGCTGGCTTGTTTGCTTTCTAGATAAACTATTACTGCTTTTTTCATGGTCTTTTACTCTAAGTATTTATCAGAAGAATTCCAGGTGGTCTGCCAATGGGTAGGGGGAGTAATGTGAGCAATTGTCCTGTAGCAGTGACTGGAGCCCTGGTCCCATTACACTGCTGCCAGCATGCTATGCTACACACAGAGGAGTGCTAAGGGCTGAGCAGTAGGAGCAGAGTGCCACACTTCCAAGCTGCCCTCAACCTCCCCCCGCTTTCCACAGTCAGCTCTGCACGTTCCATAAGCAGGGAGCTAGCCCCACCCTCTCCTTGCCCGGAGGCCAGCAAAGGCTGTTGAGCCTACTGAATTCCAGCATAGAAATAGTTTTATTTTTCATGTCCAAAATTAAGCACAACTGGTAGCTGAAGCAGTGTTAAGTTTTTTGAATAGATATTATTTCTTACTTAAATAAAAGATATTTTATTCATTCTTGCTCTTCAGAGAGCTTAAAATCTATAGTGAATTATAGAACAAAGTTAAGTGTACTCTCTCAAACGCCTACTGTTTTAGTGGGGAAAATGGCTCTGACAAAACACTGAATGCCCACTAGGAAGTGCTCAATTGACTCAGCTCCTTGTAAAGTCACTGAGAATTAAGATACCCATCTTCTGGCAGGGGATATGCAATATTTTGTAGGATCCAGTCCTACTTCAGTCTCCAAGCAACTGTATATAGTGCACATGTAAGTTGAAAAAAAAACAAAACCTAAAAACAAAGCAGAATATCTTCAGAATAAAATGTATATTTGAATTGCATTGTTATTTGATTGCTTGAAATACTTAAAATAGACAGCTTTGAAATTTGGCTCCAAGACCTATCTTCTATCACCCAACTTTTTGTCCACTGAAGGTCAAAGTTCATCATTAAGAGTGACAATAAAGAAAGTGGACTTTTTTTTTGAAACCACCACACACACACACTCACTCGCCCACTACACATACTCTCCCTGTCAAAAATAAAAATCAATGGAAATTGTATTTTTTCCCCACCAAAATTCCAAACTCAGAGAATTCTATTAGAGCGCTTAGACTTTCCCTAACAGCTCTAATAGAATTCCATGATTCCATGAGTTTGGAACTTTGATGGAAAAACAATAAAATTTCCATTGATTTTTATTTTTGACAGGGAGAGTATGTGTAATGGGTGAGTGAGGTTTTGTTTAAAACAATGAAACAAAACACAAAAACAAAAAACCCCAAGACTACTTTCTATATTCTGATGAAATTTTATTTTTTTCCCCATCAAAATTCCAAACAGAGAATTTCTCTAACAACTCTAATAGATAAGCATAGGTTGGGGGTAGGGGACAGTTTGTTTGGGTTTAGCATTTAAGCTAAACACACTAATATTGTATGGCAAAGCTTGGCTTTTTCCCCTAGTCATTTCAATATGATGAAGAACTACAGGGGCAGAGAGGTGGTTTGAGAGGGAGGGATTTTAATTTTTCAATTTCCTGGCTCATCGGCCATGGATTATCTTACACTATAATGCATCATTTTAAAATATGTCATTTAAAAGTACACGTCAAAGATACCTGAGAATATGGATAGCCAGCATTTTAGATATACCTATAAAACGAACACCTTCTCAGGTAACTGAACTATGCACATATTTTTAATATTGGTTTATCTCTGTCCTGACATCAAGAATGGTATTCGTTTGCTGTTTGCTCCTTAAAGATTTCACAAGAAACATAAGCATTCTACGACAGAAAATTACAGTGGTGAATGACCACAGAGTTTTAACAGCACCAGAGCTATTTAACTTGCCATTACAAAGGCTTCCCCTGTACATTACCACTGCATTTTTTATTGAGGAAAAAAAGTTTTTCATTTTCTCCTTAAACTGCTCAGAGGTACATGAGATAATGAGACATGCATAAATATACAGATATACAAAATAAATTTTGAAAAACACAGCCCTAAAAACATGTGACAGCACATCTATGCTTCTTTTATTGAAATGCAGATCTGAATACTCAACACAGAAATCTAGTGTTATCTTACCTGAAGTGTTTGACTAAACCGCTTTAATGGGGTTGCCCGCACAGGAGGAATGAGGCTTGCTAGTGATGTAACCCTAGATAGAGGCTTGACCCGTTTGTTGCTAGGCTCCTGTAATTAAAAAAAAAAAAAAGTAGGGGTATGTTAAAGTCATCAGAAAAACATTTATGCTAATTGTTAATTTTTTAATGTGAGCAAAACAGACACACAGCTATGGTAGTAAACAAATAATTCAAGTCTGTAATGATGACAATGACAGATTGTCCTTGCTCCTCGCCTACAGATCTGAGACATGGCTGAAACATCATATAGTAGGCAGAAGTAGTGGCATCACTGAGAAAGACAGAAAGAAGCTCTCTCCATATATAGTAAGTATTCTTTTACTAAGATACTCCTTTTAAAATGGTTTGTTTTGAGGGTGGAGGAAGTGCCCCTCAAACTGAAAAATGCTTTGCTGCTTATGCATATTATGATGACCTTGTCATTGAAGGGAACATGTACAAATACAAAAAGTTCAAGCTTCATGGTTTTTTTCCTCTGTCCTTGAAAGTATGTAGTTCTGCATTTTGTTAACATGCTATACTGAAAAGTACAAATTAAAACAAAACAATTTGTGCCGTATTTATATTTACATGTAAATATGAATATAGGTGAATAATCATATAGATGTTTACAAAATACATTTAAATGAAATAAGACCACTTTTCAACAACAACCTACTGTAAAAACAGTTTTCTTCCCTCACACACTTAGGCTTCTAGAATGCCTGCTTTTTATGAAGACATTACAGTATTCCATTTGTTTTGCATACAAAAAATGAAAATGTTCGCAATAACTGCAATACAAGGAAAGATTATAATAAATATGTAAAAACAGGAAAAAAAAAGTTACCCTTGTCTTGCTAATCTCCATCTGACATTTAATGGATCTTGAACAGCACAAGGAAAATGCTACCTTTGATAGAAACAGAGCCAGACCTTCCAAACGAAGTAAAAAACCCATCCAACATCATATTTTAAGTACATCCTACAGCAGTTCATCTTTCCTTTTCAGCCATGTTCATAAAGTTTGTGTAGGCATCCTAGCCTACAGTTTTCTAGACAAATCCTTAGGAGAAAGTACCATGTCATCCATACTATCTTTTTGCTCACAGGTATGAATCCTTTTAGAGATGGAAATTTACCATCCTTCCTGGTATTTAGAAAAATCCCAGAAGTAGTAACTCACGATTTTCATTACTGGTCACCATTATTCTGTTTCATTAGCACAGCTACACAGACGAAAAAGGAGAATCAGCAAACACTGAAATTTATTTCTCAGCAGGCAGAGTTGGAACTCCATAAACACCTCCTGAAATGCAGGACCAAAATGCCCCCGCAACCTGTATTAAAAATAATCCATTTCCCCACACATGGAATGTGATGCTAAAATCATTTTAGCACCTCCCCCTAAACATCAGTCTGTATTCTTATCTTCATCATGAAGGTGCCATTCAGAGTCTTTCCTTTCCAGCAATCATCTCTTTGACACAGCTTTTTTGAAGGAGCACTTTTTTCTTTTTTTAACATCACTGCAGCATGACTGGCATAATGAACACACCACAGAGAGTCTTTCAGCTTCGACTGTAATTCTCCTCTCACTGGTGCCTCCGTGATCAGCGGTATTGTTTATTTTTGAAATTCATATTGACAATCCACTAGCCTCTCATGATAGAGACTGTTTGTCATTAATCACACTGCACTGCAGTGAGAGTACACAGAAGTCCCAAGGCAAACCGAGTGCTACAGAGGCTACTTAGGCATATACTATCTCTAATATTACTGGAATCTGTTATTTAGAACTATGCAAACGAAAGAATTAGGATAGCAAAAAAGAAAACATATCTTCCTAGAAATTAGGCAGAGGGAACCCTTGAGAGAGGATTCTCCTCTCCCTATTACTGTATCATATTCTACAAGCTTTAGGGGGTAGCCGAGTTAGTCCCTAGAAGTTGCACTTTATAGATGAATGGAGTAAAGGGGTTGGGCCCACAAAAGCTGATGATACCATCAACATGTTTTGTTAGTCGATAAAATGCTACCAGACCATGTGTTGTTCTTTAAGTTTATTTTCTACAAGGTTTGGCATAGTTTCTGCTCTGAATGTGGTCTTAGGTCAAACTGGAATTATGTTTCTGATATACTGACCTAAAGTCAGCTCTGGTGTAAAGTGATGTAATTTGGCCCCACACTGCATCATAGTGTAACCTGCTTGAAAGTTAGAATATCAGATTTCAATTAAAATCTATTAGAAGCCTTTATAATCTTTGTGCATATTAACAAATAACTCTTTCAATCTCAAAATTTAAATCCAACACATAATGAATACTAACAAATATTTTAGCAATGATATTGTAAGGCCCATTGAGAATTCTTAAGTAGGGTTGGCAACAATGTTCCTTCTAAATTTTTCCATCTATGTGCGGAATAAACGTTATGTGCACTGAGGCATGTGCAGATGTGCATCAACAGTAGACACACGCTGCTGGCTGTGGGTGCTCTGCTAGTCAGCTGGGCACCATTTGAATTTTTCCTGGGTGGCTGCCCAAATGCTCAGCTTTCAGGGAACACTGGTTGCCAAGTGTCTGGTTTTCGACAGGAATGCCAGGTTAATGAGGGATCTTAGTGGCTCTGGTAGGGTTGTTAAAAATCTGCTTGGCAGTGCAGTGGGGGCCAGAGACTAAGACTGGTTCCCTACCTGCCGTGGCTCTGTACATCTCCCATAAACAGCCACCAGGTCCTTTCAGCCTCTATACAGTGAGTCTCTGCATACTGCCTTCATCCCAAATGGAAGAAACATCAATGTGAGCTATGAAGATGGTGCATGCAAGCATTAGGGCAATACTCTGGTGACTGCTTCTTCCTGGTAGCAGTCATAAGCACTGCCAGGTCCCTCACCCTGAATCCTCTCCAGCACCACAAGCCCCTACACCTGCCCAGAATCTCCTCCCATACCCAAATTCTGTCTCAGAGCCTGCATATAACCCCCACCACTCATACACACAACCCCTTGACCAGCCGAGCCCCATCCTGCACCACAAACATCTCATCCCCATTCTCACATCCCAGTCCATGCTCAATAGCTGGAGCCCTCACCTCCTGTCTGCACACCAACTCCCTGCCCCAACCTGGAGCCTTCACCTCTCCCTCCCACCACCTCAACCTGGCAGAGTGAGAGAGAGTGGGAGAAAACAAGTAAATTCTTATTCTTTTGTGTCTCTTTAGTGT
Source organism: Pelodiscus sinensis (assembly GCF_052426305.1). NCBI lineage: Eukaryota > Metazoa > Chordata > Testudines > Trionychidae > Pelodiscus > Pelodiscus sinensis. The sequence goes on from NC_143062.1 coordinate 24,588,087, forward strand.
CTTCTAGAGGACCATTGGGATTCCCTCCTTCAGGAATGTCTGAAACTAGTTGATAGAAAAAAATGTCAAGACCCACTTTGAATACTCAGTGTTTGCATGCACGTGCAGTTTATTAATGGCTATACAAAGCCTGCAGGTAAAGGGCTCATGATTTTCTCAACTCCCTGGGATTCATAAACCTGAAAACACCGTGTAAATTGATACGCAGCAACAAGTAAACTTGGAGAAGATTATCCAGTGAAAAAGAAAAAAAAATCCTGTTTCATTTGGAAGATGGGGGGGAGGGGAGAAAAAAAGAGAAAAAGTGTAAATGAATTAAAGGTACCCCCTGTTCCTTCCCTAAACTGTCCTCACACTATCCGAACACTTCCCCTTCTTCCACGTGGGGCTGCAGGAGTTATTTTACAGTTCCAGCAAGAGCAGAGGGAAGACCTAGAAACATGTTCTTTAACCTTTTAAAAATAAACCATTTCACTATTCTGCAGGGGATTGTGAGGACTGCTATTGGAAATCTGTGTTCTTACACTCAAACTGCTTAAGGAGACAACATTTTCATTAGTCTCTACTGCAGAGCCTAACTGCAGCAGATGTTAAGAAGAAGAAATCAATCTAGCTGTTTCTGCTAGGGGCTGCTTCAACCAAAGGAGGACAGGATAGGACTACAGCTGCTAGCTGTAAGAGAGACAGACATTGTCAGAACCTCTAACAGTCACCAGAGTCAAAATAAACTGACTAGGTCACATATATGTGGGTTTGTTCTTTGAAGTCTTATTCCTCCCAATATATGGATCCATTTTACCTACCACACTGAATTCATTTATTTCTTATATCAAACCAGATTAAACCAAATAGGCGACAGATTTTTATCACAATCACTGGAAGCTATAGAACGGAAAGAAGTCATACAAACAAGTTTAAGAATAAAATCAAACTGAATTACTCTGAGTCCTGGAAACACTACAGATCTATTTTAAGAATTAACACTGCAGTGTCAGAGACCCTGGAAAATAAATACAGGGTATCCATCTACATATTAGAGTTAAAGAAGGAATTGCTTTGAACCTTCTTGAAAACAAGTTTTTTTGCATACTAGTTGACAATTTGGGACTATGTCTGGGACAAATTATGAATGCCATGTTGCTCCTTGTTGGTTTTTTTGTTATGAGAATGTCATTTATGACTATAAACTTCATTGCAACTTTCACTTTGCTTTGTAACCTCCATGCTGGTTCAAGACAGGTAGGTAGTGATAAAAACCAATATTCTCTCTAATCTTTTCCATCCACATGTGGAATCCTTTTTTATGTATAGAGAGGCATGTGTACCACTAGTAGAAACAAACAAACAAAAAATCTAGCTATGCGTGCTCTGCTGGATAGCACACGAATCTCGCCTGAGTGGCCACACAAATGTACAGTTTACAGAGGATACTGGTAAAAACTCATCTAATTACAGTCAAATTCTGGGCAGTGTGTGCTCATGCTAGGGAGGGAGGTCAGCCGAGGCTGGTTCAGATATATCACCACATTGAGAGGAACAAACAAACAAGTTAGAACAGAGGAGATAAGTTCCCTAGAAATATGAAACTTCGCTTCTTTACAGTAATGGTCTAATGGTACTGTATCATACCGCATAGCTTTTGCTTTAAACACAACACACTCCCTCTAAAAATAAACCTTGATTTACTAAAACCCAGAGTAGATGTAGACCACTGCACAGGAAAGGGAAGAAGTAGCCGAAGAGAGTTCTAACATCTCATAAGATTAGCATTCTGCTCTTGGACAGCTAGAAAATTCACTTTTTTAAAAAAATGTGCACTGAGGCACATGTAAATGTGTACTTCTAGAAGAAACAAATAACCTAGCTGTGGGTGCCTAGGAGCCCCAGATGGTAGCCACCTCCTCATGTGGCCCTTCCGCCAGCTTCCTCCCACATAGCAGTTCAGTCCTTTCTGCTCTTTGTTCTATTGCATAATGAATTAGGAAACGATCATTTAAAAATGTGGCAACAAAAAGAAAAGTTGCACATCTATTTTTGAAGTTGCATAAATCATATTACATGCAGACTCCTGCTTAACAATCCAGGCCCTAATATTTAAGACCCTATTCTTAGCATTTAAATTACTACTTAAGCCATTTAAAGTTAAGGATGCTTGGCACCTTGGAAAATACAGCTATTATATTCTTGCATGTTACAGAGTTATGGTTTGCTCTTCACTCAGCAAAACAGTAATATGATATGCAGATAGAAAAGTCTGAGGCCAGGGCTAAAAGCTCTTCCTGTCATTAAAAACTCAACCACAATAAAAGGTTACTTTTTTACTGGTTTTCTTAAAGAATAGGAATCCCCTAAAGTTCAAGTATGAGCCTGCCTGTCAAACTGAGTTACATTTATTTCATAATATTAATTTTCTATGTGGTCTCATTCTGCCAGGCCCCCTACAGCTTCCTAATTTCCACATACTGTTGGGGGAAAGCACTCTAAGTCAGTTTTAAGTTTTCTTACCAGAACCCCATCCCACCTCTCATATTCATCTTATATCTTCTGCAGAATTACAAAAACAATGACCTGGATAACATGCAAGAAAGCCCATATCATATAGAGGACCAGATGCCATACAATAGGTGTTTATTTGGCTTGATACCAAATTCTGATATTTATTTTGATGAGCTCTTCTAGGCAGTGTAGTAATTTTTCCCTTAACAATTAAAGTCTGAGTGTATAAGAGCTGCTCACATAATTGCTTTTCCACCTGACTCCCTGCACTTCTTATCAGCAACTTCAACAAAGGGACTATGTTACATGACTGGTGTTGAATTTGACAAACAAGGGCAAACAATCCCGAGTGGGGATGTAAATATCCCTCTAAAAAGTTAACAGGTTAAACAATATACTTTTAATCATGTAATGGTTAATTGAGGTCCAGGCAGCCCACCATGGGCAGGGGCTCCTCCAGCCTGGCCTTCTGTAGGTGTGGGGAGGGGCAGCTCCAGCTGGCTGGGCTGCAGCAAGGGGGGGGGGCTGCAGCAGGAGTGGGGGGAGGGCTGCAGCCGCCCCCCCCAGTTAACCATTTACCTGGTAAGTATGCCAGGAAGGCTAATGCTTACCTGTTAACTGGTTAACTTTTTATATCCCTATCCCCGAGGGGTCATTCATTATACCTTTGTAATGGACATTGTCACTAACATATTCTATTCATTTTTCCGATTTAGCATATTTTCTTTATAAAATCATAAAGTGCCAATCGAAACCTTCTAAATAAACTCAGCATTTTAAAAATATAATCATCATCCCAAAACCTTCATCAGTACAGGTTGCAGATGAAACCTCTCAACATATCCAGTAAAATAAATGAATCCATGCCAATTTCATTAACAAAGCCTCTTATCCAATAAATCATGGGAAAGTGTACTTATCAGTACAGTATTGACACCTTTGGATCTACCAATTTTTGAAATAAAAAAAGATTCTGCACAAACCCATATGAATTTTTGTTGTGTTTTTCTTCTTGTCACATGATCAAAATACTCTAGTTACCTTTGTTTTTATGCTACCCACATTTTCTGTGTAAATCTAGTAATCTAGGTGTTTACAGTATTAACTCCTTGACAGTGGAGCACTCATTACTGGTAAAAGGATTCATTCTGGAAAACGAAAATTAGCCTCAAAAGAGTTAACCATGTTTCTAAAAGCTGAAACAGTGCAGTGTCTTTGTTTCAAACAAAATCCACAAGTGTTGCCAGTAAAATAAAACAGAACCACTCTGTTTCAGACACTATATTTCTGGCAAGATTTCCATACCCATTTACTTTAAAAGTTATTAGTTTTTTGTCAACATTATAAGAGTATGTCAACATTTGTCGTGGCAGACAGCCCAAAATTATTTTATTAGTCTGCTACTGGTTAAATTGGCGTAGGATTAAAAAGTTCTAATAAATATCCTCAAATATTGGGAGTTCAGCAGAAAACCACATTGAAGTTCTGTTCCACAGGATATTACAAATACTTAACCTTCAGCAAAACTATATATACATACACACACAGTACAATAGCGTCTCTCTTAGTACAGCAAATATTTTACCTAACAGTAAATTAAGCCATGCTTAGGCAGTGTTTATATTGATTTAGAAAAAGAGGGAAAGAGAATTAACTCTTCAATCAGTAAGAGCAGATAAGCTAACTCTAGGATCCTAACATCTCCAGTGCAGTCAAACAGCCCCTTAGCTTGAGGCAGCTGGCATGGGGGCCCGGCCAGCCCTGGATTTTCAATTGCAATGTAGACATACCCTATTAAATCAACAGCAGAACTGGAAAATGAGCTTCACAATGGCAGAATAACTAACTGATTGATGTTCTAACCCCATACAATTCTCAGGGCTGGTCTACGCTATAAAGTTAGGTTGCCCTAGCTAAACTGTTCAGCTTAGAAAGCCCACTTGGTATATTTTTAATTAATTACCAAAGATTTACCTTTGTCTCCTGATAGCTTATAAATAAATGCTCCATGTTTAAGTACTGTTCACTCTTGTAGAGCTGCAGGCAGCAGTAGGGTGTGGGGATGTATGTAATATACAAACAGCCTGACATATTATTGCAACCATTAGGAACTTATCCTTAATTGCCTACACAAATCCATCCCAAATCATCGAAAAATCCATCGACCTGCAAGGACCTCCAGCAGTCCAAAAAGGAGGGTGAGGAGGGAAAGAGACAAAGAAGAAAGATCGAACTCACAGCATAAATAATCCATTTAATAGAATAGTAGGTCTGGAAGGGACCTCAAGAGGTCTTCGAGTCCAGACCCCTGCCCTCATGGCAGGACCAAGTACTGTCTAGACCATCCCTGGTAAACATTTATCTAACCTACTCTTAAGTATCTCCAGAGATGGGGATTCCATAACCTTCCTGGGCAATTTATTCCAGTGTTTGACTACCCTAACACTTAGGAACTTTTTCCTAATGTCCACCCTAAACCTCCCTTGCTGCAGTTTAAGCCCATTGCTTCCTGTTCTATCCTAAGCGGCCAAGATGAACAAGTTTTCTCCCTCCTCCTTATGACATCCTTTTAGATGCCTGAAAACTGCTATCATGTCCCCTCTCAATCTTTTCTTTTCTAAACTAAACAAACCCAATTCTTTCAGCCTTCCTTCATCGGTCATGTTCTCTAGACCTTTAATCATTCTTGTTGCTCTTCTCTGGACCCTCTCCAATTTCTCCACATCTTTCTTGAAATGCGGTGCCCAGAACTGGACACAATACTCCAACTGAGGCCTAACCAATGCAGAGTAGAGTGGAAGAATGACTTCTCGTGTCTTGCTCGCAACACACCTGTTAAAGCATCCCAGAATCATGTTTGCTTTTTTTGGAACAGCATCACACTGCTGACTCATTCAGCTTGTGGTCCACTATAACCCCTAGTTATCCTTTTCTGCCATACTCCTTTTCTGCCGTACTCCTTCCTAGACAGTCACTTCCCATTCTGTATATGTGAAACTGATTGTTCCTTCCTAAGAGGAGCACTTTGCATTTATCTTTATTAAACTTCATCCTGTTTACCTCAGACCATTTCTCCTATATGTCCAGATTATTTTGAATTATGACCCTATCCTCCAGAGCAGTCGCAACCCCTCCCACCTTGGTATCATCTGCAAACTTAATAAGCGTACTTTCTATGTCAATATCTAAATCGTTGATGAAGATATTGAACACAGCCGGTCCCAAAACAGAGCCTTGCGGAACCCCACTTGTTATACCTTTCTAGCAGGATTGTGAACCATTAATAATTACTCTTTGAACACGGTTATCCAGCCAGTTATGCACCCACCTTATAATAGCTCCATCTAAGTTGTATTTGCCTTGTTATTGATAAGAATATCACGCGAGACCGTATCAAACGCCTTACTAAAGTCTAGGTATACCACATCCACCGCTTCTCCCTTATCCACAAGACTCGTTATCCTATCATAGAAAGCTATCAGATTGGTTTGACATGATTTATTCTTTACAAATCCATGTTGGCTGTTCCCTATAACCTTGCAACCTTCCAAGTGTTTACAGCTGATTTCCTTAATTATTTGCTCCATTATCTTCCCTGGCACAAAAGTTCAACTAACTGGTCTGTAGTTTCCTGGGTTGTTCTTGATTCCCTTTTTATAAATGGGCACTATATTTGCCCTTTTCCAGTCTTCTGGAATCTCTCCTGTCTCCCATGATTTTCCAAAGATGATAGCTAGAGGCTCAGATACCTCCTCTGTCAGCTCCTTGAGTATTCTAGGATGTATTTCGTCAGGCCCTGGTGACTTGCAGGCATCTAACTTTTCTAGGTGATTTTTAACTTGTTCTTTTTTTATTTTATCTTCTAAACCTATCCCCTTCCTATTAGCATTCACTATGTTAGGCATTCCTTCAGACTTCTCGGTGAAGATCGAAACGAAGAAGTCATTAAGGATCTCTGCCATTTCCATGTTTCCTGTTACTGTTTCTCCCTCCTCACTGACCAGTGGGCCTACCCTGTCCTTGGTCTTTCTCTTGCTTCTAATGTATTTATAAAAAGTCTTCATGTTTCCCGTTTTTCCCCATAGCTAGTTTGAGCTAATTTTGTGTCTTTGCCTTTCTAATCTTGCCCCTGCATTCCTGTGTTGTTTGCCTATATTCATCTTTTGTAATTTGTCCTACTTTCCATTTTTTATAGGACTCCTTTTTATTTTTAGATCATGCAAGATCTCATGGTTAAGCCAAGGCATTCTTTTGACATATTTTCTATGTTTCTGACGCAGCGAAATAGCTTGCTTTTGGGCCCTTAATAATGTCCCTTTGAAAAACTGCCAACTCTCCTCAGTTGTTTTACCCCTCAGTCTTGATTCCCATGGGACCTTACCTATCAGCTCTCTGAGCTTACCAAAATCCGCCTTCTTGAAATCCATTGTCTCTATTTTGCTGTTCTCCCTTCTACCCTTCCTTAGAATTGTGAACTCTATGATTTCATGATCTCTTTCACCCAAGCTGCCTTCCACTTTCAAATTCTCAACCAGTCTGATGGATGGGCACAAATATCTTGATCATCAGTTAAACTGCACCCATGGAGCATCTCAGAGAACTCTGGTTCTTTCCTACAAAATCACAGGTTAACACTACCTGAGATCCCCCTCTCCAGCTTGCGGTAGTAGTAGGTCTGTTATCCTATCTATGGTTCATCTAGTTCAGTATCCTGTCACTCACAGTGGCCAGCGTGAGATGCTTCAGTGGAAATGAACACAGCAGGACCATTTGCAGTGATCCAGCTGCTATCATCCAGTCCCAGCTTCTGACAATTGGAGGTTTAGGGACAGACACCTGGAGCATGAGATTGAATCCCTGACCATCTTTGCTAATGGTGATTGACGAATCTTTCCTCCATACACTGATCTAATTCTTTTTTGAACCTATACTTTTGGCTTTCATAGCATCCCATGTAAATAAGTTTAACTGTGCATTCTGTGAAGAAATATTTCCTCTTGTTTTAAATCTGCTGCTACCTATAGGTGTCAGTGTCCATGTACAATGAACTAGTAAGTTACAATAATTCAGAGTCAGCTGAACTTGAGTACTATGTTATAAAGGATGGTGTGGGGAGCTATATGGGAGTGGTTGGAGAAGTAAAAGAGCTTTAGCAGAGGAAAACAAATCAGTGTCACACTCAAAGGAGGCAGCAGTTATAAAAGATCCTGAATACAAAACCATTACAGTGCTTCAGCTTGGCCTTGTGCTGCTGAAAAAATTCTCTTAGAGCTGCCTTTCACTTCTGCAACTTACAGAGCATCTGGCCCTAATGTGATCAGAAGCATCAATAGATCCACTTGCAACAAGGAAATGGAGGAGAGTCTGCAGAAAAGCCAAAACATCAAAGTGAATTAAAATGAGTAACATAAAATTTTAAAAACATAGACAAATAATGTAAAATTAATTGAATTACAAACTTCCAGATATACTTCCTCCAGTGAAGAGCTGCTTGTAAAGGTCACCTAAGAAAAGCCTTTTCTATTCTGAAACAAACTATATTGTGAAGCTGGAATGTGAGTTCACAAACATTATAAGGTGAACTACTAAAATGAGAATATAAAAACAAGCTGTTTCAAACTGGGAACAGCTGGAATCGAATCAGCAATTCTAAGCATGATGATACAGTATTCTTGTGTTTTAGTTTACAGCAATTGCTGCTCATACTGGGACTACAAGCTAGCTAAAATTTCTTCAAAAACAGCTAAAATTTCTTCAAAAACAGAACTGCTGATATTTCACAAAGCAGTATGAAGAGAAAAATACTTTTATCCCGATGAGAGAAAATTCATGTTTTCCTTGTGAGCAGAAGTCCTAAATTTACCACAATTATTCCAGTTTAATGGGAATCTCCTGTGTCGCCAATAGCTGTCCCCGGATTTTTATCCTAGTTTTATGAAGATCAGTCTGCTAACTATAGAAAAAGATTCTATATCTCCTCACAAATTTTGCTGGTCTCCTTCCTCTGATTCTCTACCCACTTACTGCCTTACCACTGTGTGTTGACCCAGAGGCAGGAGGTGCCAGAATAAGGCAGATTAAGGGGCCATGGCAAAGACTGCCGATTTTGGTTGGACATATTTCTGAAGGTTTCCTCAAACAACAATCTTTAATTAAAGATCAGTATTTAATTCCTGAAGACTCCAAGACAATCCTGGAAGGGTTGGCAATCCTAAACATGGCCCTCCCACTTTTCAGCAGGCGTCCCTCTTCTTCCTCAGAAGACTCCCATCCCCAGCCAGGCTGGAAGCTGGACCCTGCATCTGCCTGGAGAAAGGGGAGGAGTTGAAAGCAGCCCCAAGCCTTGCCCCTTCACAGAGCAGGAAGATCTGCAGCTCCCCCCAGCTGCCTACATGCAGTTCTTACATGGACTCTGGCTGGGGGGGGCTGCAGCCCAGCCATGGTACGAGCAGTGCATGCAGCTGTGGGGAGCTATGGGCCCTCCACCTGGTCCAGATGGGGGTGCAAAGGGCAAAGACAAGGCAAGGACTGCTTTCAACACTGCAATCTGTGCAGGTGGAGGATCTGCAGCTCCCAACCTGCTCCAGTTTCTGGTTTGACTGGTATCAGGTCCTCAGGTGGAAAGAGAGGGGCGGGAGGGTCTGTCTAGTCCCTTCTACTTTGGGGCAAGCTATGCCACCCTTGCCCAGAAACAGGGCCATCCCGAGGGAGGCACAGGGTCTGGGAAAACCCTCTCACAGTGAGGCTCATCTAGGGTTACCAGATGGTTTAACCAAAAATACTGAACATTCCCCCCAGAAAAAAACCCACTGGGGAAAAAATTCTGTTGGGGGGAAAAAATCGGGGGGGGGGGGGGGGGAGAGACACCAAAGTTGTTGACGGGGGGGGGAAAAAAAAAAAAAAGATGACAGCGAGAGTTAAGCACTAAATAAATAAATAAAAACAGCATGGCCCCTTTAAGAAATGCTTTTGAGGCTTTTTGGCCCCAACAGGCTGCTGGCGGCTGTCCGCCATCTTGTCTCCCTTCTCTAGGCCAGACAGTTTCTCTGCAGAACCCCGTAAACACCTGGGATTTGGGGGGTGGTGGAAGAATCACAAAATACCAGACATTTTAGGTGTCCCGTATTTTCTGAATATTTTTACCGGACAGGAGGCAAAAATGCTGGACTGTCCGGGTCAATACCAGACACATGGCAACTCTAGGCTCGTTCCTCCCACACCCCACCCCCACCCCACCATTTCTCCAAACCCTGTGCCTTGTCTGTCTCTGCCCCATCCTTCTGTCCCCCATCCCCAAACAACGCGGCCTGGGAGATGATAAAGGCCTGGTGCGGTCGGCTGCCGCAGAGAAGTGAGGCACAGCAAGCCAGGACACAGAGCAGATTGCTGGGATGCTCCAGCTCCCATGTAGTAAGTGTGGAGGGAAGGTGGTCCCTTTAATCCTCTTGGTCCCTTCTGTCCATAAGGCAGTTGGGGCAGCTGTTGCAGGGCCCCAAAAAGTGAGGCCTGGGGCAGCTGTCACAGTATGTCCTGCGGATGGGGCAACTCTGTCCAGAGGCCTCTGTGAGGGGCCTCATATGTATTGCCTATCAGCCTGCCACTCTCTCACTAAATCAAGTATACTGCTCAGCAGTGGAGTATGAAGGGTCCTACACTGTATTATAGTACGCTTAATAGCACAGGGCAAAGGACAGCTCGTCTGGACCCAATACCAGCATACTGGAGTCTCAGAATATTATGGACAGAAAGCATAAGGACCTGCACAGTAAGCTAGAACACCTTGGTAGGGGCTAAAAATAATTGTGTGGGTGGAGAACAAGTTTCCCTCACGACGTGCGTCTCCAAAAATTAATTCTACCACTTTTCCTTTATAACGAGCCTCAGACTGGCTCACCCATCACCTCTGAGCCTAAACTCTACCAATCTCTCTCCCATAAGAAAGTTTTGCACTTTAGAGTTAGAGAGAGAGAGTCCGTCTGTCCATCCATATGGTCATCTAATTTCAATTAAAACAAAATTTAAATGAGGGGCAGATTAGTTTCATGGATGAAGTTTGAGGATTGAGTCAGTCCCGGCTTTGCCACTTATTAGCCTTGAGATCGTATGTGTGTCAACCTTGGTTTCTCCATCTGTAAGACAGGGATAGTAGGTAGCACTCCCTTACCTGACAAGAGGGTTGTGCAGATAAATCCTTATCTGACCAGTGCCTTGAGGATCAACTGTGCTACATTAAGTATTAAACAATTATTTTGATTTGCTTTTTGAAATACAACCACAGATTATTTTTGTTAACACTGTTAAGCGGTTACAAACAGCAGTGAAGAAAACCAAAAAAAGATTCCAGAGAACAGGAGAACTGTATTTGTAACAAGATGAAAGAAAATAAAAATCTGTTTACTTTTGAGATAAACTATTTATATTACAAAAAGCCAAAGTGGCACAATTGTTTTCTAGAACCACCTAGTAAACTTCACTGAGGCTCTTCTACATAGAGTAGCGCTCTTCGTGCATAATATAAGCAATTTCAATGGCGCGCAAATGGAAGTGTTTTTTATAAAGCCTTCATACAGTCAAAATATTCCTGTGCCACAGTTTAGAAGCATGCGTGGACGACCTGCAGCTTAATCCTCATTCTAGATGGCCACTGGCACTTAAAAAAATAATTGCTGAATACATATCTTCAAAAGAAAAGTAGTGGGAAAAGGTTAAGAAATGTGTACAAAAGAACCCTGTTGCAGAAAGTCTCTTGCATAATTTGAGCACAATATGTGCAAAAAGCCTGAGGCTTATTTCAGTACTTCAAGATTTTATCACAACCTCAAGACAGAATTTTCCTTTGTTCTCTCTAGAATGCTGTTAGTTATTTTCATTCAAGCATCTCTCATGTGTGAACTGTTGAGTCAAGAAAGTTAATGCAACATAGTGGGCAATAGTGCTAAGAAAAAACACACAGCCACTGTTCATTTTGAAATTAATATTTCATTTTTTTCCTTTTAACACACTTTAACAGCCAGATCCCCAAACCCATTGGTCACGTCCAGGAAGAACTCAAAGAACACCAGGTGGAGAGAGAGAAGGCCTACAAACAAGATATGGATTGCCAGAAACAGAAGGGGCTGGAATTAAAGATAGACCAGAAGGTTTGGCTATCAACCAAACATCTCCACACCAGTAGATCACCCCATAAACTAAAGGCACCAATTGCTCATACAGTTTAAAGTTTGCCACCTAGTTTAGCACTGACCCAAATTAAATTCCTCTTTCAAGTGTCACGCAAAATACATCTTTATTTTCCTCCTCTCCTTTCTGAAGCCCTTCATAGAAAACACATTACCAGGCCAAAAGCAACCACTCTGACACCTGTCAAAGTCCATGCAGAACACCAGTCCGGTCCATGTTGGATTCCATGATCAAGGAAGTAAATTATGTTAGAGTGATTGCACATATGCATTTCACTGTAGGCATGGACATGCTCTGAGCAGTGTTGCCAGAAATTTCTCTCAGGACAACAGTTCCAGCAAGTCCTCATTGATCTTCACTTTCCTATAATTGTGTATAGTTGAGTTAGTTGTAAATGGTAGTTTGTATATCTCCCTTACATGGCATAGTTTTGACAGTTACAGCACTGTGCCCTCTGGAACAGGCCTATGCCCCTGAGCAACCTGCAATCTAACTGCTTGAAGTATTTGGCAAAGGCTCATATTGGGGACAGCTGCCAGGTCTGCAAGGACTTCAAGCCCCGCATGAAAGTGGGCCAGGAGGCAGGGGTAGCAGGTTTGTTGAAATTGTAGCGGTCCTCAGAACACTCGGCGCTCGCACCCCTCCCACATCACTATCTGTTTTATGGTTCTGGGTAGGGCTCTGGGATGGAGTTTGGGAGTGGAGGGTGAAGGTATGGGAGGGATGGCATTTGGAGGCAGAGGGAGTGCAGACTCTGGGGGGGAGAGAAGGGGGGAGGTGCAGCACTTATTCAGGACATCCCCTCTAGCACCAGCTCCAAGTGGGGGAGCTTGTGGGGTCCCTGTGCACTGCAAGTGCTGCACCTAGAGCTTCCAGTGGCTGCAGGAGTGCTCGAGGCAGGGGCCGGACACAGAGACCAGGGCCTCAGGGATGTGTGGGCAGGCACACGAAGTGAGTGGGGAGAAAGTTGCTCTAGCCCTGTTGTGTCCAGCTTGCTAGCAACATGTGACTATTTGGCCAGTTGAGTGTAGCTAGTTCGCTTCACAACTGGTTAGACATGGTTCTATCCCAGCTGCACTGCCAGTGGTGATGGCAGCAGGGGTCCCTAGGTCTTTTTAAAAATCACCCAAGGCTGGGGGAGATCTGGCCCCCAGGACAGGAATATTCCTGGACCCTGGAAGGGATGGGCCCACATAACTTGCTACTCCTGCCAGGAGGTCAGGCTGAAGTTTTTATTTATGGAGGCAGCACTGAAGTTCCTCTAATCTGAAATGAATGAACTTGGGAACTGGGTACCTTGGTGTCAGTAAAGAGTGCTTCTCCTGCCATTCAAGAATCTTGGCACTGTTCACTATCCCCAATGCCAAGAAAAAGATCAGCTGCTGCTTCTGTCAAGAGTGGATGTTCCCCAGTACTGAAGATATGCATTAAGATCAGATCAGAGTAGGATGTAAGTCAGGCCCGCCTCTGCCTCTCAGCAGTCACAGTGTTGATGCAGGCTCTTACGAAAGCACCACTAAGTCCATTACAGAATAAGCTGTCTACCTCAGAGAACCAGCAGTTACTGTGTAGGGATTACATATCAATGTATTAAAAATGTGATTCCCCCAAATGGAAGTGACTCCCCATAATTTGTTCCCCATAACTTAAAGTGTTTAGATTTATTATTAATTCTTCTTATTATTATTAGTTAAGATTGTTAAATGTTTAGATTTATTATTCTTATTGCCCCTTTAGAATATAATATATTAGGTCATGTAACTTAGAACTATTAAGAATATAATCCTATGTAGCCAGAAACAGCCCCCCGCTCTGTGCCCCAGGGCATGCTCAAGCTTGTGCAAGGGGCTGCTTGAAATTGACATTGCAAAGATACATTGTAACAATGCATTGTCAAGCCACTAACTCTGCTATGGGAGCCAAGCCCTGTAATTGATTAAGGGCATTGTTACATAATTGATGCCTGTTCTCTTTAAAACATTGTGATTTTACTCAGCACTCAGAGAATGTTTTAAGCAATACCACCCAGAAACTTTTTGTGACTACAACTCTGATATATGTAAAGTTATTATTATACAAAAATATTGTATGGGAAACATTAATTAAGGAATGTATATAAGAGAGAGAGTGCTTGGATGATGAGTGAATGGTTCTGAGAGGTGCCAGCCTGAGAATACAGCAACAAAGGGCTGAAGAAGGCGTCAGGTGCCAGTGCAACCAAAAGGTGTCAAGTGAAGAAAACCAAGTACTGGAGGTCCACCTGATGAGATCACTGACGAGCACCTGGCAGCTACCCTGGAGACATCAGCATGATGCAGCAATTTCCATAGACTGGCATGGGAAGAAATTCCTATAAGAACTGGACTAAAAAACTATGGAATCGGAGTCCAAGGTTCTGCTGCCAGCCTACCAGGAGCTTCAGATGCGCATCTGATCAGGACTTCACTCCCCACTACCATCACTTGTGTACAGAGTACCTGGCCAGTATTCTGTCACAAGCAACTTCCAGGCAGGTAACTATAACAAATACACAGAACCTGAATGAATGGATGAATGAATGTTTATATGTATAAGGGTTAAGTAGTTAAACAACGTTGTTTGCTTCCATCTTTTCTTTATTTTTTTTATTATTATCTTTACAATAAATGTGGCTTTTTGCCTTATCCCCCTCATCAGATCCTGCTTGCTTTTATTGGTATAACAACTGCAGTGTCATCCATGCCAGAGGCATTTGCTACTGCAAGAGAACTGATATTGCTATTGCTAGCAGTATCTCTAGCAGGGCAGGAGCTAGTGATGTTGCGGCCATCCTACAGGAAATCTGTTGCTCCCAGTTACTATTCAGTAAATGATCCCATGGCATCATCTAAGGTGAAACTGACCACATGGGCCTCATTGCAGGCTCTCTTAGGGTATGTCTACACTACCCTCCTATTTTGAAATAGGAGGGTAATATAGGCATACCGCAATTGCAAATGAAGCCCGGGATTTGAATTTCCCGGGCTTCATTTGCATAAGCAGGGCGCCGCCATTTTTAAATCCCCGCTCTTTCGAACCCCGTGCCGCGCGGCTACACGCGGCACCAACTAGGTAGTTCGAACTAGGCTTCCTCGTGGAATGAGGAGTAACGGTAGTTCGAACTAGGAAGCCTAGTTCGTGCCGCATGTAACCGCGCGGCACGGGGTTCGAACGAGCGGGGATTTAAAAATGGCGGCACCCCGCTTATGCAAATGAAGCCCGGGAAATTCAAATCCCAGGCTTCATTTGCAATTGCGGTATGCCTACATTACCCCGCTAGTTCGAACTAGCGGGGTAGTGTAGACATACCCTTACTTTGGTGCCAATCTCAGTCACTGGTGGGAACTGCACCTCCAAAGTCACTAGATAGATTCACTGTCTTCAGTACCCCTTCCGGTACTCTGGCATATCCAATAATCCGGCACCCACTGAGTCCCAAAGGTGCCTGATTATTGGAAATTTACAAAAATGTTGGTACAGTAAACACCAGCAGAGCCCCCAACAGGCTGAATGAGAGGACTGCAGACTGGTAGTGTGTGAGATTCACAACAAAACTGAACAACCTTCTATGCCCTTGGAAAATAGATATGTGAAAGTAGGCAGCCCTTAAATCCCGAGTGGCATAGCAGTCCCCACAATCCAGGAAGGGAATAATGAAATCCAGGAAGGCCATGCAGAACTTTATTTTCTTGATGTAGACATTGATACAGGTCTAAAATAGATCTGAGATCACCCTTGGTTTTGGGAATTAGGAAATGACAGGAGTAGAAGCCCTTCCCTCAAATTCTGTGGTACCTCTTCCACAGCTGCCACCTGAAGGAGAGATTGAGACTCCTGAGCCAGAAGCTGATTGTGAGATAGGTCCCTGAAGAGGAATGGGGAGGAGGTGGAGAAATAAACTGGAGGGTATATCTCACTTCCATTATGCTTAGCACCCAATAATCCATGGTCATATGAGACCATGCACTGATGAAGTGTAACAGGGGCCCACAAATAAATAGGAAACAGAATCTGATATCATGGGAACTGGTACAACCATCCTTACGCATCTTATCAAAAGCCCCATTGAGAAACCTTTACATTTCTGGATGGGCCAGACGATGCTGAGATAGAAGTGGGTGATGGCCTATGCTTAAAACCAAACCCTGCTCCTCCTCCTCTGAGGAACTTGGTTGGCTATTGGATCAGAGTACCAGGTAGACAACTGGGGTCTGTAGCGCTTCCTTGAAGTAGCTGGTGTACAGTGTCCCAAAGGCTTAGGGGTCATCCTGGAGTCCTTTAACCCATGAAGCAATGTGTCAATCTCTTTCAAATGGAAGACTTTGAAGGATTTGTTGGACCTCCTGGAGGAGACCAGGGGATTATACCCATGAACTCTTGCACATGGCCGCCACTGAAGTCATGACCTAGCTTGAACCTAGGCCTCTCTGTAGTGGCTCTGATCTCACTTCCTCTACATCCAGACCTGATCTCTCAGAACCATGGTTAGTTGCTCCATCCAAACTTCAGCTCCCTTTGCCTGAGAGTTCCATAGTTAGTTCCCATAGAGCAAACAGGTTTGCCAGGTTCTACAAGGTAGCAGGAAGTTATACACCAGGATTAATTACCTCTCAAAGTCAAAGCATTTCTCCATCTTGGCTTCCCAGAATGGAGTCTCGCCCACATACTCGCCACTATAGAAAATATTTGACTACTTATTACAAGGCTTACCTATCTCCTTAATAAAGGTTTACCTTACAGCAATATCAGCTTTCTACCCTCAGGTGGGTAACAAGTCATTTTTTTCCTTATGAGAGGTCTATCCATTTCCTCAAGAGTCTAGAAAGAGTATACCCTTAAGAACAAGAGCGCTCATTCTGTTCTGGGACCTGACCATGGTTTTATTAACACCTATCAGACCCCACATTCAAGCCATTGGCAACGTGCCCCTTGTTATACTGGTCCTGGAAAGTGGATCTCATAGGACACGTTTATACTTACTAGGAGATCAACCTCTGGGATGCCAATCTCCTGACATTCGATTTAATGCATCTAGGATAGACCCTTAAGTTGAATGCTGACGGCAGCGCCTGCCAGCATCTGCTATTCCTCCTTTTGTGAGGAGTAAGGGAAGCAGACAGGAGCATTTGCTCCCATCAGTCTCCCGCAGATTGGATGCTGCCAAGGCTCAGCTTAAAAGTAAGCCGACTTCAGCTACACATTTTTGCTTAGAGCTGGCCTTCGTGGCCCTTACGAGCCTAAAGGGTCTCAGATCTGCACCCTCACATTGGAGCCTCCATGCAGTCTTCTTTAAGGACAAGGTGCAGTTTTGGGCTCATCCTTATTTTCTCTAGAAGGAGATTTCAGTTTCAAAGCTGTTTTCCCAACTAAAAAAAAAAAATCACATGCAAATAAGGAAGAGCAGTGTCTTCACTCTTGGACATTAGATGAGCCCTTGTTCTACACAGAAAGGACCAAACCATTCTGTCAATCCACTCAACTGATCAAAGTGGTAGCTGACAGGATGAAGAGTCTTTCTATTATTGCTCAGAGAATTTCATCCTAGATTGCATTATGTATTTGTACGTGTTAAAATCAGGCAGGTGTTCCAACACCAGCTATCGTGACTGCTCACACCAGCTACCATGTCTGTCCTGCAAACAACATCAATGGCATTCCTAGCCCAGACCCTTATTCAGGATGCAGTGCAGCAAACAGGTCATCAGTACATACTCTCTTCTCATTAGGACATCATCCAAAAGTCCAGGGACAATGCCAAATTCAGTTGAACTATTTTGCAGTCAGCATTTTCCATGAATTCAGATCTCACCACCTGTGGAACTACTTAGGAGCCATCACTGGAGAGGTGCATTCACTCAAAGAACAAAGCAGTCACTAACCTTCTACAACTGTTTTTGAGATGTATTGCATATGTCCATTCCATGACCCACCTTTCTATCCCTCTACATTGGGGTTAACGGGAAAGAAGGAATAGAGGGTGCAGTGTTGTCTGGGCGCTTTGTACCCGCACTATGAATGTGCGGCTGCCCCAACAGGTGTCAAAAGGAAAATATTACAGTAATTATGCTCAGGGCACACATACATCTATAGTGGAGAATGGACATGTGGAACATAACCTTGAGTAACTGTTCTTAAGTTAACCATTTTTGGGGTATGGTTCTGGAGAGCAAAAGTCCTGGGAATTGGCACACCATGTACATGCCCCTGATCTAACAGCAGCTTTCCACAAAAGCAACTAAAAAAAGCCTGGCCTGGAAGTAGTGCCACCATAGTGCCACCAATGGGGGAAAAATAAGGGATGATGTAAAGAAGCAGCAGGTCTAGAACCTACATCTGCAGATTCCCTAGGTGAGCACAACCTCAAGCCAGCTGCTACGGCTATTGAAATACACAACAGTCATGATCTTCAGGAATCCAAACACACAACCTGCCACCCATGGAGGACCTGACTGGCAGGACCTCTCCAACTCTAGATTAATCTGGACAGTACTTGAGTATAGGGAAGATACAGGAAGTTCATCTGGGCAACTAGGCAGAACCCTAGCTAGTTGCTGCAAAAAATCCTGCTCTCTCATCCTGCTTCTGAATTCCCTGGTTCCAGACTTTGGCTTCACCTTCCTGGCTTTGATACCTGGTTCAGCTTCTCATTATTGATTCCTGACCATGGCTTTACCTCTTGGCACTGACTTTCTGCCTGGACTTTTCTTCCACTTTGTCTAGCGACTAGGCTGGCCAGCTATGACCGAGCCCATATGGCAAGCCACCAGGTTCTTCCATGTAATAGGATGTACGAAGCCCATTAAAAACAGCTGGAATCCCCACAGGTTCTCCACATTCCAATCTATCCTCAAAGAAAAAAGTCACTAGTATTTTTATGTCACTGTAAATTGTGTTCTTTTATCAAGGTTAAGCCAAATACATAGAGCAATTACTTCATGCAATTATGCCAATTACATTATTTCTTACAGATCTGTCCCGCTCCTAGGATATGGTCCCAATATCTGGTTAGTAATTCTAACAACTATATTTCTTAGTATTCCAAGATTAATAACCAGCCTCTGCTCAAAATGGGGACCAAGATAGCCTCCTGAATTCCCTTGCAATCCTATATTTCTGATTCAGTAGGATAACACATTGTTATACCAAATTAGGCATGCAGGGAAAACATACAATATTGTTTTTGTATGCTTTATAAATGGATGTCATGAAGACACTAGAGTAAAAATTGAGGAGGAAATAAAGATTTACGTAAATACTTTGAAGACAAGCTTTTGTAGTTATTAGGACATGCTAAGCCATACTCTGAATGTCCTCCTGTAGATGTGCTTGCAAAACTCGCTAAACTGCTGTATACACATGTCCTCAAAGAACATTGTTCATATTCAACAACTATATTATTCAGAAACTGCTGTTAATAAAAACCTCATCAGCTATCACCTGCCTTAATACTGTATTATTCTCTAATAGGCAGATTATGCTTCTTTGGACAAATAATGGTGTTTTACAAGAATAAGTGGTGTTGCTGTAATCAAGGGCTTGACATAGAGCACACTGTAACATCCGCCCCTGGGCCCAATCAGTCATAGGCATTATATTGAATTACCCCTCTATGTGAAGAGCATACAGATTTGTTTATTATTTAAGAACACAGATCCTAATTAGGTCAATACCATATTGACAAAATGCTGTGCAGACACTAGCATGGCTGTTTAGCACTTCAACTACATCCACTCAGCTAAAAGAGTTAGGGTTAGTTCTGACTTTCCTTTTAACTCCACGCCTCAATTACTGATTCAAAGTTAATTAATTAAAAGCTCTAGTTAATTATTTCCATGAAAGGAAAGTGTTGTCTTTGATTCCAAGCTATCCTGTGAATACAATGCTCACCACATTATTAAGGTTTTATATTATCATTTAAAAACAAAAACAAAACACTGCACCATGTTTATCCTTGTTGAGATCCAAAAACATTGTTCAGTCTTATCTTTTCCAGACCAGACTCTCATAATTCATTACTTGCCTGTTTATCAAGTAGATGGATTAATAAGGTTCAGTTTGTACTGAACTGATCTGCCAATGTACTACAGTGTATGGAAAATATCTAACTAGGAACATATATTCTTGTTCTTGACCCTTCTGTACTGTTTACCCATAAAATAAAGTGACTTTTAAAGATTCTGCTGTTGAATTACATCATGTGGCCAAGGTGACTAGGATTTAAATTTTGAAGAAAAAAAGTCCTCAATATGTTTATTTCTCAGACACCTCCTACTACAAGTTACAGTCACAAAGAGGCAAATGTTGATTGAGTGTCTGATGGAGCATTTTGTCAATTTCCAATTATATAACAAGACACTACAGTATTTTAATCTGTAGCAGATTCCTGTTTAGAGACAGGAAAACTTCAAAGAAAACCAAAACACTTGCTTTCTGCTGATTTTTCTTAAGAGTCCTTACAGTTTAAATCTCATTATATTCTGCCTACAATTACAATTCTTAAGTTTTTGGTTTTCACTCAAATCTGAAGTGCACCTGACTTGAAAGAAGCAGCAACATTACAATTAATCTGACAAGAAAGCTTTGTCACACCTCCTATACTCTACCTCCCATAATAGAAGAACTAGAGGACACCAAATGAAATTAATGGGTAGCAGGTTTAAAACTAATAAAAGGAAGTTCTTCTTCACACAGTGTGTTGTCAACCTGTGGAACTCCTTGCCAGAGGAGGCTGTGAAGGCTAGGACTATAATAGAGTTTAAAGAGAAGCTGGATAAATTCATGGAGGTTAGGTCCATAAAAGGCTATTAGCCAGGGGATAAAATGGTGTCCTTGGCCTCTGTTTGTCAGAGGCTGGAGAGGGATGGCAGGAGACAAATCGCTTGATCATTGTCTTCGGTCCACCCTCTCTGGGGCACCTGGTGCTGGCCACTGTCGGTAGACAGGATACTGGGCTAGATGGACCTTTGGTCTGACCCAGTACAGCCGTTCTTATGTACCTCGTACTCAAAAAGGTCAAATATAACTTAAATATTTTATTCTATCACTGGAAAATAGGAAGTGTACTAGTATCAACTAAATGTATTTTAAATTCTTATTACAACCCTGCATTTGTTTTCAGTACATGAAAAGCAAGATAAGATGCAATTTACACATTAAGAGCCAGTGCCTTTTGAGAAGCACTTATCTGAAGTTACCTCCTATTGTTATACCCAAGAACATTGATCTTCCATATTTGCCAATTAATATTTAATTCAGTAGCATTCATTAATGACAGGACACTAAAATGCAAGCCTACACAGGAGGTAGACTATCTCACCTAATACCATCTCACTTGGCAAGTATCAGAGACTGCATGCAGGACTGGCATCCCAGGTGTCAGAAAGAAGAGACTAACTGCATGAATATACAGCACATAAAAGCTAAATCCCATTCTACATGATGGTATAGAAAAATGGCAATGATGTTTTTATCCACAACAGAGATAGCATTTATATTTACAAGTAGTAAAGACATAAGAACAGCCATACTGGATCAGATCAACAGTCCATCTAGCCCAGTATCCTGCCTGACAGTGGCCAATGCCAGATGCCCCAGAGGGAGGGAACACAACAGGTAATCCTCACACAATCCCTCCCCGTCACTCATTTCCAGACAAACAGAGGCTAGAGACACCATTCCTACCCATTCTGGCTAACAGATTCATGGAGGTTAGGTCCATCAATGGCTATCTAGCTCTTTTTTTAAACCCTGTTAAAGTACTAGCCTTCACCATATCCTCTGGCAAGGAGTTCTATAAGTTGACTGTACCCTGAGTGAAGAAAAGTTTCCTTTTGTTTTAAACCTGCTGC
Source organism: Pelodiscus sinensis (assembly GCF_052426305.1). Taxonomy (NCBI): domain Eukaryota; kingdom Metazoa; phylum Chordata; order Testudines; family Trionychidae; genus Pelodiscus; species Pelodiscus sinensis. Next base: position 24,609,629 of record NC_143062.1, read on the forward strand.
CTATTAATTTCACTTGGTGACCCCTAGTTCTTATATTGTGGGAATAAGTAAATAACTCTCCATGATTTTATGGACCTCTATCATATCCCTCCTTAGTCCCCTCTTTTAAGCTGAAAATTCCAAGTCTTTTTAATCTCTCTTTATGGGACACATTCCAAACCCCTAATCATTTTTGTTGCCCTTTTCTGAACCTTTTCCAATGCCAATATATATATTTGAGATGAGGTGACTACATTTGCATGTAGTATTCAAGATGCGAGTGTACCATCGTTTTATATAAAAGCAAAAAGATATTTTATGTCGTATTCTCGATCCCTTTAAAAATTATTCCTAACATTCTATTTGCTTTTTTGACTGCCGCTGCATACTTTAGAACTTGTATAAACAGAAAACCAAACTGCTAGAAGAATGGAAGTATTTTCCTCTCTGGATACGGTCTCTTGTAGAAGAGTGAAGTCTTGGACACTGGGTCAGTAGGCATTTTGTTTTTGTTGTTGGGAGGCCCCACAATAGCATCAGAATTTCAGAAACTGTGATATTAATGGCTAAGCCCACTGTGAGCTCTGAAATGTATGGTCTCCATGCAGTCCCTTGTTGGTCTTACTCAAGAATGCACAACAAGACATCTATACTTCCAGTTACATTCTTCCTTAGCTCCCCTAATGATTGTTCCATAGTTGCGTTTACACTTACTGGGCAAAACTGTTCTCAGATCATTAGCCCTTATTCGGTTACCTAGTTTAAAGTTCTTGGTTTTACTTATAGCTGGAAAGAGAATGAAGTTATGACTGTTTTGTTATCCCTCTCCCCTTCCTTTTTGTCTAATTATCCCATGTTCCCTTTCATAACTGGAGAAACTATTGTATCGATGGGAGAAGGATAATGGCATAGAAGGGAAAAATACTTGGCATGCTCTCCTTTACCCAAAGGACCTCCAGTTTCACAGATAGCATGGGGAAAGGGTCCTAGAGATTGCTCTCCATTTATTTTCCCAAAGGGCAGGTAATAAGAAGAAAGAACACACCAACTATGAGTATAAAAGTTTCAATATGCAGCTCATTGTTATTTTGTTAGTCCATGCCAGAAAAAAGGAAGACTCCGTAACTTGTGCTGGAGCAGACCAAACACAGAAACAATGTTGAAGAGTAACATGCTAGTTATGCCAGATCAGACTAGTGGTGACGTTACTCCAGTATCATGTCTCAGAGTAAACAGTACTGATGAAGAGAAGGTGCAAGAAACCCTGCAATCAGAAGTTATGGTACAATTTGTTAGTAGGAAAAAAGTTCCCTCCTAATCCCCATTAAATAAAAGGAGATTTATGCTCTGAAAAAAAAAAAAGTCAGTTGATAATCCTTCCCAAAACTCATTCTCAATCCTTGCTTTGTTGTTATTGATGATCCTATTATCCATATACATGGATTTAAAAAAAAAAATCCCGCTAGGCTTTTTGGCCTTAACAATATCTTCTAGGAGCGAGTTCCATAAACAAATTATATATTGTGTTGAAAATGTGTTTCCTTTTATTGGCTTTCAGTGAGCTACTTTTCTGTTCCATTGACTGTTCTTTTGTTCTTCTATTATGAGAAAGTGTTGAGAGAAATGCCAGTCTTAACTTGTTGATACTACTTATTTTGTATACCTTTATCATGTCACTCCATATCCACCTTCTCTCTAAAATTAGCAGACCCACTCTTCGGTCTTTCTACATGCAAAGGTTCTTCTATGTCTCTAGCTGCTCTTGTTGCCAATCCATTTTTTTCCCTTTAGATAAATTAGCATTTTATTCTAATCACCCTACATGGGGGGTTGTTATTAGTATATATTGTTTCTTTATTATTCTTCATCCTAATATTTTGTTTGATTTACATTAGATTTAATTACTAACAATTCCACATGGGAATTGACAAATTGTCATCACAATCCCCCAGTTCTTATTTTTCACCTACATCTTCTGTTTGCCAGTGCTCTACTATGTGATAGGGGATAAGTTTCTTAATGTTAAAAACAACAAAATAAAATATTGGCATCTTCCAGAATAAATGTAGTTAAGTGTCTATTTTCTGTGTATACTGAAACTCCAAGCTAAAAAGCTATGTATGCCAAAGAACAAGTTTCACTATTAGTTAAAACAAGAAGAAAATGCTGTTATAGTGAAACTATTTTCAACATTGGGGGCGAGGGGGAAAATGAGTTCACAATGGCATCTTTCAGACAGAATATAGGGTAAAAGTGTATATAAAATACTTTTCACACAGTAAATAGATATTTACTAGAGTGACAGGTAAAATAATATAATTCAAGTCTGTATGTAATAAGTGAACTAAAATGTCATTATGTATTTTACACACATACACAAAACCATATAGCAATTATTGGTATTTTAACTTGTTCACAAAAAAGTGTTAAACTATTATTCAGATAGGAGCAAATGTTTATGTGAACATGCAAATTCTGACTTTAAAGACTTCTGAATTAAAAAACCTATTCTAATGTCATAGATTGTAATTCAAAAGGCAAAGTTTATTGAAATGCTGGGTGACAAACAAGCTTCAAGTAAGCAGCTAAGATCAAGCAATAATTTTTCAACATTCAGTAATACACAGCTAGCTGCTTTGCTAATGCAGTAATACACAATAATGGTAGAAGGCGCCCAATAGCCTGGTTAGACTCTCAGTATGCTGAGACACACAGCTCAACCACACAGCTAGTGAACAAGAGAATTCTGTTCCTACTGAAAAATTTTAAAGGAATGGGTTGCACATTTCTGTGTGTGTAAATACTTTCCCCAAAGTGTATGTGTTTTTTTTAAAATCCACCCTTATGATTGGGGAGGGGTGCATGATTGGGGAGGGGTGCACAACTTGATTTTCTTAATACTCTCTCATCAGGATCAATAAAAGGGGTGTCAAACAAATGTTGATTTTTTTCCCCCACAATGCTGAAACTCTGCAGTACAGTAGTCTAAACAAACCACATTTTGCAGACATGCAGTATAAAGAGTATAAATCCAGGACAATTGATTTGATTAAGCTTTTGCATTTCACAATCTTAATTGGTACCATCACTGAAAGATAAATCCCTATACTCTAGGCTTTTCTTTGAATATACAATAGTTGAGATTTTACTTTCTTTTACATTTGATAGATTTGCCTGTATGTTAAAGATTATACACCACTTACTAAAAAAGTTCTAACTTTATTTTAAATTAATATTTCATTTGACAGTTTAGTTCCCTTATATAGAACTGCACATTCCCATAATAAAGAAAATGTTTCAAATTATATTTAGTAAATGAGCTCTGAATTAATGCAAAATATTTTGCAATATGGTGACAATGGGGATTACAAGATTTAATGGCCCACAAATAATTAAAAGCAGCACTACATAAAACAAACAAGCGTTTCTTAATTTTATCATAGTAGCAAATATTAGTCTATCACTGTGTACATTTTCTAAAATGCCCCCAAATATCACAATTGTAATAACATCAAATACACACACACAAAAGTACTCTGACAAGTAAAAGTAAAGTTGGTTCTTATTGGCTCTTAATCTACACAGTTTAAACAGTGACATGGCTGGATTTGTCAGTTGAACTGCTCCAAACAGAGCATTGGAAGCAATCATTTGTGATATATTCGTACTAACCACTAGCAGTTTAGCAATCTGCATTTAAATTACTATGCAAACAAATGTAATGAAAACAAGTATTTTAAGTGCTAAAATCTCAAAGATAAATTTTTCCCACTCTTCCAATTCATCAGAAGCTAATCCTTAGGGTCACAGTTCTCACGGCCAAAAACCTAAACAAAGGAGACTAAACATTAATCTGGAATATCAAATATTGGAGTATTAAATGACCACTATCATTGTTAAATTCAAACATGTTGCAACACTTTGCAGACAATAAGTGATGTAATCAATTTTTTCTTAATTCCAGATTTTAAAAAAGTGTCCCTCATTTTAGAAGCATTCATTTGTCATTGATTAGATTAATTTTTGGCAGAGTTACAATTAATCCACTGCACTGGAACCTAACACCCATATATCAAAAAAGGAAATGTCTTAACTACTGGTTACAAAGAATAATCTTATTATAAAAACCCCCCAGCTAATAGCGATCGTTTGCCTCACTCCAAATTGAAATGCACATTCTACAGAGCAGTGAAGGATGCACAAGGGAAGATAAATTGTTAAGTATAGATATGTATATTCAAAGAGTAATGTAGTTTTCCCCAGACATATTCAGCCTGTTTGAATGATTAAAGCTACAGAGAGGAGAAAGAGAGAAGAGAGGAAAATGAGAAAACATTAGCAAACTGCACCTCCGTCTCTTTAGATGCGCTAGTCACCGTCTGTACTTCCAAAGAACAGTTTGCCCTCTTGACAGCGAAGTAAAAGGGGTAATCCTTAGCCACCATTGTGGCTACAGGAACAGCAGTTTCGGATGTCACAGCTGATTCTATCTGAATGCAAAATTCAAAAAAAGCCGAGTCTCCTCTCCCTGGCGTCCAGCAGTTCAATAAAGGAAACGCTCTGCTCTAGACTTCTGATAACCCAGCATAGCCTCCCCAACTCTTGCTCTCGAATAAAGCAGGAAAAAGACCAAGCTCTCACTATCTGTCTAAAGTAACGCAACACTACTGCTCATAACTAAAACCCGCCCACTAGCAGAGGATGGAGGAAGGGGGGTGGGGAGAAAAATCAGTGGAAAGGAGCAAATTACTTAAACTCACTCGCTAACAGCGGAAAACACTCAGAGAAAATTATGCTACTTACAGCAGAACATTACTCCTCTTCTCTCCTACACTTTTATTCACTGCGGTCTATGCGTCATCAACGTTAAATGACACAAATATTAATTTTAACTTGACATCCCTCAGCTTGTTCTTTACAGGATAACTTGCAATTTAATTAGTATCTCTTTGTTGTTCCTCCAGATAGTATAGTATTAAGCCTCAAATGCAGAGTTTTATGGCAAGTAATCATATTAATGATTTTAACGAGTTTATTGATGTCCCTAATAAAATCCCAATTTTATTAACTGCCTATAGAGTTTGTCAGCTGAATTTGTTTTGTGTGGATGTAAGGACACTAATTGGAGTCTGGGAGAATGGGTGGGGTTAAAATGTATCACACCATAACTTAACAGCATGTGATATTTTTCACTTTTTATTAATCCACATTGCTGCTTTTTCCTGTTTGGCAGGGAGTAGGTTTGTTTTCTTTCTAATTACGTTCTGCCTCAATTGTTTACGCAGAGACCTCCCTCCTCCCCATTGTAGCAGACTGGGGAAGTGGAAAAGTACCTTTGCCTTGTTTGTTATACAGCATGATTCAGTTTACAGGCAGCCAAGTGATTCTTTTTGATCTTTACTACAGTACAAAGGTAGTGAAAATTGCCTGAAAAGGGAGAGGAAGTGTTAGGGGATCTGTCTGACAAAGGAGAAAAGGAAAAGGAAGCTGTGAATAGGAAGCTGAGGGAAGAAAACACCTAAGAGCTGTTTTAGACGAGGAGTAATGCAATCAGGAGATTGCAGAGAAACTGTTTTCAATAAAGGCTATAGGGTTACATGAGAATTTTGTAACTATTTTCTCCAAAGCTGTAGAACAGTATTTGTGTCTTCAGAATATAAACTCTTTGCAGCAGTTACTCTTATTTGTTCAGCACCTATCACTCACTAAAGAGTTCTGTATAAAGCTACTGGACTTCATAAATAATTAAAAACAATGAGTATTAGAAAGATTGTGGTCATATTTTTAGCCTGAGAAATATAGCACTGTGCTAAGGGACCATATGCACATCCAGAAGCCAGAATTTGTAGTTATGTTAATTACTTGTCATTAATTCAGGGCATAACTATGGACTATAAAGACTACCATTATAGAGAGAGGGCCATTAGCTCATTTAACAAAGAAGCATTTGTAATTATGGAGGATAAAGTAAAAAGTTACCAGAAATATAAGGTTACACCCTAGTAGTAAACTTAATCTATAATGTGAATCAAACATGCAGACCACCATGCACAGATCATGCAGAAACTAGAGAGCTAATCAATTTCTTTCACAAGGTTTCTGTGGAAAAGAATAGGCAGTTTTTTTCTATGAAATAACACAAACATATCTGATGTTGTATAAACAATCTGATATCTAAATAAATTAAATATTTATAATTCTAGACAGTAAAAGACAAAGTTGTGAAATCCAGTGTGCTTTATGAATCATTATAAAATATGAAAATAGTTTATGCAGAGACATGCTATGTTACTCTCCAAACTACAGGTCAGTTTTCCTTCATGTTTGGGTATTATATACCTCCTTTAATACCAGTTGATACGGTGTTAGCACTTGGTCCCTTAAAAATCAAGTATATCATAACCCTAAAACATGTAGTTTTATGCCAGTCTAGGAAATAAAAGTCCAAAGAATACTGCAGCTGTTGTGCTACTGGTGTCATACCTTAAAAGCCTTGATTTTAAATAATGCCTGTGTGTTTGTATATGGGTTTGTGTGCTAACACTCAGCTTCACTTAAATCATTAAGACAAAGTGCCTTTCAGGAGTTGCCCTGAAAACTCAACATTCCAATCCTATAAAATGCTTTACAATGTAAGCCATGTTTCATAGAGGACAATAGTCTACTGGTTCAGCGATTAAAATAATGAACTCTGGTTTATATTTCCAGGAAGTGTGTCAGTACAAGGATTCTGCTTTTCCTCTACTGATCAGATTGGTGCCCTGTAGTTTAAATGCTCTCCACTAATTAGGGGTCTAGACTCGGGAGAAGATGCACATGTCATGTAAAATGAGGTGGTGGCATTAGGAGGAAGAGAAGGTGGGGTGAGAGGGCTGTGGGGAAGGGAAGTTGGTGACATGCAGAGCTATGGCAGCCAGAGAAAGGCAACTTTCCTCAGCCCTGGGCTGTAGCTGCTGGGGAGACAGCCCTTCTTCCCAGCTTCAGCCTGTGGCATGGGAAAGACAGCTCTCTTTCGCTGCCCCAGCTCACTGGCTACTAGAACAGGTAAGAGAAAGAGAAATCCCTTTTGTTCCCAGCTAGCGAAGGAGAAGAGACGCCCCCTTCCTTCCTAGTCCCAGCTCGGTAGCTGCTTCCGAGGCCATAATGACACTTCAATACTGTATCTAATTCCTTTAAATACAAGTCTCCTTTCACCTCAAGTGTACCAGGCAACAGTCTGAGTAAACAGAAGAGCAACACATTATCCCCTGAAGGTTAACTAACTTGAGTTCTGGTGAACCAGTAATGGAAACAAGCTCATAGCTTGTAGATCCTCCACTGACAATACTCTACCTCCAGTCCTCAAGCAATTTAATTTATGGAGAATTATGCAATACAACTACTGAACTAAAACAACTGGGCTATGTCTACATTCGCGGCTTTTTGTGCAAGAACATCTTGCGCAAGGGTTCTTGTGCAAGAAGTCCTGTGCAAGAAAACATCTATACTGCCATGTGCACGCTGTGCTTTTGCGCAAGAGCTCCCATGGCAGTGTGGACGCTCTCTTGCACAAGAAAGCTCCGACGGCCATTTTAGCCATAGGGCTTTCTTGCGCAAGAAATCCCTGCCGAGCGTCCACACTGCCCTCTTGTGCAAGAGCTCCTGCGCAAGAGGGCTTACACCTGTTAAAAAAGAGCGTAGCTGTTGCACAAGAAGCCCTCTCTTACCACGCCGTGCTGTAAATTTCCTTGTGTAAGAGTGGGAGGGTAGATGCTCTGCAGATTCTTGCGCAAGAACGGCCATACTTGCGCAAGAAGCCGCGAGTGTAGACATAGCCTTGGGGTGCATAGAAAGAAAGTGGTAGACCTTTAGGTTCCTACGACCCAGATCACATGTGGCTTTATCCATTAAACATCAAAATCTGAACAGCTGTTGGAAAAGAGATACAATGATCTCAGTAATACTCATGGTGCTACATAGGCTCCTATATATCGTACACTACCTGAATCTGAAAGGTAGTCATCAAGAGTAGCAGTGAAAAATTAAATTTGAAGTGCAACTTGTATAGCAGAGCTATTTCTCTGTATCACTTGGACTCTGTTCTCAGAGATCAGTGAGATCACAGTTGACCATATCTATGTCATTTTCAATGGCTTGTACAAATTTCAACATCAGATGTGTAATATAGGTAAAAGCCAGAATCAATTAATGTGTACTCCACTCTAAAATCTTCATGCACGAATCAACAGGTGACTAATTAAGGTGGATTTTTTTTTTTTGGTGTGAGTTGTTTGTTTTTAAGAAATCTTCTGTATGAACAGTAGCAGACAAAATTTCATGAAGTAATGAAGATAGTTTACACAGGAATAAAGTTATTTTAAATATTTTGTGCAAAAAATACATAAAAGAGAGAGGTTTTAGAGCTAGATTATGTTAAATATTTCCAAGGAGTATAAAAGTTGATAAGTGACATTTACACAGCTACCAACAGTTTTGGAGAACACTGATTCTGGACTTGAGTTTGTGTTCTGTATATAGCTCCTAAAAGTATACAACATAACATCCCTGTGATGTAAGAACTTTCCTTAGGCCCCTATCCTGCAAAGGGATCTCTGTTGGTGGCTACTTACGGGGTCAGAATTTTAAATTTGCCCAGATCCCTCTGCAGAATTAGAACCTTAGACTGTGAAATCTGGGGATGTTAGCGTATAGCCACTCAAACGATAAACCGATAAGCTCGGGTTTATCCGTTAATCCTAACGACTGCTGCTGCCTCTGAGAGCCGGTGCCTGTGGGGAGCTGGCTTTTAAGCCAGGTCCTCATGACCAACATATCCCGCACAGCTGCCTCCCTCTAGCACCCCCACCCCTCTGTGCTGCTGCCTCAGTGAAAAGGGTGAGTGGAGCAGGTGGGAGACAATTCATGTGGGGAGCTGGCTTTTAAGCCAGCTTCCGTGCATGCCAGCTCCGTGGAGTCGCCTGCCCCGCCCCTTGCCGCCTCCCACAGAGGCAATGGGGGGGGGAGGGGATGCTGGAGCAGCCTCTGTCCACAGGGAGCTTGGAACTTCCTCCCCTTCTCCCCCCCCCCCCCCCAGACAGAGGCTGCAGCGTAGGGTGGCAAGGGGCTCCCTGGGAGTGAGGCCGGGAGCACACTAGCTGCCGGCCCTGGCCCCAGCCCTGGGGACCATTGAATAATGGTGTATTCAATAAGATTTGGTGCAGTTACATGATTATTAAATTAAATTAAACTAAACAACCTCTATCATCCCTAGTGAAATCCTTTCAGCAGGTACCAGTCCTATTTAATTAATCTGTAAAGTACCAAGCCCACCTCTGGTACTAAAGAAACTGTCCTTATCCCAAACTGCTGTTTCATAGCACTGTACTCCTAGTTTCTGTATTACGTATCAATCAATACACTATATTACAGTCACTCTGAAAGAACTGCAAGAACCTTAAAAACCATTTAATATACAGATCCATTTGAATGAAGTCAAGTCTAGAGGGGTATGCAGTTACCCACTAATCCACAGTATATGTTATCAATTAATATTTAACATCTATGCAAAACAAGCCTTGAGTTTTAAATCTGTATCTGAAAAATACTGAGAATTGAACAAATGGTTCCAGAGAGATTAGCCATTCCAAAACATATGCCTTGACCACTAACCCATCTGATTTCTAAAAAAATTAAATAGCTATTGTGTCACTTTTAACCAGAAACAGATACGGTGATTAGACAGCACACCAGGCTCGTGCAGTAGTCAGACACTTCTTGTGTATGGAATATAATTTTTTCTAAGCCAAAAGTGAAGTTGAGTTTGGTGGTTTTATGCCAGTCCATATTTATTGACCAAACCAAGATCCTAAATTATTTGTTAAAATAACAAGTCTCTGGTTCAAGAGAATTGTCCCTGTTACTATGGTTCAGGAATAAAAATTGGTTGTGTTTGGCTCATGTTAGTGTGGCACTCTTTGGGGTTCAACTTAGACCAAGAAGGCATCGTGTCACGGCCTGCCCTGTAATTGTGAGTGCTTGTACGCAGTGCAGCTTTGGCTGAGAGCCCTAACATCAGCAATCTGCTTACTATAAAAATGACCTCACTCCAGGGCCACTGACGGGCCTAGCAATTTAATAGGGCTTGGGTCTCTGGGCTGCCTCTACTACCACCAGGGCAGCAGCAGCAGATGGAGCCCCAGGCCCTTTAGACCATCACCGGAGCTGCACATTGAGCAGAGTGGGTGTGGGAGGCGCAGCATGGTCCAGGCAGTGCTGAGGGCTGGCCGCTTTCAGCCCCTTCTGTCTTAGGCCTCACCCCTTCTGGGGGCCTGGAGCCAAGCCCTCCCATATTGCCCAGGGCGTCTTCAGCCCTGCCAGTGACCAGCACGAGACAGGTTACTTCTTGCAGAAAGACCTCAGCATCCTTTCCAGACTTGAGTTTTCCCCCAAAATGTCTCTCTCTGCCAAGTTCAGCCCATCTGATCATCAAACCCACAAAACCTTACTAAGCTAATTGCTCTTTAAAAGAAATATTACACAGCAGTTTATTAATTTAGCCAGAGTTGAGAAACCCACTTCAGCCAAACCACTGAGCTGATTTATGATAAAAGTAAAAGAAGTTTATTAACCAGAAAGCATAAGTTTAAGTGATATAATGTAGAAAATAAAGATAGAAATGGTTATACACAAACCAAAATAAAACATGCTTCTAAGACTAATTTGTTAAATCATATTATAGTTTTTTGTTCAAAGATCCAGTAGAAAGCTCAAAGCACTTGGCTAATGTAGGGGTTCTTTCCTCCTTTCTGTATAGTCTAGTAACCTTTGAAACATTCTTTGGAAGTATATCCCCAAATACAGTTCATTTATTGTGCTGTGTGTAGACACCATATTGTTCTGTGTAAATGCCAAGCTGGCTACTCCCCCATATGTGATTTTTTTTACAGTGCCAATGATTTTCATGTAATCTTTGATACAAATAGCCCACTGTTCTTGGCCAATCTGATTTGAGAGGTTGGCTCCTTTCCTTTGCCTAGAAAAATCTATTTATCAGCTTTCCCCGATATGCCTAGCTTAAAACACATTTTAGTTAGATACATCCAACATATCTGTATAATTCTTTGTGGGTTAACCAAATACCCCTGTGGGCCAGATTTGGTCTTCCAGGGATAGCCCCTGGTGGGCCCCCACACCGCCGTATTTACCTGAGCTTCCACAGGCACAGGGGATTGCAGCTCTTGTTGGCCGCAGATTGCCCTTCCCAGCCAATGGGAGCTGCGATCCCCCATACCTTCGAAGACGCAGATAAATATAGCAGAAGGGGCTAACCCTGGTGAACTAACGTTTTATTAGCCACAGTTGATCTAGGCTACCTGGAGGCTTTCTCTGCTGCTCTTTTTTGTGGCCAGAGGAGGCATGGCTGGTAGCTATCCAGCAAGGGGCTTCTGGGCTTAGTCCACGCCATTGAAATAGGAAGAGATGATTTTGTCATCTTGTGTTAATAAACTGCATTTAAGAAGCCAGGATTTTGAGCTATGGCACAATGATCTGAACACTGAACCTAAATATTTAAACATGGAAAATGCAAACGGAGGGAGAATCTCCAAGCTATTTTTTGTACAGTAGAAACAGGAAAGGGGAGAAGAGAGTGAAAGCTGAATTTAGTCTGAGGAAGGAAACTGGAAAATAGAATGTTGAAGGTTTCTTTTTTTTACTTTATCTTTGTCAAAACATTCCAGTTGCCTTTAGGCAGAAATGCAGAATGTGTGATTAGACAGAAATATTTTGAAAAGACTGCACCCAGAAGTTGATTTACTGTCTTCCTGACATGCTGGTATTCTGAATGCTTACCACATTAAAATCCAAAATCTGCTTTGTATAACTATTTTGGAAAGATTAAATGAATAAAAAGAAACCTGTATATATTACTAATTCTTAATTATTCTCTTTATTAGGAATATGCCTTCCCGCGCTATACATGTATTATACCTCTTTAAGGACCATTGAGGGCTATGTAAAGGACGCTGGGGCTCTCTATATTTCATTCTACAGTAGCAAGACCTAATTCAACAATTCTCTGCTTATTTTTGGTCGGTCTTTTGGCTATGTTGGATAATAACTAGTCAAGCACTAGTAGCAAAGATCCAGTCTATCCTTCAACCTTTCTTGGATTGCTGCTGGCAGAATAAAATTAAAAACATAGCTAACTTGCCTGAATGAATTTCATCCTCATGTGATTCAAGTTTTGTGTCAGTTTTTCACTTTGATCTGTTTCTTCCTCCCCACCTTCTACCCTATAGAGCAAAATTAATCAAATCTAGACTATAAGCTTCCTAATTAGAGACTTAAAGAAAATATTGAGCAGTGTGGTGGTGGTTTTTATTTTATTTTTTCTTTCATGTCTTTAACTTATAGGAGAAAAAAAATAACCAAAACATATATATTATTGTGAAGATATTCTTATGATACAAATTCCAAACAACTAAGTATGAAACTATTAAAAGGTAGACTATGTAGAATCAATTACAAAACTGAAATATTTTTTCAGATAAGTTATAGACACTGTTGTTCCAAAAATGCAATATAAAGGACACAGGGAAGGAACATAGTTCATTTGAAACACCTTTGTTCTCGTCCTGATGTCACTTACACTAGTGCAACTTCATTGGCTTCATGAAGTTACTCCATATTTACGCTGGCAATAGAATCTACAACAGTGTTTGTTAAACTGAGTGTGAGGCAGTCGGAGGTGTGTAGTGGAGAACAACAGAGTTCAAAATGGCCACCCTTAAAGGAACAAGCGACTTTTTTTTTTGGCTCAACAAAAAAAATCCTTGGTGTTCCTCATAAAAAAAATTATTGTTTGTTGTTCCTCGGTCTTAAAAAGTTTAAGAAACACTGATCTAGAACAAAATTTTCCTTTAATATAAAAAGTGGCTCAGAGCAGCTTCTCCAAATAGTTCTGGATAATATTCTAGGTTATTGATAGATTATGTTCACTGGAAAAGCTGCTGTGGAATGCAAATTTGCTGTTGAATGCAAATTACATAAGTTACAGTGCACAGAATTTCTCAGAAAAAGACTGGACAAGTTGCAATCTATGGTGGCAATATGAGAGGATGTGTATCACAAAAAAGCAGCATGGTTTGATAGGAAATACCACTTACAGCCGATCCCCAAGTTACGAACAAGTTACGGACCAACACTTGGTCCATAACTCAAAGTGCTCATAACTCGGTAGGCCCTAATTCTGCAAAGACAAGCTCAGAGCAATAGAACTCTGCAAGGGAGTAACTATGTATCCACCTTTGACAGTTTGCAAGATCAGGTCCTAAATTTTGATAATTCATTGAGACTATTTTCTAAAGACTGCCCTTGAAATTACTTACATTTGTACAGCTTATATAGGGGCAGAAGACACACAAAGAATATTGCTCATTTGCCCTCTAATCATATCATGGCTATTACTAAAACTGTCTGAAACTGGTGAAGATTTCTCTTGATGCAGAAATCCTGAAAAAAATGGCTTTTGAAACTCTGTGGTGGGACACTTTCCCATGACAAGCCCACCATTAAGGAGGCTGGGGTCATGGAAACACACAGCAGTGACACACACAGCACATGCTCTTGCCCACACTCAGGCAGCATCTGCTCCCGGTCAAGCGAGACGATGCTTAGGAGACTGATCCCCTGCATGGGAACCTGCTGGGGGATAGAAGAGGGGTGGACCCAGTAGCACTCTCTCTAGCAAGCGGCTTCTGCTGCTTACACACACCTCCCCCAACACCTTCTCCACCAGTAAGCAGGGACAGAAGTTCTCTCTCTGTGCGACGCCACCAGGGCTGGACCCAGCATGTGCTAGACATGGAAGGAAAGCAAGCTGCTCTGTCCCCCGTTCCCGTCCGCAGGCTCCTGGCGTGACCAACATCTTCCCATGCTTACTTGTCCCTGGGTGTATTGATGCTCCCATGGCACATCCAAGCCCCTGCAGTAAAGTGCCCACTGTCTAGGCAACAGATGGCCTTGCTCGAAGCACATCACCATCATCTGAACCGAGACCTTCTGTATTAGCTCAGAGGTTAGGGCTAGACTTCATGCAAAGTGTCTCCTGGGATAACTGCCCTTATCACTTTTCTTCACAGCTGGGCCAGCTGTGAGGATGGCACGTCCACCACATCCAACACTATCTTCCCAATTCTGCGGGATCCGCAGAAGGAAGTGAACTAGGGAAGACCTGCTGCGGGACCAGATGGCCTGTCTCCAGTCCCTCATCTGGGAGTTTGATGAAGAGTGCCAGGAACAGGCCATTGACTGTGAGGAGCACCATGCTGACCAGGAGTAGTGGAAGGTTATGTGGGATCAGCTGGTGCCCCAGCATAGGGCCATAAGCTCTTCTCTCACCGCTGTGATGTAGCATGTGGGCACATGCATGGAGCTGACCACCAGCCATCTCCCCACGCATCCCAACTCTCCACCTCTTCCCTCCTGGCTTCTCCTGCTAGCCCTCCCAGTTATTTCAATAATGTCTTGTAGTGTGGATGTGCTATTTCGAAATTATTATTTCAGGAGTTATTTCGTAGTACAGACATGTCTTAAGGTGCCACAGGACTACTCATTTTTCAAGTCACAGACTAACATGGCTACCCCTCAGACTACTATGTGAGCTATACTAAGACTTCCAGACTATGGGCTAGCTGGCTCCCTGGGCTGCCTGACTCCTGGGTGGACAAACATGACAATAGGCAGGCCTAGGGAACCACCTGACCTGAAATCCTGGGGTCCCCAAGCTGGAGCAATCTCCATAGCAAGATGAATGCATCTGTTTACCAGTGTAGAGAAAATGCAGTATAGACATACCATTGTCAGTGCTAGGACTGCTAAGCTCCTTACTCTGCAGCTGGGAGCTTGAAAGCACCAAGAGTCTCTTTGGTTTTCAAGACTGGAAACCCTGGCATGACAGGAATGACTCACATACACAGATACTGAAAACTTGGGTTTCCAAATAGTCTGCTAGATGAGCTAGTTGAGAACCAGTTGGCTTTGCATTGGAACTTTACCTGTGATTCAATAAGAATTCTTCAAACCAGTCTCATTTTCATTCCACTAAACACATACTGCAGTGTGAACCCATACGCCTTTAATAAAGCATTTTGGGATCCTGGGAATTAAAGATGTTTCTTTTTAATTTGAATGTACTCTGTGAAACTATCTTGCATTGGGAGGAAAAGAGACAAGATCACGTAAAGGGTCTCTTCCAGCTAATTGCTCTGAAATTATAGTGAAAAGTACTGAGAAGTTAAAGCACAGCTGAACCTGACAACATTTACACATTTACTGAAGTAACTGTGCACACATGCATTATTTATCTCTGTAAAGATAACAGAAGGCTACTTGTAAAATGCCCCAATTTCAAACACTAAAACTGCTTTCAGATTTGGCCTCCTGCAGCTCAAGGCTAATGATGGCCCACTGAGAAAATTACCAAGAGTTTTATGCTTCCCCACCCTTCTTACACACCCAACAATGCACACTAATTACTAACCATGGTGGTCCTTCAGTAAGGAATGTAAAGGGTGTGGATAAGGTAGGATAAAATGACCCCTTCACAAACTACATTTATAATAAATAAGTTGGCTGGAGTTGGCTTAATATACACATTTTGGGAGTGTGTGGGGAAGGGGGTTGGCTTGATTTATTAATTTAGATTTTAAACTCTGTGTGTCACATTTTGGTCCAGATTATGACGATAAACACAAACTGCCCTTTGCTTTATTTTTATATTGAAAATTTGACTTAATAGAGAGGGGAATGAATGGGAATTGCCTGAATGGTATTTAAGAGAGATTCAATGTTTGTAATTTAGACAATTATTTTGAACTACAGACTCAGGTATCCAGTGTTTATGGGAGGAGGCAGAAGAGAAGGTAGAAACAACTAAGCAATGTTATTATTTTCTCTGCAGGGAATCCCTTTCCTCTAAACCAACGGCCATTAACCTTTCCAAGCTACTGTACTGCTTTCAAGAGTCTCTTTTGTCTTGTGTACCCCAAGCTCACTTCACTTAACTTACAAAATCAGATGTAAATATATAAAAAAGTGTCACAGCACACTATTACTGAAAAATTACTTACTTTCTAATTTTTGACATATAATACCAAAATAAATCAATTTGAATATAAATATTGAGTTACCTTTCAGTGTATAGAATACAGAGCAGTACAGCCACTCTCCGAGTTACGAACAAGTTACAGACCAGCACTTGGTCCGTAACTCGAACTGTTCGTAACTTGGACGCCATTGAGTTACACGTGACCACACTGTTCATAAGCGCGGGTCACATTCATAACTCGGGGACCGCCTTTACGACCGCTCCATAGGAGCTTTGGTCGTAAGTGTGAACAGTCGTAACTCGACCATTCGCAACTCAGGGAGCAGCTGTATAAACAAGTTATTATATGTTCGAAATTTTAGTTTATGCTGTCTTTGCTAGTGCTTTTTATGTAGCTTGTTGTAAAAGTAGGTAAATCTATAGATGAGATGTGCTATCTGGAAGATCCGAGTACCCCCAGTTGCTGAGTGTGTTGTAGGGTTGCCAAGTGTCTGGTATTTTCACCACCTGGCAGGGAAACCCCCCCAGAAAATACCGGACATTTTAAGTGTCTGGTATTTTCTGAATTTTTTTTTACCGGACAGGAGGCTAAAATACCAGACTGTCTGGGTCAATACAGGACACCTGGCAACCCTAAATGTATGTGTTTTGGTATATATGGACAGGGGGCAAATGAAGGGATAGTGAGAAGAAATCACTATCCATTAGCTCACATTGTTTATTAATCTCTTCCAGAAAAAAAGCTGAATATAAGAGAGAGTATGATCTGGTGGACAGGCACAAGACTAGGATTCTGAAGTGGGCTCTGTTCCCAGCTCTACTACAATTCTGTTGGGTAATACAAGACACTTCCTCATCTGAGTCTCTGTTTCCCCATCATCTTTTGCCAGTCTTGTCTGTTAGATTGCAGGAACATTTGTTTTTTATGGGAGCAAACAATGCCTAGCACAACAGGGCCCCATTTTCTGTTGGGGCCTGTCAGTGCTACTTAATATAAATAACAACAACAATAGCAATAACAGACTCTGAATTATAGTTAAGGACAGTAGGTACATGGGGCCTGCGCCTGCTTCAATTGGAATCAGTTGCAGAACTATTCCCTTCAACACTGCAAGGTTAAACGCTAATAAATATTTTACTTGCTTAACTGCACTAATTATAAAACATGTAATAGATTTCAGTCTGTCCAGAGATTCAACTGATTTCTGCTGTCTACTCATCTTTGCTTCTTAGTGAAATCCTCTCAGTCTAGCGAAGTTCTCACAAATTACCAAAGAACAACCAACTCTTCATAAACATTTTATTGTTTTTACAAACTTTATTTTACAGTGTATTATTACCTTGTAGTTCAGGCAGCTGGTTTACTTAAAATGCAAATAACATAAAATATTCTGATATTCCTAAAATGTAACATCAACTTTTGCATAGTTTCCAGATCAGAGGTTAAAAAAGAAAACCCCACCTATGAATTATTTCATAACAATAGTTTCATAGGGGTAGCCATGTTAGTCTGATAGGGTACATCTACGTATGCTCCCTAGTTCTAACTAGGGATGCAAATGTAGCCGACAGAAATTGCTAATGAAGCGGGGATTTAAATATCCCGTGCTTCTTTAGCATAATCTCGCCCGCATGTTATTCCTCTCGCCAGCTGATTCGAACCAGGAAGCGTGCTCCGGGACACATTAGTTCGAATCAAACCTCTTGGTTCAAACTAATGTTACTCCTCAAAAAAATGAGTAACTAACAGTCTCTAAGGTGCTGCAGGACTATTTGCTGTTTTCAAGTTTTTTTCAAAACAATAGTCCACTATTATTTCTTTTAATCAATACTTCTGTTGCCAATTTGAAATTTGGTATAAAAGGAACAAGTTTACTGAGTGTAACTATTTTGAATACAAACCCCACATTAACTTTATTTTTTTTAAATATTTTCCTGAGCTTGGCCTTTCCTTTGCCAGATCACAACCCAAGGAGATGCCAGCAGCATTTCCCCACCCTGAATTAATAACTCAAGTTATTTTGGTGTAGTTTGAGCAAGGATTATAAAAAGCTCATCTCCCTTTTCAATTTGGACTATCTTTTTACTCAAAAAACAAAACAAAACACATTCTTTATACATCTAAACACAGAAGAATAGTATGTGTGTTTTATTTAATTTTTTAATTGGAGAAACTTGTATAAAATAGGAACATAAATACTATAACATTCATAAGAATGAACTATAAAGTAACTCACATCAATGTATTTTCTTATTTAGGGCTTGAAGACTTCCAATTGACTTTAATAGGTTCAAAGTCCCAGCCCATACTAAACAGATTCACACTATATATTTTCATTGTGAGCAAAAATCTCAACCACACACACGAGGGCAATCTGAGATCTAAGCCTCCAATCATAAAACTAAGGCTATGGCTATGCCACAGGGGAAGTTGACATAAATTAGGTTACTCAGGGGTTGTGAATTAGCCACCACTTATGCAACAAGACTTCAACCTCAGTGTGAATGGTGCTATGTTCCCCCAACACTATAGCTACTACCATTCACACACCAATGTATCTATGCCACTGTATAGTACAGCTGCTGTAAGATGACAAAAGAGAGCTCTCCCATCAGCTTACTCCAGCCCCCATTAATGGTGGTAATTATGACACTCCACTGTCCACTAGGGATGTAAAAAAAAATTGGTTAAAAATGTAACCATATAACCATTAAAAATCCTAGTGGTTACAAGCACTGCAGGCTCTGCCATATAAAGCTTATATATAAGCTTTATTCAGCAGAGCCCACAGCATAGCCGGCTCCTGGCCCCACTTCCTGGAGCTAACTTCACTGTGAGTTCTGCGGTATAACTTTGTATTTCACAGCCACAGTGACAGACAGCTCCCCGCGAGTAGGGCCAGCAGCCGGTACACACCAAGAGTTGATTTATAAGCCAGTTTACAAACCGAATCCTGGCATGCACCAGCTCCCAGTCCCACTTCCAGGGTGCCAGCTTCACTGCAGGCTCTCCAGTATTACTTTATACTGCAGAGCCCACAGCGTGGGGCAGCAGACAGCTCCCCGGGAGAAGGAGCTGGCATGTAACCATAACGGAAACCAATAAGCTGATGTTTATCAGTTAACCGTTTAAATTAGACTTCTGCATCCTTCCTGCCCACACCAGCACTTAAGTCGACATCAGTTATGTTGCTCGGGGGAGGAGCTAATTCTCAGCCCTGAGCAACGGTACATGAGCTGTACTGTAGCCATAGCCTGAATACTTATCTTGTATGCAGCAATACTTCCATAGCTCTGATAATCTGGGATTGGAGATCCTCACACTTGTTGTAGAACATATGTTTCCATGAGACAGTGCGGTACCTTCCCTTTTGAATCATCATGGAATGAGCTTTTAGTATGGACTATTTTATTTGTCATGGTCAATCTTTTTTAAAAAAAACCTCTATCTCCATGTGATATGAGCTAATAAACAAAAAGAAGATAAAGTAAAGATGAAAAATACCAACCACGCAATCTTGGAGGGGGAGCTAAAAATAATACTTGTACATTTGGCATCACATCAATTAACAGAATTTTCCTTTCAAAGATTAAATAATGTATCAACAACAATGAAACTATTGTACAGCTGGCCCCCATTGTTTTAGCCTTATATGATCATAGTAAAGGTTTACCAAAAGCTTAACAACAGGACAGAACTACATCTTTTATGTTCAATAATATATTTTCTTTATCCCTTCACATTCAGCAACAAAACAAACACTACGCATTAAAAATTAGAGGCAATATTAAAACTAACACCACCTACAATTCTCATGTCCTCTTAGGTCATTCAGCTTCTTCTACTCCATACATGGGTTTTTTACTTTGAGATTTAATATCAAGACAATATTCGATAGACAAATATTGTCTGTTGTATTTGCCCATCAGAGCTTGATGGTAACACAGTTTACTGGACTACGCCAATTTATGCTCCTTGACCAAGAACTGGAAAAGATGGGAAGTAGATTCCAGAAATTCTTTATCATTCAGCACTAATCCTTAGACGTTATCAGGTTTGCTTCTCTTTGAGAACAATTACATGAAATTACCCATACAACAATAACTTCACACACACATCCCTTTTAATCGGTTAATCAGTTAAACAATATGTTTACCCGGTTAGCCAATTAAACAGGATTTTACACCCTCCAGAACTGATCAAGGGGAACTAGCCCCCCTTTCCAAAACATTTCTCTCTAGTTTCCTATGCACACAGTAGGATTTAGTAGCCAATTTCAAAATCCACTTTTCAGAAGATGTTCCACTTAACATAATTATTTAATAATAAGAACATAATTTTTCAAAGGTTTAACAATCTGCTTCAGTTTCAATCATTCATACTTCCTTGGCTGATTGTTCTAGTTGTAATGAAACCTCTTGGTCAACCCTTTCAAGCAAGGTTTCAGAGAGGTAGCCCTGTTAATCTGTTTCAGCAAAAACAACAAGCAATCTGATGGCACTTTAAAGACTAACAAATTAAGCAATTATTTCCTTTGCCAAGAAACATGGGTTGTGAGCTGTCCTCAAACCTTTCATCACAGATAGCTTATTTTTTAATATCATGGATGGCAATTAAGCAAAATTAGAATTAATGTAAAATTTTAAGTAGATTACATATAAAAATCACTCAGAACATTACTTACACTTAAAATTATAAAAATAAGCATATCACCAGCACATAAAATGAGTCAGTTTATATATACTTACAAATTCAGCTACTGAATTCTCAAATTCTTTTGTAAACTACCTAGCCTCCTGCCACAAAGTTTGATAATAAATTATGAATTTAAAACTACTGATTAAGGTAGAAAATACCTTTGCTTGCCAGGCAAGTTTTGGGAAGGGAGGGACACATCTTGGCTTCAGAATAGGAAGTTGAGAGGAAACTTGAGGTTTATCACTAGAATCATCTGTCATACAATTTAATTTCCTTCTAAAAGATTATAACAGTGCATTTCTAAATGAGCATGTGCCAATATGCTATTTTCACCATATTTATAATGATGGTAAATAGCTTGTTTTTGCCGAAATGAGGCAACTTTAGTTCTAATTTTCTAGCCATCTCTGTGACTTAGTAGACCCTAAATTTACAACTGATTTTTTTAAGTCAAAGCTTTTTATTGCCAATGTACACTTCATTCTCAATATTCCACACATAGGTTTCTTTAACTTTGAGATTTAATATCAAGATGTGATTCTATAGACAAGATTCTATATAAGACTCTGGCACACATTCTAACTTCACTGTATGGACTTACAATTCAGTGGTTTTTGCTGAGGAAAAACAGTAATAATGTTTGGCAAACACATCCTTTGTATCTAGCCCTGGACCAACATAAGCTTATCAATCCTCACAAAACCATTGTAATGTAGGTAAGCAAGTGTGATGGATGTTAATAAATGACTGCAGGGCAGAGTGAGAGAAATGGGAAAACTTAAAAATGAACCCAAGAGCCATGAATTCTCTTGTTTTCATGATGAGGATTAAACAGTAGGCATACCCTACTAAAAGAATGCCTTGATTTAGTGCAAGCAGTTACAATCATTTTTTCACTTTGCTTAAAAAAAGGTCATTTTCATTCCAATAATACAATAATAGACTTCTTGGAAATATGCTATTCTAGTGTTAGAAAAATACTTATGCCTGAATTGTGTGTGTCATAACATATCTTTGGTAACAGATGGCCAGATTCGTTTCCATTTTGAAAACAAATATGCTCCAAGTATTCCCCTACTAAATGATCATATACCTTGCCAAGGAACTACATAATGGAACAGAGACAATACCATGAATTATCATAAATGTCTCTAAAAAGGGTCTGCCTGATGTGTGCTAGTCAACAAGACTTCTGAGCTCCTTAATAAGGGAAATTATCAAAGGACTCATAGTAATGCTTCAAAATAATTATGCAAACTAAAATAAGAGCTGACTAATCAGTTGGGGTTAAATGCTAATGACATGGCCAAAAATTATACAGATCCATGATGTATCTTTCAGATTTCATGCATTATGTAACACAAAAACCTAATGTGCCAATTGAACGATGTTTAGAACACATTTCTAATATATATAAAAAAGTCTGGTTAATTGGCAAGCAGTTCAGATAGAAAAAAAATTTCAGGAACAATTTTGCTTAGCAATTAAGTTGTCTTGTGAAATTCCCTATACTCCCTGGTTTTGTTTAGCTTAGTCACTGTCCAGATAATTTCTTGAAGTATTTCCATTTTCAGTCTAGGATAGAACTAAGATTTAAACTTTGTCTAAAATGGGGATTTTAGTTAAGAGCGCATCTACACTTATATGGCTTCCATGGCGAAAACACCTACAGTGAAATCTTGACTTCACTAAAGTCAATACAAATTTTGCCATTAATTTCAGTGACATCAGGATTTTACCTCTGGCAGCTATGAGTTGCACCAATGTAAACTGTGATTTGAACCGTTCCAGTTAACCTCAGTTTCAGCTGTTTGGTTCCAGGAAAAAATTAAGGGCCCAATAAACTCTCACTGATGTAATGGCAGCCTTTTCAACTTTTCATTCCTGTCTAGAACTGCTGTTATAGGATGAAGGAGAAAAGTCCCTATCATACACAGAAAGATGAAGCAGAGAGAGGGAGCTAAAAGGAGAAGCAAGAATAAAAAGTAAGACGTTTCCTAGGTTTTGGGATACAGTTTCCTGATAATGACATTGACTTTATTTGTACTTGCACCGATACTTATTGGGTTGAAGTTTTATGTCACTCAGATGCTCATAGTATACTTGTATTATTCCACGTATCTTAAAGAAAAAGTAAGCAATATGCTAAACAAGAAAAGGAAGGAGAGCCAGGCAGGGACAGCATGTGAACATAAGCATGCATGTCAATGTGTAATAATGATCACTAACCTTTAGAGTACTATTTAGAACCCACTGTTTCACATAAATAATTTCAGACTTGTTTGTGAACTCTGTGAAATCAATTAATAAGCTTCATAACACCTTAAATTATAACACAACAGGGAGTGATGCATTTAGTCTGGTATTTCCAAAGGGCCTAAGGGATTTAGACATCCCACTGCAATTGAAAGGCAATGAGAATTGGATATACAATTCCCCTATATCACTTTGAAAATCCTAGTGTTCACGATCAGAGATAAATGGCTAAAGGATATTATAATGGAGAATGAAATATTTTTAAAGTCTGGAAGAGAAAGGCAGGTATCTTGTTACACTGTGCTCACAGAAATCTGGTGACTTTGTTTCACTATAAGTATAAAGGCTATAGCTTCTGATCATTACTGCTTTCTCTTTAACGAATAAATCTGGCACTGAGCCACTTCTGTCAGAACTATAGAAATCAACCCCCAAAAATTCTTTCAAACTTACTCTACTAAGAACGTGTCTGCTTTGTTTGCTCAGGAAGCTACATTTATTTTACTGTGTGTTATCTAACAACAGATGTGTATTAAAATGTTACATTGCAGGATATGTTAACCACATCACAAGGAATAAACCGAACAGCTGAAATAAGGTATAAAGGCCTTTTTGAACATGAGCAGAACCCCCAATCTCTGTGAAACTAAATCACCTGTCTGATATTACTAGCACATATGGAAATGATGATCTCTAGGCAACAGATCCACTTATAATCTGATGCCTTCCAGCAATACAGTGCGGCCATTTCACAATTGTAACCTGTATTTAGCATAGGCTTTGCCTTTTAAATATTATTTAAATATTTACATTATAAAAATATCTATGTATATTTTATTAATGTATTCTACACCATTTCCACAAGACTATGCTTTATAAATGAAGTATTTTACAGCTATTTAAATTAAAAGCAAATCTATACTTTTTCTATACAAAAACAACTTATTTGTATTCTTTTTTTCCCATTTCTTTCAATACCACTGACATAAGTGTTTTAAGCTGCAAATTCTACCTAAACCAATCAATGAATCAGCCTTCTAACATGTTTCAGTTAGGCAGTATACCACCTGAGGGCCCATCATAAGATAAAGTGTAATCAATAAATCATGAGTCAGTTTTGGGTATTAATTCTAAATTTCAGTGTACAGACCATTCTAAAGTGAGAGTTTACAGGGATTTTGTTGTTACACTGTTCCCCTTCCATAGTGCTGACTGATCTGAGTTGTTATTCTTAGTTCATAGTAATTGTGACAAACTCAGTTTGTGATTTAACTATGAGAAAATCAGAACAGCGAAATCAACAGAACTTCCACTACCACCACCACCATACACAGTTAAATATCACCTGGTGCCACTTTTGACATGTAGAGATCAAAAACTTTCAGTGTTAGTGTGTCAAATTCAAGTCATTTCAGTAGAAAGTGTAAATTTACAATGAGCCACCCAGAAAACAAAAAAACCATAAAAATTAGCAACAGCTAGGAGTTTGAAAAGAG
Organism: Pelodiscus sinensis; assembly: GCF_052426305.1. Lineage (NCBI taxonomy): Eukaryota > Metazoa > Chordata > Testudines > Trionychidae > Pelodiscus > Pelodiscus sinensis. Next base: position 24,634,146 of record NC_143062.1, read on the forward strand.
GAAGCAAGAATCCTAATTAAAATGTCACAAAAAAATTGGCTATTTTGTGTGATGTTTTAATATCATGTAAAGTCCAAACAGGAAAAATTTCAGTGTGATTTTTTGATTCTGGACATGATATATATTCATTGCTCTAGATACCTCTGATAGTACATTTTAAATGGCCAATACATAGGTTTAGTGGTCAACAGTCTTTGCAAGTTAAAGGTACTTTTAGAGAACAGATTATGACTTCATATCCTTTCAAATTTCTTCTAGTGATCAATAAACAGCATGCCTGCCAGGTGGTATAGAATAGGTCTGAAACAAGCAAAAAAATTTAGGATTTCATGGAGTTAATTATAGTTATATGCTTTTTAGACTTTAAGATTCTTGGTTTGACTTCTGTGAAATATTTATATTTTCCCTAAGATTACATTCTGTGTAGATATACCCATTGTTTCTTATGGCATGAACTCATCTCCTTAAATGGTACAGACTTCTTTGTCTCTCTCACTGGAAACTTTTACTGTTGTCTTTCAGGAAATATACATCTGTTTTTTAAAACAGCTCCTCCCTAGTCCTGCTGAAGTGACTTCTAAAACATATCAGGAAATGAATGGAAGTATTGGAGGAAGAGGAAGGAAAAGAGGTAATTTAACATAGTTTGCTTAATTAAACTTAAAACTGTTACTTCTTCCTGTTGAACTAAATTCATTCCTTTAGCTCATTCACACCTGGCAAAAAGGGAAGTTTTATATCAATGTAGGGATTAACTTTGTATTGTTAATCCTCCTCTAACTGAGAATTTAGACATAGTGGCTACAAATCAGATTCAAGACAATGTAAAAAACCGAGTAGACCTGTAACACCTTAGAGACTGACAAAATCAGATATATATATCATGCGCTTTCGTGGGCAAAACCTATTTTGACAGATGAGCAGAACTACTCACTGTTTTAGTTTTTTTTTTTTTTAAGTTACAGACTAACTACCCCTCTGAGAATCAAGAAAATGTAAAAATTATATGATTATAGCCAAATAAGATGTGACTCCAGCAAAGCAATGATGCCAATAGTTGTGGTCCCTCAGTCACTGTGAGTCTCTCAATCTCAATGGACTATTCCCTGAGCAGACAGATGTAATAAAAAATAGGCATCTAGTCTTATTAGAACTAGCATTGGGACACTGCCAGACATTTTTGGTTTAACATTTATTTTCAATAGTCTGTCTAAAGTCTAGTGATTCATGCATATATTCCTAACAGACTGAGTGGGAATCAGTATACACAAATCAACATTTCAACTACTAATTCAGCTGGAATGTCATGATCATGAATCCAGTCAAGCCTATATATCCAATGACTCACCAAAGTCTCATTTCTACTGCCTCTTTTCTTGCTCATCTTTTAGTAAGTAGTGAGCACTAGTCACATTCTCACAGATAAGACCAAATACAGAACTGTCATATACAGGCAGTCCCTGGGTTACGTACAAGATAGGGACTGTAGGTTTGTTCTCAAGTTGAATCTGTATGTAAGTCGGAACTGGCGTCAGCCGCTGCTGAAACTGATCAGTTTCAACCGTGGCTGAATCTGGACACCAGTTCTGACTTACATACAGATTCAACTTAAGAAACCCAGGCGTCCCCAAGTCAGCTGCTGCTGAAACTGATCAGCGGCTGATTCCAGGAAGCCTAGGGCAGAGCAACTCTGCCTCAGGCTTCCTGTAGTCAGCCGCTGGTCAGTTTCAGGAGCGGCTGACTTGGGGACGCCTGGGGCAGAGCAGCTGGGGTGCTGCTGGGTTGCTCCATAGCGCGGCTCCTCAGCGCTACTGCAGCAACCCAGCAGCACCCCAGCTGCTCTGCCTCAGGCGTCCTGATTCAGCTGCTGCTGAAACTGACCAGCAGCGGCTGAATCAGGACGCCTTGGGCAGAGCACCTGGGGTGCTGCCAGGTTGGTCCGGAGCGGTGCTGCGGGACCAACCCGGCAGCCCCCAGCTGCTCTACCCTAGGGGTACGCAAGAAAAGCCTGGTCTGCTGGGGTGGGGACACTAGCTGCACCCCCCCCCCCCCCCAGCAGACCAGGGAGACGGGGGTGGCGGGACCGCCCAAGTCCTCCACGGCTTTGCTCCATCTCCCTGGTCTGCTGACCTGGGAGACGCGGAGCAAAGCCGCAGAGCACACGGGCAGCAGGACAGTCCAGGCACGCTGCGGCTGTCCCACTGCTGGCGTGCTCCGCGGCTTTGCTCCTCATCTCCCTGGTCTGCTGGTCAGACCAGGGAGATGGGGAACAAAGCCTTGGAGCACACCCGCAGCGGGACAGCCCAGGCGCGCCGTGGCTATCCCACTGCGGGCGTGCTCCGAGGCTTTGCTCCCCATCTCCCTGGTCTGCAGGGAAACGGGGAGCAGCTTTTCTCTCCCCGGAGGATGGGGGCGGCGGACCGCGGCGCATCTGGGCGTCCCGCCGCTCCCGTCCTCCGGGGCAAGAAAAGCCCCGTTCGAAACTGCGGATCCAACATAAGTCGGATCCGCGTAACTCGGGGACTGCCTGTATTGAAAAATGATAGTGTCCATCATGCCAGATTTCTACACACCGTGCACCATTCCATAGCTCTCTTCACATAGCTAATATTTTGCTGAAAAAGGTTGCATCAAGTATCTTTTAAAGAGGAAATGAAGAATGAACTAATTAATTTGATAATTATCTTGCTTGCAGGGATTATACATTAAAACAGAGTTCTGGAGAGGAAATTGTTCTTTATAAGTGACACACTGTTTATCTTTTTATTCACAATACAAAGTGCCAAACACCATCTTGAAATCTATAGTGAGGATATTTAATAATACAGTAATTGTTACACTATTGTGTTTTAAATTGAATTCTATCATTTTTGTTGCATGTGATAGAGCAGTGACAAGCTGTAAGCTCAGAGTTCTGTTCACCTTAGTGTAATTTCTTCTGTTGGACAGTTTTTGTACTACTGGCATAGGTTAAAAACATCCTGTCATGTACTATTTCTGGAACATTTCCTTCAATTTTTTAAAACAGTCTCAGCTCTCATAAAACTATTACTAAAATCCTGGAATCTGTACACATGTATTTCAAAATTCCCAATGTGACTTCCTGATCTGGTCTTGGGATAATAATCACGTTTACAAGTATGTTATTTCACTTGAAGTGAGCCTCCTTTTCAGCTCCTTCAGGAGAATTTTTAACAAAGCAGATAATGTTAGTCTTCAAAGCATTTTACAAATATGAATTCTTAGAACACCTATTTAAGCAGACAAGCAGTATCTCCATTTTACAGAAGGGTAAACTGAAAACAGGTTAAAAGCAACTAGCCAAAAGTTATGGAAGAAACAACTATCAAAGGTAGGACTGTAAATTAAAAATTCTTTGCTTTTGGTTCTATATTAACCACTAGACTCTCTTCCTAGGAAACTCAGTGAAAACAAACAAACCAATCCTGACTTTTGAGTAGACTAATATCAAGGTTGTTTCAGTCTTCTAATCATTGCACATAGAGGCCCATGCTTTCCACTGTAACCATATTCCTACACATCTTGAAGCATTAAAGCATGCTCCAAAGATGAAGGCATACATTCAATATTTTCATCAACAATTTAGATAATTGCATAGAGAGTATGCTTATATAGTTTGCAGATGATACCAACCTGGGAAGGGGTTGGAAGTGCTTTGGAGGATAGGGTCATAATTCAAAATGATCTGGACAAACTGGAGAAATGGTTTGTGGTAAATAGGATGAATTTTAATAAGGATAAATGCAAAGTACTCCACTTAGGGAGGAACAATCAGTTTTACACATATAGAATGTGAAGTGACTGTCTAGGAAGTTGACCTTCAGAAAGGGTTTAGGAGTCATAGTGGACCACAAGCTAAATGTGAGACAACAGTGTGAACCGCTGCAAAAAACGCAAACAGCGTTCCAGGATGCATTAATAGGAGTGCTGTAAGCAAGACATGAGAAGTAATTCTTCCACTCTACTCTGCGCTGATTAGGTCTCAACTGAAGTATTGTGTCCAGTTCTAGGCACCGCATTTCAGCAAATGTGAAGAAATTGGAGAAGGTCCAGAGAAGTGTAACAAAAATGTTTAAAGATGTAGAAAACATGGCTTTTGAAGGAAGATTGAAAGAATTGGGTTTGTTTAGTATGGAAAAGAGAAGATGGAAAAGGGACATGATAACAGCTTTCGAGTACCTATAAAGGTGTTACAAGGGGAATGGAGAAAAATTATTCTCCTTAATGGCTCATGCTCAGACAGGAAGCAATGGGCTTAAATTGTAGCAAGGGAGGTTTAGATTGAACATTAGCAAAAATTTCCTGTCAGGGAGGTTGTGGAATCTCCACCATTGCAGATTTTTAAGAGCAGATTAGATACGTATCTATCAGGGATGATATAAATAGTGCTTAGTCCTGCTGAGAGTGCAGGGGAAAGGACTTGATGACCTCTCGAGGGCCCTTCTTGTTCTAGAATTCTATGTTAAAAAACAACCCAAACAGAACAAATGCTTGTAGGCAAGATAGTCTTTCCATCTCATGCACACCCATTCCCCACAGCCATCACCCAACAGAAGTGATATTTCTTTGAAAACAGTAACATTTGTGAAGACACCAATGTCCAACATGGTTCCATTCTCTATAAGCCCCAACGACCTTGCAACGTGACACAAGTGTGCTCTAGGGCAGGGCTATTCAATATGCAAGTGGCCTGTGGCCCGTTTGTTTGCAGCCCACAGTGCAGTTTGGGTTTACACGGGGCTCAATGCACAGACTGCGAGTGGGATCCTTTGAACATGGCCTCTACTGGAAACACGCTCCACAATGGCAAATCAATATAATGGTTTTCTGTTGACATGCATTTTAGTAGTTAAATTCCTGGACTGTCATTACTCATTAAATGTGCTGTCATATAGGTGGAAATTGGGTTATTAATATCAGCATAACTGACTTAAATGGGGCTTCTGTGTTGTATAGTCTTGCCTTAATCTTTGTATTCATGCTCATCAGTGTGCAAGAAGCAATTTGCATATATTCACATATATATTTGCATGTATATGCAACCAAACTTAAGTTGCGGCCCTCAGCATGTGCTGAGAGTATCATTGCACAAAGAACAAGTTAAAAATCACTTAGGAAAGTTAGATGTCAGCAAGTCACCAGGTCCTGATGAAATGCATCCCAGGATACTCAAGGAGCTGATAGAGGAGGTATCTGAGCCTTTAGCTATGATCTTTGAAAAATCATGGCAGACAGGGGAGATTCCAGAAGACTGGAAAAGGGCAAATATTGTGCCCATCTATAAAAAGGGGAATAAGAACAACCCAGGAAATTATAGACCGGTCAGTTTAACGTCTGTCCCAGGGAAGATAATGGAGCAGGTAATTAAGGAAATCGTATGCAAACACTTGGAAAGTAATAAAGTGATAGGGAATAGCCAGCATGGGTTTGTGAAGAACAAGTCATGTCAAACTAATCTGATAGCTTTCTTTGATAAGATAACGAGCCTTGTGGATAAGGGAGAAGCGGTGGATGTCATATACCTAGACTTTAGTAAGGCATTTGATACGGTCTCGCATGATATTCTTATTGATAAACTAGGCAAATATAACTTAGATAGGGCCACGATAAGGTGGGTGCATAATTGGCTGGATAACCGTAGTCAGAGAGTTGTTGTTAACGGTTCTAAATCCTGCTGGAAAGGGATAACAAGTGGAGTTCCACAAGGGTCTGTTTTGGGACCCGTACTGTTCAATATCTTCATCAATGATGTAGATATTGGGATAGAGAGTACTCTTATTAAGTTTGCAGATGATACCAAACTGGGTGGGGTTGCAACTTCTTTGGAGGATAGGGACATAATTCAAAATGACCTTACCAAGTTAGAGAAATGGTCAGAGGTAAACAGGATGAGGTTTAATAAAGAGAAATGCAAAGTGCTCCACTTAGGAAGGAACAATCAGTTCCATACATACAAGATGGGAAGCGACTGTCTAGGAAGGAGCATGGCAGAAAGGGATCTAGGGGTCATAGTGGACCACAAGTTGAATATGAGTCAACAGTGTGATGCTGTTGCAAAAAAAGCAAATATGATTCTAGGTTGTATCAACAGGTGTGTTGTAAGCAAAACTCGTGAAGTCATTCTGCCGCTCTACTCTGCACTAGTTAGGCCTCAGCTGGAGTACTGTGTCCAGTTCTGGGCGCCACATTTCAAGAAAGATGTGGAGAAATTGGAAAGGGTACAGAGAAGAGCGACAAGAATGATTAAAGGTCTAGAGAACATGACCTATGAAGCCAGGCTTCATGAACTGGGCTTGTTTAGTTTGGAAAAAAGAAGATTAAGGGGGGACATGATAGCGGTTTTCAAATATCTAAAAGGGTGTCACAAGGAGGAAGGCGAAAATTTGTTCCTCTTGGTTTCTGAGGACAGGACAAGGAGTAATGGGCTTAAAGTGCAGCAGGGGAGGTTTAGATTGGACATTAGGAAAAAATTCCTAACTGTCAGGGTGGTCAAATATTGGAATAAATTGCCAAGGGAGGTGGTGGAATCTCCCTCTCTGGAGATATTTAAGAACAGGTTAGATAGACATCTGTCAGGGATGGTGTAGACGGAGCTTGATCCTGCCTTGAGGGCGGGGGGCTGGACTCGATGACCTCTCGAGGTCCCTTCCAGTCCTATGATTCTATGATTGTGGTCCCCAGGGCTTCCAAAGATGAGCAGTCCTGGTCTAGGGAAAACCACTCTCTATTCTGCTGAGCCATTGCAGGCTTGCTAAAGAATAAGTTGTATAAGCAGCTTCCAGCATAATGCTGGAATTTCCTACCTAAAGAGTAAAATGTAACTCAGAAATGTTATTATTCGTTTCAATAAGGCTAGAGGAAATTATATTTTGAAAACTTTGGGTTACATAAGACAGTTTTTCTTTCATTTAGGCAGGTGGGCACTGGCAGATTGAGAGTTTCTTACATGTTTGATGGTCAAATGATACAGTTTTGCTAACTTGTAGCAGCTTATTCTAACTAAGCACAAAATATATTTAGCCCTTATATCCTGTATGAGAATCAGAAAAAGAAACTGACAAATGTACCACAGCTTACCCAAATTAGGATAGTAAAAGAAAAGGTAAAGAGACTTTTTTCAAGCATAAATCTACATTTTGTCCTTATTTGGAGACTGGTTAGGATAAGTAATGAATTCTGCACCTTGTATTGTTGCAATCATGTTGGTTCCAGGATATGAGAAAGACATGATAGTTGAAGCAAAATGCAGGACAATATAGCACTTTAAAGACTAACAAGATGGTTTATTAGATGATGAGCTTTCGTGGGCCAGACCCACTTCCTCAGATTAAATAGTGGAAGAAAGTAGTCACAACCATATATACCAAAGGATAGAATTTAAAAAAATGAACAAATATGAAAAGGACAAATCACATTGCAGAACAGAAGGGGGATGCGGGGGGGTGGGAAGGGGGAGGAAGGAAGGTAAGTGTCTGTGAATTGCTGATATTAAAGGTAGGGAGAGTGGGATGTTTGTGAGTTAATGGTATTACAGGTGATAATTGGGGAAACTGCAGTCATCTTTTAATGGACCAACTTCTGTTGGGGAAAGGTATATACTTTTGACCTACACAGAGATCTTCTTCAGGATGCTCTTCTTCACGTCACTTTGCTTCCTTCCCCAGACGTGAAGAACTCTGTGTAGCTCGAAAGCTTGTACCTTCCGCTAACAAAAGTTCATTTTAAATCTTATGGGCTTGAGTCTCAGAGAGCTAATTTCTGAGATTTGTGTATATATTTGCACGGAATGTTCAAGCCTATTTTGTGCAACAAATTAAATACCCCATTTGTGCGCATACACTCACAGACAGTGTGCATCTGCATGTCTATCACACACCCACAGTTAGAAAAAAAGTACAATAGTCGTAATGGAGGAAGTTTAAATATACTTGTGGACCTCTGACTGGACCTTCTAAACCAATCTTTTGTTTTAATGTACGTTTTATACCTTGTAATTTTCTCTCTTAAATCCTCAATCTACATCTGTTTGAACACCAAACTTGTAAGAGTTTGTGTTTAGAAAATATCTTTTTTATCAGATTATTAAACATTAAAATTTCCATTATCATCATCAAAAGTCTCACATAAATCCCTGAATAATTGGTAGCTTTAGAATGATCCTCTAATACTAATTTACTGTTGGGGCTCCACTGAAGGCTCATAATGTATGTTTTCTTTCTTTTTTCCAAGTTCTTTTTTCTTGATTTCCCTTCCCACCCTCCCATCTTTATGTAACTGAGAACTTCCACATTTAACGATTAATGTATTATTTAGCCACTTGACTTGGTTAATACCACACACAAACATAAAGTGCTAAGTGACCTGGAGTGTGGCTTGGTAACATTTTCTGTTCTGATTATTTATGTATTCTAGATAATAGATTACATATAGTAAGTTATATGTGTGCATGATAAATACTTGCTTAATTGTACTTCTACCCGTGCTAACATTCAAAGTTAAACAGACTACAGTGTTTAGAGTATAACAATAATATTTTATATTTATTTACATCTATCTATGTATTTACATGGACTTGATAATTATATTGTTATTAATTTGTATTATAGCAATGCCTAGAAGTCACAACCAACTTAGTGTCCTATTGTATGAGGCACTGTATAAATGTGCAGTGAGAGTCACTCCCTGGAATCCCTGCTTACAGCCTAAGTCAGTGTTTCCCAAATGGTGTTCCACAGAACCCTGGGGTTCTGCGAAGTGGAACTAAGGGTTCCACAAGAAAATTCTACTCCCCTGCCTCCTGCAAAGCGCATAGGCAGTTCCTATTGGAGCTTTGCTGGAAGGGGCGGGCTTCTGGCGGCGTGCACCTCTGGCCGCTCCATCACCCACTGCGGCTGCCCCACCACCGCATACAGCATGGCCCCCTGCTCCCCCTGCAGGATGGCCCCCGTCCCATGAGGCCTCCGGTGCTATGCAGCCTCCTCCTCCCCTTGTGCAGGCAGCAGCTTGTTACAGCGGCTGCTGCTGCTGGAAGGGATGGGGGTGGCCGGGTCTGAGGCACTGAGTTCCCGGACCTCAGCATTTTTAACTGCTGCCTGCGCCCCGGCAGGGGCTGCATGGAACTCGGATGGGGCTCTGCCCCCCTCCTTGGGGCATGCTTGGGCTCTTCTCCACCCCTCCCCCCCGCCTTGGGTGTCTGGCTGAAATGCATCTACCATGGAACAGATTGTGATGAACTACTAGTCAATGTGCTCCTGGGTCAAGAAGAAGAAATAACATGTTATATTTTTGGAGAAAAAACATGTAAAATCCACAGTCTCTGACACTCTTATTATATGTATGCAGTGACATTATGTAGCCGTGTCAATCCCAGAATATTAGAGACACAAGGTGGGGGAGGTCATATATTTTATTAGACCAATTTCTACGAGAGATAAGATTTCAAGTTACGTAGAGCTCTTTCTAAGTTTTGGTTAGGAAGAGCTCTGAGTAGCTCAAAAACTTGACTCTCTTACCAATAGAAGTTGATCCTATAAAAGATATTATCTCTCCCACATTGCCACTCTTACCACATAAGATTTCCTTAATATACAGTCTAAAATGCGATATTAACGTAACTCATTTTCTATATTAAAAATCACAAAGGCCATTAAGTTATAACCAAATATTTTAACACATTCCATTAGAAAAGAAAATCCAATTAAAATATTTAAATTCAAATCAAGTGCTCAAGTTTTATGTCAGGGAATTCAGAAGTGTTACAGCCAATCACCAGAAACTAGATCATGTCATCTGAAGAAGTGGGTTTTGCCCACAAAAGTTCATGATACTATATATATATATATATTATATAGTTTTGTTAGTCTCTAAGGCTGTGGTCCCCAACACGGTGCCCGCGGGTACCATGGCGCCCGCGGGGGCATTTGAATGCGCCCGCCAGGTGCTCGGGGCTGGCCTGGCCCTGGGCACATGACGCATGGTGAGCGCCGGCCCCGGGCGCGCGGTGCTTGGGGGAGCGCCGGGCGCGCGGCACTTGGGGAGCGCCAGCCCCGGGCGCGCAGCGCTTGGGGGTGGAGGGCCACCAGCTCCGGGCGCGCGGCGCTTGGCGGGGGGGGGACGTCGGCCCCGGGCACGCGGCTATGAGGGGGGCCCCGCCCCGGGCATGCGGCTATGGAACGGCCACGCCCCCTGGCGCCCGACAACCTCAAAAGGTTGGGGACCACTGCTCTAAGGTGCCCCAGGACTAGTCAATGTTTTCAGCAGTAACTAGTAAATGTTAAAATAATAGATGCAGCAATAGAATGTGGAAGAATTCTTCTATGGCAGATCCCTACCAGCCTAGGATGCCACACTGCCCCCATGTGCCAGGAGCGGAAAGGCTGACACAGGAGACAACAGAGCACCCTCCCTGTCTGTCTGCAGAGAGAGTTCTATTCCATAACAGACTTCTCCACTGGCCTGGCTTTAAGTCCATTTTATGTCATTTATGAAGTATAAAGTGCATTTAATTGACCAGAAAATCTGGGCTTTTTAGGACATTTCTATTTCAGCATAAGCCACAATTCAGAAGATAAGATCGTTTCCAGAAAAAATGTTCAAACCATGCTGAAGACCTATATAAAAAGGAGGCTGGTGTCCTTAACCCTGTGCTAAAAGGACAGCAGATCACAATTCAAATAATTTGGCCTATTTCTGAACAATTGATACCATTTTGCACAGGTGAGTGCCTATTCATGAAAAGTTTAGAAGTGAGCTGGTACAGAGAAAGAAATACTCCAAAGAGATAGTCTTGCAGAGTTAATATGGAGATCACTGAAAGAGCAAGATGAAGAAGCATGCACTTATTGCTGCTACTCTAGGCTTGGTCTGTTGATTTTTTTTAAAGGAATTCTGTTATCACTGCTGTCAATCATCAGACATTTTAAAAATCATACTGAATATTTGTGTTTGCAAAGTTATATCCAAATATACTATTTATGAATGTACGAGGTACAGCATGACAAGGGAGCATGACTGTGGGTTCCGATGGGTTGCTGGCCAGGAGCTACCTAGATAAGTACCTCCTAGACGGAGCCTGCATCTGGCACCGCATCCCCTCTCACATCCCAATTCCCTGCACCAAGTCACCACCCAAACCTTCTGCATGCCCTCTCTCCCCGATCCTGGATCCCTCCCCCCAGTTCAATATATTCTCCTGCACCCATACCTCCCCCTCCTGGACCAGCACTCCAATCCCCTACCTGAAGTAACAGCCCCCCTCCATCACCCAAACTCCCTCTCAGATCCCACAGCCTCTCTTGACCCTAGTGCCCTACCCTAAGCTCCCTTCTGCACTCAACCTCTGTCCGAGACACTGCAGTCTCTCCATAAAAAAGTTAGGTCCTTGACCACTTACCAAAATATTGGAGTGCCCGCCCCCATCAAAAATTATTGCCCACCCTTTCTGTAAGCCGTGTGCTTGTACACTCAGGCCACGTCTTCACTATGTGATGCTGCCATGGTCAATTTAGCAGGTCTAGTTAAAAACCCACTAAATCGAACTCCGAGGGCACCCTCGGCAGCACCAATACTCCTGCTCCTCGCAAGGAGTAAGGAAAGTCAATAAGAGCACTTGGTCCTGTTGACAGATGATGTGGGGAAAGCTGAAGTACTCAATACTTTCTTTGCCTCTGTATTCACGGACAAGGTGGGCTCCCGGACTAATGTGCTAAGTGACGCAAGATGGGATGAAGATGGACAGCCCTCGGTGGGTAAAGAACAGGTGAGGAACTATTTAGAAAAACTAAAAGTACACAAATCCATGGGTCTGGACTTAATGCATCCGAGGGTGCTGAGGGAGTTGGCAAATGTCGTTGAGGAGCCTTTGGCCATTATCTCTGAAAAGTCGTGGAGATCGGGAGAAATCCCGGATGATTGGAAAAAGGCAAATGTAGTGCCCATCTTCAAAAAAGGGAAGGAGGATGATCCAGGGAACTATAGGCCGGTCAGTCTTACCTCGGTTCCTGGAAAAATCATGGAAGGGATCCTTAAGGAATCCATTTTGAGGCACTTGGAAGAGAGGAAAGTGATTAGGAATAGTCAGCATGGATTCACAAAGGGAAAGTTGTGCCTGACCAACCTGATTAGCTTCTATGATGAGGTAATTGGCTCTGTGGATGTGGGAAAGTCAGTGGATGTGATATACCTTGACTTTAGAAAGGCTTTTGATACGGTCTACCACAATATTCTTGCCAGCAAGTTAAGGGAATGTGGACTCCATAAATGGACAGTAAGATGGACAGAAAGATGGCTAGAAGGCTGGGCCCAGCGGGTAGTGATCAATGGCTCGATGTCAGGATGGCGGTCGGTTTTTAGCGGAGTGCCCCAGGTTCGGTTCTAGGACTGATTTTGTTCAATATCTTTATTATTGACCTGGATGAGGGGATTGATTGCACCCTCAGCAAGTTTGCGGATGACACTAAGCTAGGGGGAGAGGTAGATACACTTGAGGGTAGAGATAGGGTCCAGAGTGACTTAGACAAATTGGAGGATTGGACCACAAAAAATCTGATGAGGTTCAACAAGGACAAGTGCAGAGTCCTGCACTTGGGACGGAAGAATTCCAATCATTGTTACAAGCTGGAGACCAACCAGCTAAGTAGTAGTTCTGCAGAAAAGAACCTGGGGGTTACAGTGGATGAGAAGCTGGATATGAGTCAACAGTGTGTCCTTGTAGCCAAGAAGGCTAATGGCATATTAGGTTGCATTAAGAGGAGCATTGCCAGCAAATCCAGAGATGTCATTATGCCCCTTTATTCAGCTCTGGTGAGGCCACATCTGGAGTATTGTGTCCACTTCTGTGCTCCCCACTACAAAAAGGATGTGGACACATTGGAGAGGGTCCAGCAGAGGGCAACCAAAATGATTAGAGGGCTGGAGCATATGACTTATGGTTTATGGACAGAGCATGCTCAATAACACTGCTGAAGCCAGCTGACCTCACTTTGCCTCTTTTCTTTTCCCATCCCCTAATACAGGGGTGGCCAACCCGTGGCTCTGGAGCGACCTGTTGCTCTTCTGAAGTTAATATGCGGCTTCTTGATCAGGAACTGACTCCGGGGCTGCAGGTGCCAACTTTCCAGTGCTCAACTCCTGGCTCCACTGCCTCCTCCAAGCATCCTTGCTCCTTCCCTCCTCTTACAGAGCATCCTGAGTGCTATGAAACAGCTGATTGCAGTGGGCAGGAGGCGTGGGGAAGGAAAAGGAGGTTCTGCTCAGTGGGGCTGCTGGTGGGCAAAATATGCTGGAGATGGGAGAGGAGGCACCTGATAGGGACTGCTGACAAATTGCTGTAGCTCTTTGGCAATGTACATTGGTAAACTGTGGCTCCTTCTCAGGCTCAGGTTGGCCATATCTGCCCTAATATTAACAGACATTGTCTGCTGCTAAAAATCATTCTATTGGAAGTATAGATCCTTTACTGGAACAGGAAAATACCTTTCTAACCATTTTATAATCATCTTAACTTTCTGGTCACACAGGCAAGGACCACCAGTTACATACCTAATCCCATTTATCTCCTAAGATAGGGGTGAGCAAAAGGGCCTCTGCAGGCCAGATCCATCCCACTAAGCAGGTGGATCCTGCCAATGAAGGCCCTGCCGCTCCCCCATCCCCAGGCAAATTAGGGGCTGGGGGGTGGGGAGAGCGTGCAAAGTTTTGTCCACCCTTTCAGGAGCTCATGACACTTGGAAGTGCCAGGCGTTCCTGACAGGGCTGAAGGAGACTTTGCACACTCCCTTGCCCCCAGGCTAATCAGGGTCTGGGGGTGGGGGAGCGTACAAAGCTTCCTCCGGTCTGTCCCCTCCCTGCGAGCAGAGCGTGGCGCTTAAAAGCACCACACGCTCCTGGCAGGGCTGGAGGAAGCTTTGTGTGCTCCCCCACTCTTGGACCCTGATTGGCTTGGTGGTAGGGGAGCGTGGGAAGTCTCCTCCCAGCCAGGGGCATTGGCACCTATGGTGAAGGGGGTGGCAGGAGGGCAAAGGCGCTCCCCCATCCGCAGACCAATCATGGTCTGGGGGTGAGGAACCCAGAAGTATCCTGACTCCGCCCCTTCCGCTTGAGGCCCTGTCCCTTCCGGTGCGGCTCAGGGCAAAAAAATGATTGCCCACCCCAGTCCTAAGATATAATTGGTGTCCAATTTCATATGCCATTTTTTTTCTCTCGATTCAAAATGTACCAATATCTCTCTCATGTACGTTTAGTTGTTTTAAATGGCTCATCAGGTACACCTTATATTAATTAGCAGTAGAAGGCTTGCATACATTTTTGTTGTTTTTATATGCCTATTATAAAATACAGATATACATAAATTATGTAATACCTAATTTATTTTCTATTTGGCATATGGATAGTGTCACACATGAACTGTGTCTATAAATAAATTAGTATATTCTCTGAACTCACTAGGAAGAATAAAAGAGGCAAATGATTAAAACTAACTGCAAGTCTTACTGACACTCATATTTCTGCCTTAGCACTTAAACAACCACTACAGCACAAGGGAAGCATCACCTTTGGGCTAATTGTTTCATGGCAGTAAACAATAATAGGAAAAACCAGATCTACAATTACACAGTAATCAGGGGGTTAGATAATGCCAGAGAAGTCCCAGTGATAATCAACAATGTTAAAAAGCAGAGATTGTGTTACAGAGTTCTGTAGACGCAATTAACAGCTTTTAAAACAAGACTGAAATTTAAACAGAGATGACTCAACCAAAAGACTCCTGAACTTTTAGGTCATTCAGCTCCAAACTTTATAGCTTACCCAGAACTATTTTTAAGCATGATACAGCAAAACTTATTAAGATGTTAAATTATTATTTACATATGGTTTTAGGGCTCTAACTAAAGCAAAATTGGTCCCAAGACTGCTCGACCACAAGGGCTCTGTGAATATCTGGGTCTATGCAGTTAAAGAGGTTCAAGGGGAAGTGAGAATTAAGTATTATTTGGCTGTTCATGCCCCTTTTCTTTTCCATTTAAATAATTAGATGTTAAAGCAGAAAGAGAAAAGAACCATCTGGAGTATTACATCCACATTTCCAGTTCCACAAAGCTTCATTCATAGAACCATTTGATAAATTACAAGCAAAAATACAAATCTCCAGTAATTTGTATTCTCACAATTTTTCATTTAAGGGGAGAAAAAATAGAATAATTGATTCTATTCAAAATTTAAAATCTAAGAATTCTGTCAACCTAATTTTTTCACCAGAACAAACATAGATTTGTAGTCTAATTGCAGGATATGTCCTAATCTTTGCCACTCTAAAGAATATTTTATTAGAAAAGTTCCTGAGTTTTTTTCCATTTATAAATGACAGAAGGATCAGAGGTTTCACTTTGTGATTTACACTTTGTAATTAGATTCAGACAACCAGTATATAATTAAACAAAACCTTTATTGTACTATAAATCAAGATAGCAGGTGAGTGGGAGTTAGATGGTTTGAGTTAGTTGCCGATTTTGACATTTGGCTGTAAAACCATGTGCCTAGATATTAAAATAATAGATGCAATAAAACATTAAAATAAAAATAAAATAGCTATGTTCATAAAAAGTGTTTGGGAAGAATACATTAAAACACATGTGAAAGTGGACTCCTAAGCCACAGTTTTATTTTAATGTAGAAAGCATGAATTTCAAGCCCCATGAATTTCAAGTTGTGGTCCAATTGTTGAATTGTATTTCTACCTTCTGTATTTTTCACAGAACCAAACAGCAACAGTTTAAATAAGATAGAGCATCAAGTCAAGTTTTTATTACTTATTTCTGCAGTTTTTTCTTAGACTTCTGTTAAAATCAAATTAGGAATTTGTACTATTACAGATTTAGCATGTGAAAAGAGAGAAAACAGGCTTTTTAATATAGTCTTATCAATATTGCTCACTTTCTGCTATAGACACATTATTCTTGTCTTTAGAAATAATCATTACAGCAACCATAAATGACCATTTTATAAAAGTTTAAAAATATTAAAAATATTCAGTTACTCATATCTTCAAGCAATATCAATGCATGTATTTATAGAATTTATGCAGAAATAAAAATCCTCTGTTTAACATTTCATTGTCAAATACTCAACAATTGAAGTCAGAATTCAGTCGAACTACTGACTAGCAAGAAAGTTTTCTGATCACTGGAAATCAGCTTTCATTACTTTATATAGTAAACGATTGTGTAACTCAGTAGTTTACTCAGCACATTTGCTAGTTGGAGGCTTTACTATTTCTCAGTGCAGAGTTCTACACATCTTACAGAACCTTACTTGTACCACTTATGCCTACATTTGCATTTGGGCAGCTTAATTCACTATAAGGATTTGTAGGATCCATCCCTGATAAACAATGATTACTATTTAAAATGGATGGCAAGTCAGTAGGAAGCCTTCAAATCACTCAAGCAAAGAGACAGGATCATTCTGACATTAAAACATAGAAGAAACATGCCTCAAGAATTTTAACAAAATGTCTCTATTTTCTGTGCAGCATGAGAAAACATATTAACTATTTTACCATAGCCTTATTCTGGTTTTAGTTTGCTTCTTTTACATCAGCGACATGTGGTGAACTACCACAACAAATCTCTCAACTACAACAGCTGCTGACACTGGGCAGGTGAAGTAAGATTGTTCTGTATTCCATACTAAATGTAACAATAAACAATAATACTTTGCATTTTCATAACACCTTTCATAAGAAATTCCCAAAGCTCTTGACCATGAAGTGAATGTATTATCTCAATACAGGCAGTCCCAGACTTACGCGGATCCGACTTATGTCGGATCCGCACTTACGAACGGGGCTTTTTAAGCCCCGGAGCTCGCGGGTGGCGGGACCGCCCAGAGCGCAGCGGTCCCGCCACCGCGTGCTCCGGGGCAAGAAAAGCTGCTCCGGGTCTCCCTGGTGTGCTGGGGGGGACTCCCCAGCACAGCAGGGAGACCTGAGCAAAGCTGCACAGGCGGCGGGACCCCGCTGCCCGTGTGGCTTTGCTCTTTTGCCCCGGAGCAAAGCTTTTGTTGCGGGA
The DNA here is from genome assembly GCF_052426305.1 of Pelodiscus sinensis. Taxonomy (NCBI): domain Eukaryota; kingdom Metazoa; phylum Chordata; order Testudines; family Trionychidae; genus Pelodiscus; species Pelodiscus sinensis. The sequence goes on from NC_143062.1 coordinate 24,651,233, forward strand.
CGCCTGGGGTAGAGCAGCTGGGGTGCTGCCGGGTTGGTCCTGCGGGGACCTACCCGGCAGTGCCCCAGCTGTTCTGTCCCAGGAGTCCAGATTCAGCCGCTGTTGAAACTGATCAGCGGCTGATTCCAGGAAGCCGGGGGCAGAGCAACTCTGCCTAGGGCTTCCTGTAGTCAGCCGCTGATCAGTTTCAGCAGCGGCTGAATCTGGAGCCAGTTCCGACTTACATACAAATTCAACTTAAGAACAAACCTATAGACCCTATCTTGTACGTAACCCGTGGACTGCCTATAATCTTAACAGAAAGTAACTATTATCCTCATTTTCCAGATAATGGAAACAGGAGGGATAATGCATATGTCCATGGTCACATAGGAAATCTGTGATATAGCCAGGAATATAACCAGACTCCACACTGCTAGACTTCAAACTGACTTGCTAGGATAGTTTTCAAGGTAAGTCTCTCCTCCCTAGCACTTACTTATTTGGGCCTATTCAACAATTTGATGGTTTCTGCAAACTGCACTCTTAGTATTAAAATAAGGCCTTTGGTTATAACTATCAATTAATTTAATAGGGAGAAAAGGGAATCCATCTAAGTATCTGTGTTAAGAAGATTCTAGTGTAATAATGAAAATATTTCAGAACATCATGTTACAATGTACCACGAGCTGTCCAAAATCAAAGCAAATGCAATCCAACATATAGTAAATCAGTGCATTACTCTATGTACTCATGATAGAGCTAAGTACAGTCACACAAGAAATTCAATGAACATCTTTCAGACACGTAGGAGCAGGATGTGTCAAACAGAAGCCCATCAAACAGATAAAGGATTAAGTTTTGCTTTGTCTACTGCCACATGTATCAATGTTCACATAGCCTTGTTTTAATGACTCAGGACTGACTGGTCTAGTTTAGCTATCAGGCAACTACAAAACTTTTGAAAAATAAAGATAACAGGAGGAAATGATTCTGACTACATTGCCTTATTTACAAATATTTCCCTTCTCATTTCCTTAGTTCCTTTTGCAGTTTCCAAGGATCAACACTTACATTCAGTGACAAGCACTCTCTGTACTGCTAATAATAGTACTTAATGTTTGTGCGATACTTTATATTTTCATACTATACAAATGTCAGCTAGTCTCAATATACAATGTACACGTATAATAGAAAAGGATTAAAATGCAATGTTTATCAATAATTACAAATATTTCCTGATTTTCTTGGCATTCTGGGCCAATTTCTTGACAGTTTGCCATAGATCATCTGCAGTTCTCAGAGACTATTGATCAACTTCAGCTAAAGCTGAAGATAGACAAAACAATTAAAAAAAAGCAGAATCTATGTCATTTAAGTTCAAGGGTGATGAAACCAAAGCTATGCATTCATCTTATAAAATGGGAATGAATTACCTGCTGTCGCTACATAGTAGATGGCAATTACTTTAAATGAATGAACAGTTTTATCTGACAACAGGAAGTTCTATATCTGAGTAAAAACAACAGGCAATCTTACGGCACCTTAGAGACTAAGAAATATCTAAGGGTGTGTCTAGACTACATGGCTCCGTCGACAGAGCCATGGAGATGAGTTTACTAGACATAGCAAAATGAAGCGGTGATTTAAATAATCGCTGCTTGATTTACATAAAAATGGCCGCCACGCTGTGCCGATCAGCTGATTGTCGGCACAGCACGGTAGTCTAGACGGGGATCAGCCGACCCCAGAACGCTTTGTCATCAGATCCTTTATGCCTCATGATCTGTGTGTGTGTGAGGGTTTCTCAAAAATAAAAAAGGGGGCGTGATGCCGAAAAGTTTGGGAACCACTGCTATAGAGCTTTTGCTTTATTAAATTAAAACAGTAAGGGTATGTCTACATTTGCACCCTCTTTCAAGAGAGGGATGCAAATAAAGACATTCGAAATTGCAAATGAAGCCGGGATTTAAATATCCCGTGCTTCATTTGCATAATCGCGTTATGGTGCTATTTTGAAATAGCGCTATTTCGAAATAACAGACGTTGTTAAGACACGGTTATTTTGAGAGAAAACCCTTCTCTCGAAATAACCCTTATTCCTCACACAAAGGTTTACCAGTTATTTCTAGACAAGGGTTTTCTCTCGAAATAACTGCGTCTTAACAGCGTCTGTTATTTCAAATAGCGCTATTTTGAAATAGCGCCATACTGTGATTATGCAAATGAAGTGTGGGATATTTAAATTCCGGCTTCATTTGCAATTTCGAATGTCTTCATTTGCATCCCTCTTTTGAAAGATGGTGCAAGTGTAGACATATCCTAAGTCGGTTATAATGTCCCAAATTCCACCGAACTTGACATTTATTTCTTTGGAACTGCATTAAATATTAGAAGAATACACAAAATATAGCATAGGCAAAGCCCTGTAAAACAAGGAAATCAACTGCATTAACTTCAAGTACTTCAGTGTAATAGGTATGAACTTTTTCTTTAAACAGCTTTATAGCAGTATTAAGAATCTTTTCTGTACACTTTTGCCCCAAATCAATCCTTCTAGTGATCCAGAAAAATGGAACTCAGTTAATAATAAACTTTTCTCAGAACAAAGAACCTTAATGATATAAACCCAGTAGGGTTCAATCACTGGATTTCAGTACAAAACAGAAGTTTAATGCACAGAACAGACTGGATGAAGTATTTTCCATCAAAACTGTTAACATAAAATAATTTTTTCAACTACAATTTTTTTTGCAAAATGTGTTTGTTTTCTACTTCAACTTCAGATATTTGTCTGAAAATTGAAAATGCTGAAAACAAGAAACTTTCTGGCTGATAATAAAAGTTGGGGGTTTTTTGGTCAAATGGTTTTAGTAACTGCTCTACTATATATCCTCACTTTTCTAAAAATCATGATTTCTACTGCCTCAATAATAAAACTGCAACCAATTTAAAGTGCAGTTTTATTATTGAGGCAATAGTGATATGAAGTGAATTCTCACTGTGTCGAACACTGATACATTATTGTCAGCATGATTCCTTTCCTGCAATTAGCAACCACACTAAAACAGTTTTATTTTTAGCCACATCACTCAACACATTTCTACATACACTACTGGCATTATAGCCAACCCTCAGTATTGTGTATTTACAAGATGAGATCTTTATGCTTTTGAAAACACTTAACCACAGTGCAATTTAGTTTATTTATCTTATTTTTTTCAGGATTTTGTAAGATGTCTCAATTTTTTAAAGAAAAGGCTAAGTGAACTGTCCTGTGATACTATGTAATATTCAAAAATTTTCTGAATTGCAGAAATGCATCTTCTGTCCTCATTAATTGATACCCATTACTTTTATTATGGCATCTACCTTTATCCCTCCAGTCTCAGTATGAAGGACAATGAGTTCCTGTGCTCCCCCAATTGTAGAAATCAAGCTGAAATATGGCAGAGCACTATGCATAATGGTGAATTGCAACGACATGACACAGTATCACCTCCAGGTAGCCACTGGCAGTCCTTCTATGCTAACAACATGCCTTTGTGGCTAAATATAAATGGGAAGTATGGGCAGATGGAGGGGTGAGAGTGAAAGAGCAAATGTTTAACACATATGTTCTCCCATCAGTTATTGCATATGATGCTGGGAAGCACTACAGACATTTATGATGCTGGTTTTCAGCCTCTGTTACCCTCAGAAAGAAAGTAGTATGCCTCAAGGACAACTTGTCTCAGAGAGGAGTTCTGTGCCCTAAACTAGAGATTGGGAAACATTACACATCAAGTCAGTACCAGAACTAGAAATCAGCCTCCTGAATTTAGATATTCCGACTCCCAATCAAGTACTTTAAATACTGCACCATGTTTCCTATTAGTAAGGCACCAAAATCTGCAATATACCAAGAAACTCTTTGAAAGATCAGATGCTTAATGGCCTCCCTTTTCATTGGAGCTGCAACTTCTTCTATCAGAGGATAGTTGATCATTGAATGTACTTGTGCTTTTACGGTGCATGCACACACACATCTACAAGGCATCAAAAATGCAGAAAGTAAATAACTTAGAACTCGGAAGAACTACAAATAATAATATGTTCTTGAGATTTAAACTTTTGCACCCAGGCACTTTGGGTGGAGTGAAAGGATTTGATTCCAGAAAAACAGGGAGTACAGGGTAAACTGTGCAAAGGCTGGAATCTGCCTGGAACGAGTTACTTTCATAATTGCTTCTGGCACATAGAGGTTTTAAGGTTTTTTGGGCTGTACAGGAATGAAAGGTTCACCTAATTATGAGGGGAAAATCTCCGTTCTCTTGTAGACAAAGAATACACATTAAATTATCATCTTTCTAAGGGTGTAGACTCTGATTACTCATCTTAATTTATTTAAATAGCAGTTGGTCTCTTGGGAAACAGAGGAATTTCATTGAGCATATTCAAGGAATCCTAGTATGTTCCAACATGGAGGAAGTGGTGGGACCAACTTTGCTTTAAATAAAGGTTAAACATCTATAGGTTGCTCAAATTATGAGTAAAGCAGGCATACAAAGCAGCTACCAATAGATAAAGACTGTAAACAGCACAGAAACAGAAAGAAAGACAAAATTTAATTGGACAAATTATTGACAATAGGAAACAATGCTGAATTAAGACTTAATAGATTTTTTTTAAACAATTCTGTGAACCAGTTGTCTGTATCAAATTCCGTATGAGTTAAATTTGCTTACATTCTTAAAGAGGGAAGATCCATGGGCAGGGGGTGCTGTAACCCAGCTATGCCACCAGATACTTTCAGCTCTGAGTATTATTCAAGGTGAAGTTGCTCATAATACTCTGGTTTAGTATAGGATAAAAAGGTTGGAGGAAAGTAAGTGGCTAGAGATTGTTGTAATAAGTCATAAGTCTAGTGTCTTTATTAAAGCCATGATTTTTCGTGTCTAACAAAGTTAGGAATTTAAGCTCCCAGGCTCAGCTATTAAAAGTGTTGACCCACAGATAATGTGGTATTTTTCTCTGTTACCATTTTCCTATGTGACTTCATTTGAGAGTATAGTGATTGTCTGGTTTCACCCACGTTGTTGTTGTTGTGGCATTCAGTGTTGTGCATGAGGTAGACAACAAGTTGTGATAGCATGTGTAGGATCCATGGATCTTGAAAGGTGTGTTGTGAGGGCCGTGGATCACTGTAGCAACAGAGATATGTCTGCAGGTTTTGCATCTGTTGTTCTGACAGGGTCTGGTGCTGCTTTGAGTTGGTGTGACCTGGTCCATGGGAAGCTTGCCTCTGATGAAGTTGCAGGGGTTAGGGGTTTATCTGAAGGCTGGATGAGGAGGGTCAAGATTTTTTTCAGTACAGAATGAGACACAAGGGACAATAAAATGGATACCTGAAAAGCCACTGTCAGGAAAGTAACTGCAAGGGCAGAACTATTACACCTGTTTTAACTTACAAAAATCTCATAAGACAAACATTTTACAAGCTGTGTGTCGGGGTTCCTGTGAACTGAATGGTGGAGGAACATGCCAGGAAGCCTAATTAGGCAATGTGGGCCATTTCTTATATTAGCAAAAATGTAATCCATCCCCCCCATCCATACACTCATCATGGTCACTATACACCATGAAAGGAAAAAGCAAAGAGAAGTTAATAAGAGCAATAGATAGTTAATATATAATAACTTTGGGTCTGATCCTGCTAACCTTTATGATTATGAGATCTTTTCTTCCCCAATGAGTCTTATGTGACTTTCCAAGTGAGCAAAAACATTTTGTAAAAGACTTTATAGGATCAGCCAAAGTTATTAAAAATTAAAATGGTTATATCAGCTGCTCTAATTAATTTATACATTTGCAAAAAATGAAAAAGCACAAGTTCTTGCAGAGACCTAAAAATAAAAAGTCCAGCTGCAAGTGTTTGCTCTTGGTTTAAAGCAGAACGTTGTCTGATGCTCAGAATAACTTTGAAAGCTCTCAGTCAAAAAAAAACTTTTTTTAAAATATACCAACTTGTACGATCATGTAGTCTCAATTGCACTGTAGGTCCACTACACCTTGATTTATGAATAAAGATAAATAAATTAGCTTGGTATTGAATTCAATTAAACCTCTGAACTTGGGGTTCAATCCTCGCCATACTGAGACTTCATATTTTTACACACACGCATGCTTGCGCACACACAGTTTTTCTGCATTTTTTTTAATCAATGCAATAGGTATATTCCTAATATATTATGCAAAACAGGCCTCCATAACTTCTAAACAACAATATGAGGTATTTGAAAAACTGTTTTAGGGCATTTCCAAAACTTTCTCTCTTCCCCTCCCCACTGTAGCTAGGGAAACGAGATTCAGTTATATAACCAAATGAGTCAGCCACTGTAAGTAGATATTTTTTCAGCTGTTAAGGTTACACACTACAATAATGAAGGAACGATAAATGCAATCAGACCTTGATTTTTTCTTCTTTTCACAAGATAAAAGCCCCTGAAAGCTACCAAATAAATTGGAAAATTGCTGTGAGTGGGAGATAATATGCTGAGCAGCTTTAACTTACAACAGTATAGAATGAGACCCAAGGGACAATAAAATACATTAAAAATGCTTATAAAAAAGAAAGATATACTGCACTATAGAATTTCCTAGTTTAGTTTTTAAGATATTTTGTACTGATATGTGAGATTTGTATTTATTATTCATTAGTCTCTTGTTATACAATAATATCTGACCTAAAAAGACTGTTCCTTAATAGTTTGCCATGTTTATTGCTTCTGAACATTATAATTAACAACAATGAATAGCACTTACATAGAACTTTTCATTCATAGGTTTCACTTTAGAAGTGTATGCCAGACTTATTATTCCCACTTCACAGTTCAGGAAACTGAGGCACAGAGGTTAGGTGGCCTAAGTTCACATAGTAAATCTATGGCACACAATAGAACGGAACCCAGATCTCCTTGGTACAAACCGATTGCAACTTGAAACCTCACATATTCACATGAAACTTAAAACATTTCTAGTAGACCCGTTAAAGTGATTGCTCCAGTGCCACCATCTGTTGGAGATAGGTTTATAGAGTAATCACTGCTTAAAAATGCTAATATTGATACAGCATACTGCCAATATTTATATCAGCCCTGTTTTTGTCTTGCTGTGTAGTTCCTCCTGTAATATAATTTACTCAACATTGACTTTAGATGCACTGACTGTAAAAAAACCCCTAACGCAGGATAAATTCCCTAAAGAAGAAACAGATAACACTGCAGCCAGACATTTTTCAGTAACACAAGATTCAGGACAAGAAAGAATGATAAAGTACACTGATCTTAAGGCCTTGTCTACACTGACAAGTTTTGTCACCAAAAAAACCATATTTGGCAAGAAAACCCAGAGAGCAATCACATTGCAATGCAAGAAAAGTCACAACAAGTGCCCAGTTTTGGAGACAAAAAACTTCCTACTCCATGGTGGACTTTTGTCTCTTTGCTGTCAACAGTTATGTAGTGTGTACAACAGTAGGCTTTTTGTTGAGTTTATTGAACTCCAGCATGTTTCCCACAATATCCAATTAGCCACGCTGGCTAGTGCTTTGAACTCCGCTGTTCTGCAGCCACATAAATAGATAAACAGATTTAACCCTCCCACCTGCAAACCCGACAAACTTTAAATCCATGTCCTGCTGTCTGGCTCATTGTGTAGTGGCGTCTTCTCAGGGAAACAGGGGTGGCTACCACTCAGGATGTTCTCCTGCTTGAAATACCCCAGAGCATTTGGATCTTATCAGTGTGTGGTGTGAAAAGTTGGTGCCATCACAGTTGGGAGTGACCTGTCAGAACTGGGATATGTACAGTTACATTTATCAAGCCCTTTGTGTGAACGAGTACAAACTGAGCCACGATAAAGGAACTCCGGCAGACGTACCAGAAGGCGAAGGAGGCTGCACCCAAAACATACCTTTTTTATAAATAACTGAATGCAACCTTGGGTTGGGAACATATGTCCACACCCGAGAAGAGTGTGGATACTTCTCATAGCACAGAGACAGAAACAGGAGTTAGCTTGGAGGCAGGCGTTATTGATGAAGAAATGGAAGCAGCCAAGGAAGTGGGGCTCAATCCATTGACAATCTGTGTGCCAGGTAGGGACGTTAAATTTAGATTAATTAACTAATCGAATAGCCGGGGCTCTTGTACCTTTCAAAAAGAAGCCTTACAGGGAGTGTGGAGCCAGCGGGGGAGCCCACTGGGGCTCTTGTACATTTCAAAAGCAGAATTGCAGCAGAAGTGGTGCAAACAGAGACTGCTTCAGTTCCCACTTGTGCAGTTTCCACCATGCCTCTACTTCCCCTGCTCCCCACGGAGACGGCGCTGGGGGGGAATTGGCTTTTAAGCCAGCTCCCCTCAGCAATGGTTTCTGCCCCCCCTTTGCTGCCTCTCTCTGATAGAGGCAGCAAGTGGTGGGGGAAGCAACTAGTCACTTCACTACTAAACTAATTTCCTACATCCCTAGGGACAGGCAGTGAGGAATTGTTCTCAAGTCCCAAGGTTTATGAGGACTCTCGGCAACTGGACATGGAACATGAAGTAAGGGAAGAGACTAAGTGTCATGAAGCAAAGGAAGAGCTGCAGGGTAAGTAGCTGTGCAGGAGAGGGGGGAGCAGAAAGTTGCTCTAGGGCAGCCAGGGCACTGTGGTGGCATGGGGCAGTAGATTACTGTGAACTGGAGAAGGATTGGGGAAAAGGGGACAGCAGTAGTGGAAGTTGCTCTTGCACCCAGGGAAGGGGGTGACAGTGGCACAGCATAACCGGAGGCTGTATTTCTGTCAGCAAGCTATGCCCTGCCTGGGTCTTTATTGTGTCCAGAGTATAATTGTGCACAGAGATAGTAATAGAATCTTGGTCAGAGATGGTGTCAAAGCTTTTCCTGGTGTACTTACTAATTTTCTCACAGATTCCATGGCAGAGCTGGCATTTCCTCACTGCTGTGGTACCACAGTCTCCCAAACCATTCCTCAAACCATACCAAGGTAACACAGAATTTGGCTGCATATGGAGCAGGACACTCTCCGCTCGCATCCATAAGCAAAGCCTGAGTTTGCCTGTTAACTTTCAGCAGGGATATGACAACCAGAGTAATGGCAGCTTGTGGATAAATACAGGAGAATTACAAATTGTTTCCATGTACCTTTGCTGCACAGGTGTAGACTATACTTTCCTTGGACCTAGGACCTAACCTCCTTCACCCTTTCCCCCCATCTTTAAAACTCACCATGTTCAGGTGTCTGGAGAGCTCTATGTTTGCCTCGAGGGTAACACAAAAAGTGGCCACTTTTGTTCAGAGGCATGCATTTTAGTGAAATGTTACACTCTTTATCAGGAACAGTGCCACTCACTCTATTGTTAATGGTTACTTTTCCAAACAAGACTTGGAAAAGTCAGTCATATTCCCTTGAGGACAGACTCTGTAAAATAAGGAAAAAAAAACTTTGGAAGACAAAGGAGGATCTGGTCAAGGATGTGTTGCAGTATTCAATGCTTCAAATAGAGAAAAGGGAACAAAGAAGAGCAAGCGAGATGCAAGTCAGAACAGAAACCACTGAGCGCATGCTAAAGCTTATGGAACGTCAAAATGTGATTCTGAAGTGTTTTTATCAAGATGCAGAGCAAACAGAACCAAAGGCTTATCTGTCAGCACATACAGAATTTTTTACAGCAACCATCTCTTTATGCCCACACACCAGACTCCAAGGCTGCACATGCAAAATTCTTTATCCATCAACTCCCGCTCTACATCCTCATACCCATTTTCATAATCAGGTAATGTTTTTTTCCCCAGCACACTTCACTTCCTGGCAAAGCAGCTGTAACTCTGACAGCTGGACATAATCACCATTGCAAGGTTTTTCCAACAACCCTTGCCATTCCTTACCACTGAGCATCTTGATTCAAAGACATCAATAAAGATAAATGTGATGCAAGTTTCCATGAGTTTACTGTGTGTGGGACAATCCACACCAATCACTCTGATCCCTGTGGAAGCCTGTAATATTATTTGGTTTCATGGAAATGCCTCACTCAGGATAAGCAGTGGGATGAGGCAGGGAAGCAACGAGGAATGTGAATGGGTAACTGATTAACTGATTAACCAATAAGCATCACCTTTAATGGTGTTTCTTACCCGGTAATGGTTAACCGTTACCCGGGAGCAGCTCCCTGCCCATGGCCCACCACTAGTAGAAGGTTACTCCAGCCCCATGGGGCTGCTGGCTCCCAGCCCATGTGCGTTAGTAGTTGGCAGCCTTGTGTGGAACTCAAAGTGGCAGCAGGGGTGGGGTTAGCCTCGTGTGAGTCTGGAAGCAGCACCAGGGAGAAGAGGTGTGTTCTGGCGCCCAGCCCATGTGGGTTCGTGGGCTGAGAGTCAGCAGCCTCACATGGGGCTGTCAGAGGAATCCTATGGGCTCCTCTGACAGCACAAGTGTCTGGCTGTTCAAACTGTGTGTCCAGGTTCTGTATCTCATTTTTTCAACTCATGGACAAATGCTTCAACCTTACAAATTATATAAGCAACAGCATGTGGCCACCAGCTTGGAGATATGATCCTCCAAAAGGTCCAGCCCTGCACAGAAACACCTTTATCTCCCTATTTTTCTAGCTCATATTGGTTCAGTCTGATTCAACATTTGCTCAGTCATGTCAATTATGAGGAATGAACTTGCTTTGGTGATTCCGCCTCTTTTCTCTTTGGTTTTATGAGAAGCAATCCCATTCCAGGCACATCCCATTTTCCTGGCACAATCAAACCCTTACCTTGCTTTAAGTTATGACAAGAGGCAGCTGTATGCTGTATTTGGTGGTCCTAGCTCTTACCATTTAGCAGGAGTTCTTGATCAAACAGACAAACAGAAAGACAAACTCTTTAAAATATACAGCAGACATTAAAGAGAGCCTATCCAGGTATCCCTCATCCATACCACTGGCTCTCACAGTTCTTCCTTCTCATCTTTTACATGGGCAAATAGGTGACTTCTCATACTGGCAAGGTCTCAGATAATTTAGAGGAGAAATACCATCTTAATTAAAAAAATTACATTTACATCCAGAAACCAAACACACAGCTAGCATAGATCACAAAACACTGGCTTCATGTATTAAAGGTAATTCTTGCTTCTCTATTCTGTATTAACTTCAGCTTCCAAACAGATTTAAAGTACAGTCCAAAGTAGAACACATTACAGTAATCTAATCTTGAGGTGACAACAACAGCTAGGATTTTCAAAGGGGCGCAATGGAGTCAGATACTCAAATCCCAATGAATTTTAATAGGGGTGGACCTCCCCAAGGCCCCTTTTAGTAGCCCATTCAGCATGGATGACCGTTGCAGAGGTCACAACTGAGAGAAATGGTCACAGACTCCTTCTGAGAGAGGTAGACAGAAGATTGTTTTATCTCTATCCTAGAGATTTCTCTATCAAAGTTACCAGAGCATTCTTTGGGGCATGACCAGGTCTATACCCACATTAAAAAGGGACAAAGAGATCTGAGGCTAGGGTTGCCAGGTATCCGGTATTCACCCGGACAGTCCGGTATTTTTGGCTCCTGTCCGGTAAAAAAATTCAGAGAATACCGGATACCTAAAATGTCCAGTATTTTCTGAATTGTTCCCTGGCCAGAAGGCGAAAATGCCAGACACCTGGCAACCCTACAGCGCCCAACCTTCAACAGAATTTTTTCCCGGTGTTTTTTTTGGGGGGGGTGGGGGGTGGGAGAGGTGAGGGTGTTTGGTATTTTTGTTTCAACCATCTGGCAACCCTATCTGAGGCAGTTATATACTTTGAACTGTCTTGCAAAAAAAAGAAAAAAAAAACCACACTCTTAAAGATACAGATTTACAAGGAATAGTTTATAGTTTCCATTAGAGCTGATTAAAATCTTTCAATTATAGAAAAGTTTAAATAAAATGGAGGGGAAAATTTAAAACTATTATCTTTTGTACAGGATCTTTAACTAAGTTTATTTGTATGAATAACAGCACTTCTTCTCTATCTATATGTCTCTAAGAACTTTGTGAAGGAAACTCTTTGTCCATTGTGCTTCATAATTCCTTCTGTGTTCACATAATTTTTTTAGTATTTAATTTTTCAAATCCATAATGACTGCTCATTGTATCATAACTCTAACAGGCTATATCTACACTAGCTCGTTAGTTCAAGCTAGGTAAGCAAATGAGGGCAACCAGAGTTGCAAATGAAGCCCAGGATTTAAATATCCCGGGCTTCATTTGCATGTTCCCAGGCACCGCCATTTCAGAAATGGAGATCCTAATTCAAACTACCTACTCCATGCCGCGTGTAGCCGTGGGAGTTCGGACTAAGGGGGGTTTAAAAATGGCGGCGCCCGGGAACATGCAAATGAAGTCCGGGATATTTAAATCCCGGGCTTCATTTGCAACTCCAGTTGCTCTCATTTGCCTACCTAGCTCGAACTAATGAGCTAGTGTTGACATACCCACAGCTAACTATTCACAGGATGAGAGGCTGAAAAATCATTTTACCAAATGTTCTAATACCAAATACTAAATTGTGGCATTACCACAAAGATGAATAACAACCAGTATGATTGCAAATCTTTTATTTGGTTATAAATATACTATCACAAATAACTTCTTAAGAAAAAGACTAGGGGGAGAGTGAGACCAATTCAGCAATATAAACTTATTTCCGTATCACTCTTGAAATCCCGTTTCTGATTTTTCCATAAACGTATCCTCTCATTCACCTTTCTATTACAGCCAGTGGCATAGATCCTGCTTTTAGTTTCCACACCAAAACCATAAAGTTAATGGGTGTTACGAACACATCCGGAAGAGATTATACCCTTTGGTTTTGGGGGTTTTATTTGTGGCTGTTGCCCATCAATGTTAAGAACGATGAGTAAAATATTTTCTTCAGCTCTGTCACTCAGTTCTGTGGCTGCCTCGTGCTTATTCCATATTTTTTCAGCTGTTCAATATTAAGGTACAAATATATAAGCTTTAAATTTAAAGCAGAAAAGGGCCATTCTTTTTATTTGTATGTTCTTTTAGGCCATCTGAATTATGCTCATCTATCTGAAGAGCTCTGTTAATCTGCATTTCCTGAAGTGATAATTGAAAGGGCACAACTGCCACTGCTTGGGTCAGCAAAATACCGTTCTGCTCTCAAGTCACTGAAAATATTATGTTTTCCCATTGAAAAACTTTTGCATGGCTGAGATTCTAAACATGCTTGACATTAGTGTTGACAAAGGGTTCACAAGATCAGCGATATAGGAAATTAAATAAACATTGTAACAAAGCAATGACATTTTTAATCAATGGATTCTTAAGATGGTTTTACTTTGTCATAAACATTATTTTAAAATGTTCTTGCTTACAATTTTTTAAAAAGCTTTGCTATTCCCAGGTATATAGTAGTCTTATGTTGATACAGAGGCAGTCACTGTTTCATGTCAGTGTACCCTAAAGCCATAATTAAAAAGACTCCAGAAATGAAGTAACATTGATATAGCTAGGCATCATACTAATTAGGTCCCTTTTCTCTGGCTTGAGGTTTACAAGAGCCTGGATAAAACTTGCAAAACATATGTATTCCCACTAAATTACTATAGATCTGACCCAACTACCATGACTTCAATAGATATTTGATCAAGCCATACATTTAAAAAAATTACAGCACTTACATGAAGGAAAAAACACCATTTCTCAATGCACTGTCTATCTTTTCCTTTAATGGAGTAGTTTTGGATATGTGTTTTAGGTACAAGAGGTTAACACCTGATTTTGGGAACACACCAGGGTTCCCTGTAAGGCACATGTTTGCACAGGCACACACCAAGAGTTTCAGTCCCATCCACCCCCCTCAGAAGAGCTGCACGCACAGCCATAGCCCCAGCTGCTCCCAGGGTGGGGCTGAGGAGAGAAAGGGGCTTGTGCTGATGGGAGAGGAAGGGGCCAAGGCAGGAGAATAAAGGGGCAGGCACCAAAGGGTAGGGTGGAGGAGAGACAAATGCCAGGGGGCCAAGAGGAGACAATGAGGAGAAAGGGTTGTATCAGTTGGGGTGGGGCACGGGAGAGGACAGGGTGATGCTGAGAGGGGCAACAGGGGAAGAGGAAGGAAGAAGGAAAGGGAGGAGTGGATGTCAGGAGAAGAGGGTTTGAAAGGAAGGGTTGGCATGAGGAAGGCGGGTGACGGAGCAAGTCATGTGTGAGGGCTCAGAGGTGCATGAGGAGAACTGGGTCAGAGGGTACGAGGGAGTCTGCACCAGGGATGAAGAGGGCAAGGGGAGCAGCCAATGGGAGAAGATCACTGTGCTGGGGGTAGGAGCAGTGTGTGAAGCCTCTCCTCCCCACCCAAACACTAGGCTCGCAGCGTTCGCAGATGCACATGACCCAGCAGCCAGTTTTTCTGAGCAGCAGGCAGGGTCAGAGCAAGCAGGGAGTCTGGTAGAGGTTCCTGCTGGGCTGTGGGCTGGGCTATATTTAACCCGCCCCTGCTCTAGGGCCATGGTCCCCAACACGGTGCCCGCGGGCGCCATGGCGCCCGCGGGGGCATTCGTGTGCGCCCGCCACGTGCTCGGGGCTGGCCTGGCCCCGGCCCCGGCCGCTTGGAAGAGGGGGGGGCGCCGGCCCCGGGGCGCAGCTATGGGGGGGGGGTCGTGCGGCTATGGGGGGGCCCCACCCCCGCACGACCCCCCCCCCCGCCCCGTCTCCTGGCGCCCGGCGGGCAAACGGCCACGCCCCCTGGCGCCCGGCCACCACCACAGGTTGGGGACCACTGCTCTAGGGGAATGGGAGTATTAGAAAAGCACACATATTAAATACATCTTTATGATGAAACACTCTGAATTTGACCAAACCTTTCATCAGTTCCTCTTCTTTTGCTGTCACTAGTGCACAGCAGCAAAAGGCATATGTGAACATTGGCTGGTTTTAACCTGCAGGCATTAGGCTTGTAACAAAAGTTCTTTGCAACTCCGAAAGTAATGTTTTTCATTGCATTTGTTAAAATGTGACTAACACAATAGAGTGGCAAAAGAATAGTTGGTGGCTTTTCAATGTTTGAGAAGCTCCTTTTGGTTCCTTTCTGGGATTCCAAAAATACATGAGGCATATCATAAAGACGCCTATTTCCAGGAGAGGAACTGCTGTAGTGTGCATATTTCACCAGAGAAACCATTCACATAAAGAAAAGTTGTTTTCTCTGAACCAGCAACTATTTTCCACAAAAATGTGTTATTTTATTACTCTCCAGTGAGAGTCCTGTGAACCTCCAATCTGTATGCCAAGAAATGTACACTCATAATAACCACGGCAACTTCAAAGCAGAAGGACAAGGCATGTACAATAACTCAAATTTGTTATTTTTGTCCACTCATACACTTTTCTTTTATTTTTATTCCTTTGATTGCATCTTCATAGATACAAACATACTGTTTGCATTTTGCATACATGCTTCTGTGACATTTTGTATTTTCCTCCTCTGCTACAATAGTCAGACTAACTCTGCTTTTTATTCTAGATCATAAATAGCAAATGGGTAACATATTGTCTCCTTTGGTTTTTGTCTTCAAATACAAATCCTAGTAATGACTCCCTCACTTTTCACATATTTTACAAAAACCATGGAATGAGAGCATGGTAAATCCACTTCTAAGATGTCATCAATTTCTGAGAAAAAAAAAAACCCCAACAACCCATTAGGGAGGGTGGGGAGCAGAGGACCTAAGGGTTTTTTTTTGTTTCTAGATTCTAGCTTGTATATTTGTGATGTCAACCTTCCATGAGAGAACCAATACAAAGCTGTTTTAGGATTATATTCTGCAAGAGGCTGAGCACTCTGGCCCCAATTCAGCAAAACACTTTAAGCAGTAGTGTTTGAGTAATCCCACTAAATTTGCAGCGTTGGCTTTAATGGAACTACTCACAGGCTTAAAGTTAAGCACACAAGTGCTTTGCTAGCTCAGGGCCAGAATCCTCAGGGCATATCCATTCCTTATATAGTCTGCAGACAAATCCAGTGACTCTGCTATTGCCTATTGATTCCCCAAGCAGTGGCACAACTGCTCAATCTCACAACTGCTCATAGTGCTCAGTAGAGCACTGCTAAGATATAAGCACAGAATAAAGTTTGTTGGTACTCACCCCAAATTTTACCCCACGACGTCACCCACATACGAACAGTCTAAGTCAAAAATGCAAAAGTTCTGCATCTATAGTGAGAGGACAGCAAACATGCTAAAGAGATGTGGTGTATGCAAACATTCTAAAGAGATGAAGGATCAGAGGACACATGACCCCCTCCCCAACTTCTCCCGTGATTTTACTTTACCCAGGCTTACCTCCCACAATCTCTTCTCCCTCTAGATTGCCTGTGGCATTAAGTTTTCTGTTACCTCCTCTTGCTTACCTTAAAGGTGACCTGTGTTGCCTTTGCACTGCTGGGCTGTTGCCAAGCAGCCACTTCAACAATGCGTGTGTGCTGTTTACTCTGAATTCTTCAGCACTCCAATGCCTGGAATTCCAAAGATCTTTTGATCTGAAACAATTCAGAATTCAAAGCAGCTAGTACATTTGAACTGTGCTTCCAAGCTGGCTGCTCTCAGTAAACTGGAGAGCCCAGCAAGTAGCAAAATTAAGCTCACCAATGGGTAGCAGTTGCTCTGACCGCCTGTACACTTACGTTATATTTCTGTCAGGGTGCTCCTTATTTTGCCACCATCTGCAGGACTGTTGTCCCCTGACTGCCTCTATGCCTACCCACAATGCCATATCTACTCTGAGTCCATAGTAGGTATTCAGTCCGGTAAAGAGCTGTGAAATGCATAGGTTTTTTTCAGCTGCAGCTTGATTATTGTGGCTCCCAACAAAAACAGTTATTCCAGAGCATTTATGTAAAGTACAGTACTTTTCAGCACTTTTTCTACTAGTGCATTGCTATTTATATTTGTACTTTCCATTTTATATAACATTGCTGTTCACTGATCTATTCATGAAAAGCCAACTTCAAACAACAATGTTTATGTACTGTATCATGCAGAAAAAGTGTAGTGATTATATATTTATGGATGACTTTCACAATGTATTGAACTGAACAGGCTGAAACAACTTCTGTTGCAATGAAAAATTATATTTAATTCATAGGTAATTTTCAAATGTACCTACTGCATAGATTCAATCAGTCAAAAAAGTTCAGATATTTAATATCTGTGACATTCTATTCTATAAAGAGGTATTAGGCAGCTGCAGAAAAGCTTAACTGCTATATATTCATTATGCTTAATGTTGTGCTCTACTATTGTACTGGCTTAATACTACAACCCTTTTTCATACCAAAAAAAAAGTAAATGTTCTGATTTCAATTAGGCCTAACAGCTGAGGCATATATTACACATAACTGCTTACAGGAATACAATAATGATTTTAGTATTCTTCTTTAAGGGTATGTCTACACTACAGCATTATTTCAAAGTATCTTATTTCAAAATAGTTAATTCGAAATAAGATATTTCAAAATAACGCATCTACACACAAAATGCATTTCGAAATAGCATTTTGCTATTTTGAAATAGCATGTCCACACTGACTGGACGCTGAATAGCATTTAAGGCCAGCTGAAACCGGTTCCAGCAGGGTATCAGGTCAGTAGTTACTTCATGTGGCTGCTGCCTGAGGCTGAGGCTTGTGCTTAAAGGGACCCCCCAGACAGCCAGTTCTCAGCTTACCTTGCTTGCTTGCCTACCTTGCTGAGGGACAGCAAAGCATTTTTCCCTCTGTCTGATTTGGTTGCCCTGACTCGGGACACCACAGCATTCAGTGCCATGGAGCCAGAGCTGCCCCTAGGTACTCTGGTGCTCATTTTGGATGTCTTGCTGCAAGCATGGCAGCAATTGCTAGAGTTTGCCTCACAGCATCTGCTGCAGCCCAACCCCCAGGCCCTCTTCAGGACCCTCCTGGGGTACGAGGAGGAGCAGCAGCAGCGCCTGGATGTCAGCGTGCACCGATACATCTGGTGTCTGGACACCAGCAGCGACTGGTGGGACCACATCGTCCTGGACCACTGGGGAGACCAATAATGGACCCAGAACTTGAGAATAAAGAAGGACACCTTCCTCAAGCTCTGTGAGTGGCTCACCCCTGCAGTGATGGGATATGCACATGAGGCCTGCCATTCCCCTCCAGAAGCGTGTGGCCATCACCCTCTGGAAGCTCTCCACACTGGATAGCTACTGATCCGTGGCAAGCCAGTTCGGCGTGGGGAGATGCACCGTCGGAGCAGTGCTCGTGCAGGTATGGCAGTCTCCAGCCACCGTGCTGGGAGGGCGGGGGAGAGGAGCTGATGGGCTGCCCCAGAGAAAAGGGGGGGAAGTGGTGCAAGTCCTCTCCCCGGGAGGGTTTGTTCTGTCCCCGCTGCACAACGGACTGCCCGCGGTGGCCAGGATTGTGGTGGTGGGGAGGGGCGGGAGAGGGGTTTGCTGCTGGGGGGGGGGTGCAGGGTAGTGGTGGGGAAGGAGCACTGTCAGCCACCCCAGCACCCCAGTGACTCTTGGTTTTGTGTGTCCCTCTGCAGGTGGTCAAGGCCATCAACAGAGAGCTGCTCTGCAGAGTCATCCGCCTCACTGATGTAGACATGGTCATCGAGGGCTTTGGCGCCTTGGGCTTCCCCAACTGCGGGGGGGGGGCAATCGACAGGACGCACATCCCCATCTCTGCCCCAGACCACCAGGCCTCCCTGTACATAAACCAGAAGGGATACTTCTTGGTCATCCTGCAGGCTGTGTCTGACCACTGGGGTGGCTTCCTGGACATTAACGTGGGCTGGTCTGGCAAAGCACATGACGTGCGGGTGTACCACAACTCCTCCATGTGCCAGAGGCTGGACGCCGGGACTTTCTTCCCCGACTGCCACATCAGGGTCGGGGACATGGACATGCCTGTGTGCCTGGTGGGGGATGCAGCCTACCTACTACAGCCCTGGCTCATGAAGCCCTATACGGGACACCTCAACCCCTCCCAGCAGACATTTAATACCAGGCTTAGCAGGGTCCGCATCATGGTGGAGGGTGCTTTTGGCTGGCTGAAGGCCTGATTTAGATGCCTCCTACCTACCTGTACCTCTCCGAGAGGAATATTTAGCATGTGGTTGTGGCGTGCTGTGTGCTGCACAATTTGTGTGAAAGGAAGGGGGAGGCTTTCCTGCCAGCTTGGATGGCAGAGGCCGACCACTTGGCCAGCCTGTACGCGCAGCCTCTCACAGCTGTCAGGTGGGAGGCCCATCGCGGGGCTGTCGGTATCCAGGAGGCCTTGCGGGAGAGCTTCCAGATGGAAGAGGAGTGAAGTCTCCCTGGCGTGCCCCACTGGGGCCTTGTACCTTATTCTACCCTCACATCCTTCCACTTTCCCCTTCTTAACCCCCCTTCCTGATGTAAAATAAACACACGCGTGTTGCCAAAAACAAACTCTGTTTATTGAACATAACTGGGGTGTGGGGTAAGGAGGGCAGAAGAAGGGAGGCGAGAGGGTGGGAGAGTGGAGGTGTAAACCTGGGAGGAGGGAGCTGGAAGGGGGAGGAGAAGCTCAGGGTTGGAGGTCTTGCTGGTCCACCTGTCTGTCTCCCAGCGTTGCGGGTGTGGGGGCCTCAGCGTCCCCAGGGGGGAGTGGGTATGGAGGGTGGGGCGGGTGAAGAGGGAGGGGAGGAAGAGGCGGGAGTGGGGGGAGGACTGGGAGGAGGAATTACAGATGGGGCGGCAGCAGGGGCTGGAGCAGCAGGAGGAACCAATCTCTGCACCAGGGTCTGCAGGTGGTTGCAGTTGGCACGGCCCTGGGCAAGCAGCTCCCGCCAGCTCTCCCACCGCAGCTGAAGGTGTTCATGCACCCAATGCTCCAGGATGCGGGCCTGCCTTCGCAGGAGCCCCAGGTGTTGCCACTGGCACTCCTCCTGTTTCCGGATCAGCCTGCTGAGTGTCCCGGTGCGGGAGTATGTCCTGGGCGGGGTGGTGCGCCCTGCACACGCAGCTGCTGCAGCTGTGGAAAAACAAGAGAAGTGGTCATTTCTCCCTGGGGACACAGTGGGTGAAGCCCAGCTCCCCTCTGCAAGGCAAGGATGGCAGGTCTCCGCACCATCAGAGGCAATGTGCTTGCACACAGACTATGTTTGGCATGTCCTGCTATCCCCAGGAGTGTGAGCTGGCCCGGGACTGCACCCAGTCTCCTGTGCTGTATATAGTGTGTGTGGCGGGAGGGGGGGGGAGAGGAGAGATGTTCCCTGCCTCTGCGTAGAGGGGGCTTGTGGATGGAGGGCATCGTGCAGTGTCCCTCCCCAGGGTCAGGAACATGTCATGTGCCTTCATACATACATGCGTTTGTGTAACAGGCCAGGGCCTCTGTGTGGCAGCCAGCCAGAGCCACATGTACAGGGTGGCATGGCACATGCACAGGTTTCTGCATGCTCCGGGGTCAGCAAGGCCTACACACGTGGTCCCTGGTCTCCCTCTCCCTCCCCACCGCCCCACATAAGGGGACAGAGATGGCACTCACATGTCAAGGCTTCCCTGACTTCGGAGGACACTGGTGACATGGCTGCTGTGACGCCTCAGGGGTCTTGAGTGAGTGCCACGCTTCCTCCAGGCTCCTGTGACTCCTGGCCGTTGTCTTCCTCCTCCTTCTCCTCCTCTGTTCTCTGCTCAGGGCCCTCTGCCCCAGGGTCGATGTCCACGTGGGGGGTCACAGACCATCTGACCCCCAAGGATGCAGTCCAGGGAATCGTAATAGGGGCAGGGGTCTGGGTCAGCCCCTGGTTGGGAGCTACCCCCTGTGGTCCTGGCATAGGCCTGCCACAGCTCTTTGATTTTCATGCGCACCTACTCCTGGATGCGCATGTGGCCTTTGGTGGCCTGGCTGTCAGCCATCTGCCTGTAGACAGCCGCGTTCCTGCATCTAGTGCGGAGATCATGGACACTGGAGGCCTCCCCCCAAACCTCAATCAGGTCCATGATCTCCGCACTAGACCAGGAAGGCGCCTGCCTTTTGCGGCCCTATGCTGGCAGGCTTGCAGCTGGCACAGGCACTGTGGCCAGAGTCTACCCATTTTAGGGCTCCGGGGCTGGGGGGAGCAGAAGAGTTTTCCTGGTTTGGGCCAGAGTGGCCACCAGGGCACCCTGGGAAGCGCTGGAGGCCCCCTATTTCGAAATAAGCGTCTACACAGCACTTATTTCGATTTAGCTATTTAGAATTTGGTGTTCGAATTTGGTGGAATGAGGTTTACCAAATTTGA
This sequence comes from Pelodiscus sinensis, assembly GCF_052426305.1. Taxonomy (NCBI): domain Eukaryota; kingdom Metazoa; phylum Chordata; order Testudines; family Trionychidae; genus Pelodiscus; species Pelodiscus sinensis. The sequence continues at coordinate 24,672,516 of NC_143062.1, forward strand.
AATAAGCGCTCCGCTATTTTGATTTAATTTCGAAACAGCGGTCTGGCTGTGTAGTCACTGGTCAATTTATTTCGAAATAGCGGCTGTAATTTCGAAATAACTTTGCTGTGTAGACATACCCTAATACAGTGTTTCTCAAACTGTGCTCCGTGGAGCCCCAGGGCTCCGCAAGACATCTCCAGGGGCTCCATGAGGTTGACAAACTGGAAATCCTTCAAAAGCATAATTGAGAATCGCCTCGAACTGACACGATTAACACACACCACTGGGGCTCCGCATAAATTTTTATGCATGTAAAGGGCTCCAGAGCCCAAAACGTTTGAGAACCGCTTCCCTAACATATCACCATCCATTCTGTCAAACCAGCTTACTACTTTATAGAAAGCTTTTTACATATTTTACAGGTTTCACAGTCATCAGAGAGACACAAAAATTAATTCATAATGTTGTGAACATGCAGATTCAAATGAATGTAACACATGCAAATAAAACTCCTAAACTATAATAATCAGAAAGAATAATGGCTAATTTTCCTAAAAATATATTAAATCTGAAGAAGAGATAATTACACTTTAGTGTAAGTGCCTAAATGTTCTTTCCCCCCCCCCGCCCCAGAGAATTGGTCTTTACAACCAGAAAGTACTAGTCATGAATGGTCCTGAATACGGGAAACCTTCTCTGATAGGATTAAGTATTCATAGTTATGGAATGTATGATTGTAATAAATCTCCTAAAAGCTGTTATTTCCCTCAACTTTATTTTTGACTTCTAATCAGAACAGAAGTTTAAACAAGAATTGACAAAGCTACAATAGCATCAGGGAAACAAAAACAGTCTCCCCCCTCCCAAATTGAATTAAAAACTTCTTATATGGTAATCCTTTCTATCATTTCAAATATTACAATTGTTTAAATATCAGTGTCACTATTATTATGTTAGCCAAAAGATTCCAGGAGTTAGCCCAATAAAATGAGTAAAATGCAATTCTTGAGTGACACATCAAATCAGGAAAAGAATGCAGCGAGTTTCATTTGTACACACTAACAACCTCAGTTTTCAGACGCAATTACTGAATTGGGTCCAGAATAAATAAAAACAACAATAATGTAAAATTAATTATTTGACAAATTCTGTACCAACAACCTGGGGAAATGTTTCACACTGTGAAACCTAGAATGATAAAAATCATTCCAATAATTTAGTTGCCATCCATTCAGCAGAACAAGGAATATTTTAAATGTGATATGAGACTGAAATTCTGTCTGTCAGCCAAATCAATCCTTGTATATAGACACTTTCTACAGCACATTTTAGGTTATCTGCAAAGCTTTTATAAACTTTTTTTTTTAAATAGCTTAAAGATCCCAAATCAAACTAAGATAAAATACAATAATAATGAAAAACCAAATTCTGCCATCTGATATAAGCATTCTGCTCTTATTTGGCTTAATTTCACATTCCTTATTCACATTTCTCATTGAAATCAAAGAACATTTTGACTGAGTAAGGAATGACCTTATTTGAGACAGATCTCATTTTATAAGAAACTTACACAAAATGAAGAAAATGTGAATATAGTTGACCATTAGGAGAATTACTTTTGTAATCTTTAAAAACAGAAAAGGCTACTTAACTATTGTAAGTGTCATGGTGACCTTGCTAAATATACTGAGTTGTCAATATATATTCCCTCTATGTTCAAGTTTAATTTTAATGAGAAAAATAAAAGAGAAGACATTTGCCTTCAGGGTTGCTGCTTCTTTATATATAATTTGTGCTGATATGACCAGCCTATGTTATGTACATTTTAGCTGCTATATTTAATAAAGAAAGATAATAAAGGAGGTATTAGTCCTCCATACTCCAGTAAAATACTTTTCAGAAACGGACTAAAACCATGTAAGAGTAAAAAGTGAAGAGACACGGGGACATAGCCAACATTGTATAAATTCTTTCAATAGAGTGCTCCTAGGTTTTATTTATTCAGGAATAGAGAGAGAATAATGTAACAAGCCCTGAGAGAAATAACACATGCCACTACTCCAAATAATACCAGAGTCAAGCATCTGTCTGTCCTAAAACAATCATATGATGGATTAATAATGGATTAAGGACAGTCACCTTATAATAAAATCTGAATCCAGATGGGGCACTGACCTCCTGTATGATAAGGAAATTATTAAGAAGTCATGAATAATTCAAGGCTATTCCATATAACCTGCTGGCCAAGGCTAATAGTTTCTCTAAAATTAGCAGGTAACAGAAGTGAATTTAATAGAACAAAAAAAGGCAGAAACAATATATATTTTAATTATCTCAACTCTGATAAGCAGAGATAAAAATAATCCCCTTTAAGCTTTTTAAGTCTGGCTTGCCAGACCTTAGCAATCAAATACTAACTTTATTATTAAGTTTAATTAGGTCAAAAAAATTTCAGCTGTATTGACTCAAATATGTAATATACATTCTCATTGAGCACTAAAAGCCCCTAACAAAATTAAGGATCTCTGACAGGATGCATATAAATTACATATAAAACTAGATACTTTTTTGTTCACATTTCATATTGGAATACATTTTATTAACTGTTTTAGCAGGTTCTGATCTAGAGAAGACTTCTTATCAATGGATCTGTTTAGAAGTTTTATTTTAAAAATCATTATCAGCAATGATAATGGCTATATCTTACCCAAAGAACAAACAATAAACTTCTCTAACGCACAATAGCTACCTTTCATGGGGAATTTCAGTATGATTTTGACCTTTTTGTCTCCACCGCATGCAAAAAAATAAGTAGAGTAAAATTCATACCATTAGTTTCCATTCACTAAACAGTTTCAAAGACAACTTTTTGATAATATTTATGACGTATATAAGGGCAAATTTTCAGAAGAGTTTTGCTCCCATCTAGGCATGAGGATAAATTGCCAGATTTGCAAAAGAGCTCAGCATATTGAATGCTGAACTATTCTCAAAATCTGGTGTCAGATGTGGCGCTGGTCTGTAACACCTGCTATGAGGCCAAGCCTAGTGCTATAAGCGCTTTCAAAAATAATCATCTTCCCATTTTACAGATGGTGAAAGCAAGGTATAAAGAGGTTAAGGTCACACAGTAGGCCAATAACCAATCTAGGAAACAACCCACATCTCCTATGCTCATCTATTCAGTGCTGTATCCAGGAGGCCACACTATTCTGAAGAACAACACTGCACTGTGAATTGAAGAATGCATAATACTCAGTGTGCATTATTTCTGATACACAGTCACTGTATCATCCATCACTGTAGTATGGGAGCTTATCAGAAACTTATTAATTGCTTAGCTGATGGGTTCCATGCAGGTTTACCACACAAGCTAGGTCCAACAAGATTCTAACGCTCAAAAGCACGTTGAAGAAGAAATAGTGAACAGAAATGTGAAGAGGAACAGGACATCTGAGGTCTACTGACAGACACTATGGGGCATACTTATAAAATGGAAAAGCATAATAACTGCACAAACAGAAATACATTAAGGAAAGATGAAAGGACAGGCCCTTATTTTAATGGATGAAATTGATCCACCCCAAGCCTAGCATGATTATTATAGCTACTTAGCCCTGATGATTCATTCCAAATGGTGAGTTAAAAGGCTTTCAATTTCTTTCTTATTCTTACAGGGCAAAAAGGGGAGAAAGTAATGGTAAACTGAAACAAACTGGACTAGTTTGGATTTAATGAGCTCTCTGATTTTGTTAACTATATTTCACATACAGCTTGAAATATTCCTTCATCCCTCCAAAAATATCCACTAGTCAAAGGTAGCAGCAATATCTTTAAATGTCAGACACATTGTACCATCTGTCACCATAATAAGACCCCCAACTACATGCATAGTTCTCCCTTTTAGAAAGGCATTTGGGCTCATATTCCCTAGCTTTAGCTGCTCCACACACTAATAATCAGATTATAGTTCCCACCCCTGTCTGTCTTAGAATTTATAAGTGAAACCTCTCTAGCCCAGCACTCTCTGGTCTGGCAACGTGAGTGGTCAGGCATGATTTTAGTTAGCTGGATGTCCGTTTATCATGGGTGTGGCCATGTTTCCCGCAGTCCCAAAAAGTTTGTTTACAGCCACCAGCTCTCAGTGTGCTGTGCTGTTATTTACCTCTAATTTATCCCTACCTGTCTTTTAAGAACCCAGTAAACAGTGGAAGTGTTGGTAATGCTGCTACGCAATATTGACCTCCCGTGGGTGGGTAAATTCTCTGGTACAGCACTGGTCAGGTCCCAAAGGTACCAGACTGGAGACGTTCAACCTGTATTACCAAACTGCAGCCCTGAGGTTTGTCTACACCAGTGGTCCCCAACATGGTGTCCGCGGGCGCCCTGGCACCCGCGGGGGCATTTGTGTGCACCCGCCAAGTGCTCTGGGCTGGCCTAGCCCCGGACACGTGGCGCATGCGCTGTGCCAGAGCTGGCCTCGGGCACATGGTGCACGGTAAGTGCTGGCACTGGGAGCGCGGCGAAGTGGCTGCCAGCGCGCCGGGTGCGCGGTGCATGGGGAGCACCGGCCCTGGGTGCACGGCTATTGGGTGTGGGGGCGCCAGCCCCGGGCGCGTGGCGAAGTGGCCGCCCACGCTCCGGACGCGCGGTTATGGGGGGGGGGGGGAGAACTGGCCCTGGGAGTGCGGCTATGGGGCGGGGGAGGGATGCCAGCCCCGGACGCGCAGTGAAGTGGCCGCCCGCGCTCTGGGCACGCAGTGCACGGGAAGCACCAGCCCCGGGTGCGCGGTGCATGGGGATCGCCAGCCCCAGGCGCGCATGGGCGGGGAGGGGCGCCGTCCCTGGGCACGTGGCAAAGCGGCCGGCCGTGCTCCGGGCGCGCGATGCATGGGGAGTGCCAGCCCCTGGTGCGCGGCTGTGAGGGGCGCCAGCCCCAGGCACGTGGCTCATGGGGGTGTGGCATATGTGTGGCCCCACCCCTTGGTGCACGAGTGTCCCCGCCTTCTGGTGCCCGGCAGGCGAACGGCCACGCCCCCTTGCGCCCGGCGACATCAAATGGTTGGGGACCACTGGTCTACACTGCCACTTTACTGAGCTTCACACACCATGGCTACGTCTACACGGCCTCTTTTTTGCGGAAGAGGCAATGCAAATGAAGCTCTCATTAGCAACTTCTCACACTGCATTTGAATATTCTAAGTAATGTAGACACGTTCATTTTGTGCAAAAGGGTTTTTTGCACAAGAACCCTTATTCCTCAAAAAATGAGGTTTACAGGTTCTTGTGCAAAAGGGTTTTTTTGCACAAAACGGACGCACCTACACTGCTTTTTTTTGAGCAAAAACCTCTTCTGCAAAAAGCATCAGAAGAGAATATGCAAATGAAGTGCGAGAAGTTGCTAATGAGTGCTTCATTTGCATTGCCTCTTTCGCAAAAAAGAGGCAGTGTAGTTGTAGCCCATGAGCACAGCCTGTTATAGCACTGTAGAGCACCAGTGTAAACAGGCTTCCAGTGCTGGAAGCTGTGTTCCCAGTGGTGTTAGCTGTTCCCCTTGTGGAGATAATTTACCTAGACCACTGAGGCCATGTCTACACTACATGAAAGATTGATGCTGCCACAGTCAATTTTCTGGGATTCAGGGTAGTGGAATACTGAAGACCCACTAATTCAAACTGAGAGGGCACCCTACCGGTACCAGTACTCCTGCTCCTCATGAGCAGTAAAGGAAGCCGATGGGAGCATTTGTGACTGTTGACCTCCCACTACGTGGATGGTGATTTAAGATACGTTGACTCAAGCTACATAATGAATGTAGCTGGAGTTGCATATCTTAAGTCAACCTTCTCTTTTAGTGTAGGCCAGGCCTGACAGAGCTCTCCTAGTACCAGTGCTATGATCACACTGCTGCAGCAGAGTTTTAAACTCAGCAGTGTAGACAAAGTCAGTGATTGTACTCCCAAAGACTCTTCAGCCCAAGGAGGCTGTTGGAAAAGAAGTCTTGCTCCCCTGCAATGTATGTAACAAAATGTGAGAAGTTGTTTGCCGATCCACTTGTAAGTGACAAAGATGACTGAATTGAGATGGGTATGGTCACAGATCTATCAATAGAATGGTCTTGAGGGAGGAATATACAGTAGATTGAAAATTGGGGTGATCAGAAAGGAATGTGTGTGAATGGCAACAACAATAGTGGACAGAAAAGTGGCAAGGAACAGGGCACTAGAGGATCGCTAAAAGACACAATATAAGCCACATACAGCATGAAGAGGCATAACAACAGCACAAACAAACAAAATGCAGAGGACTGAGAAAAAGCACCATTTAATCGTCTAAATACAGGAGTGCAAATAAGGAATTCCTGAATTCTCTATCTAGCTCAGTCACTGGCTCATTGCATGACCTTGAAACACTGGGTTAGCTCTGTGCTTCAGTTCCCTCGTTTATAAAAGAAATTATCCCTCTCAGATTTCTATGTGCCAGTTTAGTTAGATAATGAAAATCATTATATAAACCCTATTATATAATCAATTATCTGAACAGAGCTATGTCCATATATGATTAACAAGACCTATGCACAAACAAATCAAGATCTTCCTGTACAGACAGTTGTGATTTGTTGAGATAGAAACGTGGGATAATTCCCACATTTCTTCATATGTAGTTTTCTGAGTGTAATAGCCTACACATGCATATATCCACTCACAGAATTTTTTTGTTACAGGCTGCTGGTCACATGTATTGCAAATACATCTAATTACATGACATCAGGAGTGCATGGGAACTAAAATTCTCAAGGCTGGTAATAAAACATGCCATTAGTTACTCCAGGTTACGAATCCATGGAATACTCCTATCCCAATCCAGTCCATCAAACCAGTACAAAAAGTTGTGTTGGTTTTTTTAGAACATGATTTGGCCACCACCCATCTTGTGACGAATCAGCAGAGCTGCAAGCAATGCTTCCTGTGAGAATGAAAGGAAGTTCTGCCTTCATGATTGAGTATTCAATGGGAGACAGGTGGTCTGGCATGGCTAACTGCTAAGAGGCATTAAAAATAACTATTTTTATAAAGGGTTACTGATTGTGCTCCAATATAGATGTAAGCTGGCAAGAGACCCAGCCATCTGCAGCACAGATTCTGCTATCCATTGTACAGAGCAGGAGTGACTCCATCCTTTTAAAGAATTTAACATCCTTGTTTAGATATAGTTTTTTTTCCTGGATAGACTTAGGTATAGCATCATTTATTCTAGTTAGAGACTTTGAGGGTATGTCTAGACTACATGGCTCCATTGACAGAGCCATGTAAACTAGTTTACCTGGCATAGGCAAAAAAGCGGGGATTTAAATAATCCCCGCTTTATTAAAATAAACATGGCCGCCGCACTGTGCTGACGATCAGCTGATCCGGCACAGCACAGCAGTCTAGACGTGAACCTGTCATCTGGAGAAGCCTTTGCTGACCGATCTTGTAAACCTCGTTCACGAGGCATAAGGGATCGGTCAGCAAAGGCTTCCCCAGCTGACAGATCCGTGTCTAGATTGCCGCGCTGTGCCATATCAGCTGATCATCAGCACAGCACGGCGGCCATGTTTATTTTAATGAATCAGGGATTATTTAAATCCCTGCTTCTTTGCCTATGCCAGATAAACTAGTTTACATGGCTCTGTCGACGGAGCCATGTAGTCTGGACATACCCTAAGAGAATAAGGAAGATAACCTCAGTGTAAGGATTAAAAATGCTTGGAAAATAGAAATAAATTAGGGAGCACAGCTGACCACATACCTAGCTAGCCTACTACATATTGCAACCTGTAGCTTACAGAGCTTTGATATAATAAGAGTGAAGTGTCCTGCAGGCAAGTAAATTGCTTCATAATTCTCTGTGTTGCACAGGAAAGTTTAATATGTTTAATTCTTAAATGCATGTCCAGTTAATAAGACAATGAATCCTATAACAGAATCTGAGATTTACTTTCTTTAAAACTGTAATAATACTACATAATTACAATATTTAGAATAGAATCTAAATTACCAACAGGCATTTCTTGTATGCAGTTTCTATATCCCTAGTCTCTTGATTTAACTGGTTTCTGCCCTGACAGTGGGTGATCTCACTTAGGACATACTGACCTCTTATGTGGCATATCACCCCACTGGTATAACATAATATACCTGGCATACAGGCATTCTAGTTACTTACTATTTATTTACACTGAGATAAGGACCAAAGGTTTCAACCTGGATTTAGGCCCCACTGTGCTATGGAAAAACAAAGGTGGATATTGTTTTGAAGAGTTTACAAAATAAACAAAAATAGATGTATTAAAGTAATAAATATCAAGTTGGCCTCTAAAGCAATACATTTGCTATCAAGCTTTTTAAGTTGTAGGGACAGAATTAACCATTGTGTACGGATCAATTGTAAAATGTAGTCACAGAACATAAAAAAGCACTATTTCGTAACAGCATAAATCCCATTAGGCCATTAGTAATTTTAATTAACTTTTGCTCCATCATAGACTCTTACCAATAGGTCTTTATTACTAATTTTGGCAACCCTTACGACCCTTATGACTAGCAACTACCCACTTCAGAAATTAAATAATTTGTGGTATGTTATCATCATAGGCTAGATGTCATTTAGTAGTTGAAAAGTGTCAATTGCAAATACATGTATTAAATAGTTACAAAATAATAGTTTTACAATTCAAAATATTATCTCCATTGCCTATAAAAAAATATATTTCTACCTAAAATAGATATTTTAGTTTACCAGTTAATATGATATTTATTTCAAGTAAAACTGTAATGTTACCAAACTACTGAGGAAGGAGTTGGGATATGGAGTGGGGTAGAAGGTCAATTTAAATTGAACATCTATTAAAATTGATCTTTCCTTGGTTTAGAAGCAAGGAAATTGAATGGTTTGCCATTAGAACAATTTTGTACATTGCCATTATAAATCAATATTAGCATAAAACATTACAAACAAATTTAATAAATAACAATCTATTCATAAAATGATAATCCCAAAGGAGCAGAACTGTGAGACAACTGCCAGAATTTCCTGTGACACATTATACGGTAACTCCTTAGAATTTGTTCACTTTTTCCATATGAAGTAATAGTTGCCATGGCAGGGTAATGTCCCATCAGGCATTCCCTCCATTAGGCTGCCGATCCATCCAAGAAACAATCTGCAAAAGTTTTTGTTTTAAATATAATGATTTACATAGTATATCACAACAGAACATAATGATTCGGCCACACCTAAGTTGTATACGGTACAGGGCTTGAGGCAAAGTTTTTTTTTTTAGTATTCATAAATCTGTACAAAGCATGATGAATAATGACTTGGATCTTGTAACAAAATATTTATTTTTCTAGAACCACACTTAGTAATTTGTTTATTATAAACAAATTACTATCACACATCTAGCAATTTCCTCCTCTTTCTACATTTTTTTTCTTAAGATATTAACTCCCAGCAGTTTAACTCTACAAACACAACAATAATTATCTGATCATTGGATGCTATTTCCATTCCCTTCCTTTTAAAATTCCAAATCATGTTCTGTGGTGGAGTCCAAAAAATTCTGCAATTGTTTCTAGGCCATGAGCCACGTAGCCATGAAAGAGCAAGAATCATGTTTAAATTCCTGCATGGCACTGGCTGTACCACTCTCCACCATCAAAGGATAATCTGGAGGGACAAAATAAATGCTCTTTGTGGAATCTAGAGAACCTGATGGCTGCTAATTATTTTCTTACCCTAAAGGACCAGGAGTGGCTCCTATTTGACTTACTGGACATATCATCAGAAAGAGCACAGGGATCTTTCCCAATATGTTGCAAGCATGGAAAGCGATGGCACTGACAATACAGGATCCTGTTCTAGGCCCTTATGTGACAACAATGGTCCAAGCCTAAAAGTGGGGCTTTAGACTTGATATTGACGATCAGCCCAAATTACCTTATATTAGTGCCATGACAGACCCTGGACCTCTCTGCTGGAATCAACAGGACCCATACTTCATTCTAATACACAACTCTCAGAACTAGAACTAAACAAATATTGAGACAAATTATAATGGACGAGGGCAAGATGTCATTGTTAAGTAAGGGACTTGTTCTGTTTTAGTGAAGGATAGTGAAGAGAGAAGAATTTAAAGGGACAATGGACAGCAAGTAAGTTCTTAAGTCTCGTTTTAATGTATGATTATGGCATTTAACTACAGCTATAAATTCAGGGTGGTAAAGGAATGAAAGTAACAAGCTTGATGCTATTCTAAATATTAATAAAAAAAACAGAAAACTGGACACTCCTGTCCTTTCTCCAAGATAGATTTGGGATTATCCTCATGGTTCAGTCACCAGCTGGCATGCAAATATTCTATGATAGACTCACATTGAGATGATAACATCTTTGTGTCACAGCAGTCCTGCAAGAAAAATTACCTCTAACTATACCAAGTTTTTGCAAAAGTGACACTTCCCTTCTACCCCCATATAAGTAGGAATACTTTTAGGAATATAGCCTGCAGTCTAGGTTACTCTCCACCGCTATCAATCTTGATAGTATATTAGGAGGTAGCATGGATTTAGTAATTCACTGGGAAATTGCCATTTTTTTCTGCTCATTTCTGCAAGTGTATTTGGCATTTCTATATCTTTGCCAGATAGCTAGGATAAACAATTTGCAGTCTATTATCTGTGAACTAAACACTAGTTCTGTTGGCTATACATATAGCATGTGATTGATCACTAATAGGGTGCCAGACTCACAGGTCCTGCAAAGGAATGCAAGTATGTTATACTGAGCTACCTTGATACTAGTCATGAATCCTGTGGGTATGTACAATGCAATTACACTACCATTATGATGTAGATTTAATTAGTTTCAGTTAAGCCTTATCTTCACTGGGAAAGAAATATTCGGAAAATATGTCCAGCTATTTTTAATAGGATTTTGCACCTGGAAATAAAGAGAGCTAGTACTATCACATCAGCTAATATTCTGCAAAAGAATCACAGCTGGATAGCTGCTGTTCTGGTCTCTCTCTCTCTCTCTACATTTTAACTCCTGGGGTGAATTCAGAGGTGATGAGTACATTAGATCAACTCACCTGAAGGCCTTACCTCCATACAGAAATTGTAGTATTTTACCTATAGTTAAACCCCTCTAGTGTGCACACAACTATAATTGTATAAGTGTGCTTACATATTTGTATAGTTTATTCCCATACAGGAAAGAGTATGAACTACTTAGAACTGTAGTTCTAAGCACTTTTATAGGGGTGCAACTACAGCCATACTGCAAACTGAACAAGTTTCATTTCAGTAAAAGTCGGCCCGCACAACTGAAATAATTATACCATTATTAAATGTGTGTAGAGCAGGTCAATGGCCATCTTATTTGTACTTAAAGTGGTTGAAAACTTGGAATTTCCATTTTGAAATTTTATTTAATCCCAAATTATAAAAACAAGTCAAAATTTTGAAACTTTCCACAAAAATTAAACTTCTAAAAAAAACTCACAAGTATCAAAATGACCTTATGAAAGTACTTTGTTTTGACAAGGTGAGAGAGAGCTTAATTTTGTCTGTATCAATCTGAATATATTATTAATATACCCAAAAAGCACTTCAATAATAGTTCACAGAAAAATTTGATGAAATTGACATCTCTATGAAATGCATCAGCATTTTCCAATGGAAACTTGTTGGTGGGAAAATTTTCAACAAACTGTAAAGTAATTTAAACAAACACTGCTAGAGATACGTATACCTACTCTGTTTATGCCTAAGAGAGTTTAAGCAAGGTGGGGGATATTTTAAATTACACTGTCTTACAGAGCTTTGGTATGCACGGTATACTCCAACTTCCTTAGAGTGGGCAGAATTTGCTCCAAGTGTGTTTGAATGCAGGAGAGTTTAGGTTAGAGAAAGGAATTCTAAGTTACACATTCTTGTTTAATTTGATCCATAGTATTCTTCTAAAATTCTGTAAAAATCCTAAATTATATTTAAAAGATGATAATCATTAGTATGTTCACTTGTAAACACAATTATTCTTTCATTCATAAATGACAATTATACATTGCAGTGAACAGTCAAGATTTTTCTTTCTGAAGATGGTAATTATATGTAGATCCAAAATCAGCACCACATGAAAACATTTAAGAACAACATAAGTGAGTTGTATTTATAAGCCAATAACTTCTAAATGTGTTTCCACTCTGTGTTTTAGATGCACAAAACATCAGTACTGTAATTCAACTTCTACTATTTGAGTAGCTGTTAACTGAATGTCAATTTCAACAGTGCTAATTACTCATGATTGTAAGTGAAACAACTCATATCCAGACACTTTCCTTGACACAAAGCCAATACAAACCCGTCTGGCAACACATATTTGTATAAGTATATCTGCTGTTTTACAAATTCCAGTGAAAAATATCTAGAAAGAATATCACTTTGAGAATTTGTGACAGTGTCTCAATGGTTCTGGTTCCATTAAAAGCAAAGCAAACAAGAAGTTTTCCGTTTGTGGTGCATTTCTTGCTTCCACAAATTTTATTATACATGAAGTAAAATATACCCATTTGCTTCGAACTAGCAGAATGAAACTTCAAACAATAAAGAAATACCTTTCAGCAAAAATAAACCCTAAAGTAAAATGCAATATCCTGTGCTACACTGTAGCTCCTGGAAGGAGCCAAATGGTTGGAATATTTTGTTCATTTTATGACAACAGGCATGAAGAACATAAGATAAAGCAAATGACTGACTCGGATTTATACAGATGACATTTCCTGAAGTGTCCAAGCACTGTCATTCCCAGAACATTGAAAACACCCTCAAAACTGACTTAAGATGGGCCAAATACTTGTAGATGGTGGCATTTACAACCAAGTGTGACCAACATAGTTTCAAGTCTGATGCGTCTATATAATGCCACAGCAGCCCAAGCACTGAATATCTCTCTTAATGAACATCACTTGAAATACAGATTCTCAACCAGCCTACCTCAGAATAAGCCTACCTATACTATATCTCACATATCTTTCCCACCTGAGAAAAACTGTAACTAAATTGAGGTCGTATACCAACCTTCTAAGCAAACTGGCTGGCTCTTCATGGGGAGGAAACAAACTCTTCAATAATCCAAGTACTCTGCAGCAGAATACTGTGTTCTGGTTTGGCTCCGTTTGCTTCATGTCAGTTTTTTACACGCACAATTACAATCAACCATGTGCATTATAATCAAGAAAATTCAACTCACACCAGCACAATGGCTCCCTGTAATAAGCAACATCACTCATTCACACATGCCTCAAAGGATGCTACAGTCAGAATTGTTGCAAAGATCAGGGCAAACCAGAGCCAACCATCATTACCTTGTCAGTCACCCCAAAACACACTTGTGGACCCACCAGACCGCCACAAATTTCTCTGCAAGATTAATGTGACATGAAGAATGGTCTGAAGTTGATGTTAGAAACCAGCCTCTTAGAATTGACCTGACCACATGCGTATCCAGCTTTGATTTGCCTTGCTTCTCATGCACCCTTCTGAACTAATTTTTAACAGGCTAAGGTCAGTGTGTAGCCAGTCTTCATACTGGGGGCAATGAGAGAATCACATACATAGGTGTGGCCAACGACAGACAATGTCGCAATGCCCTCTGACCAGATTTGATGGTCCTCTTAAGGCTCTGCACTTTGCAGATGAGGCTGCCACAAATTGGATTGTTAAAGGTTTGCACTCAATAAGATGATGACAACTAACCTAACTTTAACAGAATTTGCATTAGTTTGTGGCCTGCACATCAGTGATGTATACAAATCATCTCTCTGGTTTCCACACGTAAATGTCGTTTGACTGAGGCATCTACAAGCTAGCAGTGACATAGTGAATCTTCACAGCATAAAAGTAAACTATACATGCCTTTCCCTTTATTGACCTATGTGCCCAGAACCACAAAACAATTCAGGTTGCACCTCGCTAAACCAGGACTCTTTAGTCCGGCAACATCCAACGTCCGGCAGGACCATGGATGTCCCTGGGCCAGAGAATCCCGTTGGCTGGGAGTCAGGCAGCAGGAGGGCTGGCAGCTGGGAGCTCTGCTGGGCTGGGAGGCCAGAGGGGCTGGCAGTAGCATGGCAGGAAAGCTGGGGCCAAGGCCAGGGCCAGCAACAGCCCGGCAGCCAGCTGTGCCAGGGCCAGCGGCATGGCTGGGGCCAATGGCAGGATGACCAGCCAGGGCCAGAAGCAGAGGCAGCAGTAGACTGGGGGGCTGGTGGTTGTCATGTATGCTTAGCAGCTCTTTAAAATTAAGCCATAGCAAAAGCACAGACAGCTATGTTTAAGAGGAAGTAGCCTAACTGCAGACTACATGTATTGCTTTTTTTTTGCTGTTAAGAAGGAGTGTAATAGGAAATGTGTTATGAAACATGATAATGTAGGATAAGCAGTAAAATCCTCATTTAATTTGCTAGCTCTTAAGCAACACACCAAATTTGATGTAAGAGAAAAACATTTCTTGTATTTAATTACAAGAGCTTCATCTAATTGGCTAGCTCTTGAGTAATACGCCAAATTTGGTGTAAGAGAAAAATGTTTTTTGCATCTACTTACAAGATCCTCAGCTAATTCGCTAGCCCTTAAGAAAAAAAAATGTTTTGCATCTCAAATTAACCACAGAACTGAATAGACAATGAAAGATCAGGCCATAAATACCCTGAAGTAACGACTGCGGGTATCTCATCATCTACAACTCATTCTGGAAACTGAACTCATGTGCTGCTCTCTGATGACAAGAGGCAGGAGGTCCATACCGAAGTAGGCATCGTAACAGCATTCATCGTCCTCTACCTGGCCAGTAGAGAGATGCTGCTACACCTGATTGGGTGAGTCAAAAAACTTAACAAAAGACTCTGAAAAACTTAACAAAACGAGTCAAAAAGTCTAACAAAAAGAGTCTAAAAGCCTAACAAAAAGATTTTAAAAAAATCAAGAAAAACAAAATAATCTCGATAAGCTATAAGATCAAGGATCCTCATAGTTGCAGTTGTTTTAAAAATTAATCTAGAAGAAATTAAAAAACTAGATAACGAATTAGCTGACATCACTAAATCTTGAAATCACGCTAGCAGAAACAATTTGCTTTTTGTATTTTTCTTTTATTATTTTCTTTTTAATTCTCAGCTGTTATCTTTTGACTTTGTTATTCATTAAGTGGCAACATCAATAAAGTTATGCTCATTGATTAAGACACAAATTGGTATTTGGTCTAAATTTATTGATGACTTCCCAGGTAAGCAAGGGGGCAGACTAGAGTTCTGCAAAGTCCTAGCGAACCCAAGGGAAGGGGGTGGTTTGCTTAATTGCGACCACTCACGGCAGTGGTAGAGAACCTCCCTTGGTCCAGAAAATTCCCTCATTCAGGAGCGCTCAGGACCTAAGGGTGCCAAATCAGGGTGGTCCAGTCTATACTTTATCTTTGAAACAAACCTCTTGGTGTCAGAAAAAATTATTCTGATTACATAAAATTAGATTTATCTGACACAGCTTATTTTGGATGCTGCATATATATGTAATGGAATACCCTAATTTAGAATAATAATTTGAACTATTTTTTTGGACCCTAGTCTTGCTGGAGGAATATAAATATGGCTCAGATACATTTATTTTCAGTTAAGTAATATATTCAGAAAGCCCACTCTAAGCCTGAAAACAACAGAAAGGCACAATGAAAAAACACCTGGGTAACTATATTTCTAACTAAGTGGGAATTACTGAATAAATAGAATTTATAAACCTTTGTGGTATCACTTTATGAGAGTTCCTCAATCAGATACTCATAAGGAAGAAATACACCTTTCTAAGAGTGAGAGATTTGATAGAAGTTGTATAACCCTCAACCAGTTTATATAACTTAGCAGTAAGGAAACACCAACTTGAAAGCTATTCTGTATTTAGAAAAATGTATGCAAAGCGATTTCAGGTACCATGCCTGCTCTTGAAAAATTCTGTTATATTATGGGGTGGTACAACTTAAATATTCTATTTTTTTAAAATTACTTTCTCCTCACTATACAGTGTGAAAGATCTGCAGCAAAAGAGAAAATGACTAATGGAGAACAGCAGAAAAACAGTGAAAATTATTATTCATAAAACAAAGACATTAAAAAAAGAAAAAAATCTCTAATTCAGTTGTTGATTCTTAAACGTTTTCAGTAAGAAGTATGATTTTAATCTGATAAATCTCTTAAAGTATGAGAATACTCTCATGTCAGAATAGCAACATGCACATGAAAAACAATAGGTATTTCAATTTGTGCACTTTTCCTCACTAAAAAGGTTAATCTAACATTAACTGAAGTCAGGACATATCCACAATTGCAGAGATTTTCCAGAAACACAACCATTTTTCCAGAAAAACTACACTTACGTTCACACTGCAATTGCATTCTTTTGACAGAAAGTCGAAAGAACAGATGGGTTTTTCCAACAGCAGTAAACCTCTTTCTATGAGGAAGAAGCCTTTTTCCAATAGAGCTCTTTCGGAAAAAGGCGTGTGTGGATAGGGAGCAGGGTTTTTTTTTTTTTTTTTTTTCAGAAAGAAGAGGCCACCAGGAAAAAGCACAGGTAACCTGGTGGCCATTCCGCCCATAGTAATCACAATTTAAATGTGAGATCATGTCCAATCAATGTGGATGCTATCTTCCAAAAAAGCAGATCATTTTTTTTATGTGCTTTTGCTGTGTGGACGCTCTCTTTCAAAAGAAGTTTTTCCGGAAGATCTCTTCCGGAAAAGCTTCTTCCAAAAGAAGCCTACAGTCTAGACAGCCTCAATGGGGATCTTTTTTGGGTGGGTCTGTAGAGAGGAGATAGGCAGAACAGAGGAGAATCAGCCAATCAGAAACAGCTTATTTGAACAGAGAACTGTACACATTTAAAAACTACATCCTTTATGTAAAAGGTGGCTTCTAATGTCAGAAACATTCTACAGAAGAACCAGAATGCAGGTCTTCAGTAACAATGCTCTTAGCTCTTGCTGCCACACTAATATACATTTTGAAAGTACTAACATAATACATCATTTGATACAACTGAAATAAAATCAGTGAAATACAATGATACAATGAAATAAATTTACATCTGGTTTAGTGCCTTGGCATTACATGGAGTTTTGGTCTTGATATTTATCTACCAGCTGGTGATCTATTACTTTCTAACAACAGTCTATTCTACTGATATTATTATCCTCCAGTTGTTACACTATAGGAACAGGACATTTTCAGTCCAGTTGGCAAAGATAAATCTTAAATTTCATATTTAACTAGGATGAAAAACTGCAGTTTCGAGCCACGAACAAACAGACCGCAAATGAAATGGCCAATGTACCTTTGTTTCAGAAAACAACTGTAAATCCACATTTTAGTTGAAGACAAAAACCAAAACCAAAAAACACTAAACAAATTACTCACTGCTGCATCAAGGCTACAGATACTGATTGCATCTTCATCTTGAGTACTCTGTTTCCGTTTCTTCTGTAAAATAAAATGGAAAGGAAAGCTCAGATATCAGTAAAGATGTATTGCCAGTAACATTAAAGTATGTAACAGATAACACAAAATAATACATTAATAATTTGTTCTTTCTTTCTGCTTATTAATAGTTCAAGAGGATAATAGCTACAAGTGACTATTAGTTCTATGTTCACTTGTTTCTGCAATTGTTTTCTTAGGGCATGTCTACACATCAAAGTTAATTTGAAATAACAGCCGTTATTTCGAATTAACTTTACTAGCGTCTACACAGTCAAACCACTATTTCAAAATAAATTCGAAATAGTGGAGCACTTATTTCGAATTTGGTAAACCTCATTCTATGAGGAATAATGTCAAATTCGAAATAGCTAATTCGAAATAAGTGCTGTGTAGACACTTATTTTGAAATAAGGGGCCTCCAGCCTTCCCAGGGTGCCCTGGTGGCCACTCCAGCCTCAAACAAGAACACTCCTCTCTCTCCCCTCCCTCCTTAAAGGGGTTGACTCTTTACATATTATGTACTACATGCAGTTGATAAGACAGTATGAATGGTTTATATTACAATTACATAAAATAAGGAAATAAAAGTTGATTTTTGTGTGTGTGTGTGTGTATGACACAGAGATGACATTAGATCTTTTCAGGACATAAATTTCAAAATTAAATGCTATCTCCAAATAACCAACAAGACATAGTTTGAAAAACAAGTGAATTTACACCACAGGAATTAAAATATATTTGGCTTTTGCTAAATAACTTAGGAATCCCATTATGTCACATATTCACTTTTTTGTTTTGAGACATGACAGATACTCTTCTGTAGTCTTCACACAGGTTCATCACGAGAGAATTCTCTATGCCTAGTGAAAAAAAAAGTGTGAAAAACATTTCACAGAGCTCTACATTTTCTAGTGTCCCAAACTGATTTGGGAAACAAGAGAAGTCAGCACATTTGATCTTTATTTATCCAGCTGCATTGTCTTCCTGGTCCAACAAAAAAAAAGTGAGATAACTGAAGATTTATTTTCTGCTCTATGAATTCTATGTCTGATAAAGTGGGTGACTTTAAAGTAGATAGACAGACAGACACATAGATAGATAGATGGATGACACATGGAGCTCTGGTCTTATGGCTGGGGTGGCTAATAATTTTTGATGGGGGGAGGCTACTCCAATAATTTTTTCAAGGTCCGCACTCTTTCATGATATTAGCAGAGAAGGCGCAAGATCTGGGATGGAGGTTAGATAAGATATGGGCATGGGTGTAGGAGAGGATTCTGATCTGTGGGGGCTATGTTCTCTCTGTACACTGTGCCTAGCACTCATCAAGGTGGTGAGAAGTAGCGCAATCCATCCCACTGTGCTTCCTTGAACCCGGCTCCCAGCTGTGTCAATCGGGGGAAGATAGCAGGCTAGGGTCGGGTCAGAGAGGAGCAGGCTGGGGCCTTATTTCCTGTAGCTCCTGCTGTGGTCACTGACTGTGGGGGTGGGTCCCTGCCACGGCCACTGAGTCTGGGGATGGGCCCAATCCCTGTTGCTGACCTTAAACCCCTCAATAATTCCCCAGGACATCCTGGGCCCCACAGGGCCCCCCCAAAGCTCGGAGCCTGGGGAGGCCACCCTGAACCATCCTATGGATGGGATGGCACAGTTAATGGCTTACAGATTGTTGAAATAAACTATAAATTCAATGTCTAACTCCCTCTTTTTGTCCTATTACTGCAGAAGTGTTAAGGATGCACTTTTACTTGAATGGTCTATATAATATGTGCTAACTACTTATGCTAAAGAAATTAGGGATGAAATAGTGTAGTCGATTAACCAAATAACCTACAAGCAAAAGCTTATAGACTACATGCATTTCCCCCCCACCACTAGCAGTACATTTTTTAGAAGTCTGGCCAGCAGTCCAGCTCAATCCTGGCTTGCGACGGGTCCGTGACCTACCCCTGCTGTGGCTCTGCATTTAAAGTGTATTAGAAGCTAAACGGGCAGGCTGGCTCAGTTCTGGCTCACTCTGGGCAGGGAGTTCGGACCCATCCCCGGACAAGGATTGCTGCCACCCTGTGCTGTTGCCTTTGAATCAGAGGCAGTAGCACGGGATGACAGGTAGCCAATATGCAAAGGGAACTAGTTTTAAACTGGCTCCCCTTGTAGACCAGCTACTGCCTGGCACCCCACGCTGCTGTTATATATGTCTAATATTAATGCACTTCACTTCTGACATGTGGTGTCTCTGCTTTTCCAAACTGAGGGCCTCACTGTGGAGACTGTAAATCATGCAGAATCATGTCAAAACTGGTACTGTTCTCTGTGACTTAGACAACATACTCCAGATTGATTAACTGTCCCAAACATTGAACCCCATAAAATTGTGAGAGACTGTCTTAAAAATCATGAGACATATTATATATATATATATATATATATATATATATATATATATATATATATAAATGTTGGTGCTTTTTATTGCCTTTTGCAT
Organism: Pelodiscus sinensis; assembly: GCF_052426305.1. Taxonomy (NCBI): domain Eukaryota; kingdom Metazoa; phylum Chordata; order Testudines; family Trionychidae; genus Pelodiscus; species Pelodiscus sinensis. Next base: position 24,692,549 of record NC_143062.1, read on the forward strand.
TTTAAGACCCTATTCTGTATTGGTGAACATTTTCATGATTTCCACAACAGTGAAAACTTTTTTTTAATTGAAAGTTGATATTGTCACACAATTACTTGTATCATAGAGCCTGGGCTCGCAGAAAAAACACCAATTATCATGAGACAAACAAGAGTTGACAACACTGTTAATGTTTTGTCTTTTAAGCTTATCCACCTCACTAACCTAATTCTGATCTTTTCTGATCTTCCATTTACAAAAGAAAAAGGAGTACCATAATCCCTCATTTAAAATGACTTGATTTCCGCATGCTCTTCCCTACAATTTAGTGGCATCATAAAATACTTACTAGGTGTACAAATAAAGTTCATGCTTAAATAAAAGAACAGAAACCAAAGGGAGGGGAAAAGGTTTATTTAGAAAGTATATTTTGAAAACTTTTGCAAAAAAAAGCAACTTCCAAGTTTAAACAGCAATCCCACAGAAAATCACCTCATAGGTTCTTAAATGTTTGGTAGTGTGGACACATCTTAGTGTCTGTCTCATGGACTCCTCTTGTTTACTACCATATGCAACCATAATGATATCCCAGTGGCTCCTACAGCAATTGCTGACATTAAAAAGGTAATATTTTTAATTTCTTTTAATATGTGCAAGTGCAAGGACCACCAGTAAGCATTTCAATAACCACAGTTGATGCTACCAATACTACAAATGTGCATCAGTGGCCTATACAGAAAGTTTCACGAACTGTGGAAGCATCATAGAGCATGAACTACATAAGAACGGCCGTAGTGGGTCAGACCAAAGGTCCATCTAGCCCAGTATCCTGTCTACCGGCAGAGGCCAGCACCAGGTGCCCCAGAGAGGGTGGACCGAAGACAATGATCAAGCTATTTGTCTCCTGCCATCCCTTTCCAGCCTCTGACAAACAGAGGCCAAGGACACCATTTTATCCCCTGGCTAATAGCCTTTTATGGACTTAACCTCCATGAAATTATCTAGCTTCTCTTTAAACTCTATTAAAGGCCTAGCCTTCACAGACTCCTCTGGCAAGGAGTTCCACAGGTTGACTACACGCTGTGTGAAGAAGAACTTTCTTTTATTAGTTTTAAACCTGCTACCCATTAATTTCATTTGGTGTCCTCTAGTTCTTCAATTTAGGGAACTAATAAATAACTTTTCTTTATTGGCCCTCTCCACACCACTCATGATTTTATATACCTCTATCATATCCCCCCTCAGTCTCTTCTTTTCTAAACTGAAAAATCCCAGTCATTTTAACCTCTCCTCATATGGGACCCGTTCCAAAGCCCTAATCATTTTAGTTGCCCTTTTCTGAACCCTTTCCGAGGCCAAAATATCTTTTTTGAGGTGAGGAGACCACATCTGTACACAGTATTCAAGATGTGGGCATACCATAGTTTTATACAGGGGCAGTAAGATATTCTGGGTCTTATTTTCTATCCCTTTCTTAATAATTTCTAGCATCCTATTTGCCTTTTTGACCGCCGCTGCACACTGTGTGGAAATTTTCAGAGAACTGTCCACGATAACGCCAAGATTTCTTTCCTGATTTGTCGTAGTCAAATACGTATAGTTGGGGTTATTTTTCCTGATGTGCATTACTTTACACTTATCCACATTACATTTCATTTGCCATTTTGTTGCCCAATCACTCAGTTTGGTGAGATCTTTTTGGAGTCCCTCACAGTCTGCTTCTGTCTTGACTATCCTGAACAGTTTTGTATCATCTGCAAACTTTACTACCTCACTGCTTACCCCTTTCTCCAGATCATTTATGAATAAGTTGAAAAGGACTGGTCCCAGGACTGACCCTTGGGGGACACCACTAGTTACCCCTCTCCAATCTGAAAATTTACCATTTATTCCTACCCTTTGTTTCCTGTCTTTTAACCAGTTCTCAATCCAAGAAAGGACCTTCCCTCTTATCCCATGGCCATGTAATTTACACAAGAGCCTTTGGTGAGGGACTTTGTCAAAGGCTTTCTGAAAATCCAAGTATACTATATCTACTGGATTCCCCTTGTCTGCATGTTTGTTAACCCCTTCAAAGAACTCTAACAGATTAGTAAGACAGGATTTCCCTTTACAGAAACCATGTTGACTTTTGTCCAATAAATTATGTTCTTCTACATGCTTCACAATTTTATTCTTTACTATTGTTTCTACTAATTTGCCTGGTACTGAAGTTAGACTTACCGGACTGTAATTGCCAGGATTGCCTCCAGAGCCCTTTTTAAATATTGGTGTCACGTTGGCTACCTTCCAATCATTAGGTACGGAAGCCGATTTAAAGGATAGGTTACAAAAGGATAATAGCTCAGCCATTTCCCATTTTAGTTCTTTTAGAACCCTTGTATGAATGCCATCCGGTCCCAGAGATTTGTTAACATTAAGTTTTTCTATTTGTTCCAAAACCTCCTCTAATGACACTTCAATCCGGGACAGTTCCTCAGATTCATCACCCACAAAGGACGGTGCAGATTCGGGAATCTCCCCAACTATCACAAGAAATAACTGTTTTTCAGGAAACATTACCAACAGTAACACTAGGAACAACTTGTCTTCTACAACCTCCTTCCTCACCCTTGTTAAGCATAGTGTACTTCTTTCCCACCTGTTACTAACACAAACAAAATATTTATTATGACCTATGCATGGCCTGTGAGATCCAATGATATCATTTGCTAAGGTGATATTTTCTCATTGAATAAAGGGAAGAGAGAATACCATAAAAGTGACATTTTTACTAGACATGATAACATTTAAACGTAACTGCTGACATGCATAATGTATCACTACTAAATCTAAATATATCTGTGAATTGTCTAATCAGATTAAAAGGCAATTATGCTATGTCTGAATCTCAGGAAACTAAAAAGAAAAAAGTAGTACTCCCCAATAAGGATGTTACATATCAATTAAATTTACTAGCCTCCAGTGGGGGCTCTTGTGCATTTTGAAGTTGGAACTCTGTGTGCAGACCGGGGCCAGCAAGAAGCCCCGCTAACTCCGGGCTCCATGCAGGTGTGGTGGCATGTTGGGGACCCCCCCGATCCTGCACGCCCATAATAGCAAGAACAGACTCCGTCAGCCAGTAGAATAGAGAGGGTTTATTGCTTCTCCAGAATATAACACAGCATAGACGTGATGTGTTTACAAGAGTCAGGGCCAGGATGCCTCCGACCCCTTGGGGTAGGGGGTCCATCGCCCCCTCAACCCTCAGCTTAGTCTGTTCCCTTCATGTTTCCCAGCCAGAAACGGCCTCGCTCCCAGACCCTGTCCCCCGAGCCAGGTGTTTGCCTCCCTTCCTTTCTCTCCCCCCATGGGAAGAGTTTTGCTAACTGCTCAGGCTGGGACTAGGTGGCTGGGCCAATACACATGTGGGTAAGTCAGTGGGAATCACACATCACAGTGCAGGGGAACCCCGGGTTACAGAGCAGACAGCACCCCCACTATGTCACAGCAGGCACTTTTGCTTTGAAATGAACAAGAACCCGGGATCAACTGGGGAGTCCCAGCTGATCCCAGGTTCTATGGAAATGCCACACAGAGCCCAGAGTCAGCATTTTCTTATCAGATAATTGACTAGTTGACTAATCCTTTACATCCCTACTCCCCAATCTCATCCTCAGAATTATAGCCATGATTTTATAGAAAAGTGTGTGGGGTGGGGAGAGAAAGTAGAGGAGCATTTTAAAATGACAACAGGTGCATTTTAGTATTTATTAATTTAGAACCACAACCAAGCTCTGAATTCTCGTACACATTATTTGAAGATTTAATGGAAATGCTTAATTAAAATACATTCTCCCCATTTACAGTGTGCATAATTGAACATCTTTTGCTGGTACTTTCTAGAGCAAAAAATTATCAGCAACAAGTTAAGGACAGAATGGAATGCCAGAGGAACTCTGGTCTGGATAGCCAAACTGCAGATATGTAAATTGGAGACAATACTTAGTATATTTTACTTTACGGAACAAATTAAACCATATTATTAAAGACAAATTTGATGAATTAATGATGAAAGACTCATAATGAAAAATTGGAGATAGAGCGCTACAAAATATACCATGTGAACAATGTAATGCTTCATAAGATACTAATAAATGAACTGTAGAATATTCTGTATAACACATAATTGCCCAAATACTTTTCTTCAAAGGGTTTAGGTATTGGTATATTTGGGTATGTATTGCTTCTGTAGTCTCTGCTTTCCACACTGTGGGAAATATTCTTCTTTTAGGCCAGATCTACATACAAAAGTTGTACTGTTTTACTATTCCAATATTAAAAGCAGTACAACCCACCTAGAATGGACATATTTATATCTGTAGGAAGGCACTTATACCAGGAGAGCTTATTCCATTAGGGCATGGGGAATAAACTCTGCTGGTGTAACACACCTTAGTACTGGTATAACTGTGTCCATATCTTATGGCAAAACTGCATGCATACTAAGGGTTTCATCATGTATCATGAGCAAGCTCACAGGGGGGACAAATGGGGCAGCTAGTCCGGGATTTGGCGATTCTGAGGACAGGAGAGGAGCATGCCACTCTCCAAACCAGCTTCTTGGCCCCACCCCTTCTGCACAAGACTTCTTCCCTTCTGGGAGCACATCTTGCTCACATCTTGCTCTCATCTTGCCCAAGGGCTCGTGCAGGCTATCGGTTCTTTTGATCATCAGTAAGAAAAGAAATATGAAAAACCCATAACCCATGCCTGCAATTGACATAATTATACCAGTACAAAAACTGTGTGTAGACCCAGCCTCATACTGTAAACCTTAAAATCCAATACATTCCAAAAGAATCAACATTGAAAGATAACAAAAAGTTGGATGCTCCATCACTTCAAAGTAAAAGAATGCAGCTGAGATCTACATACCACCCAAGGAGGAGACACACTTCTTTAAAAAAAAAAAAAATCACAAAAATACCTTGGGTGTTTAAAAAAGAGCATATGCTTCAAATTCAAGAAGGGAAGAAGCATTATTCTGCCTTTAAAAATAAATATTTAGAATTTTGGTGAATTACTATATACAGGCAGTCCCCGAGTTACGTACAAGATAGGGACTGTAGGTTTGTTCTTAAGTTGAATTTGTATGTAAGTCGGAACTGGTACATATTGTAGGGGAAACTCTAGCCAAACATTTCTCCAGAGCTCAGTTTTATTCTCCCACACTTCACTTCCCTCAGTCCTTTATTCTCAAGCTGAGGTGTCTGCTGAGAAAAGCCGCTCCGCGTCTCCCTGGTCTGCTGGCGGGGGCGCTAGCTTCGCGGCTCCCTGGTCTGCTGGGGGGAAGCAGCTAGTGTGGGGTTGCCTCACCCCGTTTGTAAGTAGGGATCCGATGTAAGTCGGATCCATGTAACCCGGGGACTGCCTGTATTCATAAACCATATAGTTAATAACTCAATCGGAATCGACAATTCAACTCTGAAGCTATAATAAATATTCTCTGCAATTGCGCAGAAATAAGCCAAAGGATCACAAACCCATTAACATTGAAGGAGAGTAACAAATGATAGAACATAAAATAAGATGTTAGCCCCTTTGCTTAAGAATTCATTAAATGAATCTTACTCATAGTCATGTAGCCATGGATTCACTAAGAACATGACATTTCCTGGCAGAGTTCTACCTACAGCTAATTAAGAAAATTAAATAAGAAACAAACAAATTAGCAGGGCTGAAGGATTAGAATGAGTCTGAAAACAGGACAAAGTGTTGTGGCTGCAGTTATTCAACAGCAACTGCATATAGGCTTCGTCAGATGCATGTAGTGGAAATCACAGTATTTTCTATTTAATCATAAGTTTTCCAGAAAGTATAATATATCTGTAGTCAAATAGCATCTCTTTCACTACAAATTTGTTCTTTATTATTGGTTATATAATTATTTAATTAAAAACAGATCTAGAATCATTTTGATTTATATCCTCACTGGGAAATTGTTTAGGTGTTTTTAAGTCCTTGATGCCTCTCCTTTCATCTGTGCCTCAATTGCAAATATTAGCCATGGGAGAGTCTGCATATGTGAGTGAGCATTCATGACTGCATATAAAAAATGTGAGCAGTAACTACTTATGTACATACAGTGTACACATTTTAAGACCTCTAGATTTAAGGGTATTTTCTTCTCTTTCTGCCAACAGTTAAAAAAATATTTTTTAAAACAAGGCCAAAGCACTAGCTCTCAAGGAGAATTATGTATATGGCAAGTGATTTAGCTGTTTTCATTATACTGCTAGCTAGAAAAGTATGTTTACCCCTTAGTCTTGCCAACCCCCAAAATAACCAAAGGGATTAATTTCTTTCCACAAAACCAAACAGAAATCTCAACACATTCACCTTTGGGCAGAGACTTTTTGAAAACTATGACTGTGTTTTAGAACACGCTTTTAGCAATTTTAAGTATGTAGTGGCAGATGCTACCAAGTGCCATTCTTTCACACCATTATGGCTCAACACCACTGGCAGGTTAAAAGGAAAATGTTTCCTGGTCTCAATATATTGAGATAGAATTGTTCTTCTTTGTAATTATCTCACAGGAGATGAGCGAGTAAGATATCCAATTATATAAAAAAGCAATGATTTAATTACAGGAATTAGAGTAATGAGACCTTGTTACAGGAAGTAAGATTGGCATCCTCTTTTCATCATCAGGTTTGTATTATTGATACCGGAGATTTATATAGTAGCACCTGGGAGAGGAAATACAAAGATGTATGAAAATAACCGGATAAAAATATCCTGTGATGGGGGAAAGAAGTTTCTGCCAGCCATTAATCTCCTTTGTTTCATTTCTTCTAAACCACAAGTGTGTGTCACACAGAATTGCTCCAAAAATTATGTTGTAAAAAACCAGTTTAATCAGGTGTGCATCTTTGTATACAACAGCCCTCACCGTTTCTAAATCACTGCACTCTTCAGCTCAGAATGTATGAAGCACAAAAACTCACATTCCTAATGCTCCTATTACTATAGCATCCCTTCACATAAATAAGGATTCACCCCATACTAGGGATGTCAACAAGTAGTTGACTAGATGATCAACCGATAAGCCCAGAGTTACAGTCTTTCAGAGCAGGATGCAGTTGATGGCCCTGCACACTTCCATCAGCACAAGTCCAATGGATAATGTTCCCACTCCAAACTGATTCGCGAGCAAGCAAAAGCTGTCTGTTTTCACTGTACAAACACCTTGCACTTCTCCACTGGCAAGGCAGCTCTCATTGGCGTGTCCTTGTGCCACACGACGGGGGATCAGCACAGCACAGCCCCATGAAAGTGGCTCTTCTCATCTGAAAATTCTGCAGCCCCTGGCTCATCATTCCAAGCTTGCACGACAATGTGATCCCATCACTCGGTGCATTTTTCCCTAAGCCCAAAAGCGGCATTCCACTGTGGTCAGCACTTCTGTGAATGTCACAAGGAACTAACTCTGCATGGACTCTGCATTGTTACTCTGAAGCTACATGAATAACTCGACTGCCATTAAGGTATTAGTGAGAGCTATCAGCATTTTTGTCAACAGCTGCAGTTCTCTTCCCGCAGACTGACAAGACAGAGCATGTAGCACAGAAGGTGAAAAAAGATGGTGCCAAATACGGATGGAAATGCTGGGATTTCTGGGATGTGAAACGATGCACTACAGGGCATAAGGATAGGACCCAGGATGCCCCTCTCCTCAGCCTTCCCACTAACTCTGTGGCAGAAGAGGAAGAGGTGCTCTGTGGGATAGCTGTTCAGAGTGCACCACTACAGAAGCCACTGCAAGCCCTACAAGTGTGGTCATACAACTGCACCAGTGGCTGACAATATGCACACCTACTGCTGCGTTCTGTGAGCAGCGCTATAACTGCGAGTGCTTTACATCTGCCACTGTAAAAATAATGCACTTTTGTTATTGTTGTTATTGTTTTTGTTCTGGTAGGGCTGACTTCTTCAAACACTTAATGTTTCAAGTAATACTAAACTATAGTGCTCCTTGTGGGTCCAGAGACAAAGGGTAAAATCTTGGCCCCACTGAAGTAACTGGAAGTTTTGCCATTGACTGCAGAAGGGCCAGGATTTCACATAGGGTCAAACTGTCACTTGATGCTTCATCTCCTGTAGCAGATTCCTCCAAGTGTCTGTAAGATTTGTTTGCTTATAGCAGAATTTCAAGCACTGCAGGAATCTGAAATTGTAGGAGTTTAGATCAGGTTGAATAATTAAAGCCCCCAGAAGTAAGGAAATATAGCAGCTTTAGCCTCTTTGAATCTGCAAAGCTCTATTAGAATGCTCTCTTGAGAAAAATACGCCAAAACTTTTCAACACTGTCAGGCTCTGGATGGGTAGGAAATAGAACAGAAAATTCTCTCTCACAGGGATCTCAACAATTCTATTTTGAGTTCTAATACCAGCCAGACCCAGCCATGAAGATGTGCAAAAAAATAAAATGTGGAGAGAATTAATGCTAAACAATTTATATTGTTAATAAAAAAGTTGAGTTCAAAGCTGATTCAAAGTTTTTATAGCTTTTCAGGTCCTTATTTATACAAAACACATGCACCTATGTGATCATTTAATTACATGTTTATGTATTCACTATTTTAGTGCACCTCTGAAGCTGCGTCAGTACATGCAATTATAAAATAGGCACCTTTAATTTGCTAACTTGTGTCAATATTTATTTTATTTATTGATTTATTTAAAAATATTTTTACCCTGCCTCTCTATTTAAAATATTTGAGGTGGCTTTACATTATATTTATATCTACATATATTATATAAAAAGTAAAATACAAGACCCCAAGGGGAGCATAAAACCTGCTAAGACACCTCAAGGTGGAGCAGGACACATACAAACTCAAGCACCAATAAAAGCAAGGATAAAAAGCATGGCTTTAGCATGATGCTGAAACAGTGCCAACGTTGGAACCAGGCGAATGTCCAGGGGGAGGGAATTCCATAACCTAGAGGCAAAAGCTGAAAAGGCCCTGCTCCACATAGATGTCAGCCTTATTTCCATAAGTGGAGGAACACAGCGCAGAGGCCCCACAGCTGAACTCAATCATCGGGCAGGTTCATAAATTTCATCATAGTGTGCATGGCAAAACCAAGGAGACTGCTTAGGAGAATAAAGAATAACATGTGTTCATAGTACCATTCTGGCTCTCAAGCATTTATAAATACATTAATTTCAGATAGTCTTTAAAAGTTTGATTTTATTTTGTAGCTGTAATATCCATGAAATCATCATTATCTTAGAAACTTACCAAGTTATATTTTGGATAGGTTGGTCTCCTCAATATAACAATGAGCTAAACTGACCCAAGCCCCCTAGATATTGTACACGTCGTTCTCACTTACCAACAACAAAAAGTTTTGAATCCAATTTAAATTGGGTATAAAATTGCCTGATCAAAAGATTAATCTTCTATTATAAGGTTAGTTGAATAATTTCTAATTTAACATTTCCTGCCACAGATGGTACGACATAACATCACAAAGCAGACTTTGGAAATGAACCACAACAGGCATTGGTGGTATCTTATTACCCAGCTTAATGCCAGCCTGCTTTGTGGTATCAGAACAAGACTAAAACCTCATGCAAGATTAGCCATTTTCCATCTTATCATGTTACTAATGTACTGGTATTCAAGTTTCTATGATGAAATAAAAGTTACAGATGCCAAAAGGAATTTTGTATTAGCTGATACAAAGCTCTTAATAGCAGCTCTTTATTTGTGTGAGGGGGAGAAGGGTAAGAACAGACCATGTCACACTAATCCTATGAGCCTCCCTTCCTATAACGACTAACAAAAAAGCCTAGGAATTTCCCCTGGGATGATCACCTCCCGCCATCCCAAAGTTTCTCATTTCTATTTGATTAAAATCTTACAAATAAGATTCTTTTTAAAAGAGAAAAAAAAAATCACACATGTCCCTTCAAGTGAAACCAAATACACGAGTCTCAGATGTGTCTTCTCTGAGGCATAGATGGACAGGACCCATCTCTTAATTCCTTCTCCTTTGTATTTCAGTGTTACCTGCATGGTTATATCGGTGAAAGTCCTAAGTTTTTCAAGGAAATCCTGAGGACGTGGGAAACCTCACATGATCCTGAAATAGATTTGCTCACAGCACAATGTCTGTAGGCTGAATGATGCAAAATAAATGCCCACAGGGCCAAATTTTACATGTTAACACCATATTCTGTAGAATGAGGAAGAACAGTCATAAAAAAGGATTTACTGAATGTTCCACCATCTAATATATCAGTTCTTTATGTAATATTGATGCAAATAATTTGCTCAAACTTTAAACAAAACCAAAAACCTTTAAACCTTCTGTGTGTCTATTGCCCTCTAATGTTTGGAATATGCAAAACCAGATCAAGTGTCTTTGACACTGCAATTTTCCTGTTCCCTGATGCAAGACTTTTAAGTCCTACTCCTATTGATAACTAATGGGGACTTAGTGTACACCAACAGCCGTCAGTGTTTATAACAGAGGTTTAAAAGTAGGGATGTAAGCAACTAGTCGTCTACTCAACTATCCGGTATGAAAAAGCTTGACAGATAGTCCAATAGTCCCACGACTAGTCACTCCCACCCCTTGCTGCCTCTATCACCGGTTCCCCCCAGCACCATCTCTGCAGGTGGATAGCAGGGGCCAGGTGTAAGCTGGGAATCAGCTGATTGCTGGCTTGCGCCCCAGTCCCAGACACTACGCCTCTGTTTTTTAAATGTATTAAGAGCCTGCCGGCTCTTAGTATGTTTAAAAATCATAAGTGCAGTGGGGGGCACCTGGCGTGAGCTGAGACAGCTGATTCCTGGCTTGTACTGTGTTCCTCTGCTATGCTTTAGCCTTTTAGCTAAGGCTAAAACACAGTGGAGGGGACCCAGCGCAAGCCAGGACAGCTGATTCCCAGCTTGCCCTTGGTTCCCCCCTCCCCCGCTGTGCACTAGCCTTTTAAAATGTATTTAAAAGGCCAGTGCACAGTGGGGGGACCGAGCGCAAGCCAAGATTCAGCTGTCCCGGCTTATGCTGGGTCCCTCCTGTTGTGCTTTAGCCTTTTAAATGTATTAAGCGCAGATAGGCTTTTAATACATTTAAAAGGAAGAGCCACAGCGGGGTTAGCTCCTGGGACCGGAGCTAACTCTGCTGCAACTTCCCTGCTTATTGACTAGTCGATGGAAAATCCATCAACTCGTCAATTAGTTTATTAAACTAAATTTAACATCCCTGCTTCCATGTTCTATATGTATGCAGTTAGCTGACCACATATTGGTATGGGTATAGTCAAGAATTGTTAGAGGTTTAACTAAAAGCTACACACGTTTTTATATCAGCTACTCAAAATGTACATTTGTCTGTGCTTTGATATTACCCCAAATATTATGGATGCTATTACAATCTCTTATGAAAAAGAGGCCCAAAACTCTTAGTAATTCTAAGCTGGCTACCTAAATTCACAGCCTTTGAAGGAAACTGGCAGCAGGAAAGATCAGAGAGAGCTTCCTCTGGCATCCAATTTTAAATGAGAAAGGTGAGATGTATTCTTTTATCTTTGTAGCATGAGAGGGATTTGAGATTTTGCCATCTAAGTAACAAAGTGAACAGTGAAAATCTTATTCACTGTGTGTAACTAACAGGAAATGTGGTTGTATGTAGGGCATGCTGGCAGGAAAAGGAGTAGCAAAGCTTTGTTTGAGGACTGGTATTCATTCTCTTTTTATTTAACCTTCTCCCATCCTTTTTTGGGAAGGCAAGGGAGAGTACAAATTACTGGAATCTAACAGAGGTCATTGAAGACTCTAAACACTTCTGCAATAAAAACAATGCTTAAAAGTTAACTGTGGTACACACATACACTGTACTTGTAGCTATAAAATTGTAAATTGATCTTATAAACCTAGGAGAGAGAAGGTGTAAATTAATCACACACTTAAATTTACATCTTTTTTTTTACTTATTCCCTCGGATAGGACCTTCTTTTCAAGCCCTATTTGGATCAGATCAGTTATTTGGGTGCTAAGCTCCCAAATAATTTAAACACTGAATGTGAAAATAGCTGTTCCATAGCCCTGGATTTCACTGTCTCTGGAAATCTGACCTAGCAGAGGTTGCAGATGCTAGATTTGTGTATTCAGGGATAAGGAATTTTATTGTAAACCCATGCTAGTTCGATCAGTATTCAATAGTCTTGACTAGTGCTCTCCCAACATCTATAAATGAGCTCAAGCTTTGTTTGTGCCTTTTATGATACCATGAACACCTTTTGCTCTATCTGGATATCCAAGAACTTTACTGGTTGCTGTTAACCATGTATTTGAAGTTCAAGCCTGGTTCATTCAGCTACATTTCACTGAGCAAGTCACACATGGTATTTTACATGTGACCTTTACTGGCCAAGCAGCTTATCCCATCTGAGCAAGAGGATCAGCTGAAGCCATTTTTACTTTGTTCTTAAGTAGGAGGGGCTGCAGTTTAGCTGTACTATGGGTCTGCTGGAAAAGTAAAAAAACAAAAAACAAAAGAAAAACATCTCTTTAAGTAGTGAGTATGTGAGAGTGAAACTGTCTCTAGTTTTCTCTCAGTAAGGAGTTTATTTCATTCAATATCTTTTACACATGGAATTTTTTAATTGATTCTAAAAAGAACTTTTTCAAGCAGTCAGATTCCCCTTGCACATGCTGCTATACATGCTCATTACACTAGTATAACCTGTAGCAGAATTAAACATTTTCTCTAATCTAGGCCTGATATGAGATTCAACCAGCTTTACCTTTTTAGACAGTAGCAGCCATCCATTGCTGGTCTACTATTTTGCTGTCTCTCTGCTATCTCAATGATTTGCATTCAACATGGTTGTGCTGATATATTTAAAACCACAGACAGTTCCTGTAGTTAGTCTTTGATCGTGTAACTTTTGTCAAAGAGATATCATGTGCAAGCCATACCATTGATGAAGATACAGGTTATAACGTACAGAAAAACAATTTAGCTTTCTCTGTAGTGACTCATTACAATATCTATTCTGAATTAAAGTTTATATTTATTTTCCCCTTGTTACAGCCACATTTTTCAAGGTAGGCACACATAACTGCAAATACCCAATGCAATGACAGACTGGATTATCATATAACTGAAAGAACCCCTGCTTTTGTCTCCTTCCAATAAATTTAAGGCAGGTTTTGGAAAATGGTAAATTCCATCTTAAAAAAACAATGTAATACTTTCCAAAAGCTCAACTGTGGATTTACTTCCATGAGTTAAAGTTTCAGAAAAGACACTGCTATCATTTACTGCTAACAAAATATAGGATTCTAACTGAATAGGCATCACTTCCCTATTGTTAATATTTATATGAGGAGACCAATCCAAACAATTCATTATCATGTAGTTCATTAATTATTCTTATGTTGGATGTAAAAGAGCCTTTTGAACGATTGTGTAGAGTTACTGACCCATTCCCCTTACTACTATGGTCCTGAATCTGCCACCAATTTAGATGGACTAGTCCTATGGATAATTCACAGAGTTTGGTGTCAGGCAATATGAGTAAGTTTGGCAGAAACAAGTCCTAAATTTCTACTACCTTTCTGGAATGTGATAGATTTTAACATTTTTTTGCCATACATTTATAATAAGCAAAGAACAAACATGATCCCATCTAATGTAAAAGCCACATTTTAAAAGAGCACTATAGTTCTGCCAGCACAAATACAGACAACAAAGTCATCGGAAGGTAATTTGTGTGCTCTCTATACTGTACTGCATATGTATGGCAAAATATGGCGGATAAATTAAACCTACAAAGAATACATTGACAAGACTTATCTAATGATAAAGAATACCACATGCTTCAACTTTTATATCAATATTTAATATGCAAATATCCTACCAGAAATTAAATGAGCTTTGATAAAAGTAAAACATGCAAGTAATTTGAAGCGAGCTTCATTTCACAATAAATTCTCTAGGAGAAAGAGACCATATTAGAGGTTCTGGAATTAGACCACTAAATTAAAGTTAAAATTTGCCAACTTCAAACCTGATCAGGCAACCGTTACTCATGATAAACAGTACTTAACCAAGTAGTCATATTGAAATCAATGGGAACAGGCACATGGTTAAACACTAATGCAAATAGGTGTAACCCACTGGTCAATATGTATTATGTATTTATCTTTCTCTGTGCTCAATTCAGAGAGTATGGCTCTGTTACAACCCTCTTCACTCACACTTTAGAGATTCATGTTTTCAGTTCAATTCCCACTGAAATTTAACAAAATGGTGGTCCTCACATAAAGCTTGCAAAAGTAGGCCCTTCAGTATTTTTTAATCAAATCTTCTCTCATATTCAGAGGTGAAAGTAAGTGGGTGCACCCAGGTGTGTGGCTCCAGCAAGAGCTTGCTGACTTGCGGCCGTAGCCAGCAGGGAGCTATTTAAAGAGTTGGCAGGGACCCGGATTGTAATAGAGCAGTACCTGTAAGAAATTTTAAGTTACTTTCACTTCTGCTCAAATTACCACAGAACTACCAAAAACAAATAAAATAAAAACCCTCTTACTATCGCAGTATTATAGCATGTTAAATATTTATGTTTTAAAATACTTCCTTCCCTTACATAAATAAATGCATCCGATAAACAATGTCTGGTTGCATTTCTATTTGACTTTCAACACTAGCATGCTTTTAAATAAGCAAAAATCTGTGAATATTTTGGGTACAAAAAACACACATAACACATACACACAGAGTAAAGTAACACAGCTCCCAACATACCTGATGATCCACAAAAAAGCAACACCACACCATGAGGTACTTTCTACTGTACTCAGATTTCAAATGGTTTCTTAATCGTCAATATACTAATATAAAGTCTTTGGACCACAGGGCGGTCTCTTTTTTCTCTCCTCCACTTTTCTGCAGAACTACTCCCCGTGCAGCCACAATGCATGACAGGAAGCAACGGCAATCTATATATTAGAAGTCTGAGAAGTTGAGACACGCATACCAATCCAACCATCTAAATCTTGTGGGTTTCTTGTTGGGTTTTTTTTTTATATCATTTGTCTTTGAATAATATTTTGCAGTTAGTATCTTTAATCAGGCAAGAGTAGCTATTTAAGAAAAAGCTCTACCAAGTGTTAAATAAATACATCATTTTGCTGCTTCTGCAGTCACAGTGATTGAGATCATCACTAGTAAATTTTACTAGAATGGGCAGAGCTGTTTCAGCTATCAGGTTCCCTAGTTATAGGAGAAAATGCATAGTACAAGTGAGGAAGGGATGATTGTTGACTTTCAACAGTGTTGTGCTTTTTTCTGTCGTTGTTGTTGTTTTTAAAAGTCTTGATTAGTGCCAGATGTGCATGCATCAGTTAAAAAAAACAAGCAGACTGTATCTGTTTATTGGGGCTTTTAAACCATCGATCTATCTACTTACCTACCTACCTACCTATCTATGGTTTCATTGCAAGCCTTGGTTAAGAAAGGTTTTGAAAGATCCTCATGAGAAAAGCAAAGACTTTAACTAGGAACTACTAAGCCAGAAGAAACTGAGAGCAAAAATCATGTAGAGTATAGAATCACTCCTGAAGTGAGGCCTCAAAATAAGATTTTGAAAAGGACCCGAGTTTTGTATGGAAAGAAATGTGCAGGAACTCCTCAGGAAGTTACCTTTAGCCCTTTTGCATTCATTAGTTCTACAGAACTGAAGCTAGATGCTTTGTTCCTGCTGGTTTTAACTGGTCCACAGGAGTACTGGATCATGGAATGTCAGACACTGACTGAGTCTCACTAATGTAGTGGGGGTGCTAAGACCTCACTGTGCCCCAGAAGTGGCCAGCTGCTGACCCGGCTCCTTGGTGGGGGGTGTAGGGTTGCCAGATGGTTAATCAAAAATACCAAACACACCCCTCCCCCGCAAAAAAAAAAAAACACTGAGGAAAAAATTCTGTTGAGAAAAAAAAAGGGGGGAGACCAAAGTTGCTGAGGAGGGGGAAAAAGGACCCTGAGACTTGTTAAGCAAAAATAAATAAATAAATAAATATATATATATATTTTTAAACAGCATGGCCCCTTTAAGAAATGTTTTTGAGGCTTTTTGGCTCTAACAGGCTGCCGGCGGCCGTCTGTGTCATGTCCTCCTGCTCTGGGCCAGACAGCTCCCCTACGGAACCAGGTAAGCACCTGGGATTTTTGCCTCCTGGTCAGGAAAAAGAATCAGAAAATACTGGACATTTTAGGTTTCTGGTATTTTCTGAACTTTTTTATCAGACAGGAGGCAAAAATACTGGACTGTCCGTGTCAATACCGGACACCTGGCAACCCTAGCGGGGTGGGAAAAGCACACAAGTCTTTGTGCACTGCCCCTGTCTTGAGCACTAGTTCTGTAATCCCATTCCCTGGGAACCTGCTGCTGGCTGCTTCTGGGGTGCAGCATGATCTGCAGTGCTAGGACAGGCACAAAGCCTGCCTTATCCGCACTGTCTACTGGGAGCCACTTGAGGTTAGCCCCTCCTGTCCCAGCCCTGAGGGCTCCTCCCTCAAGCTGAAACCCCATTCCACCATGGAGCCAATACTTTAGTCAAATTATGTTGAGTCGTGAGCATCAACAATTTTCTTCAACTGAGTCATGAGAAAGGAAGTTTGAAAACCATTGAACTAGCCCAGCAGTTCCCAACCCACAGACCGCTGGCTGCTGGGCCACAGCATTGGCTGGTTTCCTGCTACAGGGGGAGAGAAAGCCCCAAGCCTTGGTCCACAATCTGGTTCATGAGGAAGAAGCGCTGCCCTTAGGGTTGCCAGGTGTCCAGTACTAAACCAGACAGCCAGGTATTTGGGCCTTCTGTCTGGTAAAAAACTTCAGAAAATATCAGACATGTGAAATGCCCGGTATGTTCTGTTTTTTCTGGCTCAGGCATCTGCTGAAACATACGCAGCTCAGGCTGGCTGGAGGGAGGTTGGAGTGTCCTGAGAAGACTTCAAAATGGTCACCTTAAAAGAGAAATGCCTGCTCTTAAAAGGGCAAATTGTGGTTGGTTTTTTTTTGGTCAGTGTGACGGGGTGCAAGTGTTCTGGGGGGGCCTCAGAACCCGCTGCAACCTGGTATGCCCGGCGGGAGATGCGCCAGACCCGTTGTGCTGCCTTCTCAGAGGTTGCGGTGCAGCTGGGAGGAGGCAGGGTTGAATGAGGGCACAGTGGCCCACCCTACGTAGAAGGTGGGGTGGCCCACGCCGACGGTGCCCCACACTAAGCAAGGGGCAGTGTCAGAGATGGCGGAAGGATGAAAAGCATACCGGAACTCAAGAGCAGGGGGGAGAGCAGACTGGAGATCGGGACGCCCCAGTCCGAGGAGTACCGAGGACGGACCCATAGCCCCAGTATGGCCATAAGTGAGGATCAGGAGAGATAGGAAGTGGCCCAGGGCAGGGCTATGCTAAAGCCCGTGAGCTGGCGAGTTGAGGGAAGGATCCTCCACCAGCCAGGCAGGGACTGCACTGTCCTTAGGGCCCTGGGCTTGGTCAGAGTCTGGGAACAGGCGACGGAGTCTGAGGAAACATCAGGCACGGAGGGACGGTGAGCGGCAGGCCCCCGCTTCGAGGTATGCAGAGATCGCTTATATCGGGTTACAGGGGACCCCGACGGGCAGGAGGAAATATGGCAGCTCTTGGTCCTGGGCCGGTATCACAGGAAGGTGCTAGAGTTGGCCCACACCAACCCCTGGGCGGGCCACCAGGCGAGTGAGAAGACACTCCAACGCGTGAGGCAGAGGTTCTGTTGGCCAGGGATACACTGTGAGGTCAAGGAGGTCTGCGACTCATGTCCCAAATGCCAGAGAGACGGCCCTAAAAACATGCCAAAGGCCTCCTTGATCCTCCTCCCAGTGATAGATGTCCCCTTTGACAGGGTGGCCCTGGACTTAGTCAGCTCCCTGGAACGGACAAGGTCCGGCCATCAGTATATCCTATTCCTGAAAGATTATGCGACTCAGTACCCAGAAGTGGGGCCACTCAGAAGCACCACAAGCCCCTACTCTCACAGCCGAACTAGTAAAGATATTTTTGCATGTAAGGATCCCGCGCGAGATCCTAACCAATCAGGGCACGAACGTAACATCCCGATTAATGGCAGAACTCTGCCAACTGTTACAAGTCACAACCCTAAAGACATTAGTCTATCATCCACAAACAGATGGTCTCATGGAACGATTTCATAAGACCCTCAAAAGCACGTTACGCCGGTTCGTAGAGGAGGACCCACGGGACCGGGATAGGCTATTGCCTGCCTTATTGTTCACAGTTCGGGAGGTCCCCCAATTAGCCACTGAGTTCTCACCTTTTGAACTATTGTACGGGTGACAACCCTGAGGTATACTGGACGTAGTCAAAGAAACTTGGGAGAAACAGGCATCCCAAGTCCAGGGATCTATCCAGTATATACTTCAATTGTGGGAAAGACTGAAAGCCCTGGGCGAATTCGCCAAAGCAAATCTACTTATGGTCCAAGACAGTCTCAGTACTACAATAGAGGCAGTAGGCTAAGGGTTTTCGAACCAGGAGACAGGGTACTCCTTCTGCTGCCCACCCAAGACTCCAAGTTAATGGCTAAGTGGCAGAGACCATTCGAGGTGGTCCGGCATGTGGGTGAGGTTGATTATGAGGTGCGTCTGCCCAGGAAACAGCCAACACCACAGATATACCATGTCAACCTCTTGAAAAAAACTGAAGGTCTGCAAGGGGCTATTAATTAATCCCTTCCCCCTGGAACCCAAGCTGGGGCCATGGGGAGGGGAAAGGGATAACCCTTTAACCCTGCAGGTAGGGAGAGACTTGACCGTCGAGCAACAAGGCCAACTACAGCGAGTACTGCAGGATTTCTCGCAAGTCCTGTCTGCGAGACATCCAGGCCAAACAACTCTAACATACCACCATGTGGCTACTATGCCAGGGAAGAAGGTACGTGACCTGGTATGGCCCCTCCCCAAGATGATGTGGAGTACAGTTTGGGAGGAATTACAGAGAATACTGCAATGGGGAGTAGTGGAGGAGTCCCGTAGCAAGTGGAGGAACCCCACAGTGTTGGTACCAATTCCCAAGGGGTCTACACGTTTTTGCATAGACTTCCGCAAAGTAAATGCCATCTCTCGTTCTGATGCATATCCAATGCCTCGAGTAGATGAACTATTAGAACAATTAGGAGGAGCACAATATATATCTACTATTGACTTGACCAATGGCTACTGGCAGATTCCCCTGACGTCAGCCTCAAAGGTAAAGACAGCCTTTTCCACCTCGTTTTGGCTGTACCAATTTATAAGAATGTCTTTTGGGCTTCATGGGACAACCACAACATTTCAGCTCCTTATGGATAAAATATTACAAAAGCACGACCAATATGCCGTGGCTTATATAGATGACATTGTGGTGTACAGTGAGTCATGGGCTGACCACCTTCAACGGCTGACAGCAGTCTTAACATCTCTGAAGGAGGTGGGGTTCACGGCCAACCCCACCAAGTGCCCTTTTGGGGAATGAGAGGTGTCTTACTTGGGCTACACCGTGGGGCTGGGTAAGTTGCAACTGCTGGTGGACAAAGTAGGTGCCCTTAGAGACGACCCGCACCCATCAACCAAAAGACAGTTGTGTCAGTTCTTGGGGCTGGTGGGTTACTACAGAAGGTTTGTCCCCCACTTCACAATGATAGCCACACCATTAACAAAAAACACACAACCTAAGAAAGTGGGGTGAACTAGGGAGGCCGAACAGGCATTCTGAGCATTAAAGGAACAACTGACCAGCACCCCGGTGTTGAGTCAACCAGACTTTACAAGGCCGTTTATATTATAAACAGATGTGTCAGAAATCAGCCTACGGGTGGAGTTATCCCAGGAAAAGGGCGGGGAGAAACACCCTGTCCTTTATTTAAGTCGGAAGCTTCTCCCGCGTGAAGTAAAATACTCCACAATCGAGAAGGAAACCTTAGCCATGAAATGCGCTGTCAATGTGTTATGATACTACCTTGTAGGGAATAATTTCCAACTGATTATGGCTCGTGCCCCCCTCTGCTGGATCCAATTGATGAAGGATACGAACACCCGCGCGATGCGGTGGTACCTCTCCCTACAACCCTAACATTTTGAAGTGGCACACAGACCGGGCCAGAAGCATAACAATGCCAACTTTTTCTCCAGGACGCCCCTGGATGAGGAGAACAAATCACCAGCAGTAAGACCGGACTTACGGGGGGGTGACGGGGCGCCGGTTTTCTGGGGGGCCTCGGAACCCGCTGCAACTCGGTACGCCTGGCGGGAGATAAGCCAGACCCATTGTGCTGCCTGCTCGGTGACTGTGGTTCAGCTGGGAGGAGGCAGGATTGAATGAGGGCAGGGCCGCCCACGCTGATGGCTTGAAATTTCAGACTTGTGATCCTCATTGAGGACATTGTTTTCTTTCACATCATCCTGCAAGATGTTAACATGCATGCACATTGCTCCAACCCACCCACCCCTACCATCAGCGGAAGTCCTGCGTTTGAAGAGCTCACAAGATTCAGTCCCAGTCACATGTCCAAATCAGCAGACTACTTCCTTGAGAGATTTTCCATCTGGATGCTAACAGATTTTTTTCTCGAGTAGGAAGAGAAGAAAAAGATTGTTTAAAAAAATTCTCATGGATAAATCTCCAGGCTACCTCAGCTCACATACTTTTATTTTTTAACATCATAAATATAGTAGCCCAGTGTCTGTGCACCTGTAATGCTGACGTACACGGCCCTGCCCGTGTACGTCAGTGCCCCGCCCCCCCTTTCCCTTCCGCTGTGGCGATCTGCGCTACTCAGCTGGGCCCCGGTGGGGGAGCAAGCAGCGGCAAGCGGCCGTTTGGGGTCCGCGCTCCCCATGGATGGGGAGCACGGACCCCAAACAGACACTTGCTGATGCTTCCTCCCCTGCTGGGGCCCAGCTGAGGGGCGCAACACTCCGCGCCATGGCGGGAGGGAAAGGGGGGGCGATGACGTACATGGCCACGCCCCCTGGCCATGTACATCAGCGCCCCGCTCCCCTTCCCCTCTGGCCGGGGCCCAGCTGAGCGGCACAGTGCGAGTGCCGCTCAGCTACGCCCCGGCGGGGGAGCAAGCAGCAGCAAGCAGCCATTTGGGGTCCGCACTCCACATCCATGGGGAGCGCGGACCCCAAACAGCCGCTTGCCGCCACTTGCTCCCTTGCCGGGGCCCAGCTGAGTGGCACAGAGCGCCACAGCGGAAGGGGAAGGGGAAGGGGGCAGGGAGAGATGGAGGGGAGAGAGAGGAAGGAGGACGAGGAGAAGAGAAAGGGAGAGTGAGAGGCAGGAGGAGGAGGAGAAGAGAAAGAGACGGAGAGAGAGGCAGGAGGCGGAGGAGAGCTGGGGGGGGGAGGCAGTAGGAGGAGAGAGAGAGAGAGACACGGAGCGAGAAAGCTCAGGAGAGAAGACCTGAAAATCCCGTCTTATGACAGGCTAATTGGCTAGTTTTCCAATATTTGCCTAAAATTACATGCATTGTCATCATTAACATTTAGAATATTAAACCAAAGTACATCCATTCCCTGACTTACGAACAGGTTATGTTCCAAATAGCTGGTTGTAACTCTATTTGTTTGTAAGTTGGAAATGCCCCATATGAAGCACTCGAAGCGTAACCAAGCACCAACAACACAGCAATCAACAACGAAAAATAGAAACACATGAAAAAAAACAACACTACTGCAACAACAGCAAACTTTCTTTAACAAACATGAACATGAAATACAAAACACAATGCAATAATTTAAATACAGTAATGTGAATTGAATTAACTGGATGAGGAATTGGAGGAGTAAAAAACTACAGTAAGAACATCATCAACAGATTCTATTTCAGCAGTTCCTTTGCTGAAAGGCATTGGTTCAGTATGGGAGGCAGCACTGCTGGGGGCTTTCTTTAAAAAAAATATCCATTTTGGACTGGACAATTTGTTTTTTCTTCTCATTATAAATTTCCTTATAGAAAGCCAGGCCATCCTGAATTAAACGATCCACCTTTGAGAATCTCACAACATTAGGGTCCATTTTTTCAAACATATGCATTCCTTCATTTATTTTGCTGAAAGCTGCAGCCATTTCTTTCATCACAAAGTTTTTGGGGGCTGCTGCTGCTTCTTCTTCTTGGGCTGTTTGTCTCTCTTCCTCTGCTACCCTCTCCGCCTCGAGCTGCATTAAATCTTCACTGCTCAGCTCCTCCCCAACATCCTCAACCAGTTGGTGTATGTCTTCATTATCCATTTCCAGATCCACTTCTTTCGTGAGCTGTACAATGTTATTAGAAATGTCTTCCAGTGCCTTTTCTTTTTCAAAGCCTTCGAAATAGTTTACAAATCTTTTTAGGATTTTCTTCCATATGCCATTCATACATTGGGGAGTGACTTCTTCCCACCCTGCAACAATGCTCCTTATGCAATGCAGACTGTTGTAGGCCTTCCAAAATTCACGTAATGTTTGCCGTTTTCACATTCTGTGGCAGCTACTGCCTTTGCAAATGTGTTGCGAAGATAATATGCTTTGAAAGCAACTATGGCCCCCTGGTCCATGGGTTGGAGAACAGATGTGGTGTTGGTAGGCAGAAACAACACTTTAATGTCGGAATATAAGTCATTTAGGTATTGAGGGTGACCTGGAGCATTATCCAAAATAAGCAAAATTTGGAAAGGAATTCCTTTCTTCAGAAAATATGACTTGACTTCAGGGATGAAGAAGTTCATGAACCAATCTTCAAAAAGTGCAAGCATCATCCAGGCTTTCTTATTTGCGTGATAATGGACTGGTAAAGTAGCCTTGCTGATATTCTTGAAGGCTCTACGGTTTTCAGAACAATAAATCAAGAGGGGTTTCAATTTATACCCAGAAACGTTGCCTCCTAACAAGACAGTTAGATGATCTTTGAAAGCCTTATAACCAGGCATAGTTTTTGCTTCTTTATGTATGTAGGTACGTTCAGGCATTTTCTTCCAAAAGAGACCTGTCTCATCAATATTAAAGATTTGTTCTGGAAAATAATTTCCTTCTTTTATCAGCTTATCCAATTCTTCTATGAAAGGTTCTGCCGGTTTCGAATCAGCACTGGCTGCCTCCCCACTTAATTTCACATTATGAAGGTTTGCACGCATCTTGAAATGGCTGAACCAACCGTGACTGGCAGTGAAAGTTTGGTCATAGCCATACCCCTCCTTTTTCTTTAAGTCTTCAAAAAGGCTACGAGCCTTAGTTTGTATCGTCATGAGACTTAATGGCGTGCGTTTTTCAATTTGATCTTCCATCCAAAGCACTAAGAGTTTTTCCATTTCCAAGATGGGACCTGCTTGTTGCTTTGTTAGAATTTTTGATTTCATAGGAGCAGATCTTTTCACTGCTTCCCGAATGCGATCGCTATCCTTTATAATGGTGCTGATAGTGGATTTTGATAGCCCTAACTTACACAACATGAAGGACATTATTTGACCCCCCTTTATATTGTCTCACTATCGCTATTTTCTGTTCCAAATCAATAGTTTTCTCTTTCTTTTCTCACCACCCTTATCACCCTCCTTATCTCTAGCCCTTTTTCTTTTACTTGACATGATGGCCACAAGCAAACACCAAAAACCCTGTGAGGGAATGAAACATAAATACGCTGCCTGACCGCAGACATGCAAACACAACGTGCTGCCGCAAGGTTGGTCGTAAGTGCAGATGGTCGTAAGTCGTGGTGGTCGTAAGTCAGGGAATGGATGTATATAATTTAAAATCAGATATCTTAAGTGTACAACAGATAAATTGGATTTTTTGCCAGGTTACGTAAGAACATAAGAATGGCTATACTGGGTCAGTTCCCTCTAGCCCAGTATCCTGTCTTCTGACAGTGGCCAATGCCAGATGCCCCAGAGGGAGTGAACAGAAATAGGAATCTTCAAGCAATCCCTCTCCTGTCACCCATTCCGAGCCTCTGACAGAGGTTAGGGACACCATTTCTACCCATCCTGGCTAATAGCTATTGATAGACCTATCTTCCATGAAGTTATCAAAGCACAGTCCCTAATTTTGCCCAGTGTCATTTCTTTATGTATTTCTGTGTACTTTCTTTAGGTCACACAACTGACTGAATTCATACATGCAATGGACAAATGCATGTAATTTATGTGAACACATTTGGGTCTGCTATCCACTGATATTGTTGTTTCAATGATTCATCAAAATGAAGGAAAAAGATAATGTTTTCTAGAAAAACATATTGAATGTGAAATATTTTCTTGTTTTATATTCAAAGGCTAACTCAAAATCAAAAACATTAAAGTGAGTCAATTAATCTACACTCATCTACACCTACTGAGAGTCTGGCTCATATTTTAAAAATATTTTCATATTCTAATAATGTAAATATTCCAACTTTACAAATGTCTAAAATAAGAAGAGCAATGTGCAAAACTGATTATGGCTAAACATAATTAAACTTGCAGAAATCCAATACACTCAATATATCTAAGCAAAAATTAGAAGTTATTTTTAAGAGGCAGGATCTTTGAACCATACTGTTTCTTCTGATACTGTTTCTGTTGAGGAAAACCATTTGATGAATATTATTTTGTTCTCTCTCACAAATATCTTTTAGGGCTATTTATTAATTACAATTAACTCATGCCAATTAACTCAAAATTTAATTGTGATTAATCTCACTTTTAACTGCTGTTAAACAACAGAATCCCAATTGAAAATGTTGGATGTTTTTCTATATTCTCAAATATACTGATGTCAATTACAATAGAGAATGCAAAGTACTCACTTTATATTATTATTTATATTACAAATATTTGCACTGTAAAAAATAAAAATAATGGTATTTTTCAATTCACCTCATGCAAGTACTGTAATATAATCTCTATCATAAAAGTGCAATTTCCAAATGTAGTGCATTTTTTTTTTTTACATAACTGCACTTAAAACAGTGTAAGAACTTTAGAACCTATGGACATGTCTACACAGAAGGGCAAAAGTCAAATTAAGCTATGCAAACTGAGTTACATCAATTGCATAGCTTAAGTCAAAATAGCTTAATCCGCCATTTGGCGCTGTCTAGACTGCAGAAAGTCAAAGGAAGAACATTCCTCCTTCGACTTCCTTACTCCTTGTGAAATGAGGATTACAGAAAATCTGAGAGTTGAGGCATGGAACATACTTTCAGATGTCTAACAAGGGCAATACTACAAGGCGGAAACTACAGAACACAAAAACATTTTTAAAAATGATCAACCGTCTGCTAGTAGCATCTGATTCAGATGATAAAACGAATTTGCATTAGTCTGCACTGTTTTGGATTGTTATCGAGCAGAACCCATCATCAACTTGAACATACGTCCTTTGGAAAGGTGGTCAAAGTATGAAGGGACACATGAATCTTTACCTCATCTGACATGTAAATATCTTGAGACACTGGCTGAACAAGAAGTAGGACTGAGTGGACTTATAGGCTCTAAAGCTTTACACTGGTTTGCTTTTGAATGCAGGGTTTTTCTCTGCATAATTCTACATTTGTAAGTTTAACTTTCATGATGAAAAGATTTCACTACAGTACTTATAATGGGGGAATTTAAAAATACTATTTCTTTTGTTTCTTTTTTACACTGCAAATATTTATTTGTAAATGAAAATAAATATAAAGTGAGCATTGTACACTTTGTATTCTGTGTTGCAAATATTTAAACATGTAGAAAACATATTTAAACATGTAGAAAACATTCAAACAGGTTTAAATAAATGGCACTGCATTATTGTTTAATTGCATGATTCATCACGATTCATCATGATTAATTTAAAATCACCTGACATCCCTACATTTTTTAAACAATAAATGTCTTTTAACTTTTACTGACAGTTATTTCCCATAGTCCCCCCTCCATTTATTTTAATTTCTTCTTATTTGTTCAGAACATCAATTACAAGTTTTTTTTCCAGAGCTTGTATACTTATACCTATACAGGCAAGAATATTAAAAAAAAAAATTGAGTTGGGCAGAAAGCTAAGGACCGTTTAAAATTTATTTCACATTTTAAGAATATAAAAACTGACACACACTAGTAAGAGCCCCTCAGTTAACTGTAAAACCTTGATCTTTTATCAGCTTAAATTATATGCTTCTGCTGAATTTGGAGGAAGTAGACAGGCTGTGAAACTGCTAAACTGATATCAATCAGCAAAGAAAATTAGAGTTACTGCTTCATTTTCCTTTTGAAGTATAAGCGGATAAAAAATGGATAGGTTAAAAAAATGCCATAGGGAGTTTTCTGACATTTAGGCCAAGATTTTAAAAACCGACTAGTGATTTTAGTCACCTAAGTTTTGGGATGTCCAATTTGAAATGTCTCAAAGGGGCCTTATTTCCACAGAATGATGTTCGGTACTTTATGAAAAATCAGATACCCTTGTGGTAGCTCAAGTCGAGCATCCAGAAATTGAGATAGCAAAAGTGACTAGTGATTTTGGGTGTCTTACTTACATAGTTCTGAGGTTTTCTATAATATCACTTGCAAAGTGGATTGTAAAGAATAATTGTTTACAGGAGCATGAACTATTGTAGCATTTTTAACACTAAAGGCAATAGGGCAAAATTCCTCGCCCCTTACCTTCTAAAATATATTTTAACAATGCAAGTTCCGTCAATGGAAATCTTTAGGAACATGCAAATATTTCCAAATGTTAAGTAAATCTTCTATCTGAACTTCATCTCACTAGTTTTTTGTCTTTGGGATACAGCTTCATACATTATTGAACCAAAAGAAATACAAGCACATTAAAAACTGCTTATGCCACACAAATGAACTATTGTGTTTGATGCACATCCCCTCACGAAGGACGTCTGATGAGCAGTCTAAGCCAAATCACAATTTAAGATCCTAATAGCTATCTGAACCAATGAACTGCTGAAGGATGAACTCTGTTTTGTGAAATGAAGATCCACATTAGTTCAGTGATTTGTAGATTTTCTCCTACTGAACAGTGCTGGCTAACGAACCGATGTCTTCATTTTGTATTGCAAATAAAAGGTAAGAGGTTTAAACGCATGCACAAATCAGTTTAATGCAGATTCCAGGAATAGGACAGGACAAAACTTCCCTGATTACAGTAATATGGCAAAATAAACTTGAAACGCTGTTAAATTTCATATATTCTCATTATTTTAAATTCTTTAGACAGTACCAGCTTTTCCTTGCAACAGACAGGTTAAGTAACTAAATACAATCATTCAGGAACACTATTTTAAAAATATTTCTGTGATCCTCAAAAGAACAAATCTTTCAAAAGTCTTATAAGAGTTAAATTTGCAAGAAAGCTGACGTAGGAGGCCAGGCAGGAACTATAAAATCATTTCCTGGTAACACTCAGATTTCCTTGTACCACTTCCTGCCGCAACATGTAAACATTTAACTTTGCTGTAGTTGTGTTCCATAATGTACTAATATGAAAAAATGAATATATGTATATTACAAGGCCAAAGAGTAAATCTGAAATTTTGCTGCATACATAGCAGCAGCAAATTAAAATGAGAATATAAAACTTTGATAGCTAGGGGGAAAAGGGCACAAAAAGATTGTCTGTCATTGGTTTTTAAGTGGGGGGAGGAAGGAGTGAGTGCATTCTGGAATCTGACAACATGTACACAGAACCACCCATTGCACTGTTTTTATCCCATCAGGCACTAGGAGCATAACCCAGAATGCAAAGGGGTGGCAGGGAGTGTGGAATAGCTACCCACAGTGCATCACTGTCAACATTGACAGTAGCCACGCTATTGGGGGGACACTGTATGAAACTCCTGAGCACAGGGGAGACATGCAACTTTGAATTCACAAAATTGGGTGCTAAAAAAAATTGACCTTAATCATTTCAATCTTATTTCATAGTGTACTGTACACAAGGCCAACTGAGCTGAGAGAGAAAGGAACAATTGAATTGGAGAATGGAAGAGGCAGCTGGAGAAGGGAAGAGACAAACTTTGGAATTGCCTAAGTTGTGATTTAACAGTTAAATCAACAAATTGGGTGTGTCTTATTTAGATTGGTGACACTGGCAACCAAGTCATCAATCTTTTTCAGTTATTTGATAAGAAAGGCAAGGTGGGTATTAATACTGCATCTTTAAAACAGGCTCCAACAATGCCACTGTTCCTCCAACGCATCCATGAATACCAGTTCTTCAAAGATAAAATTATCAGACTAAAAATAGCTTAGTAACAATGTGCTAGAGCCTATGCTATATTTACTTTTAAATAAAGTTTAAATGTGCAAACCAAGAAGAATCAAGTTCAACTTTTAAGTGACCTGTATGAGAGTCATTTTTTATAGTTTTAACCATTAAAATGCAACCAAGTCATAGGAGTGGAATTATTCCAATGTCTTACCATGCAACAGTCTCAAAGAGTACACTCCAGAGGAAAAAAGAACACACACACACACACACACACACACACACACACACACACACACACACACAAATAAATGGACAGAGGTCAGTCTGAGTTAAACTGAAGGGAAGTCAAGTTCATCTGCTATTGAAAAAAGAAAATAGCAGTAACAACAGTGGGAGGACTAGGTAACACCCTAGCTATAATTAAAGACAGGAAATCTGTTATACAACAGAATATGGCATTTAACTTGGGAGGGCATCAGCTAGATCTATCTGTTCTATCACATGTTACTTATAAAAGTTAGTATTCTTTGTATGTGAAAAATAGTGAGGGTGACAGGTTTATAGCGCATATGGAACATTTTTACTATAAATAACAAGCCACACCCAAGACAAAAGTAATCCTAATTACAAAGCATTTAAAAAGCTTTTTAAAAGTTTCCTGAGATAGATGCATGAAATATCTGTTGAAGAGAACATTGTACCCCCAAAATATATATACAATATACCAAGACAGCCCTCTTAAAGGAACAGAATATTTTTTTCATTACGAACAGAACTAAAAGAAAAATATTATATCAAGTAACTGAGTATCAATAAACAAGAGGTTATCCCTATGTTTGCTTAAACAGTAAACGGTAAGATGGCAAAATCTGCCGATGATACAAAACTACTCAAGATAGTTCAGTTCAAAACAGACTATGACGAGTTACAAAGAGATCTCACAACTGTGTGACTGGGAACAAAATAGCAGATGAAATGTAACAGTGATAACTGCAAAGTAATGCACATTGAAAAACAATCTCAACTATACATATAAAATGTTGGTGTCTAAATTAGCTGTTACCACTCAAGAAAAAGAACTTGGCATTACTGTGGATAGTTCTCTGAAAACCTCCACTCAATGTGCGGTGCCAGTCAAAAAAGCAAATTGAATGCTGGAAATCATTAGGAAAGGGAGATAATAAGACAGAAAATGTCATATATTTTTAATATAAATCCATGTTGTATCCTCAGCTTGAATACTGTGTGCAGATCTAGTAATCTCATGTCAAAAATGTATTGGAACTGGAAAAGGTACAGAAAATGGAAACAAAAATTATTGGGAACATGGAGGAGAAATTAATAAGACTGTGACTTTTCAGCTCGGCAAAGAAATTACTAAAGGGGAGATATGCTAGAGGTATATAAAATCATGATTGGTGTGGAGGAAATAAATAAATAAGTGTTACTTATTCCTTCTGATAACACAAGAACTTACGGTCACCAAATGAAATTAATAGTCAGCAGTTTTAAAACAAACAAAAGGAAGTATATCTTCACATAACATGAAGTCAATTTGTGGAATCCTTCACCAGAGGATGTTGTGAAGGCCAAGAATATAACCTGGTTCAAAAAAAACCAAACAAACTGGATAAATTTATGAATGATAAATCCATCAATGGCTATTAGCGAGTAATGCCAATATTTAAAAAGGGCTCTAGAGGCGATCCCAGCAATTACAGACCAGTAAGTTTAACGTCAGTACCGGGCAAATTAGTTGAAACAATAGTAAAGAATAAAATTGTCAGAAACATAGAAGAACATAATTTGTTGGGAAAAAGTCAACATGGTTTCAGTAAAGGGAAATCATGTCTTACTAATCTATTAGAGTTCTTTGAAGGGGTCAACAAACATGTGGACAAGGGGAATCCAGTAGATATAGTGTACTTAAGATTTCCAGAAAGCCTTTGACAAGGTGTGACGTAGTGGGGGTAACTGGCTGGGGCTGTGGGCGACCTCTGCTGTCTGTAGCACGACCCAGCAGGACAGGGGATGAGTCATTATGCAAAGGGGGCTCCACACCTGTCTGACCAGCTACCCCTCAAGGAGAGAATCAAAGGAAGGTGGAATGCCGCCCTGGCTGGGGGGCAGGGCTGGAAGAGGGTTAGTTAGTTTCTGTCTGGGAGCATGGAGAAGACAGCCTAGGGAAGGAGCTGGGGAGTGGGCTGGGATTATAGGGCCCAGCCACCCCCCATCTCAAAGGGGGGCACTGAGGCCTCTTAGCTGTAGTTTCTGTAACCAGATGACAGATGCTGTGCTGTATCCTGGAGAAGTAATAAACTCCCTCTATTCTATTGGCTGGTGGAGTCTGTTCGTGCCATTTCGGGGGTGCAGGAAACGGGAAAACCCCAACGCGCCGTCACACAAGGTCTCTCACCAAAGGCTCTTACATAAATTAAGTTATCATGGGATAAGAGAGAAGATCCTTTCATGGACTTAGAACTGGTTAATAGGCAGGAAACAAAGGGTAGGAATAAATGGTAAATTTTCAGAATGGAGAGGGGTAACTAGTGGTGTTCCCCAAGGGTCAGTCCTAGGACCAATCCTATTCAACATATTCATAAATGATCTGGAAAAAAGGGTAAACAGTGAGGTGGCAAAGTTTGCAGATGATACTAAACTGCTCAAGGTAGTTAAGACCAAAGCGGACTGTGAAGAACTTCAAAAAGATCTCACCAAACTAAGTGACTGGGCAACAAAATGGCAAATGAAATTTAATGTGGATAAATGTAAAGTAATGCATATTGGGAAAAATAACCTCAACTATACATATAATATGATAGAGGCTAATTTAGCTACAACTAATCAGGAAAGAGATCTTGGAATCATCATGGATAGTTCTCTGAAGACGTCCACGCAGTGTGCAGCGGCAGTCAAAAAAGCAAACAGGATGTTAGGAATCATTAAAAAAGGGATAGAGAATAAGACAGAGAATATCTTATTGCCCTTATATAAATCCATGGTACGCCCACATCTGGAATAGTGTGTACAGATGTGGTCTCCTCATCTCAAAAAAGATATACTGGCATTAGAAAAGGTTCAGAAAAGGGCAATTAAAATTATTAGGGGTTTAGAACGAGTCCCATATGAGGAGAGATTAAAGAGACTGGGACTTTTCAGCTTGGAAAAGAGGAGACTAAGGGGGGATATGATAGAGGTCTATAAAATCATGAGTGGTGTGGTGAAAGTGAATAAGGAAAAGTTATTTACTTGTTCCCATAATATAAGAACTAGGGGCCACCAAATGAAATTAATGGGCAGCAGGTTTAAAACAAATAAAAGGAAGTTCTTCTTCACACAGCGCATAGTCAATCGGTGGAACACCTTGCCTGAGGAGGCTGTAAAGGCTAGGAGTATAACAGGGTTTAAAAGAGAACTAGATAAATTCATGGAGGTTAAGTCCATTAATGGCTATAAGCCAGTATAGGTAAGGAATGGTGTCCCTGGCCTCTGTTTGTCAGAGAGTGGAGATGGAAAGCAGGAGAGAGATCACTTGATCATTATCTGTTCAATTCACTCCCTCTGGAGCACCTGGCATTGGCCACTGTCGGCAGACAGGGCACTGGGCTGGATGGACCTTTGGTCTGACCCAGTATGGCCATTCTTATGTTCTTATGGGCAGAGATGCAAAACCACACTCAGAAGTGTCCCTAGCCTCTGTTTGCCAGAAACTGGGATGGGGTTGCATCTCTTGATTACTTGTTCTGTTCTTTCACTCTGAAACATCTGGTATTAGCCATTGTTGGAAGACATAATACTGAAGTAAATGGTCCACTGGTTTGACTCAATATGGCCATTCTTATGTTCTTAACCTGAAAACAATATTCCTACTAGACTATGGAGTAAATTTGTGTGTTAAGGCTGAGGTAATGATTTGACATACTTAATTCTTAGATGCAATTTAAAAAAAATCCATAAACAAACATTGCCCAGCAGCATTCATTGATAATACAATAGACATCTCAGCATTGCAGAACTCTTTAAATGAACTATAATTGTTACTGATAACTGTGCCTTTCGGGTATCAAATTCATAATGAATGACGGTAAAACATAGGGTATAAAAATGATTATTTATCTTAATGGACCAAAGCTTTCACAAAAATTTTATGAAAGAGAAAAGGCTCCCACTGGTTGATTAATTTGAGACCTAAGCAGTAAATGTGTTTGTAAACAAACAATATTCTGTTCAGACTTTTAAAAAATATGCCAGCTGGAGATAATTATTAGTATCATACTTTGTTGGCACAGTGGGATTATTATGGTAAGTAAAATGTGTTGAAGCAACACGTCAGTTTGTAATAATAACTCCAATACTGTCTGTAATTTGCCATAGTGAACTGCTTTTTTTCCCATTCAGTGTATATATTAAAAAGTACAGCTAATCTAATATGTGTTTTGGAACTGTAATTGGAATTGACTCTGCTATCCCGTTGCGCAAATGCCACACAATGAATTTCTGATAGCATCTCCTCTCATTTGCCAACATAAACTTTGCTGTTCCTGGAGAAATTAGTCCAGTGACTAAATAACAATAAGACTTTTAGACTGTTCAGCAACAAAAACCAACAACAAATAATAAAAATTACAACTCCTTCCATAGATTAAGGTGGCAGACATCAAAACCAGTACTTTTCTAAATAAAAACTATGGGGAACCTATGGCCCACAGATGGGATCCCACCTACAGTTTGCCTTGATCTGGCCCGTGTCAAGGCTCTGGGCTTCCCCTGCTCAGCAATGGCACTCCTGCCTGCAACAAGTCTTCAAGCCTTAGTGACCCCCATGTGGTTGGAGCACAAGCCCTGGCTCCCCACTGCAGAGTGAAGCAGCAGGGAGACAGAGCAAAAGACCCTGCATGACTGGTTCCTCCTGGTGGTGAGAAGGAAGCAGTTCTGTGCATTGCCATTGTCTCCCCTCTTCCTCCGCCATGGGAGAATGGCAGTGCAAGTGGCCTGCAGGCTCCACCTCTGTTGCTCCCATTAGCCGGGAATTGGAATGGGAACAGCAGGAGGTGATGTCTGCAAGCATAGGGTGCTCTCTCCCAAACCCTCTCTTCCTCCTAGCCCCCCCACCTCAGCCTGCTTCTGCACCCTACCTTTCGCTTAGACCCTCCACTGCCAACCCCCTCCCGCATCCTACTTCTCACTCAGACCATGCACCCACCCCTCCAGCCTGCTCTTGCACCCTACCCCCTTCCCAGATCCTACTCTTGATCCTCAGCCCACTCCCTTGCAGCCCCCACCCGTACACTGAATCCCTCATTTTGGCCCCACCACAGAACCTTGGAGTATACCACAGAAGTCTATGAGCCCCAGATGTCCAGAAAAGTTAATCTAGACCCGGGGGAAGATCTGAGCCTCGGCGCCTACACTCTCTCATTCTCACCTTGTGTGAATGAATCAAGTGTCTCTTTTTTCTCCTGCTTCAACATCAGTGAAGGGTTTTTTGTTTGTTTGCTTGTTTTTTGCGCTTTTCACTTGTGTGGCCCTTAACTGATTTTTCTGTGCGTAAGTGGCTCCCGACCCAAAAAAAGGATCTATGTACCGCAATCACAACTCTAATCATCAGGTCCATAACCAGTCTTCCGTGTGAGGTAGATTTGTAACCATTGTCTCTATTAGGGTTATCTTGTAAACACATGCAAACCGTGACCCATTTGTTCTATATAAAGGGAAATTCAAGTTATCTGAAGTAAGGAAGAGAAAGCTGTTCTCTTTCCAAAACAGCCAAGTGCTCTGTTTCCTCAATTGCATATTACAGTTGTGATGCAGATAACTAGTACATATTGGTGGTAGAAAGCAAAAGGGTTTGTCTGGCTTCTTCTGTCAGGAGAGCAAAAAACCATGTAGATTCTGTTTCTGTCTGCTAGCAAAAATGAAAAACGATCCTCCAAGTCTCATTGAACTGTCCCTTTTTCCTCAACACTAAGGCTGTAAAAAAAAGTCATTTAAAGGGGCAACCATGTACCCACTAAAAATCTAAGATTTTAGTGGGTACGTGAATAGATTTTTAGGGGGTACATGGTTACACACGTTGTGGGCTCTGCAGTATAAAGCGAAGCTAATATAATGTATTGTATTGGAGCTATACTGCAGTGCCCAAAGTGAAGGCCACCTGACCCTGCCAACACCACTCCCTGGGGGACTTCGCTGCTGGCTCTGCAGCCAGCTCCCTGGGACTAGGCCAGCAGCCAGTCCTGCTCCTGGGGAGCCACAGTATGTAACCTGCAGTGGAGATGGGGGCCTGGCTGGCCGCACCAGGGTAAGGGGCTGCTCCAGCTGGCCAGAGCAGCCCCTGCCCACATTGTGAAAAAAGAAGCTATGTTCATAACTCAGGTTAGCTAACCAAGACTAAAATAGGAACAAAGCCCCGGAAATTCATCTTTTAATTTGAATTAACAGTTCAAGTTAAGATTTACAGGAGAACTGCTAATTATTAATTCTTCCACTATAGTTGTGTTGGTCAATGTCCCTGTGTAGACAAATCCTAAAGGATCGTTTGCTCCTAGAAAGACAGCATACTAAAACCATGCACACAAAATACACATATATACAAAAAAGAGTTACAGAAAATTTTCAATTGTATTAGTTCATATACAAAAAGTCTTGTTGATGCTTGCCATATTCAAATGCTCTTCCACGTAACAGTGGAATAACAGGTGCTTGTAATATTTGGAATAACCAGCATACAATTTTACTCCAATTTATCTCAAGTGACACCAATGTGATATTATTTGAATTTTGCCCCTATTAATAGTCTTATTCTTGTTTAGTCAAAGAGATAAAAATCATTAAGTGCAATCAAATGTTAAATTGCTATAGGAATCCAGGAGCATATGAAAGCTAGATGGCTGCTTTTTTGTTGATTAGTTCTTTTACTTAACTAACCTGTTAATCAGAGCTGAGGAAAACTTCTCTTTCTTACTTTTACCACGCTTAGACTTGTTTCATTATGGAAATGACTGAAGTCAGCCAACTTGCCCAAAATACATGTATACTTTTTGTAAATACTATTTGAGACACATGGAATTTATTCCATTTTGAATGCAAGCTACCTTCCCCTTCTCAGCCTCCCATCCTCTCTTTGAAATCAGTTTAGCAGAAAAATTGCTTATGCATCAAAAACTGACCTTAGGATGTTTAGCACATTTTTGTCAGGCATCTAATAAATTATACTGGCTATGCTCACAGGTGGCAGCATCTGCAGCTTGGTTAGTTAAACACTTTTGTAAAACTAAAAAGGAAATGAGAAAAAAAAGAAAACCCACATTGCAGTAAATTATCTCCAGTCTTCAGGTAAATAGACGCCAAACACATGACTATAAAGTATTTCAAGTTGAAATGTTAATTTAGATTTCATAACTCATATTTTATTTAATTTTAGCAGTGAGGTTTTTCAGCCAATTTGTGAGCTTAGGGATAGAAAGAGAGACAAACCAACATCATGTAATATTCCAGAGTTTTGTTTCAAATATGAAAAGGATTGTATTAGTTTTTTGTTGAACAGAATAGACATCTCAATCTCAATGATAAGCAGAGATGAAATGGTGGTCCTTTCCAATCATTCCCACAATCCCCATTGTTCCTCACTAACCAGGAAATTTTTTTTCCTTTGTCTTCTAATAACTTCTCCATAGCAAACATGTTTGTCACAATCTAGCTGAGATCCCCCATCTTGGGTATCAAACTGCTGTGAGGAATTCAACTGCTGACCCAAGCCACTGATGCCCAACTTCCTGCCCTTTGTGGCTCCCCACCACCTTGTCCTGCTGGGCCAGGAGTTCTGATCCCCCCTAGTCAAGGCACAAGATTGGTGTTACTGCTCCCTTTCAGAGTAACACAGACACTAAACCAAAAGGGACCAAAACCTCAAATAAATCCATCTTACTCTGTGTAAAACTTTTATACAGAGAAAGCTCCTTTTATCAATTAAAGAGAGATATGCACAGTGGTTTCTCCCACTCCTCGCCCCCACCCCAATCCCCCGGTAACAATTATTTACACTCAGATGATAATAAACATAACTTTCTATACTTAATAAAACACTTAAGTGATTGCAAATGACAACAGACAGGCCAAAGTAAGTTGCTAAGTTAAACTAAACAAAAGATGTCAGCTAATTCTAATATACTAAGAAATTTGTTAAATTGCAAATTCTTACCCTAACCAGTTCTTATTTTAGGTAAAATGCTTCAAGTCAGAGTTGATCTTTACTCTGGCCTGGATCTACAGTTTTTATTAGAATTCTTTTTTAGTCCTTTATTTTTCATGTTTCATGTGTATCCTCTTAGGATGGGCGAGGCAGTTTCCAAGGCCAACTGAAGACAAAAACGTGATTGCTTTACATTCCCATCAGTATGGGAAGCTTTTGTTCAGGCTCCCCATCTCCATGGAAAAGTACCAGATTCAAGATGGATTCCAGTACCAGGTGGCATGATCACATGTCTTTCTAGGACCAACAAGACCATTCACAAGCAGTTGTACTGAGTCATTAAGTTCCTAAAGTATCATTAATGGCCCTCATTGGCACATTTGGAATTAAAACTAGATTCACACTTCATGTATCTAATTTCACAGACAAGAATAATACATGACCAAAAATAGGATCCATACAATTAGCAACTTGTAACTTTAAAACGGTTACGTTTGCATTTTGCATAAAGTGTCTTTAAGCTATGCATAGCCATAAGCCAATTTTCAAAGAGCATCGGGGGTGGGGGCCTATGACACTCTCTTATGTCTATTACATGGCTACATACTCTCCCCACAGAGCAAGGTAAATTGTGATCTCTGATATGTATAAGCAGCAGCAGGGAACATTGGAAAGATTCCTTTCTGCAATACCAGATTTTCCAACTTTCACCAAAATACACAGGATTCAGTCCACTGATGCCTAGAACACTCTCTGGAATGTTGGAACAGACTGGGTGCAAACAGTGTTTCAAAATTATTGCATTATAGTCCAGACAAAAAAGAGTCATTTGATTGTATGTAAGGCCCCTGCTGCTCTTAGCCACTTAACACACACAGCATCACCGAATTTAGTAGCACTCTATGACTGTTTTAGTCATGGAACTTCCCATTAAGAATGAAAAATATGAAGATTTGCTGATCTTTATATATAAAGGGCTCAACTGATTGCTATCAGCATGGGGAAAAAAGTTTCCCCTGATAAAACACATTAATGTTACTACAAAAAGTGAAGAGGAGTTTCCCTTGGTTAGTATTTAATATCCGGGCCCTGCTTATCTCACTTTGAGGTTTGTGTTGGTGTATGCTGATTGATGCTTTCAACAGATCCATTTTCTCAGCACATTTTAAACTAGCAAATTTACTGTCAAATGAAGATTGGGAAGTGAGCACAATATTTTCATTTCATGTCTTTGCCACTTTTGGCTTTGGGGCTGTTGAAATAATCTTAGATATTATACCATCCAGAAACAGCATTCAATTTTTCAACAAATCATCAACAATGAACAAATGTCAAGAGCTCCTCAAAGATTTGTGTGTTATACCCAAGGATGAAATCACCAAACTCACTGTTCTGTCATCAACATTAATTCACTTCTTCCTTTTACCCAGTCAGAAATTTTAGTCTTGTTTGAAAGGACATCAACCTTTTTTTTTTTCATTAATCATCTGTACCAAACCTTACTGACCTAAAATCAGCTTACTAGGCTTTTCAGACTTTTTATGTCCATCAAAACAAAGCTGATGCCAAAGAATTGCAAATACTGAAATAAACTTGGCTTTACTGTCCAGTGCTCACTTTTCTTTGCCTTTTTTCAGCATCCAGACAAGTCAGGTGAATTAATGCAGGTTCTTCCTCGACCACTTAAGGTATTTGGTCTAAAGGAACTAGTATCTGGTTCTGTAACTGTGCTTGCATCTGGATTTTGTGAAAATTTACCACCACAAAATGCTCAATTACTATGTTTCCAGTACTAAAACATCCTTGGAATGTTCAAATATTATAGACAAAAATTTCCTAACTCAAAAAATGCTGAATCCAACAAAGGGCAACTCCACATTAGACCTCATCTTGACTGAAAAAGAAATGATCGCAAAACTAAAAACTAGTGGTAGTTTATGTATATCATGACTTGATCACATTTGTTATCTGCAAACAGAATAAAGTTCTTTCCAGTAGGCTACATCTACACTGGCCCCTTTTTCGGAAGGGGCATGCTAATTTTGAAAGTGGGAATAGGGAAATCCGTGGGGGATTTAAACATCCCCCGTGGATTTAAATAAACATGTCCGCCGCTTTTTTTCTGGCTTGGGGAAAAGCCGGGAAAAAAGCGTCTAGAGTGGCCCGATCCTCCGGAATAAAATCCTATTCCAGAGGATCTCTTATTCCCACTTCAAAGTAGGAATAAGAGATCCTCCGGAATAGGGCTTTATTCCGGAGAATCGGGCCAGTCTAGACGCTTTTTTTCCGGCTTTTCCCCAAGCCGGAAAAAAAGCGGTGGACATGTTTATTTAAATCCCCCGCGGATTTCCCTATTCCCACTTTCAAAATTAGCATGCCCCTTCCGAAAAAGGGGCCAGTGTAGACGTAGCCCTAATGTATATACTTGGCTCCTTAAAAGGGTCAGTTTCACAAAGGTGACAAGTGTGAGTCAAATCATCAGTGAGGAAAAACTGGAACAGAAAAAATGTGAATACAAATTGGAAATTGCTTAAGAGCACTTTACTGGATGCCCTATTATGTCCCAAAAGACACAATCTCACAGATTGAGAAAGGCCTTATTAGTTAAAAAAAAAACTGGCCTAGAGGGGTAATAAAGGCATTTGTATATGTATATTACATATAGATACACACAGATAAAAATATACAAGAAATGGAAAGTTGATAGTAATGAACATAAGTAAAATGTTAAGAATTGTAACAAAATTCTATTGTCAACAAAGTAAAAGAGAATGAGGAGTTTTTAAAAGTATTTAATGAAAAATCCTAACAACAATATTGGTCCATTACTAACTGGAGATGGTAGACTCATCAATAAAAATACTGAAAAGACAGAAGTAGAATCATAAGAATGGCCATACTGGATCAGACCAAAGGTCCATCTAGCCCAGTATCTGTCTGCTGACAGAGGCCAATAACAGATGCCCCCAAGGGGAGGGAGCAGAACAAGTAATCATCATGGTGATCCCCCTCCTGTCACCCATTTCCAGACAAACAGAAGCTAGGGACACTATTCCTACTCATCCTGGCTAATAGCCATTGATGGACCTAACCTCCATTAGTTTATCTAGCTCTTTTTTGACCCTGTTAAAGTCCTAGCCTTTTTGACCCAGTTAAAGTTCTAGTCTTCATCATATCCTCTGGCAAGAGGTTCCAGAGGTTGATTGTGCACTGAATGAAGAATTTTAAACCTGCTACCTATTAATTTCATTTGGTGACCCCTAGTTCTTATATTGTGGGAATAAGTAAATAACTTTTCCTTATTCACTTTTCCCACACCAGCCATGATTTTATAGACTTCTATCATATCCCCCCTTAGTCTCCTCTTTTCTAAGCTGAAAACTCCAAGTCTCATATAGGACCTGTTCCAAACCCCTAATCATTTTTTTTGCCCTTTTCTGAACCTTTTCCAATGCCCATTTTTTTTTAGATGAGGCGACCACATCTGCATGCAGTATTCAAGATGTGAGTGTACCATGGTTTTATACAGAGGCAATAAGATATTTTCTGTCTTATTCTCTATCCCTTTTATAATGATTCCTAACGTTCTATTTGCCTTTCTGACTGCCGCTGCACACTGAGTAGATGTTTTCAGAGAACTATCCACAATGACTCGAAGATCTCTCTCTTGAGTAGTTGTAGACATATTAGTTCCCATATTGTATATATAGTTAGGATTATTTTTTCCAATGTACACTACTTTATATTTATCAACATTAAATTTCATTTGCCATTTTGTTGCCCAATCACTTAGTTTGGTGAAATCTTTTTGAAGCTCTTCACAGTCTGCTTTGGTCTTAACTATCTTGAGCAGCTTGGTATCATCTGACCATTTTGCCACCTCACTATATACTCCTTTCTCTAGATCATTTATAAATAAGTTGAATAGGATTGGTCCCAGGATAGACTCTTGGAGGACCCCTCTAGTTATCTCTCTCCACTCTGAAAAAGCAAAGTTACTCACATCGGTGCAGTAACTGTGGTTCTTTGAGATGTGTTCCCCCATGGATGCTCCACTGTAGGTGCTGGGCTTGCCCCGGTGCCACAGAATGGAGATTTTTCCAGTAAGAGTACTTGGCCGGACCGCGTATGCACGGTGGTGTCTTGCGGCGTTTGCGCACTTTTGTGAGAGTACATGGTCTGGTCCCCGCCAGTTCCTCAAGGCCACCTCAGAATCTGGAACACATAAAAGGAGAAAGAGTCCAAAGCAGGGAGGAGGGTGAGTGGTGGAGCACCCATGGGGACACACGTCTCGAAGAATGACAGTTACTGCACCGAGGTGAGTAACTTTGCTTTCTTCTTCAAGTGATATCCCCATGGGTGCTCCACTGTAGATGACTGAGCAGCAGTACTTCACTAAGGAGGAAGGTGGGGAAAAAAATGGAGTCCCTATTTGTCTGAAGAGAGCACCGCTGATGCCATTACAGTATCTGAAAACCTCCTCTGATGTATAGCGTAATGTTTTACAAAAGTGTCATGCGAGGACCAGGTGGATGCTCTGCATATGTCTTTAAGGGAAACACCCTTGAGGAAAGCTGTTGAAGCTGCCATTGCTCTCATGGAATTGGCTCGAGGTTGTGTCAGAAGCAGTATACGCTTGGATGCGTAGACCTCAGTTACACACGTGATTATGAGTTTTGAGATGCGCCGAGATGATATTGGGTGTCCTTTCGATATCTTGGCCAGACACAAAATCAAGTCAGTCAGTTTTTCTGAAAGGTCTCGTGCATTCCTCGTGATGTGCTGCGAGGGTTGCTGTTGGTGGAAGAGTACGCTGGTGTGACGGCGGGCTGGGGGTCCCCCGTCTCCTGCACCCCGAAATGGCACAAACAGACTGCACCAGCCGGTGGAATAGAGGAAGTTTATTGCCTCTCCAGGATACAGCACAGCACAGATGTAATCTGGTCACAGAGCGGGGCTAGGATGCCTCAGGCCCCCTGGAGATGGGGGAGACTGGGCCCCTAAGCTCCAGCCCCTTTCCCTAGGCTGTCTCCTCCATGTTCTCAGACAGCAACTAACTAACTCTCTTCCAGCCCTGCCCCCCAGCCAGGGCAGCATTCCACCTTCCTTTGTTCCTCTCCATGGGGGGTGTCTGGCCATACTGGTTTGCATAGTGACTCATCCTGTTTTGCTGGGTCCTGGTACCCACAGCAGCCAGTGGGGGTTACCCCAGAGCCAGCAGCATAGAAACCAGCCAGGTACCCCCACTACGTCACAGCTGGTAAGAAGGTTTGTGTGGTCTGTCCACTGGGAATGAGGACAGATTGTGGAGGGATCACTGATCTGTAAAGGTCACATTTCGTGTGATTGTATACTCATGCTAGCCAATACTGGAGACTGCGAAAATGTAGTCTGGCGAAGCTTACCACATAAGTTGTGGCAGCCATGTGACCCATGATCTTTAAATTAATGATTATCTGAACAGTTGGACTGCTCGATTGATTTGTATCATGTCTTGAATGGCCTGAAACCTCTGGAGGAGTAAGTATGCTCTGGCAGTGTTCGCATCTAACCGGGCACCGATGAATTCTAGCTCTTGAGTAGGGTGAAAAGTGGACTTTTGGTCGTTGATAAGAAGTCCGAGGGTGTGGAAGGTTCTCATCATGGTGTGGACCATATTGAGCACTTCAGTATGTCAGTGACTCTTCAGTAGGCAGTCGTCTATGTAAGGAAATATGATTATTCCTTCTCAACGGAGGTGTGCCGCGACTACCGCCAAGATTTTTTACAATACCCTGGGGGCAGATGGGAGGTCAAAGGGCAGGACTGTGTACTGTTAATGATCCATGCCGACTGTAAACCGTAGGAATCTTCTGTGTGCTGGATGGATTGACACATGAAAATACAAGTCCTGGAGGTCGAGGTCAGCAAACCAGTCATCACAATACAATGCAGGTATTTTAGCAGCAAGTGTCAGCATCTTGAATAATTGTTTTCATAGAAATCTGTTCAAACACTGGAGAGCTAATATTGCTCACCATCCTCCCGACTTTTTTGGAGTGAGAAAATAATGGGAATAGAAGCCCTTGCCCATGAACTCATCCGGGACTGGTTCTACTGCACCTAAGGAGAGCAGGTAGTTGACTTCGGTGCATAACAGGGCCTCGGTCTCATGAGATGGGTCCCTGAAGAGGGACAGGGTGGCGGGGGGGAGTAGTGAGGGGAATGGTGAGGAAGGGTATGGAATATCCAGACTGAACTATTTCCAACGCCCACTTGTCTGCAGTGATTGTGGCCCATTGGTGGTAAAAAGGCCTTAGGCATTGATAGAAGAGGTGGGTGTGGTGACTGCTACTGTTGTAGGAGACTGTCTGCGTGCCCCCGACCAAGACATCAAACCTGCTGTTTGTTGTTCAGTGGGATCTGCGTATGGTTGCCCAGGTTTCAACACCTCTAGGGTCTTTGGTGCAGATGTTGCTGATCTAAGATCCGTTGTTGTTGCTGCCACTGCTGCCTGACAGCTGGGTAATCGTAACACCATTGGTAAGTAGTATAATGACGTCTCCTGTATGGTGGGGTATACATACCCAATGTCTGAAGGGTTGTGCGAGAGTCTTTGGACGAATGTAACACTGTCTGTCTTTTTGGTGAATAATTTGTCTCTGTCGAATAGTAAATCTTCGACTTTATTTTGTAGGTCTTTTGGGACTTCTGCTGATTGGAGGTAGGATGCTCTCCTCATGACTACCGCCGTAGCCGTGGACTGGGCTACTGTATCCACCATATCCATTGCTATCTGGAGCTCCGTCCTCACCGACGTTTAGCCCTCCTGCCCAACTGATTTTAATATGGACCTTTTGGACTCTGGTAGATGGTCCAACAGTTGCTCCAGCTTTGTGAAAGTATCAAAAATGTGATTGGAGAGATGTGCAGTGTAATTGGCTATTCTGAATGTGAGCATTGAGGATGTGTAAACTTTTCTGTCCAATCAAGTCTTTGTGTGTCTTTGTCTGAAGAGGCATGCCGCATCCACCACTAAGGAGTTGGGCAGGGAATGGGTAAAGAGGAATTCCATGCCTTTAGGAGGTACAAAATACTTCTTGTCAGCTTTCTTGCTGGTCGATGGTACGAAAGCCAAAGTTTGCCAGATTTCTCCGGTGACCTGCAATATGGTGTCATCCAGGGGTATAGCTATGTTGGGGCTAGAGATTTTTGAGAAGACGATGCTGCTTGTCCTTTATTTCGTCCAACGGTATCTCCTGGCTTACCGCCACCCGTTTGAAGAGCTCTTGGAACTACAGAAGGTCGTCCAGCGGGGAAACATCTTCAGGGTGACGGCTTTGTCTGGAGAAGAATGATCAGTAGGGGACACTTCCGGTGGGTGCTCCTCGGTGATGGAAAGGTGGGTATCATCTGGCTCTGATGAAAGTTGTTGTGGAGATGCAGGTTGTCCCGTTGGGGTGGGAGAAGCTAGAGTTGGGGAATGTCTGGGAGATGTACAGTCACAGTATGACTTTCCATGAGATATGGATCTATAGTGGTACGAGTATCTATTAGGTGAATAATGGTGGTAACGGTCATCACAGTGGTAAAGTCTGTCAAGTGGAGAGCGCCTGTTAGAATAAGTAAGTTGGCCGTGCTCCAAATGGCGTATATGAGGAGAATGGGGAGAGCCGGAGCAGATTTACGACACTCTAGAGGAAGCAGGAGAAGCGGAGACATGTTGATGATGGTATTGACGGTGGTCCCTGTAGGCTGCTAAAAATGGGGAGGGCAGCTCCTGGTGTGGAGAGTATGATGAGCAGTGGCATCCCGCACTGTAAGATCTCGGGGAGCACGGTGCCGGTGGGGAAGGCGACAGTGCTGGTGAAAATACCGGTGATCGGGAACGACTCCAGTGTGGAGGAATACTCGGTGCTGAGATGTGTGATTCAGTGCCACCCGTATGCGGACTTGGCGCCGCTGGTGCCAACTCCCGCTCTGAAACAGTGGTGGGCACCAGTGCCAAAGTCACCACCGCTGATGCCGATGATGACCTCCGCATGGAGGAGTTCTTCGGTGCTGGGAGTTTAGTAGCGGGCGGTGCCCAGGCAACCCTCAGTGCTGCTGTTGGTGCCGCTTCTCCCGGTCTTTTGGCTTTCGGTGCTGCAGAGCTCTTTAGACACAAATTAGTGATGCCGGAGGTACTGGTCTTATCTCCCGTGCTAACTCTGCCGAGCAAGGTGGCCGGTAAAGACCTGGCCGGTGATGCCCGCGATCTTTTGGGCAAAATAGCTGTAGGAGATGAAGTCCTACATTTTGGGGACTGATCTGCTGAGGCTGACTCCTAGTGCGTCAGCTGGAGGGCTTTATCAAACAAAATCATCCATAGCCTCATTTCCCTGTCCCGTTGGGCCCTTACTGTCAATTCTGTGCAGTGTGGGCACTTCTGTGGGACATGAGCGTCCCTGAGGCAGTGATACAAGAGGAATGCCCGTCAGAGGTAGGCATCGCCTCACAGCAAGTGTCGCACTTCTTAAAGCTGGCTGGAGATGGCATTTCTAATCTTTAAGAGGAAAAGATTCAATAATTTTTTTGATTGAACCTGACA
This sequence comes from Pelodiscus sinensis, assembly GCF_052426305.1. Lineage (NCBI taxonomy): Eukaryota > Metazoa > Chordata > Testudines > Trionychidae > Pelodiscus > Pelodiscus sinensis. The sequence goes on from NC_143062.1 coordinate 24,737,546, forward strand.
CCATCTCTATCTTATTGATATAACCGTGGTGAGCCCCGCTCACCAGCTGCATTGTCCGGTGATCTGCGCATGCACAGATCGTTCTGCGCATGCGCAGATCGCCCGAACCCGGCTCTTCTGGGTTGCAATCTACTCACCACGGGCAAGTAGATTGCATTATTTGTTGAGCCCTGGATATAACTCTGTACAACAGCACATAGGGGATCCTAGGAAAAAACGGATGTAGGAACGGGAGAGGAAAAACTTTGAGATTGTTTTTTTTGTTTGTTTGTTTTGTTTGAAAACTAGGAGGAATGATAGGAAGAAGTACAACCAGGAAGAATAGTAATTTTTAACAAGAACAATCTCACAATAAGGAAGGAAGTTGAGGAGACCAGTTCACTCTGTCTGCAGCCTGAGGCAGTTGAGAGGAACTGGCGGGGGCCGGACAACGCACTCACACAAAAGAGTGCAAATGCTGCAAGACATCACCGTGCTTGCATGGTCCGACTGAGTACTGCTACTGGAAAAATCTCCGTTCTGCAGCGCTGGGGCAGGCCCAGCACTGACAGAGGAGCACCCACGGGGACAGCATTCAAAGAAGAACTTAACATTTATTCCTACCCTTTGTTTCCTGTCTTTTAACCAGCTATCAGTTCATGAAAGGATCTTCCCTCTTATCCCATGACAACTTATAGAAATGTAGGAGTTGAAGAGACATTAAGAGGACATCAAGTTCAGCCTGCTGCACTAAGGCAGGACAAAATCAATTTAAGCCATCTCATCCAATCTTTTATTAAAAGCTTCCAATGATGCCTATTCCAGAGCTTAACTACCCTTATAGTTAGAAAGTTTTTCCTAATATCTAAACTAAATCTCCCTTACTAAAGATTAAGTCCATTACTTCTTATCCTTCCTTCAGTAGACATCAGAAAGAACCACTCACCATCATCTTTGTAACAGTCTTTACCATAAATGAAAACTTATCAGGTCCCCCATCAGTTCTTTTTTCTCAAGAGTAAACATGTTCAGGTTTTTTTTAACCTTTCTGAGTAGGCCAAATTTTCTAAACCTATCATTTTTGTTGCTCTCCTGTGGACTTTTTCCAATTTGTGCACATCTTACCTAAAACACGGTGGACACGCTACTCCAGCTGAGGCCTCATCAACGCTGAGTGAATGAGACAATCACCTCTATATCTTTCATACAACATTCTTGGTAAAAATATTAGCATAGAATACATTATTTTTCTGGGAACTAGCAAATAAAAAATAGCCAAACTGATCAAATACTGGACAGGTGGTAACCTTAGGTGGAATGCTGCTCCTTGGTTACTCAGACTTCACTTCCCTCAGGCACTTGCCAGTTCAAGTCCAAAGTGCTGACAAAGTCAGACTGACACCGTCTGTCATAAGTCCTCTTTCCCTGGCATATGTACACTCAAAGCAACATTGTTCTTTTTCCTTTCACACAGTGCCCCCTCCCCCCCAAGTTACTATAGCCAAGATGGCACCTGCATTCAAGCTCCTCCAAACTGCTATGGAGTCTTCTGTCATTTTGCCCCTTCAAGCTATTGATCCTCCAGGACTTACATGGGTGCCATCTGTTGGCTTATTACAATACTGTATTGAGTATCTGGTCACCATTAACCTTTTTAGTGAAGACTACAGCAAAGCAGGCATTAAATACCTCAGCCATCTTGATGTCATCACATACTAACTATCCTTCCCCGCTAAATAGAGGCCCTATATTTTAGACTTTTTCTTACTCCCAGTTTATTTAAAGATGTTAGTCTTATTGCCTTTTATGTTCCTTGCTAAGTGTAACTCATTTTGTGTGTTAGCCTTTCTGATTTTGTCCCTATGTGCTTTTACTGTTCTTCTGAATTCCTCTTTAGCAAATTTGTAGGATTTCTTTTTGGTTTTCAGGTAATTGAAGAGCTCCTGATAGAGCCATATGGGCCTCTTATGAGTCTTCCTATCATTCCTTCACAGCAAGATAGTCTGCAGATGTGCCTCTAGTATTGTCTTCTTGAGATCTGCCAGCTCTCAGGAACTCCGTTACCCATTAGATTTTCTTCTCTGGGACCTTGTCAACCATTTCTCTGAGATTGCTGAATTCTGCTTTTTGGAAGTCTGTTGTCCTTATTTGGCTGCTCTTATTCCTTCCTTTCCTTAAAATCATTACATCTATCATTTCACAATCATTTTCAGCAAAACTGCAGAGTAATCAAACATTTCTGTTCCATATTTGGGAAACATCACATCATCTAGTCAAAGAGAATGATGATAATGCAACACTTTTCATTCCAAAAATATCTCAGGGGGCTGTTAAGCAGCAGCTACCCATTGTTCCGAAGTGACTGATCACATCACCTGATCCAGGAGGGACCTACAACAGCTGTGGCAGCAGCTGATTTACTCCACATCCTCTAAGGCTCCCCATGATTCAATAATTTCTTATCAACCAGAACTGTAAATTGTACATGGATTCCCTGAATCCTTACGGTTCCAAATTTAGGAACAAGTGTTATTATGCAGGAATAATGCCACATTCAAGAAAGATGTGGAGAAATTGAAGAAGGCCCAGAGAAGAGCAACAAGAAAGATAAAGGTCTAGAGAACATGACCTATGAAGGAAGACTTAAAGAATTGGGCTTGTTTAATTTGGAAAGGAGAAGACTGAGAGGGGATATGATAATGGTTTTCAAGTATCTAAAAGGGTGTCACAAGAAGGAGGGAGAAAAATTGTTTTCCTTGGCCTCTGAGGATAGGACGAGAAGCAATGGGCTTAAATTGCAGTAAGGGAGATTTAGGTTGGACTTTAGGAAAAACTTCCTAACTGTCAGGGTGGTTAAACACTGGAAAAAATTGCCAAGGGAGGTAGTAGAATCTCCATCTCTGGAGATAATTAAGAGCAGGTTAGATAGACATCTATCAGGGATAGTCTTGACGGTACTGGGTCCTGCCATGAGGATAGGGGACTGGACTCGATGACCTCTCAAGGTCCCTTCCAGTTCTAGAGTTCTGTGATATGATTCTATGATTTATAGTTCTGTGCAAAGTTTTATTTAAGAGAAGAACACACTGCAACATTTGTAATCCTAATGTTGCAGCATCCTGTGAAAGTGTCAGAGCCAAATTATGAAAATACAGAACTGGTTACAATCAAGAGTGAACTGTCTAGTCTATTTACAGTGTCCAAATTGACTATAATGCAAATAGTATAATGAAAACTCAGAAACACTTTTACCAAAGTATTTTAGTTTTATTTTAATTACATAAAAATGGTAGAAGACTTACCTGGCATTAATTAACAAAAAATAATTGAATTAAGGACCCAAGCAATGCCGGGTAAATCTAGTACTATACATAAAAGAAATCCTTTCTACACAATCTTCCATTAAACTACTATAAATACACACACACACACACACACACACACACACACGTACGTCTATTCCAGGATCATCACTATAGCCACAATTTATTTATATCTTTTTTCATGTCACTTTAAAGCATTTACTGTATAGACAAAACAATTAAATTCCTCCTTTGAAGAAAGCGACTAGCTGGATATCTTTCAGAGCTACAGCAGACAAATCTGACAATAGTTTCTGCTGCCTCAGCAAATGTTAACCTTCCTGTTTCGTATCCAGTATCCTTTTTGGCTGGACTACTAAGTGGGAATATTTGTCTGAAGAAATTTAAAAAACAGACCAGTTTTTCAACCAAAAGTTGTAAGAAGATAAAATATTGTGACTTCCTCTCAGAGTGATGCAATCTTAGATATAACTCACACACAAATAGATTTTAAAAAAATCAATATACTATGAATATAGGGTTTGCAGGAAAAACAGCAGAGAATTGTACAATTTGTATTTATCTTATTAAATATTTATTACTATCCCATTTTACAAAGGAGAAACTGAGACTCACAAGTTCAGTGACTTGCTCAGGCAAATCACTGGCAGAATAACAATAGAAATTAGGACCTTTTGGCACCCAATCTTGGGCCAGGAGATCTATGTGGTTTTTATCATCATTGCCCAACCATATTCCCATATAATGAAAAATACCATTAAAATAAACGCTATTGTTTCAATTCAGTGAAATTTTTTAATATTTTTTATGAATATAACCACATTTTATAAGAAAATTCCCTGAATTAATTTTACTCTAATTCCAACTCCTCGCATTTTTTAATTGCAGAATAAATTGTGGTGGGGGTACACAGCAATGTATGAAGGAGAGAACATAAACAATAAAAAACAAACAAACTTACCCCTCTGAAATTCCAGCCTTTTGTGGATGGAAACAGGGAAAAGTTGTTTGGTTGTTGCCGTTTAGGCCTGCAAAATGAGACAAGAATAGCATTTACTGTTTGCATTTACTGGGACTTTCCAGATCAATACTGGGCAGGGGAGAAGCTGATGGAGGGGGGAGATAATAGCCACATGAAGTGCTAAGAAACACCTTAGTTTGCCTACTGCTTTGTACTGGTTATATTCCTGATAAATTTCTCTTTTCACTTTAGTTAGTAAACATTGTTTTAATACAATTTGAAAGCCAAAATAAGGAGGCAATCTTACAAATCTATTGAAACATGTGGAACTGATTTTCAGAGCTGACCACCCATAGCCTGCCTCCCAGTGACTTCAACACTACTAAAAATCAGGCCAGCTGTGCCTTCTTCAGACAATATCTAAAATTACAGGAAAAGGATAAAGGCAGTTTAACAAAGTTTTGCAATCAGCCGAAATGCATTTAAACCAGGCAACATTTACAGTTTCAGCTTATTCTGGAACTACTCTCCTGCAATATATTACACTTACACATAAGCAGATATCTCTATAAAGTAATCATAGTAACCATCACTTTATACTTATATCCTGCTTTCTAGTATCAGCAAATCTCAAATCACTTTACAAAGTTGGGCAAGTATTATTGAGATTTTACCAATGAGGATTCTAAAACAAAAGTTATTTCACCTGCTGAAGTGTTGCAAATCAATAAATGGTTTAGCTAACTGAATCCAGGTTTTACTCACTCCATGACACTGCTAGTTGCCTATTTAGAATTTTTTAAAGTATATTTAAAGATAGATCCCACTGTCTGAATACCTCAGTGCATTTTGGCTCTGCTAATATGAATAACAATGACAGGATGCCTGTTTCAAATACTGTTGACATGTGTGGGACGGTTATGACCTAATCATGTTGTAACTGACTTTTAACCTGGCTACACATGGTCACTACAGGGCTTCCAAACACATCACAAATGTTAACTACTGTAACTGGGTCAGGGAGTCACCAGATTCTAAACATATCTGACAGTTACATTTTTACATTTCCAGTTAGGTTTGCGGAAGGCGGACTGTTTATTTTGGGATTAATAATGAATGAACAGATTATTCAAATAAATAATCATTTGCATATGGGAAAACAAAGACTCTCACAAGTAACAATTCAGTTTATTAAAGCCCTCCAGCAACTTAAAGACACTATACATACAACAAAAAAGCACATGAACAAACTAAACTAAGATTTGAAAGATTTAGAAACAATTCCGGGCTTGGCCACAGAGATCCGGTCTGACACTGGGCAAGTCATTTAATCTCTATGTGCATTAACCACCTTTCTGTAAAGTGTGATAATATTTTTTTCCCCACAGCCTTTTGTCTATATGTGTTGAATGTGAGAGACAAGGTGGGTGAGGTACAGGTTTGCAAATGGTGGGGGGCAAAGGATACACTGCCCGGCAGGCCCCTCCCACCACGGCTGTTGGGAGAGGTGTGTCCTTTCCCACCTCTCAGCCAACTAGCGCCGGGCAGAGGTAGGGGCTCGTCCCAGCTGCAGAAGAGCAGTTCACTGTACCACAGGAGGGCTGCAAGGAGCCCGGCACACCAGCCTTAGAGCAGCCCTGATCTGGGCAACAGCATACAGCTGGCGGCAGCACAGGGCTAGATGAGGAGGGTGGGACAGGTAGTGGGGGCTTCGGCGCAGGGCTAGTGCTGGGAGGCTCTGGGGGTAGGAGGCACTAAGAGGCAGGGGGCTGACACTGGAGGGGAATACTGGGAGGCTTTGAGGGCAGGGCTAGTATTGGGGAGCTCTAAGGGGTGGGGAGCTCTAAAATATGGGGGGTTGATACTGGGAGGCTCTGGGGTGTCCTGGGTAGGGAGCTGGAACTGGGGGGCTCTGGAGGCATGGCTAGTAGAGAGAGGGCTATGGGAGCAGGGGGTTGGACTGGGGATGGAGCTAATATTGGGGACTTGGGGCTGGCACTTGGAAGGTACGGGGGTTGGGTGCAATGGGGCTCTGGAAACAGGAGACTGTCACTGGGGGGCTCTGGTGGTGGGGCACTTTAAGGGGCAGGGTGCTGGCACCGGGGGGGCTCTGAGGGTGGGAAGCTGGCACTGGAGGGATTGGGTGCAGGTGACTCTAGGGTCAGTGGCTAGTACTGAAGGGGTAGTAGAGGTTTGGGGACTCTAGGAGTTAGGGCTGGCAGTGGGGGGTTCTGGGAGCTGGGGCTTTTTATACCATAATGAGTATGAAAATATGCAAATAAAATGTTGCTGGTCCGCCAAAACTTTGGGAATGGGTTTCTCAGTCCACGGTACAAAAAAGGTTGGGAACCACTGTTCTATTGGACCAACTTTTGCTGGAGAGAGAAACATGCTCTCCAGCCACATACAGCAATTCTTCTTTTCTTGGAAAGATACTTCCAGGATTACAGAAATATGCAAGGTGACCTCGCAAAACATACAATATGCAAGGTGACCTGGCAAAACCTAGCTCCATGGCTACAATGATCAACACCCCCCTCACACCTTTGAAAATCCAAGGGTCCTATACATGCCTATCCAACGTATGCTCTACCTCATCCAGTGCACAAAATGCCTCAATAACAAGCAGACTATCACTACACTCTCAAATGAACTCACACAGGAAAATGACAAAAACACCCTATCATTTGTGGAAGAATACTTTTCACAAAGCGATCACTCTGTATGACCCTCTCAGTCCCCTTCCTCAAAGGAAACCTGCATAACACTTTCAAAAGACAAGTCTGGGAGCTTAAATCTGTTACCCTGCTGCACACTAAAAATCAGACTACAGTAGGGATTGAAAAGCCCATTTCATTGGCTGGAGCGGCTCCGTTGCCTGCTGCTGAGCTGGAGCGCCTCTTCCCCCCGCCCCCTGCAGGAAAGGGCTGCTCCAGCCTAGCCAGAGCAGCCCCTGCCTGTGGTGGGTCCCCCATGGGGCTGGAGCAGCCCCCAGTCCACAGCAGGCGAGAAGCTGTTCCAGCCCCCACAGGTTAACCTTAACTGGTAAGCCTCACTGGTTAAGGGTGAGGCTTACTGGTTAACCGGTTAAACCTTCACATCCATAGACTACACAGACATGTTGAATTTATAACATTACTTTCTGTCATCCACTTACCTCCGTTTTTTTGTCCTGTCACTTCAGAAGTGTTAAGAGGGCATTCCTGGGACACTAAGTTGAATGCTCACTTACAATACATACTTACTGCTCATGCTAAACAATCTATTCCACTCTGCCTTTTGCTGCAACTCTGCAAGTATCTTTCCCAGACCTGAAGAACAGCTCTGTGTCAGCTCAAAAGCCTGTCACTTTGCCTAACAGAAATTGGTCCAAAAAAGGTATCACCTCACCCACTTTGTCATTCTAATATCCTGGAACTGGCACAGCTACAACACCACAATACACCGTCTTGCATGTCAACTTTGGAGTAAGTACTCTTATCTATCATGAATATTTTCAGCACACTTGGAAACCTGATCTCAGTAGAGGCTTCTAGTTGCTAAGTAATAATAATGAACATCCCTTCTTCGTTCAGTAACCACTACAGATTTTGGTTTTTAATTTCCCGGTTGGGAATTTTGCCAGTTCAGAGGGAGTTCCAGAACTTCAAGTACATAGATGGAGTCAACACAGCTCACAGTGCTACATACTAGAATCAAAGACAGTCTCTGTAAAACCCCTTTTCCCAGATTTTTTCCTGAGTGCCAGTTAAGGCAAAATTTTCAACTCAAGAACCTCAGCTGGACTGAAACTAAGGATATTAAATTGTGGTCATCTGGCTAATACAATATGTATCGACAACATGATTAGTCAATAAGGACAGCTCTGCAGAGATGTAGTGGAGGTAGTTCCTGGAGCTGGCTTGAGTCAGCACTCAGCAGTCCCAGCTCGTGCCAACTCCAGGAGCCACTCGTACCGCAGCTCTGCATTTTAAACGCAGTAAGAGCCACCAGGCTCTTACGAGGTTTAAAATGCAGAGGCGCAGCATCCCATACCAGCACAAGCCAGTCCAGTAGCCCCTGTTCGCAGTGGCCAGGACTGGCCATGGCCAGGAGCTACTACTGGAGGAGCCCTAGATGGCTGCGGCCAGGCTGCTGCAAACAGGGGCTGCTGCTGGAGCAGCCTCCCTTATCCACCTCCCCAAACCTCTGCCCTTTTAAGCCCACTCCTCCCAGCACCGTCTCCTGTTCCCCCCTCCCCTGTTGCCTCTCATACCAAGGTAGCAAAGGGGTGGGAATGTGAGTAGTAGAGTATTCCACTCGACTATTCTCTAACAACCCTAACTGCAACTGGCATATCACATCACACAAGAAGAGAGGCATGTGATCAGCAATAACAGCTGTTTAAAAAGGCTTATTATCTGCCCAGGAAGTGTTTCAAATTCTCCTCTAGGAAATGGCATACACAGTGGATTAAAAATTCAGGATGGGATTTTGAAAATGACCACTGGACTTTCAATGACACTTGTTCTCTTAAATCACTTACACACTTTTCAAAATTCCACCCGTAAGCCTTCTACCCATACTTTTCTGCAACATTTTAACAGTACTATCACATAAATTTTCCCTTTTTTTCTTGCCTTCCTTATCACAAAGCACAGACCATTAGTTCTATTTTAATTTAGTTCAATACGTGGAAAACAACAGACACTTTATCTTTAGCAAGTATGTCATGATTTATGTAGTTAAGGCAACATAATTACAAAGGAAAATAGAAAATTAACAAAAATATCCATATGATGCAATCATCATTGTAACAATTCCTTGAAACTCTATAACAAGTGATATAAATTTGACGTGCATATTAATATACTAGGGGCTCTGAACAGAAGACCATCCATTATTGCAATTCTGATTACTCAATTTATCACTGTCAAACTGTTATCAGCCTCTAACTTGCAACTAAGTTGAAAGCATCCAACACCACATGGACAACTGCCAGAAAAGTTTTTATAGAACAGACCTGATATTTAAACTATGTCTTGCCAATTTTCTCCCCTTTTTTGCACCTCTCCCGTGCTGCACCCTTAGGCTACATTTACAGTTCATATTTATTTCGGAATAATTTATTTCAGAACAAATATTCCAAAATAGCTTATTTTGAAATAGCGTGTCTACACACCAAAAGCTCATCAAATAGAGCGTCCACACTGATTGGATGCTAACTTTAAGGCCACATGGAACCACTTCAGGCAGGGCAGAAGGACAGCAGTTAGCTAACTGACCACCTTGACCACTCTAGGGAATGGTTCCACACCAGGCTCAGCAGGGTCCAGATGGTCATTGAGGGCACTTAGGGCAGCTGAAGGCATGATTCAGATGCCTCCTCATCCAGCTAGACTTTGGGGATTGGAACATCCTACACATGGTGGCCGTGCAATGTGTGATCCACAATATTTGGGAGGGGAAGAGGGAGGCATTCCTGCCAGTGTGGGGGGCAGAGGCTGACCACATTGGCAGGGCCTAGGAGCATCTGTGCATGGCTGCCATCTGGCAAGCCCATCAAGGGGCTGTGCACATTCAGGGGGCCCTGAGGGAAAGTTTCTCACAAGGATCCCAGTGACACTCTCCCTTAGGTCTCCCCACTAGGGGCCTGTGCATGGCCACTCTCACTCTTTCCTCCAACACCTCTCTCTTCCCCCCTTCCCTGCAGAGACAATAAAACAGACTTTTTAAAAAAATCAACTTGGTGTTGTTTGTATTTGGCGTCAAAGTAACTGGGGAGGGACTGGGGAAAGAACTTGGGAGAGGGAAAGAGAGAAGCGTGAGGAGAACCTTGGCAAGGAAAGGAGGGAGCTGGGAGGGGTAGGAGAGGGGAAGTGAGGCTCAAGGATGGGGCTGGGAGTGACGCCTGGAGCTGGTGATCCCACCATCATGGGTGCAGGGGCCTTAGGAAGGGGGCAGGGTTGGAGAAGAAACAGGAGGAGTAGGAGCAGGAACAGGTGCAGGGAACATGCTGGCCACCGGGGACTGCATGGTTGCACACAAGGTGCAGTCCTGAACCAGCATCTCCCACCAGATGCCTCGTCACAGCTGGAGGTCTTCCTGCAGTCTATGATCTGCTCCATGGATTAGAGTACCACAAGGTGCTTCCTCTGGAATTCATCCATGGGTCTCTGGTACTTGCAGACCCCTCCAGTTTGGGAGGCTGCTCTGGATGGTGTTGACCATCCCCCTCTCGCAAGTGGTCTGGCTTTGGAGAATAAAGAGAGACGGTCAGTCATCCCAGGAGACACTGTACCTGAAGCCTAGCCCTCATCATTGAGCTGAGAGTGAGAGTTCCTCTTTTTTTAGTGGAAAAGCAAACATGCTCTTTCGGTATATTCCATGAGGAATAAGGGGGCTTCCAAAATAAGGGGGTTTTCTGACATTTGGTGCAGTCTAGACAGGCCAAATGTTGGAAAAAACCTCTTCCTACAGAAGAATTAGAAAAAAGCAGCAGTGTAGAGTGTATAAGGGCTGAGGATAGCAAGTGATGGAGAGGAGGAGAATAGAGAGGGCGGGGCGTCAAGGAAGGGGTGGGGTCTTGGGGGAAGAATGGGGCGGTAGATCTTGGGTTGCTCTGACATTTAAAAAGTGATCTTGGGTGTCAAAAGGTTGGAGACCACTGGGTTAACCAGTTAACATCTTACATTCCTACCATGCAGGCCTCACACCAGCACTACCCAGGCCTGGTCAGGAGTAGGTGGGGCATGCCTGGCACAACCAAACCCTGACCTTGCTTTAAGTTAGAATAGGAGGAAGCTGCATACCAAATTTGGTTGCCCTAATTCTTATAGTTTAGGAGGAGTTTTTGTACGAACAGACTCGCAGACAGACAGCTCTATATTTCTAAAATATATAGCTGGATCAGGGTTACCATGTGTATTTTGCTCCATATACAAGTAGGAAGAAGATTTCTAAGTTTTTTCTCCCTACTTGTCAGCTTTCCTAACTCAGCCTGGGATCTGAAAATCATAGTGAATTATTTCCTTTTTACCTATTACCATTAACCATAAAAATTCTGGCCTCACTTGTACTCTACATTCTCCTTCCATTCAACTAGGGCTACAGAGCCCATACCACTGGAACCTCATCCCCATTTGCAGATTACAAGCCTCTCCAATAACTATTACAGGAATTAAAAGTAGGAAAAACTGTACAATTGTCACTAAAATATACAGACACTATTGTGAATAGACAAGGAATATAGCTGCTGATTTTAAAAGTATTGTTTTCACATCACTTTTTAGAACAGAGCTCAAATAGTGTCAAATTTCACAATATTATTGCTTAGTGATTTCCTGTGCACCTTTTTCTATACTATTTTGAGAAGTGGTAGAGGAGGAATATAAAACAACACTTAATGGGAAGATGTACTGCCTGTCTTAAAGCATGATGATGTGGTAACATGAAGGATTTAATTGTGGTTTAAATTATATTTTGACACCTATGATTGATCTTGCAGTCTTTCCACCTTAGAACCAGCACTGACTGCAACAGCTTTCTATATATAGCCCACAAATTAGCTTTGTGTTTCTTGTTACCTATTTAAAAAGGCACAGCTGCTACATCTGTTTGAAGATGAAAGTGGGACTTGCAAACTAATCTGCCATATACCAGGCAGATAATAAAGAAGGAGTTCAAACAATCTTAAGTCAAGCTCCTTTGGAAAGTAAAAATTCTTTTCAAACAGCTAATCTTTGGCAAAAATAACGGTTGTTTCTACAGCTGTGAATTTTTTAATAGCATATGGTTAAATAATAAGCCTGACTATTGAGAACATTGAAAAATATCTCCTGGAATATAAATTGTTAGCAACTCATCAAAAAGTGTAATACAAAATACTTTTCATAAGAACAAATTTATTGTCAAAATACTGGTATCTAGGTTCTTGATGTAAGCAAATTTTCAAAAGGGGTTTACCTGGTGAAGACAGATACAAGAACATTTTTATGCACACTATGAATCTGTGCATAATCTGTTGATTATGTGCATAAATGAAAGTACTTTTGGTATTCATTTAAAAAGCTGCTTCTAAGATAAAATCTATGTACAATTTTCTAAATGATCTTTTTGTTTAAGTGCTTGTATGACTAACTCAAACGAACCATGATATATTTAGGAATTACATCCTTGTGTGCGCAAGCAATTGTGATTTTTGAAATGCACAAAATAATTTTTGTTCTCTTCAGTAAAGTCTGTGTTTTTTTGCACTCAAAAGATGGACAGTCAAGTTTTGTTCTCTGACAACACCTACAAATCAGGGTTTGCACAAGCTTAACAAATCAGACTATGGCCCACAAAATTTAGTTTTCAGTCATACAGACCCGAGTTGCCAATTTGCATAACTGAGTTGTAAGTACTCAGCACTTCAGAAGAATCCACTCAATATAGCATGATTAAGTTATAACTGCTTAAAAAGAAATAAATTTATTCATGAAGAGTGGGTGAGGGATTTGTAGCAGCATACGCTGGCATACCAAATATGAGCATAATGTTTTAGATGGCAGTGTCAGAAAACATTAAGCAGCAAATTGAATTCAAAAACAGCCTCTGAGAATCTGGATGTATTCAAATGAAAAGCTGATTCACACTGAACTAGATACAGTCAACAGTGAAACAAGTCTTACACCTACTGCTGTTCTTGGTTTTCTTCGTAATATATTTATAGCATGAATCAAGGCATAGGGTCTATACATGTTCATCACAGAAAGGCTTTTCAGTGTATTATATCAACTGTAATTGATCACACTGTAATTTGCAGCAGTTAAAACTTCAGTATAAAATGCATTAAAACTTTAAATCAGGCCCACTTATGTCGGATCCGCACTTACGAACGGGGCTTTTCTCGCCCCGGAGCTCCCGCAGAAGACCAGGGACACCCGAGCAAATCCGCCGCCTGGGCAGCTTTGCTCGTTTGCCCGGGAGCAAAGCTATCCAGGCGGCGGCTTTGCTCCCGGACAAACGAGCAAAGCCGTCCAAGCGGCGGCTTTGCTCTGGTGTCCCTGGTCTGCTGGGGGGGTCCAGCGGCTTTGCTGGACCCCCCCAGCAAACCAGGGAGACCGGGAGACGCTTTTCTCGCCCCGGAGGACATGGGTGGCGACCCGCCGCCCGTGAGCTCCGGGGCGAGAACAGCCCCGTTCGTAAGTGCGGATCCGACATAAGTCAGATCCGCGTAAGTCGGGGACTGCCTGTACAGTATTTCTGCTGCTCAAGAAATGTGGGCCTGATTTAAAGTTTTAATGCATTTTATACTGAAGTTTTAACTGCTGCAAATTACAGTGTGATCAATTACAGTTGATATAAAACACTGAAAAGCATTTCTGTGATGAACATGTATAGACCCTAAACTCAAATAGAGTTCATCAATCAACAAGCCTCACTAGGTATACTGTCACTGATGTCAAGCCTTTGTCCCAAGTGCTATCCCAGAATACATCTACACTGCAGAGGAAGATCCAAGGTGTCGCTGTCGATCTTCTAGGATTCAAATTAGCAGTCTAGTTAAGACACCTAATTCAAAGCAAGAGGGGCACTCTAGTCGACGCTAGTAACCCTGCGTTCACAAGGAGTAAGGAAGTCGAAGGAAACGTGTTCTTTCTTTGACTTCCTGAAGCATAGACAGCATCAAAAGCTAAGTTAAGATACTTTGACTTCAGCTATGCAATAAAGGTCACTGAAGTTACTTTGCTCCAGAGATTAAATCAACTGAAACAAATGCTTCTGCTAATGTTATAAATTGAGGGTGGATTCAGGTAGTGAATTATTTGTAAAGGGTCCCTATTAATTTTTCTACTGAAAACTTTACTTTTTGCATTTCCAAACTTTTAATCTATAATATTGTATTAATGTTATTGGGGATTTATTTGGTTTTATTTGCTTTTTATGTTTAATACTTATGGTATTATTTTGTGACCCTAGAACAGAAATGGACTGACAGGATTAGCGTCTTGCTAAACAGAAACAGCCTAGAATTATTCCTATGTAGTTTACAAACTACAGGGAGGAAACATTTATATTATTTTTTTCAGTTGCTGTGCTATTGTGTGTCTATAATGCAGCTATATTATGAACTAGCTGATTTACTCGGCATTGCCTGGGTCCTCCAGAGCAGGGCCTTGGGAATGGAGGGATGCATGAGACTGGGGCCAGAGGCCTGTTCTCTCCCCCCACAGACCCCTCCAACACATAAGGGCCTGTTCTCTCCCCCCTCAGTTTTCCCCCAGCTATCAGAGACCTGTCTCTCTCCCTCTGTGCCCCGCAGCTGCTTGGGGCCTTTCCCCCTCCCTCCCACTCTGGTGCTGTGACCAAAGGCTGGGCGGGGGGAGGGTTTCTGGCAAGAGGGCTTCTTACTTGTGTGCTGGCAGGCAAGATGGCAGAGCCCCAGCCATGCTGACCACTCCCTTGGTGGTACAGCTGCCTCCAGTGGACACTGTGCAGGATAGTTCTCCCCTGCAGTGGCCACTCTCATATCGTTTCCCTCCGAACAGCAGCCCCTCCCTTTGCATGTTATGGAAAACCGTCCTTTTCCCAGGCCTTCTGGTTGTCCTGGCACAATCAAACCCTGACCTTGCTTTAAGGTAAGACAAGAGGAAGCTACATACCAAATCTGGTGGTCCTAGCTCTTACCATTTAGGAGGAATTCTTGAACAAACAGGCTCACAGACAAACACACAGACAGATGCACTCTAAAATATAGATAGAACAACCGTTCACTTAAAAAGAACTGCTAAGTTTCATATTAAGATAAAATATATAGACAACATCCTGTATACATGATAAAAACACCCAACAGCATTGCTTAAATGGACATTTGTTATTAGAACACCAGCGAAAAACCTCCAGGAGAAAAAGACATAACAGTATTCAAGTTCAAGGAAACAGATAATTCATTCCTTTTCGTTCTCAAAACAGAAATAAACCCTCATTAAAAACTTGAGGTCAGAAAGATACTACAGTCTAACCAAATAGCGTTGTTACTGATAGTTTTCCAGAGAAGCTTCTTGAATTTAAGAAATTACTTATGGCAGCAGTTCTCAAACACTTTGGGCTCCGGACCCCTTTACATGCGTAAAAATTTATGTGGAGCCTCAGCAGTCCACTGATTGTATGTGTTGTACCTATTGATGTTTCCAGTTTGTCAACCTCGCAGAGCCCCTGGAGATGTCTCGTGGAGCCCTGGGGCTCCGCGGAGCACAGTTTGAGAAACACTGACTTATGGCATCTCATGACATCTACGGTAAAGAAAACAAGAGGTAGTTTCCATGGAATGTTTATTTTTTGAACCCATGTCATCTAGGCTCATTTTAGATGTAACTATAAAATCTCATTCTCAAAAACAAAACCGTGGGCTTTTTTTCCTTTCTGCAACTATTAGAAATTATTTACTAAATCAAGAAAACCAAATAACACAAATGTTATTTGTTCTTAAGAAGGTAAACCAATATTATTTAAAATCTTCTATTACTGTTTTCCTGCTCCCTCATTTTGGATCTTTATTTTCCCCATGTTGTATCTTCCAGTTGGGGTATGGAAGGCTGTGAGATACAGTTGTATAGAACAGATAAGACTATTTCATCATTTGAACTTCAATCACCTTATTAAACACTTTCACAACTATTGTAATGTAAAACACATTTTTGTCACTTTTTTAAAAGGATATTGTATGCTATTTTTTTATAGTTAGTGTTTAGGGACATGGCATTAAGCCAGTTAGTCAAGAAAGGAGACTTGCTTTGATAAAATTGTATCACTTAAAAGTGGATAGATGCTTTCAAAATATTTTTCACTGAAAAAAGATTGTTGCATAAAGGAATTTTTTTATAGCTAGAATAACTTAACTTGTCATATCTCTTCTTTGCAAACAAAGAAACTCTGTCTACTTCTAGGAAAGTTAAAAGTCTATCAGCATTGAGAACTAAAACACTAATTTTCCAATTAGGGTATGTCTATGCTACAGAGGTTTTTTTGGGGAAAAAACCTTCAATTACGTCCACACTGCAATCGCATTCTTTTGAAAGAACAGAGGGTTTTTTCCAGCATTAGTAATCCTCTTTTTTGGAAAGAGAAGGTGGTTTTCTTTCGAAAGCAAAGACCTCCAGGAAATAACGTGGGTGCCCTGATGGCCACTCCGTCCAAAGCAATCACAATTCTATAGTTTGTCTCCTGGCCCCTCTTAAAGCTGCAGGCACTCTGGAAAAGCCTTGCAGCAGGAAGCTAGCCTGAGCAGTACCCTGAACACACGGCACTCCCTCCCACAGGCATTGCCACCCATGGCCTAGCCTCAAGCCCCCCCAAAAGAAGCCTGCAGTGTAGACAGAGCGCAAGTGACTGTGGCCTTTACAACAGCCTTTAATTCTGATGTGTAGTAACCACCCTCTCAGAAGGTGAAATAACCCCACATAATTCAATGTTTAAACTAACTCTGTGTTCAGACTCTCCAGAGAATTGCAGAAATATGCCTAACTCAATTTAACTGCTTTTTAGATTATTGTCCACTAACAAACATGTAGAATCTTACTATGTGCTCAATGCTATAAGGTGCTGAACACATACCTAACCGAGGCCAGGTCTACATTACAGGGGAAGGTTCAATTAAAATACACAACTTCAGCTATGCTAATTGCATAGCTCGAATCAATTCACCTTAATTCAAGTTTCCACATGGTCTTCACAGAGGGAGGTCGGCAGTAGCTTCCCTTGGCTTCCCTTATTCCTCCACAAGGAACAGGAGTAGCAGGTGCTGGCAGAGGCACCTTCTGAGTTCAATTTAGTGAGTCTTTAATAGACCTACTAAATCAAACTCCAGACGATCAAATCACAGCAGCATTGATCTTCCCTGTAGTGAAGTCATGGCCTAAGTACATGAGCAATAAAAGTCAGGACAAGAGTATTAAGCATTACACTAGGAATTTTTCAGCTAATGTCTTCTTCAATGGCAAATGGAGATTCACTGAAACCAAGATTTTCTGGTGAAAAGTTTCTGTTGTGGCAAAGATTTTTTTTTGGTGATGGGGGGGGGGAGGAGTTTCAAAGTTATCCTTATGGTTTTTGTGCATTTTCTAAAAATAAATATGTTCTTCTGATTCAAAATAGCTTTTTTATTCAAACTGTAGCTAATTATAGTAAAAAAAACCCAACATTAAAATGGTTGAAATTTAAACAGGATGTTTTAATTCACCCTTCCTCCTCTCCCTCCCCACCCCCCCCCCCCCAAAAAATTAACATTTGAGCATGATTCAGGAAAGGCAAAAATTTCAAAATCTCAAAGAAATTTTCAAGATGGGAAAACTATTTCCCATCCAGCTCTGTTAAGGTCCTTACCAAATCAAACCCTAAATGTAATTCATTTCACATCTCAGTTTGATCCCAGTTCCATGAGAGGTCAATGTTTTATTCATTTGGCCTCTCAGTCTCACTAGATACAAATAAACTGTGCTGTACCTAAGAATTAAAGGAACCCTCTCAGCTGAAACATTTTTAGACAGACATCCCTCCTAGTATGTAAATACTTCAAACAACAAATGTTTTTCTCTGATAAGCAACCAGTATATAAGACTGTTTCAAACTCAGTTCTGAAGCATTTCATTCATATCATGTGCTCCAAATATCAAAAAATGAGACACTGAATTAAAGTTTGAAGCAATGTTTACTATTTAAATTAATTCAATGTAACAAGGGTCCAATGTAAATATGTAAACACGTATTTACCAGGAGAGCTGACTGGCAAATCTTTCATTACACTTGGATCATTGGCCAGTGTGTTTGTTCCAAGAAATCAAATTAAATGTAAATTTTGAGCTGAATGAATTCCTCATTTATCTGTGCAATATCAGTGAATTTGTGCAGGTATAAGTAAGGGCAGACACCAGTACAAGAGATTTAGAAACACTGTTTTCCATCAAATTTAATAATGTTAATTTCCTGTTCTCTACATTTGGTCTTGATGTATTATGTCTTTAAAATGACTTGACAGTATTTTTTTAGTACTGAATTTTTTCATTTTTAATAACTACTTAGGATTCTCTCTTGCAGTTCACAAACAGACAAAATTTCCAGTGACTAACAGATCAATCTGTAAAATACATTCAAGTTAAAACAATAATCTTTATCAATGTCATAAATGTTGGATTGTTTTTCCTTTATTAGCATTACTTCAACTCCCATTCAGAATAAAGCGACTGCATGAACAAAACCCTGTCTGAATGTATAAAAGCGCTGGGTTTAATCACAATTTTACTGTTTGATACCAGAACATCTCTGCTTGTGCACACTGCTGACCAATGTCAGCAAAGCTCTAGGAATGGTACTAGTTAATTTAAGCCTGCTTAATCAATACAGAATGATTATAATAGATTTTATGAATCATTTAAGAGTAGCCATCAGAATTAATGAATACTGACCCTTACCATGTGACTTTTGTAACCATAATTATATCATGTGACCAGGTCAGGAAATAAAAATCAGCTTCTTAAATACACTTATTACAAAAGAATAATGTTATGTTAAATTCTAATTTTTGAATGACTTATTTATACATATATATTATATATTCAGCATCTGAATGTTTCCTTCAAAATTAAAACATCTTTAACAAAATGTTAGGCCTGAACATTTTGACATTATCTCTGAACTCATATAGGCAATAGATAAGACTTTCATAAGCTATGTACTCTGCAAACAAATAGCACTTTAATAAGAGTATTTAGATCTTTATCAGGAAAATGACCATGTTGCCCAGTAAACAGTAATTTTTTTTTACTATTACATCATTATCTCTGAAGGGAAATTTTCAATATTTTAATCGAGATGCAGAAAAATGTTTCCAGTAATTTGTCATTGTTCACAGCTGGGTTCCTGTGGGAACATTTCTTGCATCAGTGTTGCCATAGCAATTACTATAGAAACCTCTGAATGCAGCAGAGTAGAACCTGATGAAAATACAGCTCAAATGAAAGCTCCGTTCAGAATATCAATTCAGGACAGTAAATATTCAGTTCCTTACCTTCACCATTACCAACTTATGCTTCATAATCTCTTCTATATGAATTCCCCCAATTACATTATAGCTTATTATATTTATTTCATACTAATATCAACTCTAAAAAGCATGTAGGAATACATGTCTAACAAGAATTTTGTTAAGACTATACATAGTAGTGAATTCACTAAAGAATTCTGCAGTAACACTAGTCATTGCTCTAAAATACACACTTTGAATCAGGGACAAAACATTTTGAGTTTGGAAGTGTAAGGCTGGATCCTGGCTCTTCATACAGTCTCAGATCATTTTAAACTTTTAAAATAAGCTTAATAAACTGCACTACAAACATGGGAAATGACATGCTAGATAAGACCAAAGGATCATTCTAGGAAATTAAATGCCAGTTTCAATGTCTAGTAAAAGATGCTTCAAGAGAACTTTATGCATTTACTTCCATAACATTTTCTTACCTATATCAATTAGAGATTGTCCTGTGCCCTCAATTTTATAGCTATTAAGTCTTATTATCCCTGTAAGCATTTATTTCTTTGGAAACCTACTAAAACTTTTGACATGAATGATATTTTGGTCAATGAGTGTAACAGTTCAATTATGCACTACAGGCAGTCCCCGGGTTACGTACAAGATAGGGACTGTAGGTTTGTTCTTAAGTTGAATCTGTATGTAAGTCGGAACTGGCGTCAGCCGCTGCTGAAACTGATCAGTTTCAACCGTGGCTGAATCTGGATGCCAGTTCTGACTTACATACAGATTCAACTTAAGAAACCCAGGCGTCCCCAAGTCAGCCGCTTCTGAAACTGATCAGCGGCTGATTCCAGGAAGCCCGGGGCAGAGCAACTCTGCCTCGGGCTTCCTGTAGTCAGCCGCTGGTCAGTTTCAGCAGCGGCTGACTTGGGGATGCCTGGGGCAGAGCAGCTGGGGTGCTGCTGGGTTGCTTTAAGTAAGAAGAATAGGTTAACATTTTATTTAATATTGCCAAGTCATAATGCTTTCTATTAGAGGACTTCTTTTATAGGACTAGTCTAATTTTATAAAACGGAAGCCTGGTCTACACTGGACCAGGCAGGTTGGTTTAAGGTATGCCATCCAGCTACACAAAATGCATAGCTGGATTCAGCTTGACTTAGGCTGAGCCACTGCAGCCTCTACCCTGCGGAAGGCCAACAAGAGCACACACTTCCATCTGCTTCCCTTGCTCCTCGCAGAATGGAAAAGGGGGCTGTCTTCAGTGTTCAATTTGGGGGTCTATACTAGATCCATTAAATTGAACACTAGAAGATTGATCTCCACAGGGTTGATCTTCTCAGTTGTGTAGATGTGCCCAAAATGTATCTACAACATTTAGCCTTAACTCAGGAGAACATAAGAGCACTTCACTTTAACTTTCTCTTTACAGCCAGTAAATATTTTCCCACAAAGTTCAGTTATATGATAGGGTCTCAATATTTTATTGCCAATCTATTTTTTGTACACATTACTGGTTCCAAAGACTTAATACACAACCATTTGACAATCAAATTAAAGTACTGTAGCTTCTTTATTACCAGAAGGAAATCTTTTTTTTCTTAGTAATTAAATCACACAACAATACTATGAAGTTTCGAGACGTCATCCTACCATGGGCTCAATTCTAATAGTCCTACCAAAATTCATAAGTTTGTAGCAACTTTTATGTCCAATTGATTCATTCTCATTTTTTAAATTTTTATATTTTCACATACTACATAATAATCCCCTCACTTACTGTTAGCCGATGGGACAGAGTCCCTCCGCAGCGGGCAGCCAGGGAGGCTGACGGGTGCCCCAAGGTGGTGCAGAGAGAGCTCGTTACACCGTGTCTTCGACTGCTAGGGCAAAAGTCCCTTCACAGCGGGCAGCCAGGGAGGCTGACAGGTGCCCCAAAGAGTCTGCCCCATGGAGGCGGCACGACTCAATGCTCAGCTCTTACTGCGTTTACCCCTGACTGGATATGGTTCTTTTGATTGTGGCTGGTTCTGTTACAGCAACAGGAGGAGTCAGGTTAAAGCTTAAACAGTTACTATTTTATTGTTACAAGGTAAGCTTAGCTGTTAAATGTTACTGCTGTGTTACAGGTGACAGCGCCGCTACAAAAGGCAAGACAGAAAATACAATGAAAAGTCACTTAAAGGTACCATGAAACCCTTTTGGTTCTCTGAGCTCTTATTGAATGCGCTCAAAAATAGACACCTAGCAGGTATAGTCTCATCCCTGTGATCCTTACTCTGGCGAAGCCAGCGTTTCTCTCAATCCCAATGGGAATCAGTCGATACAAGATGAAGGCATCCCTAAAGTCTTGGGGGTCCAAGACTGCCTGACCAGCAGGTATATGGGTGGATCTCCAATTAGAGTGGGGCACAGTGCCCCACTTTATACCCCTGTGGTCACGTAGATGCTTCTCTTCTCATTAAAATGCCAATTTAGTTGTAACGTCTTTGTGACGCCCGTTCCCACAGGGGGGTCCAAAGCTTAATTTGCACCTGTGAGGTGGAGGTAACTAAATCATTGGGGCCACACATCCTTTTTCTGATGGGGCGGCAGATTCCTCTTCTGGGATAGTGTGTGTAGGCATATCAATAATGGTAGCAGCCAAAGGTAGCCCAAGGCCCCCGACCGCCTGCTGGCCCAATTGTCGCTGTTATCTGGTTCCTGTCTAGCATCCAGGGCCATTGTTATTCCAGCACCTCTGGAGGTCCTGGAGCCTTTGAAGACAGAGTTTCGCTCTCAAGGATTTCAGAGGGAGGGGGGGTGTTTCTGTCTGGGCATTCATGTGTATAACTGTAGCCAAAATAACAACCTTATGACAGTGTGAGATTTTAAAAGGACTATATTGTTATGGCAGGAGTCACCAGGTGGTGCTATTATATACATTATGTATTATATACTACCAGAGAAATAGATCACATCATGGCATGGGCCATCCAAATATTCACCAGCTTCCAAACAGAAATAAAATCCACTATGATCATACACCCCGAGTTGTCACCTATAACCCCACATTGGAACCCATACTGGTTTTCAATGTAACAGACATTTTTCAGGTTATTTACTACGATGTGTGTGTGGTATATGCCCAGACTGTAAGCAGTTATGGCACTATTATTAACTGTATGTGTGTGAAAGAAGCCCATGATTTGTAGAAACTTTGTAACAGATTCACTCAGACATATGTAAACTATCTGCTTCAGACTATGCCAGGTAGCATGATTTTCTATTTGCGCCGCAGCATGTTAGCATTTACTCATTACTTTATTCTATATTTGTCAGGTTTTCATTAATTCCTTCACATTTAGGCTACGTCTACACAGCTTTCCTCTTCCACAAAAGCCTATGCAAATGAAGCGTAGATTAGCATATTGCCGTGCTTCATTTGCATAATTAATTAGGAGTCGTTTTTGCACAAGAGCCGTTCTTCTGCATTTCCTCTTGCGCAAGAGGGGGTTTTTTAGCAAAAACCTCTTGTGCAAAAAAGGCAAACAAGAGTCAGTTGACAAATTTGCTAATTAAAAAAAGAAGAAAGCATTTTGCTTTGTCTGAATACAGAAATATGTAGGACCTGACTATGAAAAGACAAAGCTATGGCTTGCTTTTGGCTGTTAGAATAGGTGTCATCAAGTACAAAGTAATAAAATGAGAGATGTGATCGTAGCCAAGGATAATGGAAAATTACAATTTATAGCTACCTCTGTGGTCTCTCATATAGTTGATATCGTAGCTACTATTGGCAGCCATCAGACCAACAAGAATGTGTGTGTGTTTGTGTGTGTTATGGAGCAGTATTGTTCGGCCTTAGTTTGAAGGCACAAATTGTTCTGGGGATTGTTTTGATTTGTATGTTATTGTGAACTAGAAGATGTATCCAGCGCTGCTTGGGTCCTTAACTCAAATAAGTTTTGTTTTTCTTGATTTAAATCATTGTTCTGGGGTGGGGTTGAGAATGAGGGGTTCAGTATACAGGCTGCTCCGGAGAGAGAGGACAATCCCAGCTCTCTCTCATTGCAGCAGCTTCAAGCTAGGCAAGAAGTGCCTGTCCATGGCCACTACAGTTGCAGCAGGCACAGCTGGGGGAGGGGTGCATGTCCCCTACTCAGGGGACAGACAGACACGCAAACAAGCTTCCTAAAATATTTAGTAAATAGCTGTCCCTTTCTACACCTCTGCCCCCTGTTGGCCCAATGGGGTTTTAGCTGTCCCGACCCCCACCTCTAGCCTCTGACTGCCCCTTGTGGGCATTCTGCAGTATAATTGTCCCTCCTGCCAGACCCTTCTCTTTCCCTTTTATAACAATCAAATTCCAAGCACAAACAAACCCTTACTTTATAAAAAGAAGCAGCTGCATACCTAATTTGGTGGTCCTAGTTCTTATCATTTAAGAGGAGTTCTTGAACAAACAGACTCACAAACGGATGGACAGATAGACTTCTAAAATATATAGTAAATTATGTATGTGTGGCCAAATTGCAGGCTTTTTTCCACCAATTATCCTATATCCTTGGGTTAATAAAAGAACATATTTTGTTTTACATAGCACCTTTCATCCCAATAGATTCCAAATACTTCACAAACAGATACACAGAGAGATCATTTCAACCCCTTACTCAATCACAACCCCTTACTCGTTGGATGCACCAAGTGTTTAGCAGTGTAGTTTTGTGCAGGAAATCAAGAATACCTGCTGTGAAAGTTGAAGAGTAGGAAGTAAAGGAGTTTGGTGTTAACAGGGAGTTTGGAGAGGGAGTTCTCCAGATAAAGGAGGAAGCTAATACAGGGAGGGAAGTGGTCTGCCTGTAATGTGTGTTTGTCTTTGGTATTTTCTTGAGGTCTGCTGAGCTTCTGTTTGGCTGGGGTTTTTTTTTTCCCTTTTTCTCCCCTTCCCCCCCCCCCCCGGAGTGTGTGCTGTGGCTGGCAGGTGGAAGCTGTGAGCTTCTAATCAGGGTTTGAAACCTCATTGGTTGAGCCTTAATCAGGGGGAGGAGCTATCCGGCAGTCTAGGGCATTATAAGGATTGAGTCAGCAACCAGGGGCTGTTAACAGGAAGTTTGGAGAGGGAGTTGGGAAGTGGGGTAGGAAGGGGGTAAAATACACTCACCATTCCTTAACATCTTTTCACTACACTCCTTCCCATGAAGGAGGCATTTAATAACAACTGAGGAATCACTCACAAGGAAAGCAGGTATGGATGGTGACAGGTCTGCTGTTGTTACCTGCATAGAATGTGCCATATTTATCTTCCTCCCAGAAGAAAGAACGGATTTCATCTGCGCTAAGTGGAAGAAAAAAATGTGGAAGAAAAAGTTAGAGGACTGGAGGCCCAAGTATCGATCCTACGTTCTATCAGACAGGATGAAGACTTCCTTGATAAAAGGCAGCATTTAATCCTGCAGGCAAAGCAGGCTGAAAAGCCAGTCAGGGCAGTAAAGGACAAGGAAGAAAACTGGCAGCATGTAACCTCTAGAAGGAGAAGACCACCAACTCAGGTATCCCCCATTCCTGTGGAGGTAAGTAACCACTTTCAGGCTCTCTCCGCAGGCACTGCGGCAGAGAATGCTTTGGCAGGCACCTCTCAGGGAAGAAATCAGAAGGGAACACCATCTACCAGAAGGCATGGGATGCGTAGTCCTAGACATGGGGATTCCACGACCACCCCCCCCTAAAAGAAGAGGGGTGGTGGTGGTCAGGGACTCCCTCCTAAGAGGGACTGAGTCATCCATCTGCCGTCCAGGCCTGCAATCTCGAGAAGCGTGCTGTTTACCAGGAGCTCGCATTCAGGATGTGACAGAGTCTTCCGAAAGTGATTAAACCTTTGTATCACTACACCTTCCTGCTTCTCCATGTAGGAGCTAACGATACAGCCAAGAATGACCTTGAGCGGGTCACAGCAGATTATGTAGCACTGGAAAGAAGGATAAGGAATTTGAAGCGCAAGTGGTGTTCTCGTCCATCCTTCCGGTTGAAGGAAAAGGTCCAGGTAGGAATAATTGAATTTAGGAAGTAAATGCGTGGTTGCGCAGGTGGTGTCAGAGAGAGGGCTTTGGTTTCTTCGACCATGGGACTCTGTTCCGGGCACAAGGATTGTTAGGAAGAGATGGGATCCATCTAAGCACGAGAGATAAGAGCATCTTCGTGGGCAGGCTTGCAAATCTATAGAGAGCTTTAAACTAGACTCATTGGGGGACGGTGACCAAAGCCCTGAGGTAAGTGAGGAAGTCGGACACCGGGAAAAATCACAAGGAGGAACGAGCAGCAAAGGAGGACCCCTGATTCAGATGGAGAAGGCAGGGCGATCAACTCATTATCTAAGGTGTTTGTACACCAATGCGAGAAGCCTGGGAAACAAACAGGAAGAATTAGAAGCCTTGGCCCAGCTGAAGAACTGTGATTTGACTGGAATAACAGAGACTTGGTGGGATTGGTCCTGCCTTGGGCTGGACTTGATGACCTCCTGAGATCTCTTCCAGCTGTATGGTCCTATGAGTGTATGAATAAAGAATAGAAACAACTATATATGAAATAAAAACTTACATAAATAAATTACAAAGATTTAGATATGTATATCTGCATATTTATTTGTTTTCCCTACATGTATTTAAATATTTTAGGAAAAATTATTGGACCCATCACCAGCAGGTGTTGGGGGGGGGTCTCACTCTTGGCAAATTACTTGTGAGACAGCCTGCAACAGCAGATAACAGCAAGGGTGACTCTGGCTGCGCAGTCACCCCAAGACCCACTCAATACCAATCACCATATTAAGCATCCTTCATGATGATGTTATAGTCAGAATGGTTGAGAAGATCAGGGCAAACCCAATCTTACCATTGTACACAGACCTCTTCAACCACCCAAAAGTGCACTTGTCGAGGCACCCATTGTGCGCCTAATTGCCTTATCCGGATTTCTCCCCAACGTCCATGTGGCACGAAGAATAGTCTGCAGCCCACATCAGAAATGAGTCTTTTAGATGCCCAAGTATGTACTTGGCTATGATTTGCCATGCTGCTCATAGGCCCTTCTGAACCAATTACAAATGAGCCAGTGTCAATGTGCAGCCAGCCTTCATGCCTGGGACCAAAGAGAGGAATCTACACATGGTAGTGGCCAAAGACAGACAAGGTCTCACACCACTGGATGACTGGGCTCTGACCAGATTTGATAGTGACCTGAAGGCTCGGCACTTCGCTGATGTCACTATTGCAAACTGGCTTGGCAAGCTCCACATCCAATAAGAAGACTTAATACCAAGAATGTCTTTGGAGCCAGGAGCTTCTGCATCATCAGGATCAGTGCCAGAGTTAATGTCACAAAGCTCATCGGCACCAACCATGCTGACATTGGTACCAAGAGGTCAGTAATGGGGGAAGTGCGGAACACTGTCTTAAGCCATATCTTGGTTACTCAATGATGAGACTGTGCTGAAGTATGTGCAGAAACACATTTTGGGCAACAAAATGCCTTTTGGCTGAGCAACCTAAAGAGTGTAACATAGACTTGCACTTTACTCTGGAAATGACATCCTTTCCCATGACTGGATGGAGGAGGTCTTGGCTGGACTGGGTTGTTGAAAGATTTGGTCTGATCAAGGGCTCCAGGAGAAAAAAGTTAAGCTTGTTTTCTGGGTCTTTTTGAGGAAGAAG
Source organism: Pelodiscus sinensis (assembly GCF_052426305.1). Classification (NCBI taxonomy): domain Eukaryota; kingdom Metazoa; phylum Chordata; order Testudines; family Trionychidae; genus Pelodiscus; species Pelodiscus sinensis. The sequence goes on from NC_143062.1 coordinate 24,764,486, forward strand.
CAACAGACTGAGCATCTATCAGGGATGTGACCCTCTCTGAGAAACTAAAAAAAGCACCGTGTGTGTCCATCATTAAACAAAATAACCACATCACAGGAGAGACTAGTTTTGAATACCAAAGATTCTGTTTCAGTCATAGCCACTAAATCCCAGTGCCACATCTCTAACAGAGAAAATGTATTATTTAAATGCCAAGATGTGAATAAGAGAAAAAGTTACATCAACTGTACAAACTAAGTAAGGGTATGTCTACACTGCAGAGTTTTTTTCAGAAAAACTATCGTTTTTCCAAAAAAAAAAAACCTCTTCAATTACATTCACATTGGAATCACGTTCTTTCAAAAGAAAATGAGAAGTACAGAGGGGTTTTTCCAGCACTGGTAATCCTCTTTCTACGAGGAAGAAGCCTTTTTCCGAAAGAGCTCTTTCGGAAAAAGGCATGTATGCACGGAGAAGAGGGAGTTCTTTCGGAAGAAGAGGAAAGAGGAAAAAGCACAGGTGCCCTGGTGGCCACTCCATCCATACTAAATCACAGTTTAAATGCGAGATAGTGTGGATGCTATCTTTCCAAAAAAGCAGATGGCTTTTTCGATGCACTTTTGCAGTGTGGACGCTCTCTTTCAGAAGAAGTTTTTTCGGAAGATCTCTTTGGAGATGCTTCTTCCAAAAGAAGCCTGCAGTCTAGACGTAGCCTAATAGAGAAGTCTAAAAAAATCCCACAGTGCTCAGAGTAAACTGTGTCTGAAGGGATTTGTCTCAATGCAAGTGGTAGTAAGAAGGAATAGAAACGGTGAGACTACGTATCTTCTTCATACTCTTGGATAGGGTGGCATGCAGGATTCAAGCACAGCCCCAAAACACTGCTGGCCAAAAGAATGTGATCTCAAGAGCACAGGGCACATACACATCAAAAGCAGAATCCATGCAAACAACAATCAAGAAAGAGAAATACCTGGGGTCTGAAATGGTATGAAGTGTCTTGATGCCTCAAACAAGTGAACAAACAACCCCCACCCCTTCTCTCAAAGGACCATTGCACAATATGTAACCGAGGCTTTCTAAACCCAATGTCCCAGAAACATGACTCTGCCAGACTGACAAACAGAAGAATCGGGACTGGCCAGGAGAACGTAAGTTAGTTCTGATTTTGAAACTTAAGTAGACTATACTTTCATCTGTAGTGAAGCACAAGATTAGAGTAGACTAAATACTCATATAAGCAGTCTGTTGTTTTAAAAATCCCCCCCCCCCACTTTTTTTCAATCCTGTAAATAAAAATATTTTGTTTTAAGAAGGCTTTTGGTCAGTATCACTGGTCACAGTCCTGAAGGGAAGAAACTAAGGTGCCCAGAAAACAGTCAGCCTTGCAAGGTAATGTGTGGTTGGTAGTCACAGGGTGGTACATGTGAGTCCCAGTCTAAGAGTAATGGAATTCCACCTTCAGACATGTAAGGGCAAGAGGCCAAACTCCTGAAGCATGTGAGACCAGAAGGGAGGCAGAGGTACAGCTAGCCCTGTAACTAGGACAGGAACATTATAAGGATTCCTTATTAGCTAAACAACATACATAAGAGAGAACCCTTTCCCATATCTTTTGGAAGAAAATAAGAGAAAAACCTTTTAAACATAAGTCTATTCGTTTTTATTTTTACATGTTCTTTAGAAGTTAGCTACACAATGTCATCCGTTTATTTTTACTACAAGGTGCACAGATGAGGGGAAAACAACACGCTCTCCCATTCTTAGTAAATACAGCCCTCTGCTGCCCAAAGTTGTAACATCCGCAGCATTGGTCATATTCACTTTTCTAGTGCTGTTATGTACAGTCATACTTGTTTGACTAGACCGCTTTTCATTTTAAAATTGAACATTGTAGAGCAAGAAATAAAAGGACTTCAATTTCCTGGCAACTTTGGCAGACTTCAACATTGAAAATGAAAAGAGTCTGGATGGATAGAGCCTTGTAAATCCTCCCAGTACATTTTTGTAGATATGGATGCAGATATAAGTTTTGAATGTAGAATCCTCCAAATATGTGGATATCCGCTTTATATCTGCACGTATCTGCATCCACGCATATCAATGCAGATATCCACTGCTCATTTTTACAGATACAGATACGGATGCAAATACAAATTTTGTGTCCACAGAATATTCTACAGCTGGATGAATATTACGCATCCAGGCCATTATGGTACTTATGAGACCCTCTCCAAAACTTCTGTGTTTAATAATCATCTTTTTTTTTAATCAACAATATAGGCCAGCAGTCAGCAACCTTCAGCACATGATGCATCGGGGTAATCCGCTGGCGGGCCACAAGACTTTTTGTTTACATTGAACAAACCCTCCACAGACAAACCCTCCCCCTGCCAGCTCTTAATACATTTAAAAGGCAGAGCCACACCAGGGTTAGCTCCCAGGGCTGAGGGCTAACCCTGCTGTGGTTCCCCCACTTATCGACTAATCAATGGAAATTCCATCAACTAGTCAATTCGTTGATTAAACTAAATTTAACATTCCTAGTGTATAGTCGATTACACAATTAACCTATAAGTCTGGGCTCCTCAGTTAATAATAATGACTGCACACACCCAGCCTTGATGTCTCTATATCAGAGGCAGTGGGGGGGGGGGGAAGGTGGGAGCTGAGTCCTCTGGGGAACTGGCTTAAAAGCAGGCTCCCCACAAGCACTGGCTCCCATGGAGCCACCTGCTCCCACCCCCGCTTCTGCCTCTGATAATCACATATTAACGATAATTCGTCATTATCATGATGATTCTCAGGGTTTACTCAGATGCCTACTGCATTATAAGTGGAGATTTTAAATCATTTACAGGTCTTTTTCAATACTGCTTTGCAATGTTCTTGTTTTTAGTCACATATTCTGAGTTTTGTTGAACCTCTCTAGCCTGGGACTCTCTGGTCCAGCAACATCCATGGTCGAGCATCGTTAGGAACCCTTTGGGTGCTCGGGATGGAGCACTCACTGGGCAAAACTGGCACAGCAAGAACTTGGATCTTGCTAGACCACAGTGCTGGCCCAGCACCTGGAAGTGGAGCCCCAAGGCTAAGTGCCTGGTGGCTGGAGTCAGAGCTCAGTGGTTGGGGCCAGAGGCCAGGAACACCATCTGGCAGCTGGGAGTGGAGCCAGGGGTCAATGGCTGGAGTCAGCACTCAGCAGCCAGGGCCAAGAGCTGGAGCCTGGTGACAGGGGGCAGAAGCCTGGAGTCCAGAGTTCAGCAGCAGAGGGGCCAGCATTAACCTCCACTAGTTTGGCAAACTCCCTGGTTTGGGGCCAGCCAGGTCTTGAGGGTGCCATACCAGGGAGGTCTAACCTGTACTATATTATGGTTTATTAATATTTGCCTGTGACAATGGCAGATCAGGTGCCAGTTTATGCCAAGGTTTTCATACCTCATCTGGATACTGATAAACAAAGTTGGAAGTAGTCTGTCTCAATTGTGTATTACTACTATTAAAATTGGTATTAGCGTTATAAAGATATGTTTAGACTTTATTGAATGCTGGTAAATCACTGCATGCAGTAATCTCATTTATAATAGGTATATCCCATATTATAAGGTATTATTTAAACATTTGCATTATAAGCTTAACTGTGTAAATCACCAGAAAGAGGAAAGAGACATCAGTGAGTGTGAAATACCAATCTCCAATCGGACATGTTATCTCCTGACCCACCAAAAAGATCCACTGACACACCAGACAAACTATTGTGGAACAGCAGAGGACAAAAGACTGTCGATTGCTCCTGTTCCATCCTCCTCTTCCAATGAAGAAGAAAAGTGCAAGTGATTTTTTTCCCCAACGTCTGATTCTGCAATTGCAAGCAGACATGGGGAAGGAATAAGACTTGATCAATTTGTATCTCTTTGCCTCTAGGGGGCAAGATGTCTAGTCATAGACCATGGATCCCCGATGCAGCATATACAAAAAAACTACAAATCCTCTGCCTAAAGGACATATCACATTTGCATAGTACAGAATTTTTTTTTTTTTAAAGAGTAGCATAAGAATGAAACTCATTAGTACGTATATTAGTACAGGCAGTCCCCGACTTACGCGGATCCGACTTATGTCGGATCCGCACTTACGAACGGGGCTTTCTTGCCCCGGAGGTCGGGGCGAGAAAGCCCCGTTCGTAAGCTGCTCCGGTGCCCCTGGTCTGCTGGAGACCGTCTCCAGCAGACCAGGGGCACCGGGCGGGTTCCCGCGCTTCTGAGGCTTTGCCAGAGCAAAGCCTCAGAGGCGCGGGGAACCGCCGCTGCTGCCGCTTCAGTCTGGGTGCCTGTGGTCTGTTGGGGACCGTCCCCAGCAGACCACAGGCACCCGGACTGAAGCGGCAGCAGCAGTGGTTCCCCGCGCCTCTGAGGCTTTGCTCTGGCAAAGCCTCAGAGGCGCGGGACCCCCCGCGGCTGCGGCTTCAGTCCGGGTGCCTGTGGTCTGCTGGGGACGGTCCCCAACAGACCACAGGCACCCAGACTGAAGCGGCAGCAGCGGCGGTTCCCCGCACCTCTGAGGCTTTGCCAGAGCAAAGCCTCAGAGGCGCGGCACCCCGCTGCCGCTGCGGCTCTGCTCCCCGTGTCCCTGGTCTGCTGGGGGGGGGCAGCTAGTGTGCTCCCCCCCGCCAGCAGACCAGGCTTTTGTTTTGGACTCTGGGGCAGAGCAGCTGGGGCGCTGCCGATTGGTCCTGCAGCGCCCGCTCTGGGCACTACTGCACCAACCCGGCAGCACCCCAGCTGCTCTGCCCCAGGTCCTGATTCAGCCGCTGCTGGTCAGTTTCAGCAGCGGCTGAATCAGGATGCCAGGGGCAGAGCAGATGGGGTGCTGCCGGGTTGGTCCAGTAGCACCGGGTGCTACTGGAGCAACCCAGCAGCACCCCTGCTGCTCTGCCCCAGGCGTCCCCAAGTCAGCTTCTGCTGAAACTGACCAGCGCTGACTACAGGAAGCCCCAGGCAGAAGTTGCTCTGCCCCGGGCTTCCTGAAATCAGCTGCTGATCAGTTTCAGCAGCAGCTGACTTGGGGGACACCTGGGGTTCTTAAGTTGATTCTGTATGTAAGTCAGAACTGGCGGTCAGTTTCAGCAGTGTCTGAATCTGGACGCCAGTTCCGACTTACATACAGATTCAACTTAAGAACAAACCTACAGTCCCTATCTTGTACGTAACCCGGGGACTGCCTGTATACATGCTTTAATCTTGTAAATAGCTCTTCTTTTCTTTTTCCTGTTAAATCTTTAGTGGGGATGTAATAGTACAACTGTTTAAATGTTAACTGATAAGCATTAGTCTATCGGTTACCATAACGGTTACACGTCAGATCCTGGCTCTGCTCCCAAGGAGTTGGCTGCTACCCTGCATTGCTGGCTTTGTATCAGAGCCCACGGTATGGGGCGGAGGCTCCTTGGGAGCGGGAGCAGGAGCCAGAAACCAGCTTAAAAGCTGGCTGCTGGTGAGCACTGGTTTTCAGGGAGGCGGCTGCTGCCCCACACTGCAGGCTCTGCTGTATAAAGCTTATACTGCAGAGCCCGCAGCACAGCCAGCTCTCCGGGAGCGGGGCCAGCAGCTAGGAGCTGGCTCCCAGCACACACTGGCTGCTGCTGACTCTGCTCGCAGGGAGCCAGCAGCGCTGCAGGCTCTGCAGTATAAGCTTTATATTGCAGAGCCCACAGCGTGCAACCGCTGAGATTTTCAGTGGTTACACAGTCCCTAATTAACTGCTTTTTAACATCCCTAATCTTTATACAGTTTATTATAAAATTGGCTGCAAGAGTTATTTCTTCTATAAAATCTAAGGTGCAATTGACCTGCAGTAAGTGACTAGTCTTTTGGGACTAATAGTAATCTAAATATTGCTGTGCTCTTTGATGTCAGAGTCTACCTATCACAACAGTAAGCTTGCCTTGGTGGCAAGATACAAAGTACCTAGTATCCAACAGACGCCATATTAAGGTTGTAAGAGTGCTTGAGGAGTTTTACACTTGGTAACTGGTTGGTGAATCTAGGGACAGCACTGATAACCGTTTTGGGGTTTGTCCCGTGCTTTTACAATCTGTCTTAAGGTTGGTACTAGCACTCGAGCTACAGCAGGATAACTAGAAAGACTTTTTATATTAAAAGCCATGGGAAGAGATTTTTTTGCTAGCAAATCTTCCCCTCCATGGAGCAACCGCATCAGAAGGTCATCACCCTTAAAGCTTGAAAGAACTACAAGAAGGCCAGAAATTCTGCTCCCACACTGCCTGTTCCTTCTCACTCTCACCCATATTGTGGCACAGGACCTGAAGAGGTATACATTGGAACATTAATGCAGCTTGGCACTAGTCAATTAATCCATTCACAGATAATTTGTATTTTAAATCTGAAGCCAGAAGGCTTCAAAGAGTAAATTCAAAGAGTCTATGATTTCAATTAAATCACATGGATAATGAGGCCAAGCAAACTAGAAATGGAGGCTAATTCTCCCCATTAGTACAATTCTTACTAGCATTAATTGGGACTTATGCAGGTTCAGCAATGTGAGATACCCTCCTCCTGGTCCAATCCTGCAAATACTTGATCACAGCACAACCACAGAACCATTTGGCTCCAAGCTTGCAAGCTTACACAATTTACACATGTAAATTTATGAATTAAAAGACTTATCTGCACAATTGCTAGACTGTAGAGTTAAAAGGGGAAAGCATCGTGTTAAAAACCTAACTTTTAAAAAACAAAGTTTCCTTATTAAAAATATCACCATGTTAGTTCACAAAGACTATAATTTTTTTATTGTTATTTTAAGACTCCTTGTGTTATTTTAGCATGGGCAGCAACAAAAAGCATCAGGCTGATTAGCTTCACTTTTGTTTCTGTTGCAAACACTGTTTTTAAAAAATAACGACAGCTATTTCTACAGGCTGCCAGCTCCATAGGGTTACCAGGTGGCTTAAAAAAAATACCAGATATACTGCAAGAGGGGAGCAGGGCTGCCTGGGAAGATGTTAGGGGGGGAGGGGACAGGCTGGCGGGAAGCAGGGCTGGTGGGGGGGTGTCGGGGACAGTGGGGCTGGCCGGAGGAGATCCAAGGGGGGGGCAGGGGGCAGCGGGGCTGGCCAGTGGGAAGCAGGTCTAGCCAGAAAGGGGTCGGGGGAGCAGAGCTGGCCGGGGGAGATCGGAAGGGGGCGGGGAGAACCAGCCAGCGGGAAGCAGGGCTGGTCGGGGGAGATCAGGTGGGGGTGGGGGACCGGCTGACAGGAAGCAGAGGTGGCTGGGGAGAACTGGCCGGCGGGGAGCGGGACCGACCGGGCACACACAGATCCCAGGGCACTGCCCGTCCTGTGCACAGTCCCTGCAAAGCATGAGCAAGTCTGGCCCCGGGGATTCCCTCCTGACCTGGCCCCACCTGCCTTTGCGTAGTTGCATACTGCCTGGTAGACAGTTTGCAACTAGGTACTGATACCCCTAGTACTGTAATAATAAAACTAACCTAATTAGAAAATAGCAGACATTTTGTGTGTCCGGTATTTTCTTAAATTTTTTTCCCCGGACAGAACCTTCAAATACCAGACTGACCAGTTCAAAACCGAACACCTGGCAACCCTATAGCTCAAGGAGGTCAAGACCACCAACCGCGCTGCTTCTGGGGGTCCCAGCTGCCTGCCCCACAGCTCTGCTACAGGCTCCAGTACCCTGACCATTGGCTCAGCTCAGCACCTGAATCCTAAATTGTTCCAGCACCACTGAAATGTACTTTATAGTGTGTTCCTTTAAATCAGGGCTACTCAACTGTGGAAGCCATGGGGGCCACAATGATACTTACAGCACATGCCAAGGGCCGCATCTTAAGTGTGGTTGCATATATATGCAAATATATCAAAACAGCTTCTTTCACACTGACAGGCATGAATACAAAGATTAATGCAGGACTATACAACATACAGGCCCCATTTAAGTCAATTCTGCTGATATTAATAAAATGAAATATCTACCTGATTTCCACCCATATGACAGCACGTTTAAGGAGCAATGACAGTCCAAGAATTTAACTACTAAAACACATATAAAAACGGAACACCATTATATTGACAACTTTTTTGTTTTGGTGCTCACCTGCAAGCTGCATGTTGAGCCCTGCGTAAAGCCAACCCACACCATGGGCTGCAAACCAACAGGCCACAGGCGGTCCACGGGCCATGTGTTGAGTAGCCCTGCTTTAAATCATGTTTTCAAGCTAAATATTAAGCCAAAAGCAGAAACAACCATTTTTTATCTTTGGTCAGTTTTTCCCAGTCACCTCATATATCATTCCTCTTTTTCTTATGGATATGAAGTTTAAAATTAGTTTAAATACATACAATACTGTCTAATACTGGAATGTTTCATACATTTTTAAAATCTAGAGTGTTTACAGGTTGAACCTCTCTAGTCTGACAGTGCCTGGTCCAGCAACATCCATCATGATTTTAGTTAGCCAGATATCTGCTTATCGTGGTGAGGCCAAGTTTCTTAGCACTGTCCCTCCCTGCCCCAAGCTAGGACCACTGATAGAGTTGGCTGTGGAGCCCCAGAGACGCAGCATAAGGGCATGTGCCATCCCAGTGGCAGCACAGGGGCCAGCATCTGGGACCCTGGGGCCAGCATCAGTGTCCCCGGGCAGTGGTTGACCTCCCAGGGTCCGGTGAACTCTCTAATTTGGCACTGGTCAGGTCCCAAGGGTGCTGGACTAGAGAGGTTCAGTTTATACTGAGAGGGTGTGTCTAGACTACATGGCTCTGTTGACGGAGCCATGTGAAGAAGTTTACTCGACATAGTCAATGAAGCAGGGATTTAAATGATCTCCGCATCATTAAAATAAAAATGTCCACCACGCTGTGCCGACAATCAGCTGATCCGGCACAGCATGGCAGTTTAGACATGGTGCGGTCGACAGAGGAAGCCTTTGTCGACGGCTCCTGTAAGGCTCGTGAAACGGGAAGCCTTGTCGACCGCGCCGCGTCTAGACTGCCACGCTGTGCCGGATCAGCTGATTGTCGGCACAGCGTGGCGGCCATTTTTATTTTAATGAAGCAGGGATTATTTAAATCCCCGCTTCATTGACTATGTCGAGTAAACTACTTCACATGGCTCGGTTGACGGAGCCATGTAGTCTAGACATACCCAGAGATTTATACAGATGTTTATTACTGTTGAGCAGAACTCACAAAAATAACTTCTGCTAAGTGTAGCACAATAACTCTCTGAATTAAGCTAATAAGTAACAAACAAGTTCCCATATCAGAATATTTGTGAACTTGGAGCCTGTAATTAAAAACTGCTGCCAGTTATGTCAGCCCAAATCAGTACCGACTGGCACTTGTTACCATCTTACTGAGACCACTTATATATTAACATTCAGTTTATCCTTATCCTACTTACACGCAGTGGAACGATAACAATGTACAGGGAGTTTTCCTTTGTTTTGCCCAACTTTCCTCACCATAGAAAAATATAAATACAGTAGAGATTAAATTCAATCAATTCCTCTATGGCGGGGTATGGTCACAGAAGACCCCTTGGGGGTGCCTCCCAGAGTGCTGACACCATCACTGCCACTCGCCTTCCTGATCTCTGGGGCTTCTCAACTCCCAGTCCTGCTGGGCTAGCTCTGCTGGTCAACCCCAGCCAAGGCCCCGAGCTGAGATCCCTGCTCCTTACCCTTCTCCCCCTCCCCCCCCCCGAAGCAGTACAGACACAGCTTTAACAATAAAGGGGAAATGTGCACACTGATGGCTTCCCCAGGTAATAACTGTTTACACTGGGTTTGATAGAAAATAAAAGCGATTTTATTAAGTACAAGCAATAGGATTTAAGAGGTAATAAGTGAGAACAGGCAGCGCAAAATACATTACAAATCAAAAGAAATAAAAACACTTAGCTAATTCTATTCTGAAACCTCAGTACAAACTTTTTCAAACTCACACTAGAACCTCTTTTCCAGCTGCCCCTCCAAACCAAGGCTGTCTCCCCATCCTGGAGTCTTTGGCTCCTTTTCTCATGTGCAGCCCACCCAAAAGACAAAAAACTCTTACCTTCCTGTTCTTTTTAAAGAACTCCCTCATTGTATAGGAAGTCACCTGGCCACTCCCTACCAACCGCTGCTAAGCCTTAAGGACAAAAGGCTATTTGTATATGACTGCCCAGACACTGAGGCCTCCCTTTATCACTTTCATTCACACATTTAAAAATCATAAAGTATTCCCTACTCCATATGTGTAATTTTACACACAAGACTGATACACACGTCTAAATAAGATAAACAGAACCAGCGAATCATGACATGAAGATTGACAGGTTACATGAAATAATTTGCTCAAAGCACCTTTGAGTTATGTATATGCACGTCCTTGGGGAGGTCCACCACATCCTCCTTAACTTTCGTTTCCATATCCAGCATTGTAAAGCTGTATCCATAGTGTGTGTGTGTTTCATTTTCCTTTCAAACACATTCAGCAGTTCCCTCAATGGTCAAGTAAGCAATTGAAACAGATTAATACTGAAGCTATTCCTATAAAGGGGTAATTTAAAGGAGGAATGCTGGTACAGGTTGAACCCTCAGGACCTGACCAATGGCAAACCAGAGAATTTGCTGAACCACAGGAGATCAATATTGTCTAGAAGCATTACCAACACTTTCATTGCTTACTGAGCTCTTAGAAGACTTGAGGTGTAAATTAGAGCTAAATAACAACACTGAACACCGAGAGCCAGGACTGGTAGCTGTAAATAATTATGGGACCAAGGGAAACTTGCCTATGCCCATTATAAGTGGACATCTCACTAACTAAAATCATGCCAGACCAGGGAAGTTGCTGGACCAGAGTGTGCCAGATTAGACAGGTATAGGATACCAGCACAACACCTGTAGTATGCTGTGACAACTATACTGGAAAAGATGCACTTTGTGCAAGTATAATAAGCCATCCATAAACGGAACAAACTGTACTGGTATAAACTCAAACAATCTTAGGGAATGGAGGAGAGAAGCAGGATAAGGAGACAGGAAACACACACAGTTGCTGCAGAAGAGATGCAGGGTAAGAATACAGGAAACACATGGTTGCTGGAGGACAGAAAAAGGATAAGCACACAGGAAACGAGGTTTCTGCTGATGTATCAGAGTTTTTCTTTACAAAAGGTTTAAAACCCCCAACAGATCAGATTTTACACACATACACACTTTTTAAATCAAACTACATGGGGCTGTGTCTACACTGGCGCGACCTTGCACAAAAGCGGCTGCCCTTGCGCAAAAACTTGCTGCCTGTCTACACTGGCCGTGTGTTCTTGTGCAAGTAAACTGACATTCTAATGTATGAAATCAGGGCTTCTTGCACCAGAGCTCCCGCTCAGGAATAAGCCCTTTTGCACAATTGTTCTTGCGCAAGAGGCCAGTGTAGACAGGCAACATGAATTTCTTGCTCAAGAAAGCCCTATGGTTAAAATGGCCATCAGAGCTTTCTTGCACAAGAGAGCGTCTACACTGGCATGGATGCTCTTGTGCAAAAGCATATGACAGTGTAGACGCTCTCTTCTGGAAGAGTTTTTGCAGAAGAACTCTTCCGCAAAAGAGTTTTCACGTGAGAATGTGCCAGTGTAGACATAGCCCTAGAGTTCCAAGTTAGTGTAGCTGAGCAAAAGAAATAATATACTGCATATCTTTAAACTTCAAGTGACTTAAGAGTTCATTCCTTTCCTAATACAGCTAGGAAGTTGGAACCTGTGATTAAGGTCTCTAAGGGTATGTCTACACTGCACAGCTATTTTGGGATAGCATGCCCAAGGTATTTCAGCATTCCAGTAACCCTCGTTCCATAAGGTTAAGGGATGTCTTGAAATAGCACGCTATTTCAAAATTTGGCGCTGTGTAGACATGCCAAATTTCAATACAAGTTATTTTGAAATAGATTCGAAATAAGATATGCAATTTGCGTAGCGCAAATTGAGCAACTTATTTCGAGTTTAAGGTGCTGTGTAGATGCACCCTAACTGTGAATGTATAAGCTACATACAACACAACAGTACAAGGGATGTTAGATATCGTATAATTGAATAGTCGTGTAACTGCATGAAATCTTAGCAGTTACACTACTATTTGATAGTCCTTGGGGCCGGGACCAGCAGCCAATGTACTCCCAGCCCCACTCCCTGGGAGCCCTCTGACACACTGTTCTGTTGCTTCTGATACAGAAGCAGCAGCACAGAGTGGCAGGTGGTTTTGTTACCAAACCAGCACATTTTGCAGGGGTCATTTAAAGTTCATTTGGATTTTTCAGGAGTGCATGAACTTGTAAAAGAGTTCAGTATCAGGGTGTGATCTCTGGTGAAACATGCCAATGTAGTTCACTGTAATTGAAAGTAGCAGTGGATTTTGCACATCCCTAATTATTAACTACTGAGTTAATACACTGAGAAAGTATTTATGATTCATTTCCCAGAATACTCATTTTTACTCATTTTTTCTCATTTTTTTCTTTCCAGGAAGTGGTATTCTTGTAAAGTTGATTTTGTTTTTAAGCCATGACTGATGGCTGGTGTCAATTTAATTCAAAACTAGAAGCTATAATCACTTATTTGCTTTCTCCAGTCTCAGTTTACATTAGTTTAATAATGGTGATAAGTGATTTACAATTGTGTTCCCAAAAGAAGCTTTGATTAGAGTACTTATGATAGCAGAACCTTGTTTAATTGAAATTTGTCTTTGAAGACAGTCAGTATACTCACTGTTCTCAAGAACCCGAGCATTATTCTTCAAATAGACCAAGAGACATTATGCTATTAAATGCAAAGTGAGCTAAATTCAATAATTGGGATTGGCATATGGGATCAGATCAGTGACTAATGTAGTCTGGTAGGCTACGTCTAGACTACATCCCTTTTTCGTAAAAGGGATGTAAATTAGACGTATCGCAATTGCTAATGAAGCGGGGATTTAAATCTCCCCCGCTTCATTAGCATAAAAATGGCTGCCGCTTTTTTTCGGCACGGAGCTTTGCCGGAAAAAAGTGCCAGTCTAGATTTATAGTGTAGACTTGGCCCAAGACTTTCAACTATGAAGTTTCCCAGTGTCAGCCAAGAAGGCAGCCATCACATACAGTATGAGTTGACCATCTTCAGAGCAATCCTTAAATTGCTATGAAATATACCGTCTCAAGTTTTGCTTTACTATATCAGTAAGATAGGAAGAAGAGATATTTATAATGCTCTTGGATTTTAAAAATCCTTTTTCTGTATCAAAGTAACTGACCACTATAAGTTTTCAACAGTGCTCTTAACATTTCAGAAACTGCAATGTATTAGGTCTTCTCTCCCTAATCTTTGTGAAAGTTCCATTCACTTGGCATGTCAGAGTGACGAAAAACATAATCACCATGTCTGTGCATTTATAAACAAAATACCACTCAGGGCAGCTTAAAAGCAGTGTCAGATTTTACCTGCTGAGAGCTTGCCATAATAAACATTTCACAAATGGTTGCTTTGGCTCCCTAGGTTACCCATCTGCATTACAAGAAAATAAAAGCATATATGTGAGAAAATTTTTAATACATTATACATCCAGAATTAAATTTATAAAAATGCTACAAAAGATCTAATACAAATACATACATGCTGAAATATAAATAAGGTAACAAATTCTGATCCTAAACACAAACCTAGGTAACAGAGCTTTCTGCAAGAGTCTTGGAAAAGAAACAGACAGACAGGGAGCTAATATAGTCAGTGGGCAATAAGAGAGGCTATAGCTCCCTATGCTGAGTTCTGGGCTCAAGGATCCATGCTTGGGGATGTTAGATGCAGCTATATGATTACTAAAATAAATGTAACAATTTTAAGCTGTTACACGGTTATTAAAATTTTCCCCCCTGTAGGCGGGGCCAGCAGTCAGTGCGCTTCCAGCCCCGCCCCCAGGGAACCCCTGCCACCCCATGCTGCTGCCTCAGTATTAGCTTCCTGCACAGAACAGCTCTCGCCTGCCATCCTACGCTACTGCCTCTAATACAGAGGGTGTTGCAATTAACTGGGACCGCTAACCAATAAGCATTCATTTATAAGTTAAACGATTAGCTGGATAGCCACTAACATCCCTAGTCCATGCGTAGACTTATTCTTAAGACCACTCTGTCATTCCTGCCCATGTTCTCACACACTTTTGCCTCTTTCTCAAATCTCCAATCAAAGCAAGGAAGGATTATTATGGAGTTTCCCAGCACAGTTCCTCAAGCAGCTCGTCTCCCTGAGCCCTCTGACAATGGAAATATTCTGGTACAGAATACAGCATTTCTGCTACATTCCAGACCAAGCATGTCCTCTGGGGGTATCACAGAATTAAGTCCTCTCTTTTGAACAATTTTCTTTTTTTGGGAGCAACTCAGGATTCACATCCAGAGTCAGTAAATGCAAGCTGCACAGAGTTTTCTAAAACAAGAGGATTAAACATACATTTAAACTTGACTCTGGAAGCTTTCTTCCTCTGCTAAAAAGTCCATTTTGTGTATGTGAGACGCTAAGGTTAGCAGCTAGATCACCCTCATATTAACAATTTGAGCAGTCTTCTTTCTTGACATTTGCGGGTGTGTGCTGCAAAAAATGATACATGAGTCATCTGCTCCAGACTCTGGGTCTGCTCTACTGGATCTTTATCCATTTCCTGATTAGCTTTCGGGATTTTAGTCCCAATACAGCTGTTTCCATTGTAATAATTCTTACAACACAGGCTGCTCTTTTTATGGGCACAGAAGTACATTGAGCAAGTCATGAAAAAGTTACGTGATGGGGGTGTGGACTTGGAGATTTTTTGTTTTGTTTCTAGTGTTCTAAGTAGAAACAAGGAGGCGTCCTGTAGCACCTTAAAGACTAACAGATATATTTGGGCATACGCTTTTGTGGCTAAAAAGTTTTTTATAAATACAGAGTAGCACAGCTACCCCTCAGACTTGGGGACACATTTCCATCTCGTCATATTAAAATATTGTCCATTTACCGCAGTTATCGTAGAATGTTACATGCATCTTCTTTGTCTCTTCCAGACACTTCTCTGCCATTGCAATGAAACATCACCGGAAATCAACTTATTTAAGGACTTTTGCATAAAAAAATACTCTGTATAAATCATCAACAAAGACTGAATCTGTAAATTACTGTTTTATCATCCCATGTGTAGATATTCTGGTCACATATCCCTCCATTACTGTGTATCTTTTATGCATCTGCAATAAAACTGCACTTAAGCAGTTTTGTTCAAAAAGTGATCCATCTTAACATTGATAGAAGCAAGTTATGGAAGAAGTGTTGTTGAGCATGTTTCTACTCAAACACTTTTCTAAGCATGGAATAGTTTTTCTTCAATAAGTAGTCAAAGTTTGCAACATTAGTACAATGGCTTCAGTTAATTTTTAATTAAATAAAACATGTCATGAATCTGTACACTCTCCTCAAATCAAGCTAGAGTTCAGTTAATTTGTCATGGCTCAGCCAAAGAGAAATGTTCAATGTAGCATGAAGGAATTTAGCACCACTAGTTGCATCCTCATTAAAAGGAAACGTGTGGCTAAATCCCAGTGCATTCTGTTAAGTATCAGTTTACTATACTGAGTACCACCTCTTTGCTAAGAATAACAACCTCATCTACCCATCAATATATAGTTAACTTTCAGCTGTCACGTGTATTTTGAACTCAAAGCTTCCTTGTGCTTTAACTATTGTCTTCACAATATTTAGAAGTTACTGCTTTATGTATGTTGTAGGTGCAAAACACGACCATTCTATTTTGGCAATTTTGCCTCAGGAACTGCTTAATGCCAAATGGCAGAGAGAATAAAGGGTGCATGGGGATTTATCAGGATCCTGTGTGATGTGATGTCAACCTAATAATGCACTAAAGGGTAGCATGGTGAGGTTTCTACTAGGTTTGTCAGATATTGTGTATTTTAGTAATCGTGAAGCCACAATTTTTTGCGGTTACACATTACTAAAATACTCCCCAGGGGCAAGGGAGGCAGCCTGTGTGCTCCTGGTCCCAAACCCAGGGAGCCCCCATCTATCCCACACTCCTGCCTCTGGCAGCAGCGTGGGGTTGCAGCCAGAGCCAGTCCATGAGGGGATTCAGTTTTTAAAAAAATCAGCTTCCTGCACAGACTGGCTCCCACATGCAGATGTGCACAGGGGGCCCAAGTTCCCCGCAGACAGAGGCAGCATCCCAAGGAGCAGCCTCTGTCTGTGTCAAGCTCAGACCCATCGCAGAGCCTGCTCCAGCATCCCACCTGCCCTCCCCCACGCTGAGCCGGGGATCAGCTATGCGGCTGCTTTGAAACCTCAAGGAGGCGATTCAAAGGGGCAGCTGCCACACAACTGATCCATGGCTCAGCTGTGAGGCGCTGCACCTTTGAAACTCCAAAGCAGTGTTCAAAGGGGCAGTGCCGTGGAGCCCAGGGTCAGCTGAAGAGTCCACAGCTGACCCCGAATTCTGGGGAAATGCAGCGCCAACCTATGGTCAGCTGGGGAGTCCATAACTGACCCCGGGCTCCACAGTGCTGCCCCTTTGAAATGCCAACTCACTGTTCAAAGGGGCAGCACCCCACAGCTGATCCCCAGCTCAGCTGTGTGGCGGCTGCCCCTTTGAAACACCACCTTGGCATTTCAAAAGGGCAGCACCATGGAGACCCATGTCAGCTGGGGTCTCCCCAGATGATCCCAGGCTCCACATGGCATTTCGGCGGAACCCAGGATCAGCTGGGAAGTTCCCAGCTGACCCCGGATTCTGGGGAAGTGCCGCACGGAGCCCGGGATCAGCTGGGGAGTCCCCACGTGACCCCAGGTTTCATGCGACATGCAGCGCAGCATGAAGCCCAGGGTCAGCAGGGGGTCTGAGTCCCCTGCTGACCCCGGGCTACATGGCTTTGAAATGCACAAGAACCCCCACTGGGGACTCTTGTACATTTCAAAGCAGGCACACCCCGTGCAGCCTGGAGTCAGCAGGACTTCCCACTGGCTGCACACAGAGTTCCACATTTCTCCTTTGAATGTACAAGAGCTCCGGGGGGTGGGGGGGCTCTTGTACATTTCAAAGGAGGAATGCAGAAGTACCTATCGACTAGTCGATGGAAATTTCATCGACTACTCAACTAGTCAATTAACCACAATTTAACATCTTAAACGTGTACTGGCTCCCGCCTGCCTCCCTCACCCTCTGCACTGGTGTCTCTCTATCAGAAGCTGGGGGGGGGGGCAGGGAAGCAGGCAGCTCTGCAGGATCCAGTGCTCATGGGAAGCCAGTTTTTAAGCTGGCTCCTCCAAGCACCGGCTCCCTCCTACCCCTGCAATGCTGCCTCTGTGTAGACAGCAAGAGGGGGAGGCAGCTGGCTTCATGGGAACCAGCACCTGCAGGGAGCCAGCTTTAAGCTGGCTTCTCGTGGGCACCATCTCCTGCCTCCCCCTTCCTTGCTGTCTCTGATACAAAGGTAGCAAGGTGGGGTGCATATATTCATTTGCTTAGGCTTATCAGTTTATCATTTAAATGACTATACGCTAACATCCCTAGTCTCTACAAATACGCAGGCATACTGGTCATCTTGATAACTGTGAAATGTATGAACAGGTAACATATGTATTTATATTGGAAATCATGGTCTTAAAGATCTTGACGTAAAAAACAGGTCATCAAGAGGTAATCAGACTCAGACAGACTCTGTTCAGGCAGGACATAGGAGACACTTCTCTCTCTCTATCTGGTTAGGTGTGCATTATATCTCTCATGAGATAAGCCTATCTGCAAGCAGAGCCAGCTGCTTATTAAAATACTGCAAAGTCAACAAGAACAACCAGCAGGAAGTGTTCTGTTTATGAATAACAATCAAAGGACCATTGAGAGATATATCTGGGATTTCAAAGAGAGGGGAATCTTTCCAAGGAGGAGACAAGAGGATTGCGTGAACCAATGACCACAGCAAAGTCCGGTCAGCATATACTGGATGGATTTGGGGTAAGATTTTGTACTATAGGACATGACAATGTTAAGTAAATTAAGGCTCTGGGAAGCATATTACGATTTTATTTTATATAACAATTTGTTTCCATTAATTCTACTTACTTCACAAATTTCTGTTCTTTCTTAAATAAATTTTTTTTTTTTTACTCAAAACATATCTAAGGATTGTGTATTGAGCAGAATAGTGATCCTGTAGTGTCACTTGTAAGCTGCTCTATATTCCTTTGAAAGTAGCAGAGATGTAAACTCCATGAGTGTCCAGTAGAACAGAAGCTAAGAACTCCAGAGCAGTGTTTCTTACACTTTTTAAGATGGAGGAACACCAAACAATATTTTCTTTTTTATGAGGAACACCAAGGATTTTTTGTTGAGCAAAAAAAGAGGCTGGGGAGAAGCTATTGAGCAAAAAACTTGGGGGTTGAGCCATGCCTGTCAGTCATTCACCTGTAAAGAAAAAGCAAGGCCTCCAGAAGCCTGGAAGGCAGTACAATGCATATGTTGCCAGAGGCAAGTGGTTTTAGAGAACTGCCCCACAGCACACAGGGACATGACATCTAATTTGTTCTTGAGTAAATGGCTAGAACAGAGGTGGGGAACCTCAGTTTGCCTGGATCCAACCCCAGAGGCTCTGGACTTCCCCCCAGCATTGGGGACTCTGCACTGGCACTCCCCATCATCCCACTGCAGAACTGGAGCACACAAAGTCTACTAGTCTACCTCCCCATCCTCCCCACCCAAGCTCTGGTGTGCTAGGAAAACGTGGGTAATGTCTCTCTCCTTCTCAATCAGAGGCCACACCAGTGAGGGGATTTGTTCATTTGTGTTTCTCACTTGTATGCAGCTCTCAACTGGTTTTTCTGTGGGTCAGCAGCCCCCAATCCAAAAAAAGTTCTCCACCCCTCGTCTAGAATAACAAAGAATCAGGCCTGTTAAATGTATGAAGTATACCGTAAAAATGATGTATAATCCACATATGATTTGCACTAAATTATGTCCTTTTGCAATCATCACTTGGTGGTTTCAGACACCGAGAGTGTCTAGTAGCCAGATTTTGAGAATATAGAAAATTATTCAGAATTTGCCTCAAGCATAAACAAGCAATTAATTTCTGCGTGAACATCCAAACAGTTTAATTGTAGTTAGAGAAAATGTTCTTTAACTCCAGTCTATACCTCTAGAAACTTTCTAGTAACTAGTTTTTCCACTGTTGTTGGAATTGGATTACATCAGATTTACTACCAACAATTTTGTGATTGAGTTTGATACAGGTGAAAGTGAGGGACTCTGAACTGCTTTCTAGCCTGTTACAAGGAAAAAATGGTTCTGACCCAGGACTCACTTTTAGCTAAGAGATAAGGGTGTAAGATGCCACATGGGGAAGCAAGGAAATATTTTTCTTTCCTGTATATCCTTTCTGACTGAGCATTTTCTGCCCACTTGAAATATGCAAGTGGAATCCAAAAGCTCTATGATATATGGATTACATCTGCTGTAGTAGGAGAGTAGGTAAATGCTGAATTCTAAGAGGCTGCAATGACAGTGCAGGTATGTCAGGGGGCATTTCTGTCTTCCTGGGGACAGGAGGAGAACGCAGATGGTGAGTGGGGAGATAGAAGATGAGAACCAGCCAAGTACAGCTTGGAGAAAAAGATGGAAAGCCAGTCACACATCTCTGCCTGTAGTAAAGGGAGTACAGATATTTTTATTGAAATACTGATGGGCAGCTAGATATTGGAGAACAAGAATGAGGATTAAAGCAAGGTGCTAAGGGTAGAGAATAGCAGGGGAGGTGATAGCAAGGGAGAGATTAAAAACTGGGAGGTTGCAGATTTGTGTTAGTGCTACTAATTGTAGTGGTACGGTGAGGTTTTCCTAGTTCAGCGGCTACTACTCCCATACTGGGCAAATTATTCAGGCCTTTATATGAAAAGGGAACTTCAGAAGTATTTCATAGATCACTTTTTGGACAGCGTGGGGTGGCCCTGTCACTTTTTCTTCCCAGCTACATCCCAAAGTCAGATCCAGGATCAATAGTGGAAAGAAGCAGATAAACATTTACAGTAGAAACAGCAAGATGTAACAGGAAAACTGCTTTCCTTCTCCTCTTCACAAGCTTTATATTTATCCAAGTGAATGTTCCCCACAGTACTTAACTCATAGGGGACAGTAAGTCAAAATGATATACGTCCAACATAAACAGATTTAAGTATAACCACACAGAGCTTCAACTAAATTTATTTAGTAAATAATCCTACAGAAACTGATGCAAATTCGATGTGATTAGATAATCTGGGGGCAAAGGGGAATTCCCATATTTGATGCTGTCATCTAAAAACAGTTTTCTGCAAGATTGGGCTGATTGACAAGAAATTTGAGTTTACTCTAATGTTTTAATCTTTCCAAAGAAAGAACACAGACACTTAAGTTTTTGTAATCATACTTCCAAGTTCTCAGAATGAAGCAAAAGTCACTAAAATTAAGGATCCACAAAAGTTTTACAATTGCAGATTTTTCTTGGGTCCAATATTAAAATTGAGGGGAGGGGGATATTTTGGAGAAATTTACCCTAGAAAGCTTAGGTGTTAGCGTTAATGGCTCAGATCTCATTATCTGAGGTTAGTGGCATAAGAAAGCTTTGAAGTTTGAAGACCAAAACCATTATATTAATGAAAATCATGAACATGTGTTTGTTGTACTTATAATGAGATAAGAGAACCTCAGTCAGATCTGTTTTTCCCCATCCAATTCATTGGCTCAACCAAATTAAAATCAGAGCCTTGGCATCATTGACTGAAAAAAAGCTGTTACATCAAGCAGAAAACTTGTTTTCTATCAGATTGAGCCAGCAGTCTAAATTATATAATTCATAATGTCTCCACTCATTTGAAAAAAAGAGAGGTTATCAGATTAACGCTTTGTATAGTGCTGTATAGAACTAGTCCCAACTAGCACATTTTATGTGCAATATTTTACAATGCCAGATCAAAATGGTTATAGGACAGTAAATGATCCAACAGAAAATAGTACATAAAGCCCTGATCATTCAAATTAACCCCAATACACAATGTAGGAAAGTTAACCATCAGCAATGCAGGTTATGGTTACAGAGTTGGTGTTACTTTTCCAAGGGTTATTAATCCTAAATCTAGGATCACTCTTGATTATTAATTACATGGACAGAAAAATGAAAAGCAAATAAAGGTATTCATTCTCTTCATAGCTAAACAATCCATGAAGTTTACACATATTTATATACCATAAAATAAATTAAAAATCTGGAGCAGATAAACAAGAGAATATGCCGCTTTATCAATCACAGCAAATTTCATACGCCTATACCTTTTTGTGTGTTTGGTTTTCAAGAAGTTTCCTCAATAGTATTACCTCCAATTCAGCTTGAATGGTTATAGCTCCAGAGAAAGCAAGGCACCAGATGTCCATTTGTGTTGTCAGACAACAAAGCGGTTAAAGTGCTAGCATCTTTTCCTAGAACTCCCAACATTGTTATCACTGGCAGAGTGGAACTGATATTAGCTGTGGGGGAGAACTGTTAGCAAAATTTCAGAAGCAGACAAGATCAGAATGAATCTCTCCGCTGGCAGATTAAATACATTATTTTGCCTTCTCACCCACCGCTTCAAGTTTTTGATTGACTAAAAACAGAATCGTGTGACCAGTTATTAGTCTAAACTGATCAGTTGATGTTGTGAATGCCACGACTATACCAGGGTTCAAAATAAAAAACCTAGATAAATTCATGGAGGATAATAAGTCCATGGCTATCAGGTAGGATGAGCAGAGATTGTATCCTTGGCCTCTGTTTGTCAGCATCTGGGAATGGATGATTGGGGTGTGTCTAGACTACATGGCTCCCCGCTTCATTAAAATAAAAATGGTCGCCATGCTGTGCTGACAATCAGCTGATCCAGCACAGCGTGGCAGTCTAGACGAGGCATGGTCAACAAGGGAAGCCTTTGTTGACCGCTCCGGTAAAGCTTACCAGCTTCCCTTGTCGACCGCACCGTGTCTAGACTGAGCCATGTTATAGGCATGAATAATATATATTATAAGCATTGTTTCCTCTAACTTTTTCTTTTCTTGGGAGGGCTGAATTTTCTTTCAGGTGGGTTGAAATTTCTTATGTGCAACACCAATATTGAGGTAGTATGTAATGTGCACCACCAGTACTAGGAATGTTAGGTAGTGTGTAACCACATCAAATTTTAGCAATTACATGATTATTTGACAGCCCCAGGGGTGGGGCCAGAAGCCAGTGCACGGAAAAGTTTTTCCGTTAAAAGTATTTCCGCAAAAGCGCGTCTAGATTGGTCCCGGAATTATCGTTATAACGATGTGCTTTTGTGCAAAAGCGCGTCTACATTGGCAGGATGCTTTTGCAAAAAAGCAGAAGCCCGGAACCATTTTGCAGAGGGCAAAAGGACACAAGCCCTTTCTGGGGGCGGGCGCTGGAGCTCCTTTGAGACATGTGCTTAAAGGGATCTCCCCGGACAGCCGTTTCTCTCCTGCTGCGTGCTATAGGACCTCTTGCTGGGACTGTCAGCCGTAGCAGTTTTGGTGGTTGAAGGGCTCCTGCCTTGTGACCTCAGCAGCCTGCGTCTGTTTTAAGGGATGCTCGGGTTACCAGGAAGTCCGAGAGCTGATTGCTACTACGGAGCCTCCGAGCATCCACTAGGGCTTTTTTCCATTTAGCCTGCTTTTGCGCAAAACGTCTTAGCTGCCTGTCTACACTGGCCCTTTTGCGCAAAAACATTCCCACAAGAGGATTTTTTCCCCGAACAGGAATGTCAAAGCATTTGTGCAAGAAGCACTGATTTCGGACAGTAGAACATCAGTGCTTTTGCGCAAAAGCAAGCGGCCAGTGTAGACAGCAGGCAAGTTTTTCCGCAAAAGCAACTGCTTTTGCACAAAATCTTGCCAATCTAGACGCACCCTTTCATGTATAGCACAAGCATGCTTTAAGCTGCAGATAACATCTTGCTCAGCTCCTTTGAACTAAGGTGACTTTCACAATGAACACAGTTACAACATGCATTTAGTATTATACATTCCAAATACTGTTATCAGCACTTTGTAAGAACCATACATTAGCATGCTGAAAAACAAAATTCACTGTAACTGTGCCAAATTGAGAACTGAAACAGAACATAACACACATCTTAAGCAGCAGACTACATATACACATCTTAAAGTCATACTGAAACATTATACACTGTTAGGACAAGATAAAATGCAACATTTGTACACCTATACTAATTCTCAGTCCCCACCTTGCAAAAAAGCCATCAAGAGCTATATAAGATACCCACACCTACATACCAACTCTTCCCCATCACCTTTACTCTCCTCTCCAAGTTCCCCCAACTGGTTTCAGATAATAAAATAAAGAATTCTGCCACTCTCTTTTGTTCATTACATCTAAATATTAAATGTATCAATGAATCATTCAACTTCTCAAATCAGATGTGCAAATTAAGCAGGCACGTAACAGGCAGAGGCAAGTTCTATCAGATTTTCTAAAATAAAAGATCACAAAACATAAAAGTGACAGGAGGTAGTATGAAATACAACTTAAAAAGACATGGGCCAAATCTGAGTTTTTTTCCATTACTTTAAAGGCCACATTCTTAGTGGGTGTAAATTATTATAGCTACACTGACTTACAAATACACTTAGCCTAGAAAAGCAAGAACAAGGTACTTAAAAAGAAAAGGATACGACAAGCCTTACAACAGAATGTTCTATTGCCCAGGCAAGAGTAAAGTCACAATGTGTCTTTCATCACCAGAATTGTTTATTCATCCATCTTCCACTAATAGGCATTTTAGGGCCAACTCGGATCAGGCAAGTTATTATTGACCCTAATTAGCAGTTCACAAGCTGTAGCATTCTTCACTCACAGCAGATGAACTTTAAAAATGAAGTGAGATTCTAAGACTCTAAATGTAGAGTACTTCAGATAGGTTATTTATGTGAAGTGTTTGTACGCTCAAATATCCACTGATGAGGCTGAGTGAGGACAAAACCAACATCAATAGAAACTGCCTTTTGGATATAAAACTGTAAGGCATGTCAGCCTGATCATGTAAAATGCTGATATCCCTAGCTTCCTTAGACTTCATGCACCCTGCACCTTTCAACACTAGGCCATCATGATTATTACAAGCAATGAACAGGATAATCAGTTGGGAGAAGAGGGGTTCTACACAGATCTCCACTGCTTCAGATAAGCAGCTGGAATACTGGATATTTAGCCCATCCTGAATCCAGAGACTTTTTTTTAAACAACTAGATAAAGGAAATATTGGTTTGATCTCCAGCTAATTAAGATTTGTATTGTTTTACAAAGTCAAATATTTAAAAATGCACAGACAGGACCACAGATGCAAGATGGTGATTGCATCATCTCGATGAGGCCCCGTGTGGACTCAAAAGCATTGGAAGGAGAGGGTGGACCCATCACCAGTGATTTGTCACACTGCACACCGAAGCGCTCAGCACCAGTTCCTGCATCTGAAGCCCAAGAGTGGATTCCATTAGGAGTTCTGCTCCTTTCAGGTTCGTGGTTTGAAGGCCTTGCTGATCTTGTACTTGACAGCCTGGTGAACTTCCCCCAGGCACTAGAGACATGAATTGTGAGGGTTGCTTATTAGCACTGACTTGAGGCAAGACCTGCAGGGCAGCCACCCAGCTGCTAATTGAGCCCCACCCAGAGGTTTAGGGCTGCCATGCAGAGGGCTTCCTGGCTGGGGAGGGGCACTCCCTCAGCAGCAGAAGCTTCCTGCTCCAGAAAATGAGCATGCTGGTAGGGAAGGGGATAAGGGGGAGCAAGGGAGGGAGTAAGTATGTGACTGGGATGGGAGGGGGCCACAGGGGATGGGAGTTTGGAGCATGCAGTAAGTACAGGAGAGGAGAGGTTTGATTACAGCAATCTGATTACAGCAGCTGGGTTTGCCTGCTATTTCCTGTGAGGAAACCCTGCACTTCTCTAGCTTCCTGGGCTGGGAGGAAGCAAACTACATGGGGTAGGTGGGAGAAATAGGGGGCAGTGCTGGGATCTGGGCAGTGAGATGGGGACAGAAGGGAGTTTGTTTGGGGTATCTTAATTTGTTTTCATCTGGGCTGCTTGCAGCAAGAGCCAGAATGTCTGTATCAGCACAGCTGCCCTATTTGGTCTGAAGATACAGGAATCTCTCCTGGACTGGGGCAGGTGATATGGGGTGGTGCCAAAATTTCAGGTGGGTTAAAAGCTTTTAGGCTGCTTTTGAATACTGGAACAAAAGACTTAGTTCATGACATTTGTATGATTACATTTCAAAGTTTATATAGGTGTTAATGGTTTCAAGTAAGAAAGGAAAGGACTCTAACAACTTTTTTTTAATATTGTAGATATCTATACACTGATATTAATTTTTTTTAATTCTGTGTCACTAGTTAATAGATGGTAAATTGTTAAAACTGGAAGAACTTTACAATGGATTCTGTTTAATTTGTTTGGCCTTTCAATTGGAGTTGAATTCTAGAGAAGTGCTGTGGGGGCTTCTACTTCTGAGTTAGTGACACACACAAGGTGAAAGTTTCAAACCAGAACTGATCTGTTTTATTTGCATAGCATGGATCCTAAATATTCCCCAAAGAAAATGTATAAGCCTGAGTGAATGCCTTTTACTCTCCTTTCTAGTGTCAGTAAATACCATATTAATACTGTCAAGGAGAGCATAACTATTTCTAGTTGACTTACACATTTATTTAGCAACTTAAAGCTGAGCATATTTTTTAGACTTTTACTTAATGGCCATGTCTGATTTAATTATAAAGCTATTTGCAGTATGCCCCATTTTGGTGTGTTTACTAGTTTGAGTTGTTAGCAAGTATGATAATACATGTACTCCAACGGTAGTGTTAGTTTTATTTGATTTAATATTAAATAAACATCATAAGCATTGCTCTGTTAATTATCCCTTTTTAAAAAAAATATATTGTCTTTCATACCTATGGACTGTTTAAAATATAAATATTTATACCTAGGTTTTTTGTTTGTACTGGGACACACTGCGCATCCACATACGGCCTCAATATTGGTGGTGCACATAATAAATTTCAATCTGCCCAAGGATAGAAAACGTTAGCTGCTACCCGTGTTTCCTCTAAGGTCAAAACTTTCCAGCAGTTGTATACACAATGCACACACCTACCTTGGAAAAGTGCTGAGCAAGCACTTGAAGAAGAATATATTTTATTGGACCAACAATAAAGGTGAGGATATAAGATCAGGACTTGAGGAAGAGCTTGGTATAGCTAAAAAGCTTGCCTCTTTCACCAATTCAGGTTGGTCCAAGAAAAGATATTAATTATCTCACCTACTTTATTTCTCTAATGTAAGAGACAGGACATATTTAGAATGTTAGGAGCATGATAAAACAAAAACAGTGATTTTAAAAAAACCAATGAGCTATTAACAGCATCATTTCAATTGCCCCTTCCCCCATGAGTTTAAAAAAAAAAAAAAAAAAAAGTATCACATATGCACAACATAATTTAATTTCTGGTTTTGAGGTTGTTCCAAGAATGAGAACAGGGGAAAAATGAGAACCTTAGCCACACAATCCAAACTGCTAAATGAATGTTACAGAAGATTATTACATATTTTATTTTATTTAAATAAAGATTACTAGTCAATATTAACTCCTTGACAAAGCTGCAAATGGGGATAAACATGGTTTGCTATTATTTCTTTGTTTCCATAGTATAAGAAGTGAAACTATACATATAAGGTAGATGTGAGTTAGCCCTCTTGGCAGTCTGATTATATGTTCCTGGCATTGAGTTTATTCTGTTGTTTTTCTTCATGATGAATGACTAACATCAGCATATTCTAGCTAAATCAGGAGTGCAACAGTGAGATAAATGTGCACATAAAAGACAAGGGAAGTCAACAGAAGAACTCCTATTGTCTTCAATGGAGCTGGAATAAACCCCGTATGAACAAGTGGAAAGTTCAGTCTGAACGGTCATTCTGTTGAAAATACCACTAAGCCTTGGTCTACATTATTATTTTGAAATAACCCCCCTGAGGTAGAATTTACAAGCAGAGCATCCACACTACCAAGCCTGTTATTTTTAAATAATGGGCTGCCTTTTTTTAAAAAATATGGGCAGGAGACTTGTGAACCTCCCCTTTAAATAACTGAATGCACATTCAATGACACACGTGGCACCTGCTCAGCCTGGCACTGAAGTGCTCCTTGCAGGGGTCCAGGCTGCCCATGTAGGTCTTCATGAATCAGGGGAGCAAGGGGTAGGCTGTGTCACCCAGGATGACAGTGGGCATGTCCACCTCCCAACCCTGAGGGTGCAGTCTGGGAAAAAAGTGCCAGTGTGCATCTTTCGGAATAGGCAGGAGATTCGGAAGATGCAAGAGTTGTGTGCCTTTCCCACCCACCTGATATTGATGTAACTGAAGCATCCCTTGTGGATCCACAATGGCATGGAGCACCATGGAGAAGTACCCCTTTCTGTTGATAACATATGAGGCACAGTAGTCAGGGGACAGAATGGGGATGTGCATGCTGTCTATGCCCCTCCCCCACAGTTGGGAAAGCCCATGGTGGCAAAGCCGTCCTCGATGGTGTCTATGTTCTCCAGAGTGACAACCCTCCATAACAGAATGTGACCAAGCAGCCACAGGAAGTATCTGCCCTCTTGGTGCCCTCCCCAGAGTGCTTCGGGAGGTTCCAACACCAAGGCAGGCTCCCATCAACGTGGGTGCGCTATTTCATACTAATTCTAACTAATTTTGATGCCTCTTCATAGCGGGGACACACTATTTCAATTTTGTTAAATCAGGAGTTAGGTCGATTTTAGTAATTTAATTTCCTATCGTAGATATGGCTTAAGTGCGCTAAAAGCAATGTAAATTGAAGTGGTGGTTTTTATTGATGAAACAAACTTGGTCATTATTAAAATTAGTTCTATTTGAATGATTGATTTGTTTTGGTTCAGTCAAACCTAAATAAAATTGTTTCATGACCCAAAATGGAAAAAAATTGTTTCATCTGTAACAATATGTTCTATTCATTTTTACTTTTTTAAAAATTGAAGTAAAAGGCAACATACAAAGATATTTCAAACTGAAATACTGAAACATTTCATTCTGAATTTGTTAAAAAGAAAACATTTCAGTTTTGTTCAGATCCTCCCTTTCCCATCTGAAACAATTCAGTAAATTTAACCCAAATTTCTTACATATTTTAGCTGACCCAAATCTGCCTTTTAGCCAGAAAAGTTTCGTCCAAAAATTTCACCCAACTCTAATTAGAACGTGAGCACATATAAAACACTTAATTGAGGTTACCAGTTTTCTCTTATACTTAGAATAGAAGTTTCTTTGGTAAATTTTGGTTTCTACTTTACAAACCCACTAGAAACTATACGGAGACCACAGACTTGTTTCACGAAGCATCTGTCACCTATGAAGTTGCTCAATTCTCCATTACTATCCATGTGGGTGGGATTTAAAGTTTATGACAAAGTTGAATGACTGCATGTGTAAAATCTTAGCCCTGTTGGAATTAGAGGGAGTTTGGCCAATGATTTCAGTGCAGCCAGGATTTTGCCTCATTTCTTCCATTACCAAACCTATGAGACTCCCAGTCCTGTAGCCACTTACTATAAAATAAAAAATAAACAAATCTCTTCCCTCCTTTATGTGCTTTACTGTTAGACACCAGAAAGAGAGGAAAATATAAAAATATTTCTTAATTATTTTAAATTACTTCTCTCATTGTTTATTAACCCCTTGAAAGATTAAAATTAAAGAGAGGTTACTTACCAAACTTTTTTTTCCTCCATTCCTCCTCGGGGACATTGGTTTATTATTGGAGGGTTGCTCCTTATGCATGCTGGTCTAGTAGCACTCATCTTTTTTCTTTAAAAAAAAAAAGGAATAAATATAATGAGTAATTTAAAAATACAGGTGAACAATTTCACGTATTTTCAAATATATACCCAAGAGAAACAGAGTAGGTTAAATTTTGGACAAGTGTTTTATGACCAATTCTGTCTTCTTCACTCAAGTAATCTCCAATTTAATCAAGGGGACTACTTGAATGAATAAACTAAAAAGGATTTATCCACAGTTTTTCAGAATTGCTAGTTCTGCAGAAGCCAACACCGATTGTCTTTTGTTTACTTCCTTGACTGTGTGCCAGCATAGTTCATGTCAGCAGGATTACTCATAGAACTATGCATAATGTTAGTTATGTTCCCACAAAGCAGCAGCCAGAGCTAACATATAACTGTGGAATGATCCTCAGAACATTGGTGGATCAATTGGCTTTTCACGTGTTTAAAAATGTAGAGGAACTTCTTTGCTCAACTGTTTCACTTAAGGTCATATTTCAGCCCAAATTGATAAAGTGCCATTTCCAGGAATGAGGCCTGAAGTCATTCTATAAAACAAAGTCCTTATAGAAGTCATTCTATAAAACAAAAACAGTCAATTTTCATTCTGTAACATTTCTGAAAGATACGTTCCAAGTCTGTGCTGCTTAATGCTAATTAGAAGTATAAACCAAGGCCCCCAAAACTGAGACAGTTTGAAACATAATGAAATATGAGCCACAGAAATTATATGAAACTTCTCTGCAAATGTTTCTTTTTTATTTTTAAAAATAATCAAAGTAATGCCAAACATTTTCAGCCATCAGAATCATCTTGTTTCTGTTGAGCAAGCTCTGGATTTTATCAGGCTAAAAGTATTTACATCAGCAGTACAGCATAGATCAGTGTCTTCTGAAGACTAATGAATAAAAATGAATAAAAATGACCTGAATGAAGCCACTAGAAGCTAGGAAACTCTGGTAAACATTTTTTTCCCTTTCGTCAAATAAAAAGGTCCAGAGATCCATTACTTCCATGAGCTTGAAGCAGAACCGCACCCAATAGCTACTAGCAGTTGGGAAATGGCTCATCCCAGTGGGCAGCAGACTCTGCCCAGGGGACCCAGCCTCCCAAGATTGCCATGGACAGAGGCTGC
The DNA here is from genome assembly GCF_052426305.1 of Pelodiscus sinensis. Classification (NCBI taxonomy): domain Eukaryota; kingdom Metazoa; phylum Chordata; order Testudines; family Trionychidae; genus Pelodiscus; species Pelodiscus sinensis. The sequence continues at coordinate 24,794,562 of NC_143062.1, forward strand.
TCTGTGGGAGGCAAAGAAGCCTCTTCCACAGGGAGCTCAGACCCTTTCCCCGCCTCTCCTGTGGACAGAGGCTGCTTCAAGGCATCCTCCCCTGCCCCCTCCCTCTTCCTGCTGCTGCTGCCTCTGATAGAGGCAGCAGCTTGGGGAGTACAGGCAACACCATGGAGCCAGTGCTGGGGGGAACCAACTGATGCAGCAATAGCGGGGGGGAGGGGTAGTCAACAAGATTAACTGATAAGCCTAGGCTTATCGGTTAATCATATAGTCAACAGCACACTGACATCCCTGATCCTTGTGATGTAGGAAATGGTGTGGTGCCTATGCTTTTGGCACTCAAGTGGTCAGCGCCAATGATGCAGCTGTAGGGATGGATGTCAGTGTTGGCTTCTGAACACTCTGTGCCACTGGAACAGATGAAGGCACTGTAGGCTGTGGGGAGTGCCTTGGTGTTATGTTTAGTTCCACTATGCCATAGCAGAATAGGAGGACATCAGTTTGCCTCATTTCCAAGTCAGTCTGTTTGGAGTCAGGGTTATCATGGTAAATGCAGTACTGGAGGATCCTGTGGTCTTGTATATACTCAATCTCAGTATGGTTGGCACCAAAGATAGGGAATGACCAGGACCACTTCTTTATTTTCGGTCTTTCAGGGGAGAAGTTGATACTCTTTTCCTCTGAGCTTTTTTTGGAACAATGAGCCTTCTTGTGTGGAGAAGAGGATATCTCTGGATATCTTTATCTAAAGGTCTGTTGGCTAAGATTAGATACCGGTCACTGAGATTTGTCCATGAGAATAAGTTTGAGACACAAGTCTCTGTCTTTTAAGGCTTTAGCCTTTAGGTTACTGCAGTGAGAACACTTCCAAGATATACATGTCTCACCTAAGCAACAAACAATGAGAGTGCCTGTCCAACAGCAACACCAACACCCCCTATGTTCTAAAATCTGATTTGTTTATTTTATGTGTGTTCACTTTTTTTGATTGTATCCCTTTGGTGCATATATGGTCATGCCAATTTTCTTCCACAATTTAATCCGAGGAAGTGGGTCTGGCCCACGAAAGCTCATCACCTAATAAACCATCTTGTTAGTCTTTAAAGTGCTGCATAGTGTCTTTTGTCCAACACCATGATTGCCTACCAACAGGAAAAGCAACATTTGAAGCCCAGTGAACCAGGCATACTGAAACTATGGAAGTTCAACCATATAGGTGAACAGTAACACAATAGTAGCCAAGTTAAACTGTAACAGGAAAAGCTTAAATAATAAATAGTCTAGCAGCACTTTAAAGACTAACAAAACATGTAGATGGTATCATGAGCTTTCGTGGGCACAACCCACTTCTTCAGATGAATGGAGTTATTAGAGGTTCAGTTCCAAAACAAATAGGAGATGGGGGTGGGGGAGGAAGGGAAAAAGGGGGGAAATCAATTAGAGTGTTCATGTTACATACATGAAGCTGATAGAGAAGATGCAATTTTTCTTAATTACAGAGTTTGGTTTTTTTAAGTCATTAGGATATATGCACAAAACAGTAGTGTGTAAGATTGCAGTTTTCCTACATCATAGCATTTTGTTTCTCACTGAATATAAGAGCATTGTAATCTCATTCCACAAAGTAACACACTTTATCAGCATAGCAGGTTAATCCTGCTCTTTTGATCTGTGAAAAAGAGGCTGAACAAAGGACACTCGGCCTTAGGGTCCGCTTACAAAGGTGGTAATGCTATACCAGAAGTAGAAGTTTTTCGTCCACATGTATGTTTTTTGGAAGAATCCTACTTCTCTATCTCTCTCCCTCCTGCCCAAGAGCATAGGTTTGCATTTGGGTTTGAAATAGATTAACAGCACCGCAAAATGAATCTCAATTTTTCCTAGACCGTATATCTATTACAGAGCTGGCCAACCAGTTAGAGACGAAGAGCCAAAATATCGTGGATAGAGTGTGAAGAGCCACATATTATATATTTTTATATGTCTGTATGTAGACAGACAGATGTAGTGATAAAAACAACATTACAGGACATTTTGGACAAAAAACAAGTCTTTAGACACTTAAAAAAATTCAATGCCAGTCCATAGATCTTCAGGGAACTTGACAAGGAACAAACATCAACTGGAAAAAAACAAAAAAAACAACAAAAAAACCCACCCTTTAAAAATACAGTAATAATCTCACACTAAAAAAGTAAGTTTCCCCACCATGTATTTTAAATGTAACACTACTGCCCTATTATGTCCTGTGAGGTGTTTTGGTTTTTTTTAAAATTAAACTGAAGTAAATTAGCACAATTTGAAGTGCCTGTTCCATTCCAGCTTGTTGATCTCTGGTATGGTTTCCCCCCCCCCCCTTTTTTTTCCACTTATGAAAATTATGGCTTTTTTATAATTCTAAAAATTCAGGTCTGTCCCAGACTGCAAATATGAGAGGTTCAAAAACAATAAGGGAGAGATTCATATCTCAGAATAATTGCTTCAGCCTGGCAAACAATAGCCTTTGAATTTTCTTTAAAGAAACAGTGTAAAGCAGGTATATGCTGATTCTTTTTTGCGAAATGTAAATATGACGTCTGTGTTGGCAGCCTTATTCTGCATCCATGAAGACTTTGAGTTTAAGGTGCTTCAGCCCCCTCTGCTCTAACCCAATGCCCTTCCCCTCCGGCAGAGCCAGGCACCCCCGCCCTTCTCCCCAGCTCTAACCCAATACCTGCGTCCCGGAGCCACCACTGCCGCCACATGCTTCTCCTCCAGGGTGCGTGCGCATTCTGAACACGTGGCTCAGAACTAGCAAGAGCCATATTTCTTTAAGCCGGTGTTCTCAAACTTTGTGATACTGCTACCCCCCGGGGGCTCTGGACCCAGAGTTTGAGAAACGTGGCTTTAAGCAAAGAGCCACATGTGGCTCAAGAGCTACGATTATGTCATCCTTCAGGATATTTTTTTTAATACATATCTAGAGAGGAGCTTGGTCCTTCTGTGAGGGCAGAGGACTGGACTGGATGACCTCTCAAGGTTCCTTCCAGTTCTAGTGTTCTATGATTCTATTGTAAAGATGTAAATCATATTTCCTTATAAGGCAGTTACTAAAGAGTCAAAAGGTCTACGCTCATATTAGCAATTCCCCTGTCAGTAAATGAGAGCTCCCTTTTAACAAAAGCACTTTAAAAAAACATTTTATTTTGGGGATAACACTGGATTTTAGTCTATGCAAATGTAGGTCCCTGGATCAGTTTCTCTTAGATATCCATTAAATTAGTACAACAACAAGATGGAACTACACAGTTTTACTGGTGGAGATGGGATAGCAGGCCACAAAAAATCTGCACCGCACACCAGTGCAGGGGAATAATCAGAAGGTCCAAAAAAATTACATGCAAGTTACAAACAGGCCATGATTATCAAATTAGCCTCTGTTTCATTGGCAATGGTAGAAATAATGATAACCTAACTTCTGCATTTCCAGCACAGATTCCCCTACACCAGTGGTCCCCAACCTTTTGAGGTTGTCGGGCGCCAGGGGCGTGGCCGTTCGCCCGCCAGGCGCCGGGGGGCGGCCCCCCCATAGCCGCATGCCCGGGGGCGGCCCCCCCCCCATAGCCACGCGCCCGGGGCCACCGCCCCCCCCCCCCCCCCCCCCCCCGGGGCCGCGCGCCCGGGGCCGACGCTCCCTGCAAGCGCCGCGCCATGTGCCCGGGGCCAGACCAGCCCCGAGCACCTGGCGGGCACATGCAAATGCCCCCGCAGGCACCATGGCGCCCGCGGGCACCGTGTTGGGGACCACGGCCCTACACCGTGGCCTCAAACAAACAAACAAACAAAGGAGCAGCATCTGACCCCTAAAGTTCAGATTCTCTTTTTCCTTCACTTCTTAGTTAGGCAAGATGCCAGCAGAAAAAGGCCTTCATAAATAAGGCCACAGTGAATTTAGTGAAACACTAAAGACCTCTACTCACAATTATTCATTAACGTTTCATTAACATTACCCCCACAGTCCTTCCTCCTCTACTGTTCAGCAAATGCCTCCCTTTACTGAAAATTATGCAATGCATTTCTGACACAGGAACTGTGGCAAAAATCTTTCGAGGGTTTTATTATAAACAAATCAAAACAGGTAGGTAGACAGTTACTAACTTCTGCTCCTCAGTCTCTCAAGAGAAACAAGAGCCCTTATGTCCATAAAGGCACATTATCAACCCTTTACTAGATATACAGCATGTGGTACTTTTTATTGAACACACTTATAGCTCTGCTGCTTTCTGCAAAGTCTCTCATTTCCACACACAAACATAACAGGCAGAACAGCTTCTAACCAGAACAATGCCTTAAGCAAACAGCATGTTAAAGCACAGATTTTAAGTTTATGTAATTAAACAATGATGTTGCTTCAGCAGCAAGTGCTGCAAATAATCCTCTCTGCAAACATTAAATAAACAATTTCAGATATTTTGCAGCAGTTGCCAGACATGTTCATATCACTAAGACACTTGGCATAACCTAATATAAAGAAAGAGGCCCTTCCAACAACATACTTAACGTAAGTTAGAATTCTAGATGAAAAAAAACTCTCCTATATATATAGTGGGTAGATAAATCCCTCAAGTACCAGGCAATACTAGAAAATTTCACATTGCATAATCACTTCAGCACAAATCAGTAGATTGTGGACTTTGTTCCTTATGCATTATAGTTATTCCAAATAGTTTTTGACCATGGTGTAATAGTAGAAGAATGCCATTATTTAGCTCCTGGAAACTGACCTGCAATGGCAGTCATTTTGCTTTTGAAATACTGTATTTGCCTCATGTTCCAAAGGACTTGCACAAGTACATTTAAAAAAAAAATACCTTAAATGTACTTCATCTCCTCCCCCAGGTCAGTCCTTACAAGTCCCACCACATTCAATTAATTCCTGTTCTATTTAGAAGAACAAATATGTTAAATATAGACTTAATACAAGTGTATATACAAAGGTACGATAATCATAACGTATTGAAAATGTAAAGAACCAGATGAAAGAAGATGGCTGGGAGGATTGTATTTCGCATAAGATGCCTTTCACTTCAAGGGATACATCTACTCTACAGCTGGGATCTGTGCTCATTTAACAGATCTAACAAAGACCAGGGATGTAAAATCCCATTTAATTAACTAGTTAAAAGTTAAGTTTAACTGCCTTAAGTAAGGTCATCAACATCACTTCAGATCCATTCCCGGTTGGTGGTAACAATCTATCAGTCCCTATCTGACACCTATATGTGAAATAAGATCATGTTCTCAATCTAGCACCTAATGAACCATTGCCAATTTTATATAAAAAAAAAATACTGTGTGCTAGGCTCTGTTATTGGCAGCTGCATTACAACAGTCCAAGTTTCAAAAGGGGCCAGATTGAGCCCTAAAAGTGTAATGATCTTATGTCCCACATAAAGGACTATAGATCCTCATCCTACTGCTGATAGTAGTTAGGCTGTCTATTACAGTGGTCCTCAACCTTTCCAATCTACTGTACTTGTTTCAGCAGTCTAATTTGTCTTGTGTATCCAAAAACTACTTGCTTGCTTCAAACCCACTTGATTACAAAATGAGACATAAAAATACAAAAGTGTGACACTCTATTACAGAAAAATTGCTTACTTTCTCATTTTACCATATACTGTAATTATAAAAAAGGGTTTGACAGAAATATAAATGTTTCAGTTAGGGAGGTGAAAAGTTAACCAGTTAATCAGCAAGCATCACCCTTAACCAGTGATGCTTACCAGTTCAGGTTAACCAGTGGGGGCAGGAGCAGCCTCTGTCTGTGCAGAGTCATAGCACCCTGCAGGCATGGGCTGCTCCAGAGTTCAGAGCCCAGGCACTCCACAGGCAGGACTGCTCAGGCTGAGCTGGAGCAGCCACTGCCTGTAGGGGGGGCGGGGGGGCCTCCAACCCAGACTCGGCAGGCAGGGGGGCTGCTCCAGCCCAGTGGGGCTAGAGCACCCCAACCTCCCGTGCACCCTTTAATCAGTTAACCAGTTAAACATAATTAACCAATTAAACAGGATTTTACATCCTTAATTTCAGTGTGGCACTGGAGACTTGTTAGCCTTGTCTGAAGCCAGATCCATGCTTGCCACCTTGAATACTGGTCCCGCACTTATACACCCCCATAATCTGTCCCACAACCCTCCCTGGGGAAAGCAACCGCTAGGCTGAGAAACACTGATAGATTGAGTACCCCCTGGAAGACCTCTACATACCCCCAAGGTACGTGTACCCCTGGTTGAGAGCCACTGAGGAAAAAATATTTATGGAAGCCAGACACCCTTAGAAGATCATGAACTCCTCTGTTAGTCTCCAGACAAAGAAAATTAAAGCAAGAGACAATAGGGAACAATGCACATTTGTATCAAACTGAATCCAGAATCACGAATATAGTATTCTTTTATGCAGCAGAAGAATCACTGGTTTACAATAGAGTTCTGAGTGGGCCTAATCTTTTAGTTCGGAGCACCTACCTCTTCTTCTGGTGACGAAAAGCCACAAAAAATGAAGCAAGACAACTACTTTACAAAACATCCACGAATAAAAGTGAAACAAATAGATGGGAAAATTGCAGTGCCGATGCCAGTGCTGCACCTTTTCTAAAAACTGTAGTCACCTTTCAATTACTAAATTCCCTTGAGGGGTCCAAATTCACACTCACTGACTTCAATGACAGCAGAAGTGGGTATTCTCATGTATCCTTGTAAAAACCGTAAATGCATATTTTTTCCAGAGAGTTGTATTTACAAAAACGGGTAACTATTAAAAATTACCATTGGTTCATCTAATCTGCAATTCCGTTTCCTGGAAGAAGCCATAACTCAATTTTGCACTAATTCACATTGGTGAAATAGAAGGTGAAAGGGTATGACAATACTATATTGACCAGCCTGGCAAACTATTAAGGTTTGTTTGTTTTGTTTAAAAAACAAAGTAAAGTAAAAAAATCTTTTAAATTAGGTGGAAAATTTGGAGTGAGGAGAGGCAGTCCTGTCTTTAGAGGAAAGTGGCTGTAAGAAAAACATACAAATTCAAGTGTTTCAATACTCTCTATCCTTTTCCATAATCTCACCTAAGAGGAGCATGCACACACACGTATGTTCCCTTAAATCTGATTATCCACAAAAACAGTCTTAGAAAACAAATCCAAACAATTTATCTGAAGCCTCAACTTAAAAAATCATGAGTTGAATTACAGTAGCTCCTTGCTTAACACTGTAGTTATGTTTTCTTTTAAAATAAGTTCTAATCAGAGGATTGTCTGGGGACCTGCTCATGGGTTCCCCGAGTTTCTCATAAAGCAGGCAACCTATGTCTCTAGAGCCAAATATGGCTCTTTTGTCATTCCCAAAATACACACAACTTTTTAAATTAAAATGAAATAATTCAAAATTTTAAAAACGCATAATTACTCTTCAAAAAAAAATTTCTGTCTATATTACCTTTAACTGTTAATTTTAACAACCATCCATCCTCTCCTCTCATTGGGGTCATGCATATTCTCTTTTTATTTGATTGTTCAAGAAATCCTTCCATCATCATACGTGATGAACTCTGAAACCTCAACAGTAAAAATGGCGAAGAGGAAGAGAGAGATGACAAATACAGAAATTTTCAACAGGAATGGACAGACTTGCATGCATTTATGGATAGGTCTTAATCTCCACACCGTCTCATTTGAAGTGAGAGACTGTTCTCAAACAAACAAAAATGAGTTTCATGACAAAACATGCAGCATTTGCTACAAAATACCCTGAGGGTGATGATGCACGAAAAAAGGCCTGCAAGGAGCTGCAGCAAAAAATGAACATTGGAAAAAATAGCCTGCTGGCATGGTCAAAAAAGGTGGGAGCTTAAGCTCTGCAAGTTTTGCAGGCTCATACAGCATTATTCGAGAGGGTAATAATGCTTTCAACTGATGGGGATTATATGAAGAAACACATGCTAAAAACTGGTCATGAACTATTTTATGAGTTTCACAATAAGGACATAAAATCTTACAGAAAATTCAAGATATGCAATTATTGACAAAAACAGTTCATGACAGAGATGTGAAGATGGCCCATCAAATCAACAGGGAAGAAATGCAAAATTTGAGTACAGTTACTTATTTTTTCTTTGCTTTGAAAAAGACAACTGACATACGTGACATTAATCAATTCTGTATTGCTTGATGATATATTTGTGGAAATGCTGTGCACCATGAAATGACCAAGATATAACCAATGAAAAAAATCAAACAAGGGGCAAAGACATCCTTAAAATTGTGATGAGCTTTGTAAACGAGAAATAAATACAGTTGGATAATCTTGTGTCTATGTTTACAAACAGTGCACCTAACATGGTCGGCAAATACAGGATTCCTTACACTTGTCAGACCAGCTGAACCACCTGTTTTTGAGCTTTCGTTGCATTGTGCATCAGGAGGCACTTCGTGCGCAATCTTGTGGAACTGAACTCAGAAATGTAATGGGAATGGTCATTCATATTGTCAGTTGGATTCCTGCCCAAGCCTTTAAACACCATGAATTTCAGTCAGAGCTTGAGGAAATAGATTCTGAATACCTACTAATGCACAATGTTCACTGGATATCTTGTGGCAAAGTTTTGTCTCATTTTGCCACCTGCATTAATGAGATTAAGTCATTTTTGGATATAAAGGGTGTCAAACATGCTGAGCTTCCAAACTCTGACTGGTTGCTGTCTCATTGACATTACTCATTGACATTTTACTGTCTCATTGACATTACTGGTCATTTGAATGAGTTGAACTATAAGGGCAAGGAAATACAGACCTGACTGCAGCAGGCAGTGTTTGGATTTGAGTCAAAATTGACTGTCTCCATCAAAGATATCGACATATGCAGACTGGCACGTTTTGAAGGATTACGAATATTTTGTGATCAGAGAGAGAATCCAAATAACAGCCTTGATTTGCAGCAGTGTTCTGGGTTTGTTTCTGAGCTCCTGGTAGCATTCAAATCGTGTTTTGTTAACTTTTGCGAACACAATGTTCTGTTTAAGTTTATGATTCATCCACATGAAGCATCCACTGACAAACTCGATTTGACAGTCATTCCAGAAATCTCAGTAAGTAATTTGAAAATGGAAATAGCAGATTTCAAAGAATCGGAGATCTGGGTGGAAAAATTCGTCAAGCTGAATTCTGATTTGGAATGCCTTGTTTGACGACGTGCAGAATTGGCAAAACAGTACAAATGGGCTGATATGAAGAAATTGGAGCACAATGATAATCTGATTCTGCAAACCTGGAAAGAACTTCCTGTCATATACAATACCATGCAGAATGTCAGTTTGGCCTTATTTTCAATGTTTGGCTCCACTTGTGATTCACATGAGAGAAAGCCTACTCACACACACATCAAAGGTAATGTGTGCTTAGGATTGACAGAAGACAGCCTGAATGCGTGCATGAAGCTGAATTTGACCAATGAATTTGACCACTGAATATGATCAATGTTCCCTCTAAACTGTTTAACAGGTGATTAATCAACCCTGCCCTGTCAGAGGCACAGGGCTCCTTGCACAGAGATGACTGATTGGGCTGGATTGATTAATCACCTATGAAGCTGTGCAGCTGAGGGAACACTGCTTAGGATGTAAACTTCAAACACATGTGCACAAAGATGCAGCAGCAAAAGACCCATTAAATAAAGTCCTTGAGTACAACATTTCATGTATTCTATTATTAATCATCATGTAAATTCTTAGTAATATTAAGTTGTATACTTTCAGTCATACAAATGAGCATTCTTATACTGGCTCTTTGTTGACCACTTGTTCTGCATTTTGATGTAGTTTGGCTCTTGGTTTGAAAAGGTTGCTGACTCCTGTCATAAAGCAACACCCTGTTGCTATCAAGTGGGATATTTCCCAGGGAATGGCTTTCTGTAGAGGCACTGACTTTCCAAAGCGCTGGGGGTGCTCCAAACCAAACTCTGCCCCAGCCTCACCCCTGGCTCTAGCACATCCTCATTCCTCTCCTTTCCCACCAGCCTCCTGAAAGCCACACACACCTGCAGCAATCAGCTGTTTGGCAGCACTGGGAAGGAGTGGGAGACTATTTAAATCTATTATCATGCAAGATGTATCCTCTAGTTCAAACAGGGAAATCCTATGGAGCGTGTTACGGTGGAAGTCGGACTAGATTTTCCACAGTGGCTACTTCTGGCCTTATAATCTCCAAATGTATGAATAAGTGTTAACACACTCTTAAGTACAGATCACTTTTGCTATTCTAACTTAGGAAGTTTAATAGGAGTCAAAAGATATTTAACTCCACTGCATTTGTTTCCATTAAGTCTTGTCATTTTGTGGCAAGCTTATTTCCTCTATCACCTGAATGAGTCAACGGGTCTGATTTTTTCTAAATTTTCTAATGTTAAAAGTGAGGTAAAATAAATGAGCCTCATTATCACAGATATACATTAACACAGGCACAACAATTTAAACTGCTGATTCTGCCTCTCCCTACCTCCAAGTCACCAAAACTTAAATGGCACAGCCTGGCCCTTAGTGCTTGCCTGTATTTTGGCTGAAATCTTAGAGGTTAGATGGGTGTAAGAAATTCTGCTGGTTTTGTTCATCTGGTTCAAGTTAATATGCTTGTTGATGACCTCAAGTACAAACAGTTCTACTTTTAAATTAAGCCACTGCCTTTGTGTCTTGTAAAGTCCATACTAGACAGCAAAACAATACTTGAAAGGTTCTTTCCAAAGATTATGAGAAGTGTTTCTGTTACCAATTCTAGTGACTCACCCAGTTAGTTACATGTGAGAAGAATTTAACTCTATCCTCCTCAAAACACCAAACTTGAAAGGAAAGCATTTGAGGGGTTGTTCAAAAATATTGTTCTAAGATGGTAATAGAGACACATCCTGCAAATTAGCTTTGTAGGGAATACCAGAACCACTTCTGAAGAGGATATGAAAGGAAAAAGATGTTTTTGTGGTTTCAAGTAATTTTTAAAAAGGAGAAATGATAAAGGTTCAAAAAGTAAACATCCTTCTGGAACACTAGAGAAACTTCCAAACAAAGCACAATTATGTTTTGATTAAGTAAATTAAATGTCTTACGACAAGTAACATTTAAGTAAAACATTTTAAGAGAAGTGAAAGCACGCGCGCGCACACACACGCCTAATCACAAAAGAGCTTACATCCCAAAAACTTCTGCTCCCCATGCTAACTATTTAAATTTTGCTTTCAACACCATGCCCTTCCCTCAAATGCCAAAATGGTTTACACTCAGCAGAAATACACTGCACAAGAATGAAAATTAATACCAAGAAACATGACAAAAAGGCATGTAATGCTGGGTTTCACTTGCTTTTAAAAATAAAGATGAAATTTTCCATTTAACTCTAAATTATGATTTCTGTGCCTACTTCCTAAAAAAAAAAAAAAAATTAAAATGAGGGTTATGAGGTCAGAATCCCTTTGCTAAAGCATCATATAGGGCATATGATTCAATAGATCTTGCCAAGTCCTTAAGTATGTTTTGTTTCCTGATAGGATGTTTACACAGATTTACATATACAGGGTAAAAGGAAAGAGCATGATGTTAGAATTATCTTTCATCTGTAACCTTTGAAACCCCCAACCCTGAAAGTGCTCCACACATGGAAACCTAGAGAAAGAGGGATTGGGGGAGAGAGTGCTCCAATGGAGAGCAGCTTCCAGTACTGGAGCGCAATATGGTACATAAAAACGGTCATTCTTGGTCAGATCAAAGGTCCATCTAACCCAGTATCCAGTCTGCTGACACTGACCAATGCCAGATGCCCTAGAGCCTGGGCACATGGCGCGGCGCTTCCGGGGGGGAGGGGGAGAAGCGCCAGCCCCGGCCCCGGGCGCGCGGCGCTTGCGGGGGGGGGGGAGCGGCGGCCCCGGGCGCGCGGCTATGGGGGGGCCCCGGGCGCGTGGCTATGGGGGGGGCCCCGGCCCCGGGCATGCGGCTATGGGGGGGGGCGTCCCCGGGTGCGCACCCTGGCGCCCAGCGGGCGAACGGCCACGCCCCCTGGCGCCCGACAACCTCAAAAGGTTGGGGACCACTGCCCTAGAGGGAGTGAACAGAACAGGTAATCATCAAGTAATCCTTCTCAATCAGGAGAGCTTACTCCCCACAGTTATTATATATCTGTGGTGCAGTAACATAATAATGATTTTGATGATAAATGTTGCTTCATGTAGAATATTTGAAAACCTCATCATTACATAAAATACAGTTTATTATTACTACTTCTGGAGTAAAAATGTATTAAAGAAATTCACCGTAACTGTTGAAAGAGAATAGTCCATAACCAATAATGACATATTGTTTTCTCACTTCCAATTCCTACAGTTTCTCAGTGGAGGAAACATGGAGTTAAATGTTTAAAATAATTTATGCTGTATCATTTATTTAGCAAGTTTGAACCCAGTTAGATTTCAAAGATAACATTGACGGTAAAGCACCATGTCGACCAAAACAAACTACGGTTGCAATTTATCATCATGTTTGTTAGCTAACTATGGAGATGTTTCACTGTTGTAAAGTGAAATTCAATAGAAATTCTTTCCAACAAAGGCCCTGACCTGATATAAAGCAGCTCAAGTCCCAGATTACTCACCACCCAACTTTTCAGAGTTTACACAATCTTCAGTGTCACAGATGCCAACAAATTTTTAACACGCAAAAATTGTTGCATTTTAGTTATTCCGGTATAATTTAAGCAGTATAAAGGCCAATATGGGTGCAATTATACCACTATAAAAGTCTCAGGAGGGTAGCTATGTTAGTCTGTAACTTAAAGCTTAAAAAAGGAGTAGCCCTGTAGCACCTTAGCCCTGGTCTACACAAGAACCTTATTCCAAAATAACTCTCCCTGAAGTTCAAATTCTTAAGTGGTACATCCACACTACCAAACCCATTATTTCAAAATAATAAGCCACGGAATTTGATCTCTATACTCCTGCTCAGCCAAATTCCAAAATAGTAATTTTGAACTAACAGTAGCATGGATGCTCCAGTGCCACTAATTCAAATTTACTAGCCTCTGGAAGGCCTCCCACAGCTCTTCAGAGTGCTCCTGGGGCTCTAAGTCCAAGGTAGTGCATCTACATTAGTGGAGCCTGCCTTAGACTAATTTTGATGTTTCCACGTAGTGAGGACACTAGTTCACGTTTGTTAAATTGGGAGTTCTTAAGTTGAATTTAGTACTTTCAAAATAGTTTCCTAGTGTAGTCATGGCATAAGAAACTACAAAAAGAATGTAATTATTCCAGTACTGAAAGGGGAATAAGCTACTCCAGAATTACTATTTTAGTTAAAAAAAAAAAATCACTGCTCTGTCTGACATCATTACAAACAGTACAAAAACTATATGTAACCAAGCCTTAGTTTGGTGATTAGGGAAAAGAAATAAAAACAATTAAAACATCATTTGGTTTAACATTCAGAAGTCAAGAACACCTCAACTCTTCCAGCTTGATCCTGAACAGTGTTGAGAATATAACTTGACAGGGCCCTAATAAAAACACCTCTAGAAATTCAAGTTAACATTGTTAACATTTTCCTGGTTTCAAGCTCACCACTTACATGAAGCTCCTGTTCACTGCTTTAACCTAAGCAATATGGAAATATATTACACATTTGTATAGAGATGTTTACTTCATAATGGCTACTATGGAGCTATAATTATCTGAATGACTGTAGGAGATACTGGTTAGTCATGGATTATTAGAGCATATTTGTAGAATCCTTTATTTGATTATTAACATAGTCTGATGTAATTATTCTATAAACTCTCTCAGTTCAAACTTTTAGTCTTTTGCGGTATTTTAGCCACTTGTTTGCCACAGACTTTCATGGGAGTCAAGCATGCAAAACTCCAGAACACCATTCAAAATGTGAGGAACGTGATTTCAACAAAACATAGAAATCCACAGGAACTAACCATCTTCCATCCAGAACCTCTGCTATGAATAAAACTACAGGTTGGACCTCTCTGGTCTGGTACCCTCAGGACCTGACCAGTCCTGAACAAGGGAATTTGCCAAACCAGGGAAAATCCCCTGCTACTGGCCCCTCAGCCCACTGACCCTCATGGCTGCTGGATCAGCCACACCCCCGTCCCCAGCTCCACTACAGGGGCTTCCACGGCTACTGCAGCCCTGTCTCTGACCCCACTACCGGGGCTGCCTCAGCCCTCCTACAAAGGCTCCTGTGCTGCTGGGGCTCTGGCCCCAGTCCCAGCCCCGCTGCCACCAGCCCTGCCTGGCTCCCAGCCAAGATATACTCTCAGCTGCCAGCCCTCCTATCACTGGGCTTTCCAGCCAGGACTCCCTGGTCCAGGATAGGGATGCACTAGTATAGTTGATTACAGGATTAACCTAAGCTTATCGGTTAATGCTGTAGACTACATGCATTTCCCCACCACCAGTAAATTTTTTTGCAGGCTGACCAGCAGCCTGGCTCACTCCTGGCTTGTGCCAGGGTCTGGGACTTACTCCCAATTCAGCTCTGCATTTAAAGTGTCTTAGGAGGCAGGTGGGCAGGCAGCCTGGCTCAGTTCTGGCTTACGGTAGATCTGGGAGCTCAGACCACCCCCCTAACAGGGGCTGCTACCATCCGGTGCTGCTGTCTCTGTATCACAAGCAGCAGCATAGGGAGACAGGCAGCCCGTCCGCAAGGGGAGCTGGTTTTTAAACTGGCTCCCCTCATGGACCAGCTCCCACCTGGTACCCTACACTGATGCCTCTGATACAGAGGCAGCAGCATGGAGTGGCAGGGGGCTCCTTGGGAGCACGGACAGAGTGCATTGACTGCCAGCCCTACCCCAGATAATTGAGTAGCCAATTAACCTCTTGAATTCTTAACTGATATTTAACATCCCTAGTCCAGGACCATCCATGCGCTTGCTGGACCACTCATGTTGCCAGACCAGAGAGTCCCAGTTTTGGGAGGTCCAACCTGTAGCTGCAAGGAAGCAATTACATAGCCTCAGTTTCTCCAAGATAGATTTTAGTTAAAGCTTAAATAAAGAGATCTAGAAAACTATACACAAAAAGCTATTTTAAAACATGTTCAAGGAATTGACTGAAGTCCACAAAATTCTTTGAAGTCTCCTATTAAAATGTTCCCTCTGCCAATTATCCTTATGTATTGTAAGTGGAAAAATGGCAATTCATATGGAATGAAACTATAGGAAGGAATGTGAGATGTAACTGAATTTAAGGTGCTTGCAATACAACTCAGTGCACATAGAAAACTTCAAAAGGTTTCTAAGTGTATTTTTTATAGTTTTTCATTAATGGGGCAGAGGTTGTCACATGTAGTACTCAAAATAATTACATGCTTCTTGACCCTAATAGAAACTTATACAAACTTAAAATGCAGACAGCAAATTGTGTATTATTGAATATCAAGCCAGATAAGCTGAAGACCTGGAATAAACCCCAACAATCAGTTACAGTTTCTCATTCACACCATTTTCTAGGGATATAGAGACACAGAGAGAAAAAGATCTTGTACAAAACAACACTCAAACTCAAATCTCAGACTTTGAAGCAACTGGTCTTAATGGGGCAAAATCATATGAGAATGTGGTTCCAATACTCTATGAATTTGGTATCTTCAAAGTCATTAAAGGTCTAACAATATTACATAAATCAGGGATTAGGTGCACAAATCATATTTCAGCCAGTGCTGTAGAGTATACTTAATATACTTTAAAAGATTCAGAGAGGTAGTCATGTTAGTTTGTAACTGAAAAACTTAAAGAACAGTGAATGTCCTGCAGCACCTTAGAGACTAACAAAAAATATATATAGTATCATGAGTTTTCATGGTCACAACCCACTTCTTCAGATGTATACTTTGTAAGTCTCCTTAGAAGCAACTAAGTTTTATGGAATATCTGTACTACATAAGAAAGGAAGAGCTGGTTCACAGCAAACAGATTAACATCTACACTGTTGAAGAAAGTGTATGTATATTATATAAACACACACACACCTTAAACAACTTATATCTTCCGAAAAGATTACTTAAAAAGATCTCAATAAATTGCTTCAAAGATGACACATAATAAAATTATCAAGATTAGTAATGGCCTCAGAATAGTGTATACAAAACATCTTAAAATATCTTGTTTGAGAGATGCATAGCATATAATGGTTTTGTTTTTACTTATACTGTTTTACTCACTGAATACAGCAGTTAACAAAAGTAAACGATGAGAATCAGAGCTTCAAAGTTTAGATGCAAACAAGTTCAACACTTGGGTTTGAACCCATCTTTATGCAAAAACAAACTCGTCTAAAGCCTTAATATTCCCGTCCAGAAGACTGGAATTAGTTTTCAAATCCAAACTTAAGCAAAAAGTTGCTGAGCATCTGCACCTTCCATTCACTTCAACTAATGAGTGGCAAAACAAAACATAGTAATCATCTGAAGAAATGAGTTGTGTCCACAAAAGCTCATGATACTACCTCTATTTTTGTTAGTCTCTAAAGTACTGCAGGACCATTAGTATTTTTTAAGTTTTTTTAGCTCAAGACTAACACAGCTGCCCCTCAGAGTTTTAAAAATATGGCAGATATTTTATGAATACCTCGGGAATGGAGGTTGTTGATAATTCTAAACAATACGTTATGGTTGTTCTTTCAAAATTAAACATTGACTTAATGCAACTTTGAATTTTTACTATGCAGGGGGGAAATGCTGCCCCCCCCCCACACACATTTTTTAACAGTTTACATTTAACAGTACAGTACTGTATTTGCTTCCCTGAGGGGCTGCTGTCTTATTTGTGTACTTTCAGATCCAGATGAGGTGTGCGTTTGTTCAGTTCACAACTCTCAGGTTCTATTGTACATCCTAATTATGGTCCATGCATTTCCATAATTTACTTGCTGAAAAAGCAAGAAAATCCTGACAAAACATCTCACTCCAAATTCTATGCTCAAACTGAAAACTCAAAACTTGGAATATTGCCAGACCAACTAACAGCACAACAGCGATCCCAGTGAGAACAACTGTAAAATCCAAAAACGGAACTGAGGTTTGAGGAAGTGTGTGGGGAGTGAGGTCAAAATACTACGGTACATATGATACCTTGGAAAGTCACAGCCACATGTTGTAACATTGATTTTTAAAGCACAACTCCCCTTGAAATGAATAGGGATTTTTACTCATGACCTGAAATAAACTGCAGAAAACAATAAAACTTTTATAAATATTTATATAGCTAAGGAACATTTGCTGTCTTCACCTCAGATTACAAGAAACTTTAAAGTTTTCTCTTCAGTTCCACACACTAAGGTCACTACTGAAGATTCTATCAGGTGTGAAATAGCTCCATACTTCCTCATGCTCCCACACAGTATCTAGTTTTATGATGTTTGCTATCAATAGCCATTAACAGTTACTACAGTTGCATGCAATTAGACTCCTACACAAGCTGCAGAATTGGGGTCCTGAGTAGCTCAATTCTGTAGCAAATGTTTAAAGATCAAAGAACTTTCTCTGCTTTTATTACTGCAAAAGGGTGCATATGGCCCTATGTAGATACCTTCTCTTCGATACAATATATAAAAGCATGCTTATACATGTTCACAAAATTTTAGTGGTATAGAGAAAAATAAACATACCACCTCGTAAAACCAAATTCAGGCGGGGCGGGCGCGTAAAATAGCCACCCACGCTCACATTACATTAGATACACTGCCATCCCCGCATCACAAAGTCCCTGTTAATAAATGTCAGCATTAGCAATATTTCACACCTATTGTGCATAGCAATTTTCCTCTTCAAAGAACTTTAGAAACATTAAAGTTAAATCATACAGCTACCTATTACAGGTTAATTAACAACCTCTCTTTTGAAGTCTATACATAATCTGCTGTGCTTAATTTCAGAATCCCATGTAATTACACAAACACATTGTGCTCTTTCATCTCCTTGGTATGTCAATTTTACAAAACTTGACTCAGCATTGTGCAGTGCCTGGGATACAAGACTGAGAATCAGAAATTCCCAGGACTTGATTCTTCTCCCATTTCTGCCAGCATAAAGCCCCAGTTCTTCAGATATTTACAAAGAGTGATTTTGAACTCAAAGGATATGTCTACACTGCAGCTGAAAGCAAGCTTCCCAGCCCAAACACGCACACTGGCACTCCCAGGCCGGGGCTGTCCCTACCAATGTGCAAAACATGAAGCTGTATAGTACACCCCAAAATTTGCCATGCATATGTGGCAGTGCTGCTCCAATGGCCAGCCCCATCCCCCCGGCTAGCTCCCCTGCGTGGAAAAAACCCACTCTGCCCCATCCCCACTGCACCTGTTCCCTTAAGATCCCCACTCCACCTTGCCCTGCCTCATCTTGCCCCTGCTTCACCCCCTCCCTACACCCATTCCACTCCTTCCCCCAGCCACTTCCACAAGTGGTGTGGCTCCTTCTGCCGGTGAGTACAGGGGAGGCGGTTTCCTCTTCATCCAAGCTCCCTCCCTCAAACAATGTGGCTAGGAGTCGGGGGAGCAGAGCGGGCTGAGACTTGGTCACTTCACTTGCCACCACTGCCAGGGAGTATTGGGGCAGGCCTATCTCTTGCTGACTCTCTGCCCTGCTCCTGCCCCCCACAGCTCTGGGCTTTAGCCCCAGAGCCCTGGAGGGCAACACCGTCCCCCCCCTTGCAAAGGGGCCAGACCCCTCCTTCCCCACTCCATCCCTGCAAGGAGGTGCAGGTCCTCAGGCTCTGTAGTGCTCCAGAACTGGTAGGGAGCATGCTAACTAGCATGCTAAAATAGTAGCGTGGATATTGCTGTACCCTTGGAAGCTCATGCTAATCACTCAGACACAGATCCAGGAGATTGCATGGCTAGTCCAATCCTCTGCTAGGGCTGCAAAGCCCACACTGTTACGTTCATCCCACTAGCTTGAGCCTTGTTAGCACAAGCCTGTCTTCATAGACAGGAGGCTAGCTCCCAGACACATGTAATGGGACTACATGGGTGAGTAAAACTTGACTGAAATTTTCAAAGGAGCCCGAGGGAGCAAGGAACTCTGGGATTTGGGGCCCTTAACTCTCGAGTGCCTTCGAAAATCCCAGCCTGTGTGCAAGTGTGTGAAATAAGCAGTTAATGGAGTAGCACTCATGTGCCAGAAAAACCAAACCACTACAGTGTAATCCTGGATTTACCACTGACTCACTGGGTAGCTCCCAGCAAGTCACTTCCCCTCTCTGCCTCTCAGGATTAGGACCTAAATTAGTGTTTGCATAATGTTTTGAAAATATAGAGTCCTACTCACTTTCTGCCTCTTATCCTTATGTATCTTTACTGATTTTTGACCCTCCAAACCTTGCAGAATGAGTTGTCCACACACACTTCCCCACCTCTCTGCATGTGCACACACAACCATGGTACCACTGTAGCACACGGCTATAGTTCAAGCCGTGCAAAAGCCCGTCAGGCAGCCGGCTGGGACAAAGCTGTGCGTGTGTACGGGGAAACCCAACCTACGCTCGGCGAGCTGGTGTGAATCCTCTCCCTCACCTCTAGGTGACTCAAGCAACCTTCCCTCCGCGCCCTGCCACGGGAGGCGTTGGCCAAGCTCCCTGCAGGGGGGCTCTCTCCGCAGCCACGAAGCGGCGGAGGCGGCCGGTTCACCGCACGGTCTCTGGCTTTGCCCGCGGTGGTCTGGTCACGGCCAGACAAGGAGCCGCTCGCAGGGGCTGGACGTGCCCCCGACTGCTCGGCGGGCAGCTGCATCCCTACCCCGGCCCAAAGCAAAGCTGCGCTCCCAACTCAGGCTCCCGAAGCGCCCCTGAAGCGGGAGAAACCGGGCGCTGCTGGCCCCTCACCTCGTACCTTCCCGCTCCTCCGGGGCTCCCTGCCTCGGCGGCGCCGGCTCGCAGCTGCGGCCAGGGCTGGGGTTCTCAGGCGGCGGCCTACGGCGGGGGGCAGAGAGCTGCTGGGCGCTCCGGGAGAGAGCAGGGGCACGTTCCCCGGGCAGGCTGTTGGGAAGGGGAAGGAGGCGTCGCCCGGTGGTGCTAGGCTCCCAGCACTTCCAGCGGCAGCAAAAAGTGGCTGACAGGCGAGACCGGGCACCGAAATCCCCCACGCCAGGCAAGTCCGAGAACTTCACACGGCAGGCGGGCGTTCCCGGTGCAGCTCTGCCCTCGGTTCAAGGAGAGAGTCCCGCCCCTTGGCTCCTGTGCACAGCTTCCCCCCCGTCTCTCTCTCCCATACACACAGATTCACGCCCCCTCTCTCTATTCCAGTGATTCTTAACCTCTTTGTCACTGTTAACCTCTTAAACTTAACCAATAAACCAACATTACCCCTCCTCTTTTTTAAAATGGCAATAGACAAAAAGAAAATTACAAAAATTAATCATTTTTATTGTATTTCGTTTTCTCATACATGATGTTGAACAAAATTGAACACCTATTGTATTTTAAACTTATTACCTCCTGAAATATGCCAGATTGCTCCTTGAGAGGTAGTTACCCCCAGGTTAAGAACCACTGCTCTACTCTTTTCTCTTTCATTTCCCCCTCCCTTTCTCATTTTAGATCAGGTCTCTCTTCCCCCCCTTCTTTTTCAATCTCTGTCTTCTTCCCCTTCAACCCTTCCTCATGGTCTGTTACTGTTTCTCCCTGTCCTCCAGTCTCTCATTCTCTCTTCCTGTCTGCTTCATACTCTCCCTACAGTTTCTCTGACTAGTGACAGATGAACCAGGCCATCCATCTCTAGATAACCTCATGGGCTGAGCAAGGGACATCTCAGCTTGAAATTTACCTGATCCCTTACCCCAGCTATACTGCTCTTTCCTCCTGATCAGGTTTACCAACCTTTGTATCTGAGCTTCATCAACTTCAGCCATATCCCTTAGTGAGATATGAATGGCACAATACTTATAAGTTTGAGTTTGGAAAAGTAGATGAGCAATAAACTTAGCTTGGGGTTCCTCTCTAATGACAATCTTTCTGCAGGTTCCTGTTGTCTGTACTGCAATATATCATACCTACTCCTCCACCCTACTCCATGCCATCTTAAGGATGTTTAGGATGAGTCTATTAATTGACTATCAGATAAGCAAACACTTATCCCATAGTCAAGCAGACTAGTTGATTCTCCCCCCCCCCCTGCTGCCTCTATTAGATAGAGGCAGCAACGGGGGGGGGGGAGGGGGGGAGAAGGAGGCTCCGTGCGGCGCTGGGGACTCTTGTACTTTTCAAAGCTGGCACCCGCATACAGCCCAGAATCTGCAGGGCTTCCCGCTGGCCCCAGGCTGCATGAGAAGTTCCACATTCCTCCTTTGAAATGTACATTGCCCAGTAGGGGCTCTTGTACATTTCAAAGGAGGAATGTGGAAGTGCCTATACACTAGTTAAGTAGTTGATGGAAATCCATTAGAGATTGAAATTGTGCTAACAACTATAAGAGTAAATTACAGGCATACAATATAATCTTTCAAAAAGGTGTGGTAGTTGTGAGCTATTCAGGCAAAAAAGATCATGACACGCAGAGGATTATTGTTCTGTGGATTATTGCATAACTCTTGTTTTATGAAACATACTTTTTGTAAAATGGGGCTTAGAAAGTAAATTGATTGGCTGAGGACAATTCCAAGTCATGAATCTAACTAGTGTATAAATCCTTAGGTGTATATGGTCCAGAAATATCAATAATACTTTTGCATTTATTTGTTATGCATTCATAGTCAAAGATGTGCCTTTATAAAAGATTAACTAAAGATAATGAGGAAAAAGCAAAATGGCCCAAAATAAATCCTAGAATGCCTAATATTCACCCAAAATCAAATACACGCCAATTCAAGTCTTACACTTAAACATGCAAGCATATTAAAAAGGAAATTGTGTCTTGCTCCTGCCTGGGCAAGTTATCCCAAAAGAGCTCTGGCATACAGTGTGGGAGGTTGCATTTCAGAGTTGCAGCTTCTGAACAGAGGTGCTGCTTGCAGTCCTCTGAAAACTGTACTGTTCAATAATCAGCATATCGAGATCTGATGATTTAAAACTACCGCAGTTGGAAAGATGGAGCAGCAGACATTTTCTTAGGTAGAGTGGAGATATATTATTTGGCATTGTTGATCAAAAGCAAAACCTGGAACTATATTCACTAAATTGGTTCACAGGCAAATAGCAAAACCTGTGAAACTTTGATTTTTGCATTTCCTGACTTTTTGTGATTTGAGTTGTACCTGTTCCTCTTGTATAAGTGTCTAATCTTTGAAATTTTCAGCAGTTACATATTTACTTGATTAAATGCATTTTAACATCCTTAATGTGCATATATTTTAATTTAATTTACATTAATTTAAAAGTTATTATGAAGTTGAATGACCAGGGTTCAAACAATTTTTTAGTTTAAAATGTGACAAAATACCTATATTTAATGTACTAATTTTTAAATAAATATTTCGTATGTATTTTTAAAAGTAAAATATGCTATTTACTAAATGGGTGAGTGTTGTTCAAACAACAATTCCTGCACTTGTCAGGTATTAAAGCATGTGGCTGAAAGTTTAGAAATGTTAAGCTGTGTCTTTTTGGTTTCATTGTAACTTTCATTCCAATACCACTTTTGTTAGCTATGTATTGCCCAGCAGTTATCCTGTGAAGAGACAGTGGTTTCCTTTTTAGCTAACAATTAGCCCACACCTTGGCTACAGTTTGCAAATGCTATAGTAAAGGGCAGTCAGCTTCCTCTCTGTTGCTAAGATAACTTTTTATGGGAACCAACCACAATATCAGGGCTGATTATTAAAGAACAAAGGATTAGTTCTTCTCTCCCTTATGCCAGTTTTATGCTGGTGTAACAGAAGTCAGTGGAGTTACTCCTAATTTGCAAGGATGAAATAAGGAGAGTCAGGCCTGCTGGGCTAGATTCATCCCTGCACTAGCACAGACATGAGGGCTACTTCAAAGTAGGAATAAGAGATCCTCCGGAATAGGGCTTTATTCCGGAGGATCGGGCCAGTCTAGATGCTTTTTTCCGGCTTATCTACAAGCCGGAAAAAAGCGGCGGACATCTTTATTTAAATCCCGCGGGGGATATTTAAATCCCCTGCGGATTTCCCTATTCTGAAGTTTAAAATTAGCATGCCCCTTTCGGAAAAGGAGCCAGTGTAGACGTAGCCGAGCCGTTAAGAGAGGGAATGTATTCCAGTAATACTGGGAATTGGTTCAACACCATGCGCAGACTGGAAAAGCTCCAAAGACTGCTCTAACTTGCATTCCCGCTCTTCAGTGGCTTCTGTCAGATATCAGGAATTCAGAAATACCAGGATACAAGTCTGCTCCAAATCCACCCTTGCTCTGTACTTATGCCTCTGCTGCACAGGCGAAACTGTCCAAGAATGCCCTCTCCACTGGAGTGGGTGCTACAGAGATGGCACAGAGCCTGCTCTACGCACAGTATACCAACCCCCTCACCAGCGTGGAGATGGTATACAGGCAGTCCCTGGGTTACGTACAAGATAGGGACTGTAGGTTTGTTCTTAAGTTGAATCTGTATGTGAGTCGGAACTGGCGTCCAGAATCAGCCGCTGTGGAAACTGACCAGCGGCTGACTACAGGAAGCCCAGGCAGAGTTGCTCTGCCCCGGGCTTCCTGGAATCAGCCGCTGATCAGTTTCAACAGGCTGAATCTGGATGCCAGTTCCGACTTACATACAGATTCAACTTAAGAACCCCAGGTGTCCCCAAGTCAGCTGCTGCTTAAACTGATCAGCGGCTGAGTCCAGGAAGCCCGGGGTAGAGCAACTCTGCCTCGGGCTTCCTGTAGTCAGCGCTGGTCAGTTGCAGCAGCGGCTGACTTGGGGATGCCTGGGGCAGAGCAGCTGGAGTGCTACTGGGTTGCTCCAGTAGCGCCGCTCCTTGGCGCTACTGGACCAACCCAGCAGCATCCCAGCTCCTCTGCCCCAGGCGTCCTGATTCAGTCACTGCTGAAACTGACCAGCAGCGGCTGAATCAGGACACCTGGGGCAGAGCAGCTGGGGTGCTGCTGGGTTGGTCCAGTAGCGCCCAGAGCGGCGCTGCGGGACCAACCGGCAGCACCCCAGCTGCTCTACCACAGGCGTCCGGAGAAAAGCCTGGTCTGCTGGGGAGGGGGGGGCGTACTAGCTGCGCGCCCCCCCCCCCCCAGCAGACCAGGGAGACGTGTGCGGTGGACCGAGACACACCGCGGTCCTGCCACCCGGTCCTCCGCGGCTTTGCTCCGTGTCTCCCTAGTCTGCTGAAGACCAGCAGACCAGGGAGACGGGGAGCAAAGCCTCTGAGGACGCCGGCAGCGGTTCAGCCCAGACGCTCCGCGGCTGTCCTGCTGCCGGCGTCCTCAGAAGCTTTGCTCCCCGTCTCCCTGGTCTGCTGGTTTCCAGCAGACCAGGGAGACGTGGAGCAAAGCCATGGAGCACGCGGGCAGCGGGACAGCCCAGACGCACCGCAGCTGTCCCGCTGCCGGTGTCCTCAGAGGCTTTGCTCCCCATCTCCCTGGTCTGCTGGAGTCAGCAGACCAGGGAGACGCAGAGCAAACCCCGTTCGTAACTGCAGATCCGACGTAAGTCGGATCTGCGTAACTCGGGGACTTCCTGTACTGTGAGAAGGGCTTGTGCAAATATATGCCTTGCTAGCTATCATAACAAATATGCCTGGGCTTTGAGCTGGTGACGTAAATTCCACACAAGGAGACACACCTGCGCTAGTTCTTATCAAGCTAGCATGCTAAAAATACTGTAGCCATGGGAGTGCAAACTGAAAATTTTCCCTCCATCTCAAAGGGCGTATCTACACAGCTGGGCTGAAGCTGAAATAAGCAGTGCAACTTGAGCTACATAAACTGCGTAGTTTAGTCAAAATAGCTTATTTCAGCTTTTAGCGCTGTCTATGCAGCACGAAGTCTGAGTTAAGAGCACTCTTCCTTTGACTTCCCTTATGCCTTGTAAAACGAGAGTTACAGGAGTCAAAGTAAGAAGTGCTCCAGCTCAACATACGAAATAACTGCTTGTTGTGTAGATGCAGAATATATTATTCTGAAATAATGCTGCTGTGTAGACATAGCCAAAGTGTAAAAAATACCCAAAGGGGCTGTAGCGGACAGCTTAATCAGGCCTGATGTCTCTAACTAACAGTACTTACTGATGGGTTACCCAACAGCTGAGTGAGTCTCCGTTATCAGTAAAAGCCCAGGCATAGGACCCAGGAATTCCTGCATTCGGGTAACACTACTGACTAACTGCATCTGTGGCCCCTAAGCAAGCTCCTTGTTAGGGCTGTCAAGTGATTAAAAATTTTAATCGTGATTAATCTCATGCAACTCCCCTTTGAAATGCTGCCTTTCAATGGGGCAGTGCTGCATGGTGCCTGGGATCAGCCAGAGTTCCCAACTGACTCCGGGCTCCATGCAGCGCTGCCCCAGGGATCAGCTGGAGTGCCCAGCTGATCCTTGGCTCCTAATGTGCTGCCCCTTTAAAGTGGCAAAATGGATCAGCTGGGGACTCAGCCCTGGCTCTGCTGTTGCAGAGCTTCTTTGAAGTGCTGGAGCGGCACTTCAAAGGGGCTTTTCAATGCGGAGCCATGGATCAACTGGGCACTCCAGCTGATTCCCAGCTCCACTTGAACTGCCCTTTTGAAGTGCTGGAACAGCACTTCATAGAAGCAGTACAGCATTAACACCTTCAATTTAATGCGTTAATCCTGTCCTGAGTTAATCCCATGCATTAACGTAGGTCAATTGACAGCCCTACTCCTTATCTATGTCTCATTTGTCAAATGGATAGAACAATGCTTCCTTACAGAATTTATATCCCTGGGGCTATGTCTACAAAGGAACGTTATTTCGAAATAACCTAGTCCGTGTCTACACAGCCGGCAGTTATTTTGACATAATGTTGAAAATACTATCAAGCTAGAGGACTTCTTACTCTGACTCCTATAACCCTCATTTTATAAGTAAGGGAAGTTGGAGGAAGAGTGCTCTATTTGGAAATAATTGCTATGTAGACAGCATCACTACTCAAAATAAGCTACGCAATTGACAACTCAATTTGCGTAGCTCGTTTCAAGTTCAGCTCTGCTGCGTACACGCACCCTGAATATGCATTTGATCAAGACCCCAGTCCTGTAACCTGCTGAACATCTCCAAGGTGTTACAAACCACCTTTCTCAATTGATTTTAGTGAGTACAGGCAGTCCCCGGGTTACGTACAAGATAGGGACTATAGGTTTGTTCTTAAGTTGAATTTGTATGTAATTCGGAACTGGCTCCAGATTCAGCCGCTGCTGAAACTGATCAGCGGCTGACTACAGGAAGCCCTAGGCAGAGTTACTCTGCCCCCGGCTTCCTGGAATCAGCCACTGATCAGGTTCAACAGCGGCTGAATCTGGACTCCTGGGACAGAACAGCTGGGGCGCTGCTGGGTAGGTCCCCGCAGGACCAACCCGGCAGCACCCCAGCTGCTCTACCCCAGGCATCCCGCAACAAAAGCCTGGTCTGCTGGGGGGGCGGGGGACGCACTAGCTGCACAGCAGGGAGACAGGAGCAAAGCTGCAGAGGCGGGGGACCCCGCGGCCTGTGCGGCTTTGCTCGGGTCTCCCTGCTGTGCTGGGGAGTCCCCCCCAGCACACCAGGGAGACCTGGAGCAGCTTTTCTCACTCCGGAGGACGCGGTGGCGGGACCCGTGCGCTCTGGGCGGTCCCGCCGCCTGCGAGCTCCCGGGCGAGAAAAGCCCCATTCGTAAGTGCGGATCCGACGTAAGTCGAGGACTGCCTGTATTTGAGATGTAAGCTAATACTCAACCCAAGTAAGAGTATCAGAATCTGGCTATTATAAAGAGCTTAAACAATTTTGTCATTAAAATTTTCTCTCTTCAATTATACTGTACTCTTCTTATATTTGTGAAGTATATAGTACTTGCACCAGAATGGCATAATGGTGCTGCTGTTAAATCAGGCAGTAACCAGTCAGAGCAAAAATATTCTTAGAATTGTGCTGTTCAAACATTAATGATGGGAGTAAAACTCCTTTGATGTACAATCTTGCTGGCATTTTTGGTATTCGTATTACAGATTAATAGAACAAATCTGTTCCCAGTGTGTTTAATTTTTCTTTTTGGTCTACTGGACATACATTCTTTTGACACTTAATCCTTATGAGAATGGATTACAAACTCATTCTCTGAAGACTAGAAAGAACTGAATTATATTTCAGTCAGGGTCTACAGATTAGGCCAGGGGCTTTTAATCTTTTTTTCATTTGGAGACCCCTAAAAATTTTCAGATAAAGGTTCCAACCCCTTAGACATAGTCTGAAGACCCGCAATGTCCATCATTAATTCAGTAATCTGTCTTCAAAGATATATTGTGAAATATAACCATTATGTTGTACACAGTATGTTAACTATTACTTGTTCTATTCAGCATCACGCAACAGAAGCAGTGGTGCTGGACACCTTTAGAACTACAACAAAGGGAAGCCCAGCTGTTGTTTGTTTCTTTCGTCCCTGGTGATGTGACACTCATTTGGAGGGTGAGCTCTCAAGTAGAGTCCTAAAGAGAAAAATATAAACTCTACTATTTACAACTATTAAAATATGAAAAGTATATGGGGGAGAACAGGGTGCTGGTAGCTGTAACCACTACTGTATCCAGCTACAGTTGATAGGAACAGCTAGACATTTTTGCTCAAATGATCAACAATGACATGTCTAGCATTACTGGCATTTAGATTATCCTCATTATGCTTAGGAGTAAACTCCTACTTGGAAAAAATGGAGACACTTCACACCTGTGTGAGGTATTGTTACTGTCTATCGGACTACAAACTCAGGAAGATATCACAGCCTTGATTTTTTATTTGAAAGGATCACTTTGCAATCAAAGGTTTACATGCTTTGTTTTTTTTATTTAAAAAAAAAATCACACCTGGCCTTGATACCTACAAGCCCATGCCTGCTAAGGTCAGGATGTTGCACCACAGCTGAGTTGCATGCCACAGAAGATATGCAAGCTTGCTGCCCAAATTCTGGTCTCCATTGCTGTACCCCATTGCACTTCTCTAATTTTGCTGCCAGGGACTTTTCTGGGCAGGCGCAGGATTTACCCCTCCATACAGCTGTATTACTCTAATTTTGTGATCAATATGACATGAGTCTCATTATTCTTTTTGCATGACCCTGTGTGCTATGTCAGTCAGGAATGCTGTCCTCACTAGAAATCTATGTTGTGATATCACTGTCAAATGTTTTTGATCTAGTAAAACTCCATCATCCACTTTGTGGGTTATCATAGAATGATAATAGCTTATGTGAGCAATATGACTATGATTTATAACCAAATGTTTTAAGACTGAAATTGCATAAGCAGTCTGCGTTGGTTGTTAATACTCAGTTTCCACAGTATTTTGTAGGTGTGAATAAAAATAACTATTCCATAAATAATTATGCAATAAATTTGCCTGTCTCATATAATCATGACATTCTCTCTTTCCAAATACAATACATTGATTTACATGCCAACAGTCAGTAAAAACTTGGGATTTCAGCAAAAGCAACAACCCAACAGGACCACATTCCCTTCCTCCCATTAGATCTTCCACCTATAAGCAAGGCCTTATATACTATCTGTCAGGCCTGAAAAAAGTAGGCTGGTTTCTTGGCATGCCAGTTCTAAATGCTGCAACAACCAGAAAATTATGAGCAACTCTTCCTCCTCTCCCCCCACATACTAAATAATGGAGCACTTAATAAAATATGAAAATTATCATTAGTGCATTATTCCTTCTGCTATTTAGTTTTATAAAAAAGCTTAACTAAGATTATCCCCAGATTTTCAGTATTACAGATTTTCACTTTAACATGGTAAAAAGTGCTGGGACAGTTGGAGGTTTTGGCAGCTAAACAGGGGATAACTGGAGCTTTTGGAACCAGGAGGGTATGGTTTTTCATCATACAGGAGAGAGTGGATATTCTTGACGTTGACAAGCAAGCACATCTTCTTCCCTGCCTCTTTGGAGCAATCAAGGTGACATGACATTTTTATTTCATAGATAGCCTACAGCATAATGACTCCTACAAAGAGGAGGCATACTCATTGTAATTTACATTTTATCAACTGAGCTTTAATTGAATTTATCCTTGTAAATGTATAGAGTTAAACATTTACTATCATATCTGTTCAAGTATGGAGATCATGAACAGCTTGTGATGAGGACTTACTGCAAGTGAAGCCAAATAATTTCCAGCAAGTTACTTTCTGACTGAAATATTACTTAATCTTTGACACCCAGCAGCTTAGAAATAATTGTCTGATCATTTGTATGTTCAAAATTTTATGTAATGTGTATATTTTATATATGTATATAAAACTCATATAGACAAACAATTCTGATGGAACTTCAGCAGCAAGTTATACCACATAATCTAAATCTAAGATAAAAAAAAAAGAAAGTTAGACTTCTTGTTTTTTATTTATTTTAGGGAAAGGAAAACCAAGATATAGTAGAAAATTCTAACTCATGCCAGTTCTTATTGTCGGACAAGTTTTCACTGGCATTTCATTCTGAAAGAAAACAACCAAATAATAAAATTCCAATCGTCAAGGTGTGTTTTCCGTACTGGCAACAATACAGTATATTGAAAACACTGAAAAGTTGTATGATTGTGATCAGTTGTTCCCTTCTGCGCATTTAATGGAGGAACATGGAACATGATAGGATTTCTTGCATTGACAGCAAAACAGAGTGAAACATGAAAACTTCACTGAAATGAACATGAAAACTTCACTGAAATCAATTACGTTGCACCACTGCACTTGGAGGTGAAATGTGACTCAATAGTTTGAAATCAGAGGTAAAATCCTGGCTCCAATGAGCAAATTATCATTGATTTCAAAGGGGAGGGCAGGATTTCATTCTAGATTTCTATTAGTTTTAGTAGATGAGTAATTAGGTTTATAGTTAATTGATTTCATAATAAAATTCATTTAAGAATAAATGTTTAAAGGAGACTTGCAAACTCTCTCTAAAAACTCCAGCAACTTCAGTAGATTCTGAATATACTCAAAAGTCCAGATTATGTGAAATAGCACATTATTAGTTATTCTATACTTGGCTTTCCTCACTCCAACTGAAGCCCCACCTTGTACTATTTTATGATTTTATATTGAGCATTACAACTGCCACATGATGGAGCCGATAAAGACATGCCTATACTTGAAGTACTGAAATTGTGTTTTTACAGAGATCTTCTAGATTCAAGTTTTAGCAGGACACTTAATGTTTTAAATATGTGTGTGCCACTGAATGCTAGCCTCACCTTGTCTTCCGGGGTTGCTCAATACTTCAGCAGAGAGCCGATCACATATAGGTGTGGCCTATCTTTGAAAAAAAATCAAACCAGGTAAAGTTCATAGCATGATTTGCATCCATACAC
Organism: Pelodiscus sinensis; assembly: GCF_052426305.1. Taxonomy (NCBI): domain Eukaryota; kingdom Metazoa; phylum Chordata; order Testudines; family Trionychidae; genus Pelodiscus; species Pelodiscus sinensis. Next base: position 24,825,044 of record NC_143062.1, read on the forward strand.
ACATGCCCCAAGTTATCTAAAAATGGTTTAAAAGTGGTCCAATAATCAGTTACAAAATGATACTTTAATCAGTTTAATAAGTATTTAAGGTTTAACCAGTTCTTTATGAACTCACTTTATGAACTTGTTTTTTGCCAATGTCAATGTAGAGAAGCTGAAATGGTTCAACTAGTCTTGTCATTACTGTGACAATTTACTAGAACCATGGTGTCCAACATGCTAACCATATGCAGTTACTTGGCCAGTGGAGTGCTGCTAATTCGCCACTGGTTGGACATCACAGCACTAGAGGCTTTCCAAAATCTCCCAGAATGCATTGTTACAGGAATTTTGGGAGAGGTGTTCAGAAAAAAAACATGAAAAAAATTAAGATGGCACCACTGTAAATGCAAAACCAATGCATTCAGCCTGGTTAGTGTGTAAAATTAACTGTGTGTTCTTATACCAGTACAGTTACAAGCAATTTATTTCTCTAATTAAACAAGTAATACTTAAAACATCCCTTATATATTCATGCATAATTTTTTTAGAGTACACAGGGTCAATCTGAAACCCTGAAAAGTCTTTATTCTTAGCATTTAGTGTGCAGAATACATTAGACAAGTGTTTGGAACTCACTTGGATGAAAAAGTGGCTATATAAAACTTATACCATTTTCACTTCTTCTTAATCTAACTAATTCAATCAAAACTATCCCACATTTTCTGGATGATGTGATTAGATTTTACTTGACATACAGAATCATGTATTACTGGGGGACCTTCTGGTAATGCACAGAGAGAATAATTACAATTATTAGACACAAAGAGTCTTAAAAAATTGATAGAATCCATCTTCCTATACAGAACTTGTAGCGAACCATAGTTTTTTACAGTTGTTTGATTATATTAAAAGTCTCTCAGTTTCTCTCTTAAATGTGACATATGAAGAAGAATAAAAATAATTAGGCAGAAATCTTCAGATTCAATACTATTAATCTGATAATAGCAGCATAGTGAACTGCTATGAAAAAACATACTTAAATATTAAAAAAAAAATGTAACAGGACCATGTCTTATGACTTTTTATTTTGAGGTTTTAACTTCTAAATTATGCTACCATAAAAATCAGATATCAGGAGGTGTCTATTGTCAACAGTTCATATACATGTACAAAATATGGAAACTAAACCTATCAATGTAAATGTTGAACATATAGCTAAGTCTTGCATTCTTAAGCTTATCACTTTTTCACCTTCGGAAAAAATTTATATTTTATAAACACATAAAATTATCACATTTCAACCAATGTGTAGAGTCTAGTAGTAACAAAAGGGATTCTTTCACCATTTACATTGTCTGGATTTTACTAACACATGAAAATAGTAGAAAACTAATCTCTGGAATGTATATCAACATATTTGGTTTTAAAAATATTTTTACAAGATCTTTTGCTCATGACCTCTTCAGGGGAAAAACAGAATTCTTGCAAACTCAGTAGTAATTCCCCATCTTCATTTCCCATATGTATGCAATTTTTCTGAATTTAAAAATCAGAGTGGCTAGCTTTGTAAAATAATCACTGTAAAGTAAATTAAACAGTATTTCTTTCAGTTTTATGCTTCCATTTAATTAAAAATAAAAATCCATGGAGATTTGCTATTTTCTACAGTCTGTACACAAAGCTTATGTCTTCAATTCTCCCCGCCCTCCACCGCCCCAAATTAGGCTTCTATCTACTACTTGTTGGGAAAAAAACATATTTGACTAAAATTAATCTGATTGTGGTATCTCCCCAGACTATCTATAACTTCAAGACCTGGTTAAGATTAGCTGGACTGTGTAGCAAAATAAGAAAATACTAATGTTAGTTTGCAACATATTCATCAATTCATCTCTGAAAATGATTGCTAAAGGTCAAGGGTGAAGCCCTGGCCTCACTGAGGACAGTAATAATTTTGCCATTGATTTAAATGAAGCTAGGAATTCACCCAAATCTTTAGTTCTGCACAAAGTAATAGGCTGTGACCTGTCCAGTCACCTGCCTCTAGAGCTTAGCTTTGCTGTGCATAGCAGCTGCAAACTTCTTGCCTGGTGTCCAGGCAGTCTTTGCTCCCTTCTGCAATGGAACTGCACAAACCTGACGGTTCTCCACACCTGCAAATCGTGAAGCCGGATTTTCTCTTAAATGATTCTACCTCCTTTGACCCAAGTATTTTTAAATTTCCAAAGACAAGGACAATAGTAAGAATTCTGCTTTTAGTACAACACAAGGCACAATCTATAAAAATCATCTGTAATTATTTCTATATTTGCAGGTCATTTTCATACTTTTACTAGGTCTGGCCTTTGGCATTTTAAGATCATGACTCCTGACACAAAAACCCTACTGATTATTTACTAACACACTCATACCATTAAATATTTCACCATTTAAAACCAGAATTTCTGCTAGAAAACACAATGTGCCATTAAGATGGTCGACAAACCAAGCCAAATGTGATTAATTATTGTATGTTCAGTAACAAATATTTCTAATAAAAATATTAGAAGTTATTTTGATTGTGGTATCTGTAAAGAATATAATTTCATCATGCAATTTAAACTGGTAATTTAAAAGTGTATCTTCATCTCTTTCAATGCTACATTTTCAAAAAAAATGAGTCTATAAAAAGAATTACAGGTAAACAGCTACTGGCCACAAAGTCCCTTAGCAATAGCAGATATCCTTCAAAGAAGCATTTGTTCCTTCAAGTGGGTTTAGCAGTTGGGGTGATGTGGTGGGTAACAACAAACGGAACATATTGATAAAGTGGCAATGCTTAATAATCTTGTAACTTATTATAAAGGTGCAATTGCCTCCAGTTCATTGGTATGGATGTGGCAATGAAGTTCTGCTTTACATATTCCAGGGACTAGGGATTTTGTAGCAGTGAGCACAGGGAGTTCTTCTTCTCCTGGGAAAGAAAAGAAAGCATTTTATTTTTTCATTAGTGATAATTTTTATTTGTACAACGGTCATCTGCAAAGTTCCCTCTAAGCCGTGTGGCAGCACAGCCCTGCAGTTGCTTAGTCACCCTAGCCCACTCGGGCTCAGGGCTTCCTGCATGGAGCTGCCTGACTGGGCGGGGTCTGATTAAGCAGCTGCAGGGCTGTGCTGCCATGCAGCTTAGAGGGAACCGTGGTCATCTGTATGGTGGAAAGAACACAACCAGTTAATATTGCAATTAATTTTCTTCAAGTCTTATCACTGTAATCACAAATAAAAAGCTAAGGTAAACTTTTCCTCATTGTGGTCTACTCAGAGAAGTTCTCACTGATGAATGGGCTAATATTATGTCATGCCCAATGAAGGAGCTAAGGCTGTGTCCAGACTCAAGGGTTTTTTCGAAAAAAGTAGCCTTTTTTTCGAAAAAAAACTTCACCTGCGTCTAGACTACAGCCGCGTTCTTTTGAAATTAAATCGAAAGAACGCGGCTTTTCTTTCGACGGCGGAAAACCTCATTTCACGAGGAAGAACGCCTTTTTTCGAAAGTGATCTTTCAAAAAAAGGCGTTCTTGAATGCAAACAGGGCTTTTTCGAAAGAGAGCATCCAGACTGCCTGGGTGCTTTCTTTCAAAAAAGCGGCTTGCTTTTTCGAAAGTACTGCTTGCAGTCTAGATGCTCTTTTTCGAAAGAGGCTTGCAGTCTAGACGTAGCCTAAGAGATCTACAGGAGTTTGAATTAGGGACATGAACGATTAGTCGACTATCCAATAAGCAAATGCTTATCAGATAGTTGACATGCTAGTTGATTAGATGCTTACCCCCTCTCCCCCCCCCCCCCCCCGCCCTTGCTGTCTCTATCAGAAAGAGGCAGCTGGGAAAGGAGAGAAAGAGGAGGGGATGCTACAAAGCAGCAGTGCCTCGTGAAACCCATGGCCAGACCCTGGGCTTCATGCAGCGCTGCTGCTTTGAAGCACCATGTGGGCTTCACATGAAATTGCAAAGTGCCAGCGCTGCTTGGAGCCCGGGGTTAGCTGGGGACTCCCTCACTGACCCTGGGCTCCATGAGGTCCTGCTGCTTTGAAATGCTGCATGGAGCCCAACTCTGGGCTCCCTGCAGCGTTTCAAAGTAGCAGCACCACATGGCGCCCGGGGTCAGCTGCAGACTCAGAGTCCCCAGCTGACCTAATGTTTAACTAATTAACAGATTAACCAGGATTTTACATCCCTACTTTAAAGGAGAAAGGTAAAGTTTGTCCTGAAAAATGCACAGACATTTAATAACTGCATGAAGATTTACCACTAGCCTTGACTTAAAATCTGTGTATTGAGAACAGAAAACTCATACTGATTATGTAGTCTCCTCATATGATGATGATAACATTCCTTCTATTTTGCTAGTATCTCCAAAGGATGATAAAACAGAAGTTACCAATGCTGGATGTTTTAAAATCAACAGGTCCATATAACTTGCATCCAAGAGTTTTAAAAGAGCTGGAAGAGAAGCTCACTGGATCATTATTGTTGATTTTCAGGAAGTTTTGGAATACTTGGGAAGTTTTAGTAGACTAGAAGAAATCTAATGTGCCAATTTTAATGTTGTGCCAAGGGTGAACAGGGTCACTTAGGTAACAACTGACATTGATTCTGAGAAAGATAATGGAGGGGCTGATATGGGTCTCAATTAAGAAGGAACTAAAGGAGGATAATGTAATTCATGCAAATTAACAGGGCTTGACTCCTTGTGGAATGAGGAGTACAGCTAGTTCAGATTAGGAAGCCTAATCCGAACTAGCTACTCCATGCTGCGTATAGCCGCGCGGCACGGGGTTCGAACTGCCGGCATTTAAAAATGGCGCCGGCCGGCTTTATGCAAATGAAGCCCAGGAAATTCAAATCCCGGGCTTCATTTGCAATTGCGGATGACTACATTACCCCTGCTAGTTCGAACTAGCGGGGTAGCGTAGACATACCCTTAGGTGTGCCTGAGCTTTTAGTTAACTGCAGTACAGTAATGAATCTGTATCAGCTGGGGGAAGACACTATTTTATATTCTATTAGAGTTACATGCAAATTGCAAAATTTAAATAAGTTTCATGCTTTTTTACATTTTTTTAAATAAGTTTAGAGCAGTGGTCACCAACCAGTTGATCTACTGGTAGATCTTGGAGCCTCTGACAGGTGATCCTGACTAGTTTGGCCAAGTGGCTATCAAGTGCCTGCACTTCATCTGCACATCTCCTGCTCTTTGCCTTACAGTTATCCTCTCAGGAGCCTCCTCCTTTCTGTGCAGGTTAGAGGAGGGAGAAGAGGGGTGCTCATGTCAAGGTGTCCCTCTCCCACTCTGTATCCTACCTCCACAGAGTTTTCTGGCTGCTTTTGGGAGTGATGCAGGACCAGGACAGTGGTGAGCGTGCAGATAATCATTGCCCAGCTGGAGCCCACAACCCAAAACCCTATCCCATGAACCCCCTCCTACACCCCAAGACCCCTGCCCTAGCCCTGAGCACCCCTGCATCCAAATGCCCTCCCAGAGCCTGCACCTAGAACCCCCTCCAGTACCCCAACTGCTTGCCCCAAGATCAGCTCAGAACCCCTCTCCCAGTCCAAATCCCTTAATCCAAGACCAGTCTGCACCCCAACCCTTTGCCCCAGCCTGGTGAAAGTGAGGGAGGATGGGGGAGGGAGGGATTATGGAGTGAGCAGGGGTGGGACCTCGGAGAAGGGGCAAGGAGGAGGCGGGGCAAGTATATTTGGGTTTGAGGTAGATCTTGAATTGCACTTAAATTCAACAAGTGATCTCATGCTTAAAAAGGATGGAGACCACTTGTTTAGAGAATGGTCAACATTAAAAAATGTTCATGAAAGTTTTAAGTCACCAAATTAAAACATTTGCCTTTTTGACCAGCTTTGTATGTTAACTAGCTTTCTCTCCAGTTCCTTATATAGTCCCTTATTTCATGGTATTTTATACACTCAATGTTTAATTCTATGTTGCTAGAAGTAGGATAGAAATGTGTGAATATTTTGTATTAATACAATTTAGAACACTAGTGAACAACCTGTGGCCCGTGAGACATTTTGCCAAATTCCGCTGGTTTCTAGTCATGTAGTTTTCCTCTTACTGATATTACTCAACTGACACATGTGTAAAACAAGAGCATGTGAAGTGAGGTTCACGTTGATTGCACACAACATTGACAGAGAGCCAGATGCTCCCTCTGCATCTAATCAAAGCCCTGTTAACGTTCAATTGGCACATCCCACAAATTCTAGGTGCACAAGCGCAGTTAGCAAAACTACCTTATGCCTGGAGACTGTCTTGGTTATGATAATCTTGCAGCCCACTCAGATGAAAGAGGACCACTCCTGAGACCCACTCACTAGGTTACCCATTGTTGATTTAGAAAAATTACTGCATCTTACCTAAACCTGAAGATGAAGAGACACTCTCCGTAATGGAAGAGGTTTCAGTTTGGTCTGTCAAAAGTCCTTCCATTAAAGGTAAAGATAATTCAGATGAAGGAACAGAAGAATCATAGATTCCAGAATCCCGGGGCATATCTGGAAGATTGGCTGCTTTTACAACATGCAACAATGGCTGAAGAACACAGCTACCATCTTGAATGTCCCGAGTCTCTGCATCTTCTCCAAGGTTAAAGTGCTGAATTATACAGTGAGAGTCTGAACTTACAGCAGGGATAATAGTTATATCTGTTTTCAAGTAGAAGTCCCCATCAGTCACCTGTTTACTCACTAAGTCATTTAAAACCAAGCCTGAGTCAAATTTTTCCATCATAGGCTTTTGGTAATGTAAAGAAGGTTGAGGAAAAGGAATTAGTTGTTTCTCAAACCAGTCTGGCTCCTGATCAATGAACTGGTGCATATTGCAAATGGCAACATAAAGGGACCGTCCAGATTTGCTCCTGAAGTAGTTTCTTTTGCTAATATTTACAGGGTACAACTCGGAATCCTGAAGGCTCAGATCTCTGGAGTGTAAATGAGAGTAAAGCTGAGGAAGGTTATCCATGAGCTTGTACTTTGTACTTAGATCCACAATGCCAGGAATGTCACCTTCACAGGAGTAGTCAAAGTAGACTGCAATGAATTTGCAGAGGTCATTTGAATTCTGCTTTGCCTGACGCAGCTTCTCTGCAATGATAGATATGGCAAACAGAAAGAGTTCTCCTTTCTCAGCATCTCTGGTTGATCCCTTGTGCTTCCAGTTCTTTTTTTCCACAAAGTATTTCATTCCTTTGGAACACACAATGATGATAAATTGGGACTCACTGATTTTTTGAATAAGCCATTCTTTCTGCCCTTCCTTACAATTTTTTAAGTCTTCCCATAAATCCAATGCAACCTAGAAAAGAAGAGAGCATCTTGGTTGATACACAATGCTGGATTTAGAAACTTCCCTGTGCAGCCGCTGGAGAGCACTCCCTCTTCCCCACAGCACATTAGCACCAAATCTAAGAACAACTGTACAGGCAGTCCCCGGGTTACGTACAAGATAGGGACTGTAGGTTTGTTCTTAAGTTGAATCTGTATGTAAGTCGGAACTGGCGTCCAGATTCAGCCGCTGCTGAAACTGATCAGTTTCAACAGCGGCTGAATCTGGACGCCAGTTCTGACTTACATACAGATTCAACTTAAGAACCCCAGGCATCCCCAAGTCAGCTGCTGCTGAAACTGATCAGCGGCTGATTCCAGGAAGCCCGGGGCAGGGGCTTCCTGTAGTCAGCCACTGGTCAGTTTCAGAAGCGGCTGACTTGGGGACGCCTGGAGCAGAGCAGCTGGGGTGCTGCTGGGTTGGTCCAGTAGCGCTGCCGCTCCTCGGCGCTACTGGACCAACCCAGCAGCACCCAAGCTGCTCTGCCCCAGGCGTCCTGATTCAGCCGCTGCTGAAACTGACCAGCAGTGGCTGAATCAGGACGCCTGGGGCAGAGCAGCTGGGGTGCTGCCGGGTTGGTCCCGTAGCGCCCAGAGCGGCGCTACGGGACCAACCGGCAGCGCCCCAGCTGCTGTACCACAGGCGTCCGGAGCAAAGCCGCAGAGCACGGGGGCAGCGGGACAGCCCAGACGCGCCGTGGCTGACCTGCTGCCCTCGGGCTCCGCGGCTTTGCTCTGCTTTGCTCCCTGGTCTGCAGACCAGGGGGACGGGGAGCAAAGCAGAGCAAAGCCACGGAGCACGCGGGCAGCGGACAACCCAGACGCATCTGGGCTGTCCGCTGCCCGCGTGTTCCGCCGCTTTGCTCCCCGTCCCCCTGGTCTGCAGACCAGGGAGACAGGGAGCAAAGCAGAGCAAAGCCAAGGAGCACGCGGGCAGCGGACAGCCCAGACGCGTCTGGGCTGTCCGCTGCCCGCGTGCTCCGCCGCTTTGCTTCCTCTCCCTGGTCTGCTGGAGACCAAGGAGACGGGCCCCGTTCGTAACTGCGGATCCGACATAAGTCGGATCCGCGTAACTCGGGGACTGCCTGTATAAAGCCGAACAACTGGATAGATACTTTCAAAGCAGGCAATAAAAACAGTGCGGTGTCAGTACTAGTGAAGAAGAAACAATTCTGGAAAATTTTTGAAGAATGATCCAAAGTGATTGACCATTCATCATCCTGGTCAAAGAGGAAAATGAACCCATTCTAAAAATTCCACTCTATGCGCTACATGCAGTTCTTTATTGTACACTTGTGTGATTAACATATTGAATCTGCTGTAATTTATATATTCTGTTACCTCCCCATATGATTCTACTACAGTAGTAAGAATATGCAGATCTAAAACCAAACATTAATATAGATATAAATTTTGGAGAGATGAGGTGGATCCAGTGTCACTTTACAGCGTGGATATATGTTGACTTGATAAATGTAGGGGCAGTTGTCAAAGAGTCCAGGAATTGTGCTTCTACTACATGTAATTATGAATAGGTTTCTTTTTAACTTTAGCATAATTAGGTATTTTAAACAGTAATATATGTCTTTGCCCCTTTCCTTTTATAAGATAATAATCCAATGCTATAGGCCAGTGTTTCTTAAACTGTGTTCCGCAGCACAGAGGCAGTCAGATGCGTGCCACAGAGAGAACAGAAAAAATTCTGCTCCCCCGCTTCCTGCAGAGCCAGTAGACAGCTCCCACTGTTACTGCCCTCCTTCCCCCCAGCCCACAGGATGGCCCCTGTCCCACGGGGCCTCCGCTGCTGCGCAGCCGCCTCTTCCTCCTCCACGTGTGCAGGCGGCAGCTTTTACAGTGACCACTGGGAGGGAGAGTGGTGGCTGGAGCTAAGGAGCCACTCCCAGACTTCGCGTTTTAAAACTGCCACCTGTGGGGAACCCGGCTCAGGCTCTGTTCTCTCCCCCCCCCCACCCACTTGGGGTGCGCTCGGGCTCTGCTCCCTCCCCCCCTTGGGGCATGCTCGGGCTCTGCTGCCCTCCATGTTCTGCTGCTCTCTCTCCCCTACGCCCCTCCCCAGCCTGCTGGGGAAGTGGCAGAGTTTAATCTGGTGGGGAAGGTCGGAGTTTCTACTCCCCCCCCCCCCCCAAGCCCCCAAGCGGGAAGCCTGGTCGAGTGCTGCAGCTGCGCTGGGTTCCCCGCTGCATGGGTGGGGGGGAGAAATGAGCTTTCCAACCCCTCCTCCCCCCCCCCCCCCAGGAACAAGAGCATGCTCCCTGGAGGCTTTCCCTGCTGCATCAGGGTGCCACGGTCCGGTAAGCGTCCCCCCTCATGCCCACACCCCGCACCCAAACCCCGTCACTCCCCTCACCCTGCCAAAACCCCAAGTCCCCTTTTCTACCTTCCCTCCTGGCTAGGCCAGACACCCTGCCCCGAGACCCTCCTCTACCGTCCCTCCTGGTCCAATGGTTGTTGTTTTTTTATTTTGCTCCACACATTTTCCTTGGGGGCTATTTTTTGTTTTGTTTTTGCTTGAAAAAAAGAATCCTTGGTGCTCCCCATAGTTTGCTGTTCCTCAGTCTTAAAAAGTTTAAGAAACACTGCTATAGCCCATAGATACACATACCTTCATTGCCATCTTTTGAACTTTATTTTTCACATTAAATCCTACTGGTACATATTCTATCTTTATCTAGGTCTAGTTAGCCTTTATTTTTGCTTTGTTTACAAAATATTTAATTATCCCAGAAGTGTTACGGAAAAAGCATTTGTCTTTAACTCCTATTCTATGTAGCTGTGTTGATGCTATATTAGTCATAACTGAAAAAAGTAATTCAGACAAACTGAACATAAGACATCTTATCCTATTTTAAGTATGAGTAATTATTAATATAACAAAACAACAGAAGCACAATATCAAAACAAGCAATGATTTTAAATAATGTGTTTTGCCACTAGGGGACACACTTGCTATGTGACTGAATACTAGTATTTGAATTCATACATAATACTAACTAGACTTTGATTGGACTACAGTTTAACAAAAGAAATCCCACATAGTTTCTGTTAACAAATAACTGTTTTGCCTTTTCAAAAATGAACTTTTGGTTACATTTTCAAATTCAGAAAATAGCCAGAAAACTTGAACCTAGTCAATCATATTGTTATTTTGATATTTTTCTGATATCATTTTGAATCAAAGAAAGAGTTAAAAAATAAGATATAGGCCTGGACCATATTCTTATATGACATTAAAAATGCTGGAACATGATCAACCAAACAAATAATGAAGGTGCCAACAGCTCTTTATCTGTGTAGATTTTTTGTGCTAGTACTTTTCCTCTCTAATTGCTATCCTATGATTCTTATCTGCTTCTTTTAACTATCCAATTTTTAGGTGCTTATAGAGTACCAGTTTTGCCTTTTTGGTTTTCCCTTTGATATTTACATATCTGCTTCTTGTTTCCCACCCCCTTCCATTTTTTTCCCCTCTCTCCTTCTCCTCTCTCCCCTATTTATTTTGGGTCTGGACATCCCAAACTCAATACTCCGGTCATCTGAAGAATTGGGCTGTGCCCACAAAAGCTCATGATACCATCTACATGTTTTGTTAGTCTATAAAGTACTACCAGACTATTTGCTGTTTTTTAAATTTATTAAAAATGCTGTTTGATGTTTTCATATAGAATCAAAAGAAAGAAAAAATACTAAAAAAGTCATTGAGGAGGATATAGAATTTTCAGAGTTCATTCAAATTAGCAAGGTTTTACTGTGTACCATGTGTGTATTGCATAAATCCTTCTTCTGGACAAGATTTCTGATTGATTCAAATGTGCATGTATGAGATCACTGCTTCAATACCATCATAAGAGGTGCCTTAGAAATACTAAACTAGATTAGACACATAATAGCATGGCTGTGCAATCTACAGAAGATCTAAACTCTGATAACCAGACAAGCATAATATGTGCATGTGCTTTTGGAAATTAATATATAAAGAGCTATGGACAGCTGAATGTCATCACTAGGGTTGACACAAATTTTCTATAATACTGTGGCTGATGTATTATTTGGTTTGCCTTTTTCTTTAAGCGGAGAAAATGTACATAGTAGAAGATCCCTATATTAATTTTGCCTGACGCTAGTGAAAGTTACTCTGTTTAGCAAAAAGATATTTGAGAATCTGTTTAGGTGAAATATTTTCAAGGGCTAGGCTACCATGAGTTTTGGGAGTAATGTTTTCCAATAAGGCAATTTTAAACATTAAAAGAAGAAGTGATTATCTTACCTCACAGCCACAGAAGTCCTGAAGAAAATAAGCGAAGCACTGAACGACACTTATGTGTTTCTGGCAATCTTTACTGGAATAGCAGATGAACACTTTTGGTCGGGGACGGAGCCTTTCCACATGGAGCGCTGCAGCATATGTGGAAGATTCTGAGCTTTCCTCATCTAAATGGGAATATATATTTTCTAAATTGGAAAGGAAAAAACACGAAAATCTTCATACTATCCAAGATAAAAAAAATTTCTTTATTCTAGATAGATTTATTATTGCACCCTATAGTAAAAGGCTCTTCATCCCACGACATTCATCTTTCCCTTCCTTTCCTGAATAATAAAAGTTACATCCCTTCTTCTACTTCTATTTTTCAGCTTCTGCGGTGAAAGATGTTTTGCATGGATAATTACAGACTATGCAAAGACCACAGTACTGACATAAGTGCCTTACTTCTTTGTTTAGGAACCTCAAACATGCTTCCCCGTGAGCGTTTCCTGCTTAGCAATACAATGGGCTTCTTTTAAACAGTGATACTGGCAGGTGAAGAGAACAAAACTCCAGAGGGCCTGATACCCTTCAGAAACACGTGCAATATCTCTCTGTGGTGTTCATCTCAGTTTTTGCTGGAGCCGTGCAAACATGCCAGAAAGACCCAGAAGGGAAACGGACTCAGCCACTGCCATCTGCAGTATCCCTCATCCCCAAGATTTTGAGCAATATCACAGATCTGTGAGGATTGGGGGTTGAAACCCCATATTTTTTATGGGGAAACCTAATCACTCCATGAAATCATAGGATTGACTGATTCCTTATAAATTGGCGTGGTGCGTATTTGCTTGCAAGCTCTACATCTGATACAGAAAAGGTAGAAGTGAGCATAAGTTGCTGGTATCTAACTTAGGAGGTATTTGCTGGAAAAACTTATGAATAGCCACATGTAAGGAGAAAGATGAGGCTGAGATTTAAGAGGTTTTCTTGTTGTTCTCTGAATTCTGCATTTAGCCAACCAGGAAGGGGAAGTAACTTAAAACTAGATTCTGTTCCATACGAAGCTGGGAATAACACCTGTCTCCATGCATACTTCAGGGTATTACTTTCCTTACACCATAATTCATCACTTAAATAATTCTGTATTGAAAGAGAAAATAGTCTAAAATATATCATCTTCTGGATCTCTTCACAATCTTACCATATCGTCTCTACTTTTTCACTAATAGACATTCAAATCAAATAAAAACAAACCAAATATGTTTTCTTCTCACACAACCTATCTTATCCTGCTGGATTTTGCAATGAAGTCATAATGCAAGACACAATATTTATTCAGGGGAGCAAATCAACACCAAGTTTTACAAGTTTGCTATAAGTTCGAGTAGATGCAAAGGTTGGGAGTAGAGGGTTTGAAAAAAAAAGCTCTTATGATAACGAAATCTGTTTTAAATAAACCTATTTTCCCCTTCAGATTTGTTGCAATAAGCAAATTCTCCTTCAAATGAAACAACATACCAAAAATCCCATCATACCTTGTTGTTTTTTACGGCACATCACTGTGAAAAGCGTTGCAAATGCTGAGATGACAACTAAAGGAACAGTAATGGCAATGGCCCTTATTGGTCCAGCCCACGGGGAATGTACTTCGAAAAATAAAGCAGAATTAGAAAGCAAGTTATGGTGCCATTATCTAACCTCATCTTCAAACTTGGTACTGATAACCACTGCAGCACATTGTCATCAAATAATTTTCAAATATACAAATATACAGCTAAAATCTGAGCACTTTCCAATAATGCATTAAATGAGGTGACTAACATCTATTACATGCGGTTTGCTCTGTCTCATTCTTTCCCCAGGGAAAGAACTATTTTATTTTGCCTCTATTTATTTTTTAAATGCACATGCTGCTATGTGTTTATGTTAAGAGATGGCAGATTGAAGAAATGAGACTTGAATTGCAATGAAGTTAGTGAAGTTTCTATGGCCGTTGATGTCTGAGGTAATTTGGTCTGTGGTCTTAAATTAAGCCACAAAGAAAGCTCTGTCTCCTGCATAGATAAGTCTAATCTTATGATTGAAAGTTCCATTTTGCTTGAGGAGCAAGTTGTCACCCACAGTCTTCATCTCCTCATGGGATCTTTCCAAAACTTGTATGTACGGTAACTAATGTATAACTTTATTTTGTGTGTAACTACATAAGTGCTACATTTAGGCTGCTTACATGTTTGCATGTCACTATTTCCACGCTCTGCTTGCCAGCTACTATGTGCATTTGACTAAGATACAGTCTTATCAGTTTTTAACCTGATTTTTCACATTAGTGTATACAGCAAAAATTATTTTCCAGTAAGGATTCCTAGTTGTAAAATATGTTGATGTAAAACCACTAACAGTCAAAAACATATTTACACTTCCTTTACTTTATCTTGCTAAATTTGTCTTTGCAATTATTTACAAGCAAAAATGGAAGTAAAAACCACAGATATACAAAAGCAATATTATTTTTTGTCAAACAGTTCATAGTGAGTCTACATTTAGAAACATGGTCAAACCCCATTAGACCTGACTATCACCATTATTATGGCAAATTATCTTTTACACAAATTATCACTGGAAATGAGTACATATTGACTTTAAAAAGAAAATTTTTACCTGGCTTTAGTGCATATTGCATTGTTTTCCTTGTTGTGTTGGTGTCATCTACCAGCTTTAAAAAAGAAAATTCTCATTTTAAATACTGGAAAAGGTATAGAAAAATAAATTTTGCAATGTGAAAAACACTACAATAATCCTGAACAGCAGAACTAAGGGAGGTCACTAATTGCAAATGACCAATGAGAAGTACCTAGAATCAGTTATTTTTCTGATAAGATCAGGGATGAGTAAAGTATGAATCATATTGTTGTAAAACCAGAATACTGTGCTCAAATAAAAGTGGTCTATTAAAAAAGGAAACAATCCAATCTAGTGAATGTCCAAGACAAAGGAAATAGGTGATAAGACGGAAGGAGGAGGAATGGGAGTGAGATGCAAGAGGTAAAGGTCATATGAATAGGCATTGTATTTTTTATAAAATTGGAGATGGCCAATTTTTTCACAATAAGCAAAAATACACAAAACATTTTAAATAAAAATTTTCATGAACATTTTTGCCTTTTCTACCCCAACTCAAATAAAACAGCTTTTACTTCAGGGATCCAAAGACCCAAGTTACCTCACTGGGTCCAAAGCCCCTGATTCCATTATTTTATGTTATTGAATGATCATATTACAATAGTGACTCAGTCAGCTTTTTACCATTTGAATCTGGCCAGGAGGTTGCAACCTTTTGTTTTGAACACAGATCTTTCTGCTTCTATTCATGCTTTTTCTTTTTAATCTGAAGATTAGAATATTAAAAAGTGCTCTCCATGTGGCTACATTGTAAAACCATTTGAAGACTGAGGGCATGTCTATATTACAGGTGGATACACATTGCAGTAATCAATCCACTGGGGGTGAATTTAGCAGGTCTAGTAAGGACAGGCTAAATTGACCACCAAACATCCTCCTATCAACTACAGTACTCCAACAGAACAAGAAACTTAAGATAAATTGATGGGAGAATTTCTCCTGTTGACCCAGCATGGTGTAGACACAACAGTAAGTCGACCTAACGTATATCAACGCCAGCTACATTATTCATATAGTTGTAATTGTATAACTTAGGTCGACTTTACCCCGTAGTGTAGACCAGCCATGAGTTGGTGCAAAACACAGCAGCTTGCTTACTGAATAGAGGATCTCACTAGAAGCATATTGTATAAGGTATTCCCGAATTTGCATTGGCTGTTTACTGGTCCCAGGGTACAGTTTAAAATGCTGGTTAGAATCCCTAAAGTCCTAAACACCCTGAGACCTGCTGCCTAAGATGCCAGCGACATCTGATTCCATGACATACTGCCAAGTTGTGGTCAGCAGAGACATTTGAACTGTATGCCCCTTATCAGCAAGACAGGTCATTCCCTGCGAGAGGTTCAGGACTCAGGAACCCACTTCATTTTTTGGTCTGAAGTAGCCACAATTTAGGGACTTCTCAGTCATGCTGCAACAGGATTAAAGGTTTGTTAGTGGAATGATGGTGTAGTGGAGTAAGAAGGAGCTGGTTTTTTTAAGCTGCCTGCCTCAGGTGGCTGAGTTGTGCTATTTTTCCTTGTCTGATTGTTTGTTTGTTTTTAAACACTGTCTCGGTAATATGTTGTCAAGCCACCTAGAGTCTTTGTTTAGGAGTTTTCTTTCCTGTAGAATCTCAGGGTTATGAACTCTTTGGGAATGGAAGTTGTTTGTAACTCTGAAATGCTCATAACTCTGAACAAAACGTTATGATTTTTCAAGTTTACAACTGAACATTAACTTCATATAGCTCTGAAACTTTACTATGCAGAAGAAAAATACCACTTTCCCTTTATTTTTAATAGTTTATGTTTAACACAGTACTGTGCTATATTTGCTTTTTTTCCCCTTTTGTCTTTGCTGCTGCCTGATTGAATTCTTCTGGTTCCAAATGAGGTGTATGGTTGACTGCTCAGTTCATAACTCTGAGGTTATGGTATATTATTATTATTTAAAACTAAAGAAAAAAAGCAACATTTACTATATAATTAAGAGGGGTCAGAGCTCCATATTTCTGATTAGGATTTTGGTTTGGTGCACAGAAGAAATGCAGCAGTGACCAGTGCTTGGGAAAGCAGAGAGATTGCGATTTGTACCTGGCTTCTGCATGAGGAAGATGCAACACAGGGGGTGCTTTTTGCTCTTTTTCCACTACTGCACAGCCAAGCAAGGCCCAAGCATGATCTGACCTAAAAATGAATTTGCCCCACTGAATTCAGTGAGGGTGCAGAGGCTTTAAATTATAGCAGAATGAGACTCTCCGTGTTTTATTTGCAACTAATTTATTATTTTACTTCTTTAGCTGCATTGAATTAACTCTTCACAAATATTACCTCAATGATGTAATCCCCTGGAGCTACATTCTGAAGAACACAACTTGTGATATCCATGCTTTGTTCCTGTAAAGAAAAGGAAGAAAGTAATTTTAAAAGTAGTTCACATGTCTTATAAAGCTAACAGAAAATGCATTTACAGCAATGTTACTGATTTGGACATTCACATTTCCACCATGTACACAGGCACCTTCTATCAAACAAAACCCAACTGAAGATTGATAAAGAAATACAAACCTTTCTACTCAAATGTCTCAGAACTGGAATCGGGCCACCAAAGGCCTATGAAAGTTTCAGGTAACAAATAAATTCTACACTATACCTTGAAGCTCATTAACCTCAGGATCTGGTGGCCTGCTTGGCTGATCAGGCACCAGGCACTCATCACTGAACAAACCACCACCTGCCATGGAGTATTTAACTGACAAAATGAAAACAACTCAGCAGACAGCAACTACCTTAATAAGTGATCTCTAATCGCTAAAGGTCTGATTCCCTTCTGCTCTGCACCTTATGTAGACATTCACATCAGCGCAATATTTGGGCACATTTCGCAGCACCTTCACAGTTGTGTAAATATCTTCACAAATAACAGAATGTCAGTGAATTTGGCCTAAAGATTTATATTGTAAACTCTGATGAGCAAGTACTGTACTTCCCTAAATGTCTGCATATCGCCTAGAACACACTGGATCCTACGGTAACAAAAAAGGGTAATAAAATTGGAAACTAACTTTAAACATACTGACATGACTGTATCAATAGACAGTTATGCTATCCACTCACCCAGTTTAAAGGTCTTGTCTACAATATCATGTCTGTTGGCATACATGTCACTCAGGGGTGTAAAAAAAACCCACACCCTGAATGACATAAGTTACACTGACAGAAGCACCAGTGTAAACAGTACTATGTCAGTGGGAGAGTGTCTCCTGCCAACATAACAAGTAGCTACCACTGCTCATGAAGGTGGCTTTATTATGTTGACATAGATCTTATTGTGGTGCAGCTGCATCAGTACAGCTGTGCCATCGTAAGCTCCCTAGTAATAGACATGCACTAAATAATAGATACATGTCAACTTACCAACAATACCAGTAGGAAAGATGAAACACTACCCAGTGTTCAGCAAAATAAACCTACATCATTGCCATGATTCTGTGATACACATTTCCTATAAAGCATTGTCCTTTATGATTTTATTTTTGGTTAACTCTGACTTTAGCACTTCATTTCTCATCAGAGATCTAAAGGGCATCAGCTCTGTGAATTTTTCTAACAACATTAGAAGATTTTTACTAAAGATTGAATTATTCCAGAACACCAAAATTTTCCCATTTCTCTTGCTTTGGACAAGATTCCACCCCTCCACCCAGAGTCTGAATGGCACTTGTATTGGGCCCACAGAGACCACAAGCTACAATTTCCTCATCCACCAATGCCATCTCATCTCTCTTCTACACATGAAAGGAAGTTTAATAGTTTAATTACAAGGAGGAACACCTTGGGGAGTTGACAATATTTAAGGAAGTGAAATTCTGTTCAGAAGCATATAAAAGAGGAAAATATGAATTACAATGATAAATTCAAGTACAATTAAATCTGCTAATTAATTTGTAGCCCTTTGGGGGGCAAAAACACCATCTTGTCATGTATTTATTCAGCATCTAGCACAATGGGGCCTCAGTCTTGGTTTGGGCCAATAGCTACTACCAAAATACAAATAATGTAAAAATCCTTTATATTTTATAAACATGTGAAACGCTAAGGTCATCTAGAATGTTTAAGAATTACTACAAATCATTAAAGGATTTGCAAAAC
The DNA here is from genome assembly GCF_052426305.1 of Pelodiscus sinensis. Taxonomy (NCBI): domain Eukaryota; kingdom Metazoa; phylum Chordata; order Testudines; family Trionychidae; genus Pelodiscus; species Pelodiscus sinensis. The sequence continues at coordinate 24,843,478 of NC_143062.1, forward strand.
TTACTTGTCTGCAGGTCTTTTGTTTAAAGGATCCTTCATCCTTAAGTTTGTAGTGAAGATAGTAATATTTAAAGCCGAAGTTGTGAGGTGCATGATCGAAAGACACTTGCATGTTAAAACCTTGTTGGGTAATATTCAGATTCCTGGGCTTCCAGACTGTCAGAGGAGAGATATTTATGGATTGGAAAACTATTATTTCATGAACCATGAAAATTTTGAACATGAATGAATGGAAAATACTATATTTTACTTACAGGGTTTGCAGGCAAGGTTTTCTGGCTGTAGCAACAATTCACATGCTACAAACACACATACAAAAGGAGTATTAATGATAAAGATTAGGTTATTCAACTGCTATAATCCATAAAGAGAAAGAGGAAATAAAAGGCAGAAAAATGGGAGCAATTTCATATTTTTATTATGTAGCATTTCCCCAGATATTTCAGATTTTGCCATATTTAGCAAGCTCAGCATTCTTGTCACTGCTCAAATCACTCTCCACCTTTACACACACAAAAACAGCCTACCTAGTTTCTCCAAAATAAGCAATATGTGAGTATGGCTGAAATAAGCTAACTTATCACAAACACATTTATTGGACTATAATTAAAATGTTATATTAGTCAGCATCACAAAAGCAGACTGGAAATACCAAATCATTTCAGACAAATTATTTAAACTATTTTAAAAACATTTTAGAGGAAAGAAAATCCTGAAATGTGCATGTTCTCAGCAAGGAAGAAGAAAAAAAAACGATTGCCAAGATTTTTTTTAAAAAACCCTGTACTTAAAGTTATGTGCCTGTGCCCAAATATAGGCACTTAAGGCTTGTCCTCATAAGAAAAATGGACCATGATATCTATTTCAGAATAGCTATTCTGGATTAACTCCGTATATGGATATTCTTTTCCAGGCCTCTGCTACACAGACTACTACTTTTGCCCATTTCTTTGAAGTGGTTTTATAATTTGGACTTTTGTCCACTATAGACCAATCTGTTGTCTGAAAACTCATTTTATGTGCCTCAATGTGAACCTCAGCTCTACGCTCACAGCAGGTAGTTCCTCTCCAGCAACTTATCCCCTTAAATACTGCCTCTTCTGTTTTCCTGACTGAGGCCAGATCTACAACAGGAAATTAGGTCTGTATAACTATATTGCTCAGAGGTGTGAAAATTCTACACCTCTGAAAGATGCAGATAAACCAACCTAACCCTTGATGAGGACAGTACTAGTGAGACTTCTCACATCAATTTAGTTACTTAGGGAGGTGGAGAACCTATACTAAAATGAGAATTATGGGGCACCACTACAGCAATTTAAATTTAGTCAAGCTGTAAAGAAAGAAAAATAAAATGGGGGAGGGTAAAGAGGAGGAAGATGATATGCATGATACTTACGTCGAGTTCTGAAGAAAAATGGGTGGTAATTACTTTCATTTTTAATGGAAGGAAAAGGAACAATCTTTACAAAATAATCAGTTTCAAATTTCAGATTTAGGAAAGGCTGAGATTCCATTCCCTAAAAACAAATATACATAATGATATAGTGATATTTGCTTAAGTAATCTGCCATGGTCATTTAAGGATACTATTTTAACACAGCCCACAATTCTCCTGGACATGAACAGAAATTTAAGTGTTTTAGGAATCCTATGACCTCACCCTCTCTTGACAACTGTCTACTGCTTGCAGGAAGCCCAGCTGGGTTCTGCACTGGTAAAGGAGTGCCCACCTGCTACATGGTTCCTCAGATTAACCTCCTCCTCACTGCAGTGAAGTTGCTGGTTCCATCAACAGGGCAACCTCAAGTGACAGGGAGTGAGGGATAGATTTGCCCCAAAATTAAAAAGATTATGACTAAAAAAAGAAATTGCTGGCTAGTAAATAGCAAGTTTAAAAAAAAATTAAGAAAACACAAATGTCTCTTTTCAGCCCACATACAGGATCAAACCAATAATGAAATTTTCCCTAAAGCACATCACTTACTGTTCTTTTAAAACCAGAGTTGAGCTGCTTTGGGTCTTTTAAAACCATTTGCTGACACTGTCTTCCCTCTGATTTTAACTCTTCAAGTACTACTCGAAATCCTTTCAGGAATTCAATCCCTGCAGATGTTTAATTAAAATACAAACATTTCAAAACCACATTTCACTATGTGTGGTGCAGTTTTAAAGTACTATAGTTATTAAAAAACAAGCCCTAACTATCCCTATCACCTTTATATATGGTGTTTGCGTACCTGTCAGTTGGCCATAAATAATAATAATTCTGGACTGTGTGTCTGTATAGTATTTACTCAATGGTGTCCTCACCTCAATTGGTCCTTTGGGTTTTACCGTAATACAAATAAATAAAATCAACAGCAGCAGCAGCTTCAATAATTTTTGTTCACTTTTGCCATTATTAGCAGTAAAAACAATTTTGTAACATTTTTGTTCGCAAAGAATGGAAGTGCTGCTTCCATATCGTGTTCCTTTCATTTATGAGACCACTGGATTAGTGTGTCTGGATCAGGGATGGGCAATAATTTTTGATGGGGGATGGGGCACTCCAAGATTTTGGAAAGTGGTCAAGGGCTGCACTCTTCCATGATATTAAAGGAGGAGGTGCGGGGCCTGAGATGGAGCTTGGATGCAGAAGGGAGCCTGAGATAAGGGATTTCAGTGCAGGAGCAGGCGTGGGGTCTGGGAGGGAGTTTGGGTGAAGGAGGCAGTTGTGACCTGGAGCACTGGACTGGGGTGCAGGGGTGTTGGTTGTGACTAGGGCAAGAAATTGGGGTGCAGAGAAAATAATGGAAAAGGTGGGGGTTGTGTTTCAAGCGGTGGTGTCTGTTGGGACCGGGACATAAGGTTGGGGGACAAAGGAGACTGGGTTACAGCAGGGAGGGGAGGTGCTTGGCTCTGGGGAAGGAAAAGGGAGGCAAGGGGAGGGAGATTGGGTTGGGAGTATGACCCTGTGATGGGTCTGCTGGGACTCGCACTGCGTCCGGCGAGGGGGGGTTGCCGGAGAACGGCACGGTGAGCAGTGAACCCTCCGCTGCTTTGCGGGGAGGCGGGGGAAGCTCCGTGCAGCCGCTGGTAATGGGCCGGCAACCTGCAAACGGGGGCAGAGGAGGGGGGCAAGGCGTCTGGCGAGGGGGAGTCAGTGGGGAACCCTCCGCTGCTTTGCAGGGAGGCGGGAGAAGCCCTGCGCAGCTGTCGGCGACAGGCCAGCCTGCAAGTGGGGGTGGAGGAAAGGGGGCAAGGTGTCCGGCAACGGGGAGTCAATAGGGAACTGCATGGCAAGTGGCGAACCCTTCGCCACTTTGCAGGGAGGCAGGGGAAGCCCCGCACAGCTGCCATCAATGGGCTGGCTGGGGAAATCGTGTTATTCCGGGGACGGTCGTGCAATTCAAAAAACATTCCCTAAAAAAAAAAAATCGTGCTATCGCGAAAATGTGTTAAGCGGGCACGTGTTAAATGAGGAATTACTGTATTCAGCTTTCAAGAGATTGCTTGTTTTTATATTAAAAATGTTCAAGAAATGACGTTTTGAATGCTTTGTACTCAGTTTGCAAAATCTTAATCCATAATGAGAAGTTCATTTCTTTTAAAAGAAAAAACTATTGAGTGGCTGAGATCAGGGTTTGAACTGTAGCACTGCAAACATAGAGCAATTACAGGTTGTACCTCCCTTAACTGGGATTCTCTGGTCCAGCAACATCCATGGTCCGGCATGACTATGGATATTCCTGGACCACAGAACCCAGGAACAGGAACGTCTGGTGGCGGGGCAGGAACACGGTATGGATTACCAGCGACTCAGCAGGAAGCCCAGCGTCGGGAGTGGGAGGGGCAGCACGATGGAGAGTCCTAACCTCAGCAGCTGGGGAGCTCCAGATGCAGCTTGGGAGCTGTGACCCCGGCAGTGGCCATGGAGCTCCAGCCACAGCTCTGCTGGGGTTGCGGAGCTCGGCTGCAGAGACAAGCAGCTGCAGAGCTCTGGCCCCAGCTCCGGCTATGCTGCTCCAGCCCTGGCAGCAGCGGGGACAGCAGCAGCTAGAAAGCCCTGGGACTGAGGCAGCAGGGGGCCAGGCTGCCATAGTCTGGTGGCAGCAGGGCAGCATGGGGGCCATAAGAACAGGGACCTCCCCTGGTCCAGCAAATCCCCTCATTCAGGACCAGTTAGGTCCTGAGGGTGCTGGACAAAAGAGGTAGGGTTGCCAGATGATTTCAACAAAAATACTGGACACACTTGACATTACATCACAATCTACATTACATCTTATTTAGAAATTACCAGACATTTATATTTTCTCATTTATATTTTTTCAATTTGTTTCCCCAACAGAAAGCTCTACTCAAATGTCCGGTTCAAAACCGGACACCTGGCAACCTTAAAAGGAGGTCCAGCCTGTACGGTCGTAACATTTTAACATAGCCTTGGAAAACGAAGTCATCTTAACTATGTTTCTAGGAAGTGTGAAAAACACTCTGGTACAAGTCAAAAGTCTTCTGTTTGCCTAGTGCTGAGCAGTTTATGTCCACTTAGCTATCATCTTTCAGGAAGGAGGATTACCTATGGTAATGGAAGAAACCCACTCGCTGCCATAGGTGGTGTCTATCCTGAAGCCGTGCCACTGTGGCACTTCAAGTGTAGATAAATCCATACATATTCATATTGACACTGTATCAATCCTTTATGGGGAATAAACAAAATACCAAAACCTATTCTGATACAGAACTAATTACACCAAAGCATCTGTAGTTAACCAATAAATGCAAAAAATTCAAAGTTAAGAGGCTGGGGGAAGAGTAGGGGGTAACAGAAACCATTTTTTGTCTTAATTTCAAAACCGGTTATCTGTTAGACGTCACCCTTAATGGATGATGATTCCTGGGTAATGGTTAACCGTTATCTGGCAGTGGTCTGCCATGGGCGGAGGGCTGCCAGCTTCCAAACCATGCAGGCCAGGAGCTAGAAGTCTCCCCCTCATCTCCCAGCTGTTGTGTTCAGCCCCATGCGAGGCTGCCAACTCCCAGATGCATGGGCTGGGAGCCGGCAGCCCAGCGCAGGGCTGGAAGCAGAGTACCCGCACCCATTTTAATCAGTTAACTGGTTAAACTTAACGTTTAAGTGGTCAATTAATTAAATGGGATTTTATATCTCTAATAACTTTTATATTTTTTTAAACTGTAACTGTTTAAATGGTATAAAATTATTTTAAGGTTATGTTTTGCTTGTAGAAATATGAGACTATTTAAAAAAATAAAATTGTAATAGCCTGTTTGCTGAACACACATTCCAACAGAGTATACGCTTGTTGTGTATATAACTCAGTTACATTAATCAGGCCTTAATTAACATGAAAAGAAAAGACAAGTAATTTTAAATTAATATAATCATTAAGAGATTATTACAAAAGAGATGGTGAGTTAAACTGTTTTGTTCTCTAACACTTACCAAGTAGATTTGCTGTCCAAAGGATTGTAACTGCAACTTGTTCAGAACATGCATACTGGCTAATTGTTATATTTTGTACATCTCCAATCACATGTTTTCCCACTGAATTAAAATAAGGAGTGCAATCTAAAAACATTGAGAAACAAATCACTTAAATAAAATATATAGACTAATCTTCTCTTGTTCTAATTCACAAACTAACACAGGTCAACCTCTGGAAAGCCTTGTTCATGCTATTAGTCCCAATAATATTTATGTATGTGAGCAAAGTGAGCAAGATTCAGTTTATTCCTTAACGTTTTTTGAAGAATAATCATACTTAATAACAGGTTTTTCAAATGCATCATTGTACTTCTATATCTATAGCATAATAAGTCTGCAGTGGGGTTTTAGTTGCAGGATAATTAAAAACAATGTTAGGGATGTAATAATATAGTTGATTAACCAGTTAATGCTATAGACAACATACATTTCCCCGCTCCCCTCCCTTGCCAGTACATTTTTTAGTAGGCTGGCCAGCCGCGCAGCTCAGTCCCAGCTTGCGCCAGGTCTGGGACCTACCTCTTCTGTGGACCTGCATTTAAAGTGTATCAGGATACAGACAGGCAGGCAACTTGGTTCAGTTCCAGTTTGCGCCAGGTCCAGGAGGTCAGACTCCATCCTGAACAGCGGCTGCTGCCTCCCTGTGCTGCTGTGCCTGTATCAGAGGCAGCACCGCAGAGTGACAGGCAGCCGGTCCATGAGGGGAACTGGTTTTTAAATTGATTCCTCTTGTGAACCAGCTCCCACCTGGTACCCCACGCTGCTGTCTCTGATACAGAGGCAGCAGCATGGAGTGGCAGGGGGCTCTTTGAGAGTGGAGCCAAAGTGCACTGGCTGCCAGCCTGACCTCCAGGGACTATAGAATAGTCGAGTAACTGATAAGAATTCATGAGGTTACCTGACTATTCAACTAACCAATATTTAACGTCCCTTTTGGGTGAATGTACTACTCCATCAGATCAAACTTCAATGTATTATTTACATAAAGCAGTCTGGTTTAATTATCTTTTTTTCCCATTATTTTTTTTATGAACAATTATTAATACAATCCCACTGTTTCTCAATAATTCAGCTACCTGGCCTAAAGATGGCTTAACAGGCTTTGCTCCCACCACCTCTGAGAAAGAGAGACACACTGACAGAAAATAGCTTAACTTCACAAAATAAGATTTCATAACACTGGTAGTTAAACCACAAACTAAGTCACACCTGGCTATTTCCTTAACACACCAAATATTGGGTAATTTGTTTATGATATCACATGCAGTACAGATGGACTGGATGACTACAAAGTGTAGGATACCTACAATGGAAGCTGCAGTTTCCAAAGGGAAGCAACATTTGTTACTCCCCAGTACACAAGAAAAGGGATTTTTCCCCCAAATCTTCCTTGTCTTGCTCTACATAATCTCCTAAAACATCAGACACACAGGATACACCTACACAGCAGGATTATTTTGGAGTAACTGACATTATTCAAAATAATGCATTGTGCATCTACACTACAAGCCTTTATTTCAAAATAATGTCAAGCTGGAGGACTTCTTACTCCAACTCACGGTAACCCTCATTTCATGAGGAATAAGGGAAGTCAAAGGAAGAGTGTTCTGCTGTGCAGACAGCACTAAAAGCCGAATTAAGCTATTTCAGAAGCAACTGACATAGTTGAGGTTGAGTAGCTTAAAAAACAGAAGTCAAACAAAACTATTTCAAAGTTTACTTTTTAACCTCCCATGGTTTTTATATCAATCTCATTGAATTTGTGTATGTGTGTGTGGGTGTCTTAATCGTGATTTATGAATGCTTGTATTTTGCAATGCCAGAATTTTGTCTATGTGGCATAGTAATGCAATTCCCTACTTGTAAAAAATCTACTAAATTTGAAAAAAAGAAGTGTTGAATTGCTCTTCTAAGTTTCTAGTGCCTAATTTTAATAATCAGTTATTCAAAATCTGATGTTAGGTACTAGACTTTATTATGCTTGCAAAGGAAGTCAACTGATATAATCAAGCCAATGCAGAAAATAAGAATTTAAATCAAATACACTCCATTGAAAACTACGATTTCCAGGGAGAATAATTAATCACACTACCTGAATCTTTGAAGTGGGCTTTTTATTTCACCATGAATGACAAGGATGAGCTATTTGGCTCCTTTAGGTAACTGTTGCACAATTCAGAACAACATATTTTGTACTTTGAGAAAATTGAGCAATTAGTTCCCGTTAAGTGGGATTCGTTGCTGAAAGTCAACCAAATGACAGCATGAATTTCCTCTTAGGAGAATAGAAATATCTCTTTCAATGGAAAATTTGGAGTAACAACTTCTTGCAAGGTCTGGATTCAATTAACAGTCTTGCCTAAGATTTTGGATCCAAGTTACTAAAATGCTATGCTGAAATAATAATTTGCCAAAATGCAATGTAGCACAAAATGTCTCAGGATTGAATGTGAGTTCCTGATTTGAAATACAGCAGTGAAGAATTTGCAGGCTTTACAGGGAGGCATTTCTTCTGTTAAACATTTATTTATTTTCTCACATTGAACAAATTATTTAGCCCCTTCCATGAAGTGTCTTACTTCATGGACAGGCTATGCAACAAAAGAAAAGCCTTTAAAAAAATCTATTTTCTATTTAAAGGAACTTGACTCTGTTTGCCCCCAAACTGTATACAGTAATTCCTCATTTAACGCTATAGATATGTTTCAGAAAATGATCGTGTTAAGTGAAAACGTGTCATGCGGAGTCAATTTTTCCATTGAAAATAATGGAAAAGGTGGGGGTTGCGTTTCAAGCGGTGGTGTCTGTTGGGACCAGGACATAAGGTCGGGGGAAAAAGGGGACTGGGTTACAGTAGGAAGGGGAGGTGTTTGGCTCTGGGGAAGGAAAGGGGAGGAGAGGAGAGGGGGATCGGGTTGGGAGTATGCCCCAGTGATGGGTCTGCTGGGACCCGCACTGCATCCAACAAGGGGGGAGGTCGCCGGGGAATGGCACAGCGAGCAGTGAACCCTCTGCCGCTTTGCAGGGAGGCGGGGGAAGCCGCCAGCGATGGGCTGGCTGGGAAACCCAGCCACCAGCCTGCAAGCAGGGGCAGAAGAGAGGGGGCAAGGCATCTGGCAAGGGGGAGTCAGCGGGGAACAGTGTAGCAAGTGGCGAACCCTCCGCCGCTTTGCAGGGAGGTGGGGGAAGCCTTGCACAGCTGCTGGCAATGGGCTGGCTGGGGAAATCTTGTTATTCCGGGGACAGTCGTGTAATTCAAAAAAACGTTCCCTAAAAAAAAAATCGTGCTATCGCGAAAACGTGTTAAGCGGGCATGTGTTAAAGGAGGAATTACTGTATTTCAGAAAAACAAGCTTTTACAAAGATTAAAACAAGCACTTCTTTTCATGAATATAAAGAGACAGAAGGTTCTTTCAATTGGATGAACTACTTATTTTAATTAATAACATTCCCCAATATTTTTTCCACTCAAACATTGGGCATCCTGCTAATAAATGAATCAGAAAATGAAACAGACTGATGCAGACCAACTTGTACTGTCCAAGCTGTGAAATAAAGGAAGTAAGTGAAATACACAAATAGTACAAACTATATTAGCTTTTAAAACTTTTTTAGTATACAGGCAGTCCCCGGGTTACGTACAAGATAGGGACTGTAGGTTTGTTCTTAAGTTGAATCTGTATGTAAGTCAGAACTGGCGTCCAGATTCAGCCGCTGCTGAAACTGACCGCCAGTTCTGACTTACATACAGAAGCAACTTAAAAACCCCAAGCGTCCCCAAGTCAGCTGCTGCTGAAACTGATCAGCAGCTGATTCCAGGAAGCCCGGGGAAGAGCAACTCTGCCTCGGGCTTCCTGTAGTCAGCGCTGGTCAGTTTCAGCAGCGGCTGAATCAGAACCAGAGCAGCTGGGGTGCTGCTGGGTTGGTCCAGTAGCGCCCAGAGCGGCGCTGCGGGACCGACCGGCAGCGCCCCAGCTGCTCTGCCACAGGTGTCTGGAGAAAAGCCTAGTCTGCTGGGGGGGGAGCGTACTAGCTGCGCCCCCCCCCCACCCCAGCAGACCAGGAAAACGCGGGCGGCGGACCGAGACGCACCGTGGTCCCGCCGCCTGGGTCCTCCGCGGCTTTGCTCCCAGTCTCCCTGGTCTGCTGGAGACCAGCAGACCAGGGAGACAGGGAGCAAAGCCTCTGAGGACGCCGGCAGCGGGACAGCAGCGGGGTGCCTGGGCTGCCCGAGACCCCCCGCGGCTTTGCAAAGCCGCGGGGGGGCTCGGGCAGCGAGGCACTGCAAAGCCGGGGGGTGGGGGGGGGCTCGGGCAGCCCAGGCGCTCCTGGGCTGCCCCGCTGCCCGAGCCCCTCCGGGGCTTTGCTCCGCATCTTCCTGGTCTGCAGACCAGGGAGACGCGGAGCAGCTTTTCTCGCCCGGAGTACACGGGCGGCGGGACCGCGAGGTCCCGCAGTCCGTGTACTCCGGGGCAGCCCCGTTCGTAACTGCGGATCCGACATAAGTCGGATCCGTGTAAGTCGGGGACTGCCTGTAGTACATATACTATGGAAGGAAAACCTTTTAAAACTGTAGCCTTACAGGTTCCTTTTAAAATCAATACTAATTTTCAATCCTTAAATCAATACTCATTTTAGAGTGTAAATATGTCATCCTTTCATAGAGATTAAAGAAAAATTAAGCAATGTAAAATTTGGCATAATGGAACCCTGCTTTACATGGCATAAGTTTTAGTCTGTGGGAATGAGTGGCTGCCTCTTTTTGGTAGCTGCTCCCTCCAGCAAACTGTATGCAAGTTTACTTTTGAATGACAGAGACAGAGGATGCACTCAGAATGCATGACAGTCAGTAGAAATGTGGGGAAGATTGCAGTTACATAAACCTGAAGTTCACAAACTTACAAGTACAGGCAGTCCCCGGGTTACATGGATCCGACTTACATCGGATCCCTACTTACAAACGGGGTGAGGCAACCCCGCACTAGCTGCTTCCCCCCAGCAGACCAGGGAGACGCGAAGCTAGCGCCCCCCCCCCAGCAGACCAGGGAGACGTGGAGCAGCTTCTCAGCAGCCACCTCAGCTTGAGAATAAAGGACTGAGGGAAGTGAGGTGTGGGAGAATAAAACTGAGCTCTGGAGAAATGTTTGGCTAGAGTTTCCCCTACAATATGTACCAGTTCCGACTTACATACAAATTCAACTTAAGAACAAACCTACAGTCCCTATCTTGTACGTAACCCGGGGACTGCCTGTATTGCTAGAATTATAGTTTGGTTTTTTATTTTAAAAAATCATGTTGTTATATAAGTATAAGAATCAGGATTTTTATTTTTGAGAAGATGAGATTTGTATCTGTTGTGGGTGATTAACTTACTGTCATATTTAAAGGTGATATTAAGCATTCCACTGTTCTTGCTGACTGATGGCAGCACCTACAAACAAACAATGGGAAAACATAGTGAAAAAAATAGAACTTTCTCTGAGTTTACAAAAACATTTTGATTTTAGGTGTTCAAATTTGGCATTGCACACAAAAAGAAAAGGCTCACATGGAAATCTATGCTGAATTACATTGTCTTCAACCTGTCAGGCAGGCAATGTGAACACAGCCAATGCAACAACTGATTGTGGCATTCCTGGAATTCTATATTCTCTCCTGCCCCTAGCTTTCAGATGAAAGAGAGAGAAGATACTGGGGTCTTCTGAACTAAAATAATGTGTGACTGAAAGCTGCATCTAATAAGGCTCAAAACTACTAAGCTATGAGCAGTCATACATACACACAGGGCCAAGAAAATGCAAGTCTCTTTTGAGGCTGAACCCAGTTCCTCAGTCCTAATGACCAGGAAGAACAACTAAAAAGAAAAATTTCATTCCTAAATATAAAGGGAAAAACAGAAGAGTGCCACGGCAGTTACACAGAGGAATTTTTATGGAACCTTAGTTCTGTTTTCTTAGTAAAAATAACTTCCAGGACAGATATCAAAACCAGGAGGAAAATGCCAAGCTGGAGCTATAATCCACAAAAGAGAAATTCCCCATTGTGGTAATCAAGAGAGGGTGAATAGGTGCAGGAAGTGCAAGATGGATTTTGTCCATCTGTATGACCACCGGGCCCAAACAGACAAGTTTTCGGCATGTTCAGAGTTTGCTTACAACTAAATCAGATTACCTTTTTTAAATATTTAACTCTAATCAATGCTTATGAAAGGAGTTGGGATTCATGCCTAGAGGGATCAAAGAATAACCAAAGAGCAGGTATAACAGGATACCAGAAGACCCCCCAGGAAGAGCTTGCTTTCTTCCGCCTTCTTCCACTACCCATGGTCCTACGGCTGGGAGGAGTTCTGTACCCCTCCCCCTGACTATTATTGGAGGGGGGTGTCCTTGCTTGACCCCTTTTCCTGATCTGTGCATGCCCCTGTGTCCACTGAAGGTAGGATAAAGAGTAATCAGCTTAATCTTCAGCAAGGAAGATTTAGGTTAGATAGTAGGAAAAGTGTTCTAATTATAAAGATAGTTAAACACTGGAATAAGTTACCAAGTGAAGATGTAGAATCTCCGTCATTGAAAGTTTCTAATAACAGGTTAGATAAACACTTCGGATGGACTAGCTCGGTGTTTCTCAACCTTTTTTTATACAGTACCCCTTTAAAAAAATTATAAGTACCCTCAGTACCTACAGTTTTCTCACAAACAAAATTTTTTCCTACCATTGCAACATTTGTTTCAACAACTTAATTATAGCTGGGAGGGCAATGAAATTTTTGGGTATAAAAAGTACAAAAATAATAAAGCGCTGTAAAACTTAACACAAAAATTCAGTCTTCTCCAAATTTCAATTGTGTTGACACACCCACCATACTTCTCTCGAGTACCCCTAAGGGTGCTCATACCACTAGTTCAGAAATCTGGACTCGGTATACTTAGCCCTGCCTTAGCACATGCACAAGGACTAGAAGATCTCTCAAAGTCTCTACAGCTATGTCTACACAGCAGAGTTAATAACGTAGTGCGCATCTACACATCTTACTCCGATTCCTATAATCCTGATTGTATGAGGAGTAAGGAAAGTTGGGAGGTATTTTATTTCAAAATAACTGCTGTGTAGACAGTGCCAAATGTCGAAATATGCTATTACAATTTAAGCTACATAATTAGCGTAGTTCAAGTTGCGTAGCTTATTTTGAGTTTAGCCCTGCTGTGTAGACGTACCCTTCCAGAGCTACATTTCTATGATTTTATATTTAGCCTTAACAAGGGTTTTTTATATCAGAATTATATGTATTTCATACTTGTAAATGCTTTACAGATTTAAAAGTGATTTATCATGTTCATTATCTGTTTATATTACAGTAATACACAGAGGCCCTAATCAATATTGAGGGGCCATCATGCAATGGACAAACAATAGTATGAGGCAATCTTCGCCAAGAAGAGCATATGATCTTATTAGACAAGACAACACATTTAAATTTTCTGTTCTTTATTAGTTGGTTGGCTAAAATGAACAGTTAAAGCAGGGGAAAATGGAAACAGGATTGCCAGCTGGAGCAACTCCAGTTGGAACAGGTCTTGTATCCTAAAACATTTTTTCTAGAGGCACAAGTTGTAAATATCAAGTAAGCTACATCTGATACAACAAAGAAATTCACTGACATTTTGTACTTATGCAAATCACAAAAGGAGATAATATTTAGTTCCTGATAGGCTAAATTTCCTTCATATCCTAAAGCTTAAGGTTTCTGAGCAAGAGAAAGATCCATCAAGTTCCACAGGTCTGATTCTAAGCCCATTATAATCAATAGGAGTATTCCATTTATTTCAGTGGAGATTGAATTAGTGCCTTTAACTTTTGTATTGTAAAATAATTTTAGAACATTTTCTAAACATATTAAAATATACGTAACAAGCAGGAGTTAACATACTGCAGCCACTAATTGAAACAAGAGCACCTAAAACCAAGTACGATGAGCCAAATACTACTGAACCTATATGTGAACAGTGAGCAGAACTAACAACAAAGGTAAATTAGGCAAAATTTGGCCTCAAATATATAAAAGGCACCCAAAGGCCATGATTACCAGGGTGAGTGAGGTGAGGGATAGTCTGGGGATGACCACTTAAATTTAATAGGCTGGGGACAACCACGTAAAGAAGAAAAATATAATTTTAAAACCATACATTTTGTTAGTTAAAGGAATAAGCTGATCAATTAAATTGATCACAGCAAGGGCCGTCATTCAAACACTTATACACATGAATTCAATAAAATGCTTTTCCAGGAAACAGTACCTTGTATTCAAGCCACTAAGCAGTTGTGCTATTTAATTAGCTTACAATTAAGAAGACTTGTTTAGAATATCTTACTTAAAACTATAAATACTAATGTTATGACCTCAGGGTTAAATGTTCTTAGTTAATTAACCACTAACATTTGTTGAACTTAAGTGCAGCTTTTAATTTGCTTTGACCTTTGCTAAAAAGTAAGTCTCCAGTCCCTGGAGCTTTTTCTATAAAATTCCTTTGGTCTGCACACTGCTAGGAACAATGACTGAGAAACAGCACATAAACTAAAGAAAGGTAATGATGAAACCATTTTTTAAAAAGAAATGTCACCTAAAAATCTTTAAATTGATTTTAGGATAACCAAAATTGAATTTTTTACAAAGAAAACAACATAATTATATACTTGATGAAAGGCAATTTGTTATTCCTCGTGACACATGGTGCTCATGTTATGTGGTCAGGAAGTGAACTTTGCAGAAAATCTGATAATCTAAAGGCTATATTGGCAACTTGAACTGTGTAGGAGACAGGGCTTTACTCAAAGTTCCAGTTGTCAAATCTATGCCTCAAATTGCAAAATTTCAAGACCCACAGCAAAAGATACTCACATATACCTCTTCAACAGACTCCAAATCACAAATTACTAGGATTATGGTTTTGAAACACCTTAAATCAGAATAATTGTAAGTCTCAAATCTCAAGGTTTAAGCAGGGTGAATTGACTTAAATCAAGGCATTTTAAATCAGCAAGGGTACGTCTACACACGAGCAAGGGTACATCTACACACCAGGGCTAAAGTCAAATTAAGCTACGCAACTTCAACTATGCCAATTGTGTAGCTTAAGTCAAAATAGCTTAACTTGGCTTTAGGTGCTGTCTACACAGCAGGAAGCCAAAGGAAGAACACTCCTCCTTCACCTTCCCTTACTCCTCATAAAATGAGGGTTACAGCAGTTGGAGTAAGAAGTCCTCCAACTCAACATTATTCTGAAATAAAGGCTTGTAGTGTAGATTCACTCCTTGTTATTTTGGAATAATGACAGTTATTCAGAAATAACACTGCTGTGTAGCTCAACCCCAAAAGAAAATTACTGATTTAAGTCAAGTTTCCCAGTGGTGGTACTTCACATATTTCTTAAATAATGGTGCAAATCTGATCACTAAAACATGTTGGATAGGAGGATGTCCCTTGTGTAATTTTTGAGATAACTTATATTAATTTAATGCAGCAGCAGCAGAACATTAGGAATGAACTAAATCACATACATCAACAGAACAGCACTTATATTTATTAAACTAATCTTAAACGTTACATAAACGTATCACATTGGTAACTGCAGCAACCTCCTGAGCTGCTGGCTGTCCTTAAACTGTTATTTTTAATTTTCAAATAGTATTAACTCTAACAAAGTCATCACAACACTCAATATACAGTGTCCTTAAAATTTCTATAACTAGCTCATCTTCCTCATTCCCACTGTAATTTTTTCTCATAGACTGAAAAAGAAATATGAGTTTTCCTGCTTTTTCAACTCCCAGTCAATTTCGTAGCTTTGAATGAATAATACCAAATGACGAAAATATTCTGTGTGTGCTTGCAGAGGAAGTTAATGCTGTGAAAAGTTGGCTTAGCAACTGAAGGAAACTCTGTTTCAAGGTGTCAAGCTAATGATCTCCACAAATTCAGGGGAGCGAGTTTGTCCAAAACATCACCAGTAAACATGTACTGACTAAATGGTTTTCTTCCAACCCTGAAATTTATTATGATTGGCATAACTGAGGAGTGATTTTGAGATGCTCATTCCGTGGCAGCAGCATCTTAAAAGTTAGGCATCTACTTTTTATATCTAGGGTCTAGAATGTTCATAACAAAATTAGGTGGCGTTAGTGCTCGATCCATTTGATTCTTTATTACCTGCAGTTTAACTTTCTAGTGAGATATTTCTTTTGTCAATGTCTTTTGAAGTGCCTTCCAAATTTTGACAATATCAATAATGAGCAGCAACTTCTGTGAAGTTTCTTTAAGGCTATGGATAATAGGTTTTAGTATGCTGAGCATATCTTCTGTATTCCTCTTTAATCCAATGTTAGATAGTTTGTATGAGATACTTCTATCTATTTTATCTTGGTTTTCTTCACGAAGTTTTATGAGAATAGGACAGTTCTTAATATACTGTTCAAAACAATAGACCACAGAATTCCATCAAACATAGTGATGGAGAATTAGTTTGGATGCTCCAGTTCTCTTCAGTGAAGCTGAAGCAAAATGGTTGCTATGGAAGTAGTTTGTGACTTCAAAAACATTTTCTTTTAATCCTGGAGGAGACATACTTAGGTCTTTGACCAAAAAAAGACACCTTAAATGGGCACACGTTATTAAGGGGCATCCTTCCATTTCTTCTTCTAAGTGTCATCTTTGCCACATTTGCAGTATCGTTTGTGATACCTGCAAGGAGGTTTACAGAATCAGTCGAAAAAGGCTTTCTTTCTCGACAGATCCCCCTCTAGAATGCCAATATTTGCCAACAAAGTGCTGAGTTAGCAAAAAACGGTGGCCATTTTTATTTAAATCCCCGCTTCATTCGCAATGTCGACCTGCCTAATCTGCATCCCTCTGCCGACAGAGGGATGCAGTCTAGACATACCCTAAGTGTAGGTTCAGTGTGTTTGAGATGATTTTATTTTAACTGTTTTTTTAAACAAGAGAAATTTAGTATTTTGTTGATGATTTTAAGAAATAAAATATCTGATTTAAATAAAATATTTGTTTTTTAATTTTTTTTAAATCACTGATTTTTATCTATCCTCTTCCTAAGTGTCTTCAGGCCCCCAATGTTTACAAGTGATTGTAATGCTATACATTGGTACTGCAGAACCAATAGCTACTCAGCAGAGAGACCACATCAAACAACATGTGAGTGAGATGAGCAGGATTAATGCTAAATAAAGAATTAAATATAACAGAGCTATATGTTAGTAGCTCGTCAGCTAAACAAAGATGTTTAAAACACATATTTTAAGATTTTAGAAATTTACCTACAGAAATAATACTGAAATGTATATACTGAAATATACATTCAACATTCAGCTTTTGTTCAATAAAGGCCTAGCAACAGGGTGAATAAGCACTCTCAGGCAACAGCTTTAACATCATTAATAGGGAACCAGAGATCTTAGCTTTCACTAATTACAGATATTTGGTAATGGAGATAGGAAATCACTACCCGCCCCCCACCAGCACTGACTTGTGCACCAGACCAAAACAATAATCATGATTCATCTTTCACATGTTGTTAATCAACACACATGTGTTCCTAATTTCATGCTCCCACTAGGCAAGCTGAAGGGACAATTGTTTCTGAACTCTAACATCACAATGAATAATTGGTGTTTACCATACATATTAGTTAGTAAACTCAAATGTTATATCTGAATCTACCCTTTTCATTTTTAAACTCTTGCACTACTTTCCACTAAGTTGAACTATTTACAGTTATCACCAATTTAAAAAAATATGTTAAAAACCAGGTGTTTTCTCCATGCTTCTGTTGAGAGTGCTTCTACCACAATATATAACTAGCATTTGTACAAGCTGTACAAATAGGGATTTAATGACAGAATGAAATTTAAAAAACCTAAATTTTTTCTTTTTCTGTTGTTTTACATTTCATTGAAGAAATTACTCCAAAATGTAACTTCATCAAAATTTATGTAGTATACTGTCCATGCACTGTAAAGATACTACCTGTAGATAACATTTTCAAAAGTGCCTAAATGGAACCTATGTCCCATTTTCAGAGGGGACTTTCAATAAGACTAAGATGGGGGGGCAATAATTTTTAATCGGGGGCCACTCCCAGATTTTGATAAGTGGTCAAGGGAATCACTTCTATGGAGGGAGAGTGGGGTCTGGAATGGTGGGTGGGGTGCAGAAGGGAGCTTGGGATAGAGAACTGGGATGCAGGAGAGGGTGTGGGGTCTCTGAGGAGTTTGGGTGAAGGATGGGGTTATGATTAGGGATGTAAGCAACTAGTTGACTACTTGACTAGTGACTAGACTAGTTGCTCCCCGCCCTTGCTATCTCTATCAGAGGAAATTCCATCAACTACTTGATTAATTGATTTATCGAAATTTAACATCCCTAGTTATGATCTGGAGCAGGAGTTTGGGGTGCAGGGTCCAGACGGAGGTATGAATGCAGGAGACGATTCTGGCCTGGGGAAGTAGGAGGGGGTGCAGGGTCTGGGAGGGAGTTGTAACCTGGAGCGGGTGGGGAGAGGGAATACAGAGAATTGCGTGGTGACCTGGGGCAGGTAATTGGGGAAAGAGAGAGGGTGGGGTGCCAGAGGCAGGCTGTGGCTGGGAGGTGCTTACCTAGGCAGCTCCCAGCCAGCAGCTCAGCAGGAACCTGAGACAAGCTTCATGCCTGCCTGCTGGACTGGCTGCCCCATGTGGCTCTGCTCCAGCCCTGGGAGATGGAGGAAGGAGGCCTCTTGTAAAATTTCTCAGCTCCTATTGCCTGGAAACTGGCCAATGGGAGCTGAGGGATTTTGGTGGGGGCAGGGACAGCATATGAATTCTCTCATCCCTCCCCAGCTTGAAGAGCAATTAGCAGCCAACTGTTTAAAACAGTGTGAGCTACTGTGTAGTAAAGGTGTTGGTGTGGTGGCCAAGGGTCAGATCCAGTGGCTCGGTAGGCTGGATCTGGCTTGCTAGCTGCCTCTTGCACACCCTTGAACTACAGTTATCACCAAGTCTACTCTGGGGCAGAAAGTCAAACTATGATATGCAATTCCGTGAATAGCTTAGCTGGTATAGATTAACTTTAGCTTGACTTACCACAGCATTGTTCCCTTACTTCTTGTAACCCACAGAGTACTGGAGTCATTGGGGACACCATCAGTGGTTGATTTAGTGCAGGGGTGGCCAACCCATTAGAGACAAAAAGCCAAAATAGCAGTAGATAGAGTGCGAAGAGCCACATACTGGGGAGAGGGGGAGGGGAGGAGTTGTTGGGGGAGAGGGGGGGAACGCGCTGGGGAAAACAGGTGCCAGTACACCGTCCCAGGGCATACATTCACCAAAAAAGCACTGGTAAGGGATGAGAGGTGCAAGCTCTGGGAGGGAATTTGGGTGCAGAAGGAAGTAGAGAAGAGGATGCTGGCTCAGGGAGGGGGCTCCAGGCTGGAGAGTGCTGGGGTCAGGTGGAGGGTTGGGGTGCTGAGCAAGCCGCAGGCTTGTGGCTGTCAGGGTGCAAGAGTTTGGGCTGAGGTGCATGAGGGGCTCAGGGCAGGGAGGCTGGGAGTATGATGGGCTCAGGACACAGATTTGCAGTGTGTGGATGGTGCAGGAGTGTTGTGGCAGAAGACTGGGGATGTGGGGATGCAGGAGTTTAGGGATGTGAGAGGCTCAGGACAAGGGGTTCCAGTATATGATAGGCTCAGGTTTGGGGTTGGGTGGGGAGGGGGCAGGAGAGTTATGATGCTGCGGCCAGATGGGGGCTTGGCCCCAATTGGGGGCTTGTTGGCCAGCCTTTTTTTTTTTAAATAAAATATTTGTGTGTCAAACACAAAATGTTTCAGCATTGTCTTTAATTATGAGAGGGGCGGGGAACCTGTTTTGAGTCAAGGGACACTGACCCACAGAAAAGTCAGTTGGGGCCACACAAGTGAGATGCAAAAAATAAACCCCTTCAAACCTCCCTAAGCCTCACTAATGTGGCCCCAAACTGTGCTGGTGGGGGGAGGGGACAGGGTACTGGGGCAGGGTGTTATGCTGCAGCAAGGTACTCGTGGGGGGGGGCCTCTGGCCAGGGGGAGGGGACAGAGATAGCTGGGGCCAGTACCTGGGGATCCCGGATCTCAGGAAGCATGCTGGCTGCTCTTCCCCTCCCCCAGGCATCCCCCTGCTCTAACCCAATCCCCCTCCCCATCCCCAGAACCAGGCACACCCCCCCAACCCAGTTCCCTTCCCCAGAGCTAGGCACCGCCCCCCCCCCACTCTAACCCAATCCCTCTCCCCTTCCCCAGAGCCAGGCACACATCCCGCAACCCAATCCCCCTCCCCAGAGCCAGGCACCGGCCCCCCAACCCAATCCCCTCCCTCCCCTCACTGCAACCTAATTCTCGCGTCCCAGAGGCAGAGCCACCACTGCTACAGCCGCACGTCTCCCTCCAGGCACTGGGGCACATGCACTGAGCAGCCGGCATGCCCCCCAACCCAATCCCCCTCCCCTCCCCGCTCTAACCCAATCCCCCTCCCCCGCAACCTTATGGTCGGGTCCTGGAGCCAGAGCCGCTTCCGCCGCTACCACCACACACATCCAGGACGCCATGCACATCCGGGATGCCACGCTCACCCCCCCACACACCTGATCCTGATCCCCCTCCTCCAGAGCCAGGCATCCCCCCCTGCTCTAACCCAATTCCCCTCCCCCACTAACCTTATGCCCAGGTGCCGGAGCCGCTGCTGATGCCGCCACTTCACCCGGAGCTCTTGCCGCTGCCTGTGCTCAAGCAGCTGGCAGCTAGCACATGCAGGTTGGGACACTGTGTGCGATCTGGCCTGCGTAATCAGGATATGATGCAGTGTACTGGGGGCCGTGAGTGGAACGGCGTGGGCTGTGAGCACACATGCGGCTCACAGAAGCCCGGCTGTGAGAGAGACTGACCTGAGCAGTTCCGGGTTGGCCACTGCTGATTTAGTGGGTCCTTACTAGACCTGTTAAATCAAACCCTAGAAAATTCTGATTAAATATAGATAAGGCCTACACCTACCACTTATGTGGGTATAATTTTTGCTGCTTAGGGATGTGAATAAACTACTCTGAACGACATAAGTTACACTTACCTAAGCCCTGGGTGAAGAGAGTAGGGATGTTAAAATGTGTGTGTTTAGGTAAATGTGCAACCACTGAAAATTTCAGTGGTTACATGTTTATATGCGGAGGATGGTTCTTGCAAAGCCACCTCCCCATTCCCCTGCACTGCTGCCTCTGTATCAGAGGCAGCAGCGCAGGAGGTGGAAGGGGAGCAGGTGGCTCCCAGCATGCACCAGCTCCTGAAGATCCCTCTCAGTCCCCTGAGTCGCTGTCTCTAATACAGTAGAAGCAGTACAGGGGAAGGTCCTGCATGTAACTGTGAAGGTTAACTGATGAGCCCAGGCTCATTGTTTAACCTTGGATATGTGTACACTATCACATTCCTAGTACAGTGCTACATTGGCAGAAGAGCGTCTTGCTGACATAGCTACTGCTGTCTGTTGGGGGTGAGAACTATCTCTCCTCATAGCACGTCTTCACTGCAGGGAAGCCTCAAAATTAGTCCGAGGCAGGCTTCCCTAAATTAGATGTGCTAGCTTGATTTAAAGCCCCAGGAGGCACTGGGGAGGAATAACTTAGAATGGCCCTGGAGAAGGGCTATTTTGAAATGCCAGCAGTGGAGTGTCTACACACACCTTATTTTTAAATAGCTATTTTGGAATAGGCATTATTCTTTGTGGAATGATGTTAACAGATGGTTTATTCAGAAATCTGTAATTTCAAAATTATTTCAAAATAATGGAATGGCTGTGTAGATGCTCGCATTGTTATTTCATAATAACGCTAGTTATCTTGAAATAATGGTACAGTGTAGACACACTTGCTGATGCTTTTGAGAAAGTGATTTAAGGACATCATGAAGGCAAACATGAAAAGTGTGGCATCGGTGTTGACACTTGGGAGAAGCTTGCCCAAGACCATACCGAGTGGAGAGCAGTAATCCATGAGGGGGTGGCGGAATTTGAGAGGTCCCATCACAGCGCAAATGAGGAGAAAAGAGCGGCAAAAACTGCCCCGCATCCCTCCAATAGCCACCAGCACTTGCCCCTTCTGTGATAAGGCCTGTGGTTCCAGAATTGGACTAGGCAGCCATCTACGGATCCACAAATAGGAGGGTGACAGGAAGATATCCTACTTGTTATTGAGTGACCACTGAGAGAGAGGGTTCCAAATGAGATGTGCAGTTTATTGTCAGTTCGTAACTCTGAGGTTCTACTTTAGTAGTTACCACAGTATGGACATAGTGAAGAATGTATCGCTACTACCTTTATTGAATATCTTCACTATCCATAAAAGTTAACTCATACTTTATAGAAACATAATAGAAACCTTGAAGAACTTGCAATTTTAAAAAAAAAATCAAACACACTGAGGAAGTGATAGCAACAGAAGGGGAAGGATGATATTGACAAAATGTGAAACAAATATGGAATGAAAAAGTGTACCTGAGTTTAAACTATAAAAATAAGATAAAAGGGGAGATAGCACTACAGTGGAAATCACTGGATTATTATTATTAATTATTATTGTTATTACAGGTAATCCAAGGAGACTCACTCAAAGATTAGGGCCCCTGTCCTAGGTGTATAGTAAAAAAAAGTCCTCCCCAAGAAAAGTTTACATGCCAAAATGAGGACAAGATGCAAGGAAATGTCAGAATCAAAACAAAATCAGCCAAAAGCTTTAAAGACCACACAGAAAGATGCCCGCGGAGCTATGCTTACTTTAAATAAAGGTAGCATGGCTCAGAAACAGAATCTTCAAAAGCTACATCCCATCTGGACTATAGCTCTTATAACACACAAATGCATAAAACAGGGGATTTTCATGTTGCTATGGAAACCTGTTCTGCTAAAGCAAGTTATACCCCTTTACTTCATTTTTCTTTTAAAGCAGTGTCTGCTTTAAGGCGGATTTTACACATTTATATACATTGTGAAATGCAGGCTTTCATGTGGGAGTTTTCTATGAAAAGTAATTGGACTCCATGAATAAATCTACCACCTGCTTGCAAAATTCAGTATTACTACAACCTCAAAGATGCAGTGCCAAATTCAGCCTTGCATTAAACACAGGTGAAATTTTACTGCCCTGTCTTTTTGACTACTACATCAGGTTTTTGCTAATGTTTTCACATCTATTCAACAATGCCCACATTGTCAAATCTAGTTCTTCCCTTGCCCTATTTTTAGGGAGGCGCCAGCTTCCCAAATCTACTGAAGAATCCAGCATCCTGGAATATCCATAGCCTGAGATTTGCAAACATTCTTCTTACTACCCAAAAGCACTGAGATGGCTTTAAAACTAGAGTCTGTAACTTTAAGCTCTCCAATCCACTGCTGATGGGTTGCTTTTTGCCCCCCTGCCTCCAGTCCCTTTTCTGGAGAAAGATTGCAACCAAGCATTTAATTCAAATCAATAAATCAAAACAAGAGAGAGAGAGAGAGAGAGTGAGTGAGTGAGTGTGTGTGTGTGTGTGTGTTATATTTACCAATGACCAGTGGAAAGATGCCAAAGACAAACAATATAAGATAAACATTGGATTTAGATAAAAGTCTAATCTCAGAGACATACAAATTAAGAGTCTTTACCGAAGATTGGTATCACCAACTATCTCTGCTGCCTTCCCTGATATTACCCCCTATAAATCTATAACCAGATGCAAGGGTTACTCCTCTTTCTCTCTCACTATGCTCTGCCTATTGCCTCTCCCAAAGTACATCATCTCAAGGATAGTTTACCATGTAGTACTGTCCTGTTTGGTTCTCTCAGGTTACTAGGAAAAACTCAATGTTAAGTGTCAAATGTTAACACCTTGCTCCTACACAAATGTCCTTTTCAGCTCCTGCATTAGGTTGTCTGGACATCAATTAGGCTCGGGCTGGAAGAACCTTTGTTCTCATATTAACATAGTTCTCATGTTAACACAGTTAATGTTTTGAACTTCCTGGTCACAGTACAACCTTCAGAGAGCAATATGCTTGCTGACCTGGTATGGTCATAATACACTTTCCTTTGTTACAGGTTCTCAGATTTGAACAATTTTAATTTCTTTCAACATAGCCACCCTAGAGCTTTTTCCTTAAATTACTCTAGATTAAGCACAAATGTTTGTGCTGTGGAACAACATTTGTGGTGTGTCTGTACCCTTAACAAATACTGGAAATTATTTAACTAAAGATGAAACACTCTAGTGTAGACAAGCCCCAAAAGATTTCACAACTGTCCTAAAGCCTAACATTCTAACTATAATCTGAAAAATGCTATTTTATTCAGGAATCTGGCAAATATTCCATCGTCCTAAAACAGTATTTTGTAGAAACATTTAGTATTTGTTTCCCTAACCCAAGATTCTTGGAGCTATCTCTTAACCAGCACGCTTTAAAATTGAAGTATTGACCATTTGTGATCATTAAAGATCCCCCAGCACTTTCCACATGGGTAGGGTGTTATCTTTGATGTTATGGTTGACTTCCCATTTGGGTAATTACATTCCAGATGCCTAAATTCTTCTGCCATTTCAACTGGATATGGTATTCTTCAGCTGCTCCAAGTATGTAATGCTTTGTAAAACCATTGCTGAGTTTCTTCCCAAACATTGCTATATTTTGGTGGAGGATAAAGTGGTCTTGATATAGATAAATATAGATATAAAGTCATTTGCCAATTAAGCTTATCCAGTGTTTTAGAATCCTTTGAGAGGAAATATACTATGTGAAACTTAGCTACCTTATATAAAATTATACAAATAATGACAGAAAATATTTTTAGTTGGCCTCACCATTCATTATTTTAATCTCTCTTTTAAAAATATATTATGTACAGTCATCTTACAGTATATCAGTGAAACAAATGGAAATTAAGAAATCATTGCTAACCACAAATAAATTACTTGCACTGTGCATCTTCAGAACACAATGTATCTTTTATTCAGCTGATTGCAGGATGTGGCCCAACTGGTTTACCTTAAGGAAGAGACAGTACTTAAAGCCACAATTTACCAACAATAGGAGAGAGTTTAATTTATACAGTTTGCCTTCTACCGTGAAAATTTTAAATCTCTCCAGTCAAGCCCAGGAACTCAGTGCAGACATGCATGGAAAAAGGAGGGTCCCCATTTTTATTTCTTTCAAGCATTTGCAAGTTCCTTAAAGTCTGATCTGCTCCATTTAATTGTTTCAAGTTTTTGTGTAGATAATATAATACACTTCGTTATGATTATGGTTAAACTGAAATTTACCACACACACAAAAAAAGTAGATAGGAGCAAAGGTCTGTTCAAACAGTTCAAACTCTCACTAATGTTACCTAAGAGCTTCAGTCTAGGAATTTTTGGTCAGAAACCAAAATTCTGCATTTAAACTATAAACAACAAATAGAGAGAATTCATTCCTAAGATTTCCCAAGACAAAAGTATTTAATAAATCTTGTTTTTACTCTGCTACACCAATTATACTTCACAAAATAGGCAGCAACCCCTTAGTTAATCCAAGTAAAACAAAACATACTACTTATTGTCACTATAAAATACTATTCAGGATCTAAATAAATATCAGTATCTCTGCTAACTACACTGACAGTCCACTTAAGTGTAAATGAAGACAATCACAAGCATAAAAAGCAGGATCTGCACTAAGGATGTTAAGTAACAGTTAATTGACTAGTTGAGTAGTCGATGTAATTTCCATCTATTACTCAACTAGTCGATAGGCACTTCCGCAGTTGGAGCTCTTGTACATTTCAAAACAGGAATGCGGAACTCCGCGTGCAGCCCGGGGCCAGCGGGAAGTCCCACTGACTCCAGGTTGCATGCTGCGTGCCAGCTTTGAAATGTACAAGAGTCTGTGCGTTTCAAATTGGCAGCACAGCATGGAGTCCGGGATCAGCAGGGAGACTCAGAGTGTCAGTGCTGCGCTGCAGATTTGAAATGCCATGTGGAACCGGGCGTGGCATTTCAGCCCCAGCTAATCCTGGGTTCCACGGAAATGCAGCACTGGAGCCCAGGATCAACTGGAGTCCCTAGCTGACCCCAGGCTTCATGCGCGGCAGCGCCACAGAGCTGATTCTGGGCTCAGCCGTGCGGTGCCGCTTTCGAAATGCTGAATTTGAAATATAGCTATGTCTGGAATTTAGGAGATCTATCGAGATGAATTTATACCAATAGATCACTGAAAATCGCCAGATCTTTCCATGCATTCCTCCAACCTTAGAAAGTTGTGATCCCCTTTTGTTTTCTTTCCATTACACATTGGGTCTTCTGGAAGCTATCCTGCCTCTTAACATAGTAAATGTATCAGTGAAATGAATGACTGAAGCTATATGATTTTAGAAATGAGGATAATTTTCCCACATTTCCAGGGATTCTATTGAAACCACCTGTTGGCTAGTTCTCAACTATCTCCTAAAATTAGGGTGGGGTACAGATTAGGGATGTTAAGGACTAGTTGACTTGTCCAATAGTGCGCAACCTGTGGGCCACGACCCCCAAAGGGGGTCATGGATGTCTTCCCGGGGGTCTGCAGCGCTTAGATCCGGCCAGCTGGGGGCTAGGCCCGGCTGTTGGCAGCTACGCAGTGCTTAGATCCGGCCGCCCAGGGGCTGGGCACGGCAGTTGGCGGCCCCCACAGTGTGCGGGTCACAGATCAAAAAAGGATGTGCACCATTGGACTAGAGACAGAGGCAGCAAAGGAGGAGGAAAAGTCGGTATTTCAAAGTTGCAGCGCCATACAGCTGAGCCCAGGATCAGCTGTGCGGCGCTGCCCCTGTGAACGCCACCTCAGCATTTCAAAGGGTCAGCTGCACAGCTGATCCCTGGCTCAGCAGTATGGCGCTGTCCGTCTCAAATGCTGAGGCGGCGTTCAAAGGGGCAGCAGCACACAATCCCCCCTCAATGTTTTCTTATGTAGACTAAATAAACCCAAATCACTGTTGACTCATATCCAGCTTCTCATTCACGATAGTCCCCACGTCTTTTTCTGCCAAACTGCTGCTTAGCCAGTTGGTTCCCTGCCTATAACAACGCTTGGGATTCTTCTGTCCCAACTGCAGGACTCTGCACATTACTACCTGTTCCCCTACCCAATCCTCCAATTTGTCTAGGTCACTCTGGACCCTATCTCTACCCTCCAACTAACTTAGTCTCATTTGTGAATTTGCTGAGGGTGTAATCCATCCCTTCATCCAGGTCAATTAATAAAGATGAACAAAACTGGCCCCAGAACTGATCCCTGGGGCACTCCATCTGATGATGCTGACCGCCAACCAGACATCATGCCATTGATCACTACTTGTTGAGCCTGAGAATCTAGCCAGCTTTCTATCCACCTTACAGTCCATTTAGCCAATCAATACTTCCTTAATTTGCTGGCAAGAATTACTGAGAGAGACCATATCAAAAGCTTTGCTAAAATCAAGCTATATCACATCCACCGCCTTCGCCATATCCAAAGAGCCAGCTACTTTGCAATGAAGACATGCATTCTTCCTCATGTTTCAATCTGAGAATAACCCATTGCCATGTGCCCCTCATATTTTATGAAAATTTGCTTATGAATATGCATAACTCAAATATGCTTTATGCAAAACAGGTCATGTAACAATTTTTAAATTTACAATTTGTTAATTCTGCATATCCTTTTTATGTATGTGTGTCATTCATGTATGTGAATATTTTAATACTAAATGTGCTAATGAGGGCCATTAGTGATACTTTAGGAACTTAATGGCTCAGCACTCAAAGCAATGGTCCATGAATAATTTTATTTTTCCTGTAAACCCAAATGGTGGTTGGTCCTAGAAAGACATGTGACCATGTCACCTGGTATTGGAATTTATCTTGAATCTGGTATTTTTCCTTAGGGATGGGGAGACTTAATAAAGGGTCCCTGCCCTGGGGAAAGTCTAATTAAGGAATGGAAAGGTCTTTGTCTTCAGCTGGCTTTTGAAATTGCCACCCAACCCTACAAAAAAATACACATTAAGAAACCTGGGGAAAAACTATAGGGAAAAGGCGCAGGGAAATCTGCTGGAGTCAGGTCAGAAAAAAATCAGCTGTGATCTGAGATAAGACCAACTGTTTAGGATAAGCATATGCATGCAATAAGTTTCTTAGGATGTTAGAATTAGGTAGTTGTGTTTTATTTTGGCTTAGTAACTTACTGTGATCTGTCTGTTTTCACTTGCAATCACTTAAATTCTACATTTCACACGTAATAAAACACTTTTGTTTATTATCAAGTCTAGTGTAAATAACTGCTACATGAGAAGGAACAACCATTGTTCATATCTCTCTTTCATTGATAAGGGGGCAGACATTTATGAACTTTCTCTGTGTAAAACTTTTACACAGTGAAAGACAAATTTATATGGGGTTTTGGTCTTTTTTGGGGAGTTGGGTTCCTAGGTGCTGTCAACGGCCTTATAGCTGAGCCTTCCAGGAGCTGAGCTGGTCCAGCATCTGTGTTGCTCTGTAGGGGAGATACGTGCCTTGGCTGGAGGAGACCAGAGCTTCTGGCTCACCAGGAGAGAGTGGTGGGATGCCCCGAGGGTAGGAAGGTTGGCATCCGTGGCTTGATCAGTACACTTGGGGACAATCCAAAAGGGATTTCTGTGATCCAATCCATCACACTTATTATGTCCAGATAACCATGTGTGGAGCTCTTAAAAGCTCATGCTTATGCCTGGCAGACAAGGGAAAAGATCAGAGCCTGACTTTTAAATCATTTCCTTTCAGCAGACTACTTTCTGCATGCTATAACACGACATACACATTGTTATTAGCTTCTGTTGTGGCTAAATGCTGATCAGATAATATCACAAGCTTTTATTTTAAAAGAATATATATTTAAAATAAAAAAAGAAGAGGCAAAACTCTGCCAGTTTTGAGCATATACACAGAAGCCAACACTTTCTTTATGGGCATGCAGTATGAGAATGTTATACAATCATTCAATAACCAGATGTAAGCCTGTTAAAATATGTGTGTTTTCTCATTTATTTTGTAGGTTTTATTAGAAATTATAATGATGCTTGCATTTTGCTATATATAGTAGTGATCTCTGGTTTATAATCTGGCCAATGCTAGTATGCACAAAACAAACTAACCGTTTTTCGAGTAAAACATTCATTAGTTGGATGGAGTTAAACTGCTTTTTTTTAAAAAATGTTCTACATGAATAATTTGAAACCTGAAATTTGCTTTATGAAGTTGGAATTTGAATTAATTGTAACTGGATATGTACAACAAGCTGGGAGGAGCTACTATTAAATTCTCCAAACAGAAGTTGTGCAAAGATTATCTGACTGGAGTTTACAGTTCTGAAGAGAGTTTATCTTTCAAGCCATACATTTTGAAAATGGTAGGAACAGCTGCTTGCACTGTATTTGTGAAAAGGATAGCATTATATAAAGGATGGTATGCCAAAATCATGACATATTCAGTCCAAACACAGAGAGGCTATGTCTACACTGCAGAGTTTTTGTGAAAAAAAAAACCCGATGTTTTAGCGCAAAAACTCGCAGAGCATCCACACTATAAGCTCGTTTTTGCGCAAGTAAATTTACAGTAAATCGGAAGAAGTGGGGGCTTTTTGCACAAGAGTTATTCCTCTTTCTTTGAGGAATAAGCCTTTTTGCGCAAGAACTCTTGCACATAAAGGGTGTGTGGACGGCAAACAGGGGTTTCTTGTGCAAAAACAGCCTATCAAAAGAAGCACAGGTGCTCTGGTGGCCATTCTGTTAATGGCAATTAGAGCTTTCTTGTGAGAAAGCGTCCATGCAGTATGGACGCACTCTTGCGCAAGAAGTTTTTGTGGAAGATCTCTTCCACAAAAAACTTCTTGTGCAAGAAGCCTGCAGTGTAGACGTAGCCTGAGAGAATGACGCTTTTGTCTACCCTGCAGGGTTTTTCTGCAAGAAGCTTTTTGCGGAAGATCTTTTCCGCAAAATCTTCTTGAGCAAAAGCGTGTCCACACCTCAAAAGCATATCATAAAAGTGTTTTACTTTTGTGCAAGAGAGCGTCCACACTGCATGGACACTCTTGCGCAAGAAAGTTCTGATTGACATTCACGGAATGGCTATCAGAGCACCTGTGCTTTTTGTTTTTGTGCAAGAAACCCCTTTTGAGTGTCCACACACACCTTTTTGGGCAAGAACGCGTGCGCAAAAAGGAGGTATGCCTCATAGAAGGAGGTATACCTAAACCACAAAAAACCCTTTGTTCTGTTGATTGACTGTAGATTTTCTTGCACAAAACCGCACTTGAGATGTGGATGTTCCGCGGGTTTTTGCGCAAAAACGGCTGTTTTTGTGCAAAAACCCTGTAGTATAAACATAGCCTGAGAGCAAAGAGAGTGTGCATGCATGGGATGTCTTCCCCAAACCTCAGCCTGCCTGCTACATTCAGTTCTGCTGCTTGAGAATGATACAACAGAGGGATTATTGCAAATTTCAATATATTCCCACTCACAGGAATGAAATACATAGGCACAGAAAGGGAAAGTATTATGTACACACGAGCCCATGACTGTGAAAAAGCTTTGTTTTAGTAGAGTCACAGTCTTCATTTTTGGGGATTCAGGAGAAGTGTAGAATAGGGAAACCATCACAATATGAAATTTTCTATGTAATTTTTAAGTTTATTAAGATTTGGAACTTCTCATACCTTGACTGTTTCTTTCAAGTTTTTGCAAGGATTTAGAAACATACAAATGATTTCTGGAATAAAAGAGATAAGATGAGATAGTATCATGTTAGGAACAGCCTACTTATGTGCCTACTAAGAATGCTTCTGTGACGTAGTGGGGGGTACCTTGCTTGTTGCTATGCTGGGCAGTGGGCGACCTCCGCTGTCTGCAGCACAGCCCAGCAGGGCAGGGGATGAGTCATTATGCAAGGGGGCTCCGAACCTGTCCGACCAGTTATCTCCCAGGAAGCGGAACAATGGGAAGAAGGCGGAGTGGAGCCCTGGCTGGGAGGCAGGGCTGGAAGAGAGCGGTAGTTTCGGTCTGGGAAGCAGGGGAGAAGGAGCTAGGGAGGGGGGCTGGGATTGTAGGGCCCAGCCACCCCCCATCTCAAGGGGGGGCACTGAGGCCTCCTAGCCCCAGTTCCTATAACCAGATTACATCTGTGCTGTATCCTGGAGAAGCAATAAACTCCCTGGCTACGTCTACACTGGCACGATTTTCCGAAAATGCTTTTAACGGAAACGTTTTCCGTTAAAAACATTTTTGGAAAAGCATGTCTAGATTGGTCAAATGGCCAGTGTAGACAGCTGGCAAGTTTTTCCGCAAAATTAGATGATTTTGCGGAAAAGCTTGCCAGTCTAGAGACAGCCCCTCTATTCTACTGGATGGTGGAATCTGTTTGTGCCACTACGGGGGTGCAGGTGACGGGGAAACCCCAACGCACCGTCACAGCCTCATATCCCAACTCTGAAGAATCCTCTTACCTCCACCTTTGCACTATTCCGAAGCAGGCGCGTCAACAGTGATCTTCTTAGCACCACAGCATGAACCCACAAGCCTAAGTCTGTTTACTCAGGTTTTGAAACTCATTGCATACAGCCAAAACCTTGATTTTACACTCACCAGCCACTGAGAGCCTGAACATTGCAGCAACCCTTTATGGCTGCTAATCCCACAAAGTATCAACCACCAAAAACCCAGCCAAACTCAAACTCAACAGCCTCCAAACTAGTGGAGAACACAAAAGGACTATTTGATAAACAAGCAAGAGAAGTGTATGAACAACTTTACTAAACATGTGCATCAATCCCCCAAGGAGAACCTTCCATTGCCAGTTTTGAGGAAGTAAAAAGACTTACGTAATGAAAAAAAGGGAAGCCTGTATGCCCCGAGAGTATCCCACTAGAAATTAGTGCCACATTTGCATATCTCCTTTCGAAAAAAATCATAATCTAGATGTGCCTATACAGTATATGTCATCCTTTCATCTGTATATGACACTGTACAGATTAAGGACTTGATGCTGAAACTTGCTACCAAACTCTTTGCCTGCTGTGGACCATGCTAAGTAACAGAAACCTACAGTTAGGGATGTGACTGGTTAACCAGTTACTGGATGATGATTACCAGTTATGGTTAACTATCCGGGGCCCACTTCAGGTGAGGAGGGAGAGGAAGGGGGAACGGTAGGTGCTCCGACCTCACCGGAGACCAGTTAAAACATGTTTAGATGGTTAATTAAATGGGATTTTACATCTCTAGTACGTGTGTCCCTGGGTAATAAAATCAGCTCACTCCATATCATAAATAATGGGCTACCAGAAAGCTCTGTACTCATGCCAACACAATATGTATGTAAGTGACATGCTCCAGCAGAATCATAAACATTTGGATATGCAGATCATCTTACCTTATCCAAGCACCAAACTTCCATCACATTGAGAGATCATTAATTGAGGACCTCCAAACTATGGAACAATAATTCTAGAAATGGAAGCTAAGGACACCACTCCTACCCATCCTGGCTAATAGCCATCGATGGACCTAGCCTCCATGAATTTATCTAGCTCTTTTTTGAACCCTTATAAAGTCCTAGTCTTCACAACATCCTCTGGCAAGGAGTTCCACAGGTTGACTGTGCGTTGCATGAAGAATAACTTCCTTTTGTTTGTTTTAAACCTGCTACCTATTAATTGCATTTGGTGACTCCTAGATCTTATATTATGGAAACAAGTAAATAACTTTTCCTTACTCATTTTTTTCCACATCAGTCATGATTTTATAGACCTCTATTATATGCCCCCTTCGTCTCCTCTTATCTAAACTGAAAAGTTCAAGCCTCTTTAGTCTCTCTTCATATGGAACCTGTTCCACACTAAGGACGTTAAAGACTAGTCAACTAGCCGATAAGCATTTGCTTATCGGATAGTCTTTTGACTAATCGACTAGTTGATAGGCACTTCCGCATTCCTCCTTTGAAATGAACAAGAGCCCATTTCAAAGGAGGAATGCGGAACTCGACGTACAGCCCGGGGCCAGCGGGAAGTCCACTTGACTCCAGGCTGCACGCGGGTGCCTTCTTTGAAATGCCTAAGAATCCCCAGTGGGGGCTCTTGTGCATTTCAAAGCCATGGAGCCCGGGATCAGCAGGGGACTCAGAGTCCCCCGCTGACCCCGGGCTCCATGCTACGCTACATGCCGCTAGGAGCCCGGGGTCAGCTGGGATCTCCCCAGCTAACCCCAGGCTCCTTGCAGCTGTCCATTTGAATCGCGCAGCTGTGCAGTGCCTGTCCCTTTGAATCACACATCATAGAACTGGAAGGGACCTCAAGTGGTCATTGAGTCCAATCCCCTGCCCTCACAGAATACAGTTACCCAAATAGTTACACACAGCTCCTGGCCCTGGTCCTGCTCCTGGGGAGCCAGCTACTGGCTCTGTACCAGAGGCAGCAGTGTGGGTTGGCATCTGACTCCCTGGGAGCAGAATGGCAAGTGGGAGCCAGTACTCACTGGAAACTGATTGCCACCCTGATACAGAGGCAGCAGTGTGGAGCAGCAGCCAATGCATGCCAGGAGACAGCTTAAAAGGTGCCCAGCACGTAATCGTGTAACCGGTTATACGTTTTGCAAATTGCAGTCATTTTAACAACCTCTCTGATTTTTCTGTGCGTCAGTGGCGCCCGACCCAAAAAAGGTTCCCCACCTCTGCCATAAAGAAAACATTGAAACTTTTTGTATGTGACAAATTAATATTTTATTTTATTTAAAACAAAGTTTGATAAACAAACATGAGAAAGTTAAAACGCTTAGTCTGTTTAATAATTTAAATTAAACCATTCGCCCTAGCTGCAGCACTAGCAAAATGGTTCAGGCATAATTATGAAATTAATGGTGAGCGTGGTCTGCAGAAAGGTTTGCATTGAGCCAAGTGGTCCACGGGTCAAAAAGTTTAAAAACCACTGCGCTAGAGGGTGAGTGCTGCCCAGGCTGCGGCTCTGGGGCTGGGTGACAGCAGGGGCAGCTGAGGGGAGAGGAAAACATGTGTGTGGGGGGGATCCTCTGCCCCAAAGCCGCACACTCTTTGCAGGATAGGAGCAAGGTAGGAGGAGACTTTGCACTCTCTCCTGCTCCCAGGCCAATCAGGGCTTGGGAGCAGGGGGAGCACGTGAAGTCTCCTGCTAACCTGCAAGAGGCTCAGCACTTAAGTCAATCACCAGCAGCTGCTCAGCTGGCCATTGACTCCAAGTGCAGCGCTCCTTGCATGGCAGAGACAGGGAGCAAGAGACTTCATGTGCTTCCCCTCCTCAGGCCTTGATTAACTTGGGGGCAGCAGGAGGGAGCATGCAAAGTCTCCTCCCACCGCCAGGAGTACGGGTATCTAGAGGGAACCACTAGCTGTTCAGAACATCTGGTGGTTCTCTCTGGGGAGGCAAAGACTTTGCGTGCTCCCCCACCTCCAGACCAATCAGGGCCTATGGTTGGGGAAGCACGGAAGTGTCCTAGCCCTGCCCCCTTCTGCCTGAGTTCCCGCCATTAAAAAATTTCTGAAATGGCCCCCGGTCAAAAATTATACTCCTGTTCTAGCTCAGATGGGATCTTCCAGTAATCAACCTATAGTATAATCTGTCTACTGTATTACAGGCAGTCCCCGGGTTACGTACAAGATAAGGACTGTAGGTTTGTTCTTAAGTTGAATCTGTATGTAAGTCGAAACTGGTACATATTGTAGGGGAAACTCTAGCCAAACATTTCTCCAGAGCTCAGTTTTATTCTCCCACACCTCACTTCCCTCAGTCCTTTATTCTCAAGCTGAGGTGTCTGCTGAGAAAAGCCGCTCCGCGTCTCCCTGGTCTGTTGGGGGGGGGGGGGGCGCTAGCTTCGCGTCTCCCTGGTCTGCTGGGGAGAAGCAGCTAGTGCGGGGTTGCCTCACCCCGTTTGTAAGTAGGGATCCGATGTAAGTCGGATCCATGTAACCCGGGGACTGCCTGTATTTCACAGCAATTATTTTTTTAAGGGGGAAGATTGTTCTTAAACTAAACTTTTTGTTTCCCTGTTTAGGAATGTATTTGTTAGAACAAGACAAGACAAGAAACAATGGCCTTAAATTGCAGGAAGAGAGGTTTAGGTTGGACATTAGGAAAAACTTCCTGTCAAGATGGTTAAACACTGGAATAAATTGCCTAAGGAGGTTGTGGAACCTCCATCACTGGAGATATTTAAGAGCAGGTTGGATAGGCATCAGGTGTTTGGTCCTGCCATAAGGGCAGGGGACTGGATTTGATGACCTCGCTAGGTCCCTTCCAGTTCTAGTGTTCTATGATTCTATGAACTTAGCAAATTAGGTCTTATCTACCTGTGCTAGGTTTTTATTTAGCACTTATTGCTAAGTGTCCTTCCACACTGCCTAAAACAGTTTTTAACAATACAAGTAGGATCCCAGTTTACTTTTTCAAGCACCTCATTTTGCTAGAGATAACTGATTTCCATGTATTCTGTACACGGCTGTGTGACAAAAGAGCACTAACATGTAGACTTCTTCCAAAGGACAGCAACCCCTTCTAGCTTTTATTTTGTATATTATCATGAATTCCCATTTCTGAAGAGGCTCTCTCACCTTCAACTGAGAAGAAAGGGAGATCTGAAATGACAAATATTATCCACATGGACACCATATGTTCTTCTATACCCTTCCCCCCCGCAAAAAAAAAAAATCTTTAAAATAATGGGAAACAACCTGGTCTTCAATGAAAAGTGGAGAGTTAAACTATCACCCTGACTTCAAAACATTTTTTTTTATTTTACTTTTCCTAATAAACTCAAAATAAATTCAGAATAGAATAAGCAAGGAGCTTGTTGTATATACATTTCTGACTTTGTCTATAAGGTCTAAATGCAAAATTAGTGAAACTAGCAGGCACTGCATTTGTACAAGCACATTTACAACATACATACTGACAGGCAACAATGAAAAGATGTTTTAGGATGATAATTTTAAGTAAGAGAACAAAATGTCTTTTCCCTTGGTTACCCTCTTTCTCAATATATACATTTGCATTAATAAAAGTCACACCCTATAAATCTCACACTTTAAAATAAACCATATAATTTTTTCACGTGTAAGAAATCTATTAAGTTAGAAGGACATAATCATCAAACAGGAGCTTTTTCTTTATTCAGAAAGTAACTGATTATAAATACAAAGGTCTGAAACTTTGAAGTAGCTTGGCCATGGTACACTAACTCATCTTATTGCTGTTCTCTTGGCATGCATAGACACTTACCTGGAAACACACAATTACTCTTCCTTCTGCAAGTAAAAACAGTTTTAAGTAATCAATATTGAAATTTAGCAAATAAATAATGTATTTATGTTAAATGCTGTAATCAAAAAGAAACTAATATTATTAGACAATATATCACACACATCTAATCAACTAAAAGTGGCTTAATTACATTGCTATTCACAATGACTTTGCTGAAATCAGAAACTTTTGCCCTAGACCATAAGATTGAAGCGATTTGAAATGGAAATATTTCCTGTCCACTCACTGCCAGTTTCTGCTCCCAGAGTGATATAACAGATGACATCGAGTACAATAAATTCTTTTATTAACCATAAATTTGAGACTGCTTTAGGGATTTGAAGTGTTCAGTTTCATGCTGAAAAAATGTAATGTTATCCACAGACCTTCAGTGTGTGTAACAAAAACAGAGGCACAGGTTATGCTACTTTGATCAAACTATGAAAAAAGCCTTCTGAATTTAACAATATGTGAAAAAGATTTACAAAGTTTTTCTTTAATTATGAACCCCATATAGTACCTTCAGCATTCTACTATATGAAACAATTATTCCTACAAACAAGACTTTAGACAAAATGTTAACACTACGTTTTCTCCTAACAGCCATTTGAGTTAAACAACACATGGGAAATCAGAATTGCAGGATAAGATTTAAGAGTTTAAACATTCAACTGTAAAGAATAACAAGTAAAATCAAAGCAATAGTTCTTACAATTTTTACTAGGCTTCCTTTTGTCTGAGCTAACATGAACGTCTAAAAAGCTAATCCATGAACACTGAACAGGAAGATAAATGTGGTACAAAAACCATCTCCAATTAAAGTGTTCATCTACCATACAGAAAATTTTCTGTTATTGTACTAACTTAAGAAGTGGATTCTAACATTTGCTATAAGCTTCCTCTTCCACTGTAAACGATAACTCACAACAAGAAGGCTACTTGGAATAAATATGAAACAAATATTAAAACAATGAGTTTCTTTGTTGTAACCAAAACTCATCAAGCCAAAAGAAAAGCAAACTAATAAACTGCCATACCAAGTTTGCAATAGTGAAGTTTTGCATGTGAGTGGAATACATTAACCACCAACCAAAATGCTCATACCAAATATAATACAGCTAACCTGAAAAATAATTATTCAAACTTATTAACACTGCTGGATTATACTGGGTTTTAGCTTCATTTATTTTGTGGCTTCAGTTCTTGCATTTACTGACAAAAATGTTAATAAAAAGAAAATTCTTTCTTTGCAACTCATTCTTTAGTGAGCTGAATGTCCCATTTTAAAATCTCTGCATGACATTTCACGGCTAGTGGTCCTTACTCAAAAAGAACCCCAAAAGTGAATGGCGTGATTAGTGAATTACTCTTACAAATGCAACTATATGGAGGAAACTTAAGCTATACCGACTTGTATTATCCCTAACTTATGAATAAAAGATAGAGAGGTTTTGTTTCTATTGCTGTTCTGGAACAGCATAGAATAACTTGTCACCTGTTAATGGTCAAGTTTTGTTGATATTTTAACTTACGTGTGTGTGTGTGTGTGTGTGTGTGTGTGTGTGTGTGTGTGTGTGTGTGTGAGAGAGAGAGATTAACATTTAATTTCAGTCAAAAGAAAGATAAATCACAAAGATAATTACAGAATATTAACAACTCGGCCTTTAATCTAGGGATATGCTAACTGACAGAACTGTAATAATAGAGCTCTAACTATAAAGGAATGGCTTTTACAATCCTTCAGAGGAGTAGCGGAGTTAGTCTGTACAAGACAAACTTAAAAAACAACAAATAGTATGGTAGCACACACACCCCTACTCCCCTATTTAATTTTGATTCTGGACATCCAACACTCCCGTCATCTGAAGAAGTGGGCTCTGCCCATGAAAGCTCATGATACCATCTACATGTTTTGTTAATCTTTAAAGTGCTACCAGAATATTTGTTGGGCTTTTTTTTAAAGTTTTTACAATCCTGATATTCTTCAACATTTATTTCACTTACAATATGTTTTTCTATTATTAAACAAAAAATATGACACTGAAAACTAAATAATGATAAAAACATCAAGAGTAAGGGCCAGACTCGCAAATGGCATAAATCAGTGTATAGTTCCATTGACTTTGATAGTGCTACACAAATTACACAGCTAAGGATTGCCTGTGTTTTCTCAGGCTGCTCATGTTCTGTGTAACGACATAGAGAGGCTTCAGAAAAAATATTCGATGTTGTAATCAAAATAGAAAAATCTTAGCAATTCATAAGACCCCTTCAATTGAAATCAGTAAAGTACCAGTATTCCAGCACATTAGTTACATGATGACAGTGGTTTTGTCTTTAGGATAAGATGTGAAACAGAGATCCTTGGCTATTCATGGTCATTAAAGAGCCTATGGCTCTACATTGTAATTTTAGTAGGGCCCTGGCCAAATTTCATTCAGAAATTACAGTCTGTCTGCCTAAATTCCCCTTAGAGTTACAACTGGATACACTATTCTTCATTTCCTGTCAGAAAATATACAGCACAACTACGTACCGTTAAATAACTGCTGTGTTCTCCTACAGAGGCTGTTGCTATTCAATGGAGACTGAAGAGATTCCTATATATCCTTGTGTGCTTCACAAGATTATTATAAATCTTAGTTAATGTTTCTGAAGTGCTCACCATTTTGAAAGCCTCAGATGAAAAGCACAATCAAAACACTAAATACTGTAAGTCGTTTAGAATGGGGCAGTTTGCTACAGGGAGCATTTCCTAATCTAGTGAGATATTCAAAGGCACAAACGGAAATTTTCCTCCAGCTTTTTTGGTTGGACTGTAAAAAAACAGGTGCCTACAATTATATTCTTTTTGGTGGGATTTTTAAGAAGAAACTTCATAAGAGTTAAGTTCTATTGAAAATTAATGGAAGTGAGGTACCTAATTTCTTAGACATTTTGAAAATTTCATCCTAAATTCTGAATTAATTTAAGTGTTTTTGAAAATATCATCCCTAAGTTCTTATTTAGATGCTTAAATAAGTGGCCCGTTTCTCAAAGTGCCAAGAACCCAGTGCTCCCACATAGGCTGCTAAGTGGTAGGCACTTTTGAAAATCAAGCCTTTTTTTTGGGGGGGGGGGGGCAGGTCACCTAAATATGGATGCAGAAGTCAAACTTTAGGTACACAAAGAGAAATTCAGTTAAATCAACAAGTTTTACCATTGACTTCAGGGAGGCAAGTTTTTGATAACTTAAAAAAAAATCTTAAACCTTGCCTCTAAGTCATGGCCTATGTCTACACTAGAGAGTCTATGCCAGTGTAGCTTTCCCTCCTAGTATAGGTGCAGCATATATTGACAGAAGGAGGAACTCTCTCTACTGGTACAGGAATATCACCTCCACAAACAACATGAGCTCAACAGAAGTCTTCTTCTGTTGGCATAACTGCATCTAAGCAGGAAATTTTGTGGGTATTTTTTTCATGTCAGTATAAGTTTTAGGTGCAGAGCAGGTCTCTTATAACTCATAGCACAGGGCCTGACTTTTCATTTGAATCACTTTATAAAACCCAAATCTATTTTTCACAGATAAGATATTGTAAACATATGTAGAGTAACAGTAACATTTCCTATTATATTTTCTGATAGCCATATAAACCATGCACAGAATATCCACTTGTAAATGGACAGCTAGTGGTTTCTAAAACTAATCATTTATAGTATTGACTGTTTCGATCAAAACATTTACAGGATTGGATTTTAACCTAACTAAATATGTTTAAGTGAAAGGTAACAATCTTCAGCATGATAAAAAAAAAGATAAAATTGTCCAAAATAATAATTATATTCTCTCTCTCTCTCTCTCTCTCTCTCTATATATATAATTTAAAAAAAACTCAAACTACTTTATAATCAAATAGTTGAAAATAGCTATATAAATTCCAAAAGCAAAACTACCATCAATTTAATTAAGGTCATGATTTAATCTAAAATCTTTTCTTAATGTTGGACTCAAAGCCTTTAAGAAAAGTAAAGGAACATACATGACTTAATCAAAAGAGTATTTGATAAAGAAGAAAATAAAGTCAAGGTATATATTTAAGTACGAATATTACAAATACCGGATTACAAAAGTGTCCTGGAAAAAACAGCTTTTCAAAACACAGAGTAAAAGCAATTAGAAAACACAGTTTGAGTGGAATGTATTCTTGCAAGGAATTCTTATGAAGGATCACCTTGAATGTGTTTGATGCTGAGGAGACTCCATAACTTTTCTTTACACAAAAGCAGTCATCGGCAGAGCACAACCAGATGTTACGCTTTCTTTTCTTAGTTTCTGTAAACCCCCATGACCTCCTTCAAATTAGAAAAGGGAATAGCATTTTTTTAAAGCCACAGGAGCTATCATTAGTGAAGCATTCTAAGGATTTTCATTAATTCATAGCCAGCCAACCAGGAATTTTCCCACAGCCTTGTACAAAAAAAGTCAGGGAAGTCACTGATTGCTTGGTTGGATTTGAATATGGCCAGAAGTAAGATCAGAAATATTTAGTTCCTCCCACTGGAGTGGGTGGGGGGTCAGAAATGAAAATCCAAGTCTGCTCACTAAGAATGATCAAAACTGACTAGTTCACAATACCATTTAAAACTCCAGTAAAAGTAAAATATGAAGCATAATTGTACATCACATGGGAAAAATCAGACACAAATAAATTAAATAAATTAGAAACTTTGAAATAGACAATTTTTGGAAACTGTTTTTAAAAAATGTCATAAAAAAGCTGTATGCTCAGTAAAATGCAGTGTAATCCTTCTTCCCAACGAACTTGTTTCTAGCAAAGTATTTAAAACTATATGCTAGACTAGAATCTTAGGAGTTTGATCCTGTGAGATGCTGACACCCATTGAAGTCCATGCAAACTGAATGAACTCAGACCCTTGAAAGATCTGGTGCTGAGTACCGTGCATTTGGAAGCCCTTTTAAAATATTCATTTCCCAAAAACTTTATTAACACCAGACTAAAGCTAACTAGCTGTGCCAGGTATCCTCCCAGAACACATTGTGCACCTGCTCTTAAACATCTTGAATCCAGTTGCTACCCACAACAGTTCTCCCCACAATCTTAACGCTGCCTGCTGTAAATAGTATGATCTACTAAGAATACAGGTTGAACCTCTCTAGTCTAGCACCTTTGGGACCAGACTGGTTCCGAATGAATTTTCTGGACCACAGGTAGTCAATATTGTTTAGTAGCATTACCAACACTTAGAAGACATTTAGGGGTAAGTTAAAGCTAAACAACAGCACAGAACACTGAGAGCCCGGACTGGAGGCTGTAAACAAACCTTATGGGACCATGGGAAATTTGGCCACACCCATGAAAAGTGGGCATCCAGCTAACTTAAATAATTCTGGACAACGGATGTTTTTGGACCAGAGTGTTCTGGACTAGAAAGGCTCAATCTGTAGTATCTTTTCACCAGGGCTGCCCTATAATTAACAGATATGAAGATATGTTCCATTTTATGTGATATGGTGTGACCCACAAAACTGTATTTTCTCCTTTATTTGCATGCCCTCCAACTGTCCCTCATTGTGTTAGGAACAGCTATGATGATTGGTGCTAGGATTAATTGCAACAAGTAGCTGCAGCTAACACTATGATATGAAGATAGATGCATCGGTACTCAATGGATCTGGGATCCCTCATTTCTGTGCTGAAGTATGTGAGTTGTGCTAAGACAGGAGCACAATTAATTCTTGTTGAGGTATTTATAACAGTTTGGCAGTAAACATGGCAGTGCACTATAGGTACGAGATGCAGGTGATGTTGTAAGGGGAATGCAGAGGACAAAAGTCAAGTGTTATGGTATTGCCATCCTTACTTCTGTTGCGCCTTCAGAGCTGGGTGGCCAGAGATCAGCGGCTGCTGGCCAGGTGGCCAGCTTTGAAGCCAGAGCCTGCCAGAATCAGCACAGAAATAAGGGTGACAATACCACACCATGCCACCCTTACTTCCACACTGCTGCCATCAGAATGGGATGGCCAGAATGTGGCAGCTACTGACGGAAGGCCCAGATCTACTGGCAGCAATGGAGAAGTTAAGACTGGCAATACCATACTATGTATGTCATCCTTACTTCCTGGCCATTAGCCAACCAACCCCTCCTACAATAACTCTGTGACCTTCATTTTGGGGCCAGAGTCCCAATAATTACAGTATCGTGAAATTTCAGATTTAAATGGCTAAAATAATGAAATTTACAATTTTACATATTCTATATCCATGAAATGGAACAAAATAGACAGTGAATTTGGTAGGGGCCTACTCATATCATGTGGAAAGAGAGAGTGCTATGTTGTCTGTCAGAGCAGGCTAGAGCATCATTCAAAGAGGGCAGAGTTAAAGTTACAGAGAGGGGCTGGTATGTAGTGTAAAACATTATTTTCAGTTTTTGGGGGCTTCAAGTATAAGTGCCCTTAACATTATGGAAGAATATGTGGCACTGCCAGCCAACCTTTACGCTGTATTAATAAAGTTTTTGGGCAGTCAATGACCCTTATTTTTTCAATAAGTGATGGTAATGGGGAGGACATGACTGTGAAGTACCTATGTAAGAGCATAAGGAAGTTTCTTCAGAACACATTACTGGCACTCTGTTACCATCTCTGTCCGCCTCCTGGACTCTGCATGTCCCCAGAGAGTGGAGGGGCAATGGGAAGGAAGTACAGTGGTAAACCAATGGCCTGTGAGGAGCACATCTACCAGCACAAAGCAGCAAAGGGGCATGATAGGAAGACCCAGACTCCATTCAGGCCTAATGTAGGGGGAAGTGTCCTACATAATGCTTTGAAGTCTAGGAGGACTGCTAAGGTTTGAAGTGGTCTGCTCATCCCAATGATGATTTGCTATTCACCTCAAGTGTACTGCACCCGGTTGTGAAATTTCAGTTTGCAGGATAATCTCATCATGCATATAGGTTTTAGAGCAACCTGAATATTCGAATAATCTATTTACTAGGGTTGAATCTCAAGAATTGTTTGACCAAATGATTTCAAATTTGTATGCAGAAGCTTGCCCTTTTTCCTGCAGTAGTATGTAATATTCATGATAATCTAACTATTCACACAGATATTTGAGCACTTTGAAAATGTAAAAAAAAAGCTCATAGTATAGGAGGGGCTATATACTAAGAATCCCTTATTCAAATTTGCAGTGAAAAATTTATCCCAGCCTCTCTTATGGCATGCCTATTTTCAAGACAATTTCCTTTTGGAGGCGTATTTTAGAGCACTTCCATTATTAAAATCAGCTCCTTATTTGGAGACTATGGGTACGTCTAGACTACATGCCTCTGGCGACAGAGGCATGTAGATTAGGCTACCGGACATAGTAAAATGAAGCGGCGATTTAAATAATCGCCGCTTCATTTAAATTTACATGGCTGCCGCGCTGAGCCGACAAACAGCTGATCAGCTGTTTGTCGGCTCAGCGCGATAGT
Organism: Pelodiscus sinensis; assembly: GCF_052426305.1. Lineage (NCBI taxonomy): Eukaryota > Metazoa > Chordata > Testudines > Trionychidae > Pelodiscus > Pelodiscus sinensis. The sequence goes on from NC_143062.1 coordinate 24,886,820, forward strand.
CTGGACGCTCCCCTGCCGACATCAAAGGTATTTGTCGACCACCCAGGTATGCCTCCTGGGATGAGGTTTACCTGGGTGGTCGACAAATACCTTTGATGTCGACACCCGAGCGTCCAGACTATCGCGCTGAGCCGACAAACAGCTGATCAGCTGTTTGTCGGCTCAGCGCAGCAGCCATGTAAATTTAAATGAAGCGGTGATTATTTAAATCGCCGCTTCATTTTACTATGTCCGGTAGCCTACTCTACATGCCTCTGTCGCCAGAGGCATGTAGTCTAGACGTACCCTATATCTAAGAATGAGCAAATGATCCCAACTTGCACCACTATATCTAGTTCTGTTTCTAATGTGGCACAATAGCGTTACAGTGGAGCAGCAATGCCACCACAGTTAAAACTACACCAGATTTTCATTTTAAGAGGATGAAAAAGGTTCTACAAAAACTTCTGACTTTCAGGTTAGACTATAAATTAACATACATATTACAATTTGTGGATTTGCTTGATTTTAATTATTGTAGAAAGTTTAAATTTATTTTAATGAAAAACATAGGTTACTGATTTGATTTAGAACAATAGTGCACTAGTCAATGTTGACCTCACACAAGTTTTTTAGAACAGAGCTCTTGACTATAGGTTATTTCCTGATGCTCAACGATCACTTTGATTATCTTGACACTGATAAGAGTCACAGATACTTCCTTTGATACACATATCTCACTCAGATGCATTATATAGAAAATGTGTCAGGAGCATGTGGCCTGATTACTTTATCCTAATGCTATTGCTTGAGTTTTTAATCTTCCCTCTAGTTAATTAATTTTTTTCTTGACAATTAAAAAGTAAAATCTAAGTAATCTAAATATGCATAATGATTTTAGGCAAAACTTCCAATAGAAGAAAATCCTGCACAATGCAAATATTGTGCACTGAACAGCCTCAGAAAACTTCCCAATGCAGGACTTGAACTAATTCACAGTACATAAGGGCGCTCAGGTTCCACAGCCATAGTATGTCATCTTTAGTCTCAATTAATCCGATATCAGAGTCTCTGTAATCATTCTGGTTTGCAACAAAACTTTAGTCCTGATGCACATGGGCAAATTACTTCCTCTGACATGTCAACTTGATTCAAGCAGCAGGGCTGTCAGGCTTGCAGGGTTGGAGCAGACAGCCCTCCATGCCACCCAAAGAGAGCTGCATTTCCCCAGCCCTCACTGCTGCCCAGAATGTACGGTGCAGCGCTCCAGCAGCGATTTGAAAGATCTGGGGCTCCGGATACCACCACTGACATAGCAGCAGCAGTGGCCAGGAGCTATGGGCACTTCTGTATTGCCTGTCCCTAGGACAGTCCATCCCTCCTCCCCCATCAGCAAGCCTGGTTTCAAGCCATACAGTAGACCACAATTTTTACTTTCAATAATTTTTTAGATATTGCTTCCTCAGTGTAGGCATGGGTGCCAGGCACGAGCCAAGATTAAGCTTGAGTGGATATCAATTTAGGGAGAATCAGAGCCACAAAGTGCAAAATAAAGTTAAATATAACATTTGGATTCCATTTTAAGGGCGGGAGGGGGCAGGAGTGAGCTGTATCTTGGTAACCAATTGCTCAAACAACCACAAAATTTGACCACTAATCTTAACCTGGTTCCCAAGAGGCAGAACAATTTTCAAGACAAACAAGCATGTGGGTTTTGCAGTACTTTTGAAACATCGTCTGTTAAATAATAAGTAGTTACAGTGGTACAATCAACTTCTGCTATCAGCGTGTTTGTCAGACCATTTATTTCTATGAGTTTTACAAAGCAATACCTGTAATTTGAAAACTAGTTATTAGAAATGGTTCCTACAGAGTTTAAGGATCAGTCAGATTTACTGAGAAACATCTGTCACATGGAAACTTGTCATAGGTAATGTTAAAAAACATGCACTTGACTTTCTACATTACTCAATATCTGCTGTCCACATTTATACAAGTATACGGAATACTTTCAAGAATTAACCTTTGGAAGTATGTTTTGTAATGTTATATATACTTACTAGAGCCGTATTCAACTGCAGAAACAAACAACATTAACATTAAACATTAAACAACTCATCTGATGAAGCTGGTTTTACCCACGAAAGCTCATGATCCTATTTATTTTTGTTAGCCTCTAAGGTGCCACAGGACTACTTGTTAATGTTAAAGATTGTACCATGTAATTGTTTACATGATTAACTAATAAACCTGGGCTCATCTGTTAATCTTAATGGCTAACCCCACTCCCCCTTGCTGCCTCAGAAGTAGCAAAGGGGGTGAGTGGTGGGAGCCGGTACCTATGGGAAGCCAACTTTTAAGCTACCTCTCCATGCATGCCAGCTCCCGTGGAGTCACCTGAGCACCCCTCGCTGCCTCCCACAGAGGCAACAGTGCAGGAGGGAGCTGGTGCTCATGGGGAGCTGGCTTAAAAGCCAGCTTCCCACAAGCACCAGTTCCCATGCAGCCGCCTGCCCCCAACACTGCTGCCTCTGATAGAGAGGCAGCAGCGCAGGTGCAAGGGCAGGGGCATGTTGGAGATGGTACATGCAGGAAGCCAGCTTTCATTCTAGCTTCTGATACAGAGGCAGCAGCGAGGAAGGAAGGAGGGAGAAGGCAGGAGCCAGCGCACACCTGCCCCCCGCATGAAAATTAGGTATGTAAAAGAGTAGTCAAATAATTGACTACCTGATAAGCTTATTGGGTAGTTGAGCCAACCACTCGCATTTTTCCTCCCTTTCTGCCTCTATTCAGAGGCAGAAAAGGGGAAGGGAGCAGGAGGTGGTGCTGGGGGTGGGGGGGAGCCCGCTTAAAAGCCAGTTCCCACCAGCACCCTCTCTGCAGTGCATGGGGGAGGAGAAGCAGCACAGCAGGGAAGCTGGCATGAGCGGAGGCTGCTGCGCCTCTGCCTTTTAAATGTAGTAAAGAGCCACCAGACTCTTACTACATTTAAAAGGCAGGGACGCAACAGGGAACCCAACGTGAGTGGGGATTACTTCCGTCCCCACTCGTGCTGGTTTCCCCGCTGCACTTCTGCCTTTTAAATGTAGTTCAAGTTTTAAATGTAGTCGGGTTCCCCCACTACAGCACAGCCGTTTAAATGTGGTAAGAGCCTGATTAATCAAAGTTTAACATCCCTACTGTAACTGTGTAACCGCTGAAAAAATTCAGCAGTTACATGTTTACAAAAATAAATGTTTGCTAACATCTCTAACATTAAATAGATTATTTTACAATTTCAATTGATAATACTGGCTTATTTTTAATATTTTTTTCTATTTTTATCTATTGAACTTTTTTCCAAATGCTTACTTGTCTGGGAAATTATGGAACAGATCAAACAATTATTTAATGAAGATACTGAAATTCAAAATTTAAAGCTATATAACAATTGAAACACAAATAGCCAATATCACGTCAAAATAGCCCCCAAAAAAAAAAACATATCCCTAAATCAAAGTCTAATGAGTTCTCCAGTAGTATTTTTCTTATTGATCTGTAAATTTCATTTATCAATAGATATAAGTTTTGGTGTGTATGGTGAAATTGACTTTAAGAAATTGCCTAATTCCTTAGATTACATGGGTCAATACTGCACTTTGCACATCACTGGGGAAATCTGGGGTCACTCATTGTACAGTCTGATGACATTTATTGTGAAACCCAAGAAGAGATGTTTTTAGTATGCCATTGAATGCACACCATATTGCTAAAGTAACATAAGGCCTAATATGTTGGAAAAGGAAGCATATAGAAGGTGTTTTTAAAATATGGCTCAGCTAACAGGATATAGGATAGTCACTACAGTGACAAAGGGGTTCACAACCATTTATTTGTGGTAAATAAATAAATATTGCACATCAGAGCAAGAGCAGGAAACCATTTATTACTGTGGTAAACTGCTATATGCTATAAAGTAATCATTCTCTCTGATTTTAATCTCTTATGGAAACTCTCAGAAGCATAGGCACAAGTGTCAACAATGGTGGCTATATTTGTCAAAAAAGCTTGGAATGGTAAATAGCTGAATGAATTTCAAAAACCATCTCTGACAGGATAAAATCTTTTTTCCAGTTTAATAGTTTATATTTAAATTCCAATCTCAAAATAGAGTTTCAAAATAGATGTATCTGAATATCCATATGAAAGTAATAAAAGATAGTTTAATTAGAATAGCTTGCCCTTCTTTCACAAAATTATTCATCAAAATTAATATAGTTTTATAGGAAGAGAAGAACAAGAAAGTGTCACCAAATTAATGGAGATATATAACCTGAGATATAAATAATATGTATTTTTCAAAATGCTTTATATATCAGTTTTTACATATAATGTTGAATTTTATGTTGTACAGATAAACAAAGGTTAAATACAGCATAAAACTTCAAGGTAAACCATTAATGTTTCAGAAAAATAAAACTTTTACAGTTTTATTCTTGTGTCACTGTTTAACATTATTGGAAGCATTACACTTAATCATTTACAATCACAAGTAAAGAGAAATTATTTTCACATTTAAAGATGGAAGACCAAATTTAGTCTTATTGTTCCCCAATAAAACTTTGTACTCCTGTCATTTTTATACTACCCTAATAAAATACCAAATTAATTAGAAAACTTCAGCCTTGGAGCAGAATTAAATGGGCAAATTCACATCAAAGCTCTGTTTCATCCTGTTTGGACTGATCTGTTGGAAAAGACAGCTGTCCCTTATTAAACACCCATTTAAATGTTGCCACTTTAATGAAGTAACATCCACATTACACTAACATTACCAAATAATTAACCAAAGAAAAGCGAGTCATTTAATGATGGCTTAATTTTTTTCCCCACCAGTGGGCAAAATATTTAAATGTATTCGATGAATTAAGTGTTTATTTTGCCCATTAAATAAATTATCTACATTTTGAAATTAGCTGGATTGATAAATTTGTTATTATATTTCAAGTTGTTAAAAGGCAATTTTAGTTTGTTGAACTCTAAATCATGGCATGCATTACAAAGAGGAAAAAATCCAGTCCATAACATTTCCTGGGGTGGAGAGGAAAGAAGGGGACTTTAACTACAAAAATGCTTATTAAGTCACAAGCCTTATGAATGAGCTGAACAGTCAAGGCTCAAAATTACACAATAAAATATGTGTAAAAGATTAAAGATGCATTTTGTTGTCATCAATGTTCAGAACAAGTTTATTATAAGTAAACTAGAATATGCTTCCATCACTTTTCTTCTCTGTGTGTTTTGTGGATTTGAAAGGCAACTTTGAAAATATATTACACTATTTAAACTAATTGCTCTTTATAGAAGAAAAGGCTCTGACCCAACATAAAAAAACTGTAATGAAGAGATTAATCTTACTTTTTGGGGAGTGTATATACTTAAATTGTGTGGTTAGTTTTTAAACAAACTTAAGGCAGTAAGCAGGCTGAAGTTACTATGTTTTTATGGAAAATTAGTTAAGTGATCTAGACTATGTCTACAATATAGAGCCTAAACCAGAACAGTTATGTTGGGTCGAGCTGCAAACTCATATAGATATAGAAGCGGTGTTAAAATTAGGGATGTAAGCAACTAGCCAACTATCTGATAAGCATATGCTTATCAGAGAGTCAACTCAACTAGTCGCTCCCCCCCCCCTTGCTGCCACTATCAGTGAAAGGAAGCAAGGGGGGGAGCAGGAGCCAGCTTAAAAGATGCCTTCCCGAGCACCATCTCTGGGGGGAGGGGTGAAGGAGGAAGGGCTCTTGTATATTTCAAAAGCAGGGGGCACAGGGCTAGCAGGAGACAGCTTTAGTCCCCGATATGTCCCCTGCACCCACCTTCTGCTTTTGAAATATAGCAAGAGCTGGCAGGGCTCTTGCTACATTCCAAAGGTGGAGGTGACTAATCGAATAGTTGATGCAAATTGCATTGACTATTTGATTAGTTGATTAATCTAAATTTTAACATCCATTTATTTAGGTAAACATGCAACCACTGAAAATTTCAGAGGTTATATATTTACACACAGGGGTTGAAGTGGCTCCCAGGGAGCCACCTCCCCCCCCACCCATGCTGCTGCTCTGCGGGATCCAGGATACACAGAGAGCTGGTTTAAAAGCCAGCTCCCTGTGCACACTGGCTCATGCCTGCCCCCACAACCTCTTGCGCCAGGAGATGGTGGGGGACACCTGCGTGTAACCATGAAAGTTAACCAATGAGCCCAGGCTCATTGGTTAACCATGTAACATTTACACTTTTGCATCCCTAATAAAAACACCACTTTCCCAAAAATTGTTAATTTTGCTGACAGAAGTGCTCTTCTGTCAGTATAGCTGCATCTCTAATGGGGGTTTTGTCAACCTGCCTATGTCAGGGACGGAGTGCTTTTTCACATACCTGATTATCACAGCTATGCTAATGTAACTTTTAAGTGTACCGCAAACCCTAAACATTGTTATTTTTAAACAGAGAAAAAATAGTCACATTTTGTACTACACCAGCTGAGATAAGAAACCCTAGCTCTTACAGTAGTTAATCCAGTTGTTTGGCCCAGATAATTGGTTGAGCTTGTGAGGCCTCTCTACGGCTGTGTCTACTCTGCACCCCTTTTCCGGAAAAGGGATGCAGATTAGACCAGTCGGAATTGCAAATCCGCGAGGGATTTAAATATCCCCCGCGGCATTTGCATTTACATGGCTGCCGCTTTTTTCCGGCTTGGGGATAAGCCCTTTTCCGGAGGATTTCTTATTCCTACTTTCAAGTAGGAATCCTCCGGAAAAGGGCGTATTTTCCGGAGAATCGCGTCTAGACTGGCGTTTTTCTCCGGCTTATCCCCAAGCCGGAAAAAAGCGGCAGCCATGTAAATGCAAATGCAAATGCAAATGCCGCGGGGGATATTTAAATCCCCCGCGGATTTGCAATTCCGACTGGTCTAATCTGCATCCCTTTTCCGGAAAAGGGGTGCAGTATAGACACAGCCTAAATGTTTGAATGTCACAATAACTTTAACACCACAGCCAACCAGTTCCAAAATTCCAGGGAATGTTCTAGGCATCCATGTGCAGAATCCTTTTGATACTGGTGAAAATTGGAAAATTGAAAGGAGGAGACATAAAGAGCCCCTGGCATCTGTAGTTAGCAGAGTTAGCACTTTTAACCACTTCTGTAATTGCTTACAAATGAATGAACTGGTTGATGGTAGCCATTAATACTGTCCAACATAACAGCATCTCATCTCTGCTCTGCCTTTCCTGCTAATACAGTTTTAAAGAAAGAAAGTATTTGGCAGGGGAAGGGAACAAGGAATCTTAGAATGGGAAGATGAAGAGAAGCAGAGCCCAGAGGAACCCATGATATTAGGGAGGGAATGATGAAGACTGCAAGAAATCAAATAGAAGTGGATACACACACCATGGCTACGTCTACACTGCGAGCTTCTTGTGCAAGAACTCTTTTGTGGAAGAGTTCCTGTGCAAAAACTCTTCCAGAAGAGAGCATCTACACTGGCATGTGCTTTTGCACAAGAGATGTGCTTTTGCGCAAGAGCATCCATGCCAGTGTAGATGCCCTCTTGCACAAGAAAGCTCTGATGGCCATTTTAACCATAGGGCTTTCTTGTACAAGGAATTCATGTCACCTGTCTACACTGGCCTCTTGTGCAAGAACAGTTGCGCAAGAGGGCTTATTCCTGAGCGGGAGCATCATAGTTCTTGCGCAAGAAGCCCTGATTTTATACAGTAGAACGTCAGTGTACTTGCGCAAGAATACATGGCCAGTGTAGACAGCCAGCAAGTTTTTGCGCAAGAGCGGCTGCTTTTGCGCAAGATCGCGCCAGTGTAGACACAGCCACAGGGAGCTTCTGTGGAAAATGAAGGAATGCAAGAAGCCCTAGTATGTGTAACATGCTTGACCCACACAAGTGGCAAAGTGTGCAAATCTCTAGTTCAGCAGTCACCAACCAGTAGATCGGGATCTACTAGTAGATCTTTGAGCCTCTGAAAGGCTATCTAGGGTGGGCACTTCAGCTACTCTTCCCCCCACTGCTGTGCATCTCCTGCCCTTTGCCTTGGGAGTTGTCTCCTCAGGAACCTCCTGCATTCTGTGCCGGGCAATGAAGGGTGAGGACGGGTGCTCACATCAAGGTGCTGCCTCTCCCACTCTGTATCCTATCTCCACAGACCAGAGAGGAGACACAACAGGACTTGGGATAGAGTTTGCTGGCTGCTTTTGGGAATGGAGCAGGGTCAAGGTAGGGGTGAGCCTGCCTTAGCCCCATTCCACCACCACCCAGGAGCCACCTGAGGTAATCATTGTCCGGCTGGAGCCCATATCCTGAAACCTTACCCCAGTCATGAACCCCCTACTGCACCCCAAACCCCTGCCCTAGCCCTGAGTACTCCTATATCAAAATGCCCTCCAGAGTCTGCATCTAGAACACCCTCTGGCATCTCAACTGCTTGCCCCAAGCTCAGCTCAGGGCCCCTCTCACACGCCAGATCCCTTACTCCAAAATCAGAGCATGCACCCCAACCCTCAGCCACAGCTTAGTGAAAGTGAGGGAGGATGGGGGAAGGAGGGAGGATGGAGTGAGCAGGGGTGGGGCCTCGGAGAAGGACCACAAAGGAGGCCCAGCAAGGGTAATTGGGTTTGAGGTAGATCTTGGATTGCACTTAAACTCAAAAAGTGATCTCGTGCTTAAAAAGGTTGGAGACCACTGCTCTAGTAGCTAGTAATAGCTCCCTTTTTTTCTTTAAACTATGCTGAATGCTATTTTATAATCTCTGAAAAGTTTCAGAGGGGTAGCCATGTTAGTATGATCTGCAAAAACAAGAAGTCCTGCAGCACCTTAGGCTATGTCTACACTAGAAAAGTATTTTGAAATTACTAGATTCAGCTTAACTCCCAATTTAACAAATTCAAACTAGTGTGTCCACAATACGGGGAAGCATCAAAATTAGTCCGAGACAACCTCCATTAATGTGGACGCTCTACCTCGAACTTAGAGCTCCAAAAAACACTAGGGAGTAATTAGTAAGACTTACTCTGGGGACTAATTATTTCGAAATGGTGGCACCAGAGCATCCACACTACTGTTATTTTGAAATAACTATTTCGGAATTAGCATTACTCCTGATGAAAAGCAGTACAGATTTCAAATTCCGCAGCCTGTTATTTCAAAAAATGGGCTTGGTAGTGTGGATGCTCCGCTTATAAATTCAGTCTTGGGGAGGTTTATTTTGAAATAAAGTCCTACTGTAGACCCAAGGCTTACAGCCTAACACATTTACTAGGGTATAAGCTTTCAAGGGTAAAATCCACTTCATCAGATGAACTGGAGTGAAACTCCATTCCAATTGGATCCAATTCATCTGATTAAGTGGGTCTTATGCCCTAATAAATCTGTTAGTTTCTAAGGTGCCACAGGATGCCTTGCTGTTTTTTAAAATTACTTAAGTGAATAAGTCCATGTGCTTAAAACTTTGCCAGACTGGGCCTCAAATATGTACAACTAAATTTTAGAGCAAAGTCCTTCATTCTTTACATACTTATATGAGGACACTAACTGAAATACCCATTTCCAGAATAGCTATTATGCTTTAAACCTTCTACAAACCAATACAACTTTCAAATATACAGAAGCCATAAAATTCTAACTTGAAATCAGTGATTGAAACTCTGGCCATTAAAATCACAGGAATTTCTACCATTGACATTAGTGGAGCCAGGAGGATTTTACTCAGTGAGACTACTCGTGATAAAGTTAAACATATGCTTAACTGTTTTGATTGTTCAGAGTCATGATGGTCTTGCAGGACTAGACCAAACTACTACAAAAGGACAAATGGCAAGAATTCACATATTTTGCAACTAAAGTTGTTTGGACTTGGATCCATAACCTTTAGTTTTGCAAATTTGAATTATCTTTAAGAATAAGCTGAGAATCTGATTGAAAAAGCAAACATTTGCAAATATAAGTTCTACCAACATACATCTATGTTATTTCTTTCCAAAATGAAGTTTTAATCGCAATAAAACAGTAAAAAAAGACAGATTTTAAATATTTACTTTAGATTAAAAACAAAAAGATTATAGCATTTTCATATTTTTTGTTCTAATAAATTAAGCAAGCCTAAGCAGCATATGGCTTGAAAATTTCACACACGAGGTAGCATGAATGGGGGAGCGGGAATAAACAAAAGTGCTCAAATCTAGGGGGAAGGAATAAGACCTAGGTTTTTTCCTCTAGTTCAGTTGTGAGAAATGTGAGACAGATCCACTCAATACCAGTACTAAAAAAATAAGACACACGCACATAGATAACAGTCATACTATATCTCTTGTTTAACTACTCAAGTAGTAACAGTTAAACAATATTTTTAACATGCAATAGAGAAAGTTAGCTTAACCAACATTGTTTTACTCAAAACACACTAGACATGTTTACTATTCATCTCTCTATATAAAGTTTTTAGATTTGTTCCTGCCCTTAACCTATAGATTAGAAACCACTGATAAATAAGCTACAATAAGAATATCTATTTGAATAGGTACAATTACTTCAGGGCTTATGTCTTTTCAATCAGTCAGTGTCCCTGCAGTGTTTAGAGTGGCAGAGGGGAAGTGGCCTGTGGTTAAACAGAGGAAATACCAAGGAATTTTAATAGAGCAAATAGTCTCTTTACTTCCTACAGGGTAGCACTTCAAAGGCAGCCCTGCCCCAGAGCAGACAATGTGTTACAGGGGCCATCAGTCATTTAATAGTATGTCAAGTCTATTCAAAACGTACATGCAATCCAAGATAAATACACACAACCAAGACAATAGGGCCCTTCCTGCAGTCATTCCTCTGGAAAAACTCCCACTGAAATCAATAGTTTTCCAATTAAGAATTATACAACAGAATCAGATTGAGTATCTAATAAAACCAGTCAGGCAAATTTGTTCACTGGAAATAAAAAATATACTTGTAACACAGACTAAGTGATTGGAATGTTTATTTAGAAAATTAAAACATAAAATTTGTTGTATGTGATACAAAAATAAAGATTTTCTTCACAGTAACTTGGAAGGTTGTATTTTTAGCAGATTTATTAGAGGAGAACCTTTTAAGAACTTCACATTAAACAGACCCAGATATAGTCAGTTTTATATACACAAATCATCCATAAGAAAATATTAATTCTATATATATTTCAGATCCCTCTAGATGTCAAGATAATCATAATTAACGAAGCATAACTCCTAACAAGTCATGAGAGTATATTTAATAGCAGCTGCAGAACCCGAGAGAAATTCGTATCTTTATAGTTTGAAATACGTGGTGTACACTGTTTACATCTTGTGACACGTAAGTATTGTGGTAAAATATATTTTTTCTAGTAAATGGAGTTAAAATACGTGAGTAGAGCTTGAAGGGTTCAATGTTTAAACTTTAATGTAGTTTAAAATATTTTTCTCTCTCTCACATAGTTTCCAGACTATTTTCTAAGTTCAATGAATTACACTATTCCCTCCAGATCCCTGACTTGTGCCTAGCAGTAATTTTTTCAAAAGATCTGAAAACTAAGGCAATCATTAGTGAGAATCAAACAACAAACAAAAAGGGTAATGAAAGTCAGTCTTGTCCTTCCTATGCCTCTTGGGATCCACAGTTTAACTAGAATTATCACCAACCAGCCTTTATGGAGAGAAAACACTAAAAGGTGTTTTTTGAAAAACAAACAGGAAAACGAGGCAAGAAAAGTCTGAAGCTCAGGCCCTGGGAGCAGGAACAAAAGGTACAGACCAAAACTGGAATGTTTCACCTTCCAGTCCTTCACACCCCCCACCAACTCTTCCTACATCCTCTGTCTAATCATCAGGCCTGAAGCTAAGACATCCCCCCCAAAGCCGGCCTCGAATCATTAAAATAACAAAGCCCAAATGATCGCCTTTTATCCTGTTGGCAGGGCAGGTCGAGTTAAGGAAGGCGAGAGCTGCGGATAAAGGAGCTGTTGAGTGACTTCTTCACACTCGCTGGTTAAAGAATCCCCCTTTCCCCCAGGGCGAGAAACCAATGACTGTCTGTTCCCTGGAAATGCCACCTTTCCTCCTGGCCGCAAATTACCAGTTGCAGAGCCCTGGAGCAGTAACAAGAGGAGTTGCAGAAAAAGGCGTTTTCCCCAAGCACGCTGCCCAGCTCTTCCTATTTGGGGGTAGCAGCAAGTCGAGCAGATAGGTGGACACCACACCTGCATTGCTCACATGGGCTGGGCTGCAAAGAGTCCGCTGCCCACGGGACAGTGTTTGCCAGGCATAACTGGGAATCTCTGGCATCTCCCCAGGCCCATTTCGCCAAATCCTGCAAGTTTGCAAAACCCAACTCGGGGCACGAGTCTCCCCGACAGTGCGAAGAACCGAGAAACAAAGTTTCAAGTCCACTCACCCTCCAACCACACGCGTCGGCCGCGGGCCCCCGCCTGCTGCTCTGTCCTCCAGCAGCCCCAGCCAGCTGGTGAGCCTTGAAGCAGGCGATCAGAGCGAAGAAGAAAGAGCTAAGCTGGAGCCAAGGTGCCATGGTCTGCGGCAACAGCGCACGGAGACTGGAGTCTGAGAAGCAGCAGCAGCAGCAGGAGGAGGAGGTTCGCGGCGTGCATGCGCGAGAGGATGTGCAGCTGCTGGCTCCCTCCCCCCGTCCCCCATCACTGCTAGTGGCAGGGGGCTGTTCCCTGAGAACAGAAACATAATAACTGTCTGGCGCAGAAGGCAATCGTTGTCCCGTCTCCCCTGGCCCCTGTTAGGTCATGTACTTTTTTGGCAATGAAAGGAGATGCTTCTTCAAAGTCTTTGTACCTAAGAAAGATGAGATTACTCAAGAATACATTGGCCCCAGAAGGAAAAGTTAGCAGGACTTGCATGCAGTTGTCTGTGGGCATCTTTCCCATGGGCCTTTAAGGGTATGTCTACACTATGGAACAAAGTCTAAATAAGATATGCAACTTCAGCTACATTTAGGGTTGCCAGGTGTCTGGTTTTGAACCGACAGTCCAGTATTTGAGCTTTCTGTTTGGGAAACAAATGAAGAAAATATAAATGTCCAGTATTTTCTAAATAAGATGTAATGTAGATTGTAATGTAAAGTGTGTCCAGTATTTTTGTTGAAACCATTTAGCAACCTATGTTAATTGTGTAGCTGAAGTCAAAGTAGCTTAACTTGGCTTTTGACGTCTATACTGCAGGAAGTCGAAGGAAGAACACTCTTTCTTTGACTTCCCTGAGGCTGTGTCTAGACTACACAGTTCTTCCGGAAAAAGATACACAAATTGCCAACCACAATTTGTGTAGCTTTTTCTGCTTCTTTTTTTGGAAGAGGCTTTTTCAGCATTTAGCCCATCTACAGTGGGTCAAATGTCAGGAAAAAAAACTTTTTTGGAACATCCCTTCTTCCTTGTAAAACGAGGTTTACAGGGATGCCAAAAAAAAAGCATCTGTTCTTCCAAAAAAATTTTCGGAAGACCAGACACGTTCCTTGGACACGACAGAATTTTTCCGGGACACCGGAACTCTGCAGTCTAGACGTAACCTTACTCCTCATGAAATAAGGGTTACTAGCATTGATAGGAGTGCCCCTCTCAGTTCAAATTAGCTGTCTTAACTTTACTGCTAATTCGAACCCTGGAAGTTAGACTGCAGCAGCTTCGATCTTCCTCCACAGTGTAGACATACCCTGTCCGTGTCCTGTCCCTTCTGCGAGGATGTTAAAGATCATATGGTATTTCTAAAGAATAGGGGTTTGCTCTGGTAGCTAACCATCTTTCCCTCTCTTCTCCCCATCTATTATTCATGCATCTGCTACACTTTGTCTAGAGGTGAGTATATTTCAATGTCAGGAGATGTATTTTGTCCCCACTCCTGCAAACAGGTAAGCATATATGTAACTTCACTCATGGGAGCAGTCCCAGTGAAGTCATAAGTAATGTTTACTCACATTTACATATTGGGGCTATAGCCTGCAAAACACTGAGAATTTTGCAATGAAAGAATAAATCATAACATTTCAAAAAAGATAAACTGAAGGTAAATGCTATTCAGTAAATTTAAAAGTAGAAAAATAGAAATTACTTGTATTTGTTTATTTTATCTTTTTGTGCTGCAAACTTTGACCAAAACTAAATTTCTTTTAAACAACAACAAAATGTTTATAATAAATTACAAAAATGTTATATTTTGATGTATTCTTGTCATGTCACCTAACAAACCTTTTGGGCAGAAGAAACACACAACCCTAAAGACATTCTGGAAATTGTTCCTAAAACAGCTCACCTAAAATTCAGAAATGCACTCTGGATAAAATTTTCAAAAGCATCTAAGTGACATGATAATAGGCGCCTAAGTTTTATTGAAAATAAAGTGGAATTTACATTTCTTAGTCACTTAGAGTGGAATTTACATTTCTTAGTCTGCACTACAGCATTATTTTGAAATAACTCACATTATTTTAAAATAACAAGGTGAGCGTCATAAGAACATAAGAACGGCCAGACCAGAGGTCCATCTAACATGGTACCCTGTCTTCTGACAGTGGCCAATGCCTGGTGCTTCAGAGGGAGTGAATAAAAACATGAAATCTTCAAGCAATCCCTCTCCCGTCACCCATTCCCAGCCTCTGACAGAGGCTAGGGACACCATTCCTACCTATCAGCCTCGATAGACCTAACCTCCATGAATTTATCTAGTTCTTTCTTGACCCCTGTTAAAGTCATAGGCTACATCTATACTGCTTCCTTTTTGCGCAAAAACCTATGCAAATGAAGTGCAGATTAGCAAATTGCTGCAATTTATTTGCATAATTAATTAGAGGCCACTTGTGCAAGAGCCGTTCTTCCTGAAAAAATTAGGAAGAACAGCTCTTGCGGAAGAGGGGGTTTTTGCATAAAAAGGAGCCCTCTACACAGCTCCTTTTTGCGCAAAAACCTCTTGTGCAAAAATCGCCCCAAATTAATTATGCAAATGAAACATGGCAATATGCTAATCTGCACTTCTTTTGCATAGGCTTTTGCGCAAGAAGGAAGCAGTATAGATGTAGCCTTGGTCTTCACAACCTCCTCTGGAAAGGAGTTCCACAGGTTGAATGTGCACTGTGTGAAGAAAAACTTCCTTTTGTTTGTTTTAAACCTGCTACCTATTAATTTCATTTGGTGACCCCTAGTTCTTATGTTATGGGAACAAGTAAATAACTTTTCCTTATTCACTTTTTCCACATCAGTCTTGATTTTATAGACCTCTATCATATCCCCCTTAGTTTCATCTTTTCTAAACTGAAAAGTCCCAGTCTTTTTAATCTCTCTTCATATGGGACCCATTCCAAACCCCTTATAATTTTTGTTGCCCCTTTCTGAATTTGCTGCATCCACACAGCAAGCCCATTATTTCAAAATTATTTCAAAATAACGGGCTTATTTCAAAATAATAAACCCTTATTTCATGAGGAATAACACTTACTTCAAAATTGTTGTTTTGAAATAGCTCCTAACCAGGGCCATTCAAAGTAATTACTCTCCAGTGCTTCCTGGGGCTCCAAATCGAGGTAGTGAGTCCACATTAGGGGAACTTGCTTAGACTAATTTTGAGGCTTTCCTGTAGAGTGGACAATGATTTTTGATAGTTTTATTATTGTTAATACAGCCCCAAAAGCAATGGCATGAATGAACCCAACAGGATCCCTAAGGCTATGTCTATACTACAAGGTTATTCTGAAATAAGTTATTTCAAAATAATAACTCTCGAAATAACTCTTTTGAAATAGGCGTTATTCCTCATAGAATGAGGGGTTATTATTTCGCTATAGCAAGCCCGTTATTTCGAAATAATACGCTTGCTGTGTGGATGCTTACCTCATTATTTTGAAATAACGTGAGTAGTATAGACATGCCCTAAAGGACTACATGGTTCAACATGATCAAAATAAAACTGTAATGCAACAAGTCATAACAAGAATGACCCAGGACTTGGACAATTTTGAAATGATTTGCGAAACCACAATCACTTACTTTAAAAAATAAATACAGTAAAACTCCGATGGTCCGGCATCTGACGGTCCGGCACTCCTGATGGTCCGGCACCATCAGGAACCCGGAAGTGCTCCGGGCAGCCGGACCATTGGAGCTGCTCTGCCCCCAGCTTCCCCGATTCAGCTGCTGCTAAAACTGACCAGCGCTGAATCTGGGAAGCAGGGGGCAGAACAGCTGGAGTGCTGCCGGGCAGGTCCAGTAGCGCTGCCCCTCGGGGCTGCGGGACCAACCCAGCAGCACCCCAGCTGTCCCGGATTCAGCCGCTGCTGAAATTGACCAGCAGCTGACTCCAGGAAGCCCGAGACAGAGCTGCTCTGCCCCAGCTTCCTGGAATCAGCTGCTGGTCAGTTTCAGCAGCAGCTGACTTGGGTACACCTGGGACAGAGCAACTGGAGTGCTGCTGGGTTGGTCCCCGCAGCGCCGAGGTTTGGCGCTACCAGACCAACCCAGCAGCGCCCCAGCTGCTCTGTCCCAGGCGTTCCGATTCAGCCGCTGCTGATACTGATCAGCAGCTGACTCCAGGAAGCCCGAGACAGAGCAGCTCTGCCTCTGGCTTTCTGGAGTCAGCTGCTGATCAGTATCAGCAGCGGCTGACTTGGGGACACCTGGAGCAGAGCAGCTGGGGTGCTGCTGGGTTGGTCCAGTAGCGCCGAGGAGCAGCGCTGCGGGACCAACCTGTCAGCACCACAGCTGCTCTGCCCCAGGCGTCCCCAAGAGCAGCTGGGGTGCTGACAGGTTGGTCTCGTGGTGCCAAGGGTAGGCGCCACCGGACCAACCCTGCAGCACCCCAGCTGCTCTGCTGCAGGCGCCCCCGATTCAGCCGCTGCTGAAACTGACCAGCAGCGGCTGAATCAGGGACTCCTGGGGCAGAGCTGGACTATCAGAAGGGAGGGCTATGAGGGGGCCTGGGGTAGCATCCTCCCACCCCACCCCAGACTCCTCACAGCCCCCCCTTCTGATAGTCCGGCATATCTGCTAATCCGGCACCCCCTGGGTCCCAAAGGTGCCGGATTATCGGAAGTTTACTGTAACATAGATTTACTCTTATCATATGGTTTTGTTTCCATTTAATATATAGGATAAGGCCACTGACATATTTAGGCATGTTATTGACAACAAAAAGAAAGGGGCTTTTTAAAAGTATAATTAGCAATGCAAGAATGTTTCATTTTTCTTAATCTTTTAACAGTCCTTTTATTTTATTTTCCTCTGACACAATTAATTTAAGTTTATATACTCAAAACATTCTTGTCCATATACTATCTATGGGGATTTGGTTGGAGTAAGTTAAGCAAACCAACACAGATTTAGGGACAAAGGCAGAACTGGTATAAGGGGTCTAATTCCATAGACTTCACACAATATTTTAGTTTGTCCTAGAAACTTATATGAGATTGGCCTACAGCAGTGGTGGCCACACTGTGGCTCCCAAGCTGTATGCAGCTCTAATGTGCAACGTGAGTCTCCCATTTTGCTTCCCCCGCATTTTCCACTTACTGTGCGGGAAGGATGGCTCAGGGCTTCTGTCCTGGGGTGGAGTGGGGGGGTGGGTGGGGCGGACTAAAGGCTTCTGCCAAAGACAACTGGTGCCTGCTTAGAGTTGGGAGCACAATTTAAAGGTTCATTCTCCCCCAATAGCTTGAGTCAGACACCCCAGGCATGTCCCTCTAATCCTCTGCGACCCATCCCCACAGCTCCTAGGTGTTAGTTCCATATGGAGGGGCAGTAGCAAACAGATGGGAGCTGCAGGGAGGGGCCACTACATTAGCTCCCTGTGAAGAGGCAGCAGCAAAAACAGCAGCACTCCCTGCAGCTCCCAGATGTTTGCCACTGCCTCTTCTCTCAAGCCACAACTCCCATCTTGTCTGCTCCAGCAGCTGCCATGCAGGGAGGGGGCCCAATAGCACCATGTGTCAGAGTGGGGCCAGCAAACCCAGACAAAAATCTGGGGGAAAAGGAATATGATTCCACATGTCCCCCTCCCAATATTGTCTCTGGTTTCTGCCCAGTTAGGAGGGGTTTTCCCAGCTTTAACCCTCTAGGCTAAGCCTGCCAGGGCTTGGAGCTTCAACAGGAGTAGAGACATGGCCATCCCTACCAATACACAAAATACACAGATTTAACCTGCAAGAATACCTGTCTTCTTGAGATTTTGTGCATTGCAAGCCCCTTCGTTTTTCAGCAGCACAAATGTATCATTTGATTATTTTATTTATGTATGATCTAAAAATCAACTACATAATTTACAAAGGTTTAAATATACCTCAAAGTGCATAGAGTCTAAAAAAATTCAGCAAAATACAAAGAAAAGAGTGGGAGAAAGGCTGATATGTGTATTTGAGGGATTTAGGGAATGAAAAGGTTCTTGTGGTATAGAATCAAAATCACAGAAATGTACAGCTGGAAGGGACCTCAACAGGTCATCTAATCCATCTTCCCACAAATATGCATTTACCTCAACCATCCCTAACAGGTTCTTAAAAACCTCCAATGAGGGGGATCCCACATGCTCCCTTGGTATCTTATTCCAGTAGTTAATCATCCTTGTTGTTAGAACTTTTTCCGAAGGGGATGTCTACACTAGGAAAGCAGGAGTACAGGTTTTGAAATAATCAGCTTATTTCAAAATAACAGGCCTGGTAGTGTGGTCGCTCCACTTATTATTTCAAAATAAGGGGGGGTTATTTTGAAATAACTTCCTAGTGTAGACCAGGGCTAATATTTAACATATATCACTCTTATTGCAAATTCAGCCAATTACTTCTTGTCCTACCTTCACTGGACATGGAAAACAGCGGATCCACATCCTCTTTATAATAGCCCTTTACAGAGGCGATGATCAGTGCAAAGTGGAAAAATGGGATAGAAAAAAAATCGGTAGCGGGTGCTTGCCTTGAGTGGTAAAATGCTGTGTGCAGATGTGGTCACCTCATCTCAAATGCTACTGTGAATGGGACAAAAACAAAACCAGAATGAGTGGCTCTGCTAGATTTTCAGTACAAAGGTGCATCCAGTTGGTAGTTAATTTGCTTCGGATAGTTCTGCCCAACAACTGCATTGGCAAATGATGCAAAAGATCCTCCTAGAAAATCAACTGACTTAAGCCTTGTCTACATGTGCAAGTTTTGTCATCAAAAACTTCCTTTTGGCAACAAAATATGGAGAGCATTCACATTGCGATGCAACAAAAATTGCAACAACCACCCAGTTTTACGGACAAAGAAGTCCACCTCTGCATGAGGATTTATATAGAGAAAATAAGATATTCTGTCTTATTCTTTATTCCTTTTTAATTATTCCTCACATTGTTTTTGCTTTTGTGGTTGATGCTGGCCAGTAAGTGGATGTTTTCAGAGAACTATCCACAATGACTCCAAGACCTTTCCCTTGAACGGTAATAGCTAATTTAGTCCCCATCATTTTATATGTATAGTTGGAATTATGTTTTCCCACATGCATTACTTTGCATCTATCAACATTAAAATTATCTGCCATTTTGTTGACCAGTCATTTAGTTTCGTAAGATCCTTTTGAAGCTCTTCAGTCTGATTTTCACAATATCTTGAGCAGTTTAGTATCAGCTGCAAATTTTACCACCTCACTGTTTACCCTATATTCCAGATCATTTATGAATATGTTGAATAGGATTGGTCTCAGAACAGACCCCTGCAGGACATCACTAGTTACCTGTCTCCAACCTGAAAACTGACCATTTATTCCTGATCTTGTTTCCTGTCTTTAAACCAGTTATCAGTCTATGAGAGGACCTTCCCTCTTATCCTATGACAACTTACTCTGCTTCAGGGCCTTTGGTAAGGGACCTTGTCAAAGGCTTTCTGGAAATCTAGGTACACAATCTCTCTCTATATATAAAAAAAAATTTCCTGAAGGACGACAGAGTGACATCATCACGTCACTCTGCATTCCACCACCCCCTCTGCCCTCAGCCTCCCTGCCTCCTCTCTGTCTCCCTCCTTGTGGAACCACTCAGTCCCCCCCCCCAACTCCTGGGGATGCCGGAACCACAAAGCCTCCCCCTCCCCAGTGCTCTGGGGGGTGGTAGCCACAAGGCCTCCCCTCCACCCCCCTCCTGGGGGGGGGAGCTGCATGCCCTCCCCACTTCTAGGGGGCCAGGAGCCATGTGGCCTTCCCACCCCCCCAGTTCCCTTGCACATTCACTTGGCTGAGACCCCACACTCCTAGCCTGCTTACTCATCACCTTGCTGAGACCCTGAATCCCTAGCCCCCTCATTCATCCTTTCCACGGAGACCCTGCACCCCCAATCTTCCCCTGTACCCTCCCCTGCTCTTGCACCTTCCCCCTGACCAGACACCTACCCCTAGCCTGCTCCTGCTCCCTTTGCCCCTGGCCAGACACCTACCCCCAGAGAGAGGGAGACTGGCAAGCATAGCAAGCAGGGGATGCAGCCTCCTAGTATCCACTGGATCCCTCTTGTCCACATGTTTGTTGACCCCTTCAAAGAATTCTGCTAGATTAGCAAGATATGATTTCCCTTTACAGAAACCATATTGACTTGTCTTCAACAAATTATGTTCATCTATGTGTCTGACAATTCTGTTCTTTACTACACTTTCAACCAACTTGCCCCATACTGAAGTTAGACTTACTGGTCTGTATTTGCCAAGATCACCTCTAGACCCCTTTTTGAAAATTAGTGTCACATTACCTACCTTCCAGTCTCTTGTTACAGAAGCTGATTTAAAGGATAAGTTATAAACCACAGCTGGTCAGTTTGGAAGAGGAAAGGCGGAGCTGGGCAGCTGCACCTCTGGCTGGTGCCAAGGAACAGGCAGCCATGCTGTTCCCACCTCTCCTGCAGTTGCTGCTGCAGGGAGCTGAAACTGCCTCTCAGCTCCAAGCCCCCTTTACTCACACAGATGGTAAGAGCCACAGGGAACAGGGGGACCACAAAGCCCTCCTGGCACACAGCCTCTAGATACCCATTCTCTGAGCCCTGAGGTGTGCTGCTGTCTGCACACAGCCCCTAGCTACCCCTCCCTGCCCCCTGGTTTACCCCTTGGCCGCACCCAGTCTCTAGCTCATGGGTGGATAATAATTTTTAAGGGGAGGGCACTTCACAAATTTCTGAAGTGGCCCTGGGCCACAACGGAAGGAGTGGGGCTTCAGGTAGATGGGGGCGGGGCCAGGAGACATCTCAGGCTCCTGCCACCCACAGACCCTGAGTGACCTAGCAGTGGGGGAGTGTGTGAGTCTCCTCCTGCTGTCATGGGTATGAGGTGCCTAAAGGGAACCCCCAGCTGTTTTGAACAGCTGGCAGTCCACTCTCTACACACTCCATGCTTCTTGCAGAGTGGGGGCAGGGGGCAAAGAATTCACATGTTCTGCTGCCCCCAGATCCTGATTGGCCTGGGGGTGGGGGGAAAATGTGAAATCTCCTCCTGCTGCCAGGGGCATGCAGTACCTAGAGAAAACCAGTGGCAGTTTGCTCTGGTGCTGGGAGGAGATTTCACATGCTCGCCCACCCCTAGGTCTTGGACAGTGGGAGCGGCAGGCTCAATCAACTAGTTTGGTGGACCAGATACTTCCTGCAGGACCATCTTGCCTACCCCCGCCCTTGTTGCTCCCTCTGATGGGGTAAACACAAATATTATTGAGTTTTCATCTCTGCTATGTGAAACTTCTGATACGCAGTGCAGATTTCTATATCCGTTGATGGAGAAGCTTCTCTTAGTGAAAATCTTGTTGTGCTTTGTACAGACAATACCAGTACAGATGCTGCTGATGGTAAATGTGCCGGGAAAAACAACGTATGGTGAAAATTGAAAGTCAACCTGGAGAAGAGATATTTGGCTTTGGGTGTGGTGCTCACGTTCTTCATAACTGCTTCAAATACCAGCTGACTGTCGTTCAATTGGTTTCCTTTCTCATGAAAGTGTATAAATCTAAGGCAGGAGAGGGGCTCAGAGTCGGCATTGGGTGGGAGTTGAGGAAGCTCAAGGCAGGGGTGTGCAGGAATCAGAGTGAAAGGCTCAGGGCATAGGATTCAGGAGAGGGCACGGTTTACCAGAGCTGCCCGTGGTGGCGAGGGTGTTACTGCTCCAGCTGTGGCTTTCCTGGGACTGTGGTGAAGGTGGGAGGAGACACGGTGGCTCATCCCAGGAGGCTGTGGCTGCACTGCCTAGCTCCCCCAGCCAGTGATTCCTGGAGGGGGCCTGTCTGCCCCCCCGGACGGTCAGCCTGCCCAGTCCCCCCAGCTGATGGCTTTTGGTGGAAGGGGTCTCCATCTCCCCAAGCAGGCCAGCATCCCACCCCCTGGCAATCCCTTTCAGGGCAGACCTGAGACTGTGTGCCCACCCTCTGGCCTCTACTCTTGGGGGGTTGCACTGTCTAACCCCAGGGTGGGTTCCAGGGGGGCCATAGCAGTGAGGCTGGTAGCCAGCAGGGCTCCCCCCTTCTGGCACTGCAGCTGAGGGCTGGGGGGAGAGATTTGAAGTAGGGGGGGAACTTACCTGTTGCAATGACCAGCAAAATGCTGAGCACTGGCCCCATCTGGTCTCTTGTCTTGCTGCTGCAGTTGCCTCCAGTGGTCACTCTGCAGTATAGCTCTTCTTCTGTCAGCCCCCTACATGTTATGGAAAACAACAGAAGTCCAGGTGAATCCCCTTTTCCTGGCACAACCAAACCCCTGATCTTGCTTTAAGTTAGGAGAAGAGGAAGCCACATACCAAAGTCGGTGGTCCTAGCTCTTACCATTTAGGAGAAGTTTTTGGACAAATGGAGTCACAGACAGACAGATCCACACTTCTAAAATATATAGACAGATAATAATGCAGAGTGTCTTTTAATGGGGGCTCAATCAACTTAATGCTATTTTGAACATTTGTACTGGATAGCTCTGATTGATTGCTGTTGAACTCACTTAAATCAGAGCAGTTTATCAGGTGTCCCATATTTGCCACAGGATATTATGGTCACCCTACCTCAGTCTAATGACACCTCAGTCTGGGACAATTCCTTGGATTTGTCACCTACAAATAATGGCTCAGGTTTGGGAATCTCCCTAACATCTTCAGCCATGAAGACCAAGGCAAAGAATTCATTTAGTTCCTCCACAATGACCTTATCATCTTTGAGTGCTCTTTTAACATCTCGATTGTCCAGGGGCCCCACTGATTGTTTAGCAGGCTTCCTGCTTCTGATATACTTTAAAAAATTGCTATTTTTTTTTTTAGTTTTTGGCTATCTGTTCTTCAAATTCCTTTTTGGCCTTTAGGTATTGTTTAGAAGTGACTGAAGGAGGCAGAAAGTCACCTATGCATAATTTCATGGAGTTGGACCATTAGATAATAATATTTAATCTGTAACAATTTCATGTCTAATACATTACACAACATACAGAATTCAGGACTGTACTGTTGCATGCTGGGTTAGTATGAGTAACAGGTTGAAGAGAGGGGAATGCTGTATGGCTGCAAAAGACCTACTAACTGAGCTAGCTGATTTCAAGAAATAACAGAAGAGAAAAGTCAGAAATAATATAAAATACTGCTCTTTTATTTCTTTTGTTTTTTTAAGCTCAGGCCCCATCAAATTGGCCAGATATCCACAGATTTCCAGGGCTCTATCTGCTTTATATATCTGTGGAGCATTTTTGCAGATCAGATGTGGATACAAGTTTTCATTCAGTTCCCCCATGTCTCCAAAACACCACTTATAATACTTTTATACCTGACTATCATACCCATTAATAAAATTCTTGTAATTCCAAAATAGGATTTGGCAGCCCAACTTCCACTGAAGTCACAGTAAGTTGCAAGTGTTCTAGAAATTGGGATGGTTATATTTAGGTGTTGTGGTCCTTGTTCCAGCCTCTCTCCCTGGGACACCTTCTTTGTCCACAAATCAGTGGGAGACCCTTTCTGGTGCAGTTACCCATGCCTTTTATTGCCAGTTTCCCATCACCATCTATTTACAGAGTTTTGGATTACTGCAAACTCAGCCGGCCTCTTCTTCTCCCTGGGGAGCACACTCAGCCACCTGGCTCCTCCCACTGCTCCTTCTCCTTTCACTTCCCCTCTGGCTGCCTTATATAGCCCTCTGGCTAATTAGGCCCAGAGCTGCTTCCATTAGTCCTTCAGGCCTGGGCTTACTCAGCTGTCTTCAATTGGCCTTTTCAGCCAGGCTGTAGTGTCAGAGCTCTGGCTTAGCCAGCAGTCTGTCACAGTGTCTAAATAAGGACTCATAACTTAAGGCAACCACATTTGCAAGCCTTTGCCTTACATTCCATACCTCAGTTTTCTCACCTGTAAAAGTGAGATAATTCTTCTCTTTTTCACAAAAATATTGTGAGTGTAAATTACAATGATTAATGTTTGTAAAGCATTTTGGAATCTTTATATAAATTACACTACAAAAGGGCAAAGTACTAAGTATTATTATCATTTATGAGGACATCCTTCAAAGTTGATTCTACCTTCTGAAGATATATACACTTCCCATTTTACAGCACTGCCATGGTAGCATTGGGATGTGGGCAGGATAGAACTCTCCTGACTATATAAAAAAAAGCAAACGAAAACACTGACTGAGGGGTGGCACTCCCAGCAATAAAACTGTCTATCTTGGAGTTTAAAAGGGTGTTTTTTCATACTCCTGAACAATTACAGTTTTAGTGTTGAAAGTAGAATCTAGAGACTTGATTCACATAACTAAATCTTATTCACATAACTTGATTATTATGTTTGTCTAATCCGAAAGATCACCACAACATATCCTTATTTTGCTCTCCCTATTTAAACTGTACTAAAACAGTTCTGTCTCTGCCTTGTTTAATTAGGCAAAGGCCATTCTCATCATTGTTTACATATGGTGAGTAGGTGGGCTCAAGACTATGTCTACACTCATGGCTTCTTGTGCGAGAAATATGCAAACGAGGCTAAGTGTGGAATATCGCCAAGCCTCATTTGCATACCTAATGAGCTGCCATTTTTGCAGAAGAGGTTCTTGCACCAGAAGGAGCTATCTACACTGCCCCTTCTTGCGCAAGAAAAACCTTGTGCAATGCCGTTATGCCAATTATTTTCAGGAATAACGGCATTGCGCACTCTTCCTCTAGCTTCCCTTACTCCTCATACAATGAGTGTTACAGGGGTCGGAGTAAGTTCTCCAGTTTGACAGTATTTTGACATTATTTCGAAATAAAGTTAGTTATTTCGAAATAATGTTGCTGTGTAGCGTATCCTTAGAGAAAAGTGGATTTATGATGCATACAAAATCATACATTTCATAGAGGAAAGTGCTTTTTGTTACAGAATTGCATTGTTATTACTGTAACAACCCCATAAATCTGTCTGTGTTTTCACAATTATATGTCTTTCAATATTGGCATATTTTTGCATCACATTTCTTGAATAGTGTTTATTTAAAAAAATTAAGTGTGCTTTCTTCATCATCAATTGAAAGTGTAAAACAAAGTGCCAAAATGTAGCCTAAACACACCTATAAATCTTAAAGAAAACTAGGATATTTCACAGATTCTTCCCTGCTTCATATGGAACTTCTCATTTAATTCTGTCCATTTCATCCTCTACCCAGCCACCCTATTAAACAAACAACTCACAACCTGCCTTCCCCAGCAGGACCCTAAAATTTATAATAGAATTTGGGAGGAAAATAAATAAAATGTTTTGAAATTTGAAAAAAATAAATTCACAGAAGACAGTGACCAAGCACAGAGATAACAAATAGAGGTTATGAATAAAAGTTGTTATACTTTGAAAGTTCATGCTTGTTAATAATAATACAATTAAAATTAAAAAATTGGGAAATTAATTGGCAATAAATAGTTAGATAATAATAGTAATAATCACTGAAAATCCTTCACAACTATTAAAATTGTAACTCATGACCCCTGATTCAGGAATATGTTTTCACAAGGGTATCTATCTACTATCAGCTGCATTTTGATGGCAAGGCTGATGCCCTATTATTGCATTTCCCCTTGCTGATTTTTCACTTATGTTTACAAAGAGTTGAAGTACTTGGCAATTAGGTTTTTAGGTGACCTTGTACAACACTTCATAACAGTAAATGAGATACTGTTCCAACTTTGAAGTAAGTCAAGTACATTTTGCCATTGGTCCCTTATTTAAACATTTGACCAGTGACAATATGCAAATATTTTAACAGCGGAGAAAAAAACTTTGGAAAAAATACTGTAATGTGAGCATAGCTTTACATTTTAAAATATTTTACTTGGTTGACATTTTGACATATATGATAAGAGCTGCTGATAAACATACAATATTTAAATATCACAAAGTAATGCATATGCCATTAATATGATAAAACTATTAACGATAAAAGAAGTGGCTGGCGCCAATGCGTCCCATATGATAAATACTGGAATTGTCAACATTACATTTGTTATCAAGGGATAATTGTATTAGCAGATATATCAGCAGAATTAATTTGTTTAATTTTAAAATGGGCAGTTCTAAATATCATATACTCCATATTGTCAAAAAGAATATTGCATGTACAAATATTCCATTAGAACAATCTGCTTGCAAAAATTGGGCAAAATGTGAAACAGAGGCTCCCCCCATGTTTCCAAAAAAATTACCACTGAAGGAAGGCCATAGGCATGAGAGGGAGGGGATTGGAGAGCAAGCACTAATCCTGTGGTGGCAACTCCTCTCCCATGGATCTGAGCTCGCTCTCTGCTTGGAGCATTGTGGCCTGGTATGCAGAGTCACAACACCATTCAGGTTTGGCCCGGCAGATCCTCCATCATAACCAAACAGCAGCTGGGCCAAACTTGAGTAGTGCTGTGAACATGCACCAACTCATAACACCAACTGGGCTCTCAACTGGGGAGACAAACTGATATTTTTGCTCCCATCTCTGGAAGGCCCCAAGCACACTAATGTGAATAGTGCTGATTTAACTAAGTAGTTCCCTTGATTTCAAAGTCAATATTTTTTTAAATGGCTGCCTTAAGCTAGGTTCCTAAATTAATATTTAAGCCCTTAAATAAGTGGATATAGTACCTAATTATTGAACTCAATAGTATTTTTAAAGTTTAGATCATTTTCTTGTAGCATAATTAAAATGGGCTACTATCTGCTAACTTTTCTCCTTATTCTACAAAGCCATTGTTAAAGACAGCCTGTCTAAAGGCTTCATTTAAATTCACTATTGTATTGCTTTTTTATTTTTTTGCTATAAGAGCTGAGAATATAAATCTATGTGCCAACCACAAGAGGGAGCAAGTTACACATGATAAAATGACAACCCTTTTTAATGGGATTGAGAAGCATTGATTTAACTGTGAGATGTATGCAACGTTAAAAGCTTGATTTAATTTGAAAAGTAAACTGTTTAACATCTGGACAATTTATGACAGTACCAATATTCTCTTCTTAATTAGAGAGCTCTCTATTTCCTATCTTCTTATTTTCCTATATTGTGTCGTGTCTTTTATTCTGCATCTCAAAACACTTTTTACAATGTTACTGTGAAAATACAATGAAAGTTAAATAGGATAAGACAATAACAGGTAAAAACAAGGAGTTAAGATATAGTTTCATCTGAAATATGAAACTAACATAAGTCAATGCTGCAAAGAAGCACGGGAAATATTTTATAGATATTGGAAGCTATATATGAGAAGGCTATTGCTTCCAAATGATGCAATTAAAAGGAAAGAAAAGGAGGAAGTCAGTGCTAGAGGAACAGAGGAAACAGCAGGACACAGGTTGGGGCAAGATAAACTCCAAGACACAGGTTGGGGCAAGATTACTGAAGGATAGCTTTACAAAGAAGAACATTACTGAAATGAATGGTAAAACAAAACAAAAAAAACAGTCATGTAGCTCTTTAAAGACTAACAAGATAGTTTATTAGGTGATGAGCTTTCGTGGGACAGACTCACTTCTTCAGATTTGAAGAAGTGGGTCTGTCCCACAAAAGCTCATTACCTAATAAACTATCTTGTTAGTCTAAAGTGCTACATGACTGCTTTTCTTGTTTTACCAAGATCAGACTAACACGGCTACCTCTCTGTGAAATGAATGGAAGAGCCCCTACCATTGCTTGAACATGACTTAAAAAAGTAGATGTACTATTTCTTTATATTTGGGAGAAGTCAGACAGCAGGATTCTCCATATCCTGAAGTCCAAAGACTTTTGGCTTGGGAAAGCTATAGGCAGGAAAGCAGAAAAGAGACAAAAAAAATACAAATGTGGATTTCAGAAAAGATGGAGCTCAGGCATTGACATCCCATAACAATGTTGTAAAAGTGGTGATGAATGGATTTACACGTAAGGGTTGTAGACATAGGAGGCAAAAAGGAAATCTGAGTTGAAAAGTGATAGAGTCTATATTCAGAATTGTATATTTCTTTGGCCTAAGAATACAATGTATGTTCTTAAAATATTTAATATAAAAACCCCTCTTTCTTTGTAGGTGCTTATATGGGAATGTATATCTGAATAGCTGGGATGAAACAACAGGTTTATTTGACTATTTCTCTTTGCAAGAAAGAATTACATTACTATCAAATCATTTTACTGATGTACAGAAAAGAACCCAGAGAATTCAACATCAAGACCAAATCCCTCAGAGTATGTCTACCCAGTAAAGTTATGTCCCTCGGAGTATGTCTACCCAGTAAAGCGGCTGACTTGGGGACGCCTGGGGCAGAGCAGCTGGGGTGCTGCTGGGTTGGTCCAGTAGCGCCACCGCCGGACCAAGCCAGCAGCACCCAAGATGCTCTGCCCCAGGCGTCCTGATTCAGCCGCTGCTGAAACTGACCAGCAGTGGCTGAATCAGGACGCCTGGGGCAGAGCAGCTGGGGTGCTGCCGGGTTGGTCCAGTAGCGCCCAGAGCAGCGCTACGGGACCAACCGGCAGCGCCCCAGCTGCTGTACCACAGGCGCCCAGAGCAAAGCCGCGGAGCACGGGGGCAGCGGGACAGCCCAGATGCGCCGTGGCTGTCCTGCTGCCCTCGGGCTCCGCAGCTTTGCTCTGCTTTGCTCCCCGTCCCCCTGGTCTGCAGACCAGGGGGATGGGGAGCAAAGCGGCGGAACACGCGGGCGGCGGGCAGCCCAGATGCGTCTGGGCTGTCCGCCACCCGCGTGTTCCGCCGCTTTGCTCTGCTTTGCTCCCGGTCCCCCTGGCAGGGGGACGGGGAGCAAAGCAGAGCACAGCCGCGGAGCACGCGGGCGGCGGACAGCCCAGACACGTCTGGGCTGCCCGCCACCCGCGTGTTCCGCCGCTTTGCTCTGCTTTGCTCCCCATCCCCCTGGTCTGCAGACCAGGGGGATGGGGAGCAAAGCAGAGCACAGCCGCGGAGCACGCGGGCAGCGGACAGCCCAGACGCGTCTGGGCTGCCCGCTGCCCGCATGTTCCGCCGCTTTGCTTCCTCTCCCTGGTCTGCTGGAGACCAGGGAGAGGGCCCCGTTCGTAAGTGCGGATCCGACATAAGTCGGATCCGCGTAACTCGGGGACTGTCTGTATTCAATGCTGTCTTTGCCTCTGTATTCACGGACAAGGTAGGCTCCCGGACTAATGTGCTAAGTGATGCAAGATGGGATGAAGATGGACAGCCCTTGGTGGGTAAAGAACAGGTTAGGAACCTTTTAGAAAAACTAAAAGTACACAAATCCATGGGTCCCGACTTAATACATCCGAGGGTACTGAGGGAGTTGGCAAATGTCATTGAGAAGCCTTTGGCCATTATCTTTGAAAAGGTGTGGAGATCGGGAGAAATTAGAAAAAGGCAAATGTAGTGCCCATCTTCAAAGAAGGGAAGAAGGACAATCCAAGGAACTATAGGTCAGTTAGTCTTACCTCGGTTCCTGGAAAAATCACGGAAGGGATCCTTAAGGAATCCATTTTGAGGCACTTGGAAGAGAGGAAAGTGATTAGGAATAGTCAGTATGGATTCACAAAGGGAAAGTTGTACCTGACCAATCTGATTAGCTTCTATGATGAAGTAACTGGCTCTGTGGATGTGGGAAAGTCAGAGGATGTGATATACCTTGACTTTAGCAAGGCTTTTGATATCGTCTCCCACAATATTCTTGCCAGCAACTTAAGGGAATGTGGATTGGATAAATGGACCGTAAGATGGACAGAAAGATGGCTAGAAGGCTGGGCCCAGCATGTAGTGATCAATGGCTTGATGTCAGGATGGCGGTCGGTTTCTAGCGGAGTGCCCCAAGGTTCGGTTCTAGGACCGGTTTTGTTCAATATCTTTATTAATGACCTGGATGAGGGGATTGATTGCACCCTCAGCAAGTTTGTGGATGACACTAAGCTAGGGGGAGAGGTAGATATGCTTGAGGGCAGAGATAGGGTCCAAAGTGACTTAGACAAATTGGAGGATTGGGCCACAAGAAATCTGATGAGGTTCAATAAGGACAAGTGCAGAGTCCTGCACTTGGGACGGAAGAATTCCAATCATTGTTACAAGCTGGAGACCAACCAGCTAAGTAGTAGTACTGAAGAAAAGGACCTGGGGGTTACAGTGGATGAGAAGCTGGATATGAGTCAACAGTGTGCCCTTGTAGCCAAGAAGGCTAATGGCATATTAGGTTGCATTAAGAGGAGCACTGCCAGCAGATCCAGAGATGTCATTATTCCCCTTTATTCGGCTCTGGTGAGGCCACATCTGGAGTATTGTGTCCAGTTCTGGGCCCCCCACTACAAAAAGGATGTGGACGCATTTGAGAGGGTCCAGCAGAGGGCAACCAAAATGATTAGTGTGCTGGAGCATATGACTTATGAGGAGAGCCTGAGGGAGTTGGGTCTGTTTAATCTGCAGAAGCGAAGAGTGAGGGGAATTTGATAACAGCCTTCAACTTCCTGAAGGGAGGTTCCAAAGAGGATGGAGAGAGGCTGTTCTCAGTAGTGACAGATGACAGAACAAGGAGCAGTGTAGACTCCCAATTCAAATCCTTACCATGTCCCCAAGCAGAAGATTGTGCCCCTTGAGGCTATGGATTATGACTGGGAACAAGGCTTCTCTTCCAATCATTGAACAGAAGGCATAAGGTTGTTGTTCGGAGATAGCTGAAGTAACTGGATCTTGAGCTTTGTGATTTGTAATATTGAACAAACATACTCTAGTCACTGTTTATTGTTTATTATTTGCTATTTTATATTATGGCAAATTCAGTACCCAACTTGTTCCATTATTCCAAGGCCAGGAGCATTCCAAGATCAGATAACTAAATGCAAAATAAACAAACCTGTGTAAAATTCATAGGAAATTACACCAGCAATGTATCAAACAAGATAGAGCACAGTTCTAAACCTCATGCTGATGTTTTTAGTATCTCACTGCCAAAAACCAAGTGTCCTGCATCCACACAGATTAGAAAAAAATCAATTTACTGCTTCTGGTAAGCTTGCCATGCACAATGATTTCTTTTCTGTTTATTCATTCACAGATCAATCTACTGTGGGTAAAAAAGGAAAGCTAACAGTGTGCCATATAAGCTAAGGAGTTACTCAATGCTTACCTGGTTTAATGTAAGAAAATTACTTTGGTTATATATGTCAGCCTTATCATATGCAGTGCGTCACCCTATTGCAGTGGTTCCCAATCTTTTTGATGCTGGGGACCAGTAAACCCATTCACAAGCTTTTGGGGGACCAGTAATATTTATTTGCATATTTGTATATTTGTTAAGCAAATGATGAATATGCAAATAAATTGTGTCGCTGGCCCTACCTGTCCGACGGATTGTTCGGCCCCCCCCTTCCACCAATCCCGGCCGCTTTATCAGCTGGCCCCGGCTCCCTCGGCTGCGTCTGACACCGGATGTTCTGTGTCAGTGTGCACAGTGGGTTGTTCCACCCCCCCTCCTGGCCCCAATCCCGGCTGCTTTATCAGCCGGCGCTGGCTCCCCCAGCTGTGTCCAGTGCCAGGCATTCTGCGTCTGTGTGCACGGTGCCTGGCCTTTTTCCTGGGTCCTAGCGTCTGGCAGATCTAGCCCCGCCGACCGGGAGCATGCCTGAAGAAATGTCGCAGAGGCGGGCTCTCTCCCAAGAGGGCCACACTGCTGTGCTTTGCAGTGCGGGGTGCTGCTACCCCATGAGACAAATTAATGGAATTGTGCGTGATAATCTTTCTAAGGACTGGTATTTTTTTTTCTAAGGACCGGTTCTGGCCCGCGGACCACACTTTGGGAAACGTTGCCCAAAAGGCTTCCAAAAAGACAGAATCTACTCCATGGCTCAAAAAAGCTTGGTTCTCTCCCACCTCAGTGCTGGTCCATGTGCTCTGCCCTGCCCTTTCCCACTCCCTGAAGTGTCTCTTCCACATCCCACTATGGCTCCCCTCTTACAATGAATGAAGAGTGGCTCTACACCAACTACAGACCTCTCTGTCTTTCACTCTCTGAGAGAATCCTCAGGTGCTCCTTAACAATAGTTTTCCAGGTACTTTGTGATGCCTTAGCAAGGCAAAGCACAAGAGCTGGTGCCAAGAATCTGGGCATAATTCAGTAATACAGAAACCAATTTTGCAAGGTACTGAGAAGCCTCCATACCGATTGAAGTCAGGATAAGTCTTCTATTGTTTTCTTTATGAATATTCCATCATGGTTTAGTGGATATATGTAAACTTAGAGCACGTCTACATAGCAGGACAGTCAATTGCGTAACTTAAGCTTATTTCGGCTTTTGCTGCTGTCTGCACAGCAGGAAGTCCAAGAAAAAGCACTCTTCCTCTGACTTCCCTTACTCCTCGTAAAATGACGGCTACAGGAGTTGGAGGAAGAAGTCCTCCAGTTTGACATTACTTTGACATTATGTCGAAATAATTGCTTGTAGTGTAGATGCGGACTATGTTATTTTGGAATAATGTCAGTCTAAGTGTTATTCCAAAACATCAGTGAATCCAAAATAACACTGCTGTGTAGATGTACCCTTAGACATACCTAATAAGCACTATTGACATTTATAGAGTTTTATTTTTAATAAAGGCAATCTGAATAACTATGGTGATGAAAGAATAGTCAAGCTTTAAATAGAAACCTGGTTTTAACCGTACTGATAGTAGAGGGGAGTGTCCTGCTATAACACAAGATATTCCATTATATAAACTGCAGGACTCAAATATTGGTTTGGGTCAGTTGCTGTCATTTCATCACTGTCCATACTAATGTTTTCAACAAAAACAAACCAAAAAAGCCTTAGAGCCCTTATCCAATTACATAATTAGTCCTATAAAATGAAAAATGCAAAGAAGATTAACCAAACAATAGTTATGAAAACCAGCCTAATCCATTTAATCAAAATGACCTACCACACAACTGGTTTCTAAACAATCCTGATTGATGATCATTAACTATCCATGGGATAATCTCAAAGGTCTGAAATTAGTGGCCTAAAATTCTCATTCCACACTGGGCAAAATAAGGATGTTTAGAAATTATGTTACCTGGTCTTTGTGCATGTCTTTGATTGAGACTAGTAAAATTAACATTGGAATTTGTTTTTAGGAGTCACATTTCCTACTATTAGTAGACTTGCAGATAAACACTGCTTTAAGCTTTTCACACAGTAGAGCAAATTCCTATTCTAATTTTTATTGTTTCAGCCAATTTTCAGTACTGAACTTTGGACAACTAGTATAGTGTGGTACTGAATTGGTATATGGTATGGTATTGGAAATTTACTGGCTAATGGTAGCTCTTAAAAGGTCACTGCCAAGTTGAAAATTATATTAAAAATAACAGCTAATGTTATTAAAACTGAAAGAATATTTTATATATAATTTACATCTTTCTTTTAAAGGAAAAGGCAAATAGACCTGTAAGTTTCTGGTTTATGCTCAGTATGTCAACATTTTTTACTTTAAGGTTCTCGTGACAAGAACATGCTACAGTGTTTATATGGCAAATATTACATTTCATAACTATATGAATCAGTGGTTCTTAATTGCCCTCTTCTCTCTGTCTCTCAACTCCATACAAAAAGAGGATTTTGTATGATCAAAATAGTGTATTGTTCCATAATGAGATCTCAATGTTGCCATTACATTATATTTTAATGGCGTGTATATTAAACGTATGAACAATACCTGTTAGAGACAGAGATTAACATTTTTTTATCATGAAACAAATGTGAAGTTAGTGGTCTTTTTGTGTTGTCAACATCTTAATAAGCCAACAGTATTGATAATAATTCAGCTAAAGAGATTTTGTGCTACACCACTGGTATGATATGAATGGGAAGCATCTAACTGTTAACATTCACTAATTGGGAGCTGACCACCAGAGCTGGTGCTACTATTATGTTATTAGTCCCGTGTTGTAAATAGATGTCAGTCTTGTGAAAAAAAAATTCTATTATGAGAGACAGTAACCTTATTTAGGTGTTTTGTCAGATAATAAAGTGAGACTTGTAGGTATTAACCTGGCTGACTTACTCTGATTTATTGATGCTGTAAACTTTGTTTCCAGCATTAAGGTAGACAATAGTTTCAAGTTACCTGCAACAGGGATAAACTGTGGAATAGATCCTGTAGCGTAGCATATGCGGAGAGGGAAAGAAAATTAACTCTGCATCTGCACTATCCTCTTCACTATCCAAATTAAGGAAGCATTTGAATTCTCACATTCTCTGAATCTACCCTCCTTGTAGATACTTTTCTGCTATGTGAGTTCACCAGGCTTTGGGGATTTGTTGGTTTTCCTAATTAACCCTTTTGTTTGCAAGTTTTGTTTGATTTAATTCCTTTTGATTGCTGTCTTATTGTATAACAAGGTATTATACATGTAGGATTTTGTAGTATTAAAATTTTTGTTAATGAAACATTTTAATGATTGCATTCAGTATATATATCTTTACTTTTCTTTTACTGAATTCTGAATAGATTGATTTGATGAAAGTCACTCAGTGATATTAATCATGACTGTTACAACTTTCAAATTCAGTTCTCCTTAAAATAAAGTGTGTATTACTAACTTTAATAACTTCTCTCTATACTGAAGTAAAATCTTTCCAGATTAAAATAGTATTTTTAACGGTGAGATCAAATAATTTTCCATTTTGTATGGAACCCATAAAGATTACAGATAATTCATCAATGAAACTATGTATCTGAATATATTAAGGAAAACTGTTCACATTGATTTAAGGAGACTTTTTATCTTATTTTGTGGCAATTATCTGGGGTTTTTTTGTTTATTCTCTTGCGCCTACACAACTGAATCCCAACTGAATTCTCTTGGTTAATATTTGGAGATGTAACTCATTCTCAATGTACCCACCACAGATTCCTTACAAATGCCAGAACTATAAAACACAGTCTTCGTCAGTAAAAAAGCACCCACGTATTTACCTTCCACTGTGCACACCAACAGGCAGCCTGGGTACAACTTCAAGCAATAAATACATTTATTTCTCTTTGTCCGTGAAACTATTGGGAAAACAAGTTTTATAAATTTCTAAATCAGATAGATTTCTGAATAGATTCCAAAACATCTAGCAAAAGATTCAGCTTCAGTGAATGCTCCATTAATTTACTGTAATATAATACAAAGCACCTGCTATTAGGGATGTTAACATATAGTTGAGTAAACGATTAACTGAAAAGCCTAGGCTTATCGGTAAATCCTATTGACTAGATGCACTCCTCCCACTTGCTGCCTCTGTATCAGAAGCAGAGCAGTGGGGGACAGGGAGTGGTGGGAGCCTGTGACCGTGGGGAGCCAGCTTTTAAGCTGACTTCCCACGTGCATCTGGTCCTGCAATGCCACCTGGTGGCTCCCCACGATCACTGGCTTCACAGAACTGCTTTCTCCCCACCCTCCTGTGCTACTGCCTCTGTACGAGAGGCAGCAGTGCCAGGGAGGGCAGGCAGGATGCTGGTACACCCCTGTCCTCAGGGAACTCGAGCCCCCTATGGACAGGGGTGGCTGCCGCAGAGCAGTATCTGTCTGCACAGGCTCAGGCCCCCTGTGAACAGAGGCGGCTGCCACCCCACTCTGCTGCCTCTGTATCAGAGTCTTTCCCAACTATCCCCACGTTGATGTGGGTGAAATGGCCCTTCTGACCCACCAGCAGCTGCAACACTTACAGGAAGTACCCATTGTGGTTTATGTACTCTTTGGCAAGGTGTTTGGTTGCAAAGATAGGGATGTGTGTGCCATCTATCACCCCACAACAGATAGGGAAAACCACCATGGCAAATCCATCCATGTCCTGCACATTTCACAGAATCACTATCCTTTGTAGCAGAATGGTATTGATTGCCTTGGCTACTTGGATCACAGCAGCCCCTCCTGTAGATTACCCTACTTTGATTCCTAATTGACCAGTAACTGTCTGGCCTTGAAAGATTCCATAGGGCTGTTGCCACCCACTTCTCCTCTGTCAGAGGGGGGGAGGATCTCATTCTGTGGTATTGCTGCACTTCAGGGTGGGGAAAAAGCAATTTGCAAACTTCCATGGAGTGGCCTTACACATACAAAAGTTTTGCAGCTACTGCTGATCGTTCCCTAGCTGCATAACTTTGTGGCCCCACCAATCTGTGGGTGTCTCACAGCACCAGAACTGGCATTCCACTGTGTCAAGAGGACCGAATGACACCACTATCTCCAATTGCTCATCTCAGTTGCTTCATACAAGAATCTGCTCATGGCCTCCTCATATTCTTCCTTGTTCTGGCTGGCCTTGGCAAGACTCTGGTCATACTGCAGCATAAGGTACCAGATATTTGCTATGATTGCCATAGAACTTTACTGCTGAACAGATTCCATGCTTGCCCTGCAATGCATCTGCATAGATAATTGGGGAAAAAAAGGCTGTAAAAAGCTTGCTTGTTGTTGCTTTCAAGCAGGAGGGAGAAAGGAGAGGAGGTACATTATGGGATGCTGACAACAGGTACCCGGAACTATCTGCCGCAATGTTTTGGTCCCAGTGTATCCTTTGGTATATATGGTTGTGACTATTTTCTTCCACTATTTGATCTGAGGAAGTGGGTCTGGCCCATGAAAGCTCATCATCTAATAAACCATCTTGTTAGTCTTTAAAGTGCTACATTGTCCTGCATTTTGCTTGGTCCCATCAGGCACTGAGAGCCTACTCTAGAATGCAAAGGGGTGGCAGAAACTGTGGGATAACTACCCCCAGTGCATCACAGTCAAAGTCAATGGCAGTAACCCTATTGGGGATTCACTTCATCAAACTTTCACACACAGTGGAGACCTGCACCTTCTACTTTAAGAAACTGAGTGTTAAAAATCAACCTTAATAAATTCAACCTTATCTCATCGTGTAGACAAGGCCTTAGTTATCTCATGGCATGGAACACAAGAGGCTAGCTCTCAAGTGTTTTTCTCTTATGTCTTCTAAGACTTCGATAAAAGAACTAACATTCTTTATTTGGGACTTATTGTGTTCATACTGATGTAATAATGAAAACAGAAACAGGATTATTTAAATTGAAGTATTGCATCTGGTGTTTGTGTTCTTAGACACACAAAACCAAATCCAGCTAAGTAATTAAAGAATTTCAGAGGACTGGCACTTCCTCCTTCTTGCATTGTCCTAAAAGGACTTATTTGTGCCCAATATAATCCTGTGGTACTTAGTTTCCTCATAAAATAAACATTAGTTTTATTTCTTCTTACTGTACTATTATTGCAATGAACTAAAGCAGTTGGTTCTGAGTTAAAGTGTACAGCCTAATTTTTTTAGACTTTAAGTGTACACATGGCTCCCATGAATTCATCAAGTGCTTCAGTGCTCTCTATCACCTCAAAATCAGACAGGTTATTTTAACAACAACAACGCTTACAATACTTGAGGCCAATACAGCAAATCCTTACTTGTCTCAAATATTAGTGAAATTACTTGTGAGTAAATGTTTGCAGGATTGATCCCTGAATCAGCAAAATGCTATAAAACCATGAATTTACCCATTAGAAAAAAATAATTTAAATGCATGTGAAGTTTGTCAATTGCAGCTTTTGGTCAATAAAAAGTCTTAGCACCTATGGTTATTTTTCATATTATAAACAACATTCAATTTTAAGAACACAGGAATAATATTGATTAAACAGTGATAGTTTCAAGGCTTTGTAAATAAAAATGAAGTTGGAGAACTACTGCCATTATACAAATTGGATATGATAAATCATCCATTAAGCTCAAAGGCAGATATATTAAGGACTGTGTTTTAAGGCATAACAGTTAACACTGCACTTTTCAAAGATTATACATACGTTTGCAGTGTTTTCAATTTAATTCGGCACACAACACATACTTCAAAATTCTTTGTTAGTTCTTGAATAACTAACTTGAGAAAATGCCTGGCTACATATAGTGTATGGGAGTGCTCTGTCTTGTGGTATATATGTGCAGTTTTTAAAAAAAGGTTAAAAAATGGAAAAATGCCAGTTAAAAGAATTGATACATGGGTGGCGGGTATCATAGGCTGGTGGATGCCTAGCATCCCCAAACAGCTTGGTGTGGCCCCACCCATCTTCTGTGTCCAGGCTCCCTCCTGCAGTTTCCAGGCTCTGCCCTGACCTAGGCTGGTAGGGGGTGAGGCTGGCCAGCCTACCATGGGGACTAGGATGGCTGGTGCTGCACTACCTGATTGACATTGCAGCTTCACCACTAAGCACTTTGGGGGCAGTGCCTGACAGTGGGGCCAGAGCAGGGTTGCGGGGGGAGGAAGTGGGGATCCTGGGGCATAAGGGAGGAACAGTAGGTCAACAACCCGGTCACTGGATGCTTATGAATTGGTACTTTCATTAGACTAGTGGATGAAACACCAAACTCATAAAATCAGTTTTCTTGTAGAGAGACAGGAAGGGTGAGGTAATATCCTTTACTGGCCCAACTTGCAGCGAGAGTAACAAGGCTTCAAGCCTAAAAAATAGCCCATAAATGACAAACTCAGGGCAGGTGGTCTGGAATAAAGGCAGAGATCCCAAACTAGTTATGTATCCCATAAATTAGATTTCACCAACCGAGTAACAAGAGGTTCTCCTATAACACTGTAATAGTTCTACCATGGAGTCACAGATAGCGCTCTTTAGCATTTCATATAACTTGCCACTCATATAAAAAAACAATTGGTCCAGTGAAAAAACCCCACCATTACCTCATCCACCTTGTCTAATATCCTGGAACAGACATGCCTCTGACACTGCATACAATGGAATACACCGAATTTTACACCTGAAAGGTAATTTCCTTATACACTGTTAGATCCTAGTTCAGAAAAGAACTTTATTCACTAAAGCATCAACTTACATCCTACTGAAAGCAATGAGACTTCAACATACATTTATATTTAAGTATGTATTTAAATACCTTACTCAACAGGGATGAATGTGGATTTCTTGAATCAGCAACATATGATATAAATAAAAGGTGTTACTTTGTAAATGGGACTACATACATTGACTTTGGGTTGAATCAATATCAAGTGTCAGGAAGCTTGGTTTTCTTGTTCCATTTGATCATCTTTACTACTATGAACTTCATGAAAAATGTTTCACAGTATTATTATGAGAATAAATAAAGGAAACAATGTATGTAATCTCAGTGGGTTTGATCCTATGAAGTGCTGAATTTTCTCATGAGATACTGATGGCACTCAATACTTCACAAGACTGGATCATTAACATTGACAAAACGATTTGGATTGGATATAGATAAGCTGATAATATTAACTAGGCAAACATTAGCTATATATATTTTCCTCATGTTTTAATTAATACAAACAGTCCATAAGAGTGACATTTTAAACTTCTTTTAAGTTTAATTGGTTTGGTTAAAATACAAATGACACACATTGTTATTGTTCATCTAGGCTTTTCACTTAATTAAAAAGATATGTCTCATAAAACCAAGTATACTGTATCTTTTTAAAAAATTTCAGCTCTACACTGCAAACACTGAAAAGCTATTTAATTCCAGAAAAATACCTAAGCTAAGTTTCTGTAACAGCAGTAGCATATTTGCATAATTGTGTACTTTAGATGATTTTTCCTCTACCTTTAAAATATAAGGTTGTAAAACAAACAAATT
The DNA here is from genome assembly GCF_052426305.1 of Pelodiscus sinensis. Lineage (NCBI taxonomy): Eukaryota > Metazoa > Chordata > Testudines > Trionychidae > Pelodiscus > Pelodiscus sinensis. The sequence continues at coordinate 24,926,918 of NC_143062.1, forward strand.
GGCTTTGTTAAACAAACTTTTTTCATGTAATCCTGCTGAGTCTTCTGGAATCAGTAACAACAAAAAAACAAATCCTAAATTGGTGTAAACTGGTAGGACTCCACTGTCTTCAAGTAAGCTATTCAGATTTATATCACCTCAGGATCAGTTTGTTAACCTCAAAAATATTTTACATGTTTCTGAAAATATTTATTAAAATATATGGAGCATTTTTTTTTTTTACAAAAAGTGCATTAATAATATGAAGTATTTAGTGTTTAATGAAAATCATGATAATATTTCAAAACTAGATGCAAATATTAAAAGTACAAATATTACATTATCATTGCTTAATTATGCAAATTATGAAGTTTCCACTTATTCTTCCTGTTTTACTATGGTAGAATAATGGTAACTAGCTAGCTTCTTTCTATTCCAGAAGGTTGGAAGTTAAAGTGTTTTTTACAATTAGAAACTGAGATTCTCTGTGAGATCTTTTCAGCTTTGCACGGCGGTTCTGGAACCAGATCTAAAATTGAAATAAAAGGCATTTATTTATTAGAAATGGGCAATTTTTCCTTTTAAAAGCAGCAGTGTATGCAGGCCAAGTTTGAAGTTGATAAAGAATCTCATAGAACAACTATACAGTAGACTAATTTATGAAATTCTGATTGTTTGGAAGCTGATGCAGCTTGCAAGTTTCAAAGTTACAGCTGAAGGTATATGGGAAGCTGTCGTAATATAAATAAATAATAGGAGGCAGAAAAATCATAGGCAAAGGACTCATTGCATTTCCTAACTGAACGGGAAAGTAAGGACCTGTGTTTTTCCCCCACTGAAGTTAAAAGCAAAACTTGCATCAACTTCAGTGGAATAGGACTGGACTCTCAGAGCTTGATTGAGGAAGATGCTGAGCATCCTGAACTCCCAGAGGAACCAGTGAAAGTTCAGGACGCTCAATAACTCAAATAAATGCTTAAATTCTTGAAGTTAGCAGTTGATAGCCTGATGCAACTTGTATGAAAAAGCCTCCATCCAACTGACTTCAATGAAAGTTGGATCAAGCGTTAGTGGACATTAAGAGTCTGATCCAAGTTTTATATTGATTTTGATGGGATTTAGATCAGGCCTTAAAAATCCTCATGTACCATGAGCAGCTATAGACCAAATGAGAGCAGCTCTAATGCGACTTTAAAACAGTTTTGTCCTATCTAATTTGGCCAGTGAAGCCCTGCTTGGAATGTATTTTTTACCCATTGTAGAAAAGGATTAAAAACCTAGGATCAAAGGATGAAATCCCCGCACTACCAAAGTCAATGACAACATTCTCATTTACTTTAATGGGACCAGGATTTCATTCTGAGAGTTCTTTAGGGAGAACTTTTATGATGGTCAAAGAAGATGACACAGAAGTATTACAGCAATTAATGTCATATAAATGCAGGAGAAAAAGGGAGGCTGAGAGGGAGGAAAATTTAATTGGTTTCTCCACTACAAATTACTTCTAATGTAGTACCTATCTAATGGCACACACTAAGTACAAAGGACGATTAAGACTAAATGCAACTTTAAAGTGGTTATCTCCATCCATCCACTTGCATCATTGCCGAGCAGACATCATGTGATCACAGAATATATATATTTTTAAATTAAGTTACCTGGATTCTGTCTTCATCTAAATCTAGTTTGTGAGCTAGTTCTTCTCTAACATCAATGCCAGGATAGGAATTCACTCTGAAAACATTTTCCAGCATTTCAATCTAAGGAGAATACATAAACAATCCATTAAGCAATTAAAAATTTACACTGTAAGGAAAAAGAAAAAGTCAATCAATTCAAGTAAAAGACTTACCAACAGTTTTTGGGTCAGACTCCAATTTCATTTATACCAACATAAATCAAATTAAATTAGTGGCATTATACTAGATTAACATGAGTTCTTAACCACAGATGTACATCTCTGCCTCTCTTTATGCAAAAAGTATACACTATTTTATCAGCTAATGATTACATACTTCCTACTGTTAAGTACATTTTACTCAACAAATAAATTTGGAAAACACACATTACTTTATAAATAGGTAACTAAAAATCCCTACCTGGTTTCTAGTGAAAGCAGTTCTTGGTCTCCTACCTCTGTACCAGCTTAGTTCCCTTTTGTAGGACAGCCTTTCAGTGGCTGAAAAATATTTTTCACATTTCAAAACTCTTTCCTCCAGCATTGGGCAACTGTTACCATGAAATAATGGCCTTTCACAGGAAATGACAGGTGTCTGCAGACACAGACTAGCATTTTCTCCTAAAAACATGAAAACACAGAATTTAAACTCAGATCTGCGTTTGCCAATTTTTGAATGAGACAGGTACATTAAAATGCAAGCCTCTAACAAAATGAGTATCGTATAATCATACTGAAGGGCTTATGGAAACATGTCCTTAGTAATACAGAAAAGTTAATATGGTGTAAGATGTTAAGAAAATACCCAAATGAAGCTGATAACATACCTAAGTTATTGCATGTATCCTTCCATGGTCTGTGAGGTTTTGCAGCTGGAATGCCATCTTTTTTCTGTTCTAATCCCAAAATGCTTTCAATGGAAAAAGAGCAATGTGTGGTTTTAGTTTCCACAAAACTGGACACTTTCTGAAGATTTTGAGATGCTTCTGTATTAGAAGTACACAATGATGGATTTGCCATTCTTTCAGATTCAGTCTACGTATAACATGAACTGTGCTTGCATTTTCTTGCAACCCTCCTTATAGCTGTGTTGACAAGAGGGTTGGATTTGCAACGTCATTAATTAAAATCTTTTATTAGAAAGTTTTAGCATGTCAATGAAGACTCTCCCACCAAGAGGCACGAGGAGTTAATTGTTTATTTGTTTGCAAGTAATTAGCAACTAATGGTGACACTGGGGGGGAGGGGGGGAGGGCCACCAACAGGGACAAAAAGTGTTATCTCTCCTAACCAGAACATCCGACTTAACTTTCTCAAAAGGAGCTATGCACAAATATAGTACTTCCCTTTTATTTGAAATCATTAATGTATAAAATCAGTTTTTAAAAAAACTTTATAGTCTAATGGACTCCACTTACCTAAACATAGCAGCATGATAGGAAACCAGTCAAGTAATAAGTAATCTCATTTAGGTGAATTTTCTTCCAAGGAAATTTAAAAAATAATCTCTTAATGCTATTAGGGTAATCCTGATGAAAATACCTCCGTTTTTTCATATGCATATGTAATGGTGAATGTGGTCAATAAAACAACAATAGTGTTTGGCATAAGGCACACTGCAGTGAGTTGGCAATGTTGTCAAAGCTCAGTGTAATTGCCTTCCAAGTGACTGGATTAGTTAACAGGAACAGTTGCACCAAGTATTTAAAAAAAGAATTCACACATTAATTTGCTTAATTTTTCTATTAAAATAATTTTGGTAATGCTTTCTCAAAAGATAGCGAAGTAAAAATCTCAAAGCTTTCTTTAAAATACTTATATAAAACATTGTGAAAATAATGGAATCACTGTATTTTAATTTCTTGTTTGAAAATGAAAAAGATGCAAAAACAAAATAGAATTTAAAATGTAAGGATAGGAGAATTCAGAGACTGCAACCTATATATCAACTTCTGACCTCTGATGCACACAGGTAGATCACCAACTAGCGCCATGTTCATTCAAGGGAAGATTCAGGACTTCTTGTTGACATTTATCCCTGCCCTGTTGCCTTCCTTTATAAACATATAATTGGATAAAAATCTATTGCCACCATGTTGTTCAAGTAAAATACATACCATATGGAAATATGCAACAGTCACTCTGATAGTAAAGGAAACCATGACATTCTGGGAAAGTAAAGATCTATAAGACACATCAGGGCTACGTCTACACTGGCATGATTTTCCGAAAATACTTTTAACGGAAAAAATTTCCGTTAAAAGCATTTTCGGAAAAGCACGTCTAGATTGGCAGGATGCTTTTCCGCAAAAGCACTTTTTGCGGAAAAGCGTCCGTGGCCAATCTAGAAACGGTTTTCCGCAAAAAAGCCCCGATCACCATTTTCACGATCGGGGCTTTTTTGCGGAAAACACTACTGTGATGTTTACACTGGCCCTTTTGTGCAAAAGTCTTTCAGAAAAAGACTTTTGCCCAAATGGGAGCAGCATAGTATTTCCAGAAAAGCACTGACGATCTTACATGAGAGCGTCAGTGCTTTTCCGGAAACTCAAGTGGCCGGTGTAGACAGCTGGCAAGTTTTTCCGCAAAATCAAATGATTTTGCGGAAAAACTTGCCTGTCTAGACACAGCCCAGTTGTTTCAAGCATATCTGAAAAGATCATTTATGACAGAGGTGGGGAAACTAAGGCCTGGGGGCCAGATGCAGCCTCCAGCTTTCCTGGACCTAGACTCTGAGGCTCCCCATGGTGCTGGAGCACACAGTCTACTAGTCTGAGCCTTCCTAGGCTCTGATGTGTGAGGGGAATATCTTTCTCTATCTCGGTGAGGGGCCATGTCAATGAGGGTTTGGTTGGTTTATTTTGCTTCTCTTACCTGTGTAGCTCCCAACTGATTTTTCTCACCGGTCAGCTGTGCTCCCAGCTGCCATCAACCTGTGCTGGGACACTCCTGTCCAGCAACAACCGTAGTGCTTCCAGACCACAGATATTGCCGGATCAGTCTCTCAGATCACAGGTTTAACTTGTATAAGAGGAGCATTTAATTATATGAACATTATTTTGCTCCCCAAAAGCAATGGCTAAAAGTAGTTTACTCAGGAGATTTCTGTTCCAAAAGATTCTGTCCATATTTTCAAATTCTGCAAATTTTGTCACAACAACACAGTTATTTGCAGATAAAGTATTTTGAAATAAATTACCAAAATAATTAAAAATTGTGTGATTATATTGTTACTGTGTTATTGTGACAAATAATATGCAGATGTTTTCAGAACTCTAAATTCTTAAATATTTTGGCATGGCTCCTGCTACATGTAAACTGCAGAGCCACAGCAGGGGTAGCTCTTGGATCTGGCACAAGTAGGGACTAAGCAGTCCCAGCTTGTACCAGCTACAGGACAACTGCAGCTCTGCATTTTAAACTCAGTAAGAGCTGCCTGACTCTTACTACATTTAAAATGCAGAACTGCAGCAGGGGTAGTTCCCAGGGACAGCGCAAGCCAGACTGAGCAGTCCCTGCTCATGCTGGCTCTGGTTTCCCTCCCTCACCCTGAAGATGGTGCTGGGGGGAACTGGCTTTTAAGCCGGCTCCCCCCAGCACCGGCTCCTGCTTTTCTACTCCTTATTGCTGACTCTGATACAGAGGCAGCAAGGGGAGGAGCGAGTAGTTGAGCAGTCACTCAACTATTCAAAAGCAACGAGGAGTCCTGTGGCACCTTATAGACTAACTGAAGTGTAGGAGCATAAGCTTTCATGGGCAAAGACCCACTTCGTCAGATGCATGTAGTGGATCCACCTCGTCATCTCCAGCCTGATCCTGGCCTGCATATTTATACCTGCCTCTGGATATTTCCACTACATGCATCTGACGAAGTGGGTCTTTGCCCACGAAAGCTTATGCTCCTACACTTCAGTTAGTCTATAAGGTGCCACAGGACTCCTCGTCGCTTTTGCAGATTCAGACTAACACGGTTACCCCTCTGATACTCAACTATTCAATAAGCCTAGACTTATCAGGTAGTCAACTACTCGCTTACATCCCTACTAAATGCTTGTACAACCACTCAGGAGAGATTCAAATGCTGCCCAGCTGATTAGCAGACTACCTGCAGCTAGGTTTTGGTTTCTTTTGGTGGCACATATTTGCACATGCCTGGGTGCACATGAAAAATATATTCTGCACATGGATGGAAAAAAATGCACATATACAGTAAACTTCCGATAATCCGGCACCTTTAGGACCCAGGAGGTGCCGGTGTGACGGCACATTGGGGGTCCCCCGTCTCCTGCACCCCGAAATGGCACAAACAGACTGCACCCGCCGGTGGAAGAGAGGAAGTTTATTGCCTCTCCAGGGTACGGCACAGCACAGATGTAATCTGGTCACAGAGCTGGGCTAGGATGCCTCAGGCCCCCTTGAGATGGGGAGACTGGGCCCCTAAACTCCAGCCCCTTTCCCTAGGCTGAGTCCTCCATGCTCCCAGCCCGCAAATAAACTCACCCTCTTCCAGCCCTGCCCCCCAGCCAGAGAAGCCTCCACCTTCCTTTGTTCCTCTCCATGGGGGGTGTCTGGTTCAACAAGTTTGGCATCACCTTTGCATAGTGAGGTTTTCCTTGCTGGGTCTTGCTCCAGACAGCAGAGGTCACCACAGCCCAGCAAGCACCCCCACTACGTCACAGCCGGATTATCAGATATGCCGGACTATCAGAAGGGGGCGCTATGAGGGGTCTGGAGTGGGGTGGGAGGGGATGCCACACCAGACCCCTCATAGCCCCCCCCCTTACAATAGTCCTGCTCTGCCCCAGGCATCCCTGATTCAGCTGCTGCTGGTCAGTTTCAGCAGCAGCTGAATCGGGGATGCCTGCAATAGAGCAGCTGGGGTGCTGCTGGGTTGGTCCCACAGTGCCAAGGGGCGGCGCTATGGCACCAACCCAGCAGCACTCCAGCTGCCCCGGGCTTCCTGGAATCAGCCGCTGATCTGTTTCAGCAGCGGCTGAATCGGGGACCCCTGGGGTCCTGCCGGGTTGGTCCTGCAGCGCCGTCCTTTGGCGCTGCGGGACCAACCCGGCAGCACTCCAGCTGCTCTGCCCCAGGCGTCCCCAAGAGCAGCTGAGGTGCTGCCGGGTTGGTCCCGCAGCCCCGAGGGGCAGTGCTACAAGACCAACCCGGCAGCACCCCACCTGCTCTGCTCCCGGCTTCCCCGATTCAGCTGCTGGGTCAGTTTCAGCAGCAGCTGAATGGGGGAAGCCTGTCCGGCTGCCCCAGCACTTCCGGGTTCCTGATGGTGCCGGACCATCAGGAGTCCCGGAGCATTGGATGCCGACTAATGGAGTTTTACTGTAGATGGAAAAGATTAGAGTGAACACTGCCTCACGCCATTGAGAATCACCTCTCTACATCCAGCACGGCCGTTCCTAGGGTGGTGTGGACACTGGGGCAACTTCTCCCTCTTCCACAGGCCACACCCCACCTCTGCCCTACCTCTACTCCACCCTGCCTCTTCCTGCCCCTGCTCTGTCCTCTCCCGGCATTACAAATATCCTTTCCTCAAAGCCCCCTCCTTCAAGTGATGTGACATGCAAAATTGCCAGGAGGCCTGGTATGAATGTGCAGCAGGGATCACCCTTCATCCCTATGCTCACTGTGGTGGCAGGAGCCATGGAAATTGGAGGGAGTAAACCACTTCCCACTACCACAGTGAAGTGGAGCAACCTGGCTGGGAGATGGCAACAGAGCAATTCAGACTGCTGAATAGCTCTATTTCCAGTGGATTCCACTGTCTCTGAGAGTGCAATGAGTGAAGCGGAGTCCTGAACCCTGTTGTTGCTGCGCCAGACCACCCAGGAAACCTCCTAGGCCATGCTGGGCCCAGTTAGCCTCAATATGGGGGCCATATCCATAGGATGGCTGGGGTGGCTGCTGTGGGCTCACCCCAAGTGCTGGGACCCCGAAAGGAGAGCAGACCCAACATTTCTGGGAGTTGGTTTAACCTGGCCTGGGCTGCTCTGTGCAGGGAAGGGAAAGGGACAGGAGAACTCAATTTCTATCCTCCTCCCCCATACCCCTTCCCAGCCTGAATTAATATCCTGAGCATCGGAAGCATCCCCAGACCCTCCTTTGCCCCCTGCAGTGATTTTCTTCTCCCCCAGGCATATTTGAGCTGCCAGGGAGAGGTGAGTGAGCTCTGGTGCAGCTTCTCTTTGCTGCTCCATATATACCATTTTCTGCAGAAAGTCAAGAGAATCTTGGGGGGGGGGGGGGGGGTAGAGTTCTGCTGAAAGGCTGTGGCACAGAATTCCCCCAGGAATAATAGTTATTCTTTCCCTCTGAGTTCCCTGTAAGATAATGAGGATCTCCCACAGAGTTCTGAATCCCCTAAGATCCCTGGAGGATGTACTCAGCAACTTGCTGGACTGGGTCCTTAATGACCATGCCAGGGAAGAAAGTAGATATAGTAGCTCCTACCAAGATTATTTTCACAAAGAAAGACAGCATTCAGGCATTAAGTCTTAGTTAAATTCTGCTCCTGGTTGAAAAACATCTTGGGGTTTTTACAGTAATACTGCCATCTAGAGTTCATAGGTTCCGAGTGTTAGTCTTGTATAACAATTACTTTCTAAATATACATGCATAATATTGCCTTCTAAAAATTGCAAATATACAAATAACTTTACTAGGAGATTAAAAATCATTTTTTTAATTCAAGGGATCCATTTCAAACAGATATCTGGTAATTAGAAGCTAAGTTTCCTTACCTTGCATGGTATAATCAAAAAAGGCCTCATCTTGAAGTCCACTGGACTATTAGTACTAACTTCAAGACAAGCAAGACTGAACCCAAATGTGTGTGTTTGTTGAGATTATTCTATATGCCAGGTCAAATTTCTATATTTAATGTCAAGCCTATTGTGGTTTTGTTATAGCACACTTTCATCTTTACAGCACTGATTTAAAATGTATTATTTTTAGTTCATGGCAACTAAAAGCAAATAAATGTTGTCTGTTGAATCTAAAGAAGTGCATAGATGAGAGACGCAATAGAAACTCCACCTCCTACCATCTATGATTTTGCAAAGGAAAATGTCCTCAATCTTGCACATTGTACAAAATACACAAACTGCCTCCAGTAAAAATATCCCCATGGTCTGACAGTTATACTAATGATCACTAGCTGAAGGAGTTCAAAAAAGGAAAACCACTCATGACATTTATAGATTGTGAATTAGTATATGGTATATCCCGATTCAGTTCAATAAACAACATTTTAATTTGGAGAACCAGATAGTTAAGAATGTTACTGCAAATCTTAATCCTTATAACATCCTTGTGAGATATACTAGAATTATTTGGGAAAGATAAGAAAAAGGTTAAGTGGCATGTCTCAGACCACATAATGAGTCAGTAGCTACAATGGGAATTAAACCAGCTGATCCTGAGTTCTTATTTCAAGTTTCCTTCCTTAAACTACACAATACATCTTCTCAAGAGGCCTCAAAAGTTTCACATGGGCCTATGCCCCATCTATTTTTTTTTTTAGAGTATGGAATCTTATATCAATAATGATAAAAAAATGTTATCACAATGAAAATACTGTACATTAGTTAATCATTTGCTCCACTAATAGATTTATCACACTTTCTAATCTTTTTTTACACCACACTAAGGGAGGCTTATTTAACAATGGAAATTTGCTGACCCTTCTTTTATTGCCTGACATATACTCTTGTTCTCTGAGAAGGGTAAGCAGATACCTTCCTTTTGTTTTTACCCCCTAATAACCACCAATTTATTAAAATGTTATTAGTTTTCCATGAAAAGATCCTGTGGTCTTTTTTCCCCCCAATGTGATTTAAAACAAAACAAAACAAAACAAAAAAAACCTACTACTATTGTAAATGTATTTTTCTCTTTTTTTCCCCTGTCACTAGCCTTTAAAATGTTTGACCTTATATTTGTGCTGTATTTCATTTTGCACACATTTTATTGTGTTCTGAATGGAGTTGAACTTAAAAGTGTTGACAAATCAAAGTATGAACACCATATACCTCTCAGATATCCATTTTAACAGGGAAACTTGCTAACCTACGGGAACCACTCAACTCAAGTACTAAAGATCAAGATGTTCTATTCACAAAGCTATAAAAAGGGTCTTTGAAGAATAATGGGGGAGGCAGCATATTTTATACAAGGCCCCTGTGATCTAACAAACTGAGGATTAGCTACAAGCATGTTTGAAAATGGTCTTAAAATTCTGCTATGTTCTATGAACATTGCTGTACATTACAACCAAGTCCAAAAATAACTATTAAAAGGTTTTATTCCAAAACAACTTTGACGCTCAAAAACGTATCTGCGGCCAACTCCCAGACCAGGATCGGACGCCAGCAAGTTCTCTGAAGACAATGGCAACCTGTGGGCTCAAACCATGGTGGGGAGGAACTGCGTTCAAAACCTTCTAAGAGAAGGGGGCGAGGACAACGAAATCGCAGCGCGCCTGTGACCGCGTAAGGAAGGCTTAAAAGCACGTGAAGCTCGAAATGTCTGAGCAGAAATCAAAGCCCAACGTCCTGCAGTTGAGGGAGGAAAGCGAAGTCCCAGGGGGCGCGTCCCCCTCAGACACACCCCGGACCGGCCCACACAGTTTTCACACCTGTAGTCAGGCGGGCGCGGGGTGCGATGCTAAACTGAGACAGGGGCCCGGAGCGGGGCGAAGAGGAGGCCTCCGCGGGAGGGAGTCACCCCGGGCAAGAGCCTGGTTCCCGCTGTGCTGGCCTTAACGGAAATAACCACTCGCATCCTTGGAGAGCGCGGGCGGGCAACCGCAGCGGCCCCGCTCCAGGCGTCACTCGCCTCGCGGGTCTTTCTTCCCCCGCCCCCCTAGATTGACGGCTCGGTTGAGCAACGAGGAGGCCGGGGGGAGGCGGGATTTCCTGGGCGGGGCTGGGCCCCGTGTTGTGGCTGTGCTGACGAAGAGGGAGGGGTCAGTCAGGTGGGCGCTTCGTAGGGTGTGTGGGCGCCTCGGCCCGTAGAGACCAGCTGTCGCCATGCCCGGGATTGACAAGCTGCCCATCGAGGAGACGTTGGAGGACAGTCCCCAGGTGAGAGGAAGGGGACTGAGTCGGGCCTAGGGCTGCCGCAGGTTGGAAGAAGGGCCCAGGGGCTTTGCGCCCGGCTGGTGCCCGCGGGCCCCGTATCGGGCGCGTTGGCGGCAGAATGAGCGCTAGGTTGGGAGGCAGGTTGCGTGGCTGACTGGTGCGGTGAAGGGGCAGGAAACCGCGGTTGTGGTGTCTGGGGCGAGCTCCCAAGAGCCCGGGGAACAACCATTGGCTCGGGGGCACAGGAGCGTCCTGTAGGGTCTGCTTCTATTTTCTGCCTTGCTTTCCTTGGTGCTCTCCGCGCTGCTGTGAACTACAGCAGCGTCAAGCCATAAATGGACTCGGAGCTGCCCCTTTGCCACTGTGTGAACTGGAGCAGGGAGTCAATTAATGTGTCAGTTTCCCCATGACGTCATCCCTACCTTGAAGGTGTGCTCTGCATATTGATTGTTTATAAACTTGGAAGTTCATCATATGACACCCTATGCCAGTGTTTTTGGAGCAGGGCTCCGCGAGGTCGACAAACTGGAAACATCGATAGGTACAACACATACAATCGGTGGACCGCTGGGGCTCTGCATAAGTACAACACATACAATCAGCGGACTTCTAGGGCTCTGCATAATTTTTTATGCATGTAAAGGGCTTCGGAGCCCCAAAAGTTTGAGAACTGCTGCTCTATGCTATTAGTCCTAGGGCCCTGCAGAAGTGTGATACTTGTGGTGACTGTCTCTGGTTCCTAAGAACTTAATTTTAAAGTACAAATTGTTTTATTTTGAAATAATCCTCAAAATATTTGTTAATGTGAGTCCTGCCTCTCTGTCTCCCAGCCAAAACTTACACATTTTTGTAAAAAAGAAATTAAGATGACAGCTTGGATTCATGAAGTGTTTCTGAGAGCTATGCTTAGACTGGAAATACATGCTGCTGGCTTACAGCTTTTTAATTACACTAATTTCTTCACTCAGCTTTTATTGCTTAATCAGTTGTGCTTGATATTAAAGGAAAATATAGCTAAATAATAATGTTTTATAGTTTGCCTCTTGACATTGTGAACAATGTAACATCCTCAAGCCCAAACATAATATTTAATGCTAAGCAAACACTGCACTTATTAGCAGAGAAATGTGAGCCTACAGAACGATCATAGAATACTGGAACTGGAAGCTACCTCAAGAGATCATCAGGTCCATTTCTCTGCCCTCATGGCAGTACCAAGCACTGTCTATATCATCCCCGACAGCTGTCTGGCTAACCTGATCTTAAATATCTCCAGTGATGGAGATTCCACAACCTCCTTAGGCAATTTATTCCAGTGTTTAACCACCCTGATAGGAAGTTTTTCCTAATGTCCAACCTAAACCTCCCTTGCTGCAGTTTAAGCCCATTGCTTCTTGTCCTATCGTCAGAGGCCAAGGAGAACAATTTCCCCCCTCCTCGGCAGTACAGCTGGATCCCAGCAGGGGGGCTGTGTGTGCCAGCAGCGGTGTTGCCTTGATGGGGCCAGGGGCGCTGCATGTGGAGAAGCCAGCTGGGAGGCTGGCAGCAAGGCCACGACTGGGGGGCGCCAGTGCCAGTGCCAGCGGAGGCACAGAAATGACCTTTCCTGGTCTGGCAAAATGCCTCATCCAGGATCTATCAGGTCCCAAGGGTGCTGGACCAAAGAGGTCCAACCTGTATGGTTTAAAAAAAAAATTAAAGTAAGGACCTGAATAATACCAGCCAGGTACAACTAGAAGGTTTACTTTATAGACAACCAAATGGATGTTTCAGTTTAAATAAAAGAGTGATGTGGAAGCTATTTTCTTCTTACTCATAAAAACTTACTTAGTTTTTTATTAAAGTATTTGAATATCTGACATCAGCATTTGTAGAACCTACTGTAGTGTCTTTGCACATCATCCTAATACATTTTAGGATCGTTTCTTCCACTATAAAATTTGAGAGTGTACACACTATTGTATACTCCATTCTTGAGTGTAGGTTTTTTGTTTAACTACTTTAATATAATTTCTTTAAAGTATAAGTAGTCCACTGCTTAGTCAAATGTTCATGTATCTAATGCATTTTAACTTGTCACAGGGCAGACTCACCACCATGGAACCTCCAGCTGGCAGTCCCGGGAATTAGCTCTCCCACTCACTGGACGCCTCCCTCTAGCTGGTGTCTCCCTGTGTTCTTACTAATCCCTTTGGTCCTGACCCGTGTCACTCTTTGATCATGGCATCCTCTTCTGGACACTGCCCTCCAACAGTGCCCACTCCAGTCTCTCTGCACCCCCTTCTGGGGGGGAGGGGCAGAACTGTTGTCTACCCAACTGCGCACTCCACGGTCCTCCCCTCCTAAGGGGCACCCAGTTCTTCTCCTAGGGACCACCCAGTTCTCCTGTACCCACTTTGCCTCAGTTGATCCACTGTCAGTCTTCATAGGCAAACTGCAGTCTGTAATGGCCACTCATCACTGGCAAAGAGGTGTGGACCTGCTGCTTTTGCTTACCACAAAAGGTGTGGATGGGATAAATGGACTGTAAGATGGATAGAAAGCTGGCTAGATCAGGGTTTCCCAAACTTTTTACTTTAGTTGGAACCCGTTTTTTTTCAGTAATGTTTTTTGCAGCCCAAAAATAGAAATGCATATAAAAAAAGGAATACATTTTCAGTGTTTCACCCAGCTGCATCCTCCGCCCAGCCTGGGCCAGGGCTTGGGGGACCTGGAGCCACATGGGCACTCCAGGAGGCAGGAGCAGGAGCAGATTGGGGGTAGGGTATCTGGCTAGGAGGGAGGGTGCAAGGAGGGGTAGGGTTGCCAGGTGTCCAGTTTTGTACCGGACAGTCTGGTATTTGAGGGTTTTGTCCGGGAAACAAATTGAGAAAATACCGGACGTATAAAATGTCCGGTATTTTCTAATTAGGTAAGTTTTATTATTATTAGGTGTATCAGTCCTTAGCTGTGAACTGCCTGGCTGGTAGATGTGCTCATGCTGCATGAGTGTGTCTACCAGCCAGGCAGTTTGCAACTACTCAAGGGAGGGTATGTGGGGGAGGAGGGCGGGGGCAAAATGGAATCTCTGGGGCGGGACTCACTCGTGTGCCTGGGTCAGTCCCGCTCCCCCCCCCCATTCTCCTGATCTCCCCAGTCCAGCCCTGCTGCCCCCATCCAGCCCTGCTTCTGGCGGCCGGTTCCTCCCCGCCCCCAACCGATCTTCCCCGGTCAGCCCCATTCCCCTGATGACCCTCCCGACCAGCCCCGCTGCCCCAGTCCAGCCCTGCTTCCAGCAGCTGGTTCTCTTGTCCTCCTCCTCCCGATCTCCCCCGGCCAGCCTCCCCACCGCCCGTCCAACCCTGGTTCCACTGCCCGCCCTCCCTGATCTCTGCTGGACAGCCCCGCTGCCCCCAACCCTGCTTCCACTGCCCACTAGCCCTGATCTCCACCAGACAGCCCCGCTGCCTCCAACCCTGCTTCCGACAGCTGGCCCCCCCCCATCTCCGCGGGACAGCCACGCTGCCCCCAATCCTGCTTCCTGGTGGTTGGTTTCCCCACACACACACCACCTCCCAGCCCGCTCCACTCTGCTCCCTCCCGGCAACCACGCTGAGGCCTGGTATTTTTTTCCTGCGGCCTGGTAGTGGGCCGAGGCCCATAGTTTGGGAAACGCTGGGCTATAGCAATTAAAGTATCGAAAGAAGTGAGCATAGCTCTATGCTAGAAAGATAAACAGAGCCTGGATTGCTGGGTATCTAGATTTAATAGTTTTCCCCTTTCATCTACCCCTTACCAATAAAGACGGTTCTGACTTCTTAAAAAGCTAATATAATTTTGTAAGCTTTGAGCAGGGACTGTCTTACAGTAGATTTGCAAAACAAGTGGTATTTTGTGGGTATTACTTTCAGCTGTTTGTTTTGATTATGGTTTCATACTTTTAAAAATTATTTGTAAAAAATTCCACAGACAAAAAGATGTAGCAAAACTTAATATACATAGGCATAAATGGGATTCTGCGGGGGTTAGTTTTGGGACCAGTTTTGTTTAATATCTTCAACAATTTAGATAATGGCAGAGAGAGAATGCTTATAAAGTTTGCAGATGGTACCAAGCTAGGAGGGATTACAAGTGCTTTGGAGGATAGGGTCATAATTCAAAATGATCTGGACAGACTGGAGAATGGTCTGAGGTAAATAGAATGTGGTTTAATAAGACAAATGCAAAGTACTCCACTTAGGAAGGAACAATCAGTTTCACACACACAAAATGGGAAGTAACTGTCTAGGAAGGAGTACTGCAGAAAGGAATCTAAAGGTTATAGGGTACATAAGCTAAATATGAGTCAACAGTGTGACACTGTTGCAAAAAATGCAAACGTGATTCTGGTATACATTAACAGGAGTGTTGTGAGCAAGACTCTCAGTCCTTCTTCCTCTCTACTATGCACTGATTAGGCCTCAATTGGAGTATAGCGTCCAGTTCTAGGCACCACATTTCAAGAAAGATGTGAAAAATTAGAGAGGGTCCAGAAAAGAGCAACAAAAATTATTGAAGGTCTAGAAAACATGAGTCATGAAGCAGGGCTGAAAAAATTGGGCTTGTTTAGTTTGGAAAAGAGAAGACTGAGGGGGTACATAAATAAGTACCTAAAAGGAGGGAGAAAAATTGTTCTCCTTGACCTCTGATGATAGAACAAAAAGCAATGGGCTTAAATTGCAGCAAGCGAGGTTTAGGTTGGACATTAGGAAAATCATCCTGTCAGGGTGGTTAAACACTGGAATAAATTGCCTAGGGAGGTTGTGGAATCTTCATCACTGGAGATATTTAAGAGCAGGTTAGATGGATAAACATCTGTCAGGGATGATGTAGATGGTGATTGGTTCTGCCGTGAGGGCAGAGAACTGGACTTGATGACCTCTTGAGGTCCCTTTGAGTTCTAATATCATATGATTCTATAATGGGATTTTAATATGGAATACCTTCCCAGATGTGGAGGCATGGTCTTACTGTGCTGTCAAAAGGAAAACTGTGAGATTTGTTGTCTATTAGAGTTCAGCTTTCAGTGAATTCTGAAAGTCCTTCTCCTCTAACAAATGAAGAAAAACGTGTTTTTTACCACCCTAGTTCAGGCTTACTGTGCCTTCTTACTGCCTCTCACCAGACTCAGATGCAAAAGACATCCTCCTTTTCTGGGAAAGCAGTCATGCTGTCCTTTCTGGCAATCATGCTATTGAAAAGCTCAGGGCATGTATGAACCACTGTCTCCAGGTAGTGCTGTAAGGGAACTTTGATCCAGGGATTCTTTAGTGAGCAGTGATGGAACATTAAGCTCCAGTTCATTGTCACTACATAGAATTCTTGTTTCATTCCCCTAGACCAATTCCTACATGAAGTCTGCTCCTTTCCCTTTAGTTTCTTTTTTCACTGGCCTGGCCCTAGGCCTATTCCACTTTTTGGGTCTTTCTCTCTTGGCTCTACTCTGGAGAGCTTTCCTCCAAATTCTCCCTGGTAGAGTTCAGGCTGCTTCTTATATTCTGTAGCCCTGCAGATCATATGACTGTCACCCGCCTCTAGATTCCCAATCCTGAGGTGAACTGGCCAGGCACATAAGAGACTGAGCCCAGCTCTGTTAAAGGGCTCACTCTGACCTATCTACATCTTCCAGATAGAAACATATAAAGACACCGTAATTTGAAGTTTTGTAAACTTTACTACAAGCCTCTAAATTATGACTGGGAAACATGCTTTCTTAAACCCTATTTTTATAAGTTTTGAAGTCTCTGGTGTCATTGAGAAAAGACAAACTGCGTTACTAATTAAATCATATTTAATGACTTTGAAATACTAAGACATTGTTTTAAAAATCAGCTTGTCAAAGAATAATACATCGTGTGTTCCATTTTTGACAGACAAGGTCTTTGCTGGGTGTATTTGAAGAAGATGCTGCAGCAATTTCCAGTTATATCAACCAGTTATATCAAGCCATGCGCCGAATTTGTGATGCACAGGTAAAATTATAGATGTTTCCGGTGTGCATTTAGAAAGATTATAAAAACATTTCAACTGCTTTTTTGAACATGAGTAAACTGTATTTTTTAAACTATAGATTAAAAAATAGAGATAAAACTGGAGAATGCCATGTTTGCCAAGGCCTGCTGGTTTTGAAACAAGATTTATCAGTTGGAAGGGTCGTGTTGTTTCTGCTCTTAACACACCTTTATGCGTTTAAATGAGCTGCTCTAATTATGATCTTATTCTATGAAATATTATGTCTAAGATTGATTTCGGATATATTGTGAGCAGTGGATCACTCGCATACAGACAACTGTACATTAATATTATGATGGACACCAGAAGCATTTGATTTTTTTTCTGAACAATTGCCATTGTGGCTGTAATGTGCATTTATAAATACGTTTGAACAGTTTCTTGCTTTATTCACTTGATCTTATTAACATTAATTCCTATAGCTTGTAACTTGATTTGGGTTATGGTGGTGGTGCATATATGTGAGAGGTAGTTCTTTTTATTACCCACCTGTTTGTT
The DNA here is from genome assembly GCF_052426305.1 of Pelodiscus sinensis. NCBI lineage: Eukaryota > Metazoa > Chordata > Testudines > Trionychidae > Pelodiscus > Pelodiscus sinensis. The sequence continues at coordinate 24,944,198 of NC_143062.1, forward strand.
AACTGTTGCTTCATTGGTGTTTCTTCCTTTTTCTGCACTTTCAGCTGTCCAGGTGTATGATAGTAATTTCATGCTTTTCTGTCATGACACTGTTTGTAGAGATTTTTCCTTAGTCCCTTTCTACATAGGGATTTTTAAAAAATTGTAACCAGTTAATGGAATGGTTTGTTCTCCACAATGTAGTTAATATTGTGCTGAGTAGCTAGGATAGCTGATGTGAACTAAATATTGTTATCTGCAAATTTGAACGTAGGCCCAATTTTCATGGGTGTGATAACTCTGCAGTGTGTGCATGGTATGTATTGTTACATTGACTTTCAGAAATACTCAGCACTCATTCACTCCCATTAACTTTGGTAGGAGTTGTGGGTTTCAGCCCCTCTGAAAAGCTGGCTGTACATGTTTTGAGATGAGTCCCCATTTTAACGTTTTGATTTGTATTTCTATATTTCCTCTACATAAATGTTAATGCCCACAGTGTATATTGATCAGAAGGAAAATAAGCTAAAACTGTTTCCCTTTTTATTTTAAACCAGAATGAATTGAGCGTAGCAACTCATCTAACTTCAAAACTTCTAAAAGAGTATGAGACGCAGGTAAAGTATGAATCAGTTTCATTTTGAAATAGTTCAGAGTACATGCTTTTGTATACTATTTTAAAAAGTACAGTTTTTTTCTTCCAATACAGCAAAATGCAAAACTGTGCAGGTCTGACCCAAACAAAATGAGCTATTGCATCTGTTGGTTTACAAGAACTTCACTAGCAACAGGTGTTGCTTTCTGTTCTGTGCTGAACATACCCAATCCGTAGAGGAACGTACAGAATGCTACATTAGACTTCCTGTGAGTTTTTCACAAGGCCGAGTTTTAGGCTCAGGTTAGGTCCATAACAATGAATAATATTAGGAAAAGGAGCTTCTTTGGCTGACCATCAGTTATCCAGAGACATTTTACAAGGATTGTAGCTCCAAAGTAGTGATCACTTACTAGAGGACAGTTTTAATTCTAGTAGTCATAAGAAGAGATTGTGTGGCCTGAAGCTGTACCATTTCCCAGCAACCCAACAAATGAGAAGGGATGGAGCCTGTTCCCAGGAACAAAAATCTCCAGTGGTGGGAGGATAAATCCCCCTGCTCCCCAAATTGGCATTTTTAAAATAAACTATAAAACTCATAATTTGCTTCCCCACTGAAAAGAGTGATATTTAACATGCACAGTAGTGCCATTAAGGAAATGTGAGAAAATAGAGGGCTTTGGATTGCAATTTATTTTTGAATGGTCTCTGTGGGCAGCCACCCCACCCACATAGGGGCTGCACTTGTCAGGTAGGCTACTGGATCCCAGGCTATCCTACTCTACCACTTTTCAACGCTGAGCTTTGGGAGGCTAGTTGGACTTCACTCACCTGGTGGTGCCTTGTGTCAGTATCAAGTCAGTTTCCCTGGATCTCTTCATGTCTCCCTGTTCATACTAGCCAGCCACCGTCTGTTCCTGGAGAACACTGCCTTCTGAGCTTCTAGCCCTGGTCAGTCTCCAGGTGCTGTGGGTCCCAAATTCCTTGACTTAGTGTGAGCTCAGCTTATGTCTTTACCTGGTGCTTCCATAGCACATCCTTCCCACTGGATCACCAGCCCCAGACTGAGCTGTGTGGTTGCTTTTTAAACTCCCATCTCCAAACCAAGCAATGCTTGACAAGGATGGAGGTGCGGAGCATCCTTAACCAAACGTTTCTCCTTAATACCCTCCTGTCCAGTGACGGGATTTATACATCCTGTCACAGTCCCATAAATCTGAAGTAGTCAGCCCTTTCACTCTCGCCTTGCACGTTCTCTTGAATACAGCAGTGGAGAGATCGTTTATATGAACTTCATTCTTTCCTTGATTTTTTTTTCCCTCACTTTCTGTTGAGATTCCAAGTTGTTACATAATTCACAGCTGTGAAGCTGGAACTTCTTGTTTCAAATCTTCCTCTGGATGGAGCCAACATCTATAACTTTTTAATAGCTTATTCTTATCAAGTCAGTTATAATGCTTAATTGAATCCCAAGCTGCTACAGAATGTTAGGCATTCTTAAGAAAGGGATAGATATTAAGACAGAAAATACCATATTGCCTCTCTATAAATCTATGGTGCTCCCACATCTTGAATACTGTAATGCACCATCTCAAAAATGACATACTGGAATTGGAAAAGATACAGAAAAAGGTAATAAATGATTAGGGGTATGGAACAGCTTCCCTATGAGGAGAAATTAATAAGACTGACTTTTCAGCATGGGGCTTCTGGCCCCACTTCTAGGTAGGCTTCACTCCGGGTTCTGTAGTTCAAAGCTTATTTAAACTTTATACTGCAGAACCCATGGAGCATATAACCACTATGATTTTTAGGAGTTACATGGTTATATTTCTAAACAAATTTTTACATTTCTACCTTGCATTTTGCTTATTAGCTATAATGAGACACATTTTAGTGATGGAATTCTAGCTCCCACAGGTATCGTGAATTTCCTCATTTCAGTTAGATGTTTAGTTACAACTTTGATGGCCTGTCAGTAGATGTAAGGTATAAGTCTTGTGGTCCTAACTAAGGCAAAACTCACTGTGTGTGTATATAATATAATTGCTATGAATTAAGTATCAGAAGTCAAAGTAACTGGACCCCGTATTTGATTTACTTTTCCATTACTGTGGAAGGCTAGGTTTGTTATTCTTAGACTTTCTACTACTTTAGATAATTGCTGGCACTGCTATGAAGGAGAAATGTTTAAAATGCACCACAAAACAACCTAAAACAAAATTAATATTTTAAAACTTGAGGATGCCCATGCATTTTCCTATTAAAGAAAATAAAGGATGAAAAACATTGTTGGCAATCTCATGTATTCAAAAAGGGTGGGTAAGGTCACCACTCTACAAAAAAAACCAACCATGGTTAAAGTATGAAATTTCACAAATAAATTGGCTTTCTGGATTTTTAACCTCCTACTTTAGGCTCCTACTTGTAAGCTTCTCTCCATAATCATGAAAGCTAGAAATTTACTCTAGACATTGTTTTAAAATCACATGACTTTGAGACCTGGGGAAAACACTGAATCTAAAGTTGAGAGAGTTGACAAAACTGGAATAATAATGTAATTCTCCAGAGAAGTCAAGCTTGAATCTTTCTCAAATACTAGAACTAATCTGACATATTTAAAAAAAAGAGGTAACTATTTACGTACTTGTCATAAATATTCTTTGTTACATGAAAGTACAGGAGACCCTCGTGATTCACAGAATTGCTATTTGTGGTCCCATATATTAGTGGGTCTCCTGTCACGGCCTGGGGTGGAGAAGGGGCTGACCCCTCTGGTGAGTTTGGGAACTGTGGAGAGCTCACCAGGGGCCTGGGAGCCGCAGCTGCCAATATTCATGAACGGCGAGTATTTCCTGTAATAAGCTATTCTGCAAAATGTCCTTCAAGTTAATTATAAGTACTGAATATAAACTTGGAGATTTTAAGTTCCTGTATTTTCCTTTCAAAATAATTAGACATCTAGTATGTTGTTAGGTTACAGCTTTCTTTTGTCATCCACAAGGATGTGTCATCATTTTATTTTTTATTTTTATAGCGTTTTCCATTAGGGGGCGACGATGAAGTTATGAGCTCTACCCTACAACAGTTTGCAAAAGTGATAGATGAGGCAAGTTTTGAATGTGTTTGGCTTACCTTTAACCTTTGTTAGTCATCCATAGACTTTTCAATTGATTATCATCCTTGGTTTTTTTTTTTTAGAATGAGCATGTAAAGTAGCATTTATTTATTTATTTATTCATTTAATGATTGTAGCGCTTTAATTACTTGCTCTTGACACACTATAAAATTGAGTAGCCAGAAGATAGGGAATCAATTTTGTGACGGAAGAGTAAATTGTTTCTAAAAAATGCATTTTTTATGTCCTTTATCTTTCTGTAGGCATTTAGTATAAAAATTGTTACCCTACAGAACTAGAATGTAGCAGATTTATAGTATAAGCATGAATTGTAGATACAAATTGATTCCACTTTCATCAATATCTGTTCCCAACTCAGTAAATAACTTCTTTAAATCAAGGGCAATTTCAAATCTACAGTATAATTTATAGTTAGTGTTGAGATGGGTCCCATATTTTAACTGCAGTTTTTCGGCGCTATTGTAGACATTTGAAGATGCCATTGCTGCTAAAACCAATGCAGACTGAGTTAAGACATGATGAAGCAAGTGAATGTAAAAACATAGGTATAGGAAAACAAAGAATAACAGTAATTTTACACACTTAATATAAGATTTGTGCATTGATAGTTACCTAACTTCTTTATATTTAAAAAAAAAAAATCAGAAACTCTTATTGGCTCTCTATCCAGCCATGATCATGTGGTTATTTTATGTGAACATCACAATCGTGGGTCTTGAAGGAGGACAAGGTAGTTGAAACTTTACACATTCATTTGAAGAAGATGCTTTGTGCATAAGGAGTAATTGAATGTGCTTGAAGGATTAAGTAATAGTCAAGGTTGGCATAGTTGCCACGATGGAGAAGTGGCTTGATAAAGTAGAAGAGCAGAAAGAGGTAGGGTCACAGTTGTTGTGCACAAAAGGTACAGACAAGAAACTTCACTTGAATGTAGTGTAAAATGGCAGACAGTAAAGAGATTCAAAGAAGGACAATATTATGGTGGGAAATGCTTTTATTGGGCTAGAGAAGGGTGATTATAGGTTACAGCATTAAATATTAGAGACAATGTGATGTTGATGAGAATTTGAGCTATGTGGACAAAAAGAAAATGTTGTTGAGGAAGAAGCTATGAGATATGGACATGACCTGGATGTTAGGGCGAAAAAAAGGAGGAGTAAAAAATTATCCACCCCATATATTGTAGGCCTGAGTGATATAGAAAATAGTGGCATTGTCAATATTTACAGAAAATGGGGGGATGGAAAGTACTTGGGGAAGCATGAATAAAGAATTCTCTTTTAGTCACATTAAGTTTACATTGATAAAGTAACAGAAAGGAGTCATGTGACTCGGATGGTGGAAGGCACATCAAAATTGGAGAGGTAGATTTGGGAACCATTATCATAAAGATGGCAAATTAAGTAATGATAGCCAATCGGATAAAAGAGTGTGAAAGTTATATAAAGGGAGAAGAAGAATGGGCCAAGAACAGAGCTCTGTAAAATTCTTATAGAAACTGGTTGAGGAGATAAGTACAGTTTGAAGAAATCAAAGAGAAGGTAAAACGATCAGAGGATGGAGTCCTGAAGACTACAGCTGGACAGGAATTTTCTGATCAATCAGGGTGTGATTCGAAGTTCCTAGGGTATCCCACACAGGAAATGTCAATTAGGACAGGCTGAAAAAAAGAGCTGATCCCCCACCAACTGGTTGTTAACACTGTAGTTATTCACCAACCAGCATCTTGTGTGTCTGTGTATTCATCTATCACACTTGTTATCAAGAAACTGAAAGGAATGAAATCATATAAAGCTCTATTGCATTCCCATCCCTAGGTCTAAATCAGCAAATAGGCTCAATACAATGAACTTAAAACTATTTACTATACAAAATGGTCTTCTGATCCTCACGTTCCATATCGTTACTAGTTTGGCTCTTACCCAAAATGCCATGCTGCCAGCCAATCCTTTAGTATCCAAAGGCTTATTAGAAAATAATTACAAGACAGTTGTTAAATAATCAAAACAATCAGATACATATGACTTCAGTGTCCATATATCAGGTTATTAGCAGCATTGGTGGGTTTGCTTGCTTATAAAATCCCTCCGGAACACATTCAAAGCTTGGATGCGTCTATCAGTCCTTTGTTCAAAGCTTCAGTTTGTAGAGAAATTACTACAGAGGTGAGAAGCAGGATTGAAGATAAAATGGTGATGATGCAGTTGCCTTTCTATGTTGCCATGTGGCTTGCATCTCCTTTGTCCAAACCAAACTCACAGTACATGGGTATGGAAAAGCTCTTGTATCCCATGTCCACCCTTCATGTCTGCTGATTCATAGATAGGACCCTACCAAATTTGAGTCATTTTGGTAAAATTTCACAGCCATAGGATTGTAAAAATAATAAATGTCATGATTTGAGCTTTTTATATTTGAAATTTCACAGTGTTGATAATGTGGGTATCCTGACCTGAAAAAAGTGTCGTGGGAGGGTCAAAAGATTATTGTAGAGGGGAGTTGTGGTAGTGTTGCTCTAACTTTTGTGCTGCTGTTGGCAGTGACTCGGCTTTCAAAGCTGGGCAGCTAGAAACCAGGGGCTGCTGACCAGAAGCCCAGCTCTGAATGCAAGGTCGCTGCCAGCAGCAGTGCAGAAATAAAGATGGCATGGTATGATACTGTCCCCTCTTATTTCTGCACAGTTGTCTGTGGAGCTGGGCCCTTAGCAGCTACCATTCTTCAGCTGCCCAGCTCTGAAAGCAGCAACACAGAGCTAAGGGTGGCATTATATGGTTTTGCAGTCCTTACTTCTGCACTGCTATAGTGGGGTACTGCTTTCAGAGCTTGACTATCAGCTGCTGCTGTCCAGCCACCCAACTCGGCAGGCAATGCAGAAGTAAGGGTAGCAGTACTGTGACCCCTCTCTAAAATAACCTAATGACTCTGCTGTAACCCCCTTTGTGGTCAGGACCCCTAATTTGAGAAATGCTGCTCTCCCCTGTAAAATCTGTATACTTTAGGGTAAAAGCACACAAAAGAGCAGATTTCATGGTGAGAGATCGGATTGCTTGGTCTGTGATAAGATTTTCATGGCTGTGAATTTGGTAGGGCTCTACTCATAGGCATAGTCTCAGTATCTCAATGGGTTTATTGTATAGTTGATTGCCTTTGATAGCTCATAGAGCAAGCGAGATAATGCTGATGCTAATCTGTCTGGGTATCACCCTCAGACATGTGCTCTGTGTTTGGTATGTCTACACTGCCACCCTAGTTTGAACTAGGGTGGCTAATGTAGGCTTTTGAACTTGCAAATGAAGCCTGGGATTTAAATGGCCTGGGCTTCATTTGCATGTTCCCGGGCACCGCCATTTTTAAATGCCCCGTAGTTCGAACTACCTGCCCGCGGCTACACGCAGCACGGACTAGGTAGTTCGAATTAAAGCTCCTAATTCGAACTACCATTATTCTTCCTGCAAGGAGGTTTAACGGCAGTTCGAATTGGGAGCTTTAATTCGAACTACCTAGTCCGTGCCGCGTGTAGCCACGGGCAGGTAGTTCGAACTACGGGGCATTTAAAAATGGCGGCGCCCGGGAACATGCAAATGAAGCCCGGGATATTTAAATCCCAGGCTTCATTTGCAAGTTCAAATACCTACATTAGTCACCCTAGTTTGAACTTAGGATGGCAGTGTAGACATACCCTAAGGTACTAATATACCATACGTATTTATAACTTACCATATAAAGATGAGACATTCATATTAATAAGCTTATCATATCATATTTAGTAAATCATAACTTTTCCACTGATATCTTAGATGGCTTAATAATTGTATCATTATTATATTAATCAGTATTATTATAAATGACCTATCTTCCGTACAGCGTCACGCATGTTTTGTTAGAAAACGCAGATTCATAAGACCCAAAATGCTTTGCATGTGTGGTTCAGTCCTCCAATGAATCACAAGCAAGGTTCTGATAAAACCGAACTTAATTGACTGTCAGCTTGCCTGAAAGCCTTCTGGAGAATCTGGGCTTCCGGGGTCTGGAAGGGTACATCTAGACTGCAGCGCTATCCCAAAATAGCTATTCCGTATCTTTTAAACCAGGCCATTATTTCAAAATTGCTATTCCGATGTCCCTGTAACCCTCATTTCATGATCTATATTACTATGATCTAAAAAGCTGTGTGTATCATTTGTTGTCTAAACATCATTATGTCTTCTCCATACTGAGCTATTTTATAACACAAATCTGCAGGATCTCAGTGTGCTTTGCCATTATTCCACTTAGGGTTCGTCTACACTGCTCAACTATATAGCTACCCCATGTCTTAACAAGCTGCATGATATTTCAAAATATTTTTTGAAATAACGGGCATGCTATTTTGGCATTCCTGTAACCCTTGTTCCACGAGGGTTAAGGGATGTCTCAAAATAGTGTGTTATTTTGAAATTTGGCACTGTGTAGATGTGCCAAATTTCAAAATATTCTATTTCGATTCTATTTCGAAATAGAATAAGAGATGCACTTTGTGTATTTTTTTTGAGTTTAGGGTGCTGTGTAGATGCACTTGTAGATACAAAGATACACATATATAAAATATACCTACATATGCACACATATACAGCGTGTAATTTATGTTCTAAAGATGACCTACAAAACTTGAATAAAAAAATCCTTTTGGTATTACAACATGTGCTTCATGCTCTTAACTGCAAGGCTGAGAGGGACTCACTTTTTAACATATACATTTCAAATTAGAACTCTATGTTGAATGTCCTTTTTAGCTTTAAGTGGTTTGCAAACATGGCTGAAGGTAAGGAAAGATATTTTAAAGACTTGCTTGTTATCTCTAAATAAGTGAAATTTATAGCAAAGCAACTTAGTTCATGAAGGCTATTAAGGCCAAGCAGAACTGCCGTTAGTAATATTTTCCAATAATTACTTACATAGCTGATTATTCACTCTTTTTTTCCCCCCTTACAGCTCAGCTCTTGTCATGCAGTACTTTCAACTCAACTAGCTGATGCCATGATGTTTCCCATTACTCAGTTTAAAGAAAGAGATCTAAAAGGTAGTGTAGTCAAACTGGTTCAAATAATTGTTTTTTATTCACAGCTCTTGCTCTACCTAACTGAAGGCTACATCACTTAATTTACACATGAATATACTCCAGCTCTTTCAAACTTGGTATATTTTTAAGGTAAATCATTGACATTCAGAACTACCAAACAGGTATTTTTCAAAACTTTATTTTTGTTTAAAGGAATTAACCATATGTCGTCAACAAATATGGTAATTTCTTTTTGCAAATAAATAGTTCAAGATCTATTTTTTACAATAGCCCTTTCACATAAACTATCCCAGTAAAAACCCAGGTTTCACTTAAAAGATCTAAATAGTTTGTAGCCTATAACCCCAGGATGTTTGACCATGTCACTAAACCATCGTATTAATTTGTAATGACTGGCAGTCTCTATTCAGGGCAACCCAACAATATAATACGTCAGGATTTGTAAGGAAGTTTGCCTGGCATTGCTGGTGTGATAGTTGGCTGTAGCAAATGCTTACGGTTCCTGATTCATGAGCATTGTATTTTATATTAAACAAAATAAGATGTACATAATACTGTGAAGTTGCTAAATATGATAATTTAGTGTACAAATAAAATCTATCTAGACTACTGACAATTGACTTCAAATATGCAAATACAGTTGAAGTTTAAAAAAACAAATACTAACATTCCTAATATAAGACATTCTGTGCTAATGATGTTGAGACTACACTGAAGGAAAAGCAATGGCTCTGCCAAAATCTGCATAGCCCTTTGTGGATTTTAGAAAAGATTATTTTCCTCTTCTGTAGGTGTGATGTCAGGTTGCAAAAGTAATTATGGAACCAAGTAAAACAAAATGTTATTTTTCAAAACTGGAAGCAATGTTATTTCTCCAGTCACATGTAAAATTACTTTTCATAGTCCTCAAAGGTAGCCATTAACTATGTAGTGATTATTGAAGATGGGTTCCTGATGCCATATTCTCATCTGAAAATTTGCTCACTACAAAACTGCATAACCTGCAATTGAGATTGCATTTAACATCTAATGAGAGATGTGTCTTCATGTAAACGAAGTGTTAGTAGAGTACAACAGTTACCTAGCTGTGGAAGTGCTTGAAGTTCTAATGGACCATGAGACAGAAGCCACTTATCTTCTGCAGCTGAAATCACTATCTTTTAAAAAGAAAACTACAATAACACTAATGCTATATTTTCTTCTGATATTGGCCTCTTATTCAAATATATTCTTTGCAGAGATATTGACTTTAAAAGAAGTTTTCCAAATTGCCAGCAATGGTAAGTACATCTTAAAAGTTGAACTTCCTGTGAATATTTCTGACACAGAACATAGGCTGGTGATTTAAAAGGGATTTTCAGTGTACATCATTTTCCTAGTTTTCTTTGAAAAGTCACAGTCTTGACTATCAAAGGTTTATGGAAAACTAGAATCCAAATAAATTAATTTTATGTGGCATGGTGGGCCTCTATAGTACTGCCTAGAGCTTACTCACTCCAACTTCCCAAAATGGTAAAAACTTTCACCTTTACCTGGCAAGGCATTATTAACATAGGGTATGTCTACACTACAGTGTTATTTTGAAATATCTTATTTCGAAATAACGCGTCTAGACACACAATGCATTTCGAAATAGTGTTTTGCTATTTTGAAATAGCACGTCCATACTGATAGGACGCTGAATTGCATTTAAGGCCATTCAGAACTGGCTCTGGCAGGGCATCAGGTCAGGCCTTTTGTGGCTGCTGCCTGAGGCTGAGACCAGTGCTTAAAGGGACCACCACCAGACAGCTGGTTCTAAAGTTTCCCTGCTTACTTGCCTACCTCGCTGAGGGACAGCAAAGCATTTTTTCTCTGAGTGCTCTGGTTGCCCTCACTCAGGACACCACAGCACTCTGCAGTATGGAGCCAGAGCCGCCCTTGGTCACTCTGGTGCTTCTCCTGGATGTGTTGCTGCGAGCCTGGCAGCACATTCTGCAGGCAGTAACAGTCTCCCTTGTGTTCCCTACTGGGGGCTTGTGCCTCATTCCTCCCTCATGTCCTTCAACTTACCACTCCCTAACCCCCTTTCCTGCTGTACAATAAAAGACGTGTTCATTACAACAAAGCTTCTGTATTGAACAAAACTGGGGTGGTGGGGAAATGAAACTGAGGTCAGACTGGGGAAAGAAGGTGGGAGAAAGGAGGAGGGGAGGGGGAAACCTGGGAGGAGGGAGCTGGCAGGGGGAGACAAGGGGAAGAAGGGGGAGGAGAAGCTCAGGCCTCAGGGTTGGGGGCCTCGCCGGCTAAACTGTTTCCCAACACCGCAGGTGCGGGGGCCTCGGCGTCGCTGTGGGTGTGGGGAAGAAGAAGTGAGAGGGGGAGAAGGAGTGGGAGGAGGAGCGATAGCTGGCGAGGCAGCAGGGGCTGGAGCAGCAGGAGGCAGCAAGCTCTGCCCCAGGGTTGATGACCACCTCGGGGGCACAGACCATCCTGCCTCCCAGGATGCGGTCCACAGCATCAAAATAGGGGCAGGGGTCTGGGTCTGCCCCTGTTTGGGAGCTGCCCCCTGTGGCCCTGGCATACGCCTGCCGCAGCTCCTTTATTTTCATGCGAACCTGCTCCTGGGTTTGCATGTGGCCTTTGGTGGCCAGGCTGGCAGCCTGTAGACAGTTGCATTCCTCCATTTAGTGCAGAGATCATGGACTTTGGAGGCATCCCCCCAAACCTGAATTAGGGCCCTGATCTCTGCACTGGACGAGGCAGGCGCCTGCCTTTTCTGGCCTCTGACAGGCTCCTGGGAGCTGGCAGACTGGTCCTGGGGAGCGGTGGAGGGCTGGCTGGCACTGGCTGCCTGGCTCATGCTGGGGCCACTGGGTCAGGTGCAGTGAATGCTGGCTTTGGGCTGGCAGGCTTGGAGCTAGCACAGGCACTGTGGCCAAAATCTACCCCTTTAAGGGCTCCAGGGATGGGGGAGGGAGAGGAGTTTTCTTGGTTGTGGCCACCAGGGCAACCTGGGAAGGGCTGGAGGCCCCCTATTTTGAAATAAGTGTCTACACAGTACTTATTTCAAAATTGGCGCTATTCCTCATGGAATGAGATTTACCAATTTCGAAATAAGCCCTCCGCTATTTTGATTTAATTTCGAAATAGCGGTTTGGCTGTTTAGACGTTGGTAAAGTTATTTCAAAATAACTTTGCTGTGTAGACATACGCAAACTTAGGCAGTAGTTCTGAGGACCACATAAAAGGATCTTCAGCTTCTCCTAGGCCCACGTTGTCTTTCCTGCTCTCCAACAAAACACTGACTTTCAGAGCTTTTTTTTTCCCCTGTGAGAGTTCTCCATTTCCCAGGATCAGGCCACAGGAGCCAACTTCCCTCTTGTAACCCCTTCTTCAGTTTTATTTACCTATCAATTATCCTTCTCCAGGTCTTAGTGGAGGAGCCAAATGCCCTTTTTCAGCCTTCCCTGCCAGCTGAGCTCTCTTGTCCTTGTCCTGGCTGGGTATAATAAATGAGCAGGACTATCTGATCCCTATATGATTAGTATCAGCTGGAGAGTAGCTGTTCTGTCACAGGCTGTAGTGTGAGCCATAGGTGGGCCTGCAGGAGTTAAATTTGTGCTCCTCTAGGTCAGCCTTGAGGACTGCTAGCGAAACCATCAGGTGTTCTTTATCAGACAGCCTTCACCAGCCAAAACTCCCCTTGCTTGCTAGCTGAGAACCTTGTATGGGATAAATAAACATGACCTGTCTCTCAACCCCGTGGGAACAGTGTATGTGGCATTGGGCCAATCCCTCACACTCGGTGAGCAGCTAAAGTATAAGATCTGTTGGGGATCCTGCCCCTCTGGGAGTTCCACCAGGGACCTAGACAGGTGTCCTGGGTCCCCCAGCTGGAGCCACATCCCTTGCAGCCTTGTGCAAAGTTACCTGAACGGGACTCCCTGCACACCTGAAGGGGTGTAAGCATTTCTAAGAGCCTGTTGCTCACTTATATGCATTGCTTTGCCTATGCTGCTAATTTGGATTATTTTGCAGTAGCTGTGTAATCGTTTGGTTGTATTAAGCCTGCAATAGTAGTGATGTAGTGAGATTAATAAAAGCAACTATCCCTAATTGACTCTGTCTTGAAGTGAATCCACAGCCCTGTTGGGCCCTGGCCCTGTGACTTGACACAGGCAACACTGGGTCTGATTCCCTTTAAAGTGCCAACCAGCCTGTGATAGCTTACTTATGATACCTTAGTAAAAATAGAGCTGAAAATTAATGCAGTTCCTACTACAGATTGAACCTCTTTCATCTGGCACTCTCTGGTCCAACAACATCTGTGGTCCGGCATGATTTTAGTTTGCTGGTTGTCCACTTACCGTGAACGTGGCCAAGTTTCCCGCGGGCCCATAAAGTTTGATTATAGCCACCAGTCCTGGTTCTCAGTGTTCTGAGCTCTTATTTAGATCTAAGTTTGCTTCTAAATATCTTCTAATATTCCAGTAAGCAGTGCAAGTGTTGGTAATGCTGCTAGACAATACTGATCTCCTGTGGTCCAGAAAATTCTCTGTTTCAGCATCTGTTAGATCTTGAGGGCACCAGATAAGAGAGGTTAAAATCTGTAGCTGAGGGAAACAAAACACTAAATACAGTAAAAATAGAATGGAAAAGTGTATTGTTGTTTAGGTTTTAGTTGGTTTATGAATTTCTGTGCTCTATAAAAGAGGTATTGGCTTAATTAATGGAAGTTTAGTTCCCTAAAATTGATACATGGTATTTATTTTTTTGAGTTAGGTGTGGTAATCTTGGTTTAAAAATGTAATTGGTGTTAGAGAAGGGAGAATGCACTGTATAGTCCATTTCTTTAATGCTAATCCTTTTCATATGCTAATAAAGGGGGCAAGGTTTAGATAGAATCTGTTTTCTTTATAGAACAGAAGATGCAAATGATACTTTTTTATTAATAAAAGTACTTTTCAATTTCTGAAACTGTGGCATTACCACATTGAAGAATAATAGCTATTTAGGGAAGGTTTTCCTAATATTTTTTGTTTCTTATTTTTATGAAGACACTTGCAGAACTGTTCAGAACTTGTCTCCAGCTGAGGTAAATTAGGGTACGTCTAGACTACATGCCTCTGGCGATTATTTAAATAATCGCCACTTCATTTAAATTTAAATGGCTGCCGCACTGAGCCGATCAGCTTTTTGTCGGCTCAGCGCGATAGTCTGGATGCTCCGCGATCGACATCAAAGGCATTTGTCGACCTCCCAGGTATGCCTCATATGAAGAGGCATACCTGGGAGGCATACCTCAGGAGGCATACCTTGGAGGTCGACAAATGCCTTTGATGTCGACCGCGGAGTGTCCAGACTACTGCACTGAGCCGACAAACAGCTGATCGGCTCAGTGCGGCAGTCATTTAAATTTAAATGAAGCGGCGATTATTTAAATCGCCGCTTCATTTTCCTATGCCGAGTAGTCTAGTCTACATTCCTCTGTCGCCAGAGGCATGTAGTCTAGACATACCCTTAGAATAGTAGAATGATAGTTGAGAACAAAAATAATTCATGAGATTTCATTTTTGAAAAGCTTGAGGTTTTAATTTTGGAGAGTCTTATGTCCCAAGTGTCAGTGTACGTTAAAAACCTATGTGGTTTTGTTTTGTTTCATTGAATTTAAATATTGTTCATTACTATATTTTTTCTCTTATACATTTGTTTAATTTATTAAATGACTATAAGATATTTAATATTTTATTATTTAGATCATGATACTGCCATTAACCGATACAGTCGGCTATCAAAAAGAAGAGAGAACGAAAAGGTTTGTGTGATATACCTTTTAAGCAGCCTTTTTAGGGGAGGTAAACAAAAATATTATGGTCTCAGAGGGGTAGTCGTGTTAGTCTATATCTGCAAAAACAGATAGTTTTCCCTCTCTTGGTATTCACTTCTCCCCATCAACTGCTCGGAGGGCACCACATCCACCCTGACTGAATTGTCCTCATTAACACTGGTCCTATGCTTGATCAGCAATGCCTTCTTTTGATATGCTAGTGTGTGTGTGTGTGTGTGTGTGTGTGTGTGTGTGTGTGTATATATATATATATATATATATATATAATCCCATCCTCTGTAATATCCACTCCATGCATCTGATTAAGTGGTTTTTACCCACAAAAGTTTATGCCCAAATAAACCTGTGAGACTTTAAGGTGCCACATGATTCCTCATTTTTGCAAAATATTATAAAATGGTCTATCTCCAATAATGACAAATAATATGCAACAGGGTAAACATCACTTAAAGCATGATAGTTCAGGATCTAATAGTTAGACGTCTTTGCACAGCAGACAGAAGTTGCTTTAACATTGTAGGAGTGGGATGTAATATTTTTAAAATGCTATGAGCCTAAGAATGCAATATTATATTCATTTACATTGGTCAAAAAGAGAACTTCTCAGAGCTAGAAAAACAGGATGCAGGATTTGGTTACCATGGATTCCTCCTCCATAAATTTTAGAAAAGGAGTCATGGGGCAAAAAGTACCATTTCTGGTGAATGGTGGATTTTTTTTAATGATGTTTTATTGCTGGTTATAATTAAACTTGTCAGAAAGCACATGCTAAACAATGAGTCAAATTTTGACATATTTTATCTCTTTAGGTCAAGTATGAAGTCACAGAGGATGTGTATACTTCAAAGAAGAAACAGCATCAGACCATGATGCATTATTTCTGTGCACTAAATACTCTTCAGTACAAGAAGAAAATAGCCCTGCTGGAACCCTTACTAGGATATATGCAAGCTCAGGTGGATATGTTAAACACTGAAAACTCTAGATTTGAAATAAGGTTGGAGAGTACATTTGACAGCATTTCTGGTAGGAACTTTCTCACAGCATTGTTGGTGACTACTGAGGAAACTTTTGACACTGACGAGTATGCAGAGAAGCTAAGCATTGAATGACTGTAGCAGTGGTATGGTCCTCTCACCTCCATGAGAAGTTGTTCCTTAAGTTTAGAATTGAAGCACATTTTAAGGGAATGATATGGGGGAGCTTATAGTATCGCTCTCCTTTGGCAGCTATTTTGAAGAAGATTTAGGGATTATCTACACTGCAGTGCAGACTATTGGGAGTGTGAGTTGCAGAGTTCCCAGAAGTCTTGTGATCAAACTGCCCCATGTAAATGCTGCTGGTGAGAACTGAAAGGTGCCAAACTTGTGTTAACACAATCCTGTTGGAAGCAGGACTCTATGTTCATGGAAACTAGGAAGCTTTTAGTTCTTGCCAGTCATGTCCATGTGGGGCAGTTAAGATGGCAACAGTTTGCACTCTGCAACTCCCTCCTCCCCTAGTTTGCACTGTGGCACAATGTTAGATGTAGTCCTACAGTCAGTCACCACAGTATCATCTCTGCTGCAATGCTGGAGGCACTGGAATGGTATTCTCAGTATTTCTGGCTCAGTTTAGTAGCTAATTTATTAAAGATAATGTTTGACAATTCACATTTCTTTTTATATATGTGTTCAGTTTGACAAATCACCTTTTGCCTCTCACTGAGTTTTGAAAAAGAACTATAACTGAATGCTTGCCTTTTCTGTAGTTGCTGCCTTGCCTTCATTATATTTAGCTGCTTTCATTATATTCAGTTGCAACACAGTTGCAGCTTCTGTTCTCTTGGAATTCACACCTCCAGATCAGCTGCTAGAAGTGGGCCTCATCCTCCTTGATTGGATCCACCTGGTCATCTCCAGCCTGATCCTGGCCTGCATATTTATTCCTGCCTCTGGAAATTTCCACTACATGCATCTGACGAAGTGGGTCTTTGCCCACGAAAGCTTATGCTCCTACACTTCAGTTAGTCTATAAGGTGCCACAGGACTCCTCGTCGCTTTTGCAGATTCAGACTAACACGGCTACCCCTCTGATAGTTGCAACACAAGAAATCTACAGTATCCTGTAGACATTAGCTGAAGTATAAAAGCTAGGATATGTGTGGTTAAGTAAGCTTTAACTCTTGGCGTAGATCAGTGGTTACTTTTATATTTTAGGAACAAAGGAGAGCTTGCTCAGTAGTAGGAGCTAGAATGTTCCAATAAGTGCTACCACAGGAACCATGGAAGTAGTAAGTGTAAATCCACTTATGCAAGAGGTGATGAATATGATCATGAGCTGAAATGGTAGTTACAAGTATCTGTATACTAATCCATGGAATAAGCATCCTTCAATGTTAATAGTCTGAGGAAATACAAATAAGGAAAATCAGAAAATCCCTCTCAATATGTAGCCTGCGGAAGTTGGAGAGAGCTGGCCCCTGGGGATAATGAAGATAATGGCTAACATTTCAGGTTGTCCTGCAGGGAGTGGTTTGAGTATATGGACATGGAGATCTACATTCTGCAGTCTTTATCTACCTCACTGACTTGGTGTTTGTAACTTTATTAAATGTATTAGTATATTATTTTGAAATATAACCGAGTTCCGAGTGTGAGTAGGGATGTAAAATTTAAATTAATTGGCTAATAAAATAGTCAATGCAATTTGCATAAACTATTCAGTTAGTTGATAAGGGCACCTCCACCTTTGAAATGTAGCAACAGCCCCAGGGTGAAAGCACTGCGGGGAGCATGGGATTAGCGGGGGACTCAAGCAGTGCTGCCCACGGTGTTACAAAGCAGCAGCACCCCATGGAGGCCAGGGTCAGCTGGGGTCAACCCTGAGCTCCATGTGGTGCTACTGCTTTAAAACGCCACGTACAGTCCAGGCCAGCTAGGGACTCCCATCTGGCCGTGGGCTGCACATGACATTTCAAATTGGCAGTGTGGCATGGAACTCACAGTCTGGTCCCGGGCTCCACACAGCGCTGCTGCTTTGAAATTCCATCCTCCCGCTGCCTCTTTCTGATAGAGGCAGCAAGGTGGGGGAAGCGACTAGTCGACTAGCATGTCGACTAGTTGCTCACATCCCTAAGCGTGAGTGTTGCAATTGTGCACATCAGGCTTCTAACTAGATAGTAATTTTAATAATATTGAGCCTGATCTTTGGACAAGAATCTGTCAATCCACAAAGTGGTAATCAGAATTCTTTGGTAATCAATATAATTAATACATTCAACTATAATTAATACATAAACCTTACTAATCCCCCCCCCCAATTCCACAAGAGGAAGGCTTCTGTGTGGACCCCCACCAACGGACGTAACGAAAGTCTTGATTTCTACATCAACTGCTTTCTCAAACGCGCTCAAGCTGACATTATCAGTAAACAACAACATATAACATACAACTTCAGTCATGCAGAACGCAATGCTATCCACAGCCTCAAAAACAATCCTAACATCATAATCAAAGAGGCCTACACAGGAGGCGCTGTTGTCATCATGAACAGGACAGATTATGAACAGGAGGCGACAATATCAGATTCTACAAGCCTCTCTCCTGTGACCCCACTAAGGAATACCAGAAAAACCTAAAATACGCAAACCTGGTAATCCCGGATGGCCCATCATCTCAAGCATTGGCACACTCACCACAGGATTATCTGGCTATATTGACTCCCTCCTCAGACGCTATGGTACCAGCACTCTTAGCTACCTCCACAACACCACTGATTTCCTGAGGAAACTTCAAACCATCAATAATCTACCTGAAAATTCCATCCTGGCCACTATGGACATAGAAGCCCTTTACACCAACATTCCACATGAAGATGGATTACAGGCCATCAGAAACACCATCCCTGATAACACCACTGCACATCTGATTACAGAGCTCTATGACTTTCTCCTCACACACAATTACTTCCAATTTAGAGACAATTTGTATTTCCAAGTCAGCAGCATGGCCATGGGCATTCACATGGCACCATGATATGCCAACATCTTTATGGCTGACCTTGAACAACGTTTCCTCAGCTCTCACCCCCTAACACCCTACTTTACTTACGCTACATCAATGACATCTTCATCATATGGACCCACGGAAGAGAGACTTTTGAAGAATTTCACAAGGATTTCAACAACTTCCACCCTACCATCAACCTCAGCCTGGATCAGTCCACACGAGAAATCCACTTCCTGGACACTACAGTACAGTTAAATAATGGACAAATTTCCACCACTCTATACCGGAAACTCACCGACCGCTACACTTACTTTCATGCCTCCAGCTTCCATTGCAGACACATTTCTCGATCTATTGTATACACCCAAGCCCTAAAATACAATCGGATTTGGTCCGATCCCACAGGCAGAGACAAACACCTATGGGATCATTATAGAATATTCCTAAAACTGAAATACCCACTTAGAGAAGTGGGAAAAAAACAGATTGACAGAGCCAAAAAAGTACCCAGATGTGTACTTCAAGACAGACCCAAAAGAGAAAATAACAGAATTCCACTTATTACATATAGTCCACAGTTCCAAACCCCTCCAACGCATTATACACAATCTACAACCCATCTTGGAAAATGATCCCTCACCCTCAGAGGTCTTGGGAGAAAAGCCTATTATCGCTTACAGACAACCCCCCAACCTGAAACTAATTCTTTCTGGTTACTATGCCACACAACCACATAATAAGCATCCTGCAACCCAGCCCTGCAACCAGCCACAGTGCCAACAATGCCCACATATCTATACAAGTGAATTCATCACTGGAGCCGACAACATAAGCTACCAAATCAAAAGGTCATTTGACTGCACATCCAGCAATTTGATCTATGCCATCAAATGCCAGCAATGCCCTACTGCTATAAATATTGGACAAACTGGACAGTCCGTACGGGAAAGAATCAATGGACACAAATCAGATCTAGGTAAAGGGAACATACAGAAACCTGTTGGGGAACACTTTAATTTACCTAATCACAGTTTAAAAGATCTTCAAGTGGCTGTCTTGTCACAAAACAATTCTACTTGCCAAATACACAGAGAGGTGTGGGAATTACAATTTCAACCGCAAGTTCAATTCTCATGCTAATAGCCTCAGTCGTGATGAGCAGGGCTCGACAATCTATATAATCTACTCCCTTGTGGCAAGTAGATTACATCCCAGAAGAGCCGGGTTCGGGCGATGCGCATGCGCAGAACGCCTGACAGCGTGGCTGGTGAGCAGGGCTCGCCGCGGCTCGGTGAGCC
Source organism: Pelodiscus sinensis (assembly GCF_052426305.1). Taxonomy (NCBI): domain Eukaryota; kingdom Metazoa; phylum Chordata; order Testudines; family Trionychidae; genus Pelodiscus; species Pelodiscus sinensis. The sequence continues at coordinate 24,964,087 of NC_143062.1, forward strand.
CTGGTGATGAGGGATGGTTGGGACCAGTGCTTTTTTTGTGTTGGTGCTGCCCGATACGCAGTACCGGCACCTCCAGATGCAGTACCAGCACCTCCAGTCAGAGCTCAAGAACTTTTCCCCTGGAGAACCAACACTTTTTTTTGTTTTTTTTTTTAAACAAAAATAGCACTGGTTGGGACATTATCAACCTAACATTCAAAGAAGGTGCAAACAGCTCTTTGTGTAGATTCCTGTTATTGCCTTTGATTCTTATCGGCTTCATTTTAATACCTAATCTTCAGGTGCTTACTGATTCCCAGTTCTGCCTTCCTGTTTTTCCCTTTGATATTTCCATACCCTCTGATCCTTGTTTCCTGCCTCACTCCTTTTTTTTCCTCCTCCCTCCTCCCCTATTTATTTCGGATCTGAACATCCTAAACTCAAAACTCCAGTCATCTGAAGAAGTGGGCTGTGCCCATGAAGCTCATGACACCATCAACATGTTTTGTTAGTCTATAAAGTGCTACAAGACCATTTGTTGTTTAAATTCATCCTGTACAGACTAACTCGGCTACCCCTTGACGCTACATAAACTATATTACAGTGTTTCTCAACCTTTTTTTATAAAGTACCCCTTTTTTAAAAAAGTACCCCCTTAAAAAAAATAAGTACCTACAGTTTTCAGAAACACACAGTTTTTTTCTACCATTGCAACACATTTGTTTAAACAACTTAAATCGTAGCAGGGCGGGAGATTAAATTTTTGGGTGTAAAAAGTACAAAAATAATAAAGTGCTGTAAAACTTAAAACAAAAATTCAGTTTTCTCCAAATTTCAGTTGTGTTGATGTACCCCCCAGACTTCTCTCGAGTACCCCTAAGGGTAATCGTTCCACTGGTTGAGAAACACTGGTTAGGCTACCGAACTTGTCATCTTTTATTTAATTTGCTTTGTGAAGATACTTTGTGAAACCTTGACCCTCACTGAAATCGATGGACAATTCCATATATGTCACTCAAGCCAAGAATATTCCAACCTCCTACTTTTGTTTTTATGCAGAATTACCCATACAGTCAGTTTTAAGTGTGTGTTTTAAAGTGGAGTTGCAGTGGAAGTAATTATATGTTCAAACAGATCACATTTTATTTTGTAATCAAGATAATATTAGAAACAAGCTTAATATAGAGACCTTGTCAGAACATTTCATTACCTATTTATCCTCCTCTTTCTTTCTTCATAAAAGGATTATTTACCCCCATATCAAAGTGTTTCCATGTGCTTGAATATGAGTACTACTGCATCTCTTCTACAGCTCCAACTTAGAAGTAGGAACTAAATGTAAATATCTTCTGCAGTAAAGCAAAATAATACATCTGTATTCAGTTTACATTTTATCTGAATGGTGTTGGGGAGCATGAAGGACATGTACCAAAATCTTTAGATTTAGGGGGACGAATGTCCCCACAATTATTTTTGCGTTTCTACAATTGGATTTAATACATGTTTTTAAAAAAACAGAAATACAAGTTGAACCTTTCTGGTCTGGCAACATCCGTGGTCCGACATTATTTTAGTTAGCCAGATGTCCAATTACCATGGATGTGGCCAAGATTCTTGTGGCCCCATAAAGTTTGTTTCTAGCCGCAGTCCTGACTCTGTGTCCTGTGCTGTTGTTTAGCTCTAGTTTACCCCTCGATGTCTTCTGGAGCCCAGTAAGAAGTGGAAATGTTGGTAATGCTACTAGACAATATTGACCTCTCCTGGTCCAGCAAATTCTCTGGTTCAGCACTGGTCAGGTCCTGAGGGTGCCAGACTAGAGAGTTTCAACCTGTAGATAGGTTTTGTTTGCTTTGTTAAATAAATGGTTTCTCTCTCTCTCTGTTTTCTAAGATAAACTTCTTTAAAATGGGTTCAGAAAATCTTACTGAGCAGCTGGAAGAATTTTTAACCAATATTGGCACAAGTGTACAAAAGTAAGATTTGTTCTTATTTAATTGTATCCTTAATGCCTAATATTGTCTTCACTCATTTTCTTTGAGTTTGCCTACTGCTATATCATCTCTATTAATAACACATGTATGCTATGCTATATTAGTGTTCGCAGGGAAATGGACTGTGAGGTAGAAACCATGCAGCAGACCATAGAAGACTTGGAAGCAGCCAGTGATCCATTATATCTACCTGATCCTGACACAACAAAATTTCCTGTCCATAGAAATCTAACACGGAAAGCTGGCTATCTTAATGCAAGGAAGTAAGCTACCTACTATTATTTAAAAATGTCAGAAGAACTTTCCTCTTTTAAAAAGAAAATCCTATATTGGATAGAAAAGTGATATTTATAAGAACTGGTCTATTGGACTGTAAACATTTAATTGGTCAAACTGAACAAGGCACAGTGGAGCTTGACATGCTTCCTTTCTTTGTATTATCCTCACATGATAGATTTGAATTGTGGATTAGTTGGCATTAATTTCTGGGTTTAATAATTGGTCCACCTATTAATACATTATGCATTATTTATTCAGTGATTTTTAAAGGAAAGGTATGTGTTGCTAATGCGATGGAGACACTGAAAGAGAGAGAGATCAGGTGACTTCCCCAGAGTCACAAGAACCTACTAGTCAGGAATAGAGCTAAACCTCCTGATTTCCACCCAGTTAGAGAAATTATGCTCTTTTATTAAACTTAGTTCCCTAGATATTTGTGCCTACATAAGAAATATAGAGATTATGTATATGTTCAATATATGTTTATTAGATAGCAATCGCATAAAAAGTCAGTATTTGAAGATTAATACTATATTATGTTGCTCATTATCTATGTAAAATATAACTTTAGGATAAAAGTTTGGATTACAGTAGAATAAGGGTTTGTACTTTTGAAATATAAGGAAAACATATTTTGCATGATACTAAACAGACTTTTGTAAATATGCAAGACAGTTTAAAGGAGTGCTTTTTACCCACTGTAAGGAGATGTGGTTATTCCACATATGTAAAGACAACCTATTGGTTTTACAGTTGGTTAAAAATTATTTGAAACTATAAAGTTGTATGTTCCCAGTTTCTATTGTGGTCTGTATGTTTGGAGAACTTTATAAAAATCAGACTAATTTTACAACAAAAACCTAAAGGCAGAAAAATCAAACTATTTAATGTTAGCAGCAAAAAACTAAAGTACTTCCTTGAATTTGAACTATGAATTATTTTAATAGGCTAACTTTTCTAGCTTATGTTGAAGTGAGAAGACCTGTACAAAACAAGAAAGATAAAGTTGCAGTGTTTGGTATTATCAGCGCAATACCCAGTTTATTTATTATGATATGCCTCTTGTATAGATCTGCAGAGGTTGTATGCTCTTACAGTCTCTTCCTGTGAATCAGTGAAATAAAATGGATGGAAAGCGTCACGGGGTTCTCTGCCCGTGCCCCCTATGGGGCGGATTGATCAGTCTCCCCACCCCGCAAGTTCCAGTGCTCCCTATCTGGGGGGTAAATATGGCCCAGTGGCCGAGTCTCTACTGCCCCTTGTCTGGGGTAAATATGGCCCAAAGGCCAAGGCTACGTCTACACTACAGAGGTTTTGCGCAAAAATGGTTGTTTTTGTGCAAAAAACTTGGGGAGTGTCAATACAAGCATGTTCTTGCGCAAGAAAAAGTACAGTAAATCGTAAGAACACAGGGCTTTTTGCGCAAGAGTTATTCCTCTTTCTACGAGGAATAAGCCTTTTTGCGCAAGAGAGCTTTCACGCTGCCATGGACGCTCTTGTGCAAAAGCACATGGCAGTGTGGATGCGCTCTTGTGCAAGGACTTTTTGCCCAAGAACTCTTGTGCAAAAAGTTCTTGCACAAGAGGCCTGCAGTGTAGACGTAGCCCAAGTCTTCATTGCCTCGTGTCTGGGGGTAAATATGGCCCAGCGACCTGGTCTTTACTGCCCCCTGTCTGGGGGTGAGTATGGCCCAGCGGCCAAGTCTCTAGTGCCCTGTCTGGGGTAAATATGGCCCAGTGGCAGAGTCTATAGCTTTCAAGAATTGCTCCCCTCTCAGGGGTGCACAGGTACGGGGGCTGGGCCCACCCGCTCCACTGGGCCCCAGCCCAGGGCCCTAACAGCAGTGGGTGGCTCCCACCACTGACTCCTATTCCCTGACCTGGGCTACTTCCTACTCTGGCCTTCTGGCCAATGGCATCCCCACCTGGATCAGCGAAGGCTGTGGTGTCAGTTGCTGTGGCTGGCATGGCAGCTGCGGTTGGTGTGGTGGCGACGACTGCAGATTGCAGCTGCTGTGGCAGTGATTGCAGCAGCTCAGGCAGTGCAGTGGCCTCGGCTGGCACAGCAGCAGCAACTGTTGCAGCGGCTCCAGCTGGTCCCAGCAGGGTAACTGATCCTCTGCTCAGACAGGAGCTCCTTCCCCTTCCCTGGCCAGCCCAGAATGAGCTGCTCCTGCAGCCTTTATACTGCCTCTGGAGTTGGAGCATGCCCAGCAGGGCTGCGAGGGAGGGGTCTTCCCAGCCCAGTAGGCCTGGTTAACCCTGCCTTGGCCAGTGCGGGGTTGATACACCCCGTCTCAGAAAGTGATAGGTCCTTAGTTGGCTATGTTATATTAATACTTGACATCTAAATTAAATCTTCTCAGTGGATTAAAACAATTCATTGTTATTGTTAAAGAATTCTTGATCCTACAAGTTGAAGCTCTCTAAACTGCGTAGTCCTGTAGCACCTTAGGCCACGTCTACACTACAGAGAAGGTCGAAGCAGCTTCAGTTGATCTTCCAGGGTTCAAATCAGTGGGTCTAGTTCGAATTCGAATTGAGAGGGCATTCCCGTCGACGCCATAGTCCTGCTTCTGCAGGCCATGTCTCCACTACAGAGACGATCAAAGCAGCTGCAGTTGATCTTCCGTGGTTCGAATTAGTGAGTCTGGTGAAGACATGCTAATTTGAACTGAGAGGGCGCTCCTTTTGATCCTGGTAGTCCTGCTCTTACGAGGAGTAAGGTAAGTTGAAGTGGGAGTGTGCTCCCTTCGACTTCCTGCAGTGTGGACAGCACCAGAATTCGATTGAAGATTCTTCGACTTAAGCTAAGCAATTTGTGTGGTTGGAATGAGTTGTGTATTTTAATTTGAATGTATCCCCTAGTGTAGACCTAGCCTTAGAGACTAACATATATATTTAGTATCATAAGCTTTCCTGGGCAGTACTTAGATCCTCAGATGAGCAGTGGGTTTTGACCTCAAAAGCTCAAGATACTAATATAAGTCTCTAAGGTGCTACAAGACTACTGGTTGTTATAGAAGTTATAGACTAACACAGCTATCTCTTTGAGACTCTCTAAACCAGGATCTCTGGTCCGGTAACATCTATGGTCCCTGGTGGAGGGCTGTGCTGTGGCTGGGAGCCCTACAACCGAGCTGGAGCCTAGTAGCAGGGCTGCCTTGTGGCAACAAAACCAGGAGCCCGGCAACAGGGCTGCCGCCCAGTAGTGACACTGCTTGGCAGGGTCAGGAGGCAGTGGGATGGTCCATTGGTGGGGCAGGAGTCCAGCAGCAGGGCTGGAAGCCTGGGAATACAACCAGAAGCTTAGCAGCCCCTCTGCTGCCCAATAACAAAATTGGAGCTGAACAGCTGGGCGGCACCTGGTACCAGGCAGGACTGGGAGGCAGCAGGGCTGCCCAGCAGTGAAGCTGCGAGCTTGGGAGTGACGCTGCCGCCCAGCAGTGCAACCAGGAACCCAGCAGTCCCTTTGCTGTCTGGTGGAACTGCCTCGAGGGGCCAGATGGCAGCAAGGCTGTCCGGCGGGGCTGGAGCCCAACAGCAGGGCTGCTGCTTGGCTGTGCAGCTGAACCCCGGCTACAGGGCTGCCATGCGGTAGTGCAGCTGGCTGACAACACCAGGAGGAAGCGGGGCAGCCTTGTGGGTCCAGAAGCCCAGTGCGTGGAGGGGCTGGCAGCGGGGGGAAGCCATCCTGTAGGCTGGCAATCAGGCAGTGGTTGTAGGGGGCTGATGGTGGCAGCGGTAGGCACAAATGATCTCTCCTCTTTTGGCAAAATCCCTCATCCGGGACTGGTTAGGTCCTGAGGTGCTGGACCAGGGAGGTCCAACCTGTACCAGTAAAGAAGAAAGGAGATTTGTTGATTTTTTTTATTTTATTTTATTTTTTTGTGATCCATATAAAACACAACTATTTTAATCTTTACTTCTAATTAAATTGTTTATGACTAACAGTTGGCTAGTGTATCAGTTTTACATAATTTGCTGTATAACTGTAGGCTGTTTAAACTTGTTTAATTTGAGGTAAAAGAGTTCAAATTGTGAAGAAACCAGCTCGGTTGTATAAATTGTTAGCTCTGAGTGAAAATCTTTTGGGTTTTATTTTCATAAGATTTGGAGGTCTTGTTTTTCTGATCTGTCCCGTGTTTTTCTAATTTATAAGTCTGGTTTAAACATGTATTCGACTAAATCGGAGTCTTTTTTTTTTTTTTCTTGTTTTAGTAAGACTGGTCTGGTGTCTTCCACCTGGGACAGACAGTTTTACTTTACTCAGGGTGGAAACCTAATGAGTCAGGCAAGAGGTGATGTAGCTGGAGGACTTGTCATGGACATAGACAACTGTTCCGTGATGGCTGTGGACTGTGAGGACAGAAGATACTGCTTTCAGATAACATCTTTTGATGGCAAAAAGTTAGTATTCATTCTTATGATAGTGTTATCTTAAATGATACTATGCTTATTATCTGGAAAAAAGACATTTCAATTTTGAGTAGTTAAAATTTGAGCGGGTGTATGTTTTTGTATTATTTATAAAAATGAACCGTACAAACTGTCTTTTTTTTTCTTCACCGTATCATAAACAGCCACACGAAGCTACTGATGATAGGTTGAAATAATCAATTCCCATAACAGTTTCATAACCATAAAGTGATTATATTAGATGAAAATATAGGGTATAGGTTATTCATTATGCAAACTGTGTGCACCTCACTTTTTATTTGGATAATTCGAAAACACCTGCACTGAAATCTGAATATGTATTGAGAGACTCAGAGTGCTAGCATGTCAGAGAGCTTTCCATATATTGTTGGAGAAATGCTTTTGGAATTTAACTTTAACAACAAGAGGCTTATCATTATAAATATAGTGTACTATGGTAAGCATGTTTATTAGTATTACTCATGTTTGTCTAGTTCTAAATAACTGAGATGTCAAACATATTTTAAAAATGGTTGCAATTTTTGCAAAGGGATGGTCTGTTCAAACATCTAGCATTCACCAGAAACATCAAAATCTTTCCATACAGCTTTAAGTGTAACCTCTTATTTCTGATGTCTATAGGCTAGACTGTCAGGCATGAAACACAGTCCTGGATGCTCAGAAAATGAGCTGTTGATTTGTGTGTGATATCTGTGAGATGAGCATGTACTCAAACTTGAAAATTACTTTTAAATAAGATTTGAACACAGCCTTATGTCTTAGTAATGCAATTTCATTCTAAAGAGAATATGCATATTTTAACACATTTAACCATAACTTATTACAAAAATCCATTATACAGGTACATGGTGCATTCTATTAGAAATGTAAATATTCTGCAATAAATTGGTGATAGAGATAATGAAGTATAAAGTACTCTTGCATTTCCAACATTCAACCTTAGAACAATACCATTAAGCAGAGCGGTGGTATAGAGCATGTTGTTAGAATTGAATTCCCATTGCCGTTTGAACATTAAAAGATTTTGATTCGCTATAACACATTCTGCTAACCTATGAGACCACTTAAATAATTATTATACATTTTTATAATAGACTAACTTTTCATGTTTAAAAAAATCTGCATAATAACTTGCCTTGATGTTTATCCATGGTTATTCTTTTAAACTTGCACACAAGGATGTGAAAGTAATCTGAATAACTTTAAATGCTTTTATGAAGTGCTTTCCAAAACCCTTTATCAAAAACTTTGAAACGATGTTTTTGTATCTCTATGATGGCCTGATTTTTACATAGAAATAGTATTTCTTGTTTCTTCAGTTAAATCTAGTTTCCATTTAATATATATGCATAGCTCCCTGTATTATTAGTACAAGTTACAGGCATATATCAAAGGGAAAATGTACCTCCAGATAAAAAAGATATTTTAGGATCTTTTTTTCCAAATAAGTGGGCCTGAGAATTTTTTTGTTCTCTCATCTTTCAGATCTTCAATCTTACAGGCAGAGAGTAAAAAAGATTATGAAGAGGTAAGCTTATAGCAAGTGTGTGTTAAGAGGTGTTTTCTGATAAATCATTATTGACACTAAATATTTGTTACCTAGGAGACCCAAAAGTGAAGACTGACCGGAAGATTTCTTCTACTCATTGTCTCTACCCTGGAAAAAATTCTGTGCCAGCAAAAATGATTGTCAGTGGGCAATAGGTTTAACTGGGAGGAAAAAATAGCCAGTGAAATCATTGGCAATAAGGAAAACTAAGTGTTACTGAACATTTTTTGTGGGGATGGCAAAAGGGGTACTGTATGGTTTTTTACTTAGGGTCCGCTAAGTATAGAATAGAAAGCAAAGGAAATATCCAGAGTACCTTGCTGCAAATGAAGAGGAAAACCATGTCCAAACTTTGTTGTTTAAAAAGAGCTCACTCAAAAGATCATAGAATTAATATTGTAAATATCATGCTCTTTTAGTAGCTTTAGAAATCAGTTAAGAAGCAAGCACAGGATCATGCATCCTTGACAAGCTCTGAGGCTGAATATAGAAAGGTATTTAATGCTTTCAGCATCTACTACAGGAATGGGCAAGAGAGACTCTGCGGGCTGGATGCAACCCACCAAGTGGGTTGATCCAGCCTGATGCCCTGCCCCTAGGCCCTGATAGTTTGGGGGCAGGGAGAGTGTGTGAAGTCTCCTTCTGCCACCAGGGGCACGCGACATCTAGAAGAAACTGCCACCTGTTCAGAACAACTGGCATTTCTCTCTAGGCGCTGGGGGGCAAAAACTTCACATGCTTCCCTGACCCCCAAGCTAATCAGGGTCTGTTGGTGGGGGAGCGCAGAAGCCCTGTCCCTTCTGCCTGAGACTCCACCCCTTCTGGGGCAGTCCAGGGCCACTTAAAAAATTTGTGAAGTGGCCCCCCCCTTTAAAAATTATTGCCCACCCCGATTTACTAGGAAGACTACATGTCTCACTGCCCTCTGCTGGGTGATCAAACAAATACATGTTTCAAACTAAAACCAAATGTTTGTTGTCTTTTTGGCTGCATTCAACACTCACTGTTCTGTAAGAGTTGAGGTTGCCTGATCCCCCTTGCAGCAAGAAGGCACTGATACAGGTGCCACTGATCACTCTTTCAGTGAAAATCCACTCTTGTTGGAGGTGATTTATTAACATACAGACTTCAAACCTACCCAGTGATAAAGTCTTCGCCATTCTGGGGCTAAACAGTAATCCCACATAATTCGTGTTCCTCCCTCCGGGGCGTTTCTCTTTAAATCCAGTCAGGGCTTTGCCCAGTATCCCTGGGCCTCTTAGGTTCTTTCAGAATCCTCTCCTTTAGACAGAACTGACTCCAAGGTAATTCCCCAGAACCGTTCTTTTAGATTTTCAGCAGCAGCACTTGGCTTCCACTATCAGGAGACTTTTAGCCCTACCCAAAGAACTTCCAACAGTTTTTTCCCTTCATCTGGGGGATTTGGTAGTTCCCATTGGCTGCCTCTGCTCAAACTTTCTCATTCCAGGCAGTTCCTCTTCTCTAGCCTAGAGAGGGCCTGCAGAGATGCCTTTCCTCTCTCTACTCTGAACTCCTTTGTGTGAAGCGCCACATCCCTTCATAGCTAGGATTGGTAGGTAATTGAGTTGCCCTCGGATGGAACCAGGTGAGCTAAATAGCCTTTCCTGAGAGACAGCTAATGAGTCTCAGGGAACTGGTCCCATTCCCTCTTCAAGAGGCCAGGCCCCCTATGACACTTTAAAACAACTTTTCTTTCAAAATGGAAGGTAAATCTGACATGCATTGTAGTTGCCCATACATGCGGTTAACCCACTGGAAAATTGGTCAGTGTTCATATTCAGTGCCAACATTTTCAGGTGTCTAAAGTACAGATGCAGAAAGAATGCAGACGCCAATGAATGGAAGTTCACATCTTTTCCCTAAATGTTTTAATTTAGAAGGTTTTTTTAGATGTGAAAATAGAAATTGTTTAGTTGATGTACTACAAACATAAAATCTAATTGTTATGAATAACTCTGAGCTAACAAAGGAGGTACTCTGTGATATAATTTAGATTTCATTTGGGCGTATTTCTCCCTCTTTTAGATCAGAAAACTGAAAGCGTCTGTTGGAAAACTACTAAGATGAAGTATATTGACCAGTAACATTTCACTAAATTCTTGACTTTATTTAGGGTTTTCCAGAAACTCTGCAGAGCAAATTTGATGAATGACTTTAAATATTCGCTAAATAAAAATATGTGTTATCTTGCATTCATTATTATAGAATTTCCCGATGCAGAAATAAAAAACTTAACATTTGTAAGTTTTTTGACTTCTATAATATAAGTTTGGACAGACAGTTAAATCATGCCACTCTGCATTGTTGCTGAATGTAGAGTGCAATCATCACTACTGTGAAACATAGCTAAAAATACTCACATGTAAAATTAATCAGTTATTTTTTTAAAGAGATTGTTTTTTTTGTTTTTATTTTTTTGCAGTAGAGTTTTTTGCTAAGACACCCAATTGATTCAGCTCTGCTCCCTTAGCTCCCATCACTTTTTCCAACATCTGAACTCATAACCGTTTCCCCCTGCATGCCAAAGACATGAGGGGGAGCTTGTAGCCAGCTTCTGCAGCTCATTTTCCTAGCTGCTGGAGCATCTGCTTCTGCACCGTGCCATGCTGGTGTAGTGGTCAATTGCAGAAGAACTTTGTATGTACTACACTTCTAGCAACAAGGTGGATTATAACTTGGGCTCCATGGAACAGTTCAGGCAGTGTGTATTGTAATCCAATTTACTCCCCCTTGCAGGGCAAAGTTGATAAATAAAAGGCAGCTGCAAGCAGGTTGCAATAAAGCAGAGAGATAGAAAACAAAATACCAGTGCTGGTTGCAATAAAATAGAATATTTCATCGTAGACATACTACATGTTATAGCATCTTGGGAAAAATAAAGTACATAACTTTGTGGCCATGCAATCATGGAATTCACAGGATACCAATTGTTTTTCACAATTCAAAGCCACAGTTTTCAGCAGTCTCTAGAAGATGCTGCTCCATCAGTTTACAGTCTTTCTAGAATTTTGGTTAATGATAACTGATATTCTGGAGGCAAATTCTGCTATTTGGAGTGAATTTCATAGCAAATTCAGTGAAATACATAGGCCCTGGTGTGTCACTTCGTAAAGATACATTAAATGCGAAGAGGTGGTGGGGAAAATAGTTAAGATATCTAAAAAGAATTTTAAAACTATGATATACTTATTAATGCTTCTTATTTTTTCTTTTAGTGGATATGTACAATAAACAACATCTCTAAACAGATATATCTAAGTGAAAACCCTGAGGTAACTTTGATCATTTATTTTATAATACTGAAAACTAACTCAAAGCAATACATTTAAATTTGATACATATTCATTTAAAGAGATTTCTTAGATCTGATTTTGTACTGGTTGAACCTCTTTAGTCCAGCACTCTGGTCCGACAACATCCATGGTCTGAAATGATTTTAGTTAGCCAGTTATCCATTTCTGATGGGTGTGACCAACTTTCCTGCAGTCCTATAAAGTCTGTTTAACAGCACAGAACACAGAGCTAGGACTGGTGGCTGTATTTAGGTCTAATTTACCTCTACATGTTTTCTAAGAGCTCAGTAAGTAGTGTAAGTATTGGTCATGCTTCTAGACAATATTGACCTCTCGTAGTTTGGCAAATTCTCTGGTTCGGCACTGGTCAGATTCCCAGGCTGTTGAACTGCAGAGGGTCAACCTGTAGTATAAAATTAAGTTGAATGCTTCTTATATCTTAGACTGCAAGCTTTTTATAGCAGGAAACATGTCATTTTGTTTTGTAAATCGGTGTGTGTATTAGCAGCATTATCAATGTTTATAAGCAAGTAATACACACTTCTTCCAGAGTAACGTAGCATAGTAACTGTATAGGAAGGAAGCAATGCATAGGGCTAATCAGATTGGTGTTGATTATTCAGTAGATGGCAAAATATAATTCTTGTTATTCAGAGGTTTTGGAGGACACCCAAAATCTTAGTAAATTAGAGTAATTGGTTGAACAAATGCTTCTTCCTTGTAGTGCCCACTGAAGTCAGGCATGACTTTAGCTCTTTGGGTTTGAGAATAAATGTGATCAGTTCATGAGTTTAAAGTACAATATTGCTTTTTTGTGTTCTTGCTATCACATAATGTCAGTACTTTAATGAAATCTGTTTGAAGGAGAAACGCTCTGGAAGTATTATTTAAATGAAAGTTTAGGGTGGGCTTTTCAAAGGTATCAAGGAAATTAGATGCCTGGTTCTCAATGACTTTCAGTGGGAGTTGCACACCTAACTTCAGTCAAATATTATTTAATCTTAAATATGTAATAATGTGTGCTGTTATCATGGAATTAACAGGATTAGTTTCTTGAAGGAGATAAACATGAAAGAAAGTATACAGATACAAACTTCTCACGAACCATCTTTACAGCATTAAGAAGGCTATGTCCAAATGTTACATAAAAAGAGCCCTGAAAATCCACAGATTATGTCCGTTGGTATCTTCATCTGCGGATGTGGATGCAGATATCCATGGCTCATTTTTACAGATACAGATGTGGATGCAGATACAAAATTTTGGTATCCACATAGGGATCTGTGTAAGCCAAGGACAAAATTCATGATGTCTTTTGTGTTGACCGATGCTAGCCAGTTTTGGGTTATAGGATGCAAACTCTAAATTTTGGACGTCAGTAGCCAGATTTTTTCAAAGAAGGCCTCTGAGGGCATATCTACACTAGGAAATTATTTTGAAATAACTTATTTTGAAAAAATAACTCTCAAAATAACTATTTTGAAAAGTATGTTCACTCTACAGGGAAGCCTTGAAATTAGTCTGAGGCAGGCTTACTTAATGTGGATGCACTACATCAGTATAGAGCCCCAGGAAGCACGGGGGAGTAATTACTTTGAATGACTCCAGGGAGTAGCTATTTCGAAATAGCAGCAGTGGAGCATCCATACCACCACTGTTTGGAATTAAGCGTTATTCCTCATGGAAAGCAGAAGTTATTATCTTGAAATAACCAGCCTTTTATTATAGTAGGATTGTTTTTCAAACAGTTGGTGTTGGAGACAGCCCATTTAATATAATTGCATGCCTCATTTAAAAAATTGAATACACAAAAATTTCCTCTGTTAGCAAGATTCTGTGTATTATATAGTTAGTGTAATCATTACAATTAAACACTTTCTAGTTCATTTGAAAATTTTGCCTTGTTTTTTGTAAAAGAAATCGAGCTTTCAGAAGTGCAATAAACAAGCTCCATTACCTTCTGAAAAAAGGTGACAATGCCATAATGTGTATCTGACATGATTCATTAATCACAACTATTTACATATGCTCAAATTTCATATACAGGTTACTGAGAAATACAAAGTTCTCTCTGCATTTTCACACATTGCTATTTTGTAAGTGAACTGATGGATCTTGTGGATCCTTTTGGATGACTTTTTGCAGCAGTTATCCCTCTGTACCTCCCACTAGGTTTGCTTAATTGGGCAATTTTATATTGTCTCTACCAAAAGTCTTTTATTGGAATTCACAGCATCCTAAAACAAATGTGTAAAATGAAAAATACCCAGCTGGAAATCTGCATGAAGAGGATAGAAAAACTAATGGAAGTGTTTTATTGTCGTGATTGATAGGTTCCATGTATAGTTTATCCTATTGCATGTGAATAAAACTTAAACTGAAAATTCTAAATTGAGTTTGGAGAAAATGTTTTCAGTTACTTTTTTTCTTTTAATTATCTAGGAAATTGCTGCACGTGTAAATCAATCCGCTCTGGAGGCTGTCACCCCATCTCCTTCCTTTCAACAGAGACATGAGAGCATGCGGCCAATAATGTACATTACAGAATAGTTGGTCACTTTAAAAGCACATTTCTAATTGGTGTCTGGTTAAGGATCCTAAATAAAATGATTTTCAGAAGAGGTTTCAGTTGTCTACAATGACTTCTAAAGTCTTTAATAGGATAAAAATAAGTTCTTTGACAATGTGGCAAATATGTTTTTGATATTTTAATGCATTATTAATAAATAAAAGATCTAGCAGCATATCTAGTTTTTCTACATTACCTTTTAAGCCATGTGGCTAGTTTTTTGGCTTTTCACCATTTTGATTCAATTTTCCCTGTTTAACAACTGATATCAGACTATACAGCCATATGATATTTCACATTCCAGTATGCTGGTGCCATATTAGTGATAAAAGAAAGTAGAATATGATTGAATTTGAACCTGGTCTATATTTCTTTTTACTGTGAACTGATAGTATTGTTTGTCTTAAATTTCTTTTAATATTTGTCTTGTTTTATTTTTCCCAAGTTTCATAATATTACATATATGTCCTCAATAGAGTCATTTGTTATCGGTCAGCTTATATCTCTTTTTTGTTTTATGTTTAGACATTCTCGTCCTCTGACAGCTCGCACTAATAGCTCTGGGTCTCTGGGATCTGAATCAGCAGCTTTATCAGCACTTTCCTTGGATTCCCTTGTTGCTCCTGACACACCTATACAATTTGATATAATTTCTCCAGTTAGTGAAGATCAGCCTGGTCAGGCAAAAACTTCAGGGCAGTTGGGCAGGTAGGAGAAGCAGTGGGAGAAACATTTTGTATTTGTCTGTTTTAAATGTATCCAGCTTTTATCAGCATGTATCAGCAACTCTGTCCATGTATATTTTCTTTACATTGACTTTTTTGTCACAAGTACATCTAGAACAGTATTTTTATCACACATAATTGTGATAAAGTATTTAGTGCAGTAGATTCAAGATGTAGTTTTTTTCAGTTTTGCAGCAGCTTTTCTCACCCTGTTTTAACCGCTGATGCTTCACAATCATTTGGTTTTAAAAAGTATATTTTCCTTTCCTATTGCTTGCTTGCTCGGCACCTTGGGTATTTCCTCTTGGAAACTCAAGAGAAATTTAGTAGCCCTGCCTCCAGATGATGATGGCATACTGATGACATTCTTCCTAAACTAAAAGGTGAGTGAAAATGATCTAGGCTTCTAGAGTAATCTTACAGGTTGAGAATCCTTACAGTTCTCCCAAAATATAAAACAGCTTCTTTTTCCTGCTTGTTTTTGTTCATTTTATTTTCCCACTCAAATTTAGATGCCTGATAAGATACCATACATTGCCTTTACAAAACTGTATGTACAAAATTCAGGTATTAATCTTGTTTGTTGATAGTAGATCCCATTCATCTGAGGGAAACTGAAAATATTTTGTGATTTCAGTCAGTTATGAGAGTTTTTTTACAAAAATATTTAAGTTGTGTGTTGTGTGATCCCATGTTGGAATGCCTACTATGAGACTGAAGCAACTTAGAGCTCACACAGACAAAACAGTTAAAATGATGTGATGTACAGTATTCCACTCAACTCATTTTTGACAGTTTCATTTTCCCTTTGTGATAGAAGAATAATCAGGCTTTAAAATCAGATTTTGTACAACATCTTAATTAAAATAGGTTCAAAAGACCTGAGCTTAGGCAATGAAAAGCATAATAGTGTATCTAAGACTCGTATCAAAGATAATTGTTCTGTCATATAAATTTATGATTTTGTCCCAGGTGGGAGAGATTATCTAGAGAAGCAGACAGTAGTTCCCTAAAAAGATTTTTAAAAAAACCTACTACATTTGGTATGGGTTAGCAGTGTGCTTTATGTGTTTTAGTATCATTATCACAATACTTCTTTTAAAAAATCATCACTGAGTTTCAGGTACAAATATGATGTACATCTATTAGGTGATTTTTTTAAAAACATTGTATTAGACTACAGAAAGCTTAGAATTTACTCTCTCCATTAGGGATGTATTAGTGTAGTCAATTAACCAATAAACAGATAAGCAAAAGTTTATAGATTAATGCACTAGACTACATGCTTTGCTCTTTCACCCCCCCCCCCCCCAACCTGCCAGTACATTTTTAGCAGGCTGACAAGCAGCCCAGCTCAGTCCTGGCTCGCACCGGGTCCAGGACCTATCCCTGCTATGGCTCTGCATTTGAAGTGTAATAGGAGCCTGGCAGGCAGGCAGCCCAGTTCAGTTCCAGTTTGTGCTGGGTCCAGGAGCTCAGCCCCTCCCTTGGACAGGTGCTGCTGCCACCCTGTGCTGCTGCCTCTGTATCAGAGGCAGCAGTATGGGGTGACAAGCAGCCGATCTGTGAGGGGAACTGGTTTTTAAACTGGCTCCCCTTGTGAACCAAATCCCACCTGGTACCCCACGTTGCTGCCGCTGATACAGAGGCAGCAGCGTGGAGTGGCAGGAGTCTCCTTGGGAGTGGAGTCGGAGCGCACTGGCTACTGGCCCTGCCTCTAGGCAACTATGGAATAGTCGAATAACCGATAAGAATTCACAGGGTTAATCGACTATTCAGTTAACCGATATTTAACATTCCTACTGTCCATACTATTCTGATTTTGAGGGACAGAAATTGAGCCCCAAGAAAGTCCGGCCATGGAAACTTTCCTTGGTATAGTTGAATAGATGAACAATCTTTTTTGGAGACTCGCTATTGTTTTATACATATTTTACCATGCAGACTTTAGTTCAGAGTTTATTTAGTTCAGCGATTATCCAAAGTTCACACAACACTTTTGATTAGTTCAAGTTAACATTTCATTATTATAAGTCACACAGATAAATAAGACAGAGTTTTAGTCTATATTAGATATCCAAGCAAATGTTAGATTTATTCTAAAAGTAAATTTTAGGACAATATCAGGCACTGGAGAAAAAGTGACAACTTCACTTGTTTCCTGGTAAAAGCTTAAATTAAATCTAACTCTTATTTTTCAGCTGTCCTCATTGAGAGTTTGCAGCTATGCCAAGAAACCAAGGAAATTCCTTTCTCCATTCTCTTTGAGAGCTTCAGCTAGTTTCCCAGCTCCAAATTTTCTTTTTACATTGCTTTCCTTCTCTTGAGAAATGTAGATTAGAAGCCTAGAGTATTTTCACTGTATTATAATTGATAGTAATTATGTTTCTGCTGAGAATCAGAAATAGCCACGTTTCTCTTGACCCTCTAGGAGTAAAACCCCAGGGATGTTTTCAGAGAGCTGCATTTGAGACAAAACCAGAGACTTCTCTGCAATGAGTAATGCAACAGCTTGAAAAAGTGAGGAAAGGTGTGCTGTTTTCAATTGATTTATTAGAGGACTAGCTTTTGGCTGTACTTCTTGAAGCTGTTCAGTGAGACTTTATCCCTTAAAACCATGTCTTCAAAAATTAACAAGACTAAGTCACTCATTGGGGTTGTATTTAATGTTGACCTCAACCTCAAATTGCATTCCTACCACAACCATGGGACAATACCACCTGAAAGTTCTTCCCTACATCTGCACTCTCCACTCAGATGCAGAAGCTTGTGTCTTAAACCTACATCTAGTAAGTCTGTTCTTAGGACTCATAGGTGGACTACTATCAGTTTCAACCCCAATCTGTGAAATTATTCTTTGTTGATTTATTTGATGCAGAATGAGACTAGGTTATATGTCAATGGCTCTTGCAGTCTGACTTCTGGTTTAATGTTTTAATTTTTTTAATAGACGTACAAACCCATTTGGTGAATCTGGAGGCAAAAAATCTGAAACAGAAGGTAAAACAGGATTTCACTTAAGTACAAAATATTCTTGATAGAGATACTCTTTAAAATTAAATTTATTTTTATAGAAGCTATAAAATTGACTTTTATATCAGCAGATGTATATAAGATAATTAGCTCAGCACCCATTTCTGGATAACTGTATTGCAATGGTATATGTTGCATCAGATCAGACTATATATAGTCTGAAAGTCTAATTGTTTGAGTCTTTCATGTTCGCTAAGC
This sequence comes from Pelodiscus sinensis, assembly GCF_052426305.1. Lineage (NCBI taxonomy): Eukaryota > Metazoa > Chordata > Testudines > Trionychidae > Pelodiscus > Pelodiscus sinensis. The sequence continues at coordinate 24,982,163 of NC_143062.1, forward strand.
CTAATTGAAAAACTTGGTAGAAATATATGTATCTTGCTGTTTGAAAATCTGCTTCTGTCATTTATACATACTGGAAGCATGATTTTTAATTAGTGTGATTAGTTGAGGTTTTGTTTATAAAATTTTACTAACATAGAAATCCTTCTTCTGTGATTACACATGGAAATAGTAATGTTTAAATAGGAAAACCCAGAAATGGGTTGGTACTGCTTATTAAATACTCTTATCTGTCTTAGATTCCATTCTTCACCAGTTATTTATTGTAAGATTCCTTGGCTCCATGGAAGTTAAATCTGATGAAAGTCCAGATGTTGTTTATGAAACAATGCGCCAAATACTAGCAGCCAGAGCTATCCATAACATTTTCAGGATGACTGAATCACATTTATTAGTCAGTTGTGACTGTTTAAAGTAAGTATTCCTCCTAAATTCTATGGAAGTTGACTTCCATAAGTGTTTTGAAATGCCCCCTTCAATTTAGTAAAATTTACTTTGTGATTTGTTTAATTAACATTTTTAGGTTAATTGATCCACAGACACAAGTTACAAGGCTTAGGGTAAGTCATTTTAAGTGCTTTTTTTTCAGATTTTGTGTAATTTTATTTTACTATAATTTTCCTTCTATTAAATATCATTGATTCTGTGTAATAAGGTTTCTAAATAATTTCCTACAAAAACTAGGTTATTTTCTCAATTATGTCTAAGTGACACTGTTTTGGGAGATGAATTAGTTTAAATAAACATTTCAAAAAGTACCTTTTTCATTATTTGAAATGGCAAGAGTATAATCAAATTAGGAAGATAGGTTTGTGTAAAGAGTAGTACTAAGTCAGACATTAACATTAAAGTTTGAAAGGTCAATTACATGACTGAGGAAATTCAAATGTGACAGTTCTAACATATTAAATAAGCCATGTTGTATGCCTTATGGTCAACTTATTTTTATCCACATAAATTAATAATACAGAGCATTGTTTTACTTTCTGAAAGAAATTAGTGGAATACTTCACATAAAATATATTCAGTATGTCCAAGTTAAAATTCCAGCAACAGCCTTAACTTTTATTATTGATTTGTTTGCTTATTTTTTTAGTTTTTATTGTATAAACAGTAATGCTTCACATTTGATTTTTTAGAGTCTTTTTTAAAGAGCTGAAAAGAATTAAAAGTTATACATAAGTACTTTCAGGACTCCTTTATCAATGAAGTATGTAAAACTCAATTCTAAAAGCACCTGTGCATTCATTAGCTCTAAAGTCTTAAGTGCAGAGCTGTATTAGGGCTGTAAGCTGTTAAAGGTGACACAGACAATTCATCATGTGCTCAGTGGTCTAAACTGTTTTAGTATTAGGGCCCCCAAAAAAGGTACTTAAAAAAATTGCAGTGTGACTGTTTTAACTTTGAATCGTGATAATTAAAAAATTAATTTAAAACTATTTTCTTCAAACTTGGATTGTTTTCCGTCTTTTATAAAGTCTTGACAGCAACCCAAATTTGAAATTTCTCACTTCAGCCTTTTTAAATTATGGAAGTACTAAAAATGTCAACTGAACGTAATACAAAAATTGTGTGTGGGTTTCCCAGCTCCTTCCTCTTGTATAACTCAAAATTGCTAATTTTATTCTGGTCATGGTTTTCAAAAAACAATCCATTCTTGATCTGAGACCACATATTGAAAATGTAAACCCAGAAGGAATTTGTATAAAAGAGTGGAGTATCAGAAAATGTATGCATGCATATGCTCACACAGAACTCAAAGCTCACTAACATTTTGCTGTATGCAAATTCCATACTACTCTTTACATAATGTATGTTTTTGAAAGATCTGCATGTGTTTGTTTATTGAATGTTTTTGATAACCTCTGTTTCAGTTTGCTTCAATGTCAAAAGCATTATCAAGCAATTTGATCTAGATCAGTGTTTCTCAAAATGGTCTGCGGATCCACTCTGAGAAGCCTGCTAACTGGCCACTACGGTTTGTTTATTTACTGGCTCCGCAGCCACGGAACCTCACAGCTCCCTTTGGCTCCGGTTCACTGTTTGCAGCAAAAAGGAGCCGTAGGAAGTGGTGGCCCAGCCCATGTCACTTCCTGCGACTCCCGTTGGCTGCAAAAGGCGAACTGGAGGCAGTGGGAGCCCCCAGGCTCTGTGGCTGTGGAGCTGGAAAATAAACAGACCCCAGCAGCCAGTGAACAGGTTTCTCAGAGTTGATCTGCAGACTACTTTGAGAAACACTGATCTAGATATAAAAATACTTTCCACCGAGCATGTCCATTTATTTTGTTATCTTAATAAGCTACAGTATGTAGGTATCTGGTATTTAAAGATGTATAAACCAAACTTTACATTCCTATTATTTTCTTGTTTTTTGACAGTTTCCTTTGCCAAATGTAGTCCTGTACACTACACACCAGGAAAATAAACGCCTTTTTGGATTTGTACTTCGGTCCTCTGGAGGGAGAGTTGAGAGTCATACAACATCTGTTTGTTATATATTTGAATCAAACAATGAAGGGGAAAAGGTATTCCCCATGTTACTTACACTTTTATCTTGTTTCAAATCTGATGTGGATTTCAAGATCTTAGCTCTTTCAAACTGTATGAAGAAATTTTGTAATTTGTGTGTGTGTGTGTGTGTGTGTGTGTGTGTGTGTGTGTGTGTGTGTGTGTGTGTGTGTGTGTGTGTGTGTGTGTGTGTTTTAATTGGCTGTCAGTCCAAGAATCTAAAAGTTCTTTAATACACACGGTCTTTCTGAACTTGTGGAAGTTTGTCTTAATTTTAAAGGAATATTAATTTTTCATAATTTCTGAGTATTCAATTTGTTTATATTTAGATTTGTGACTCTGTTGGACTGGCAAAACAGATTGCTTTTCATGCAGAATTGGTAAGATTCTTAAGTAGGAAAAAAGGGGGAGGTTTGCACTCACACGAGTGTATACATATAGTTTATTATGCTAAGTAAATAGATAATAGCACTGTATGCCTAGCAGCAATCTACAGATTAAGAATTTCTAAAGAGCCCACTGCATAGTATTTAGGTGTCATTTAAACTCGCCAAGAAGTGATAAATAAAGATTTAATACCTTTTCTACAAAGACTGATTGGTAAAACAAAATACAGGACTATGTAGCACTTTAAAGACTAACAAGATGGTTTATTAGATGATGAGTTTTCGTGGGCCAGACCCACTTCCTCAGATCAAATAGTGGAAGAAAATAGTCACAACCATATATACCAAAGGATACAATTTAAAAAATGAACACATATGAAAAGGACAAATCACATTTCAGAACAGAAGGGGGATGCGGGGGGAGGGAGGGAGGAAGGTGAATGCCTGTGAGTTAATGATATTAGAGGTGGGGAAGGGTAGCTGTCTGTGAGTTAATGGTATTAGAGGTGATAATTGGGGAAGCTATCTTTCTAATGGGTAAGGTAGTTGGGGTCTTTGTTCAGCCCCCTGCGGAGAATGTCGAATTTTAGCATGAATGCCAGATCAGAGGATTCCCTTTCAAGTGCAGATTTGAAAGTCTTCTGAAGTAGGATGCATGTGATTAGGTCATTAAGACAATGTCCTTTCTGGTTGAAATGGCAAGAAACTGTTTTTTCTTTGTGATCCTGTCTAATGTCTTTTTTGTGGGTATTGATTCTTTGGTGAAGTGTGTGAGACGTTTGTCCAAGATACGTAGCAGACAGACACTTTCGGCACATGATAGCATAGATTATATTTCTGGATGCGCAGGAATATGTATTCTTGATCTTATAACTCACTTGGTTAGGCCCAATAATGGTGTCAGCAGAGTGAATATGTGGACAAAGCTGGCAACCGGGTTTGTTGCAAGGGAAAGTACCAGGGTTGGTATTAGTGTGGTATGTCCTGTGGTTGTTGGTAAGAATCATCTTGGGGTTAGGTGGTTGTCTATAGGAGACTATGGGTCTGTCTCCCAGAGCTTCTTGGAGTTTAGTGTCCTGTTCTAGAATAGGCTGTAATTTATTGATAATGTGTTGGACAGGTTTAAGTTGGGAGCTGTAGGTGATGACAAGTGGTGTTCTATTGTTAGTTTTCTTGGGTCTGTCTTGTAGTAGATGGTTTCTAGGTATTCGTTTGGCTCTTTCAATTTGCTTTTTTATTTCTCCGGGTGGGTAGTTGAGGTTTATAAATGCTTGGTAGAGATCCTGAAGTTTCTGGTCTCTGTCAGTGGGATTAGAGCAGATGCGGTTGTATCGAGGGGCTTGGCTATAGATGATGGATCGTATGGTGTGTGCTGGATGGGAGCTGGAAGCATGTAGGTAACTGTATGAGTCAGTGGGTTTTCTGTAGAGGGTGGTGTCTAATTTTCCATTGTTGATTTGTACTGTGGTGTCCAGGAAATGGATCTCTCGTGTGGAATGGTCCAGGGTGAGGTTAATGGTGGGGTGTAGGTTGTTGAAATCTCTGTGGAATTGTCTCTAGTGTTTCTTGGCCATGCGTCCAGATCATAAAGATGGCATCGATGTAGCATAAGTAGAGAAGGGGTAAAAGGGGACGGGAGTTGAGAAAACGTTGTTCTAGGTCAGCCATAAAGATATTAGCATACTGTGGGGCCATGCGTGTACCCATGGCTGTGCCGCTGATCTGGAGGTATAAGTTGTTCTCAAACTGGAAATAATTGTGGGTGAGAACAAAGTTACATAGGTCTGTTATCAGGTTGGCAGTGGTGTCCTCTGGGATAGTGTTTCTAATAGCTTGTAATCCGTCTTCATGTGGGATGTTGGTGTATAGTGCTTCTACATCCATGGTGGCAAGGATGGTGTTATTGGGGAGGTAAACGATGTTTTGTAGTTTCCTTAGGAAGTCAGTAGTGTCTCGGAGATAGCTGGGGGTGTTGGTTGCATAGGGTTTGAGAAGAGAGTCTACATAGCTGGATAGACCAGTAGTGAGTGTGCCAATACCAGAGATGATGGAGCGTCCGGGGTGTCCAGGCTTATGGATCTTGGGAAGCAGATAGAAAAATCCTGGTCGGGGGTCAGAAGGTGTTTGTGTGGATTTGTTCCCGAGTAGCTGTAGGGGAGGCTTTTAAGGAGACAGAATAATTTCTTTTGGTATTCCGAGGTGGGATCAGAGAAGAGAGGTTTGTAAAATGTGGTGTTGGAGAGTTGTCTGGTTGATTTCAACAACCTACACTCCCCCATTAACCTCAGCCTGGACCATTCCACACGAGAGATCCATTTCCTGGACACCACAGTACAAATCAACAATGGAAAATTAGACACCACCCTCTATAAACAGAGATTATTGTGCCCTATGTTGAGTGTCACCCTTGTATACTTTTACTTGTAACAGGTGCACCCAAACTGGAATCCCTTGCAACAAACCCCGTTGCCAGTGTTGGGATTTTGTGGTTCCCAGAGGGTCAGGTGCTGGGCAGAATCAAGGGTCTTCAATTCAATTCAATTCAACATTATTCAATGTGCACAAAGGGAGAGCCCCTGGTACTAAAATCAGCCAGAGCCCCTTGAGCAAGGAGCCCCTCCCCTTGCTGTTTTATAGCACATGGTTACAGGTTACATAACACAAACTTCTAAACCAATCAGATTCAACCTTTCCATATATGGCTTTGTTTGTCACATGCTTGTACTTCTCCACTCCACATGTTGAGTTCACCCCCCCTCCCTTTGGCCTTTTCTAGGCTGTTGCTAGGGTGGTGAGCCACAGCATGCTTCTTTATGCATACCCACTTTCCAAATCACATTTTGTTTAAAATGAACACATGCATACCCTTCACCAGCTTTGTCCACATATTCACTCTTCTGACACCATTATTGGGCCTAACCAAGTGAGTTATAAGATCAAGAATACATATTCCTGCGCATCCAGAAATCTAATCTATGCTATCATGTGCTGAAAGTGTCTGTCTGCTATGTACCTTGGACAAACGTCTCAGACACTTCGCCAAAGAATCAATGCCCACAAAACACAGACATTAGACAGGATCACAAAGAAAAAACAGTTTCTTGCCATTTCAACCAGAAAGGACACTGTCTTAATAACCTAATCACATGCATCCTACTTCAGAAGACTTTCAAATCTGCACTTGAAAGGGAATCCTCTGAACTGGCATTCATGCTAAAATTCGACACTCTCCGCAGGGGGCTGAACAAAGACCCCAACTACCTTACCCATTAGAAAGATAGCTTCCCCAATTATCACCTCTAATACCATTAACTCACAGACATCTACCTTTCCCCACCTCTAATATCATTAACTCACAGGCATTCACCTTCCTTCCCTCCCCCCCCCCCCCCCCGCATTCCCCTTCTGTTCTGAAATGTGATTTGTCCTTTTCATATGTGTTCATTTTTTTTAATTGTATCCTTTGGTATATATGGTTGTGACTATTTTCTTCCACTATTTGATCTGAGGAAGTGGGTCTGGCCCATGAAAGCTCATCATCTAATAAACCATCTTGTTAGTCTTTAAAGTGCTACATAGTCCTGTATTTTGTTTCAGCTACACCAGACTAACACGGCTACATTTCTATCACTATTCTTGATTGGTAAAAGATATTGTAGATCCATTATTTGTTGTTCATTTAATTAGAGATCAGTCTTTTGGTGACAGATGGCAGAACAAGGAGCAATCCTCTCAAGTTGCGGTGGGAGAGGTCCAGGTTGGATATTAGGAAAAACTATTTCACTAGGAGAGTGGTGAAGCATTGGAATGGTTACCTAGGGACATAGTGGAGTCTCCATCCCTAGAGGTGTTTAAGTCTCGGCTTGACAAAGTCCTGGCCGGGTTGATTTAGTTGGGATTGGTCCTGCCTAGAGCAGGGGGCTGGACTTGATGACGACCTGAGGTCTTTTCCAGCTCTATGATTCTATGATTTTAAGTAAGAATATTGATATAAATATTTTTAAAATCAAACACTGATATAACTATTTCAAGGAAACTCCTACAAAGTGGCAGTGTTTTACATATCCCAATTTACAAAGATTATTCTTATTCATATGTTTACCTTTCTAGGATCGTAGAGCATCAGAAAAACAAAAAGAGATGGACAGAGTAAAAGAGAAACAACAGAAAGAACTCAGTAAACAAAAGCAAATTGAAAAGGTATGTCTCATGATTGCTTATATTACTAATATTGTTTTCATTAACCTTCATGGTACTTTTTATGGCTTTGTACCCCATACAGCTTCACATTCATTAGTAGAAGAAACACTGTGGGCTTGATTTTACTTGGAAACTGTCAATTTGACATTTTAAATTGCTAAATTTTGGGTTTTGACATTTTTGTATTTCTTAGACGATGGAAATATTTTATAGTTAAATCCGAGCAATTTTATTTCTGCTTCACTTCCTGAATCTAAACTTTAGTAAAAGCTAAGCTTTTTTAAATAAATCTCTGCATGGTTGGCTTTGTCCTTATAGCCAAGCTCTTTGTGGACAAGGATGGTTTGTCAGTCTATAGGCTAGCCGCTTCATATTTTCAGTGGTGATATTCAGCTTTGCAAATTTGTGCCTGTTCCTGGGCATTAAGCATTCTCTGCTACCCCAATAATGGATCTGTTGATCTGATGCTGTAAGCAAGCTTTAATATTTTAATTTTAGCGTACATTCTGACTGAAATAACCATAGAAAGCATGAATGTAAGATGTAACAAATGATGCATTTGAAATCATCTTAGATAGAAATCGCATTAAAAGTTTAATCTTTTTGAAAAATGATCACCTTTTACTTACAATTGGGGGCAGACTCAAACTGCAACTCTAAAAATATTGTTAACCAAATCCCAACATTTTCCCCTCTCCCCCCAAGTTACTGTTGCATTATTTTACCTGACTTCAGATAAGTTAAAAAGTAATAAAACTCCAAAATTAAATGGTCTATAACAGTAAATAGTAATTCAGAGATAATAAATGTCACTGTATTAAGTGTGAGGTCTGCTGCTGCAGTAATGCTCATCAATTTAAATTAGTGTTTGTTGGGAATAGGAATACATTAGTAGAATAACATGCTTTCTTGTTAGCTGTTCTTCACATTGTTAGCTACTGCCCAGATGGATAAAATTGATTATTAAAATTATTTTTATTTAAATTAAATATAGATTCATTAAAAAACCTATTAACATATTTGAAATCATGATTGCCTATGTTAAAGCCTATTAAAATTTAAATTTTAAAGAAAATTAACGCTGCAAGTTTTAGTGATGGAAGTCAAGCACAACCAGATAGTTTGATGAAGTGTAAAACCAGCTTTTGACAGCAGTAGCCTTTTCTACAGATGCACAGTGAAAACAAATTCCAGTTCCCCCTCTGTGTAAATGGAAACTGTATTATTTAGAGCCATAGAGTGGCAATTTGATTAGTACTTTCTGCATTTCAGTTTAGTCAACCAGTTCAGTTCAATCACTAGCTCATACAAAGTGCAGAAACCACTGGGATTTGAAAAAGCAAGGAAACCTGTTTTCCTCTTTCAGTCTATGAATAAAAACTAGATGTGAGAGAATGAATTCTACTACAGTAAAACCTGGTTATTTGGCACGCTCAGGGATTAGGGTGTTCCGGTTATCTAAAAATTCCAGTTACCTGACGTTCCCATCAACCTAAGAAAAACCAATGGACAATAATAGTAAAACTCAAGTTTTTAATATTAGTGGTTTTGTAGTGTGAGGCAGTTGGTCTCACATTTCTATTTTGAGTTAAAGATGATTAGTACTTCTTAAATAAAAAATTGTTAAGACAATCATGGGTAAACCAAGCCAGGCCTGTGCGCCTGAAGATGTGACAGTATTGTGGCCGGGGGCAATGCTGGTTAACAAAGTTTTCTGGTTAACAGAGTGCCGGATAACAAAGGTTTCACTGTAGTTCTAAAATATTGAAGAACATTTTGGTCAAAGTCCATTCAATTCACTCACTAAAGATAAAGTAGTAAAATCTATGTTATCCGGCTCTATGCTAATCAAGAAGCTCTATAAACCAGCTTTTCTAAATTTTCATCGAAAGTCTGGGTGGTGAAAGGTCGGCAGGCTCTGGGTGGTGCATGGTCGCCACATGGATCCCCAGAAGTAGCCACATGTCCCTGCTGCTTCTAGGCAGAGGAACAGTCATGAAGGATTTATAGTGTGGGACAGGGTGTGGGGCTTAAGTACTGGGGTAGGGACTAGGTAGTGGGAAGTGACCTTGGGAAGGGAGTTTGAATGCAGAAAAAGTTTTGGGGGAGGGGTTTTGGGCATGGGAGGCCTTTCAGGTTGCTAGATCTGGGGGTGGGGAGCGCACATTTTGGGTGGCTCCCCATAACCGGCAACCTGTCCCCAGGGCCGGCTTTAAGAAGCGCAGGGCCCGATTCCGGGGGCAGGGCCCTGCGCATGTGCCGTGCGCCCGGGGCCTGGCGCATGCATCGCTTGCCTGGGGAGTGAGTACTGTGCATGCGTCACGCGCCTGGTGTGGCACTGCACATGTCGCGCACCTGGGAGCAGGGCCCTCTTAGGCGTGGGGCCCCATTCTGGGGAATCGGCCGAATGAGCCTAAAGCCAGCTCTGCCTGACCCTGCTGGAGGCACGGCTAGGCAGCTGTATGTATTGCCTCTGCCCCAAGCGCTAGCTCCACAGCTGTCATTGGCCAGGAATCACAGGTAGTGGGAGCTGCGGTGGTGGCACCTACAAGCAGAGCAGCGCATAGAGCCACATAGGCACACCTCCACCAGGAGCAACAGGGACAGGTTGCCATTTGTTGGGAGCTGCCTGAGGTAAGCACTCCTTGCCCCCTCCTGTACCTAAAGTCCCTCCTTCTGTGCCACAACCCTAGCCCTGCCCACCACCCTCTTACTTAACCAGAATTTTTCACTTACCAGCATCCACCCCATTCCTCCAACACACTGGATAAAAAAGCTTTTACTGTACTTCAATAAATCAAATTGCTTTGATAAACTTTTTTTATTACTCCAGTGCATTTAAAGTAGCTGTAGTTAATTTAAAAAATTTAAACATTGTTTCTGTGTATTTAATTGAATTTGAATTTCCATCCATATAGAATGTGATACATTGCAAGTAAAAAATTAATATTCATCTAGTAAATAAGAAATGCATCATTCACTATTTTCGAAAATAATAAATGTACATATTAAGAATCTGAATTAAGGTAAATCTAACCTAATTGCTTAAGTAAAGCGTATAGATTACTATACCTTCTTGATTAGCAAAAAGAAGCACCAAATTTTGCATGAAAACTTAATTTAGCTGTAAAGTAACACTTTTTTATTGGTTACCACCACCAAATGAAAAATCAGTTTCTTTTAGGAAATACCAGAAAAGTACAAATGCAAAAGAAGATTAAATTTGATTTATATCAAGATTTTCTTCTGCTTTAAATCATGATTTAAATCGCTTTGATTTAAATCAATCTATACTAGTCACTGAAGTAGTTTTTGGTTTCCTGTAGAATCTTTTAAACTGCTATCTATGAAGCATTTACTAATCAAATTGCCACTCTATAGCTCTAAATAATATAATTTCCACTTACACAGAGGGGCACTGGAATTTGATTTCACTATGAAGTGAATGTTTTTTCCTCTTCTCTTCCTTTCTCTCTATCTCCCAAATTAGGACTTGGAGGAGCAGAGCCGATTGATAGCTGCTTCCAGTAGACCCTGTCAGAGCAGCGGAGAGGGACAATTTGTAGTCCTTAGCAGTAGCCAGTCAGAAGACAGTGATTTGGGAGAAGATGGGAAGAAGAAAAGAGAGTCTGAAGCATGATCTTGTTAAAACTGGAGCCTTTGGACATATTTGTGGTAAAATGGCACAAATTACACAAGAAGAAAAAATAGAGGTGGAGGGTCTGTTTACTATATAGAAGATTTAACAATATGCTGATAAGATTGTTTTTTTCTTTTAAACATACATTAACTAATTTTGCCTGTTAATGTAAATAAGTACTTTCTTCCTTATGTTAGAAAGACGCATGATGTCATTGCTATGTTTGCTACAGAATTACATCTTCAAGACTTTTTAAATATAGACAACTTTTTTCACTTACCTGATTGTGCAGCTGACTGTTTTGAAGCAAAAATTCATCTTCTGATGGAGCTTCAACAGTACACTGAAATAGTGTTCTTTAAATTGCAGTACACAGAATATTTTGTGGGGAACAAAAGTGGGCTTTGAACTGAAACAGTACTAAGCTGCATCTAAATACTGTTGCAGAGAACTGTTTCTAGGTTTATAAAAATTAATCCTCCGTATCGCCAGATAAATGTGCAATAGTTTTAGGGTATGTCTAGACTACATGCCTCTGTTGCCAGAGGCATGTAGATTAGGCTACCAGACATAGGAAAATGAAGCGGAGATTTAAATAATCGCCGCTTCATTTAAATTTACATGGCTGCCGCGCTGAGCCGACAAACAGCTGATCAGCTGTTTGTCGGCTCAGCGCGATAGTCTGGACGCGTGGGTGTCGACATCAAAGGTATTTGTCGACCACCCAGGTATGCCTCCTGGGATGAGGTTTACCTGGGTGGTCGACAAATACCTTTGATGTCGACACCCGCGTGTCCAGACTATCGTGCTGAGCCGACAAACAGCTGATCAGCTGTTTGTCGGCTCAGCGCGGCAGCCATGTAAATTTAAATGAAGCGGCGATTATTTAAATCACCGCTTCATTTTCCTATGTCTGGTAGCCTAATCTACATGCCTCTGGTGACAGAGGCATGTAGTCTAGACGTACCCTTAGATTGAGAGAGAGAGTTTAATTTTTGATTTATTTCAAATTGGATTGTACTGTCTCTGTTTTCTCTTTAAGATAACTTAGGACACTTTCTTGGATGGTAAATACAATTTTACTACATTTCAACTAGACAAGACTTAGAAGTTTGTGTTTGCATCTTGATATATAGGGAATTGTGTTGTAAACCCTTTCATATCAAGATGAGAATACTATGTGTATACCCATGAAACTAAAAGTACCACAATCTCAGTTCTCTGTCATAGGACTATAATAACTGTCCAGAACTTGGAGTTTACTTTATAATACAAGGTATGTTAGTATTGTGAAAATGTTGGATTGAACCAGCTGTTTGAAGATCTTCTAAAAACCCACATACCAGTTAACTACATTTACTAAAAAGGGCTTGTAGAGTTTTGGATCATTGCATGTAAATATATTTTGCAAAAAATATTTAATAGCAATAGCATGCAAGCATACTGATCCTAGTTTCTACCTAAATTGCTTGAAGCATTCTTCACAGGTGTCTTGCTTACAGCTCTTAAGCCTGATCTCCATGCTACATCAGAACTGCATGATGTACATAATATATTTTATACAATAGCAGATGTGCTTTGATCTTTTCACCCCAAATAGGAAATCAGTTAATGTAAGAGAATTTATTTATTTTTGCAGATTACTGTATATAGTGAAGTCCATAAACAGAGGATACATTTATGTATCCAAGTCAGGGAAAATCTAGTGTAATACAGTAATGAAAGGAAATGTACATGTACTACTTGTTCAGTTTCAACTTACAAATATTTTCCAGTTTATATAAGGCTTGTTACATGTTCTAAATGTCATTTCTAATTCATTGTACACTTTACTGTATATAGCCATTCCCATGAATAGCTATCTTCTAATCTAGAAGACTTCCATTTATCCCTGCCAACTTGAAGATCAAAAGGCGGCATATGTAGACTTTCTCCCATGTGGTCAATCCCAGGTTTATGAAAGGCTGGATGGCTGTAGGATTTTTGGACTATCTACATAATTTGCACTGGCTGCTTACATTTCTGGCTAACCTGACTCATTTCTTTCACTAACATTCCCTTTTTTGCAGACCAGGTGATAGCCTACTTCACACTTCTGCCTCCTCTACTTGCTTAACATCTGAGTAAAATTTCCAAAAAACTATAGGAAGAATATGAAATAATGTCTTTTCAGTTTACCATGTGATCTAGTTATTGCCCAGTACAGATTACTTAGCTGGTTGGCCAATTTAAGTGTAACAGCCACCATTTCATGTGGGAGGCACTGTCAACTTGAAGATTTTCTTGGTATTCAATTAATTTTTTAGTTTTTATTCCATTATTTTTATTGAAGAGATATTTCAGTAAATTGGGATTGTTTATTCCCATTGTGGTTGGAACATTCATATTAATTAAAGGGCTTATCTGAATACCAACACTGAATTAGTAGTATAGATGGTAGAGAGCAATTCTGACAATTTTCTTTTTCTGAGGTAGTTAATTTCAACCCTCTCAGCTGTTTTCTGACATTTTATTGTAGGGGAGATACACAAATTGTGTTCAGACGGCAGTGTTCTAGCCTAGATAATATCTTTTAATTACAGAATGACTTTTTTTTTTAGCTTAGATGTTAACTAAAGCTAGATACAACTTATTTGAGCAGGAACTGTTGCTGGACTCTATCTATTTGAAGATTTTATAATACGGGATTCCCATTATCTGTCTGCACTAATCCTTAAACTTGGCTGCAGTCTAGCCAATGACCATAGTTAACCAGTTTAGCTAGGGTAGGGTTCCTGTCAGCCTTTAGAAAGCCAACTAGATAAAATGTACGTTCATTCTGTTTAGGAAAAACAAATAGCATTGAATTGGCACCTCACTTCTCAAAATTGTAGTGAGAACATCAGGTCACAGCTGGAAACAGAACAAACAATACAATCAGAAAATACTAATGAAAACTATGCCTCTCAAATTTAGATCCTAGAGAATGATGATAATAGATCTCAGGTACCTTACCTCATGTAACTGTCAGTGAAATGAGATGGTGGCTTGGGCCTAGGAAGAAATATACATCATATTCTTTATATTGTTTTTGGAAGCCTAAAGACATCAAATGCATTCAGATTAGGACAAGGCAGCAGCAACACCTGGAAAAATATGCTGTATTGGGGAATATGGGACCCAGCCTAGAGGAGACTAGGGAGGAGGACCATGCTCCCAAACCCTTATGTCCACTCATAATCCCATTATACAAGACAGAAGAGGATAGCCTGGTGTGATGTTAGCAAGGAATAGTCAGAAGATGGTGGAGCGTCTGGCTCTATTCCAGGGTTTTGAATAGTCTCAACTCCCAGCATCTTAACTCTCCTGCCTAACTCATGATCTCCCAGAAGAGGCACTGAAAATATTGGAAATTGATCATTTATAATTTTTGATTTTCAGCACTGCCTGACTAGTTTACTTCAGCCTCAATTTTTCTGTAAATTAAACAAATCACTTCAGTCATGATAGTCAAAACCTAACCTTCTGCTACATATTTCACAAAAATCATTTGAGGGAAATATTTTAATAGTTTTCAAAAACTTTTTGGGATCATTTTTTCTTATTCCTTGGCTTGTAAAGTCAGGTGGTTTGTTGTTGTGTGTCTAGCTGTCCATGGCTCTCAGGTAGCCATAGATATTACAGTACCCTAGCATAAATATTCGACTACAAGGAATAAAAGGGAAAAAGGGGATGTATGTAATTTACTATGATATGTGGCTCTTTAAGATACGACATATTATTGCATCTCTTCCATTTGTTTCTGCATTAATGTCATAATATATAGTTGTTTGAGCCTGATAGATAGTTGAGCGAGAATAATCTCTTTTCCAGCATCTTAGAATGACTCAGCTATTAAAAAGAAAGTGCAACCCCACTTCTTGATGTGGGAAGTACCTTACAGAAGGAATTGAATAAAGTGGATGATCCTTAGGAGTAGAAAGGTAGATTGAAGTGAATGAGAAGAGAGGTCTTTACACTTGGTAAAAGCAGTTACACCACCTATGGAGGTGTTTAAAAACAGATTTAAGGAGATCCTGAGAGAGCGTTGAAGGACGTGGAGGCAGCCTGAGTGGAGTACATGCTCAAGGAGATTAAAGTGAAGAGATGGAAATGAGTGAAGTTGTGAGAGAGGCCAGTGCTTGGAGAAGAGAATGTCTTGATCTGTGATCCAAAACTACTTCAAAGCCAAGAGAGGTTTGCTACAGTTACCCAATAGACCCACCCAAGCCTCTCCTATGTGTGTGGCATGTGTACTGGTAATTTTGCATGTCTCCCTTACCCACAGTGCAATTAAGAAAGACTTTTTTTTTCTCTGAATCATGTCATCCTATCGGCATGGGACTGGTCTCATTTAAGGTATATCTACAAAGCAAAAAAAGCTTTTCAGGGGCTAGCCTACTTGACTTAATTTGAATATAGCTAGCATGAGTACAAAGACTGGCAGGGTGAGCAAGCAGAGTATATACGTTAGGTGTGTGCTGGGTTTGTACTACCTGTGCCGAATCCTCATTGTGCTATTTTCAGTATTACTGTTAGCCACAGAATCAACATTCAAGCTAGTTAGGTTGACTAGCTTGTGTATAGATTTTTCTGTGCAGCAGTATCTGTACTGTGGCAGTGAGTAAGCAGGTAGGGTTAGTGAGCCTACTGACATGTAGTCTGGAAGGGATCTGAAGTCACTGCTAAGGGAGATGGAAGGATGAAGAACTAAGCCAATTACTAGTAAATAGTAGTTGAAGGATGGATCAGCTCTGTGGTATAAAGCAGATTAATAAGGTGCCACCTCATTTTTATGAAGGCTAGAATTACTTTATAGCTTTATTGTTATATAGCCTATGTCAAAGTAGCTATTTGACCCTGTGGAATGCACTTTATACTGTAGAACGTGTGTGAATGTGTGTGTTAAGTTTCCAGTGTAACTGCTTCTTTCAGACAGTGGTTTCAGGTTAGCTTCTGGAAGCTGTAGGAGGTGGTTTTTCCATATATAACAGATTTTAGAACAATATTTTGTATAAAATTTATAACTCAGTCATTAGAGAGAATTGGTTTTGCTACTTTTTTTTTAATTACAATAAATGACAAAGATTGAGTGGGGTCTGAATGCAGAGATTCTTATCTATACATTAAACAAAAAAACAACAAAATGCTCTCTGATCATAAGTTACCTAATTTGGTGCGTTTTTTCTTACATTAGTGTTTTGCTATGGCTCGTAGATTGCTATCAAAGTGCATGTTGGAATAAGATTGAAATATTTATTAGAAACTCTTTGTTCATTTTTTCTCATAAATACTCTGACCTCCCATCTTTCTGCCATTGGGTGAATTATATTATCTACAGCATCTAAAGTCATGGCCCTGGAGCATGTGAAACCAATATGTTGGGCCTTTTAAAGCTCAGTTATCTAGAAATAGATTTAAAAATGCCAGTTAACAAACATACATTGTGGCAACAGTGTTGATTAATTCTAACCATCTTTTTATTGCTAAACTTTATCCTCATAGTTATCACTTTTTAGTTAAGTGGTTAGTATGCTTGTTGCAACACTGTAGGCTTATATTTTATTTGGGTGACTATCTAGTGTTTTTATCCAAGAAATAAGTGTGACAGACAAACCAGTACCTCCGGATGTTCTCATGTTTCAGGTGTTGTTACATACATTCTGCAGGTATGTTATGCTGGGTGTTTTTGGATATGTAATACGTTCTGTTACACTGTGAATATTTGCCCATTGTAGCCATGAAAAATTGCTCTTTTAACACTGCTATACTAATCAAGCTTAAAAGATCCATAATTTTGTCCCGCAAGGAACTGAATGCGGTCAGTTAAGACAAACTTATTTGCATGCGTACTCTATTACATGGTTTCTTGGGTCTGGAAGAAAAAATGAGATGAAACATTTTCAGTAATCATGAGGCTAGAGTTGACTCTGTTTTAACAATAACAATTAGCTGATCTCCCTCCCCCCAGGAAATCTAATCAATTGTGCTCAATTACATGAGTGTAAATCAAAGTAATTTGGAGTCGCCAGCAGATTTACTCTACGTATACATTCATTTAAATAAGCAGGACTTACCCTGTGTTTATGTTTAAGGTTTATTTTTATAAATTAGAATTGATATTTGCACAGAGTGTAAGAAGACAGGGTTGTTTAATTACTATAATCTTAAACATTACACAAAACATTTCTCTTAACCTACAGGTACAGGTTGGACCTCCCTGGTCCAACTTCCCTGGACTAGACCAGTCCCAAACCAGGGAGTTTGCTAGGGAGGTCAATGAAGACCCAAGGGCACTTGGCCCGGCTCCTCTCCTAACTCCAGCTGGGTCTTCGGCCGCTGGTACCCTGCTGTCAACCTGGCTCCCCTACTGGCCACTGGGGTTCTCTGGTCTGGCAACATCCATGATTCTGCTGCCATAGTGTCCTCCCCCATCCCACCCCACCCCACCCCCCTATACATACACTGCTCCGTCCCCAAGGATGCCAGACCATAGATGTTGCCAGACCAGAGAGTCCCAGATTAGAAAGGTTCAACCTGTGGTCTGTTTTTTACTTTTGCATAATTTGAAGAGTTGTAGATCAAAATTTACAGAATTAATGTATTAATGACTCCTCATTATCACAGTATGCACTGTATTCTAAACCTTCAACCCCCGTTCCCATCAAAAGAAAAGTCTTAAGTATTTGCTACGTGAAAATAAGTCTATATAGTTCTTTTATCAAAACTCCTACAAGTGAATTCCTTCATAATTCACACACAAACAAAAAGACAACATTTTCAGTCTTTGCCTGCATCTTACTTGGGTTTTTAAGAGAGAACTCTTTAACATATTAAGTGAATCCAGGAAAGAAATATTGTGCATAATTGACTCTTTTTTTCTCTTTCTGTCCCTTACTCTTTCACAAAATCTCTTTTGTTTACTAGACTGCCCAAAGTTCTTTACATGAAATAAAGTAACTTTCTTCTGCTTACAGTGATGTCTAATTGATCATGAAAATAACGTCACCATACCATTGTGCCTGCATTGATGTTCCATAATGATGTCTATATTCAAACAAAGGATTTTGTAATGTTGTGGATTGGTCAAAATCTTATCATAATGTACTGGCTTGGTCTTGTTCTAGTGATATATAAGAAATTGTTCAATGTTTTTAAGAGTCTTATAACTTTCTCCCTGACTATTTGTAATAAAGCAATCACTCTCAAATGGTTACACCTAGTGTCAGTTTGATAATTGGCTTTAATATCTACTTTTCTGAGTGTGAAGGTATTAGCCAGGGCTTCAGTTAATGTGATTTTAAGTTCGCTAATAAAAAGTTCAAAGTTGGCTTTGTACAATAATCTTCATTTCAATTAGACTTACTTTAAAACACAAAGACTTTTTTTCTGATGTTTGCTTCCAAAAAAAAAAAAAAAAGGCACTTGACTGGTATGGTTTTGTTTTTTCCCCACTAAATATACAATTTCACAGATATATGTGGGCAATGTAGGGCTTCAGCTATTTCAATTTTGTCAATAATTTTGAAACATTACCCAATTATATCCAGTGAAATACTTATTGTGCTTAATAAAAAGAAAATGGAGGGGCATGATGCTGATTTATTTTTGCAACTATAAAGGACTGAACAGTAATAGAAAATATCATTGGTACATTAGCTGGCTGTTTTAATGCATATCTTGTTAGCTTTGTCATATGCATATATAGCACTTTCTAAAGAACTGTGGTTATGTAAATGAACAGAATTGATGGGTACAGAAATTATACCAGCACAACCTGAAAGGTTTAGAACTTCAGACCTATTAATACAGATACTAATGCATATTTCCCACCCACTTATTAGTTTTATTCAGTACTTGAGTAGGCACCATGTAAGAAGCAACGATCATAACATATTAGTCCAATCTGTATTTTATAAAGTTTATAGATTTTTTCTGGGGGAAAAATGGGCTTTTGAATTGTGTAACTTGAGTGATACAGTTGCATGTATAAATAAAACTCTATACTTACCTGAATATAAACTCATGAAAAAATAAATACTATTAATGCCATCATGTTTATTGAACTGCTTACTTTTACATATCCACTGTTCGTTTCTTCTGCAGTATTTTGCACACTTGGAACTATTCCTAACTTTGAGAAATGTAAGGAAATGTTTAGTTACATAATGCACTATATGAGCATGCAAATTGATAATTACTACGTAAGTATATATGAAGTACTATTCAGTATATAGCAACATTGCCTTTCCTTCCCATGCTGCAGTGATTGACCAGAGGACAGTATTCACTAAATAACAAACCTTAATAAGTCAAAACATTTCAAACATTTCTCCCAGCTCTTCATGGTTGGGAGCAGGGGGAAATGCCTTGGCTCAGGGCCATCCCCTTGGCATATGCAAAATATGCAGCAGCATACAAACCCAAATTTTGGATACTCCTACGCAGCTGCGTGTTCTTGTGTGCCTGAGGATATGCCTCTGCTGGTTCCTCTCTGACCGTTCCCTGAAGCTGCTCTCTCCTGTCTGCTTCAGGACGTCTCCCTCCTTCCCTCACATGCTCCTCTCAGCCAGCAGCAACTTGCTAGTGACGGCTCACTGCTGCTAGATTGGCAGTGGAGAGGAGGCCCCAGGGAAGTCCCTGAACCCTACTGGAAGCTGTATGAGGGAGGGAGTGACAAAGTCCCATGCTCCCAGCAGAACTTGCATGGGGGAAGCCCCAAACCCTCTGGCAACGCTACATTGTGTGTGGGGAGGGCTCATTTGCAATGGGCCCTATCATTTCTAAGGGCGACTCTGGCTTTGCTTCTCTTTAGTTCTACTCAAATTAAAATATTGCAATGAAGGCTGGACCACAATATTGTCCTAACAGCCAGAAGCAGGATGTAGAAGTTTTAAAAGAGTTTTCAGCCCAGATGGGCAGACCCAAGGCATTTGGAGAAGAATCTGAACTCCTTCTTACAACCTGAATCATACCTCTTGAATGACATTTCCCATTCCATCTGTTTCAAAATGCTGCCCTAAACATTTATGCTAGATAGCTCTAAAATATTATTGCCCTTACTTTTTAATTGCTTCTGTTAAATCCTTGATGCTTTTTATGCTATGAGGACTATATGTTGGGTTATCAGTACTTACTCTGTACTATATTTTTTCCTTTTTATCCAGAAAAATTTTCACCACGGTAATTGGCTGGTTTTTAGAAATGAAAAATCCCAGTAGATGAAAAGAACTACATATATTACAATCTTAATCCATTAAAATACTCTCCCCAAAATACAGGACTATAATTCTGTGCAGTTGGATTACTGGGTTCCTATCACATTTCTTTGTCCATAAAGATCATATTCTGTGTACAGGATATATTCTTTCAAACAATTGGGCAGTGGAAGGAATGTCATGAAGACAGAACAACGCAGACGCAAATGGCCCATGCATTTCCGAATCTTCAGACGACAAAGATGTTTCAAAGAACGTGGATTTGCTTAAAAAGAAAGAAAATTTGTTTTTTTACCAATCAAATAAGAAACAAGATATTTACTTTCCCTGAGAGCCCTAAGCAACATTTGAGAAACTTTAGCTTTGAACACATTCATTGAAATCACAGTGGGGCTTTCTGGGAGTAAGCTTGCACTTGTCAAGATATCAGGATCTGTTCCCTGGTAAGTGATCACCAAATCCATAAAAGTAACATTTTTGGAAAAGCCATTAACTGAGCCATTAGCCTAGTCTCTGTAAATTGAAGCTTGAAACACAAATTAACTAAAGTTTGAAGAAAAGCTTTGGCCAAGGGTAATTTAGGCCTGAAACAAAAATGGATTGTCTGTTGCCTCAGAAAGGCACAGAAGAAGAAGAGTAATAAGATTACAAGGAATGGTTAGTGTGTGAACTTTTCCCTATTATGCAGCAATCATTCTTGCCCCTTTATTTTTTTTTTAACAGCACTTGCATTCATTATTAAGAAAAAAATAAGGGGGCCAAATGAGCTAACAGCTCTATGTGACTAGACTAAAATAATGTAATTTGAAAGAAATTGCCAGTGTACTGAATTGCTTTATATAAAGAACAGTGTTTGATGCAGCAGTGATAAAGCAGGAACAAACCCTTTTCTTTTAGTCCTAAGCAACATAAAGTACAAATATATAGTTCTGTGGACTCAATATGCATTTAATTAAGCATCAATAGATATAATCTACTGCAGTTTTGTAACCAGGAAACTCTTTCACCACCCAAAGTGACATATTCTTACTGATGTGACTATTTTATATTGCAAACACTTCCAAGGCTTGTTGTATTTGAAAATTTTATTTTCATCTGAAGTTTAATTTTTGTTACAAGGATGGGCAGGACAAATCAATGCTGGCCCAGAAAAGTAGCCTAATTCTCAATGAATCGATAAAAGGTGGGTATCTAAATACTTTTGAGGATCTGGTCCAGTGTTGCAAATATGATATAGCTAATAAGCAAGCCAAAAAGTAGTATCATTTAGCATTTTGGATGTTTTAGAACTCTAGAAACCTGACACTTACTCAAAATGGAATTGATTTCTGGCCAGAGTGTCTGTTCCTTGAGAACTGCTTTCAGCTTATAGCAGATGCTGACATGATCAACATAATCTAGCATCACTCGCACTACCTTCCCAGAGAGGTGCTTCAGCCATGACAATGTTATCACTTCACAGAACTAAGAGATGGAAAAAAAGAAAATTTCAGAGTATAACATTTCTGTGATTCACCTCCCCCTTTCAAATTCTTTTGCAGAATGTAAGTAAATTCCCAGGGGAAAAAACCCCAGTAGTGGTGAGTGTTGTCTCTCTCAGAGGGTTGATTGGTTGTAAGAGAGTTCACATAAGTCCTCAGAAACAGAATATGAAAAACCAATGGCTAGTCTCTTAAGTTTGTCTGAACTAGCTTACAGCCATCATGAAATTATTTGGAAGTGAAGGTTATGTGCACATCAGTAAACTCATGTGTTACAATAATTTAAGGAAAAGTTTTTAGAACTGCAAATAGACCCTTGTGCCAACTGTACACCCGCATTTGTAGGTGTGAGACATAATTGTATTTTAATGAAAATATAAAGATGAACTGTGAAGCAAAACAATTTGTGTGGTTTAGTGCTTAACAATTCATAAAGACTGCCTCAAGTAATGTTTTTAACCTGTATTATAATATAAAAACCTGTCAAGCTTATAGTTTGTTCTCTTTGATAGAGGCCTTCTTTGGCATGATCATTGTGTGGTCTGAACTGCAATTTCACATTAAAGTATTTGAGTACTGCTGCTTCCTCCTAAATCATGTTTGAATGCAGGCATTGTTATTGGTGGGTGGTTGAGTGGCAGCTCAGGCTTCAGCTTCGTGGCATTCCAGTTCATGGGACATTATGGTTCTTTGATGTCCCAATGGGTGCTCCATTGTTGGTGACGGGTGGTCTCTGGAACTGCACATCGCAGCTTTTCTTAGCAGTTGACAGTTTGGGCTGCGCACACCTAGGAGGCGTCTTGCGCCACTGAGCTTGGTGCCTCGTGCGTGCGGCAGGCCAACCACCCCTTCAGTTTCTCTTCAACTGCCATCAGTCACATAGAGAGCTCTGATCTCTCTTGCCTCAGGCGTTTTCTCTCTTCACACATACTTGTTGCTTAATTGCCTTTTCCTTCTGGGCTATTGTCCTTAATTGACTACTAGTTACAGCTTCAAAGAATGAATAGCAAACAGAAAGAACAGGCTGTCCTAGCCTCAGTCCTGATGGACAGCTGCAGTGGCGGCAACTTTAATACCTCTCATACCCAGCCTTCACTCTTTCGGCCCGGCGTGTCTGTCTCTCTCTCTCTCTCTCTCTCAAAAAAAAAGAGAGAGAGAGAGAGAGAGAGAGAGAGTGAGAAAAGGAGAATAAGGCAGCATGAGAGTCAACGTCGCTCGGCATGCCCAGCCCTACAAGTTTTAAGAAATGTTTAAAATGTAATGAGCCCATGCCAGCCTCTGACGGGCATGAAGCATATGTAAGATGCTTGGGGGAAGCCCATGCCCCCCAAAAATGCGACCATTGGAAGAGCCTCAAGGCCAGAGCCTGGAAGGACCGTGAAATGGGGCTCCAAATGATTTCAGTTGACAGGGCGCTGCAACCATCAGATGAGCCCGAACCACTGGCAAAGCATGGAGACCTGAAATGCAGCTCTGTGTCTCCATTGCCCCATAAACAGAGCAGGGCAAGAGTCTCTCTGGCTAGCTCACTGCCAGAGAAGCCGTCCCCCAGACGGATCACCGGGGACACCTTACACTCGGCACCGAAGACTGCCATCGTAGCCGTAACTCACACTAGCTTGGAGCTGGCACACATGTCAATAGCATCACATGGACTGCACAGGCAGAAGCTGCTCCATCGCTGAAGCTGGCACCGCAGCATTCAGTGCCACAAAGGAACATTGAACCGCCTGCTAATCCTCAGCACCACCACCTCCTAAGCCATCACCTGCAGAGAAGCCCTCCGCATCAGAGGCTATAGTGCAGATGTGGCAGCATAAGAGCACAGCGCAAGCTGAAGCCAATTCTGTCTTAACAGTTGAAACCTACAGCGTTCAGCAGAGCTCCTCTCCCACATCCAGGGGGTCCCCCACAGTTAGTTGACTCTCCAGGTTCATTCTCACATGGCACGAGACCTCTGTTGACACAGAGGGATGTTGCAGTTACTGAATATGATCAGAAGAGTGTTTTCTCTAAACACTCATCCCCAACTACATCTCGTCAATTTCAGCAGTACTGTACCATGAAAGACCTCATTATTCTCATTGGTACCCGGAATGGTAGCATCCTCCTCCCTACTACTTTACCAGGTGGACACCGTGGGACTATAGGGAGCCACACAGACACCATCCAAGGGGCACAACTGTCTCACTTAGGAGACTCCCACCAGCCTCTCCATCTCACACCTTCCCACCTTTGCTGGACTTGGAAGAAGATAAGGGTCAAATTCCTGACGAGGGGAGTGTCACACAAGACCAGCAGGCATTGGAAGATAATTCGTCTCCACCCGTCGGGGATGCTGTAGTACCAGAAACATCAAACTCTTCAGACGACCTCAGACAATTCCAAGACCTTTTTAAGAGTAACCACCATCCAGGAGGTTCAACTCCAAGAAGTAAAAAAGAAACTATATCGCTTCCTAAAGAACATTAGCCCATCCTCTCAAGGAAGGATTGTTCTTCCTATTGATGGGGCAATAATGGAGGTATCTGACAACATTTAGCAGACACCTGCCTCCATCCAACCAACCTGCAAAAAGGGGACAAAGTACTTTGTCTCCCTCCTCCCCCAAGGACCTGGATTTTCTTCTTTCCCATCCCCAGCCAAACTCACTGGTGGTAGATGCAGCGAACCAACACTACAAGGCTTCCCAGATCAAATCTGCAAGCAATGAAAAAGAGTACAAGAAGCTAGACATCTTTGGCAGGAAGACCTACTCATCAGCCACACTGCAGCTTAGAATAGCAAACTATTCTGCACTGCTAGCTAATCATGACTTCGACAATTACTCTAAGATGGCTGAGCTCATGGAATATCTGCCTGCTTCCAAGAAGCCCATTCTCAGGGCGATCATCCACAAGGGACACACTATTGCCTGTACTTCTCTACTAGCAGCCATAGATGTTGCTGACATGGTGGCCAGAGCAACGGCAACTGCTGTCATGATGAGGAGAGCCTCATAGTTACATGCAGCAGAGGTGCCAAAAGAGCTACAGATTAAATTGGAAGACCTCCTTTTTGATAAACAAAAGCTGTTCACAGCGAACACAGAGGAGAGATCCTTCACAGCAGCAAGGACTCTCGCACCACGCTTCGCACCCTTGGCATGTACACACCACCATACCAGAGAAAGAAGCACACCCCTTACAACAGAAATAAGTACAGCTACTACAACCGCCCTCAGCAAAGAGCATACAAGTACAACTAATCCAGGCAGCGCGGCCCCAGAGGAAGCGCCCACCTCAAGCACGCTTCTCCAGATCACAGACCACCAAACAGCAGATTTGAGGAATTGGTTGAGGGTTTGCCCGACCTCCCCAACCATCCACCTTGTGTCTAGACTACAGGGTTTTGTCGACAAAACTATACCTGTGTCTACACTGCTGCTGAGTTCTGTCAACAGCTGTAAACCTCATTCTATGAGGAATAATGCCTTTTGTCGACAGAAGGCGTTATTGCATCTACACTGTCCTTTGCATCTACACTGTCATGTCGACAAAGCGGCTTGCTTTGTCGACAGAACTGGATGTAGTCTAGATGCTCTTTGTCGACAGTTTCTGTCAACAAAACTTGTTGACAAAAGCCTGTAATCTAGATGTACCCCCAGTATTAACAAGCCAGAAATGCATCTTTTCCCACAGATTATGCCTCTTTTTCCAACACTGGGATTCAGTAACATCAGATCGATGGGTGCTAGAGATCATCCACACGGGATACTTCATACCTTCACGTTATTTCCCCCACCTCCCTACCTTTCCTGGCTCTCTTCAGGGACCCCTCTCACGAGACTCTTCTCAGGCAAGAAATTGACCACCTCCTCTAGATAGGTGCAGTAGAGAGGGTACCCAAACCCTACAAAGGAAGAGGGTTCTATTTGACCTACTTTCTCACCTAAAAGCATATGACTGATTTTGGATCTTGGCAAACTAAACAAATTCCTGTGCAAACAATGTTACAACATGGTCACACTGGACAGGGGGGACTGGCTTGCAGCCCTTGACCTATAAGATGCATACTTCCACATCACGATACAGCCCTCATCCAGATGTTACCTCCGTTTCATGGTTGGGGATGACCATTTTCAGCATACGGTTCTCCCCTTCAGACTTTCTTTGGCCCCCCGCATTTTCTCAAAGGTACTCGCAGTTGCGGCAGCTTATCTTAGGCAACGGGGTCGTCATTTTTCTGTATCTCAATGATTGCCTCATCATGGGTCGATCACGAGCGGCGACATATGAGATGGTGTTACCTACCAGCCCTGTGCTTTTGGGAGCTAGGGAGTGACATTCATGGAAAACCATCTCCCCCCCTCCCCTTCCCCTCAGCCTTTTCTGGAATCAGACAAAGCAATGAAAAGGCCAGGGAAAACACACCTAAACTGCTTCAGACAAGGGTGATACAATTAGGGAAACACCCCAGCCTCATCTGCATTAAAGATGGAACAGATGGACATCGCATTAGCATACAGAATGGAGAGCAGCTCTTCCAAGACAAGAACCGCAGTGAACTATGGGACACCAAAAGCAGAGAAGCACTGCCTGATGGGAAATCCCTGCTCCAGATGCTAATGAACCCATGCCTGCTCACACCCAAATTAGTCATTATCAGACCAATTCTAGTAACGATCCTATTGACATCTAAAATACTGAAACTGCCTAGTTGCATTGTGAGCTCGTTCAAGGAACATCACCCATAACCAGGGGTGATCAGTCTCTATTGTTTCTCCTCTTTCTCTTTGAACTATCCCTATAAAAACGCCTATCCTTGCCCCAAGAAAAACTGTTCTGATACCTGGACTTAAACTGCATGGCTACGTCTACACTGGCATGATTTTCCGGAAATGCTTTTAACGGAAAAGTTTTTTCGGAAAAACACATCTAGATTGGCAGGACGCTTTTCCACAAAAGCACTTTTTACGGAAAAGTGTCCGTGGCCAATCTAGATGCGCTTTTCCGCAAAAAAGCCCCGATTGCCATATTCGCGATCAGGGCTTTTTTGCGGAAAACAAATCTCTACACTGGCCCTTTTGCACAAAAGTTTTTCAGAAAAAGACTTTTGCCCAAACGGGAGCAGCATAGTATTTCCGCAAAAGCACTGACAATCTTACATGAGATCGTCAGTGCTTTTGCGGAAATTCAAGCGGCCAGTGTAGACAGCTGGCAAGTTTTTCCGCAAAAGCAGATGATTTTGCGGAAAAACTTGCCAGTCTAGACACAGCCCATCAGTTCCCTTGAGACTTCTTCATCTCCTGTCTGATCATGCTGGGGGCTCTGTTCTGCTTTTCTCTTGCCCTCTGGACCCCCGGCTACCATCATCATCTGGGAACCCCGATCAGTGCAAGCTCCGTGGAGTGGTGAGGTCTCTCTCTCGCTCTCTCTTCCTCCCATCAACTATCTCTCTAAGCATAGCCTCCTGACTCTGCCCTTTGTAAACTGTTATATGGTTACCTAACATTTGGAATCAGTTTCAATTTAGATTTAATATTGTAATTGTTAGATTTAATATTGTAGCTTTTTGATATCCATTCACTACTCAGAAATAAATAACTTTCATTGTTAAGCTGGTTGCTTCTCTCTCTTTCTTCCTCTTTTGCTCACTCTTCCTTAAGGGGTGTTGTTTTGGCTTCCCCATTCGTTCTGCAACAACGCTTCTTGTACCCAAGCAAAAGATCCCTGTAGTGCCCAAAATCCTGTGGGGTTTGCTCATCATGTGATTTACCAGTGAATGACTGTGTTTTAAAGTGAGGATAGGGGGTGCTGAACCTGGGGGCTTATGAGAATGGCAGCTTAAAGTGCTGTTTAATCCAGTCCACGGAGTCCAAAGGCATATGCGGGTGCAGTGTGGCATTGCTGTGAAACCCAGTCAGCTGAGTCCAGGGACATATGAGGGGGTCAGCTTGTGAGTGCTGAGTACCCAGTCCTCTCAGACAGTGCTCTGAGTAGTGGGTGTGTGTGTCTGTGTGTGTTGTCAAGGTGGTAAGAACCCCATCTTGAGGAACCTAGTTCTTGCAGGAGAGCTCCAGTGGGAGGGGGACTTGGCAGCAGGGAGAATTCAGCTCCATACGAGAGCACAAGTAAGCACCAACAGCACACCTATAGAATTGTTAACCTTCCCCCAGTCCCGTAAGAGTAACCCGATAAATGAGCATACCCCAGAGTATTGGACAAATCTGGTAACAATGGTCTCCAAAACCAGATGCCTGTTTGATTACCGTGGACTCATCATAAATGAACAGAAGTCAACTTGCGAACTGACTCAAGACATGGAATTAATCGGCGCTCTCCTCGATTCTATATCAGCCCCGGCATCCTAACCAAACCAACAATTCAATGTACTTTGGATTCATGGTTGGAGTAGTCACTACCGTGCATACCTGCCTCCAGTTGCTGGGCCACATGGCAGCTACTACATATGTTGCCCACTATGCACATCTACATTTCCGCGCTATGGAGCACTAGCTGACTACAAGCCTTACTCAATACTCTCTCAGGAAGCAAGTCACTGTCCCGGCACGTGTACTAGACTCTCTCAAGTGGTGGACTGCACACCACAACCTCCTCGGAGGAGTTCCCTTCCTGCAGCCCAAACCATAAGTTTAAATTACCACAGATGCCTCATTAACAGGATGGGGAGCAACGTACAACAACACACAGTGCAGGGAAGGTGGTCATCGCACGAAGCTGTTACACATCAATTTTCTCAAACTCCGAATGGTCAGGAATGCATGCAGACACTTTGCTCCCACCATTACAAACTGCGCTGTACGGATCCTAACAGACAACACAATGACCATGTTCTATATAAATAGGCAGGGCAGTGCGCACTCTTGATCCTTTTGTGCAGAAGCTATCCATCTTTGATGCATCCAGCGTGGAATTGTCTTCGAATCATCTTACATGGAGTCAACCGTGTCATGGCAGATACTCTGAGTCACAGTTTTACAGATCACGAGTTGGAATAACACCCCATGGTTATGGAATCTATCTTCCGCAGGTGAGACTACCCCGTAATAGATCTTTTGGCAACCAAGGACAAATCCAAGTGTTGCTGATTTTGTTCTCAAGCAGGACTGGGCGAGGGATCCATGGGCGATGCGTTCCTAATAGTCTGGAACAAACCTCTACCCTACGCATTTTCCCCCAGTCCCACTATTCCCAGGATCCTGCACAAAATTCGATTAGACACAGCTCGAGTCATTTTAATAATCCCATCATGGACCAGACAGACTTGATTCCTGTACCTTGGTTCCTGTCAGTCAAGCCACTTCTCCCACTACTATCTCAACACGACTTTCTGTCTCAAAACGGGGGCAAACTACTTCACCGCCTATACCTTCATGCCTGACTTCTCTATGGTTTCCTGGGTGCCAAATCCCAATGTTCAGAACAAGTGAGAACTGTCCTCCTCCATAGTAGAAGGCCATCCACTTGAAAGACTCAACCTGCATAAATGGAAACAGTTCGCGTACTGGTGCTAATGGACACAGGTCAATCCCTACGTGGCCTCTCTCCATCTGATCCTAGACTATGGGTACCATTTGGCTACTGGAGGAAACTGAGCAGGTGAGCAATATGATTTACATGGTATTCTGAGATTACACCCAAAATTGACCCCCAAAGTTATCTCAGGGAAACTTTGTCCCTATGGCAAATTATGTAAGGCAGATCAGCCATAAGGCCCCCCCCCCCAGTTTACCCTTTTTTCCTGATGAGGTGGTGATAACCAGAGAGACAACCTTCATTGACAACTGAACTAAGGAGTATGAAGCCAAGAGTTTGAACAGCCTTTGTTAATGCTTTACAGGTCTACACTTTCAACTACCATATGGAGGAAGTTTCATTATTGGAGGAAAGATTCTGATGACCTTTTAGAAAGCATACTGTAACGGGATGGATAAAGATCAAGTGGTTGGTCTCCAGAGACAAAAGGCACGGATAGCTGCTAAGTGCACCTACAGAGAGCAGAGATAATCCTGAAGTTTTTAAGGAGAGAAGGTAGTTCAAAATGGTAGGGATGTCAGCACCCTCTTAGGTTATTGGAAAATGCTGGTACCACATGGAAAACTTTTCCCACTTCGCTGTGTAGAACTTCTCTGTGGAATCCTAAGGATGGATTATACTACCTCCAAATATACCTTTTCTAGGTTGTCATCCATTTAATCCCCACAAGGGATGCTGGTGTGAGATATTTGAGCATGTCTTTGTCCTGGGTCACAAGATCCAGGAAGAGTTGAATTCAGATGGTAATGCTGACATCTGGAGACTGCTGGCAAACTAGAATAGTCTTGGAAATATGGGAACAATCAATATCACAAATACTCCCTGTTACCTGATAGTCAGCAGAACTCAAGGTAAGAAAAGAATGGATGGGAAAATCTACCTTAGTGGACCCAAACATTGAACTAGATATGTCTTCCCTCTGGAGCAGTATATCAGGAATTTCCTATTATTTCTCAGATGCAAAGAGGTTCCAAGATGGGAAACCCCACTGCTGAACTATGTCCTATACTACCAACTCGTGTAGCTGCCATTCATGATCCATGGAGAGGGCTGTCTGCTAACATGCTGTATACCCCTGGGAGATGTATTGCTGATAGGATGATCTGGGAGCAGATACATTTACTCTACAGATTGACTGTTTCTATGCAAAGACCTTGCTCCCCCTGGTTTGCTGATGTAGTATTCTGTTGTCAGATGTGACTTGGACATGTGAGGTCTCAATGAAAGGTAGGAAACACTTTCAGGCCTCATGAACTGACTCTATAAATCAAGAGGTGTGAATTAAATCAAGCCAACCTGCCCTTGTTAAGTGAGGAAATCAAGGAGGCAGCATAAATATTTTGAATCTCAAAAGACGGATGAAAATGTTCAACTGTTCGATATTTAGAATGGATCCCAAGCCGCCTCTCGTCTTGGGAATGATCTTCAATAAAATTCTTTCACCCTATGTTGGAGAGGAACTAGTTCTATGAGCCTTATTATGTTCTAGCTTTCAGATCGTATTAGGGATGTAAGTGTCTAGTTGACTATCTGATAAGCATATACTATAGTTGACTAGAGACATGACTAGTCGCTTTCTCCCCCCCATTGCTGCCTCTATCAGACAGAGGCAGCAAGTGGGAGAGCCGAAGCCAGTGCTGGGGGAGCCAGCTTAAAAGCTGGTTCCTCCCAACACTGTCTCCATGTGGGGGGGCAGGGCACTTATGAAATTTAGCAAGAGAGGGGCTCTTATATATTTCAGAAGCAAAGCGTGCACGAGGAATACAGGGCCAATGGGGGACTCAAGCAGTTCCCCGCTGTTCCCACGAGCCCTGCTTTTGAAATGGGCAGATGGGGCCAGCAAGGGATTGCTTGAGTCCCCTACTGGCCCCATGCTCCTCGTGCGCATTTCCATCTTTGAAATGTAGCAAGAGCTGGCAAGGCTCTTGCTACATTTCAAAGATGGAGGTACCCTTATCGACTAATTGAATAGTTGATGCAAATAGCATCAACTATTCAAATAGTTGATTAGTCTAAATTTAACATCCATAGATTGTACTGGTGAGTGGCTTTGCATGCACTGGACCAATAGTGTGGGGATCTCCTTTGTCAGAATTGGTTCCAACAGAATCAGGGATTCTGTATTCATGTCAATACATGACCTTTGCAGACACTGCTTTCTATACCCTGAAGCAAGAGAGTGGACCAGTCTTTCTTTCCATGGCAACAATGGTATGAGACTGATTTCAGTCTTTGGCAACTCCTTTTCATGGTGCATTACTACCATTAGGCTACATCTATACTGGCCCCTTTTCCGAAAGGGGCATGCTAATTTTAAACTTCGTAATAGGGAAATCCACAGAGGATTTAAATATCCCCCGTGGGATTTAAATAAAGATGTCTGCCACTTTTTCCGGCTTGTAGAAAAGCCGGAAAAGAGCGTCTAGACTGGCCCGATCCTCCGGAATAAAGCCCTATTCTGGAGGATCTCTTATTGAAGTAGGAATAAGCGATCCTCTGGAATAGGGCTTTATTCCGGAGGATCGGGCCAGTCTAGACGCTCTTTTCTGGCTTTTCTACAAGCCGGAAAAAAGCGGAGGACATCTTTATTTAAATCCCGCGGGGGATATTTAAATCCCCCGCGGATTTCCCTATTACGAAGTTTAAAATTAGCATGCCCCTTTCGGAAAAGGGGCCAGTGTAGACGTAGCCCTGGTGTATGAGGCATCTACTATTGCATTTCTGTAATCAGTACCAGAGATGATCCTGCTCTTCAGAGCCAGAAGAATGGCATTGTGTTTCTTGTGCGCTCCTGAGAGAAGAATCCCTCTCATTTCTCAGACAAATGTTCACTATCCTCTTTATGTTCCTCTGTGGAAGGACCTATGCTTTACTTCTACCTACCAGTCCTGAAGCCAGAGACCACCATACTTGAAGGACACTTGTTGGTTCCTCTGCCCAGTGTAAAAAGGATCAATTTGGGGCCTCATATCATGTTACATTAGGAATCTTCAAAGTCTATATTCAAAAGCTTTACAGGTGTTTAATTAAGAAATGATGTACTTTACAAGGATGTATGTTTTCCTGAGGCAGTAGAGACATTTGAGGTGGTCATCACTGACTGAGAAGACCTGAGAGCAGCGTGCACAGTTTTTGAATCCTACTCAGGTTTGAGCAGGGAAAGGACCACTAAGCCCTGAACTGGCAAGGGCATGTCTACATGGACACAAGGTGTGAATTGCAAGTGGACTAAATTGCATTAAACCCCTGTATGTATACTCTCATTGAGAATTCAAGTGACCTTAATTTGTGTGACCTTAATTCACTTTCAGAATGAATTTTGGACTTTGTAACAGGTTGGATCACTGCAGCCTCTCAGCGACTTTGCTCTTGCCAGCTCCAGGTCAACCTCCTCCAGCGGTTTCTCCATGCCCTTTCCATCTCCATTCCAGGACTGCATCCCTCCCAGACCACTGCACTCCTTCCCCTGGCTATTGTTGTCTGGTGGTGACCCCTCCCTGGGTTCCTCTCCTTTGAGGAACAGATACCCTAAAACTCACCTCTTGCCTCAGAGGCCAATTACAGTCAGAATTGGTCATGCTCATCCCTGACAAGGGGGTGGGCCTGCTACCTATTTCTTTTCCCTGTCCAGCCCTCTGCAGCTGTAGTATCCTCTCAGGTCCTGCAGGCTAGGTCTACACTAGGCCTGGAATATTGGATTAAGGTACTCAAATCCAGCTATGTAAAATACATAGCTGGAGTTGCCATACCTTAAGCCATTGGTCACCAACCAGTAGATTGGGATCTACCAGTAGATCTTGGAGCCTCTGACTGGTGAGCCTGACTGGTTTGGCCAGCAAGCTATCAAGTGCTAGCACTTCAGGTGCACCTCCACCTACTCTCATGCTGCTCCTGCCTTCTACACTGGAGATGCCACTTGAGAGGCTCCTGCTTGTTGTGCAGGGTGTGGGAAGGAGAGGGGGGGGGGCGTTGATGTCAGGGAGTCCCTCTTCCTCCTCCCCCACTGCTGTATCCTATCTCCACACAGAGAAAAGGGGATGGAGGGAGCTTGCAATACAAATCTGTGTCACTCATACACTGTTTGTGTTTGTCATTCTCACAAACACACACTATCCTTCCCTCTCAGCTCCCAACCCAAAACATACATGGTGGGGTAGTGTTACTTCTTTTACTGCTTGCAAAGTGTGTTACTTTTGGTTTTTGACTGTCCCCGCCCTGAACCTCCTCCTACACCCAACCTCCTGCCCCCAACGTGAGTCCCCCTGCACCCAAACTCCTTCCTAGAGCTTGCACCCTGAAACCCCTCCTGGACCCCAATCCCCCACCCTAGGCTAAGCCCAAAGCCCTCCCACACTCCAAACTCCTTGACCAGAGCCTGCACCCCTCAACCCCTACCTCGTGAAAGTGAGTGAGGATAGGGAAGGAAGGGGATGGAGTGAGCAGAGTGAGGCCCTCAAAGAAGGGGCAGGAAGGAAATGGGGCAAGGGTATTTGGTTTGAGGTAGATCTTACATTGCACTTAAATTGAAAAAGTGATCTTGTGTTTAAAAAGACTGGAGACGAAGCTTGGCGCTGTCTTCATAGAGGGAGTCAAAAGCATCAAACAGCTGTCCTTATTCCTCGTGACTGCCAGGAGAACTGGCACTGGCCAGAGCTGCCCTCAGTGTTTGATTTTAACTAGAACCACTAAATTGAACACCAGAAGATCAGCCTCTGGCACAGTGAGTACAGACCTGGCCTAAGACAATATCTGAGCTCAGGAGTTCATCAAACTGGAGCCCTGGCTTCTCCCAGCACTGCTTTGTTCCAGGTACCTATTTGTTAGGCAGCATTGTCCATCTCTTTCCAGAGCTGGAATGGCACTGAGCTCTCTGTGCCCAGCAGCCCATTTTATAGGGCTTAGCTTGACCATGATAGGCTGCCTTTAGCCTCCCTCCGATTGGCTCCTGAAACAACCCCTCTACCTCTTTTATTCTAGTGCAGCTCAACTGCACCATCACCGACTTGTTTACATAAAGAATTTGTTTATGACAAAATGGGGGTTTGACTCTTAAGTTTGAGACAGACTATCAATGCACATCAACGAAGTCCACATGAACAATCTGCTGGTTCACTTTGATCTAGTCCTTCCTGAAATGGACTAAATCAAAACAAGCTAACAAACTGTTAATGAGCATCAGCAGTAGATTCACACCTTAGTTTGCTGCAAACTAAATGTTCAAATTTTAGACAAACCCAAAAGTAAAATTAAATAAGGCCAGGTTCTGAGAATCTCCACTCAGAATTAGTGCAGTTTAATTAATCCACTTTTAAATTCATACCTTTCGTTCAATCAGATTAACTTTTGAAGCGTCCTGGGGTAGACGAGCCCTAAAAGTACACTAACTATAAAAACTATCTAATACTTATTTACAGATAATTACAAATAGAAGCAGGAGAGTGCTAACGAATGCTACACATAGCAAAGGAGTTCTACCTCACATTACAGGCCATAGAAAGCAACTGGAGAGACAGTCTACCCGCACAACCCCTTACTTATGTCCTCAGTTTGGAGCATGAAGGTGCGGGCACAGATCAACAGACACTGCTAGCAAGAATATTCCATTCCCAAGCACATGAAGCATGTGCACACCCATGTTGTGATGATGGTCTCCATGTATATTATAAAGAAGGTATTTTCCTTGGAATTCATGTTTAAAATAGACATTTCTGCATACATTGGGTTTTAATGTTTATACTGGATCATCAGGTGTGAACTATATTCTTAGTTACTCTACACTGTCAGCTCATGGATAAAAATGGTTTTTATGGTAGCCAGACTATCATTTGCTTATACAGGTCTCATAATTCACATTGTCTGGTCTTTGAGTCTTTAAAACTATTTTATTGTAATAATTTGTTATTATATACAGGGCTTCACATTCAAATGTACTATCACAGTTTATCTTCAGAACTCTGTCTACTTCCTTTATGTATAAAGTCTGCACAATACTTTACTTTAATCCCAAACATGCTATATTAGCAAACTATATTTCATTATAATACATCGATAAAAAAGTAAATTTATGTTATTTCTAGAAGAATAGTGGCAACAAAACGGTGACATAAAATGTCTAGTGAAGTACTTACCATGTTGTCTTTGATAACAGAAGGAGTCCAGCCTTCAAAGGCATATTGGGAATGAATGTCGTCTTCATGAAGACAATCAAAGCAGCGGTACACATCGTATCCATAATTCAGCAACATTCTTAACACAATTTCATCTTTTAAAGAATACTGCAGAGCTGAGGGGAAATGCGTTGTGTTCACTCTGCAGAAATAATTTACGTTGGCCCCATGCTTAAGCAGTAGATTGATTAGCTCATAGTTGCTCATTCTCAACGCTATCTGAAGGCACTTAATGGGATCTTGATTTGGCAGGGCTCCAGCATCCAGAAGTAGCTGAGTTGAGCAAATATCCCCATTTGAGACAGCAAAATATAAAGCTGATTTCCTCTGGTCATCATAGCCTTTGCAAACCCTCTCATGCAACATGAAATTGGCTTCAAACCCAGATTTGAGAAGAAATTCCAGGCACTGAGGATGTGCTCCTGCTGCTGCTGAATGAACTGGACTTATCCCGCTCTTCTTAATGGCAGCATAATCAGTAACAGAAGCTAATTGCTTTAAAGCTCTGCAGAAAAAAAACGAAGGAATTTTTATAGTATCTAGGACAAACCTTTGAACTTCTCAGTGCTGCAGTATTTGTTACTTGTATCTTGGGTTACAGAATTCTGTTCTTGGCTGATAGTACAGGTAGTCCCCGAGTTACGCGGATCTGACTTACGTCGGATCCGCAGTTACAAACGGGGATTTTCTCGCCCCAGAGGACTCGAGCGGCGGGACGCCTGGTCCCGCCGCCCGCCTCCTCCGGGGCGAGAAAAGCTGCTCCCCATCTCCCTGGTCTGCTGCGGAAGCCAGCAGACCAGGGAGACGGGGAGCAAAGCGGCGCAGGACCCGGGGCCGGACCCGCGGCCGCTTCCAGATCAGCTGGAAGCGCCGCGGGTCGGGCCGGGTCCTGCGCGGCTTTGCTCAGCGCCTCCCTGGTCGACCAGGGAGGCGCTGAGCAAAGCCGCGCAGGACCCGGCCCGACCCGCGGCGCTTCCAGCTGATCTGGAAGCGGCCGCGGGTCCGGCCCCGGGTCCTGCGCCACTTTGCTCAGCGCCTCCCTGGTCTGCAGACCAGGGAGGCGCTGAGCAAAGCCGCGCAGGACCCGGGGCCGGACCCGCGGCCGCTTCCAGATCAGCTGGAAGCGCCGCGGGTCCGGCCCCGGGTCCTGCGCCGCTTTGCTCAGCGTCTCCCTGGTCTGCAGACCAGGGAGACACTGAGCAAAGCCGCGTAGGACCCGGGCCGGACCACGGCGCTGATCTGGAAGCGCTGCGGTCCGGCCCGGGTCCTCCGCGGCTTTGCTCCGCGTCTCTCTGGTCTGCTGGGGGGGGGGGACACAGCTAGTGCCCCCCCCAGCAGACCAGGGAGATGTGGAGCAAAGCCCGGGGCCTGTGGTAGAGCAGGTGGGGCGCTGCCCGTTGGTCCCGCAGCACTGCTCCTTGGTGCTACTGGACCAACCCGGCAGCACCCCAGCTGCTCACCCCAGGAGTCCTGATTCAGCCGCTGCTGATCAGTTTCAGCAGTGGCTGAATCAGGACGCCTGGGGCAGAGCAGCTCGGGTGCTGCTGGGTTGGTCCAGTAGCGCCGAGGAGCGGCCGCGCTACTGGACCAACCCAGCAGCACCCGAGCTGCTCTACCCCAGGTGTCCCCAAGTTAGCCGCTGCTGAAACTGACCAGCGGCTGACTACAGGAAGCCCGAGGCAGAGTTGCTCTGCCCCAGGCTTCCTGGAATCAGCTGCTGATCAGTTTCAGCAGCAGCTGACTTGGGGACGCCTGGGGTTCTTAAGTTGAATCTGTATGTAAGTCAGAACTGGTGTCCAGATTCAGCGGCTGAATCTGGATGCCAGTACCGACTTACATACAGATTCAACTTAAGAACAAACCTACAGTCCCTATCTTGTACGTAACCTGGGGACTGCCTGTAATGTTAATTTACTACTGAATAAGTACCCTGGCATATTAGACATCTGCACTGGCCTTAACCTCTGACAATTACATGATAACCAACTATCCACCCTCAATGGGGCCGACAGCCTCTTTAATCCCCTGGGCAAGGTGGAGTGGATCCTTTTTCCAGGCCCAGAAGGGATGGATTGGGGCTAGGCAGCCGTCAGTGCTGCCTGGAGAACACCACATCTGCCCCAGATAACCTGCATAGTGCTCAAGCAGTGATTTAAAGGGCCTGGGGCTCTGGCTGCCATCACTGCTGCAGTAGCAGCAGTGGCAACTGGGAGCTCTGAGGCCCAGGACAGCTGCCTCCATTGACCCTCTCATTGGTTTAGTTTTAAATGTGTGTATTTAGCTGAACCAATTCACCATTATTCATTCTTATTTTTCAAGTATGTCATTTCAACTCACAGAAGGTGTCCTCTGTATGCAACTCTGTGGATAGGCAAGTGACCTGAGTGTTTGGGAACATTGGCATCAGCTCCATATTCTAGTAGGAGAGATAGTGAATCTGGATTTCCTCCTCCAGCAGCTTCAAATAATATAGAAGCACAATCAGCTGCCTGTGAAAGGACATCAGCACCTGAGGGGAAAAGGGTTTTCACAGCAGTTACTGTAAATATCCAGTAACAACTGGTATCTCTGTTTAACTCCCCCCTCCTTATGACAATACTGTGACTGCTCTTCATGAAACATGAATATTAGAACAAGAGCTGGGGTTTTGTTCTCTCACTGTAAATCTCTTGAGGTAAGCTCCTTGATTTCCTATGTGTTTGTACATTGCCTAGTGCAACAAGGCTCCAATCTCTTTGGGCATTATTGTAATATAAATCTTCACAATAATGAAACACCCTCATTAGAAGTTTGCAATGCATGTTATTCTCTTAAACGAGCAATTGTTTTCAGACTAAATGCAGTGCAATTAATTCAACAGAGTTCAAACGTATGTAAGGGTAAATTAAAAATGTACAAAGCAACAGAACAGAGACCTGAAAAGTAGAGATACACAATTCATTACAACAGAAAGACATGGAGGTTATATATTGAAAAAGGCTCATTTACCAAATCACTTATTTTAATACATTGCCTCTGCCAGGCCAGGGACTGAGGAACCTGGGAATAGAGATTTCCCCTTCAATAGAAAGTATGGGGGGGGGGGGCGAGATCTGGCTTATGTGTGCTTCCACACTCCCTGTATCTTGTAAAAGTGAGAGTGGAACTGGGCTTGTATGGGGATGGAGAGGCAGCAACAAAACCAATATCTACAGAAGGAGCTTGCAGGGCAGGAGATCAGGCCTGCTGCTGATTGGATAGAAACAAATCTATCCTCACCTTCTAGCCACTGCAGGTCCCCGCAGAGGCAGCCCAGCCCAGGGAAGGGAAAAGAGCAAATGGGCAGGGTGTTCAGTGCACAGGACACCAGCCACCAAGGAACTGCAAAGGTGTCCATCACAGTCTGGAGCTGACCCCCTCCTCACTGAGTCTGAGATCCCCTTGCTCCCTCTCTTTCCCTATTCACTGAAAGCTTCTGCTGACCTCTTCACCCCACAATGCTCGTGCCTCTGCAGATCCACACTGTGATAGTGTAGGCCCTGTCACATACTGATGGAACACATTTCAAGGCAGTCAGTGTGGGGGGGACTGCATGCATCCCCCTTTATTCCAGTATTACAAAACAAAGGGTGATAATTGGGGTCATACTAAATTCATGGTCCATTTTGGTCAATTTCATGGTCATCAGATTTTAAAAATCAGAAATTTCATGATTTCAGCTATTCAAACTTGAATAGGGTTGCCAGGTGTCCAGTATTGGCCTGGACAACCTGGTATTTTCAGCCTCTGTCTGGTAAAAAAAAACCAACAGAATACACAGGGGATTTAAAGGCGCAGTGACCCTTTTTTATTAGCACGGGGTTTTTTTTTGCTCAACCAATTTTTTTCCTGCCATGTTTGGTATTTTGTGTGGAAGTATCTGGCAACCCTAAATCTGAAATTTCATGGCTGTGTAATTACTGGGGTCTTGACCCAAAAAGCGAGTTTTGGGGGGAGAGGGGCTCAAGGTTAGTGTAGGGATGGTTGTGGTACTTCTATCCTTACCTCAGTGCTGCTGCTGGTGGTAGCAGTGCTGCCTTCAAAGCTGGGCAGCTGGAGAGCAATGGCTGCTGTCTGGGACCCCAACTCTGAAGGCAGAGCCACTGTCAGCAACAGTGCATAGGTAAGGATGTCAGTATGGTATTTCCACCCTTCTGCACTGTTGCCTATAGAGTTGGGCCCTCAGTCAATAGCCACCACTCTCCAGCCACCCACTCTGAGGGCTACAGTGGGGAAGTGAGTGTGGCGTGACATGGTATAGCAACCTTTACTAATGTGCTATCTTTACTAATGTGCTGCATGTCTTCAGAGCTGGGCACTTGCCCAATATTTGCCACTCTCCAGCTACCCAGATTTAAATGTAGTGCAGAAGAGCAGCACAACCCTCTCTAAAATAACCTTACAACCCCCCTGCAACTCCTTTTTGGGGTCAGGCACCCAATTTGAGAAATGCTGGTATCCTCTGTGAAATCTGTATAGTACAGGGTAAAGCACACAAAAGGCCAGATTTCATGGTCTAATACATGTTTTTCATAGCCACAAAGTAGGTAGGGCCCTAGTGATAATACCCTCCAACCCAAAGTGTCTCACTCCCTTCCCTAGATAACTTGTCTACATGGATACATGCTATTTTATTTAAGCATGTTTAAAAACACTCACATTAGTGGACACAATGCTGACCACCAAGTTGTGGTCAGCATATACACACACAATAACTTTGTGGTCAGCATATACACACACAAGTCATATGACAGCTAGTAAAGGTTAAACATCTGTCCTAGAGATTATGTTTAAATACAACATTTTCTTAAGTATACAAAGTTTTTACAATATAGATCTGTGGAAACAACATTATGAAAGAGAAACAAAAGTTACTGTCTTAACAATAAAAATCTTGATGCTTAAATTGACAAGGTGGGTGAGGTAATATCTTTTATTGGGTCAACTTTGGATGGTAAGAGCTTTTGAGCTTACACAGAGCTGTTCTTCATGTCTAGGAAATATATTCAGAGTGTCACAGCTAACTATAAGATGGAACAGATTGTTTAGCACAAATAGTTAACACATATTGCAAGGGCCCATTTAAAGTGAAGTGGCCCATTAATATGACATTTACATTTTTTTCATGACAAAAACCATGGCAATTAAGAGGACAGGGAAATGCAATTATCTTGTCTTCCCCCATCCTCAATGTAATATACTATAGGCCACAGTACAAGATGAAGTCTGAGCTGAAGACTGTAAACTCATAATGTACATGCTGTAACTGTAAACAAAGACCAGGTAGATTTAGCCTGGAGTTCTCTGTGGGAAGGAATATACTTAAAAATTTCCACCATGTTGTGTTTATGCATTTATGTTGCTTGGTAACAAAGTTCCTGTAGTTGGTGAAATCCCTTTAGTAAC
This sequence comes from Pelodiscus sinensis, assembly GCF_052426305.1. Classification (NCBI taxonomy): domain Eukaryota; kingdom Metazoa; phylum Chordata; order Testudines; family Trionychidae; genus Pelodiscus; species Pelodiscus sinensis. Next base: position 25,022,740 of record NC_143062.1, read on the forward strand.
AAATGTTATCTGTGTTATGTGTAAAAAGCATGTCACATGATGATTATTCTAACTACAAACCTTTTGAAAGACTTAAGGAATCTGGACAGATATAGTAATCATTTGAAAAGATAACATAGGATAGATATCTTAGAGCCGTGGTCACCAACTGGTCGATTGCGATCGACTGGTTGATCATGAGGGCTCGACCAATTGATCGCGAGGCGTTCAGGGGCTCCCTCATATTCCCCAATCCTCAGTAAGCCCCACTACCTACCTCTGGTGAAAATGGAGGTAGTACTGGCTTCCTGCGGGGTGGACTTTCTGGGAGTTCCGGAAGTGCGCTGGCTGCTCCCCTCCCTCAGGTCTATGGCATGCCGGAACTTGAGAGGGGACGGGGGGTAGAGGGACCACAGAGGAGGCATGCGCTGGGGCTTCCCTCCTCTTCGGGAAGGGGAGTTGGACTCGGAGGAGGCATGCATGGGGGCTTCTCTGTGCTGTGGGAGGGGAGAGTTGGCCCCGGAGGAGGTGCACATGGGGGCTTCCCTCCTCTGCTAGGGGTGGTGGTCCTGGAGGAGACTCTCTGCCCCCACTGGTACCCTGTCCCCTGCTGCAGAACCCTGCCCTCACCCCAGCACCCTGTCCCCTGCCCCCACTAGCACCCTTCCCCAGTACCATGTCCCCTGCTCCCACCAGCACAGTTGGGGCCACATTAGTGAGGCTTGGGGGTTTTTTGGGAGGAGTTTTTTTTTTTTTTTTTTTTGCATCTCCCTTGTGTGGCCCCAACTGATTTTTCTATGGGTCAGTGACCCTTCTCATAAATAAAGACAATGCAGAAACTTTTTGTGTTTGACATAGTATTTTATTTAAAAATGAAGCCTGGTCAACGAACCCCCAATTGGGGCCAAGCCCCCATATGGCCGCAGCATTATAATACTCCTGCATGCCCCAGACCCTAGATCTGAGCCTATCATACACTGGAACCCCCCTGCCCTGAGCCCCTCACATACCTCAACCCAAATTCCTGAACCCTCACAGCCACAAGCCTGTGGCTTGCTTAGTACCGCTACCCTCCATCTGACCCCAACACTCTCCAGCCTGGAGCCCCCTCCCTGAGCCAGCATCCCCTTCTCCACCTCTTCCTGCATCCAAATTTCCTCCCAGAGCTTGCACCTCTCACCCCTTCCCACACCCAAATCCCTCATTCCCACCTCAGAGCCCACACATCCTGTCTCAACCCAGTGAAGGTACAGCTAGACTGCAGGAGTTTTTCCAGGATTCCAGAGATATCCTGGAAAAACTCTTCCACATCAAGGGATGCATTTGTTCTTCTGCTTTTTTTTAGTGGAAGAGCAAACATGCTCTTTTGGTAATCCCTATATTCCTCGTTCCACGAAGAATAAGGGGGATTCCAAAAGAAGGGTTTTTTTCTAACATTTGGTCCAGTCTAGACAGGCCAAATGTTGGAAAAGCCTCTTCCTACATAAGAATGGGAAAAAAAAGTGGCAGTGTAGAGTGTATAAGGGCTGGGGATAGCAAGTGATGGGGAGGAGGAGAATAGAGAGGGCGGGTCTTCAAGGAGGGGGTGGGGTCTTGGGGGAAGGCTGAGGCGGTAGATCTTTGCTTGTGCTAAAATTTAAAAAATGATCTTGGGTGTAAAAAGGTTGGAGACCACTGTTTTAGAGGAATATTGAAATTTAGTAGATTACGTAATTATACCAATTAGTGAGCAAACAAAAACAAGACACAGTGCAGAAAAAGTTATTCCTCCGTGTTAACATACACACCTTTGAACATACAAAATGACTGCTGTAATTCACTCTAAAACAATCTACATAAAACCATCAATTTACATACTAGGTTGTATACATTAATACCTGTCCACCATGTTATTAGTAAGAATATCACAAGGCCTTCACTTCCATTCAGAACCTTATATTGGTAAGATAATACTGTGCTGTCAGGGGAGCTAGCAATTGTACATTGCCACCACACAGAAAATTATTCATGCCCTTTATGGGAGGTGGATTCATTTACTCACATTTTGAAATCATGATTTTTCTGCCAGCACACATAGTTGTGCAATTTCAACCCCTTGGCTAGTCTAAAGAATAAAAGAACTCTGTAGGATCTGACAACCATTAGTTAAGAAACCGACATATTGAACTGTAAACAAAAATAATGCTCACCTTTTCGCAGTAAAATTTCCATAATTCCTGTATGCCCAGTCTGTGCAGCCAGTGCTAGGGGAGTGAGCCCATATGTACTGCGGGGATCAGGATCAGCTCCAGAACAAAGCAGAAGGTTCACCATATCTTTCCTGCCTAGCCTGGCAGCTTCATGTAAAGCTGTCCTCTTATTGACACACTGCAAATTTACATTTGCTCCAAACCTTATCAGCAGGGAGGCAATTTCATATAAATCATGTTTAATTGCTGTAAGATAATAGGTGAAACATCAGCTATTTAAAATATTATTTAACACTATTCTACACACTAGTTTCTGTTAAAACAAAATACAGGACTATGTAGCACTTTAAAGACTAACAAGATGGTTTATTAGATGATGAGCTTTCGTGGGCCAGACCCACTTCCTCAGATCAAACAGTGGAAGAAAATAGTCACAGCCATATATACCAAAGGATACAATTAAAAAAAGTGAACACATATGAAAAGGACAAATCACATTTCAGAACAGAAGAGGGATGCGGGGGGGAGGGGGGGAGGAAGGAAGGTGAATACCTGTGAGTTAATGATATTAGAGGTGGGGAAGGGTAGATGTCTGTGAGTTAATAGTGTTAGAGGTGATAATTAGGGAAGCTATCTTTGTAATGGGTAAGATAGCTGGAGTCTTTAATTTCTGTTGTGCAGCTCCCAGCACCTTTACCGTGCTGGAGACTGAATGAATTGAGCTCTGGTAGCCAAGTCCCTGATATGCAGAAAATCACCTGACATCACTGAAAAGCCCTGATGCTGGGGGAGAGGAAGTATCTATTGTTCATTAAAACAAGTGAGGTTGTTAATGTCCAAAATTATGAGATGCTTTCAGATTTCCAAAGGGGTAAAAATCTTTCAAAAACAGACTCTCTCACAATACTGAGACACTTCATTTGCCAATGAAGGATTCTGAAAAAAAAAATTAGCCAAACTTTCTTTGAACTTAAAAAAAGGTGCGGTTCAAGTTTAAGGGAAAGATTGTGCAGTTTCTTATTTTATCTGAGCTGATTCACCATCCCTAACATGGCCTCTAGTGACGGCTCATCTACATTACTGTCATACCTGTCTGTAAACTTGTTTAATAGTATAGACAGGTCCTTACTTAGATTTTCAGAAAGCCTTTGACAAGGTCCCTCACCAAAGGCTCTTGTGTAAATTACATGGCCATGGGATAAGAGGGAAGGTCCTTTCTTGAAAGACAGGAAACAAAGAGTAGGAATAAAGGGTACATTTTCAGATTGGAGAGGGGTAACTAGTGGTGTCCCCCAACGGTCAGTCCTGGGACCAATCCTTTTCAACTTATTCATAAATGATCTGGAGAAAGGGGTAAGCAGTGAGGTAGTAAAGTTTGCAGATGATTCAAAACTGTTTAGGATAGTCAAGACAGAAGCAGACTGTGAGGGACTCCAAGAAGATCCCACCAAACTGAGTGATTGGGCAACAAAATGGCAAATGAAATTTAATGTGGATAAGTGTAAAGTAATGCACATCGGGAAAAATAACCCCAACTATACGTACAATATGATAGGGGCTAATTTGGCTACAACAAATCAGGAAAGAGATCTTGGAGTTATCGTGGACAGTTCTCTGAAAACTTCCACACAGTGTGCCACGGCGGTCAAAAAGGCAAATAGGATACTAGGAATTATTAAGAAAGGGATAGAAAATAAGACCCAGAATATCTTACTGCCCCTGTATAAAACTATGGTACGCCCACATCTTGAATACTATGTACAGATGTGGTCTCCTCACCTCAAAAAAGATATTTTGGCCTTGGAAAGGGTTCAGAAAAGGGCAACTAAAATGATTAGGGGTTTGGAACGGGTCCCATATGAGGAGAGGTTAAAGCGACTGGGACTTTTCAGTTTAGAAAAGAGGAGACTGAGGGCCGATAAAGAAAAGTTACTTAATAGTTCCCTAAATAGAAAAACTAGAGCACACCAAATTAAATTAATGGGCAGCAGGTTTAAAACTAGTAAAAGAAAGTTCTTCTTCACACAGCGTGTAGTCAACCTTTGGAACTCCTTGCCAGAGGATGCTGTGAAGGCTAGGACTTTAATAGAGTTTAAAGAGAAGCTAGATAATTTCATGGAGGTTAAGTCCATAAAAGGCTATTAGCCAGGGGATAAAATGGTGTCCTTGGCCTCTGTTTGTCAGAGGCTGGAGAGGGATGGCAGAGACAAATCGCTTGATCATTGTCTTTGGTCCACCCTCTCTGGGGCACTTGGTGCTGGCCACTGTCGGCAGACAGGATACTGGGCTAGATGGACCTTTGGTCTGACCCAGTACGGCCGTTCTTATGTCCTCAACTGAACTTCTGAAGCATGCTGCAGTCTTTTATGGTGTTAGTCTTTAGAATGGTTTGGGATTTAAAGGATTGATACCAACTAGGAAGAAAAATAAATGACAGTATTCCTCTGTCTCTCTCATGGCCAATGGAAATATATAAAATTCTGGAAACTGGAAGTTTTACAGTCTTTACAATCGACAACAAAAGATTGCAATGTACAAAATACATTTTTCATGCAATGAAAAACATGAATAGAATTTCCCTCAATCGGAAAAAGTATATGATTTACCTATAACTAAAGAAGAATCTCCTTCTTCATTCTTAACATTAGGGTTGCAGCCATTGAGCAGGAGAAAGTGGACATTGTCTAAGATGCATTTGTCTACTGCTACAAAGAGAGGAGTTTCCCCTTTCAGACTGGTCTGTTCCCACACAATGGGGTGAGAAGCTGAAAGATACCCAGGAGAACAGCACACATTGGGAACGGAACTAATCATCCAAACTGATTTAGTAAATCTTTCAAGTGGGGAGCACAGAGTGCTCTTTACCTTTCAGAGTTATTTCTAGGATGTTCTTGTTTAATTGTGCTGCAGCTTCATGCAAAGGAAGCCAGCCTCGCTGATCTGCTTCCTTGAAAGCAGAACAGTGCCTCATCAACTTCAGCAAGACTGCCTCTTGGCCTGTAGTATATAGAATCATACCACACTATTTAGCATAACACAGAAAGCTCAAGGCACTTGAAATCTAGACTCCCACTTACATCAGAGAATATTTTAAGTATCACTAACCCCAATACTACAGTCAGAACTGGCAACTTTGCTTCTCAAAACAATTTTCTATCAAAGGTCGATTTAAATGAATGTAGAGCTAGTGATAGTGATTTATATGGACTGATTTTCTCTAGAGGATTCATCACAAAGCACATCAGAAGCTGCATATATCAGAATTATAAGCTTACAATCAATCCTTAATTAGGGCTCCTATGCTACTATAATACAAATAGTAAATAAATAGCATAATAAACATTTGAAATTCACTTGCCACTGAAACAGAACATGACAGCTACTGAACAGTTCAAAGGCTCTCTACACAAGAGTTTGCAACATGAAGTTAATACTTGTTCAACTGAAACCACATGTTAAATTTCAAAAATGGAAAATAAAATTAAGCTAGAATTTGAATAAGACACAAAGCTACTTTTACTGTTTCTACTCTTGCTGAAAGTGCCATCAGATCTTTGGGTATAAGGGGTCAGGTCTACAATTTTGCATGTCATCTGGAAGATGGAATCCATAGTAGCACGGGTTCTTAGAGAGTAGGGGGAAGAATGCAACCTACTCAGTCATTAACAAAGCTTCCTAGACTAATCACATTAAAATAGAGTGGTGATGATTTGTGTGTTTGTACTTAACTGCCTGTATTGCTGCGATTATTTTTCCATGTTCCGCACTTGTGACAAATGGGAATCTGTACAAACAGAACAAAATTATTATAATTTAAATCAGTTAGGGAAATTATGCATGTTATTACAGTACAAATAAATGAATCAATACTGTAACTATCTATGGCTTAATAACAGACCAGTACGATTTTGATTTGTTTTGTAAATAACTATTTGCACCATCTACTTTATTATTTTACTTACTTATTTTCTGTTATTTGCTGTTTCCCAATCTGCACTAGTTACTTAGTCACTTATGCATCTGATGAAGAGGGCTCCAGCCATTGAAAGCTTATCCCCAAATAAATGTGTTAGTCTTTATGGTGACACAGGACTCCTCATTGTTTTAGTCACCTACTTTGACTCAGTGAAACACATTCACTTTGAAATGGGAGCTGAAGTTCATATTCTCTCAATCACAAATCCTATCCTTTGTAACAAAAATTCCAATGATGAACAATATAGTAAGAGCTCAGTTTAAATATAGAAAAATAATTTGTACTGCTTGTTAGAGCTGCACAGAACATAGGTTTTTTTCTTTGTTAGAGACTGTACCAATATAAACCATAACTCTGAGTACACATATAATAATCTTCAAAAAGTACAAATACATTCTTCTATTTCACACTTCTTTCCCTCCCAAGAGCTATTTGGAAGTTCTGTGTTTGTATAAGGTGTGTGAACTTTGGCCCTCCTTTTGCTGAATGCAGTGTAAAAGTTTAAAAAAAACCCACAAAACAAGTTTCAGGTGTTCTCAAATTTCACTTGGGACAATTTCAAAATGCCCACTTCTATTAGGTGTACATACACATAAGTAACATTAAGCAAGCAGTCTACAATGGCAAGCATACTGGAACTAGGGGTGTAGAGGGTGCTGCAGGACCCTCTGGCTTGAAGTGGTTTCCATTATATACTGATTTCCAGTTTAGTTCAACAACTCTTAGGACTCCCACTATAAAAACTGTTTCAGAACCTCTGTGTTTTGGTGCAGTGTTACATGTAAAAATACTAACAGAAATAGACTGTAACATAGCTCCCAGTTATGCTGCCAGAACATACTTCACAGCAAAGCATTACCTATCACTCTCTGCAGTATCAGTAACGGTATCAGTTTTCTGGATATGCTGCAAGCTTTGTTGAATGATATTCTGGATGGGGATGTCATCATCAAAGTCTTCATCATTCAGATATGTAGAAATAGACATTTTATAACTTGGATCACAAGCAACAAGAAAAAAAGTTATATTATTAGGAGGCAATTTTTAAAATCTTCAAGTTAACTGTGGATTTCCAGAAACAGCAGAAGCCACAGAGGAATTAGGTACTGAAAGAAATATGAATTGTTAAAAATCAGAAACAATCCTCCCCGTCTCGAGTTCCCCCTTCCCCCAGGCCAGGTACTTTGTTTTAAATACTATAAACACTGTCAACTGTTCTGTTTGGTGCAGGAAATATGTTCCAGTACTTTGGTTTGTTATAGTTCCTTCCTCTCTCTTACAGAGCAAACATATAGAACAGCTAGTGTTAGGGCACCATCTACAAGAAAGCAAAAAAAGAAGTTACTTACCAAGTGCAATTACTAGGTTGCTTCAAGATGTGTGTCCTTAAGAGTGCAGCATTTCAAGTGCAGAGGCACATGTGCACCTGAAGTGGAGGACCTATAAGAACACTACTCAAAATAGTACAAAACCGCCAATTAATTGGTGGTATAAATGGCCCCTCCCACTTCTGTCATTTTAGCTCTTCTCTTTAGTGGCACCATACTGCTAGGTACTCTAGAGAGTACTTGTGTAGGAGAGGATTTACACTATTTGCTATCATTTCCCATACTCTGCTCATGTCATGCTTGGCAGTGGGGAAACAATTCATAGATCCCTGCTTTTGCTCAATATCTGCTTCAACCAAGTAGCATTTAAGGATATCATTTACCATCAGAAAAGCACTGAAGCTCTGTGTAAGAGTCCATGTTTTAACTGTCCCAGTGCAAACCACACCCAAGTATATACATCAGAACTGCCAGAAATTCTGATCCATGATATTGCATACATCCAAAAGACCAATTTGCAGAACTAAATAAAAGCTGTCTTGAAGAGCACTACATGTCTGTGCTTCTCAGTAGTACTACAGGACCTACATACACTTTTGATCTACTAATTCTAGATGAAAGCTGCAATCAACAAGGCCTTTGTACAAACAATGGAGTAAACAGTGAGCACCATATTAATTTGACCAATATAAGGATATGGGAGAATGGGATTAGTAGAGATCAATGTTTGCCAAATGGAAAGGATTAAACTAAGTAAGGGGAACTCTTTTTGGGTCAGGGGCCGCTGACTCTCAGAAAAATCAATCGGGGGCCCGCTCACAAGTGAGAATAAAGAAAAACCTCTCCCAACTGAGGAGAAAGGCATTCCCCACATTCCCCTTCCACACTAGAGCCTAGGGGACCTAGGCTAGTAGATTTTGTGTTCTCTGGGGTCGCGGTGGGGTAAGATGGGGGCTGGAATGCTAGTGCAGGCTCCCCAGTACTGTGAGGGGAGCCCTGAATCTCAAAGGCTGGCTCTAGGAAAGCTGCGAGCCACATCTAGTGCCCGGCCTGAGGTTCCCCACCCAATTTGAAGACTGTATTACACACAATGGAAAATAAAAAATAAAGTAACTAGCATTCTCCTTTTAAAACCAGGTAATTGGTTTAGATTTTAATTTAATGGAAAGAAATTCTAATTAATGACCAAAACTATGGAACTATACAAGCAAGACAAAAAAAATAATTAAAAGTTACAAGACCGTTCTAGCACAGCTTTCATAATAAAACTTAAAATTTAAAACATACAGTGACTGCAATGGCAACGAATGGTTGCAAAAAAAGGGGGGGGGGATAAAAATGCATATGCAGTTGCTAGTAGAGGGCCACTTTACATGTGCACAATTTACTAATTGCTACTTTGTACAATAAAGTATATGCCTCATTATTTATAAAATCAGTGTAAATCTGTTAGGGCCAAATCCTAGGGTCTGCTTTTATTCAGACAAATCTCTCATTATTGACTTGCAGGGGAGAGTCAGCTTGAATAAGGACTTCAGAACTGGCTCCTATTTAACCAGAAACAAGACACATTGAAAGAAAATGTCAGCACAACCATTGTAGAGTTTGGAATAATTCTAGAAACATTTTAAAGTTGAGCAGAAATGTTCACAAACAGCTTGAGTTATTTAATTTGTTACCTGTCCAATTTACATATATTATCCAATTTACATTTATATTTTATCTCCTGTTTATATATGTATAGTAGCTAGATGAATATATTCATAAAACATATAAACAAATGTTTGTATTACAGGCAAACTCAAATTGATCAAAATACGAATAGTCTGTACACATATAGTCAGTCTAATTATATTGCTTTTGGGAAAAATCTAATACAAAATCTCACACCAAAAGCTCAAAACAAAATAAACATTTATCTCACCTTTTTTAGTTTTTTAAAAGAACATAGAAGACCTCACTGCTTTAAACAAGTGATTATTAAGTTGAATGTGATATTTTCATGTATTGAAAAATGATCTCTGTAGAGTCCAGATCCATTAATAGCTCTCTAAAAATATCTGATCATAAGATCCTCTAGGACTTTCTCCACATTTCTTATAAGTGGGTTAGTTATGTCTGGTGACATGATTTTGATGAATTATGTATCAGTAAAAGAAGAGATTAAAGGACCAAACTTCTTGATTTAGTACTCCAGATATAATTATTTTAATGAGAATTCATGTTTAAGGGAAGTAATATGTTCTCTCTACGTCTGATTTAAAGAAAAATCTCTGCTGCTTTCACATGCTCTCTCAGCATGGGTTAGATTTAAGGACAGGACTGGTTATTGGGAGCTTGCCTAAAGGAAATGTGAGAGACCATCTCAAACTCAGACTTTACATAAATCAATATGTTTACATATAAACAATAAAATAATACATCAACAAAGGAAGTTTATATTTTTTTTAAAAGATAATACTATGACATAAGTTGCTCACAAAATTTCAATATTACAATGTTCACATTCAGATAAAGAAAAGCAGAGAGAAAAAGAGAGAAAAGCAAACCTGTATTTGATATTCCTCTAGCCCCAACACATAGCTATCAGGGACAGGAGGCACATGCAAGACTGGGTAGGAGCAAAGTTAGAGTAGGGTGGGACTTTCTCATTTCAAGAGTCTTGAATTTCCCCACTTTGCAGCAACCTACAGTACTCTTTCCTCACAAGCACATATCATCACCAAAGTATGTGCCTTGCTTCAGAGCCAGAAATTAGCCCAAGTGTTCAATTCTTAGGAACTTGTCAGTTTACTAAGGGTTAAAAAAAGGGTTGTAGAATTTCTAGACACAGACAAGAGAAATTTGAACATTATATGGAAAAATATATCAAATGAAAGTAGGGCTGGCAACAGAATTTATCAGGCCCAGAGCACTGTGTGTATCATAAAATCTCGAGTATAATGCACATTTTTTTCCCGATTTTTGGGGGGTCAAAGTCGGGGTGTGCATTATATATAGGAGTTATTTTTTTAAGTTTTAAGCTGACAAACCTGTAAATAGCCCCGGGCTGGGGAACTCCCCCTCTCCTCTGCACAGAAACTTTCCTGCTGCAGTGCAGCGCGGGGGCCGCTGCCCCACCAGGCTCACGGACAAGGCGAGGAGTCGGTGGCGCTGCCAGGCTACAGCGCCCTGGCTCGCTGCCTGCCCGGTGCTCCTTCAGGCTGCGGCAGGCGCGAGCTCAGCATGCGGGCAGCTGTCCAAGGGGGTGGGGGGGGCCAGGTTTCAAACTCCGCCGCTGGCTCCCCGGGCTGTGCGCACATTTCCCGGGCCAGCCTGTGGGTGGAAGCGGCACGTACCTCCCTCCCACTCTCCTGCAAGCCCAGGGCCAGCTCCGGGAAATGGGCAAGGCTGGGCTTGGTGCTGGCGGGTTGGCTTCTGGGTGTGGGCCGCACACAAGCTATATAGGAGTATAGATATATAGGTGCAGTGTAGGTACGCCTTATATATAGTTCAAATTGTTTCATTATGCTAAGATTCAAAAGTCAGGGTGCGCATTATACATCAGTGTGCATTATACTCGAGATTTTACGGTATGTGGGGGGCAGGCGCGGGGGAGCTCAGTTCCAGGCTCCTGTTAGGGGAAGGCCCTTGGGTGGAACGATTGAGCTAGGGCTAGCCAGCCCTCAGCACTGCTCAGACTGCACCAAGTAGGGCTCCTAAAGGGCCTGGATCCCCAGGCCCTTTTATATCATTGGGGTCAGGGGCAACAGCTCCATTTGCTCCCACCTATTGGCGGCCCTGATTGAAACTGTTTTAACTTGAACTGATTTTTTTATGTTCCATTTTACATCAGCTTGATTCTGCATACTAAGCAGATATGGGGCGCACTAATTTCTTAGGACCAAATTCTTTCCTGCTGAGGTGGCTTGTATTTCAACTCCCTTCCAGATGGCATATTACAGTTGAATAAACTGCAGAGAAAATGTTAAGTCTATTCTGTGGAATGCTTACCCGGCCTAGTTTTAAAAGGTAGTGGGAATGGCTCTTTCAGAGAGAAGCTTTAGAAGTCCTAAGAAAAGAACTCTAGGAACAGTCAAGTCTAAAAGAACGTTTTAGCTGATTGTTATCTTATTATAGTTTTCTTTTTAATAATGCCAAATCCTAGGAAGAGGTGTGCATGTGTGATGAATTCGGACATTACATTATATAACAACTGTGTTTGTAAGCAGGATGCAAAAAGTAATTTTTTATGGTATATTGTGGGGATTTTGTTGGGGCTATTTATTTTTAATGAAAACTATTTAAAAGGAGCCAAGGAGTTTAGAATATTCAAAACAGTCCAATTAATGATGGATTGGTGGAAAATATGCAAGTTAGGAAGTCAACGGTGCAGTTTAAATTCAGTTTTATCAGATAATTAAACAATTTCTCTCAGCACCGCCTATGTGTTAATGAACATATTAAACATTGATCCAAGCCAAAATACCAGATCTGAACCTCCAGACTTTATACTCTTATGGTTCAGACCTGAAGTGCTTAAATGCTGTCTACTATAATGCTTTCCATATGGAGTTGAGACAACATTCATTTTTTCTTATCCAGATGTAATTTGTGATAGTTTAATAAGTGACAAAAGATATCTGTATCACTATTCATGACACTATATTACAAAATAATAAAATGAACACTCCAGATTATTATATATTTTAAAAATAGTAACAACATCTTCCAAAAATTTAATTCAACATTTCAGAATCAGGAAAAATTTAGCCTGAGCCCTTCAAATATAAATATAACAAGATGTTTCTCTGATACAGTGTGCTTCAATTCCTCAGTGAAGAAAGGAAATGAAAGATGTCTACTGAGGTTTCCTCCGAATTCTCAAGGTTAGTCATCCAGCTGGCAGAGCAGAGCAACACCTCGCTTGACCCAGTGTTGGACTGGTTTATCAGTCTCTAGCATTAGTGCAATGACAAAATTAGTAGAATGTCCAGTAGTGGATAAGGTACCCTTACGCTCACTTGTCTTGTAGAGTGGACAAACATAGGCACTAGTTTTCTTTATGTCTGATTTTTTAGCTTCAAAAAGAACAAACAAAGCAATGAATTATATACTGTAGATATACTAGATGAATTGAAATAATTTAAAGTAAAAATAAAATATTATTTGATTTATTTTTATAGCGGAATAAAAATTTGACAAAATATTTTCACCCAGCAAAACTTAAAAAAATATATCCTTGCTTTGATTTTTTTAAAATTATTTTACAATATTTATATAGGCTACTAGAGGAAGTATATTTTCTATTGCTTGTTTACAAGAAAAGATGCCTTCAAATACAACCTGCTTTTCAAATCTTTCAAAGAGGTATTCAAATCTAAACAGTTGCATAAAATCAAAACATTCGACTCAAATATCATCAGGTTATAGTTTACATGTAAGTTCAATAGCTCTTCATGTAAAATTCAGTCTCCAGGACAACTTTGATTCAGCAGCTCCAAAACCTAGTCCTGATTCAAGTTGTTTGATTTACAAGGCTGCAGCTCGGCAGGAACTGTAATAATGTGCCCAGACTGTGTGTACGCATAACTCACACAAAGGTTTATATCATGTTCTTCTGACATCAGTCAGCTTCAAAGAACAGATCTCCAATGTCAACAGAAGGGGTAGATGGAGAGAATGGAATACTTTGTGAGGTTGATTCACTACTAGTTATAACTATGTAGAAACTAAACCACCATGGCAAATCTTAAAAAATCTCTGCATTAGGAATTTTTGAAAAAGATCAAAGAAAGGAGGAACCAATCACAGACAACAAGTAGATGTCAGAAAAAAAACATTATCAATATTTAGCCATTTATGGACAGTGTTTCTGCAGCAGTAAATGATACCTTGAGCAACATTTCAATATGGAGTGAAATCTTGGCCCCAAGAAAATCAGTTGCAAATATTGCCCTGACTTTTATGTAGACAAGATTTCAACCATTATGCTCTCTTCTGAAAAAGCCTATTTATGCCTAAAAAAACCACATGACGATCCAATTTGAAGGCAGTAAAATTCATTTCATACAAATGTCTATTTCACAGGCCCCTCTTTTGTCCAATCCATGCTAACTAAACATTTGTGAGGTAAAAGAGCCACATACCAGATAAATTTCAGATAAAAAACTAAGTCAGCCAGTGAAAAGGCATGATGTTTGAAGGCAAACCATTGATCATGTCAGATGAATGGACCTGTAAGTGCATATGGATTTTTTGGTGAGAGAGAAGGGTTGGTCTTCTAGCAATATTAAAGAAATACATAACTTCTGTCCCTTGTGGCATTACAATCCAAAGAAATATTGGTTCCAGACCACTTTACTTACTTGGTTTTATCCAAATGATTGGCATTGGATCAAAGAGCAACTTGGGATGCTGTTCAGCTAATAGTCCCCTGGTAAGAGAAACAAAGAAACAAAACATAATTTTTATGAAAGGTATAATTTTAAAAATATATGGTTTTGATTTTACTTTATTTGTTGAGTAAGAAGGAAAAAAGGAAGGGTTGGGATGAGAAAGGGGAATGGAGATGAAAGGAAGCAGGAAGAGAAAGAGAAATGTTAGGACAAATATAGACAATGAAAGCAATCTGAAAAGATGTAACAAAGGAAGAATGAGAAAATGAAATAAAAGAAGAGAGGAGGGGGATGCAGAACAGAGCTTGAGTACTTCCCTGTGTTTATCTTTCTTAAAGATTTCAGTAAAATAATCAGATAAACACATTTCAATAAAAAGCCATATTGTGCTCTGACCTTTGTTTTTAATAAAACATGCAGGGTTTTTTTGCTTAGCTATACTACCTCTAAAAGCAACCATTATCTTGTAATAATGTGATCAAAATATAAAACCGACTGTAGGTTTTGATTTTGTGCAGCCACTTTTGTTTGGGTAAACAATTATGCAAGTGGAAGTGGGTATATATCTGCTTTATTAGTTCAAATTGAGGTGCTCAATGCTTGGGTGCCAAATTTGTGTACACTGAGGGAAGGTCTCCACAAGAAGTGCTATATGAGTGAGTACAACTGTGCTGATACATCTGTATCAGTGTAGCATGTATGGTGAAGGCTCTCTATGCCTCTCATGTCGGCATAATTACTCCACCGCTGTGAGAGATGGAAGCTGTGTTGGTGGGAGAGCATTTCCCACCAACGTAGCACCAGTGTGGACAGTACTTAGGTCATTGTAATCTGAATTACTCAGTGGGGTCTTTTTTCACATCCCTGAGCAATGTAAGTTACATTAACTACGGCAGTAGTTTAGGCATGCCCTAATGCACTTCAGGTATGCACAATTGCAGACCAGCTGTAGTTGGTTGAAAATAAGATCCTATTTGCATGTTGTACTTTCCTGATTGTCTAGTGATTAGTTCCAACTACTCTGCACATTAGTTCCGAATATTTTTTCCTAAAATGCACTGCTTCACTCCACTGGAAAAAAATTATCTGAAATTTTCCCTGGGTGCCTTTTAAAATATTAATTTTGAGGATGGTTGTGGCCTGTACCCTTTTCCATCAATTTAGAAACCCTAAAAGTAGCAAGTAGGGATGTGAACGAATAGTAGAGTAGTCAACTACCTGATAAGCAGGAACTTATTGGGTAGCAATATCGACTACTTAAGCACCCCCCACCCCCGCCGCTCTGCACTCTTAAAGGGACAGAGAGAAGCCAGTGCACAAAGACACTGACTCAGTCTCTGGTCCCCCACTGGGTCTCAGGACAACCCTCCCCTGCACTGCCACTCTGCATTTTTTAAGAGACAGAGCAGCGGCAGCCAATCCCGTGGATTTCTCTAAGCACAAGCTTCTGCTGAGAGACAAGTGGGACCGGCTGCCGCTGCTCTGTCACTTTCAGAATGCAGAGTGGCAGCGCAGGGGAGGTTTGTCCTGAGATCTGGCAGGGGAACAGAGACTGAGTCAACATCTTTGCACGCCGGCTCTTCTCTGTCCCTTTAAGAGTGCAGAGTGGCAGCTGGGAGTTGTGCTGAGTAGGGATGTAATAGTGTAGACGATTAACCAATTAATCAATAAGCAAAAGCTTTTAGGTTAATGCTACAGACTAAACGCATTTCCCTCCCGCTTGCCAGTACATTTTTATCAGGCTGGCCAGCAGCCCAGCTCAGTTCTGGCTCACGTCGGGTCCGGGACCTATCCCTGCTGTGGCTTTGCATTTAAAGTGTATTAGGAGCCAGGTGGGCAGGCAGTCCACCTCAGTTCCTGCTCGTGCTGGGTCCAGGAGCTCAGACCCCACCTAGACAGCGGCTGCTGCCTCCCTGCATTACTGCCTCTGATACAGTGGCTGCTGGCCTTGCCCTCAAGGACTCTAGAATCATAGAATCATAGGACTGGAAGGGACCTCGAGAGGTCATCGAGTCCAGCCCCCCACCCTCAAGGCAGGACCAAGCTCCGTCTACACCATCCCTGACAGATGTCTATCTAACCTGTTCTTAAATATCTCCAGAGAGGGAGATTCCACCACCTCCCTTGGCAATTTATTCCAATATTTGACCACCCTGACAGTTAGGAATTTTTTCTATCAATTGATAAGAATTCATGAGGTTACTCGACTACTCAATTAACCGATATTTAACATCCCTAGTGCTGAGACTCAGCGTGAGTCAGAAGTGAGCGCTTTAAGTGCCCTTCCTTAACAGCTACTCAATGGAAACTCCATTGACTACTAGACTAGCAAATTAATCGCTACTTAACATCCTTAGTAGCAAGTACCATATTTGAGCGATTGTACAAGCAGTTTACCCATAGTGAGCTGGCCTTCTCTAGTGCCTATTTTCATCTAAGCTACCTCTGCCCTAGGTGACTCATCCTGAGTATGCCCAGGTTGGCTACAGCAAAAGGATAGGTTGGATCCACCAGCTGCTCTGTGTTTGAAACTAGGAGAGTTGTTCATGGACTGGGGACCTGATGTAAAAAACATACTCACATAGTAAGTACTGTTGGTTTGGAGAGGAAACAAAACTATTCACACACAAGATATATAGCCCCTGAAAATCTGTTTAAAAAAAATCAAGTCCTTCTGAAGTGTCTCAAATTGGGCACCTGGAAACTGATCCAACAAGAATCACTAGTCACTTTTGAAAATCTTGACCATACTGCTTTGTATGGTTCTATGACTCATGTAGCAGGGCAATTTCATGAAAGAATACTATTTTTATTACAACATTCCCAACACTAGAGTGTAGCAGATTCACTGTGTTTTCTTGTCAAGATCTCATAGAGAACTGAGAAGATTTTAAATTAGAGTAGGTCATTGGAGTGTTGAAATGATGTTAAAATATTTCAACAGGTCTAATACAAGCACATAAGAAAGCACATTTTAGGATTAATGTTATAATTTAAAAATGTTAATCACTGACTTGTCCCTGTCCCAGCGAGCTCCATCTAAAAATAATCCATAGATATAAACACCATCTTCTGGTGCAGTATCCGATGTATCCTTAGGAATAACCTAAAAGGAAACAAGTGGTGTTACATGATAATACGATAATAATAATAGTACTACTATTTGACATGGTTGCAAATCTACAACTCAATTGTCAATCAAGGTCTTGATCCTGCAATGAGATCTCTGCAAATGAACTTGTTTGATCAGGCACAAGGTCCAGCTGGTATCTCCCATGGAAGTATCAGGACCCATATTAGTAAAATATATTTTTATCACTTATGCATACCTGAAATTCGTATCCCAGAAGGTCAATGGGAATGGTGTACTTCCTGGCATAGTTCTGCATGGCTCCAGTTAAAAAAGCTTGAGTAAAATAGAATCCTGATAGCCAAAAAACACTGGGCTTTCCTAATTCATACCAGTCCTGGGAGGAGAAAGAGAGAGACTGACTTTCAACCATCTTTGCTACCAGCATAGGCCTAGGTAGTATTAGAAGTTTTCCACACAAAAATTAAATATTCTTCACAACCTTGTTTAGAAAGTCTACATATAAAGAATCAATTTTTATCAGCCCATGTCCAAATCATCCTTTAATTTTAAATCAACTGAATTATTAGTAACACAATCCATCTTGCTGTACCTGCAAGAATTTCAGTCTCGCTAGAAAATCTAGGATATAGCTTCCCAATGGTTTAAGACTTGGATATGAACGGTTAGCCCAGTTCTCAGCAACTTTTCCAACAAGCAGACTGCTGCTCAGGGCTTCCAGCTCAGAATCCATAACGACCAGTCCTTTAATGGCCTTTTTCAGATTTATTAAGGTAATACGTATAGTTCGAATTAAACTAGAATTAAAGAAAACAACAAGACCTGTCACTAAAATAAAACAGGTATGACATAATATGTGAGAGGTAAAGTCATCATCTTAAGAAATATTATTACATTATTGCGACAGCTATGAAATAAGTGTAACCAGTTTTTCCTCATTTACAACTAGCCTTATTAGCAAAATTATAGTTTGTGCCCACACTGATTTAATAGACATTTTCTTTTGGTTTTCAAAATTTAAACTGAGGTACCATGTCCAATGGCTAGAGTATGTGACAGTCAAGGGACTTGAGTTCTATCTGAAATACGCCCACAGCCTTGCTCTGTGGCATGTGACAAATCTATTAATTTCTGTCTCATTTTCTCCTGGCTTCAAAGGTTCCTGGGAGATTTAACTCATTATTAAGAACAGGATTCTGTCATGAATGTCATAGATTCTGTGACTTTAATGGACCTCTATGATTTCTTTTGCTTCAGATCACCACAGTGGTAGGGCTGGAATAGCTGTCAGTCCCCACTCAGGAGCAAGCAGCAGTTGGTGGTCAGCGTCCAGGGCCAGAGCAGAAGTTCAGGACTTGAGCAGTAGCTAATCAGCCCCCACCGCAGAAGCAGCAGCTGGAGTAGCCGCCAGGGCTGGGTCAGTCCCCAGGACCAGTGCTGCAGCCACCGCTGCAGGAGCAGTCACTGGGGGCAATAGTCCCCAGTGGGGCTCCCACAGTTACTCCTCTCACAAGACATTTTTAGTAAAAATCACAGATGGGTTGCAAGACTCCATGAATTTCTGTTTATTGCCTGGGACCTGTCCATGATTTTACTCAACATATCTGTGACAAACTTACTCATTATGAACTGCAAAGTGCCTGAGATGTCTATATGGAAAGCGATATAGAAGTTCAGCTAGTTAAAAATAGTTGAATGCAAACCAGAATCTAGATCCAAGCAGTGCTGGATCCAAAGCCTGATTTTGCAGCTTGCTTCCATCAATTTAGTGAGCTACAGTAAAAATCCTGATCAAGAATTCCCCAGTCTTTGGGAAAATTCATGGGAAGATCCAATGCTCCAATGCAAAGTCCACCTTCTGGTTTAAAAAATATGAGAAAATTACGCAATGAAAATTATTGGGAAATAATGGTCCAATGGCAGCTGTATAAATTAATCCTTTCTGTTTAGGATATATTTCTGCTAAAATAGTTGAAGACTTAATAGGGCATTGTGTTTTATGCATTACTTTGGATTTCATAGGCTCTTGCCTACACTGTCCTGGAAAGAAGTTAAAAAAGGAACTAAAATCACAGAATCACAGAATCATAGAAATGTAGGACTGGAAGGGAACTTAGTAGGTTACCTAGTCAAGTCCCTTGTATGTAAGGCAGAACTAAGTAATAACTAGACCATTCTTTACAGGTGTTTGTCTAACCTGTTCTTAAAAACCTCCAGTGATGGAGATTCTAAAACCTTCTTAGGCAATGTGTTCCAGTGCTTAGTTGGAACAATGTACATACAATATGGGTATGGAGTAGATTGGATAGATAGGTTCAGGTAACAAGTGTGGGGAGGAGGAGAGTAATAGAAATAAGAGTAACTTGGAGACAAACAAAGTAAGGGGAAAGATCAAGGAGAAAATATGTGAGGCAGGAAGAAATAAGAAGCAGACAGGGACATAAAACAAGAGAAAAAAATAGGAATTGGGTGAAATGGGATGGAGACTGAGGACCCACAGGAAAGAAGAGAAAGGAAGGTTATAGATGACAGCAGAGAGTGGAGGTGAGGGTATAGGAAGAAAGGGGTAACCAGGGAGGAAAGAAGGAAAAGATTGGGGCACAGATTTAAGCAGGTGAGAAAACAATAAAAAGGAGAAAAATAGGAAGAAAAGAGGTAGAAAGGAAATGTTACAAGCATAGGAACAATGAGACCAAAAAGACGACAATGGATGGAATAAAGAAATGGAAGTGAAAAATAAAGCAACACAAGACCTTCCCCATTACATACCTTATCTTCCAATTCATTTGCCATTTAGATATTTTCCCTTAAATACAATCTATATTCTGCCTTGCCAAATAAAGGAAAAGTGCTGGGAATGCAGATGCTACTGAAGTGAATCCCCCCCCCCCCCCGCAAAAAACCAGAACAAAAAAAACAAAACAAAAAAGTCTTCAAAATAACAGAGTCCACACTGGATGTCTGGCAGAAAAGAGATCTGCTGTGAATGGATTGATTGAAAGTACATTTGAATTAAATTAATTCCCTTACTTGTTAAACCTCTCCATTTCTTGCACCAACACAGTGTTCATACTTTCCTCATATCTCACAGGATACTTAATTAGGGACGCTTCAATGTCGAAATCATTTGGAAGCTGCAATTGTCAATATATTTGGATAAATTTTGATAAGTGCACATTTTAATTTATACTTGTTTCTAAGCAATATTAAAAGCAAAGAGGCCCAAAGCAACTACATAAGTGCCACAGTGAATCACTTATATTTACTAAAACACCCTCCTGAATATTGATTGGTCAATACAAATATCTTGAAAATCATCGAAAATGTAAAAATAAATGTAAATGTTTTAACAATTGCAAAGTTTCTTGCAATATTGAACTGATTTTCCCCCAGGTTATTTGCTCTGATATCAATCACTCCTTTCTACTCTTAGCTGCTCATTGACACTTCCTTCACTTTAGACAGGATTGTGGATAAGCACTTCACTTCCACTTTGTGTTGGACAGCTTAATTCTCCAAGTTTTTTCCAGAGCAAAATGAAACTTAGAAATCAGAGCTTTAGCACATAGGGTAGGGAAAAGAAAACCATACTACAAAGCCAGTGTTTTATTTTTAAAAATCACTATTCTATTCAGATTATTATGCCATGCTCATCACTGCGATATTTGCATACTTCTTAGCAAACAGGATTTAGATTAACTGGACACGGTTAAGTTTGTTTCCACTCCTGTCCCTTGATCATGACGTCTGTGAGAGTTTTTGTTTATTTTCTGAGTAAATTAATGTATATTTCTCTTAACAAAGAAATGATGTTATATTTGAATGGAACTTGGTAAGATTTGGTGTAGTTCTAATGGAAAGTGGGGAACATGACACATCACAGGGCAAGCCCCCAAAAGAGCTGCAAGTTGCTCAGTTACTCTGAGTGCTGCTGAGAAAGTATGTAATTGCAACTGCATTGTTGAAATCCCAGAAGGAGGAAAAGAAGGTACTTCTTTGGTCACTGGTCCCTTTGAGGCCCAATCACCTGTTCAATAGCCTATTACCATTGTGCAAATAAAAATCTCAAGAAAGAACGTTAAACTGGCCAGATAATGGTGGGAGTATTTGTTATTCTAATAAATTATTACACTATTTGTCTTTCTACATTACCTTACTGAGAATATCATCAGCAATTTCATACAGAGTGCTGTCACCACCTCCTGAGGAGCCTCCCTGTGTGCCTCCTCCTTGTGTTACTATCAGAGATTCAAAGAGGAGTTTTGTTTGCTGGAGATCCTTTGAAATATCCACATTTTCATGCAACCCAAACACCTCTGGCTGTTGACTAAATGGAAGATTCTATGGAAAAACAGATTAAGCAAGCAATATGGTATCATTAGATACACTAGTTAATTAAGGTCCTGATCTTAAGCTTATTGATGAAAATACTTCATTAATTTCAGAGGATACTGAATTAGGCCTAGAACCATGACCTCACAAATACTGAATACCTTGACAGTGGCTTTCTAGTCTTTATATAAAGCCCTATTATCTACCTATTGCTCTTCTCATCAAGTTGTACACACTTTGTGCAACAAAGGCTAAGAAGTTTCAAATACCAAAGTATCTTATATTACAACATACCAGCAAGAACGGCAAGGAAAGAAAGAAGATGGGCATGCAATGAAAAATAAAGCACACACAAAAACACTTTTTAAATGTTGAAAGGCCCAAATCCAGGCAGGTTATCTGCTTAGTGTATCACATTTGTAACTTTTCAAGACTTTGCCACCACGTTTAAAATTTTTGATGATCTGTGAAACATACCAAGAAAAAATTACAGCCTCATGCACAATCAATAGGATCTAGGTAAACTGTTTCCCTTTCTTATTACCCAGTTATCCATCTTCTGCACAATTCATAATTCCAGAAATGTGTTGGTAGAAAAACACCTCTTGGCCTCAACATTAGAGAGTAAGACTTGAAAAACTATTCCAAGGAGTAGATGCTCTAAGAAATTACCACCTCTTATTTCACCCAGACCACTTTGTGGTATGATCCTGTCAGATTTCACAATCTAAGGAGAGTCTGGCTAGGTCAGTGCTTAAAAAGAAGA
Source organism: Pelodiscus sinensis (assembly GCF_052426305.1). Taxonomy (NCBI): domain Eukaryota; kingdom Metazoa; phylum Chordata; order Testudines; family Trionychidae; genus Pelodiscus; species Pelodiscus sinensis. Next base: position 25,044,778 of record NC_143062.1, read on the forward strand.
GGTCTCAGAAAACATTTAGTGCAGAAAGGAGTACCATTTGTGATTCAGTATTATAGGATTCTTCTCCCTGGGACAGTACTGAAGCAACACATGGACTTAGAGCTTACTAAATATCTTAAGTCACTTTTTGCAAAAGCAGGAGTACTATCCCTAATGTTCTGCCAAAGTGCAACTAAAAGTAGTTATATTTTATCTGTCTAAATTCCCTTGAGGTTTCAATTCCTATTCAAAATTAACAGTGGACTGTTCTACAGCCTCTGTGCTCTACCCCAGAAGTGGCTGTATTTCAGTAATGTGAGATATTGAGAGAATTAATTATTATTTTGTAAAGCAATTTAAGGTCCTTGAGGCAAAGGCACTATACGAGGGCTAAATATTGTTGTTATAGCTATGTCAGCATTTTACTATTAGAAAAGGAATGTTACATTCACAGAGAAGTAATTTTTTAACATTAATGAAATATCAAATTAAAAATGACACCTATCTGAAAGAATTTTCTTTTTGAAATATTCACTAACGCAGTTAGACAAAATATTATGTGAGCTTCCATGGTACAAAGAACCCAAGTTACCTTAATAAATTCAATGTAGTCCTCATAGGTGCCTTTTGGTGGTGCATAGTAGTTGCCACTGGGTGAAAAGGTGTAGCGTGGGTTTTTAATTACATCTGGATTATAAAAATCATCCAGCATAGTTAGTAGTAAACGTCTGTCCCAATCATCTGTCACTCGTCCTCCATAGTTACATTCTCCCGTAAGATAAGATATAGCTTCAAATGGAACTTGGTCATATTCATTTATGAATAGCTGAAATGAAGAATATAGTAAATCTAAGACACTTTACCAGCCTGAAGCCATAAAAGCCTATAGTTAGAGAAACAGTATTATCTGATTTTTATTATTAAACTAGCCAATTAGCCCATCATAAGACGGGATTTTCAGGTCTCTCCTCCACGTCCGTCTTCTCTCCTGAGCTTCCGGTCTCTCACTCCGTGTCTCTCTTCTCTCTCTCTCTCCTCCTCCTACTGCCTCTCTCCCTCCCCCCCCCCCTTAGCTCTCCTCCACCTCCTGCCTCTCTCTCTGTCTCTCTCTTTCTCTTCTCCTCCCCCTCCTGCCTCTCACTCAGGGGACTGCGGAGCCCAAACGGTCGCTTGCGCCACTTGCAGCGGCGGATATAGGGCAGGGCGAGTGGGGCAGCTGCCCCGGGCCCCGCGCTTCAATAGGCCCCGCACCAGCGGGGTCACTTTCTATCTTTCGCCACTAGAGGGCGCCGCTGCCCCAAGCCTCACAGGGAAGCCACGCGATCCTGGGAGTGGGTGGGACCTGGGCAGAGAAATGTCCAAGCGTGTGGGCAGTGCTCTCAGGGCCCTGTCCCACAGAGCATTCCCCCAACATCTGCAGTTCTGTCTCTAGAGCAGCCCGGCCAGCCCACAGGCACTCTGGGGGAGTCTCTGCTGGCGGGTGGGTACCATGATGCGCCTTTCCCCAGCTCCGCAGACCCAGACACGAGACCAACTCCTTGAAAGAGTAAAAAAGAATAAAGCGGCAGCTTCTGCAGCCTGGCCCCTGGGGCGACTCTCCTGAGAGGCGCAGGAGCCTGCAACATGGCGCTGTGCCTAGCCCCGCCCCACCCCACATCTCCTGCCCCCCAGCTGCCGCCCGATCCTGCAGCCAGAGTCCTCTGCCCCAGCATGGGAAAGGGTGGTCTCGGTGTGCGGGAGCCCCGTGAGCCCCACAATAGCTGGTCTGTGCCTGGGCGGGGGCTGGGCATCGGGGGCTGTTCCCTTCCTGCTGCCGGCACCCAATCGTAGAGCAGCTGGAGCAGCTGGGCACCGGGGGCCCACACAGACGCCTTGGTGCAGACACAGGGCGACTGAGCCAGGCAGTTGCCCCCAGCCAGAAGGGAGCCAGCCCACAAGCTGAGCAGCATCAGGCTGGCAAAGTGCTCTGCTCGGGCCACTCCTGGGGATGGGGGGGATGACAGTGGCAGGCGTGTTTGCTGTGTCCAAGCTCCCTTTCTTGGCAGGGGCCAGTCGGGGCAGCCTCTATGGCCCCTCCTCTGACCCTGCATGGAGCCTGAGCTGCCGTCTCCTTTTCCTCCAGCTGCTCTGTAGGCTCCTGAGAGGCTGCTGGCTCCGACACAGCAGCCAGCCTCTTCTAAACTGGGTTAGGATTTCCCTGCTCCCCGGGGCACCTCGCTGCTCCAATGCCTGGGGCTGGAGAAGGGGCTGATGCTGGGGAGAAGCCCTTTTCCCACCGGCTGTTAGAGACCCAGCTGCCAAAAGAGCTAGACAGCTATAACAGACTTAAATACGAATGACAATGTTTAATTATTAATGCAGAATGTTGTTTACGAATGAATTACAATATAATTAAAATAAAAAATTATCCAACTAAATTAAGTTTCTATCAAATTTATCCAATTCACATGTAATATGAAAATAGCCTTCAATGTGCGCATTTGATGCCTTTTTCTATTTTTTCTCCAAAGGGGGGCCCGCAAAATAGGCTGCCCTGGGCCCCGCAAAACTCTCATCTGCCCCTGGCCACTTGCTCCCCGGCAGCAGCCCGGCTGAGTGGCGCAGAACTCAGCCAAGTGCCATGGCAGGAGGCAAAAGACGTGACTCAGGCAACAGCACAGCCCAGAGCGAACAGCCAGCATTTCAGCATTACAGAGTCACAGACATTGGGCTACTATATATATGATAGGAAAGGAGCGGAGATGGGACCACAAACTTCCACTGGAGAGGCCCACAGCACAACACAGTGGGGAGAGAAGAGTATGTAGTAAATGTTCTCTCCAGGTGCAGCAACAAGTTCAAACTTGGAAGTCGTTACTAAGCTAAACTCACATTTGAAGTTAATGGGAGTTTTACCTGAGTAACAACTGTGCAGACACCTAAAGATCAATTCCAGGATTAACAAATCATCTAATCATTCTTACAGTATTTAAAATTGTGTGTCTTCAGCAGCCTGATTTTTCTAGCAAAGGCATGTTTCTCTCTTTCACCAAGTTTCCTGGGATGTTTCAGAGTATCTTGCTTTTACCCTTCAGAATGTTTGTTTCTTTCATTGATTCCACATTAGTTTTTTCCAGCAGTTCAAACTCAACAACAGAGTTTTCATGACTAGATTAGTCAATTGGTAAAATATTCTCAGGAGAGCTAGTCAGACAGAATAGCTCTAACCGTTTGCTGTATATAAAAATTGCCTTTGACTTAGAGCAGTGAGCAGCACTGGTTTGATATTATATACTGGATAAACTTAAAAAACAACAAATAATCTGGTAGTACTTTAAAGACTAACAAAACATGTAGATGGTATCATGAGCTTTCGTGGGCACAGTGCACTTCTTCAGATGCCCACGAAAGCTCATGATACCATCTACATGTTTTGTTGGTCTTTAAAGTACTACCAGACTATTTGTTGTTTTTTAAGTTTATCCTGTACAGACTAACTCGACTACCCTCTGAATCTACTGGATAATGAGCACTCCTTTGAAATATGGTTTTAACTCTGCTACACTGAGTTCCAAATAGCTTTGATTTCATTTTTTAGAAAATTTCTCTTGAGCTAATGAATAATTTAACATTTTTATAAACATAATATGATTTGTGTTATTTATATCTGAAAAGTCACAAATCTTAACTAAAGCTGTGAAAACCTATTTAGGATTCTATGTTTGAGCATTTAACACAGCCACGTCTGTACTGCATAAGCAACAGTAAATAAAGACATTACCTGTAACTGTCTGATACTGATTCGCAAGTCTGATTCATTAAATCCATATGGAATATTCCAACCAAGAGGGCCAAACTTCTTTCTCTCCTGAACAAGAGCATGAAAAAAGCAAACTCCAAAGAGTAGTTTTTCCCATGTCTTTAAGAAAAGAAAAAAATTAACTGGCATGGCTATATATAATTTTTAAATTATGCAGATGGCTGAAACAACAAAAGCAATTTGAAAAACATTTCATTAACATTTTAAATTATCTATTTTGGTTAGAAATATTAGACTATCATTAGCATGAAGGTTTTTTAAAATATTAGGCTACTAACTTACAATATGTAGTTGACAGTTAACATTTTAAAGCCTATTCCTGCTATCCTTGATCACTTGGTTTAATGTTTGCACCTTTAAGGGTGTGTCTAGACTACATGGCTCCGTTGATGGAGCCATGTAAAGTAGTTTACCTGACATAGTCAATGAAGCGGGGATTTAAATAAATCGACAAGACTTCCCTTGTCGACCAATCCGCATCTAGACTGCCACGCTGTGCCAGATCAGCTGATGGCTGCTACGCTGTGCCGACAATCGGCTGATCCGGCACAGCACGGCAGTCTAGATGAGGATCGGTTGACAAAGGAAGCCTTTGCTGACCGCTCCCTTATGCCTTGTGAAATGAGGTTTACCGGAGCCTTTGTTGACCGATCTGCATCTAGACTGCTGTGCTGTGCCAGATCAGCTGATTGTCGGCACAGCACGGTGGCCATTTTTATTTTAATGAAGCAGGGATTATTTAAATCCCCGCTTCATTGACTACGTTGGGTAAACTACTTTACATGGCTCCGTCGATGGAACCATGTAGTGTAGACACACCCTAGTAGTAACATTGAAGCCACAGGACTACTGGGGGATGCATGCACTACGCTGAGTTGGGGGTCTGCAGGACAGGGGTCTTTATTTATTAACTAAGGAAATAAAGGTTACTTACCTATAACGGGAGTTCATCTACACGGATGCTGTATACTCCCACTCTGACTGGTGCAGCTTGAATGGTACAATTCTATGAAGCAGTGTTTGTTGGCATGCTTATACATATTGCTTGCCCCTCTCCTCAATGAATACAGAATGTTCCTGGGTAAAGTTATAAAAGGGGCATAGCACGACAGCTGCCTCTCAGTTCCTTCCCATGCAGCCCCAGGTGTTTTGATAAGTAGGAATCAGAGGCAGAGCTATTGTAGCTGTTTTTCATCTATTAGAATTAGCTCTAATTCTTGCAGGAAGAAGACCTATCAGCTTATAAACATTCATAATATATAACGTAACCTATCTTGAAAGAATTTGTACATTGATCACTCTTCTTTTATTCCATTTTTCATAAGAGATAGACAATCTCCCAATCTGTTTAATATACTTAGTTCTATCTAAGTGGAAAGCTAAAGCCCTTCTAATATCTACAGATATATAAGTAATTAGAGCTGTCTATGGATCTATACCATACATGAAAACCAACAATAAATATGGCTTCCATTTATAACAATATTTTTGTGTGAACTCTTTGCTTGAATTAATCAGTACATTTTGTACTTCTAGAGAACACAACTGTTCAAACAATCCAGAATTTTGTCCACCATGTAATGAGGTGAGAGACTACAGATCCATATAATAATACAGGCAGTCCCCGGGTTACGTACAAGATAGGGACTGTAGGTTTGTTCATAAGTTGAATTTGTACGTAAGTCGGAACTGGCGTCCCCAAATCAGCTGCTGCTGAAACTGACCAGCGGCTGACTACAGGAAGCCTGAGGCAGAGTTTCTTTGTCCCGGGCTTCTTGGAATCAGCCACTGATCGGTTTCAACAGCAGCTGAATCTGGTCCAGTAGTGCCGAGGAGCGGCGCTGCGGGACCAACCCGGCAGTACCCCAGCTGCTCTGCCCCAGGTGTCCCCAAGTCAGCTGCTGCTGAAACTGACCAGCGGCTGACTACAGGATGCCCGAGGCAGAGCAACTCTGCCTCGGGCTTCCTGTAGTCAGCCGCTGGTCAGTTTCAGCCGTGGCTGACTTGGGGACGCCTGGGGCAGAGCAGCTGGGGTGCTGCTGGGTTGGTCCAGTAGCGCCGAGGAGCGGCGCTGCGGGACCAACCAGCAGCGCCCCAGCTGCTCTACCACAGGCGTCTGTGAGAAAAGTCTGGTCTGCTGGGGGGGGGCACACTAGCTGTTTCCCCTCCCAGCAGACCAGGGAGACGCGGGCAGTGGGACTGAGATGCGCCACGGTCCCGCCGCCTGCGTCCTCCGTGCCCCCCCCCCCCAGCAGACCAGGGAGAGACAGAGCAGTTTTTCTCGCCCCGGAGGACGCGGGCGGCAGGACCGTGGCGGGTCTGGCCGGTCCCGCCGCCCGCATCCTCCGGGGCGAGAAAAGCCCCCTTCGTAAGTACGGATCCGAAATAAGTCGGATCTGTGTAACTCAGGGACTGCCTGTATTTGCTTTACATCCAATCCCCTTATTGTTGTAACAAGCCTGGTACTAATGGCAGAGGTTATAACCCTTTGAACAAGTGAATAAAGTTCAGAACACTGCCTGGACCACAATGGTAAAAGTACTCTAGCCACTGTTGTTTTATTTTATCACTCTCTGCATGAGGGGAACTGGGGGAAATGCATACATAAGCCCTGGCACCAATTTATCAGAAATTAATCTGATATCAAATGCTTGTCTCAGCCTGGTCTTGAGCAGCATATCTTCTTGTTGCTTTTGGATGCAAAGACATCTGTTACAAGAGTTCCCCATAAGCTGAAGAGCTGTGCTACCATTTCTTCTTGCAGAAACCACTTGTATATCTGAGATGTCAACCTGGTGAGCAATGAGAAGTCCTGTGGCACCTTATAGACTAACTAATATATCGGAGCATAAGCTTTCGTGGGCAAAGGCCCACTTCGCTGTTCAGAGTTACCAACATTTCACAGCTATGAATAACCTCCTTTCCTGACGGGTTCATAACACTGAGGTTCTACTTTATGGAGCTTCAAACCAGTCCTAATGTGAAAGAGAAGGGGTTATATATTGGGCTATTAATTTTCTAATCCTACAAAACCAAACATCTCTGCTCTACTCCTTCCCTGGGTTCCTGTCCTCCCCTTCTCTGAGGCCCTGCTCCCACTCACTCTATCTCCTCTCCCCCCATTGCTTGCATTCTGCAGTCCTCACTCACTTTCACTGGTCTAGGACAGAAGGGCTGGGTTGCAGGAGAGGGGTGAGGGCTCTGGCTGGGAGTGCAGGCCTCTGAGGTGGAGAAAGGGATGAACAGTTTGGATTGTATGAGGGGGCTCTAGGCTTGGACAGGGAGTAGAGGTGCAGAGTGGGTGACGGCTCTTGATAGGGGTGTAGGCTATCGTATGGGCCAGAATGCAGAAACAGGGGGTTTAGGACTGGGGCAGAGGGCTGGGAGACTCTAGGCTAGGGCAAGGGGTTTGGGCATGGAAGGGGGTTCAGAGTCCTGGAAGTGCCTACCATGGCTTCCAAGAAGTGGCTTCCAGGGCCATGCAACTCCTAGATGTGGAGGCTCCACTTGCCGCCCTTGCCCCTGCAGTTATGGTTCTTAGCCCTTTGGAACTATATAACTGGCACTGGGGGTAGAGACAATGCACAGAGCCCCCTTGCCTCTAGGGCAGGGGATAGGCAATAATTCTTGAAGGGGGGCCACTTCACAAGTTTCAGAAATGGTCATGGACCTCAGGTGGAAGGGGCGGGGCCTTGGGAAGGAGTGGGGCCTTTAAATAGCAGGAGTTGAAAGGGTTTGCACCTCCCTGGTGGCTCCGAGACAACACATTAGCAGCGAGCCGGGAGCTGTGAGCCCTTTCAACTGTTTCTGTTTAAAGGGCTTGCAGGTTCCAGGCAGCTAACATGTTGCTTGGCAGCTGCCGGGAAGGTGCAAGCCCTTTAACTAGCAGGAGTTGAAAGGGCTCACTCCTACCTGGCAGCTCCCAGGCAATGCATTTGTGTTGGGAAGTGTTAAGAAGGCCGGATCTGGCTAACTTCTTGCCCAGCCCTGCTCTAGGGGCCATACGGACCTAATGGCCACTTCCAGGAGCCACGCAGCACCAGGACAGGTAAAGAGCCTGCCTTAGCTCTGGGACCCTGTTGCATCACCCACCAGACTTAATGGCCCACTTGGTACTACTGACCAGAGCTACCAGGGTCCCTTTTTGACTGGACATTCTGGTTGAAAACCAGATGCCTGGCAACCCTAGTTATGAGCGAGACACAATACATGGAATAAACCTTTTTAATAAAAGTGTTTAAAATTTCTGAGCTCCAACATGGGATGAAGACCTCTATTTTCTTGATTCCAAGAAAAGATTATGTGAATAAAGCCCCGTCCCTTTTTGCTTGTGAGGCACCTCTTCTATTGCCCCTAACAGTAACAAAGAACATGCCTCCTCTCTCAGCAGGTTCTCTTGAACTGTATCTGTGACTGGGGGAGAAGATCAGGTGAGAGGAGAAAGGGTTTTGAACTGTAGGGAGGAACCACATGCAATAAGCTATATAATCAACCTGTCACTGATGGCAAATTCAGGACAGAGGGTTTCCAAGCAGGGTGGTAGTGGTAAAAGAGTTAAGAAAGGCTGGATTGTAGCTTTCTATCCTTGTGTGAAATCTGCAGCCCTGAAGGAAGTGCAGAAGATATTGAGAATGATGTCGAGGCTGATAATAATGATTCCTTCCCTGACAGGATAAAAAAATGGCTGAAAAGATAGATGACGATCACTCAGCTACAGGAACTCTCCCTCCTGCAATGATTTAGCCATAGATCTCACATAAATAGACATAGGTATCCCTGGAAGATATCGACCTTGTCAGTTTTAATTCTATAGAGCTTGATTCTTGGATGAGAATCCTATTATATCAGCTCATTAATTAGTCGCAACTGGCAATCAACACAAGCACTAATAATCATTAAAAAGGAGCAGACCATAGAGTGGTATGCCAGCACTCCAACAAACAGCTACACTTCTACCATTCCAGCTGTACTGGTCAGAATATTCCATGAGTAGCAGTATGCAGAGGATACTCAGTGAAGAACAGATACCAACAATGTGATAGTGAGATAAAGTCTTCTTGGTGCTCACCTTCTCAGCAATGATGATGCTTGTGGGTTCAGCATGGCAATGCAAAGTCTTTTTCATTCTTTTCAACGTCATCTTGACTTGAGGCAATTAAGTGTAGAAAGGAACTTTCCCCATGCCTCAGTATTGTACCATGGCCAGGTTTGACCCCTTCTCCCATCTCCCTTACTTCTATTTATTTAGCAGGAGTTTCTCACTAATGGGCTAGAGCAGGGGTGAGGAATCTATGGCCGGATGCAGCCCCCAGTTTGCCTGGATCTAGCCCCTGAAGCTCAGGGCTCCCCTTGGCATTGGAGCGCCCAAACTGGTGAGGGGTGTTTTTGTTTTGTTTTGTTTTTATTTCTCACTTGTGTGTACCCACAACTGATTTTTCTGTGGGTCAATGACCCTGACCAAAAACGGTTCTCCACCCTGGGCTAGAGGAACACTGATGTTTGTTTTCTCATGTTTTGCCTGGAAGGAAATTATTTCACTGCTTTCTTCAGTTTCCATTTATCTATTGAAGTTCTATGGGGAGAAAAGCTCTCTGCATTAATACTGTACACTTGGGAAGAACAAGTCATGCCAAACTAATCTGATAGCTTTCTTTGATAAGATAACGAGCCTTGTGGATAAGGGAGAAGCGGTGGATGTCATATACCTAGACTTTAGTAAGGCATTTGATACGGTCTCGCATGATATTCTTATTGATAAACTAGGCAAATATAACTTAGATAGGGCCACGATAAGGTGGGTGCATAATTGGCTGGATAACCGTAGTCAGAGAGTTGTTGTTAACGGTTCTAAATCCTGCTGGAAAGGGATAGCAAGTGGAGTTCCTCAGGGGTCTGTTTTGGGACCCGTACTGTTCAATATCTTCATCAATGATGTAGATATTGGGATAGAGAGTACGCTTATTAAGCTTGCAGATGATACCAAACTGGGTGGGGTTGCGACTTCTTTGGAAGATAGGGACATAATTCAAAATGACCTTAGCAAGTTAGAGAAATGGTCAGAGGTAAACAGGATGAGGTTTAATAAAGAGAAATGCAAAGTGCTCCACTTAGGAAGGAACAATCAGTTCCATACATACAAGATGGGAAGCGACAGTCTAGGAAGGAGCATGGTGGAAAGGGATCTAGGGGTCATAGTGGACCACAAGTTGAATATGAGTCAACAGTGTGATGCTGTTGCAAAAAAAGCAAATATGATTTTAGGTTGTATCAACAGGTGTGTTGTAAGCAAAACTCGTGAAGTCATTCTGCCGCTCTACTCTGCACTAGTTAGGCCTCAGCTGGAGTACTGTGTCCAGTTCTGGGCGCCACATTTCAAGAAAGATGTGGAGAAATTGGAAAGGGTACAGAGAAGAGCGACAAGAATGATTAAAGGTTTAGAGAACATGACCTATGAAGCCAGGCTTCATGAACTGGGCTTGTTTAGTTTGGAAAAAAGAAGATTAAGGGGGGACATGATAGCGGTTTTCAAATATCTAAAAGGGTGTCACAAGGAGGAAGGAGAAAATTTGTTCCTCTTGGTTTCTGAGGACAGGACAAGGAGTAATGGGCTTAAAGTGCAGCAGGGGAGGTTTAGATTGGACATTAGGAAAAAATTCCTAACTGTCAGGGTGATCAAATATTGGAATAAATTGCCAAGGGAGGTGGTGGAATCTCCCTCTCTGGAGATATTTAAGAACAGGTTAGATAGACATCTGTCAGGGATGGTGTAGACGGAGCGTGGTCCTGCCTTGAGGGCGGGGGGCTGGACTCGATGACCTCTTGAGGTCCCTTCCAGTCCTATTATTCTATGATTCTATGATTACAAACCCCTGTAATGAACTAGGAGAATTGGACTGCAGGCTGAAATGATTGGCATGGAGGAAGCTTGTGAAGTCATGATAGGACCACGTATGGAGTATTTTATTGATTAACCATTTACTCTCTGTGCAAAACAGTAGCTCATCATTTTAGGGAAAGTATTAGATTAGAAGCTTCATGGCTATAATGAGTAAATAAATATGTCAAACAATGAGCAACTTACCTCCTCCTTTCCAGGGCATCCAGAGAAGAAGGTGGGGTCAGAAAGTGGATCTGAGACATAAGACTGAAGCAGATTTAACCGGAGACCTGTAGGCGACTCATTTGTCATCTTTACTCCATTCTGCAGAATGGTTACGGGAAACTAAACAAAACAAATAGCAACATTGCATCAGGAGAGTGATTTAAAATAAACAAATATTTCTATGCAAGTATAAACATATTTGTATTTTTAACTACTTTTTTGATGCTCAAAGTCCTATAAATTAAATACACAAAAGCTAAATTCAGCCCTGGAATGCAGATGTGCAACCTCTCCTGGACAGCAATAAAAACTGTATGAATGTGCAGGTATAGACAAGATACAGTCATTTCTGTTCAGAAGACTTACATTAGTGCCAATAATGTTCAAAAGCCTGCTTTGTATTTTTATATTTTCTAATATAATTAAAAACAACTGTCCTTTGCTGATTAAATTATGAATCTCCTCACATCACTGTTCCTTTTTTCATTTTTACATTTTTATCATTGCTTCCTCCTACACCTGGAACAGTCTTTCTCATCTTATTCACCAAGAGCTTCTTCTCACTTCTTTCAAGTCCTCCTTAAAATCTGTTTTTTCCAAAAATATCTTCTACCGTCTCCTTTTTCCCAAGAAGTATGTGTTTGCAGCTAGAGGGCCTTAGCTTGTAGGTTTCTTAGAGGAAAGAATGTGCCCTAAAATGTTTGAGAGCACCAAGCAAATTTATGGTACTACATAATCACTAACAACAACAACACAACATATATAGACACAGCAAAAACATTTAACTGTTACGTATTTTAAAATTCAAAATTGAAGATGTTGATATTTAAAGTATTAGATGAATGCAAGAAGCTTTGTTTTCACTAAAAAAAATAGACATTTCTGCTAAACCAAGTGTTTCATCAGGTTTTGTTCCAAATACTGTCAACAGCAACAATCTGGACCCATACAAAATTAAACAGATGTCAGGTACTTTTGCCTCTTAAAAACAACAAAGGTACTTGTAGATAATAAAACATATATTGTATATGTATATTCTTAAAGATCCTATAATTAGAGAGATTGTTTAAAAAATGTGCACCCACTTTGGCCGTGTCCAGACTCAGGGGTTTTTTCGGGAAAAGTAGCCTTTTCCCGAAAAAACTTCCCCTGCGTCCAGACTCAAGCCGCGTTCTTTCGAAATTATTTCGAAAGAACGCGGCTTTTCTTTCGATGGCGGTAAACCTCGTTTCACGAAGAAGAACGCCTTCTTTCAAAAGTTCCTCTTTCGAAAGAAGGCGTTCTTCAATGTAAAGAGGCCGTCTTCGAAAGAGAGCATCCAGACTCGCTGGGTGCTCTCTTTCGAAAAAGCGGATTTCTCTTTCGAAAGATCCGCCTGCAGTCTAGACGTGATCTTTTGAAAGAGGCTCTTTCGAAAGATGCTTTCGAAAGAGCCTCTTTCGAAAGAAGCCTGCAGTCTAGACATAGCCTTTGTGTGTACAAGTTTGAAAATCCTAGCCAAAATTGCAGTGTGTTTATCTTATTTTGGATTACAAAATGATTTATTACAGAACACTATCATTAAATGTGTAATTAGCATCCTCTGGAAATCGAAGTACCTTAGGTGATGGATAACTGGTAAGCCAAAGTCTGAAGAATTGATGGCAAGTGTCATGGTTAAACTCTTCACATATTTTCTCTAGCATCGGCATCCAGGAGACAGCAAGATGACAATTCTGTAAACAAACCCAGGTCCCTTCTTCCATTCCTTCTCTAATCATTTTTGTAGCTATAGGTCCTTGACCCTGTCCCAACGAGATGGCTTGAAACTTATTTCCAACCATGTTTTTGTCATTTGCAAATTTCAGGAGACCTTGGATAAAACATATAATCTTTTAGCATTATTTAGTTAAAAAGATTGCTTTATATTTGATATAAAAGAACTATACTACTATTTTGTTAAAATCTGACAGTGAAAAACAAGGATATATTATTTAGATAATAATTTTGTCAGAATGCATCAAACCATTTGACTTGAAAATTATGTCCCTTTTATTCTGCAAGGCAAAATTCTGCCAATCTGATTTGTTAATGTTTTACATCTATTCGGCACAGGTGTAAATGATTCCATAAGGTGCAAAGAGGAGAAGAATCAGGCTCTTAATCCGAAAAAGTAGACATTTTGATAGGTCACTAATTCAAAGATACTTACTAGACATGGGATCAGCTCCTGGAGATAGCACAAAGACAAGTGGGACTGTTGAATTTGAATCTGAGTAACTTTTTGTTAGATCAAATGGTGGTGGTTCTACAAACTTCTTCCCCAGTTTGTCAGTTACAAAGATTGTTATTGCTGGACTAATCTGTTCAAAAAGTAAATATATTGTTAGCATTTTAAAAAAGTAAATATACTCTTAGCACAAATTTAGCCAAAAAAAATCTGCTTTGATTGGAGACACCATATCATCTTTCATATTCATGGTAACTTAAATCATGATACAACTCAGTAGCTATCTCTCACAGTCAATGCACACATTTCACACTCACTTTTGGGGACCAATCCATGGTTGCCCAGCAGCCCCCTTTGTGCCAGCTGTGCCAACATAAAGGGTCCATAAACATCCACATGGGGCCACAGAGCAAGATGGGGGGACTGGCTCTGTGTCCCTCCACCCACTTGTGGAAGGGGCGGGACTGCAGGCAGAAGAGGTGGGAATGGGGCAGACAGCCCTCAGCACCATCTAGGTCACAGCACATCCTCCCACTCAGAGCTGTGCAGAGTGATGCTCCGGTGGCAATTCAAAAGGAGCCAGGACTCTGGTCACCACCACAGTAACCCCTTTGAATTGCCAGGCCCTAGGAATACTCACAGTGCAAGTGGTAAGAAAGAGAGAGAGAGAGAGAATGAGAGCCAGCAATTCTGCACTGTAGCAAGATGGCCTACTGCAACCAGGGAACCGTGCTCAAGGTTGCCTCAACCTGCATAACGGATCACTCAGCAGTCCCAGAATATAGAATGTGCAAACATTTATATAGCACAGGAACAAGGCAGGAGTAAGGTCTGCAATTTGCCTCATTGCACAAACAACCTCCAGGGGTCCCTTAAATAGCATGCGTGGACAAATCAGGATGCTGGGAGTACTGCCAATCAGGCCTTCTGTGGGCAGCATTTTCTATGGCACTTGGGCTCATCAAGCTCATAGTCTGTCAACCACAGCTTTATCACAGATGTTGAATGGTGATGTGAATGCAGCAGTTACTCAGAAACCAGCAGACTGAGGCTCTTGATCCATGGATCTTTACAAGGCCATTTTTGAGGAAGGGGGTTGAGAACAGGAGATGGAGCCAGAACTCACAAAAACATCCCTGAGCAAAGAACATTTATGTCCAGGGTGGGCTTGCTTTCATGGATCCGCTGGCTTCAATGAATGGTCAGGAAGAAAAGGCTTCAGGCAAGCCTCTTAGCAATCTGCATCCTTTTTTAAAAGGAATGAAAGAGCCTTTTTAAGGAATGTGTGCCTTCCCAAGAGGAAAAAATCCAAAAACATAAAAACCCTCTTGTAACTGATTTTAAGTAATGTATCTGCTTCACAGGATGAGCAGTTCTTGAATCTGGGAGACTTCAGTTCAGCTATGACTAACTCCTGGTACTATGAAAATAATTTCATGACATGAAGAAAAAACCTCTATATTAATATTTGCAATGGTACTATGCTATGTACACTAAATCCAACCTTCATCTAAAACTATATACCTAAAAACTACCAGGACAGCAATTCTACCAAGGTTCTGTCTCACAATCACAGGCAGTAAAAAGGAACTAAAGGGCATTTGGGCCCAATTTGTCCTTAATGCCCTTTGTACAGGAGAACAGGAACATTCAGGCTATGTCTACACTGTTGGCTTTTGCTGGCTGAGAGTATGCTAATGAAGCACTCATTAGCATTTGTTGCACTGTCATTAGCATATTCTCTGCCCGAGGCTTTTTGCGCAAGAGGTTTTTGCGCAAAAACAAGCAGTGTAGACAGGTCCATTTTGTGCATAAACTCCCTTTTGTGCAAAATCCTTATGCCTCAAAAAAGGAGGTATACAGATCTTTCACAAAAGGGAGTTTTTGTGCAGAATGAACCCGTCTACATTGCTTGTTTTTGCGCAAAAACCTCTTGTGCAAAAAGCCTCAGGCAGAGAATATGCTAATGACAGCACAACAAATGCTAATGAACACTTGATTAGCATACTCTCTGCCAGCAAAAGCTGGTAGTGTAGACATAACCTCAGAGTGTACAAGCATCTCTATACTGGAAGCCAAAATATCTGGCTCTCAAGTGCATGGGGCATGCGGGTACTAATAGTGGCATAAATAAGGGTAAGCACTACAGTTGAAATAATAATTATCAAAGTGTACTGCAAAGTAATTGTCTACAAACAAATGTTTCTGTGACCTTTTACCTTGTCTGATCTTAGGCACCGAAGAATGATCATCTTCTGTAGTTCATTCAACGTTTTATCCCATGGCTTTGGTAAAAGAACATTGTGTGGCTCTTTGCTGTCATAGATTTTACGCCACTCACTAGCATTTTCAGAAATATGACTCCTAAAAGAAAAATCATTGTCAGAGTTTAGCTTTACACAAATTAATTTGATTAAAAGGAGAACAATGAAATATGGTCATATGCAGTACAATTCATAAAATCTATCTGATGGGCATTATTCTCCCTTGCAACCAGTAAAAAATAGAATACTACTATTCTACTTCTTACCTGACTTCTAGGATGGTAAGTGGGAGAGGCTGCCTAAGCTGGTGTGGAGGAACAAAGCCTCCATCTGTTTGGCCTTAGTCTCCAGTGGATCCCCCAAGATCTGCTTGGATCTCACCACTACTCAACAGAAGGATTCAGAGGAAACACAATGAAAAGGAATCTTTTGGAATTTTCTTCCCTGGAACATCCTTCCATAGGTTATCCCATTAGAGGCACAAAGACTTTTTCACATTAGTCCAGTTCCTGAGCTCTTCCCCACCATAAAACTTAAATTTAAAGCAGAGGTGGACAATAAAGAAGGAGAATTCCAAACAACTCTTGTTGTTTTATCAGAGTATGGGTTTGATCCACTATGAAATGATTGGTAGTGCCCACTGCCAAACCTATAAATGCCTTGGAATCTGCAGGAGACGTATATGGAAGGCTTGTGCCTTTGTACTGGCTCTAAAATCCTAAGATGAAATCTTGATCTTATTAAAATCAATGGCAAAACTGTAACTGACTTCAGTGGGAACACAATTTTTTCACTAGTGGCTCCTCTCTCACAGCTGCAACAGAATTGTGCTATCAGGGACACCCCTTGATCACATCTGTCCCTATTCAAAGTAGGATTCTTCTACCATGAAGGGACTTACTAAGTAATACAGCCCACTCCAGAAAGACAAATTCTTTATCCGTGAATTTATAGGATTCATTCTGATAGTTACTAGAATAAAACTTGAAATAACTTTCTAATTAATTAGCCTCCTGACTTGTGTATGTGGAACAACTTCCCTACAATGTGTGACAAAGAGGGACTCACTTCTGAAGCCAAGGCACAATTGATGTTGTACAGGTATCACTGTCTCATTGATATTTGGGTATGGTCTGAAAAAGTCTAAAAAATATTGCTTAAATGTAGGGTTTTTTTTTTCCCAATTTCACAATGGATTTTTACTATACCTCAGTCCTCTAAATGCTGAGAAATCACTTGCACGACATAGTTCATCCCAGCTCTTATCTTGTAGCCAAGATGGATCTGGATTCTTGTATTTGTTTTTAAGACCCACTCCTCCAGTTAATAGGAACATAAATTCCAGTTGTTCTATCTCTTTCCTGTCCCTAAGTTCAGAAGAATGACAGAATAGTTTGTAAGCAACATGCAGTTATATTAAAAATGCATTTTGACATAGGATGAAGCAAAAACTGTTTTGAATGAATTATGTTCCATTTTTATTTTACAGCATTCAGAATCTAATAACATCTGAGGTCCCAGGGCCTCATTGTGTTAGGCAATTTACAAACATTGTAAGAAAAAATGATACATTAAGGGTAAGGAAAGGTAATGTATACAATTCACTTCTTTTTACTTATAAAAAGTCTCATCTACTGCTTGTGTCCCACCCTAACCCTAAGTCATTGGCTGATTTCCTAGAAGTATGGAGGATAGATGGATCTTGAGAGAGAATGTGGTGAAGATGGATCTGGCCTAAAAATTAGCTCAAGAAGGGCCTCCCATGCATAAGGAAGCAAGGAAGAGATTGTGGACATGATGCATAAGATACTAGCATTCACTATAAATTCATATGGTTTACAGGTAAGCAATATAAATTACTATGATTGTAGAGCCTAATTATTAAAAAATGTATGAATATAACCATGGCTTATGATGTTCCCAAGTAGCAACGTGTACCTTACCTTCCTTTCTTCCCTCAATGCACACACACAGGGTACGTCTAGATTACATGTCTCTGCCGACCGAGGCCTGTAAAATAGGCTACCAGACATAGTCAATGAAGCCAGGATTTAAATATCCCCGACTTCATTCAAATAAAAATGGCCACCGCGCTGTGATGGCTCAGCTGATTGTCAGCACAGGGCACTAGTCAAGACGCGGATCAGTCGACAAGGGAAGCCTTTGTTGACCTCTCCTGTAAACCTCGTTTTATGAGGCATAGGGGAGCGGTCAACCAAGGCTTCCCTTGCTGACCGATCCACGTCTTGACTCGCGTGCTGTTCCGACGATAGCTGACCCAGCACAGCGCGACGGTCATTTTTATTTTAATGAAGCCGGGGATATTTAAATCCTGGCTTCATTGACTATGTCGGATAGCCTATTTTACATACCTCTGTCGGTAGAGGCATGTAATCTAGACATACCCACACATACTAGATTGTGCATAAGTAGTGGCACAGCCAGACAACCAGAATGGAGAGTCTAAATCTCATGCTGCAAGAAAAAGTGTAAGAGAAGGAAATAGTAGAAACGGAAAAAAGAAAGGCTCCTTAAGAAAGGGAGAGTGATATGACCTAGAAAGACAGACCACTCTCTTTTTCCTTAAACCATTTTTTTAAATGAAGTTTACCATTCACACTATGCCATACAGGGTGCCATAAAAACAAAAAAAGGAAGAAATTAATAAGATATTTGGAGGCCTCATCTTCCCAGACAAATTACTAACAAAACCTTTGATCTATGGGAGCAAAAGCACTCACATTTCATGACTAAAAACTTATCACCATATGTATCAAAGTAGTCTATTATTTGTAAATACTTTCAGTGTAAGAAAAATAATTGTCTTGGAATTATGATGAAAAAAGATGAAACTTACAGGAGAAGATTGCAGCACAATAAAAAGGAAAACAGCAGCTTATCCTTCTCAAACAATGAACGGCACACATTGCAATACAGGTTGTATGTGAAGTGGTCATTTAGATATCGAAGACGCTTCTCCAAAATTTTGGATTTGTTACTATAAAGGAACATTTATAGATATATTGAATCAGGCAACTAAATAAGATATCCAAAGCTCTTTGAAAGAATTTACTGGGATATAAGGCTGGCATTTTCAAATGCACTTAAAGGCATTATACAACCAACTGCCTCCAAAGGGAGTTCCTTTGAAAATCCTAGCCAAATTGATTAATTGCAAATCTAGTTGTACTCAGTAGTACTCTCACTACTCATTATCAGTTTTAATTCACACCAAATTTGGAATCCTCTAAAAATAATGCTGCCGCAGATTACTATAGGGAGTGGTGTCCTTTGTGTGACATATTAAAGAGCGTGTTTCTGGTGAGTGAACTGACCACTTTGAAGCTAAGAATCACCTTACTTTTCTTAATAAAAGATGTTTTGTGTGTGGAGAGTCTGTGTTTAAAGAGGGCAGGTTCAGTGACTGATAGACCCTCACCACAACCTAGATCTCTCATCTGATCTGCCTATTAGGGGAGCTGAACCCATCCTAGCTGCACTGCTGGCAATTCATTCAGAAACTTACTAATATTTGTTTCTATAAAACTGCAGATGCAAAAATACAGATGCTAAAATACAGATGCTGATATTTGCTGGAATAAATCTGTCACAGCAAAGTTAGAGGTCATTTCTAAAAAACTGGGCCACAATGAAACAAAACAGAAGTACTTACCTGTCATGAATAGAGTTGATATAGAGATTAACAAACCAAGTGAGAGAGTACTGGTACATGGGGTCGATGTTAGCTAGGTCTGCAATACTAAAGAACAGCACCGATGAATGCTTTGCAATGGGTCTGTAGCCCTCTCGAGATTCTGCTATTTTTATTTCTGTTTTTTCGGCAATCTAAACAAAATGATAAATAGTCTAAAAGATTTTATCTTCATATTTTCCTTCCTACATTGAGAATTTATTAGTATATATTATCATTATTTTAAAAAATGTATATGGCACCATAAACACAGAATGAGATACCTTCCATGTTCCCAAATATTTACAGTGTTAGACTCTGTCATGGCTGTTTTCCACTCTGGCACTCTGAATGCAGAAGGTGGGGGCCCACAAAACCTTGCCTCCACAGGCACTGGTTACAAAAACTTTCCCCCAGAATCATAATACACAGATTTTGGGGAACTTGCTGCCACCAAGTTTTTTAAGTGCTTTGATCCCTAAAAAAACAGGGGTGAACACTTGAAATCACCCCGAGGGGTACCACAAGCTCCTCTGCCACAAGAGAGCTTGAAAAAACAAAAGAGAAAAATAAGCTGCAGTCTCTGTTAGCTGACATTAAATCAGATGCCTGCAGATACACACAGATAGACCTTCCAAGACACAAGAATCAAATCATCACCTTAAAATAAGTGATTTTTATTACAGGAGATAAACTTGATAAAGCATATTTGGTTGCTAGATGTACAGAGCAACTAAGGAAAGCAATTTGAAAAAACAGAGAAAAGTCTTGGAACAATGCTTAGATGGTAGTAAATGGGGACGGGAGGCATAGATTCACACAGAGCAGTTTAAACCAAACCACAAAATAAAGAAAAATTACCCTCAATGTGACTGGACTCACATTTCCTGGTACTCACTAATTTTCTCTTTGTTCAGTCCGCTCCCATACCCTGAATTCTGTGCGGGGGCATGGTAGTCCTGCCTGGGTTTAAATCATTCTCTGTCTCTCAACTCCTGGTTTAACTCTCCCACACAAAGAAATCGAGATAGTGGATGGCTGGGACATTATCAACCTAACATTCAATGAAGGTGCCACCAGCTCTTTGTCTGTGTCGATTCTTGCGTTAGTACCGTTCCTCTCTAATTGCTATCCTATGATCCTTATCTGCTTCTTTTAACTATCCAATCTTTAGGTGCTTGTAGATTACCAGTTCTGCCTATTTGGTTTTCCCTTTGATATTTTCATACCCTCTGCTCTTTGTTTCCCTCCCCCTTCCATTTTTTTTGTTCCCTCCTCTTACTTTTCCCCTATTTATTTTGGGTCTGTACATCCTAAACTCATAACTCCAGTCATCTGAAGAAGTGGGCTGTGCCCACGAAAGCTCATGATACCATCAACATGTTTTGTTAGTCTATAAAGTGCTACCAGACCATTTGTTGTTTTTTAAGTTGACAAAGAAAGCAGGCAGGGAACTTATATCCCATTCAAATTTCAAACCTGTATCTTGATTGGTTCTCCTGGCCAACACCTTTGGTAGGTACTAGAGTTAACTCCTTAGTCACCGGGTGCTGGTCAGCACTCCTCCTGTTCATGACAGATTCTAACCCTCAAATGAGCTGTGATGGATGTGAGGGGTACTACCCTTTTCTAGATATCCTAACTAGCCAGTAGGAGCTAAGGGATTTTGTTAGGGGGTAGGACAGCACAAAAAGCCTTCCAGTCTGTAGACATGTTTTGGCATTTAAACAATAACCACCTATATGTATTAATTAACGAGCTGTTACTTTGCAATGGGCGGAGATATTATGTAATCTTTAGTAGTTCTATTGGCTTATGTGCTCATTTCGTCTTGCTGCTAGACCTATCAAATCATTTTTCCTCCGTCCACCTGCTGACTATATAACCTATTGTATAGTGTTAATTAACCAGTGTTCACCAGGGTAACCCCTGCGTGTCACTCCATCAGCTGATGTATAATAAATCCTCCGCTTGTTTTCACCTGCATCCAGAGTGTCCTAGCTTATTTCCAACAGTTCGGGGGCTCGTCCGAGATTCAGGCTTGTAAGCTGATCGGGAGCTGGAGACTGAAACCCAAGAGAGGTGAGTATATTTAATTTACCACCTCATTAGGTCTAGGGGTTGACGTCTCTGGTTTCCTTCACACACATCCTGGTTCCGTTCCCATTGAGGCATGAGATACCTGGATGAGGGTGAACCAAGTATATGAAGCAAGCCTGAAAGAGGGAGGGAGGAACATCTAACCCCCCACAGGGGACGAGCACAAGAGAGTTGTGTACTGTTAGAACTAAGGGGCTCGTTACGGAGAGACTGGATAAATCACCACGGAGTGATTGAGCCATACGTTAAGCTCGGGATTGGCCAAGTACGCAAGGCGGCAGGCAGCACGAACTGGTGACCCACTCTCTCATTGCACGTAACATTGTAAAACCTGGCGGACGCCCCCCAACAGGCACTTAACGTACACACTCTCGCATAGTGCAAATCCCCGCCAGCAATTGTGAAGGTACCAAGAGGCGCTACAAGAAGAGAAGACCGTACGGCATAAGCCCACACACGGAAGTTCAGAGGAAAAGGCTTATCCCTAACAGTACGTCTGAAAGATGAAGCTAAAGAGGGACAGTTAAGTCGTGTGTGGACTCCCCAAGGAGGTACCAAAAAGAAGAAGCAGGAAGGAAGTGTGATCCGCTAAACCTCTGCGTTTTCCAGACCACGTGTTGTGTGTTTGTATGTCATACCCTGTCATTATTTGTTCAATCCCAAGGAGTGCTCCTTTTCCTGCTAGAGATAATCCTATTTCTCCTACTGATAGTATGTTAAAAACCACATTTATAATCATTCATCTGAATGAATGCAAATTGATGTATGAGGAGTAAATGCCGCTGACAATGTCTTAAATGCAAGGGGAGGTCAGCCGAACCTTGAGGCCGAGCGCATATGTGAGGGAGTAACGACTCCCCTTATTTCATAAGCTGCTAATAAGGTCTGACACTCTAAACGCAGCAGACCCCTTCTTTAGAGTATGTAGATTTAGTTTCCTATAAGCCACTGAACAAACAAAGAGTGGACAAAATACTCCCCTGAATAACTAAAATGAATAGGAATCAGTTTAAGCATACCCCCACTGCACAAAGGCACCTACTACATGTATGTGCATCATGGTCCAAGGACCTGTAAGCATTTAACAGATTAACAGAAAAGAAATTAAGGCCCTAAACGATAAAATTGAAGCTCAGAAAAGCAAAAAGAAATCCTCCCTATGGTAAGAAATGTAACTTACAAGCAGCAGTGCCTCTGAGCTAAAAGAATGCACTGGGAGTGAGAGGAAATGATTTCCCAGCTGGCGCATATCAACTGTGCTGCCTCTCCCAAGCTTAGAGGGGGAATTTGACACATTACCCCTTTACTCCTCTCTATGCCCAGACCCATATGAGCTATACATCGTTATAGCTAGAGAGGAGGCATGAAAGATAACTAAAAAGAATCAGCTCTTCCCAATGAAAAAACGGGCTCTAGTAACAACTTTGCCCGATCCAAAGCAAATAAACTTAACAGCTGATGGGAAGTATTCCTCCAAATTCTCAAAAAAAAAAATGCCTGCCGACCATCAAGCCATATTAACCCTAGGCATTTTAGTTAGAAACATTTACACAGAACACAATACAAGAGTAGGAAAGTCTGCCAACCAACTTCAAGAGATTCTCAAAGCCTTGTTAGCAAATAGATAACTACAGCCTCTCCGGCTGAAATCGCAGGCAATTCAAAGATGTTTCACAACGCACGAGCAGAAGCCGTCCAAAAAAAAAAAAAAAACCAGTTAAAACCCTTCCCTCACATGCTGTTATAATTAGCTTAAGGGCGTGGAAGGAAGTAACCTAAAAGCCACCCTAAAGTCAACCGGTAAAAATTAAATTTAAAGATGTAATCACCAGAAGCTAAATCTGCCCTAACAAGGGAACACATTCTGCAACATAAATCTCCTTAACAGAGCATAAGCAAGTGATCCACCCCAGAATCAGCAGCATAAATCAACTGCTGCAGCATGGATGTTATGAAAACCCTATACTGAGAAGTTTAAAATTAATAATAGCTGACTGCAATAATACACATTTAGATTTACATATTAAAAAAAATAAGGAGGTGTGAGGGCTAATTGGAAAGCCCACTCTCCTTACCAAATTAATATTAGATAAACTTGTGTCATTAGAAAAGGTCATTTAGCAGGAATCAAAATAGACCATAAGAAAGAAGGGGGGGGGGGGGGGGGAAAAGCATGTAAAAGGAGAAAGCAAAGAGTTTAGAGTCCTATAGGCATAGTAGAAAGTAAAGAAGAAATTCGATTGATACTTAACTGGTTAACTGTATAGAAAAATAAAATCTATACATTCAATCCTTAAGGTTAAATTTACTCTTTAAAAAAACAAACCATTGTTTTAAGAATCCAAGCCCTGAAACTTCACTGTGTCTCTGTTCCAAGCTGAGTTAATAGCACTTTTAGCTTGCTTTCAAATCCAAAGTGGTGTCTGCAAACTGCCTGTCTGTTCTAGAAAGGGGGGAGCACTGTCCCCCATAAGTAAGTCTGTAACATTGTATATGATTCTTTTCAGGAAAAGAAAACCTTTTGCTTGCTGAAATAGTAACTAGCAAGTGCCTTGTTCTAAGAAAAAGTTTCTGTGGCAGCAAATTATTTGAAGCTTCACACATTAAAGAAAAAAAGAGCCTAAACTGCAGTACAAGAGGGAAACTGAAGCATGTCATCTTCAACTTAATAATTAAACAATGAAGTAATTTACTCAAACCCTCTGAAGCTGGTGTGCAAAACAAAGCATACCATTAAGTAACAACAGGATAATAAAAATTAAAAAAAAACATCTGTAAAGAAAAGGTATTCTAAATATAATGCACTACCCCAATGTGGGTAGAAATGTTTTCTTGTCTTTCAGATCATCAGAAAGCTCTAGTGCCAGCTAACAACAAACAACAACAACAAAAAACCATAGTTCTGTGTCATAACATAATAAGTTTGTGTTCTGTCCAAGTTTGTCTTGTGTGTCTTAATTGTAATACATATTGCAAATGTTGTTGTGTATAGGAAATTGTTTTAATAAAAGGATAATTTAAGTAAAGCAAAAGCATGAATTTAAACCAACAAAATTAATAATTGGGCCCAATCAATTGGCAACTCTAAACTTAACCAATTAGCAACTTTAAAACTCAGTAAAAAGATAATAGTTTAGTAATTGTTTAAGCTAGAAGAATGTTAACAATGTCTCCACAGGTGAACAAGAAAAAGACTGAAAAGAAGCAAGGAGCGCATCACGTGAACAAAAAAACTAGAAATGGAATACCAGCCCCTCCACCACTAAATTGGTTTTGCTTTAATAGCTACATAAATAAAATATTTAGCTTCTGCAAATTTGCACACCAACCATAAAAGTGGTTTGGCCAAAGATAATAACAAATCTATAAGTAACAACACAGGCAAGTGGAACATCAGCATATTTAAGTAAAAATGCCCACAACAATAAGGAAACTAGTAACCTCACCATTGCAATAACAGCTACTTGCCCTGCTACTCATTAGTGCCTGATGCCTTAAAAGGCCTCAAGAATTATGAAATTGCATGGGTTCCTATTAACAATTAAACATCTGTGAACCATGCTTAGTCCTATAAAAGAAACAGTAACTCTAGTCAATGTAACGTCCTTCAAGTCACATACATAGAACAAATACACACTAATAGCAATGGAGAATACACGGCCTTAGGCCTCTCCTCATTCACACATAATTATTTGTTTATTGTAACAACATAAACACTACAAGGACAAAAAATACACAGTCCTCTGAGTTAAAGTTTGTATAAACTATTGTAGGAAAGAAGCTAAACACTAACATCAAGCCACTGAGGTTAAACCTACTAACTCCCACTGGGGCTTACCACTTACAGCCCAAACAAAAGTAACCCCTAAAGCCTAGCTATCACTTGTTAAACAAGGGCCATTGCTAAATTGCCCTCATTTAAGTTTTATTAACCAAGTCCTTAAAGACAAAATAGAGCCTCCCAATTGTGCATTATTCCCTAAACAGACCCGGCCCAAAACTAAGACAACTGTCACTGGTCCTTACCTTGGTAATGTTCCACACTGGTATAGACCAGCTGTGTGCTAAACTGGCTAATAGAATTGGCAAGTGCCTAATTAGGCAACAATGAGGCTTAGCAGATACCATCGCAGATTAGTTTAGGCCTAAAAACTCTGTCAGTAGCACTTATGTCTAAGCTGGTAGATGCAGTAATATCCAGTGCCTGTAAAAGCCTAGACACTAGCCAAGCTAATCAAGTGAACCTAAATAGTTTAAAGAATCTGTTCAGCTCTGTGTCCACTTCACTAAACCTAACCAAATATTTAAACCAGAAACTAATTAGATTGTTAATTAATCAAACTAAATTAAAGAAATTAAAAAGCCAGTATTAAAGAACAAAGTAAGCTTTAGCCACTACCACCCAACCCTTATAGAAGTGGTAAGTCCCCATCTTCCCTATGCCTATCCATGAGAGTGAGGAAGTAGAGAATTATTGAAGACCCAAAGACCCACCTAGACAGGCCATAGTATAACCGTTTGTTTTAGCCCCTCTAGGGGTTCCTCACTCACAATGATCAAAATGGTAACCTCCCTGCCTGAACCAAAGCAAGAGCATATAAATAGAGTAGAGAGCATTGCTTATTCTGAAGGTGTAGAAGCCTCCCTGTATCCAGGGATTATTGCACCCACTTTGATAAAAATTTTATGTATCTGCCCATTTAACATCATAACAAATCTGCCTAAGTTTAATGTAGTTCTCACAGAAAAACAAATAAACATCGAGCTAGTCCAAATAAACAGTACCTACTGGTGTTTGACTACCCAGACAGATCACTCCATCTTACCTCTCTACATATCCGTCTGTACCCCCACCGGACGATCCTGACCGCTGATGGAATGCGGCTCTATCGCACTTCGGCAGTAATAAGTAACTTAACATGAGATCTTAAGTAGCACAGCGGAAGTAAGTACCAAGAGGAGGGTTTACTGGCCCTGCAGGCAAAGATCAAGGAGTTGGTGGCCAATGCCCAAAGATATATCGGAAATGGCCGTCTAAGGTACACACAGATAGAAAAACACCGTGAACCATGCCAAACACCTACCTCTGAAACACTCAACCAGGCAGTAGAGGTCAAACCTAAATCATGAGCAGCGCCTTCACCGGCGAAGAAATACCCTAGGAGTGGATTTAAGTAGTGTTTTGCCAAATTATGTGGGGAGTTTCAATCATAACATTCATACTGGTACTAATATTGTGCCGTCGCTTCCAGCGTAAAATAAACACCCTAAAATTACTGTATTTGACCTGGCGGGTCAGAGAACCCTAAGGTCAAAAGGAAGGAACTGTAGGGTAAACTGAGGCAGCCCTAAATGTGCTAGTAGGCCTCTAAACAGCATAACTCCATTCTAGGATTAAAGCCTGGGAACACCACAGTCAAGATAAGAACTGCAGACAGTAAAAGACCCTGGGCACCATAGCAACCATGTTCTAAAACACTCGGACAGGGTCTCAGTTGGTAACGTAACACATTTTGCTTAAGATAACATTCATAAAATTTGCTTAAACTGTCTTGCTTCACTCCTAGATAATAAGCCTGAGAACCAAGTGCTGCACCAACTCAAGGCCATACCCGCCTGCTATAGCAACATCATCATCTATGCAAACTAAAATGTTATTACTGTTTTACTGACATGTTTTGGCATTTAAACAATAACCACCTATATGTATTAATTAACAAGCTGTTACTTTGCAATGGGCGGAGATATTATGTAATCTTTAGTAGTTCTATTGGCTTATGTGCTCATTTCGTCTTGCTGCTAGACCTATCAAATCATTTTTCCTCCGTCCACCTGCTGACTATATAACCTATTGTATAGTGTTAATTAACCAGTGTTCACCAGGGTAACCCCTGCGTGTCACTCCATCAGCTGATGTATAATAAATCCTCCACTTGTTTTCACCTGCATCCAGAGTGTCCTGGCTTATTTCCAACACAGTCCCTTCTCAGCAAGCAGTACATGGAAAGCCAGCCTTCAAAGCAGCAGCTGCTGAATAGTGAGGGTGCCAGCAAGGTGACTGCGAGCTGGATCTGGTGGCTTGGTGGGCTGGATCCAGTCTGCTAGCCATCCCTGATCTTAGGGGTTGGCTATATGGGAAAATCAATCAGCAGTAGTGTTATACTGCTGAAGTCATGCCAGGATAACTGCCCAGATGAAGACACTATTCTGAAATAAAAGTAATTTTATTCCAGTATAAATTCTCTGCTTTGATATAATAGGGAGTTACAACAGCATATCTATCCTGGTTTAATTATACTGGTATAATCCTGCTAATCCATTTTCACATATGCACTACACCAAACCTAAAGGAGTCCTTCTGTGCATGTTCTGGGAAAATTTAGGCTCAGCGATTTAGAAAGAAGGCCTGGGACATGAGGGTTGATACTGGGAGAATATTATCCATTACACTTTCCCAATCTTCCTCAGATGGAGAATCCCAAACATTCTTTCGAAAAAGCCTCTTTCGAAAGAGAGTGTCTATACTATAAGCAGATTTTTCTAAAAAGTGAGCTGCTTTTTCTAAAGAGAGTCTAGATGCTCTCTTTCGAAAAAGCATAGTTTGCATTCAATAGCACCTTTTTTCAAAAGAGAACTTTCAAAAAAAGGTGTTATTCCTCGTAAAATGAGGTTTACCGCGATCAAAAAAACTGCTGCATTCTTTCAATTTACTTTTGAAAGAATGAGGCTGCAGTCTAGATGCAGATGAAGTTTTTTAGAAAAAAGGCCACTTTTTTCGAAAAAACCCTATAGTCTAGACACACCCATATGATGCTGATTATCTTCACAGATAATCTCTCTCCCAAAAATGTTGTTCCGGAGCAGTGGAAGATAAGAAGGTATTGAAGCATGTTGCCTTCTATCCAAAGACCATTTTTCAGGAGATCTGAAAATTGGGAGGCCAAACCCTCTGCCATTTTATTAGTATGGAAACCCACTCAGAACATAGTTCAGAGAAAACACTTATAATGGGCAGTCAAGACATCTCTCTTCTTGTATGCAGGTTTTTTAAGTTGAGGGACAAACTAGCTCACTATGTTTACCTACATATAACACTAGAATATTTACCTGGCATTGCTCTAGTCCTTAACTCAATTAATTTTTGTTTGTTTGGAAAATAAAATGAAAATGTACATGCTTCATTTAAATCATTGCTCTGGGGTGGGGCTGGAGGATGAGGTGTTCAGTATGTCCAGGTGAGAAATTCTTTTCCATGGCTGCTGCAGCTCTAACAGGCACAGTTGGGGAGGGGTATATGTCCTCTCAGCTGGGGCAGGTCCAAGTTTGTCTGCCCCCAGTGCTTTCCAGCCAGAGTGAGGAATGCAGTGAACTGTGCACTTTCCCCTTGCTCATGACGAAGGGGAACAGCCAGAAATGTCTCCCTATGATTTGGGGGGAAAGCTTCAGCCCCCCCCCCAAGGGTACCTGGCGGATTGGAGTCTTGGGGCTGGGACAGTCCTGGAAAGGGGGGGTGCCCTCAGCCAACCCCTTTCAGCTGCCTGCTGATTCTGTCTCTTTTCTGTGTGGATTTCTGAGAAGTAATTCCATTTCAGGCACATCCCATTTTCTGGCACAATCAAACCTTTGCTTCAAGTTACGATAGGAGGAAGCTGTATACCAACTTTGGTGGTCCTAGCTCTTACCATTTAGGAAGAGTTCTTGAACAAACAGACAGACTCTCTCAACTATATAGAAGATTTCCCACCTTCAGTGTTAATATTAATTAACCACACAAATGTTAATTAATCCATCCGGCCTCCTCTATCATGTCTTAAAGGTAAGTATTATTATTCTAATTTCATATTTGGGAAAATGAGCACAAACAGGTTAACTGATTCACACAAGGCCAGGCTGTGAATCAGAGTCATTTACAGTATTAGAACTTGGAGTTTCTGGCTCCCTTTCCCATGTCTATTGATTGACCATTTATGTTTACCTTAAAAGATTGGCTTTTGTTCATTAAAAAAAAATTAGACCCTAACAGATCTACTACAGGTTGGAGACCTCCCTTGTCTGGCAACCTCGGAACCAGACCAATCCCAGATGAGGGATTTTGCTGGACCAGGAGAGGTCATTTCTGCCCCCCCACATCTCGCCAGCCTTGTCCCAGCCACCTGCTGAAGCCTGCCGCCAGCCCCACTGCTCTGCTGGTCCCTCTAAGCAGGCCTTCTGGGGTGTCTCGCTGGGCAGCCCAGCTGCAACACACCGGACTCCCAGCCCTGCCAGGGCATCAGGCTCCCACCCAGCACAGCAGCCCAGCTGCAGCACACCACACTACCAGCCTCACCAAGCAGTCCAGCTTCAGTGCACCAGGCTCCCAGGCCCCCTGCCAGCTAGCAAGGCTCCCAGCTGCCAGCCCTCCATCGGGGCTCTCTGGTCTTGGAACACGTTGCTGAATCAGAGTGTCCTGGTTTAGAGAGGTTCAACCAGTATCTTAACATAGGAGAAAATCCTGAAGTCCTTATACCTTATTCAATCCTTATTCAGGCACAATTGCCTTTGAAGATAGATGTTTTGCCTAAGTAAGGACAGAGCTAACCATGAACAAGGATTTCATTATTTGCTGAATAGTTTTTCTTGTAAGTTGATCTTTTCCATTCATAAGCATAGAATTTTGCTTATAATTTACAGTCTTCCTGGCAGTAAGCAAGGTTTTAGGTTTTATACACAATAACCATTTGTTTTGAAAATGTAATTTAACATTCCTTACCTGTTGTTTCTTTGTGATCTCATTAGACATTATTTTAGCAGAGTCTAACACCATGATAGCACTCTCATCTTCAAGAATGTTTCCTTCGGAAGACTGTAAGGTTTCTAAAATTTTCTTCTCAATTTCCTTTAGTTGTTTTTTATTGGCTGCAGATTGAAGGATGAGAGCATTCCTCTCCTCTTCTAATTCTGGTCTAAAAAGCAAAACATACACCAAGTTTATCTTTTATGCTACTATTTTTATGTGTTCAGATACCTGAATGTAGTTATTCCATATTTCTAACATTAATATTTACCTAATGTAGAGCACATTGTTCATGTTATATGATCATGTAATACTGGTATCACAGAAACCTTGCCTCTTGATTTGTGTAGGTTTGTGTCAGGTTCTTAGAATTCCATTAATGCAGTTTTTACCATTGAGCTATACAGTTATACTATACAGGCAGTCCCCGGGTTACGTACAAGATAGGGACTGTAGGTTTGTTCTTAAGTTGAATTTGTATGTAAGTCGGAACTGGTACATATTGTAGGGGAAACTCTAGCCAAACATTTTTTTTAGTTTTGGATAGCATAGGGAAAGGTTAACTCCCCTCTAATGTTTGTTTTGCTGTCTGTTCCCCTGTTCAGAAGATTTCACATCTATTTCTGTCCCTGTGACAAACTCAGGACTAAAGGAGTAACTCATCAAATACCAAACAGCTCTGCACCATGCTTTGAGCTAATAGCTTTATTTCCACACACCACCCAGGGTTCTAGGAGGAGGGTCCTTTTTTTGCTAACACAATGAGGCCAGCACTTTGTTTGTTTTGGTGGAGTCTTTGTTTGCCCAGGGAGCCCAGCATGTATAGGGGGAGGAGGGGCGGAGAGGCTGCTTTTGTCTGCTGTTCGGCAGCCTGTTGCTCAGGGGAGGGGGCAGCCTGTTGCTGGCAGGGGGGGAGGGGGGAGGCGTGCAGGATGCGAGGCGGGGGGGGGGGGGCAGCGGGCGTGGGGAGGCACTTTTCCTCTGCCCGGCAGCTCTGCGGGATCCCTGTCCCTGTGGCCAGCTGCTGCAGGCAGAGGCCAGTTGGAGCCGGCCGAAGAGGAGGAGGAGGTGGATTCTAGGACCCAGGTGAGCGAGCCCCGGGGACGCTGCTGCGCTCCGGGAGCCCGGCATGTATAGAGGGGAGGAGGGGCAGAGAGGCTGCTTTTGTCTGCTGTTCGGCAGCCTGTTGCTGGCAGGGGGGTGAGGGGGGCAGCAGGCGTGGGGAGGCACTTTTCCTCTGCCCGGCAGCTGTGCGGGACCCCAGTCGGAGCTGGCCCGAGGAGAAGGAGGATCCTAGGACCCAGGTGAGCGAGCCCCGGGAATGCTGCTGCGCATGTGCGGGAGTTGCCTCACCCCGTTCGTATCTAGGGATCCGACATAAGTCGGATCCACGTAAGTCGGGGACTGCCTGTAATTACATTTGTGCCAATCCTCTTTATTTTCTCAATTTTATTAAAACGTAAGGCTAGCACTTTCAACTCTGGGTGTCAAAAGTTAAGTTCTTGGGTCAAATTCTATGCCTTTGCCCAGGGCTTACCCATTAAAGTCAATATGGTTGCACAGGGTTTCAGTAATCACAGAATTCGGCCCCTAAATCCTTAACTCCATTCAGAGCCCCTTTCAGAAGTCAGCTCCTGAAAATCAGGCTATTTATTTAAGTGCCTACATATGGATTTATGTGCAGAACGTTAGATTAATTTTATGTTTGAAAATGTTTGCCTAAAATTTTATAATCTAGACTTCTGGAAATGTCAGTTAATCCTAATGTGCAATTATTATACACGTAGCTCTTTTTTCTCAGTAAATATTTACAAATGATGTATTGCATGAGTTTGTGATGAGGAACTTACCTTAAATATATTAAGATATTTTTAGCAAGAAAATCTAATATATTTGAGTGGGAAGTTCTGTATTCATTTTAATGATCAGAAACCTAAGAAATCAAATCAAATCTGTCTCTACTTTGAGTTTAGACAAGAACTAGAAACATTTTCAAAGCCACCATGTTCTTCCTACATAAAAACGTAAAGATACAGTCTAATAATTCAATATCCACATTTGCATTTGCAAAATCAATGGACTGTATTGCCAGGAAACAATAGAAGAAAACTATAGTCATTGTTGCTCAGTGACAATGTTAAACAACAAAACATTTTTCCAGTATCTCAAGATGACACACACATATTAAGTGAATGATCCTGTAAGAATATTTTAAATAAGATAGCTAGAACAGCAGTATTGTTATAAAAATGATTTAGAATAATTAACAATTGGTCCATTATGAACACTTCTCTTAACTGATTCCAAAGTCTCCTGTTTAGAGTATTTCATTTACCTATTTACAAGAAACAAACACATACCTCTCTTTTGCAACGACAATACCCAGTAGCTGGTCTTCAAGTCCCTCTGGTGTTATCATAAAGTTGAGTAAGGAAACTTTTGTAGCCAGTTCAGGCATGTAATGTGGATTTCTTAGTTTTGTTGTAATAAAAAATTTGAAATCATTGGAATACTCAATAATTGTCTCACCAAGCCGGATGCAATCCATGCCCCCTAAAGTTCAGAAGACAAAAATGTGTGCATGTGACTATTCTTTGTTAATAAATGCACATTTATTTTCATCATAAATAGATTACAGTGTTGTGTTGTAAAGAACCTGATGCAAAATCCTCCCTCTCTGTATATACTGTTTCCCTTGGTAATTACTTGGTAATTAATGTGAATATCCTGTGGCTGGGGCTGGATGGTAAAGGGCAATGCTCTTCAAAGGGGCTTTGGGGATAGGGGTGTACATATTGTTAACCTGCAAATCAAAATAGAAGAGAATGTGAGTTGCTGAAAGGCCGGCAGTATACAAGAGCTGATACTCAGATACCACAAGACAAACTCCCTCACACTAGAGGCAAGGTGACCCTCAATCCAGTGTGCCCCCAAAAACATCACAGTGTAAAATTTAAATATTTGCTTATTTAAATTATTTATGAAAAAATATTACTTTTGTGATCAAGTAACAAGCAAAAGTCTTGTCAAGAGCAAATCAAGTAGTAAGAGCTACAAACAAGGTGAATTCTGGCCCTATATAAGTCTATATTAAAACTGGCGAGGAGTCCTGTGGCACCTTATAGACTAACTGAAGTGTTGGAGCATAAGCTTTCATGGGCAAAGACCCACTTCATCAGATGCATGTAATGGAAATTTCCAGAGGCAGGTATAAATATGCAGGCCAGAATCAGGCTGGAGATGACGAGGTGGATCCAATCAGGGAGGATGAGGCCGACTTCTAGTAGCTGATCTGGAGGTGTGGATTCCAAGAGAGGAGAAGATGCTTTTGTAGTTAGTGACCCATTCACAGTCTTTGTTTAATCCTGAGTTGATTGTGTCAAACTTGAAGATGAACTGTAGCTCAGCAGTTTCTCTTTGAAGTCTGGTCCTGAAGTTTTTTTGCTGCAGGATGGCTACCTTTAGATCTGCAATTGTGTGTCCAGGGAGATTGAAGTGTTCCCCTACAGGTTTTTGTATGTTGCCATTCCTAATATCTGATTTGTCTCCATTGATTCTTTTACACAGGGACTGTCCAGTTTGGCTGATGTATATAGCAGTGGAGCATTGTTGGCACATGATGGCATATATTACGTTACTAGATGTGCAGGAGAATGAACCAGTGACAGTATGGCTGATCTGGTTAGGTCCTGTGATAGTGTTGCTGGTGTATATATGTGGGCAGAGTTGGTACCGAGGTTTGTTGCATGGATTGGTTCCTGAGTTAATTATGGTGCGGTGTGTAGTTGCTGGTGAGAATATGCTTCAGATTGGTGGGTTGTCTGTGGGCAAGGACTGGCCTGCCTCCCAAGGCCTGTGAGAGCGAGGGATCATTGTCCAGGATGGGTCGCAGATCACTAATGATGCATTGGAGAGGTTTTAGCTGAGGACTGTAGGTGATGGCCAATGGTGTTCTGTTTCTTTCTTTCATGGACTTGTCCCGTAGCAGGATGCTTCTGGGTACACGTCTGGCTCTGTCAATCTGTCTCCTCACTTCCTCGTGTGGGTATCGTAGTTTACAGAATGCTTGTTGAAGATCTCTGTCTGAGGGGTTAGAGCATATGCGGTTGTACCTCAGCTCAGGAAGGCCTCCGCGGGGCTCCCTGCTGCCCTGCTCCTTCTGCGGGCCGGAATGCCGCCCCTCGCAATGTGCCGTCCCAAGCATCTGTTTGGTTTGCTGGTGCCTGGAGCCAGCCCTGCGTGCGTGTCCATTACCTCATCCTCCTTAGCAGTGGCTTATGGTGGGAAGGTGTCCAACCGCAGAGTTAGGAGTAAGGCAGGCCTCTCCAGAAACCCTGTGAGCAGCAGTGCAAGGTTCCTTTGTGGCAATCCCCAGACTGAGAAGGCTGAGCAAGGAGCGTGCAAGCCCTTCACCGCCTCCCCCCATGCGTATGTAAGGAAAGTAATGGAACTCACCCGATGGGCCTTTCCTGCCGTCGTCCTATCCTTGGCCAACATTCTGGGAGGCGGGGTACCAGCTGCAGTGCTGGGACGACCTCCTGGCGGGCACTCCTCATGTCCATGCTTGGCTTCATCCTCCTCCTCCTGTACCTTCACGTCCCTGGCCATCTTCTTCAGGTGGCTCATGATGGGAATCTCCTGCCCTGAGTCCATGACAAAGGGGGGCACAGGACTACCCCTTTCCCAAGAAGTGATGGAGCTGCCCGTAGTAGAGGCAGATCTGGGGTGCTGCCCCTGAGCAGGCTGTGCTCCCTGGCCTTTGTGTAGGCCTGGAACAGTTCTTTGACCTTCATGTACACTTACTCCTGTGTGCATGCATGTGGTCCTTATAGCCCAGCCATCCAGCCATCTATGTCTGCATTCCTGCATCTGATGCAAAGGTCCCACTGGTTTTCCTCTTCACACCAGATCTCAAAGAGATCGAGGATATCCGCACCAGACCAGGATGGTGCCCTCCTATTTCAGCCCCGGACAGGGGCTTGAGAACTGCCTGAGGCAGTGCTGGCAGTTGTGGGGGGCTTGGCTGGAGCAGTGGGCTCACCATGGCAGCAGGGAAGGTTGTGCAGGGTCCTGCTGTCTGGCATGATGCAATCAGGGCCTGCTTCATGCCACAAGCCCTTTCCCTTCTGCCTGCAGCTTTAAAACCTGCAGAGGAAGGGGAACTATAGAGTTCTAATGTGTGTGGACAGAGTAGCTACCAGGGCAGCTATTTTGGAAAATAGCTATTTTGGAATAGGCGTTATTCCACTTAAAATGAGGGCTACAGAATCCGGAATGAGACGCCCGTTATTTCGATATTATTTTGAAATAATGAACATGCTGTATAGACGCTCACTTTAGTATTTTGAATAACGCTAATGTGTAGACATGCCCTAAAAAAGCAGAATATTCTCAGCGACAGACCATCCATTTCCTATCTTCTACTCAAATAGAGTGTGGATCTTTAAAGGGTGGCCACACAACCAGACATCTTCCTCTCATTCTTGGGAAGACTGCTCAGAGACTGACTCCTACTTCTTCAAAAATCAGAGGGTCTTAGCCCTGGCCTACTCTAGGGGGTTATTTCAAAATAACCCCCCTTAGGTCGAATTTGTAAGCAGAGCATCCACACTATCAAGTCCGTTATTTTGAAATAACAGGCAGCTTATTTAAAAATCTGTACTCTTGCTTTTCTTGGGGAATAATGCTAATTTCTAAATAACAGTGTGGATGCTCTGGTGCCATTATTTCAAAATAAATACTCCCCAGAGAAATTTGAACAAATTACTCCTCACTGCTTCCTGGGGCTCTAAGTCGAGGTAGTGTGTTCACATTAACAGAGCCTGCCTCGGACTAATTTCTAGGCTTCCCCATATTGTGCACATGCTATTTCAATTTTGTTTAATCGGGAGTTATTAATTTTAGTAATTTTGAAATAATTTCTTAGTGTAGACATGAACTTTGGGTGTCTACATTAGCCCCCTAGTTGGAAGTAGGGAGGCTAATGAGGGTGACCGAAACTGCAAGTGAAGCGTGGGATTTAAATATCCCACGCTTCATTAGCATGCTCCTGGGTGGTCGGAAATTGACTAGCCTGGAAGAACTGCCCGCGTCTACACGCAGCAGAGAAGGGCGATTCCAAAATAAACCCCTTACTTCGAATTACCAGTTAAACCTAAGGGGGTTTAATTAGGGGTCTATTGCAGACACACCCTTACAGAGCTCCAAAGCATGAGTTTCCTCCAGAGGAAAGTTCTGCATCCTTATCTCCAACAGCAAGTATCTTAGGAGATAAACCAGTTCACAGGCACCAGCTAGCTCTCTGTAGTAGAAGACTATGTTGAGTCCTGCTGTTTCAGTAATTAATGTCCACAGCACACAGTGCAGTTCTCAAACCCTAACATGTATGAGATTTGGGAATTCTCAGGTCTGCTGCAGTTAGAACAAGTCACATTCACTGTAAATTCATATGGTTTACAGGTAAGCAATATAAATTACTATGGTCGTTGAGCCTAATTATTAAAAAATGTATGACTATAACCACGGCTTAGGATGTTCCCAAGTAGCAATGTGTACCTTCATTTCTTCCCTCAATGCGCGTGCACACACACACACACACACACACACACACACACACATACTACATTGTGTATAAGTAATGGCACAGCCAGACAACCAGAATGGAGAGTCTAAATCTCATGCTGCAAGAAAAAGTGTAAGAGAAGGAAAAGCAGGGACGGAAAAAAGAAAGGCTCCTCAAGAAAGGGAGAGTGATATGACCCAGAAAGACAGACCACTCTCTTTTTCCTTAAACTGTTTTTTTAAATGAAGTTTACCATTCACACTATGCCATACAGGGTGCCATAAAAATATAAAAGGAAGGAATTAATAAGATACTTGGAGGCCTCATCTTCCCAGCCAAATCACTAGCAAAAAAAAAAAAAAAAAAAAAAACAGACCATTTCTACCATAACAAACTTAATCATAAAACAATTTTTTCATTTAGTTTTGAATAATTTTTGTTTCAATTTCTTTTTTGAGAACAAAACAAGAAAATTCAGTGTTCAAATCCCTCTACGCACTCTTTTTCTTTCACTTATTTACTTTTCACACCTTTTATCACTTGGAAAAGAATGGATGCTTTTTAAAAAGTAGATTCCCACTTTAAATCTGAATCTTTTCTTCATTGTGATTATTATATGACTTTGAGAGGCTAATACTTACATGAAAAATTGCAAGTTTTGTAAAATATCATGATAACTTTTCTTAACTAAAGATAAATTTAATGCAATACATAATATAGCCTGTTAAGTTAAAACATATTTTAAAATAAGATCTCTAGCCTTATGCAGTAGCTCTCCAGAAAAAAGATATCAGAGGGGTAACCGTGTTAGTGTGGATCTGCAAAAGCAACAAAGAGTCCCGTGGCACCTTACAGACTAACCGAAGTATTGGAGCATAAGCTTTCATGGGCAAAGCTCAACTTTGTCAGATGCATGGGGAGGAGCCGGTGGTCGTGGTACATGTAGGTACCAATGACATAGGGAAGGGTAGGAGAGATGTCCTGGAGGCCAAATTTAGGCTGCTAGGAAAGAGACTGAAATCCAGGACCTCTATGGTGGCATTCTTGGGAATGCTTCCAGTTCCACGTGCAGGGCCAGGTAGGCAGGCAGAGCTTCAGAGTCTCAATGCGTGGATGAGACGATGGTGTAGGGAAGAGCGGTTTAGATTTATTAGGAACTGGGGACACTTTTGGGAGAGGGGGAGCCTATACAGGAAGGATGGGCTCCACCTAAACCAGGGTGGAACCAGACTGCTGGCACTAAACATTAAAAAGGCTGTAGAGCAGTTTTTAAACTAAGAGATGGGGGAAAGCCGATTGGTGCGGAGATGCACGAAAATCGAAGGGAGACTCCTCTTAGAGGAGAATCCATTGATAGAGATTCTCTAAGCTACAGTCAGAAAGAGAGGAGGGGAGAGGGCAAACCATGGGCCAGAGCAGACACACAACCGCATACAAAGGAATCCAATGCACCAGGGAAGGGCAGACAAATAAGCAGTGGCAAATTTTTAAAGTGCTTGTACACAAATGCTAGGAGTCTGACTAATAAGATGGGTGAACTGGAGTACCAAGTATTAAATGAGGAGATTGACAAAATAGGCATTACTGAAACCTGGTGGAATGAGGAAAATCTGTGGGACACAATCATACCGGGATATAAAATATATAGAAAGGACAGAGCAGGCCGGGTGGGTGGCAGAGTGGCACTGTATGTGAAAGATAATGTAGAATCAAACGAAATAAAAATATTAAGTGAATCAACATGTTCAATAGAATCACTATGGATAGTAATTCCATGCTCCAATAATAAGAAATTAGCAGTAGGGATATATTACCGACCACCTGACCAGGACAGCGATACTGACATTGAAATGCTAAGGGAGATTAGAGAGGCTACCAAAATAAAGAACTCTATAATAATGGGGGATTTTAATTACCCCCATATTGACTGGATACATGTCACCTCAGGAAGAGAAGCAGAGATAAAATTTCTCAATGGCTTAAATGACTGCTTCTTGGAGCAGCTGGTGCAGGAACCCACAAGGGGAGAGGCAATTCTCAATTTAGTCTTGAGTGGAGAGCAGGATCAGGTCTAGGAGGTAACTATTACAGGACCACTTGGGAATAGTGACCATAATATAATAACATTCAACATTCCTGAGGTGGGAAGAACACTTCAGCAGTCCAGCACCCTGGCATTTAATTTCAAAAAGGGGAATTACACAAAAATGAGGAGGTTAGTTAAACAGAAATTAAAAGGCACAGTGACTAGAGCCAAATCCCTGAAAGCGGCATGGAAACTTTTTAAAGACACCATAAAAGAGGCCCAACTTAACTGTATACCCCAAATTCAAAAACATAGCAAGAGACCTAAAAAAGAGTCACCGTGGCTTAACCACCATGAAAAAGAAGCAGTGAGGGACAAAAAGGTATCTTTTAAGAAGTGGAAGTCCAATCCTAGTGAGATAAATAGAAAGGAACATAAACACTGTCAAATCAAGTGTAAAAATGTAATAAGAAAAGCAAAAAAAAGATTTTGAGGAACAGCTACCCAAAAACTCAAAAAGAAATAAAATGTTTTTTAAGTACATTAGAAGCAGAAAGCCTGCTAAAAAACCTGTGGGTCCCCTAGATGATCGAGTTATAAAAGGAGCAATCAAGGACGATAAAGCCATTGCGGAGAAACTAAATGATTTCTTTGCTTCAGTCTTCACGGCTGAGGACGTTGGGGAGATTCCTGAATCTGCACCATCCTTTGTGGGTGATGAATCTGAGGAACTGTCCCGGATTGAAGTGTCATTAGAGGAGGTTTTGGAACAAATAGAAAAACTTAATGTTAACAAATCTCTAGGACCGGATGGCATTCATCCAAGGGTTCTAAAAGAACTCAAATGGGAAATTGCTGAGCTATTATCTGTGGTTTGTAACCTATCCTTTAAATCGGCTTCCGTACCTAATGACTGGAAGGTAGCCAACGTGACACCAATATTTAAAAAGGGCTCTAGAGGCGATCCTGGCAATTACAGACCGGTAAGTCTAACTTCAGTACCGGGCAAATTAGTCGAAACAATAGTAAAGAATAAAATTTTGAAGCATGTAGAAAAACATAATTTGTTGGACAAAAGTCAACATGGTTTCTGTAAAGGGAAATCCTGTCTTACTAATCTATTAGAGTTCTTTGAAGGGGTTAACAAACATGCGGACAAGGGGGATCCAGTAGATATAGTATACTTGGATTTTCAGAAAGCCTTTGACAAGGTCCCTCACCAAAGGCTCTTGTGTAAATTACATGGCCATGGGATAAGAGGGAAGGTCCTTTCTTGGATTGAGAACTGGTTAAAAGACAGGAAACAAAGGGTAGGAATAAATGGTAAATTTTCAGATTGGAGAGGGGTAACTAGTGGTGTACCCCAAGGGTCAGTCCTGGGACCAATCCTTTTCAACTTATTCATAAATGATCTGGAGAAAGGGGTAAGTAGTGAGGTAGTAAAGTTTGCAGATGATGCCAAACAGTTTCGGATAGTCAAGACAGAAGCAGACTGCGAGGGACTCAAAGAAGATCTCACCAAACTGAGTGATTGGGCAACAAAATGGCAAATGAAATTTAATGTGGATAAGTGTAAAGTAATGCACATCGGGAAAAATAACCCCAACAACACATACAGTATGATGGGGCAAATTTGGCTACGACAAATCAGGAAAGAGATCTTGGAGTTATCGTGGACAGTTCTCTGAAAACTTCCACACAGTGTGCCACGGCGGTCAAAAAGGCAAATAGGATGCTAGGAATTATTAGGAAAGGGATAGAAAATAAGACCCAGAATATCTTACTGCCCCTGTATAAAACTATGGTACGCCCATATCTTGAATACTGTGTACAGATGTAGTCTCCTCACCTCAAAAAAGATACTTTGGCCTTGGAAAGGGTTCAGAAAAGGGCAACTAAAATGATTAGGGGTTTGGAACGGGTCCCATATGAGGAGAGGTTAAAGCGACTGGGACTTTTCAGTTTAGAAAAGAGGAGACTGAGGGGGGATATGATAGAGGTATATAAAATCATGAGTGGTGTAGAGAGGGCCGATAAAGAAACGTTATTTATTAGTTCCCTAAATAGAAGAACTAGAGGACACCACATTAAATTAATGGGTAGCAGGTTTAAAACGAATAAAAGAAAGTTCTTCTTCACACAGCGTGTAGTCAACCTGTGGAACTCCTTGCCAGAGGAGGCTGTGAAGCTAGGACTATAACAGAGTTTAAAGAGAAGCTAGATAATTTCATGGAAGTTAGGTCCATAAAAGGCTAGTAGCCAGGGGATAAAATGGTGTCCTTGGCCTCTGTCTGTCAGAGGCTGGAGAGGGATGGCAGGAGACAAATCACTTGATCATTGTCTTTGGTCCACCCTCTCTGGGGCACCTGGTGCTGGCCACTGTCGGTAGACAGGATACTGGGCTGGATGGACCTTTGGTCTGACCCATTACGGCCATTCTTATGTTCTTATGTTCATGCATCTGACTAAGTGGGTCTTTGCCCACAAAAGCTTATGCTCCAATACATCTGTTAGTCTATAAGGTGCCATGGGACTCCTTGTCGCTTTTGGAGAAAAAAGATATTCAGCTTCAGTGGGCATTTTACCTTTGAAAGTTCAAACATACCATATTTTACTATTTCACTGTGAAGTTTTCAAGTAAGAAAACTATGATATGACATTTGTACATTTTATTAAAAAGTAGAAATCAATTTAAGAAGGATGTTATCAAATTACCTTTCTCTGAACATAAGTAAAAGTATAGAAAGAAGAACATTATTAGCTGCTATAACAGATCATTAGATGAGTATTAATGTTGCATACTTTTGGGCTCATATCTAATTTTTCTTGTACCTTGTTTGAAAGTTTGTCTAAGCAGCAGGGGTTCCAGTGATGGATCTAGTTCTTCACCAACATTTTCTAGCAGAAGAGGAGTTCCAAACTGAATGCAGTTCTCCAATATTCTCATGTAATCTGTATCGGTGAACTTGATAACACTTAACTGGTTTTCTTTCTCGGAGTTCTTTATCCATTTATTGGCTTGACCCTGGGGATCAATCATTAATGGCCTAGAACATACAATACAAAGAACTTGTTCAATACCTACCTGACATTTGTAAATTTGAAATTATTTCTCCTGTGGTCTAGCTGGAAAAAACAATGATTATTATTTTAAGGGCTGAATATCCACTGGCTGAATATTTACAGCCAGTGGATTTATACAATTTGAACAGAAGTATCAGAATTCTTTTTAGAGTCACGAAGACTCTTATAATTCTTTTTAGAGTCATGAAGGTGCTTATTATTATTTTTTAAAACATAGGGCAGAATTCACAACTTTTTTGACAGCTTCACTTTATATCTCCTTTAGAATCCTGAATTTTTAGAATTTTCATTATATGTTAGTTTCGCAATATTTTTGTTTTTTTTTACAATAATTACCAGTAATTTGAGACAAATAGTGCTGAGATATTGAGGAATAATTGCTATCAGTTGGAACTATACTCACTTGCTATAACTGAAGACGTGGGTCTATGTTTGCAAGAAAGCAAAAGCTTTTAGAAAAAAGTTGTCAGGCATGTTTAGTGCACCCATAGATAGGCTGTCTGGTTACATGAGATTTGGTAGGCAGAAGTGGGTTAAACTTATCCTGTGAATCAGCGTCTGTACCAAATGATTAGAAAATAGCTAACATGATGCCAATATTTTAAAAAGGCTCTAGAGGTGACCCTGGCAATTACAGACCGATAAGTCTAACGTTAGTACTGGGCAAATTAGATGAAACTATAGTAAGGAATAAAATTATTAGACATGTAGATGAACAGAATTTGTTGGGGAAAAGTCAACATGGTTTCTGTAAAGGAAAATCATGCCTTACTAATCTACTAGAGTTCTCTGAGGGAGTCAACAAACATGTGGACAAGAGGGATCCAAAGGATATAGTGCACTTAGATTTCCAGAATGCCTTTGACAAGCTCCCTCACCAAAGGCTCTTAAAAGTAAAGTAAGTTGTCATGGGATAAGAGGGAAGGATCTTTCATGGATTGATAACTGGTTAAAAGACAGGAAACAAGGGTAGGAATAAACTGTAAGTTTTCAGAATGGAGAGAGGTAACAAGTGGTGTCCCCCAAGAGTCTGTCCTGGGACCAATCCTATTCAATTTATTTATGAATAATCTAGAGAAAAGGAGTAAACAGAGAGGTGGTAAAATTAGCAAATTATACTAACCTGCTCAAGATAATTAAGACCAAAGCAGACTGTGAAGAGCTTCAAAATTATCTCACCAAACTAAGAGTATGTCTATACTTGCTCCCTGTCTTGAGATAGTGATGCAAACATAGTGGTCCGAAATTGCTAATGAAGTGCGGGATTTAAATATCCCGCACTTAATTAGCATAATCACGTCCGGCCGCCATTTTGAAATTGCATTATTGCGAAATAAAACGCCCCATGTAGCAGCGTTATTGGAAAATAATGGATAATTTAGAAGCTAGTTTAATCATAATATAAAATTCAACAACTGCATTTAAAGATGAAAAAATTATCTGTTATATTCTGGAAGGAAAACTTTCAACCATTAGAAAACATTGGATCGAATACTGTGAGAAACAGAGCCCCCTTAAGTTGCACTGATGGGGTTGGGAGGAAAAAGGTATTCAACACTTTTCTGGGATCAGTCACACTATTTCTAGTATCTAAACTAAATTTCATTTAGTCTGAAATCTCAGTTTGTTTTAGAAAATTATTAGCTTCTTTGCTACCTACCATCGCCTGGAGTTGTCAACAATCACACCATTATCAACTGAAAAGTTATCTGTTGGTAATCCAGCAATATTCCAGGCTCTGATTTTTATTGGATCACCCAGGGTCTTACATAAAGAGAAATTCTCAGAACAAGGGATATTCTTTTCCTGCAAGAAAAAAATAAATCTTCATTTTTATTTCTCTAATTTTTGTTGAAATATTGTTTCAGATAAAAACATTAATTTATTTGTAACTTGCTTTAATACTGGCTTTTGATCAAGGATAGAAACCCATGGGAGAAAAGTTCACTTCTGCAGAAAATGGAAAGATTTTTCCCAATTTGGCAGAAACTTTTTGCTGAGATTTTGTGGGACTTTTCTCAATTTTTTTCTAGTTCTGAAAGTTTTCTTTTTTACCCTTTTGTAATATGCTATGTGATGATAAATTTACTATGGTGTAATGGGAAAAACAGAACCATATGGAAATCCTTAAATTGCAAGGACATGTTCCAAACTTCTGATTATTTTTTCTGTAATTCCACTTCCAATTCACTCAATTCAGTCAATTACTCTAGATTTACAGAAGAATAAATCAGCAAAATTTAGACCACTGACTTTAATACAAGTTTTCACTGAGTAGACACGAAATAAAAATGAAAAATTTCAGGATTTGGTTCACAGATTTAAAGCATCTTGGGATGAAAGATACTATTTCAATCTGAGATAACCTTTCTAACCTTGCACAACTTGCTCCAGTCTTTAGTACATTCTTGTCGAAAGGCACTAGTGAAAGCACCCAAATAAGCTATCACTCCAGCTGATATCAGAACATCTCCTGTCAAATTATCATATGTATTTTGAAGATCATTTGCAGCATTACACCATCTATAGATAAACAAAGTTACCACATAAAAAAGTTAAAACAGCTATATAGTAACAGAGTACATCATCAACACAAGAAGTGTTTTTCCATTTTTGTTAAAGGTGAACAGCAAAGGAATAATGAAAACATTGTGTTTGTGACCTTAAATGTTGCTTTGAAGTCTGTCTGTCTAAGTGTTTTGATGAATATTTATTACATCACCATATTCGGTCTTTTGACAATCTTTGAAGGATCTGATTGCCCCAGTCCCCAAATGAGGATACAGGGATGCAAAAGTTTAAGGCTCAGCGAACTAAAGCTCAGGTCTGGTCTCTATATTTTGATGCACGTATGAATGATTATTGTATTTGCATCTGACCTTGATTTTTCTCCACCAAGTCCT
This sequence comes from Pelodiscus sinensis, assembly GCF_052426305.1. Lineage (NCBI taxonomy): Eukaryota > Metazoa > Chordata > Testudines > Trionychidae > Pelodiscus > Pelodiscus sinensis. The sequence continues at coordinate 25,089,270 of NC_143062.1, forward strand.
CCAATCAGCTTCTCTGCTCTTTCTAGTTTCTTAGCACACAGATCCACCTGGAATTCTAGACGAGCCTTTTCTTCAGTTTTCTCAACAAAGGTTTGTTGCAATTTTGCCAAATGATGCTCTACTTCTGCAAGTTCAGCTCTCTTCTGATTCAGTAATGCCATAGTTTCTGCTAAAGACTGCTGGGCCTCCCCTAGACGGGCTTTCTTGGGAGCAACCACCTAGTCAATTACAATTAATACAGGAATGCTAAATCCATATATTATAGGTTTCTGATACATATAGAATTTTATACAACACATTGGAATGGTATTACAATGTTAAGGAAGAGAAAATTTTATAATATTAATATGTGGAAAGAAGCCATAGTGATAAGTAGGAAAGGGGGTCCTAATATACTAAATACAGTCTCTTTTTTGAGAATGAAGCTTAGAAAACATAGCCAATTAATAATGAATATTCATTCTAAATTACTTGAATAAAATTATTATATTAAATTAAGAAATGAATTTGCATTACCAAGGTAGCAAGTATACTGTATTGACGCCTGCCATAAACTTGGACCCAATATTGGACACCATACATTATTATTATAGCAGCAATGTTAGTGCCATTGATAATAAAAATTACTGCTGTAAAACAGACAAGAACTAAAGCAGACAGAATTATTTTATTCTCCCTTTTCTCTAATTTAATAATTAAAACTACAAAAAAGAACAATACACAAATCCTCAAAACATTATTGGTCCAAAGTACCATCCACTGGTTAAAAAAATTACTCGATTTATAATTTGAATTTCAATAGCCATACACAGATAGCAATTTAGATTATATCATCTGAAAAAAAAGAACACAAATATTTTCTCACGGTATTCTAGCAGAATGAACATATTTCTGATCCATTTAGCATTGTGTGTACCCTATGGTAGAAATTCTTAAATTATTTAATTCTTTGGATTTCTGTGTAAGAGACAGTCTCTTGCATAAACTCTCTTTCTGTCTTGTCTCCATTTAACAAACATATGGACCACCCGGATCACAAATTTAGATATCCTCTTTCATGGTATAAGCAGTAAATCAAATTATCGTTATAGTTTCCAACAGACTTTATAATACTTCATTTTAATTTGTATGCTGCTTCAGTAAAAACATATCTGCATCAAATCTAACTTATTTTCATCTTCACAGATAGTTTACAAGAGATTCATTTATTCAGTGCTCTGTTAAATTTGAAAATAATTATCCTAATATTTTCCAGTGAAGAACCTTGCATTTCAGTTTAACTGCAAACTTACTAAATAATTTAGGCTATATCTACACAACAACGTTTTGCTGACAAAACTAATGTCGACAACCAAAAATCGACAAAATAAAAATCATCAGAGTGTTCAGTCTTGCGCTTTCTGTCAACAGATCATGTACTCATTGGAGGCATCATCATAGATAGTATGAGCAATGCACTGTGGGTATGTATGTATCCCACAGCTGATACCTGCACTTCTTAGGATTCCTTCCGAGTTCTCCCACAGCATTTTCAGCTGCTGTGAGCAGTATCATGAATAGCTCTATGAGCACTTCATGTGGAGAAATGTCAAAGCAGCACAGCATCTATCCTCCTCCCCCTGCAGCAGCAGTCTGCCTGATGCTGTGTTCCTAGTATATGGCAAAATAGGAGCACTCCAATGGTTTGTTCTTTGTTCCTCAAATGGAGCAGATTATTCAGCTGTCACTTTCTGGAGCTTTGAAAGGGGAGGGGTACAGGCCTGCAGGCAGCAGAGATCAAAACAAAGTTATCTAGGCAGGCATTGTGGGATACTGATGAAAGCCAGTTCCGTCAACAAAATAAACAGCAGAATCTACACTGACTCTTTGTTGACAATACAAGGAGAGGGAAAAGAAAAAAAAATCTCTCATAGGAATAAAGTTTTTGGTCACCAAAACGGGGTGTTCTTCCCAACAAAAGTTATATTGCAGTGTGAATACTCTCACTGTTTTGTCGGCAAAAAGTAGTTTTTGGTGACAAAACTTGTTAGAATAGACAAAGCCTTAGTCTTTTAGTCCTCATGTGTATGTAGTTTCACTGAAGTCAGCTGAAGTTTGCACGATTGAGATCACAATCAAAACATACCTTAGCAACTCTGTCATACACTTCCATAGCCATAATCCATTTACACAAACCCTCGGCTGCTGACGATGCTTTAGCCACTTTAGGTGGATCAAACTCAGGATTAGTCAGATATTCAGAACGAATCTTCTGCATGACAGCCACCTACATGAGATAAAAACATTACAGCCAAAGGAAAACTTAGTTTATCTAAGGCCCAGTTTTGCCACCTTTATTCACGGCTGAACAGTGCCTTAACTCCACAAGCTGATCAACGGAAATCACTAAGGAATTATTCAATATGAATAACTGTAACTGAATCCAGCTCTAATTTATTTCTCTGATTTTCTCAGTGTCTACACTCTACAGGTTGTACTTCCCTTAACTGGGACTCCCTGGTCCGGCAACATCTGTGGTCTGGCATGATTTAAGACTCTACTGAATTAAGACTGCATCTTCAACCAGAATACGTGACTGAATTATACTGCCTGTGCCTAATTCTGGGCCCAATTTTGTGAGGTACTAAGTATTCAGCAACTTGCAAAAGATCAGGCCCATAGATAATAAGTTCCCAGAAGGCACCGGTCACTTCTGTATATTGCACCATTGTACATCTTGGGCATGTAATCATACCATGCTATCCATCATGTCAGATTTCATCTATTTTCCAGATAAACTGGTTTAATGAAATAAAAAAAATCTGACATTTAGTCCTTTCAAAAATAAATAAAATGTATTATGTCAGATCTGATTTTATCATAGCTTCTCTGGAAAGCACACAGGAACTGATTTAGTAAAGTGGATACAAGGAGATGTTACTTACATATTTTTTAGTTATCTAAATCTAAATACAGAACTATTTATTCAGGCAGCTAGCTGACAGAGATACAGATACACCATACAAGGTTCCTAATGAGGGAAAGGGTCATCTTTACTCATCTGCAGAATATGCAGTTACATAGGGCACCCAAATATTCGGGGCACCACTGGGTCCTAATGTTCCACCAGCTGACGCTTCCTATTCCTGTTCTGTGGCTCTGTTTCCTCCAGAAAGGATCTAGTTAACTTAAAGTAAAAAGCCTGCCAGACCTATTAGCAGAATATTGAATATGTGAAAGAGCTATTCAAGTGGTAATGAAGCCATTGAACAGACATTCACCAACCCCAGGAATATACTGTCAGTTTCTGAATATACTGTAGTCGCCTACGGGACCTACGTTTAAAATGTGCTTTAAAAATATTTCTTTAGTGTGCTGATGAAGATTATAAAATCACATCTCTAAAACATCACCTCCTCCCTTGGCTGCCATCAGGCAAAGGGGCACCAGTTTAATAGTGAAGAGTAGGGCCCTATAAATCATAAGGATGGCCCGGCTGAGGGATAACTCTAAATCTTGCTAGACCATCATTGGAGGTAGGAGCTACTGAAAGGCTATGTTGAAACGCTGTATTTCCTGTCTGCCCTGGCTATGCACCTCTTCTTGATCAGGGTCATTCACTTCTCAAACTTCACTCCTAAAAGCCCTTAGAACAACTGAGGTTGCAAGCTTGTTTGCTGACACAATTACCTCTTCCTCATGCAGGTTATTTCCATGAAAGCCCTATGTGAATTTACCCTTTGGTGTAATATCTTTTCTCTATACATTTCATTACTCAAAAGACATTAACCAAGCACTTACTGGAATGTTATCCTTGTCATATTCTCTCAGATCCTTTAAGAAATTCATGTCACCCAGAACTTTCTTGCTAGGCCCCCAGTAATCCAAGACCTAACAAAGAAAATTAGGGAAGAATTTTTAAAATGTTTAAACCATAACAAATTCATAAATATCCTCTACTTAACAGACAGGCGTGCATGCTTATTACAGAACGTTGATAAAAGTCAGATCTCATATGTTTAAGGTTTTAGCCAAGACTGTTTATATTTTGAAACTTTTACTATACTACAAATCCAAAGTATTTGCCACTTAGTTCCATCATGTTTGTTATTAATATAAGGTACTATCTTCTCTAATGTCCTAATGTCAGAGTAGGATTCTTTTCCAAGATGAAAATCTCCCTGAGGATGTAGTCAGCCACAGAGAGAGGAGTTTGTCAGGCCAAATACTTCCCCACAACCTACTTAAAAATTTAACAGTGACAAAGGGAAAAAGGCCTTTTACTCTGTTGATCAAGGGGTACCCCTTATACAATAAGAGAGTTGTGCCTGATTCATCACCTGTAGCGATTAAGGAAATAGTCCACATAACTGCCATGCCTCTACAAAATCAGTAACAACTCTCAGGAAAAAGTTGCTCTCCACAAGCCATCCTGTAGCTCCATAGCTTGAACTTCCAATCCACCTTCTTTCTCCTTGCAGATGTACAACATGCAAATGTGTTTCTGGTTTATAGGGCCCTCTATTTTCATTTGAGAATAACTGCTAGTGATGAACAATTATAAAAATTACATTCTTATTTGAAATTTGTTTTCTGCCATTTTACCTTGCCTCCAGTCCCTGAAGGATCTGTAATTCTTTCAGGTTTTATATCTTTCATAACACAGATGGCAGCCATAACAAGTTTGACACCAGATGGAGGATTCTTCATTGATTTCACAATTGTTATATCAGCAGGCTAAAACAAAAGTGACAATTTTTATCAACCAGTTTATTATGACCAAGTAATATACACATTATGTAGTGAATAAAAACAGAAATTAAAGGAATTCTAACACTACACACAATAAATATAATAATAGTAATAGGTTTTTTAGAAGGGATGATTTGAAAATATATAGTAAACATTGCCTTAATACAAGAAAAATCCACCATGCAGCAACTTTCTCTTATACATGTGAAATCACAATTAGATCAATTTTGATATGTGTAAACAAAATATACAAAATATACAAAAATCCAAAATTAAGTCAAAAGATTTATTTGGTACTCATCCCTATGTGTCTCAACAGAAGACTGCTCATGCAGGCATATTCTCTACAATAATATTCTAAAATCCGGAAACTGAGTAATGATGGCAAGGAGGTGCCTCTGAAAAAAATCAAGATCCAGAAAATTCTTAGCCATATTATAATATTAAATCAGAAATATAAGGGGTGGATTCCTTGAATTGACAACCCAACGCTAAGCTGGGTGGAGAAATTAAATTAGAACATTTTGTGTGGTGTCTACTGCAGCTCCAGTCCTGTCAACAGGTTTCCCCTTAGCATTAAGAATGTGATTACTCCCATGAAATAATTGAATCAGACTATGTGTGAGAGTTAAGCGTGTACAAATATTTTTGTAAGATCTTAATCACATTTCCTTGTCTCACCTTAATTTTTTGTGTAGTAATGATCAGGTGATTTCCTAAAGCAAGAAATTTAGGGCCTAATCCTGAGATTTAGTACCTAATGCTAAGCACTTCCTGACAGAGCTCAACTCCCACTGATGGCATTCGGAATTGAGGATGCTCAATATCTTGCTAAAAGAACACACCTCCTTACATGATCAGACCCACTCATTCAAAAAAGATGACAAACTAAAGATATACAGAGTAGAAGTTTGTGATGATTTGTCACTAAGCAGACAAGGAAAACATAAAACAGAGATGGACCAGAAAAAAGAATAAAGGACAGAATCACAGAATAAACTGGAAGGGACCTCGAGAGGCATCAAGCCCAGTGCCCTACCCTCACAGCAGGATCATCCCTGATAGGTGTTTGTTTAACCTGCTTTTAATATTTCCCACGATAGAGATTCCACAACCCTCCTAGGCAATTTATTCCAGTATTTAACCTCCCTAGGTGTGTCTAGACTACAGGGTTTTTTCGAAAAAAGGCTACTTTTTTCAAAAAAAAATTCCCTGCATCTAGATTGCTGCTGAAAGTAAATCAAAAGAATGAGGCAGTTTTTTCAACCACGGAAAACCTCATTTTACGAGGAAGAATGCCTTTTTTCGAAAGTGCTCTTTCGAAAAAGGACACTATGTAATGCAAACTGTGCTTTTTCAAAAGAGAGCATCCAGACTGCCTGGGTGCTCTCTTTTGAAAAAGCGGCTTGCTTTTTCGAAAGTACTGGTTGTAGTCTAGACACTCTTTTTAGAAAGAGGATTGTAATCTAGACGCAGCCCCTGACAGTTAAGAAGTTTTTCCTAATGTCCAACCTAAAGCTGCAATTTAAGCCCATTGCTTCTTGTCCTATCATCAGCGGTCAAGGAGAATAATTTTTCTCCCTCCTCCTTATAACACCCTTTTAGGTACTTGAGAACGAGGCATGCTCCAGTCTGGGGAAGAAATGAGGGGGAACCTCCAAAAAACTGACTATGCTACTAAATAAACACTAATAAGAAACAATAACTATTTACAAACAGTAAGAAAAGACCTTTAGATGGGCACTTGTAGGACAGAAGAGACCAAGCTGTTCCAACAACTATCACTGGGAATAAGAAGGAGCTGAACAGACAGAGGGTTGGCAGTACCTATATACACCACCACGAAAGCACCACTCCAGAGTGGTCCACTGCCGACCAAATGGGTTGTGCTAGGGGAAAAGCCTTCTGACAACTGTGCACGAGGTGCCCACATACCTAGTTGGAATAGACATGAATAAGCACTCTATAACTGAGAACTTTAACCTTTCTCAAACCTTTTCTTGTTTTCTCCATAATGGCTAATATCTCAAAGTTCATAGAAATAATAAGTAATTATTTAGAGTGACATTTTTAAAATGTAGCTTGCCTTAAGAGTGTCAAGTGCAGAAAGTGCTGCCTCTAGCGCAGGAATTGCCTCCGCCAGGTCACTCTCACACTCATTCTTCAGTTCCTGGGCTTCTGCTGCTTTTTCTGTAGCAATCTCTTCATCTATTTTCACAGTTCTGCTTTTTGCTTCCACTTCTGCAGACTCCCTTTCTATAATCTAAAAAATCACTCATGAGCAGAATTCACCAAACTTTCCACTAAATGATGTTTAATCAATCAACTATCTGGGGCTATGACGTAGACCATCTATAAAATAATCCTGGTTTACTTCTTTGTCTAGTTCAGTAGACTAATATTAAAGTTGTTAATTGACCTGCATAAAGAATTATTTTCTCAAAATAAACTGGAAAGATCTACAGTTAATGGGAATTCTGTAAGAGTAACATAAAATCTCTGTGGACCTATATGAGTAAATTCCCAGTTATAGCAGCTATGATAGGGTCTACACTATAGCCTTAGTCCTGATAATTTGCATGGCTCTCTACACCAGCATTATTAACCCCACCTTCATGAGAACTGTAGGACTTATACTGGTTTAGGAAGATACAGTGTCTGTGTAGAACCAGGTGTAGTCAATTTTTCTGGTCACAGTCCAAATTTTTTAGTCAAAGTATAATAAAGGTCCAGATTCCAGAGAAACATTTTTTATGCCACAATACAATCAATGATGATAATCTGCTATATATTTGAGAGAGTCTGTGTGTCTGTGAGTGAGCATCTGTATGTCTGTCTGTATGTTTGTTCGTGTTCCTCTTAAATGGTAAGATCTAGGACCACCCAATTTGGCATGCAGCTTCCTTTTATCATAACTTATAGCAAGGTAATCCCCAGGGGATTCATTCTTGCTGATTGTTTTTGTCTTTTCTCCCCCTTTGGGTACCATTATGGGAAACAGCTTTACATTCTGCTGGGCCTTACTTCCCCAGATTTCCTGGAAACCCTTATCAACATGATAGTTGGTAATTAAAATAATCATATAGTCATTATAAATGAAACAAATTATGTATTTTATTATTGAACAATATCTTTGCTTATCTCTACCTTCATCATATTTGCATTATCCACTTTAGCCTCCTCCAGTTTGGGTTGCAGATCAACTAGTTCTTGCTTCATTTCACCAACCTACATAGACATTTCCTTATAAAATTATCACAATAGCAGTAAATGCTAAACACATAGCAAATAATAAGTGGAAAGTTTAACATTTAAATACAATGTAAAATCAAATATGGCTAATATATTTAAAAGAACACCACATAAATTGATTATATTCTCTGAAAATAGGCTAGAAAATTAGTGACAAGAACCTGTGGTTTAAAAATTAGAGAAACATCAGTATTATAAATAAAATTATTAAATATAAGAACAGTGGGTGAAATCTTGGTCACATTTAAATCAAGAGAAAAACTTCCATTGACTTTAAACATCAGGATTTCATCTAATGATATTTATTTTAATAATTTAAGCAAGCCTTTTATATCAAAACAAAGAAAACACTGCAGAAAGATTAAGATTATAGCGCTCAATCCTGTAGCCCTATGGTTTCGAGTCACATCCATACAAGCACATACTAAATCCAACAACTGAAATTAGGCAAAGTATTACAGCTCACAAAAGACTGCACCATGCCCCAAGCAGACAACAAGAAAGGTTGAGGTGCAGCAGTACAACAGCAAGGAAATAATTAATTGATATATACTCAGATAATCCTGGCAATTGATCCACACCCACACACTGCACAGAAAAGTGAAAAAGCTCCAAGGTCACTGCCAATTTAGCCTTGGAGAAGCCTTATAAGCATGCCTTAAGCAATCATTTGGAGAGTGTTGAGACCCTCAATCTCACCATCTAGAACAGGGCTACTCAACATGCTGCCCGCAGCCTGTTTGTTTGTGGCCTGTGGTGCAGTTTGGGTTTACACGTGGCCCCTGGGTGGGATCCCTTGAACATTGCCTCCACTGGGAATACGCTCCACAACAGTGAAGTGTTTCCTAGGCGGGATGAGCACTGAAAGATGCAATCAGGCAGGCTGGCTGCAACAGATGGGTACAGGGTGTCGGCGTTTCTAGCCCCCAGGGGAGGAGGTGCTGGGAGTGCTGGGACATTGTGCGAAGTGCTTTGTATTCATGCGTGTGAATGTGAAAGAAGGTGTGTGTGTGTGTGTATGTGTAACCACACTTAAGTTGCGGCCCTTGGCATGTGCTGAAAGTATTATTGTGGCCCCTAGAGCTTCCAAAGTTGAGTAGCCCTGATCTAGAGAGAAGCATCAGCTCAGTAAACTCTTCTGGACAGACACTGGAATAAAAATATTTTTGTGGACATTACTGAGAAAATCTCCATGAGGAGTCATAACCAGGATGCTGATAAATGCCAAGAACAAACAGTTTACAATGGCTTATATTATAGTCAGATATGCCAGGAAATGTCTTGCTGTGGATATATTACTGGTTACTTCCCAAAAGACAACCAGAATTGTGAAAATGTTGTAAGAGCTCCTACTATTTTTAGAGAGATAAGATGGGTAAGGTGATATCTTTTACTGGACCAACTTTTGTTGGTGAATGAGACAAGCATTTGAGCTACATAAACTATTTCTTAATCCAAAATAAAACCACAGAAGTTGTTTTAGATACAGCAATTGGAATTTAGCTCCCACACTGGAAATTTTAAGGTTTTTATTTGTGGTTCTGCTTTTGACTTGTCTATATAGATGTATTTCTGAGTTCAATTTCTGCCTGTTCCAACATGCGCTTCTACTCACCTGAGATTCAGCAAAAGCTAGTTTGTCTAGTCCATTAGTATAACCCTTTTTGGCTTTCATCACAGTATCCCGTTTTTGAGTTAAAAGTTGTTGGAAGGCAGCAATAAGTTCAAGATAAGAAGTAGGAGTAACATAATTATGTCGCCTCAGTGTTTCCAAGAATCTATGGGAAAAAATATAATCTTTTTAACTACAAAGGGATGGAAAACAAAATGTGACAACAGAATGATCTCTTTGTTTCAAGAATAAAAATATCACACTCAAGCATGTGCTAAACTTGTACAGTTCATCAAATGTATAAATTCACAGTACAGAAATGATTAGTAATGATAGTGACTAAACTACCTCATTAAGTAATTTAGTTCATCACCTAATAACCTTAATTAACAAATGCTATCTAACCTCAAATCTACATATTATTTTTAATTTTAAATTATTTTTCATTTTAATCACTTCTTATAGCATAAAAAATCTAATCTTGTCCTCCTTAAAACTTTATTTATATAAAATATTAACCTATTTTTAAAAAATATACAAAACTAACTTTTCAGAGAGTGATAAAACTGAAGTATGGAAGTGTTTACAGATGGGCACCACTTCTTGCCGTTCATTGTCTGTGAGCTGAAGTGTTTCTAAGAATTTATTAGCTACACGTTCAAGAGCATCTTCAGGCCATGGCTGAAAAAAAAGGGGGGGAGAGGGAGAACATAAAATTTAGGTGTTACCTCTCATAATTTGTGCAAAAGCATAATTTTTACACTTCATAACAAGCAGTTTCTATAATGGGTCCAACACAGTATATCTCAAGAAGTGGCTTAATGGGCTAACCAATACAGCTAGCTGTAGTTTAATTGCTGATAACACTATTTGTAATGATTATTGCCTGTATCAATTAAAAGTAATTATCTAAGTTTCAGTTCTACAGGTTGAATCTCTCTAGTCTGGCATTCTCTGGTCCAGTAATATTTGTGGACCAGCATAATTTTAGTTAGCCAGATGTCCAGTTATCATGGATGTGGCCAAGTTTCCTGCAATCCCATAAAGTTTGTTTACAGCCACCACTGCTGGCTCTCAGTGTTCTGTACTGTTATTTAGCTCTAATTAATCCCTAAATGTCTTCTAAGAGCTGAGTAAGCAGTAGAAGTGTAGATAATGCCGATAGACAATATTGACCTTCCATGGTTTGGCATACGAGGTTGTTACCAGGGCCGTCCTTAGGATTTATGGTGCCTCTATGCCTGACTTGCTCTTCCACTCCTACCTCCTCTCCTTCCCTTCCCAGAGACCCTGGCAGCCAATCCCCCTCCCTCCAACTGTGCTGCAGACAGTGCATTCAGCCCTCTCTAGGACCCAGCCCTGCTGTTACATGTGTAACCCTTCCGCTGGGTAGGCCTGGCAGCAACCAGGGCCGGGTTCAATATCTAGGGCTATGTCTATACTGGTGGGTTATTGCGCAACAACTCTTTTGTGGAAGAGTTCTTGTGCAAAAACTCTTCCACAAGAAAGCGTCTACACTGCCATGTGCTTTTGCATAAGAGCATCCATGGCAGCATAGACGCTCTCTTGGGCAAGAAAGTTCTGATGGCCATTTTAACCATACGGGCTTCTTGTGCAAGAAATTCATGTTGCCTGTCTACACTGGCCTCTTCTGGAAGAGCTCTTGTGTAAGAGGTCTTATTCCTCATGGGGAGAGGAATAACTCTTCCGGAAGAAGCCCTGTTTTCCAATGCTGTACTGTAACCATTGTTCTTTAGCACTTAGCCGTAGCAGTTGAAGAAATTGATTTGAAGAGAAAATTTTTTTTTTTTTTTAAAGATCAATAGAAACTGTAGAACAGGAACATGACTAACACTAAGTGTAACTATTTACACTGAAAAAAATTAACTAATAGCGTTACTGAGAAAATAGATATGAGAACACAGGGAGATCCGACCGCGACCTGAGGCGGTTGAGAGGAACTGACGGTTGCCAGGCTGCGCGCGGCTGATCAAAGGCGCGAACGGTGCTTTGAAGGAGCGAGCATGCGCGGGCTGGTGGAGCACGGCTATGAAAATTATCCAAGCTGCAGTGCCGGGACGGGACCCAACACCTAGAGTGGAGCACCCATGGGGCCACTCGAAGAAGAATTAATGTTGCCTGTCTACACGGGCCTTTTCTGGAAGAGCTCTTGCGTAAGAGGGCTTATTCCTCATGGGGAGAGGAATAACTCTTCCGGAAGAAGCCCTGTTTTCCAATGCTGTACTGTAAATTTACTTCTGGAAGAACGCTCGTGCAATGTAGACAGCCAGCAAGTTTTTGTGGAAGAACAGCTGTTCTTGTGCAAGGGTGTGTCTAGACTACATGCCTCCTTCGACGGAGGCATGTAGATTAGCCAGATCGGAAGAGGGAAATGAAGCCGCGATTAAAATAATCGCGGCTTCATTTAAATTTAAATGGCTGCCCCGATCTGCCGATCAGCTGTTTGTCGGCAGATCGGGGCAGTCTGGACGCGACGCGCCGACAAAGAAGCCTTTCTTCATCGGCACAGGTAAGCCTCGTGAAACCGGGTTTACCTGTGCCGATGAAGAAAGGCTTCTTTGTTGGCACATCGCGTCCAGACTGCCCCGATCTGCCGACAAACAGCTGATCGGCAGATCGGGGCAGCCATTTAAATTTAAATGAAGCCGCGATTATTTTAATCGCGGCTTCATTTCCCTCTTCCGATCTGGCTAATCTACATGCCTCCGTCGAAGGAGGCATGTAGTCTAGACACACCCCAAGAAGCTGCCAGTGTAGACATAGCCCTGTAGTCCACTGGCCACTCTCGCCAGCCGGTCATTCCCGCCAGCCACTCCACTGGCTGCAATGGGTCTGGCTCCTGACCAAACCAGTGTTTGCAGCTCTTAGTTATTTCAACTCCTTAACCATCACCTAGGCTGGCAAAAGATTCCAGCTTCCACTGGACTAGCAAAAAGACTCTTCATGGAGTCTGCTTTAGGTCTGTCCTTAAAACCAGAGGGAAAGGGGCAGGTTGAGCCAGTCTTTCAGCTCCCACCTGGCAGGCATGAAGCAGGCCGACTCAGCCCTCAAGCCCTTTCCACCCCAACTCAGTTCACTCAACTCTGGCAAGGGGGAGGCTTGTTCCTCTGAGATGTCTTACAATGATGGTGTCTCTCCTGCAAGCACTGGTATCATATTTTACAGTTCCCACATTTAGGGGTCGCATGATTTGTGACCCCCACAACAGCCCCAAATTAGTTACAATACACCACATTCCATTCCAACACTGATCCTCCATAAGCCCTGGCTGAATTGGATTTACATAACCACACCTCGGATTCCTTCCCCCTCCTGGCATGAGCTGTATTTACATATGAATAGTTAACAGTTAATTATATTGCAGAGCTAAACAATTGGAGTGAGCATACGCACCCCCCACGGCAGCTCTCCTTTTAGCTGACTGAGAGTAAGCAATAGTTTAGCCCATGCTTACACATGCTCCACTGCTTACATCAGTCACAGCAGAGTGGTGCCCCAGAAATACTGGTGCCCTAGCAACTGCCTATTCTGCCTATGCCTAAGGATGGCCCTGGTTGTGACTCACCTTGTGCAGTAACGAGTGTTCTTCGAGATGTGTGTCCCCGTGGGTGCTCCACTGTAGGTGAAGGGTTGCCCTGAGCCGCAGATCGGAGCTTTGTATAGCAGTTTCCCCTGTTGAGCCACGCATGCCCAGGAGGCGTCTCGAGCCCTTCCTGCCTCCTGAGGAGCGTGACTCAACCCCCTCCCTTTCAGTTCCTCGTCTCCACCCGAGAATTTTGACTCCGAGCAGAGGAGAGGTAGGGAGGGTCGTGGAGCACCCACGGGGACACACATCTCGAAGATCACTCGTTACTACACGAGGTGAGTAACTCCCTTTTCTTCTTCGAGTAGTGTCCCCGTGGGTGCTCCACTGTAGGTGACTACAAAGCAGTATTCAATGTAAGGCTGGAGGGAGCCGGAGTCATTGTTTAGCAGTGGTAGAGAGTACTGCTGTGGCAACTGCTGAATCACTCTTGAGTTGTGGAAGGATAGCGTAGTGTTTCGCAAAAGTATGGTCTGAAGACCATGTTGCTGCTCGGTAAATGTCTCTTAAGGGGACATTGCCCAGAAAGGCTGTAGAAGCAGCCGTGGCTTGAGTAGAATGTGCTCGTGGTGGGCGTTGTAGTGGTCTATTGCCCAGAGAGTGGCATTTGATTATACATGTCGATATCCACTTTGAGATTCGTCCCTTTGGATCGTTCAGCAATGGAGATAAAAAGTCTTTCAGATTTACGAAATGGTTTTGTTTTTTCTAGGAAGAGGCCAGAGTCCTCCGGATGTCCAGAGTGTGCAGGCTGGCGTCTGTGTACGAAGAATGCGGTTTTGGGGAAAAGGTAGGTAATACGATCAGTTCGTTGAGATGGAATTCTGTACAGATCTTTGGCAAAAACATGGGGTGGAGTCTCAGTATGACCCTATCCTTTGTGAAAACTGTGTAAGGAGGTTCTGACATTAATGCTCCGAGTTCGCTCACCCTCCTGACGGAGGTAATGGCTAATAGGAAGCAGACTTTCATAAAAAGGAAGGGAAGTGGTACTGTTGCCAGTGGCTCAAAGGGAGGTCTGGTGAGGCAGTTCAAAACAAGATTTAGGTCCCACAGAGGGGGTGGGGCCTTATGTGGTGGGTACACATTCTGGAGACCCTTGAGGAATCTCTTCGTGATAGGATGGTTAAAAATGGAGAAGCTGTCTACTGAGGTATGAAATGCTGCTATTGCAGAGAGGTGTACTCTTAGAGAGGAGATTGACAGTCCTGATGCTTTAAGTTCCAGAATGTAGTCTAGGATGGTATTTAGTGGTGAGGCATGGGGCTCCACTTTGGCTCGCTGACATCAGTGACAGAAACGTGTCCATTTCTGTTGGTAAGTTTTCCGAGTAGATTGTCTCCTGCTATGGAGGAGGACGTCTTTTACTCGCTGGGAGCAGCACTCTTCTACCTCCGAGAACCAGAGAGAAGCCATGCGTGAAGATGCAGGGTATTGAGTTGTGGACGCAGTATCCTGCCGTCGTCCTGAGATAGTAGGTCTATCTGGTATGGTAGTGGGTGGGGTGGCTGGACCACTAGCCTGTGAAGGTATGGGTACCAGGTTTGGCGAGACTATGATGGTGCAATCAGGATGACTAGGGCTTTGTCTCTCAGGATCTTGTGCAGAACTCTTGGGATGAGCGGTACGGGAGGAAAGGCATAGTGTAGGGGGGCTGACCATTTGATTAGGAAGGCATCCCCCAGAGAGTGTTTGCCAAGTCCCGCACGTGAGCAGAATTGGGGACATTTGGTGTTCTGGGTAGAAGCAAAGAGGTCTATCAATGGCCATCCCCATTGGTGGAAAATTGAGTTTGCCACCTCCGTATGTAACTCCCATTCGTGGTCCGCGGTGAAGTTTTGGCTGAGGGAGTCTGCTTTGGTATTGTTCACTCCGGGCAGGTAGGATGCTATAAGGGTGACTTGGTTGCGGATACACGCATTCCACAGGCAAATAGCCTCCGCGCATAGCGAGCGGGAGCGGGCTCCACCCTGTCTGTTTATGTAGAACATCGTGCAGATGTTGTCCGTTAGAATGCGGACTGTGTGATTGGCGATGTCGGAGGCAAAGTGTGCACAGGCATTTCTTACTGCCCTCAATTCGAGGAGATTGTTATGTAAGAGTGTCTCGTTTGGGGACCACCTGCGTTGAACTTCGTGACCGTCCATATGTGCCCCCCAGCCGAGCAGGGAAGCATCTGTGGTGATTTGAATAGTGGGTTCAATTTGTTGGAACGGAACCCCCGCCAGAAGATTGTTTGGCACTATCCACCATCGTAAGGATGCGAGCACGTCTGGTGGGATAGTAACCGTTTTGTTTCGAGGGTGTCGTGATGGGATATAAACTGTTGCAATCCAGAGCTGGAAACATCGAAAGTGCAGACGAGCAAGTGCAGTGGTGGACTACGTAGGTGGTGGAAGCCATGTGTCCCATTAGTCGGAGGCATGTGAGTATTGTGGTGGTAGGAACTGTGAGCATCCCGTTTATAATTTTTTGCATGGTTGCAAAGCATTGTTGAGGTAGGTATGCCCGGGCTGTAACTGAGTCCAGGTGTGCGCCAATGAACTCTATATCTTGAACCGGGTGCAGAATTGATTTGTCTTGGTTGATTAGAAGGCCTAGACGACTGAGGAGGACCGTGGTCGTATGCATCATAGAGGCAGTTTCGGTATATGAGGATTCCTTTAGAAGGCAATCGTCTAGATAGGGAAATATGATGACGTTCTGCCGTCTGAGATATGCGGTTACAACTGCCAGTACTTTCGAAAATACCCTCGGAGCTGATGAGAGACCGAAGGGAAGAACCTTGTACTGGAAATGGTCCAGTCCCAACGTGAAGCGTAGGTAGCGTCTGTGGGCGGGGTGGATGGTTACATGGAAATAGGCATCTTGGAGGTCGAGGGCTGCGAACCAGTCCCCTCGATCTAGTGCAGGAATGATTGCGGAAAGAGTGACCATCTTGAAACGCTGTCTCTTGAGAAATTTGTTCAGTTTGCGGAGATCCAATATAGGTCTCCAGCCCCCCCCCGTTCTTTTCTCGGTCAGGAAATAGTTCGAGTAAAACCCTCTCCCGTGGAACTCTCGGGGTACCCTTCCTATAGCCCCAATGACAAGGAGCCGATTGACTTCTTGTTTTAGAAGGGTTTCGTGAGAGTGGTCCCTGAAAAGGGATGGGGTAGGGGGAAGAGTAGGGGGATAGAAATAAAAGGGATGGTATAGCCCACTCGAATTATCTCTAGGACCCAGCGGTCCGATGTTATGGATCCCCACTGTGGGAGGAAGGCACGCAAATGGTGGATGAATAGATGGCCATGTTGAGGTGCGAGATCAAACGGGAGGTCTTGCAGACCCTCAACCAAATGTTCAAATTTGCTGCTTAGATGGTTGGTTAGCTAGCGGGCGGGCTTGGTTGGGTCGCCTTCTGGGACCTCACTGTCTTGGTCTGTTGTCGTCATAAGGTCTCTGTGGTCGATTGTATTGTCCATACCGATATCGGGTATATGAATTATATGGGGTGTATCGCCTGTGTTTATAAGGTGGCGTGCCCATACCTAGTGTGCGAAGTGTGGACTTAGAATTTTTGCTGTTGTGGAGCATTTTGTCCGTAGTGGCTGCAAATAGCTTTTGTTTGTCAAATGGCAAGTCCTCCACTTTGGGATGGAGTTCACATGGAACTCCAGATGACTGGAGCCAAGAAGCTCTATGCATCACCACCGCTGTAGCTGTAACTCGGGCTGCAGTGTCAGCTACGTCCATTGCCATTTGGAGAGCGGCGCGGGCGATCATATGGCCCTCATGAACTATTGATTTTAAGATGGGTCTTTTGGAGTCGGGGAGATGCGCCATTAGTTCTCCCAGTTTTGAGTAGTTGTCAAAGTTGTGATTTGCTAAGAAAGCAGAGTAATTTGATATTCTGAGTTGTAGGGTTGAAGAGGAGTATACTTTCTTGCCAAAGGAGTCCAACTTTTTGTGGTCCTTGTCTGAATTGCCCATCCTATACTGTGGAAACTTCGCTTGTTGTTGTACTGAGTCCATGACTAGTGAGTTAGGTTGTGGGTGAGTGAAGAGAAAGTCGTTGTCTTTTGAGGGGACAAAGTACTTTCTGTCAATTTTCCTGTTAGTTGGTTGGATAGATGCAGGCGTCTTCCACAGATCTTCTGAGGTCTCCATGATTGCCTCGTCTATGGGTAGGGCAATCTTGCCCTGTAGTGTCGGATGTAGATTCTTTAACAATTGGTATTGTTTCTTCTGCACCTCTTGCAGGGAGACATTCTGGCTTGTCGCTACTCTCTTGAATAGTTCTTGGAACTGTTTTAGATCGTCAATCATTCCAGTGTCTGATGGTACTACGGTGTCCTCTGGTTGTGCATCAAGGGCATCAGAGTGTGTGACATTTACTGAATGAGTATCTGAGTCATTGTTTGAGATTCGTTCCACCTCATCCTCCGAAAAACTTGCTGGAGTTAGGGGTTGTGGCCGAGGCAAACTTCTCCAGGATGCAGTGGAACGAGGTGGAGAGCGGTGTCCATATGGCTCCCAGTGTTCCCACGGTCCCCATTGCGGTGGATAAGGTGGAGGTGGGTAAGGCCAGTATGGGTGCCATGGGCCATGTTGTGGCGGAGCCCTATAATGGTGAAAGCGAGCCCTCCCAGGTGATGGATGTCGCGAGGAATAGACTGTGTGGTGGTCATCATCAGGAAGGGGAGCGTTGTGAAGAGACAACGGTGACATCGACCTGGGAGGGGATTGCCTTGATGGAGACCCCTCAGGAGAGTAAGAAGTAGAGGGCAGGCACAGATAATGATGCCTACTGTATGGATCAGTCTCTTGTTGGGGCTGGTCCCTAGGAACCTCATCTGGCTGCTTGTCTGGCTGTGGGAGGACCAGCGGAGCATCAGCTGTTGCCAGAGGCTTCGGAGGCTGCCCATCGTTTTGCTGCGGTGCCGTGACTTTAAGAGGCACCGCAGCTTTAAGCCGTGGTGTGGCTTTCGGCGCTGCAGAGGCTTGAAGCAGCGCCGGGGCTGGAAGAGGTGCCGCACTTGCAAGCGGCACCGCGGTTTGAAGCGGCGCCGGCTTTTCATGCCGTGCTGGCTGCTTAGAGCACTCCCGGGGCCGCTCAGCTGTTGAGCGCCCCGATACCGGTGCAGAGTGGGAGGATTGTCCCGAAGCCTTAGTGGCAGGGGACTTCCAAGCCTGGTGTGCCTCTCCTCTATGTTTGGGAGAGGAAGAGGCTGGAAGAGAGCGGGATGGAGAGGCTCTGGGTCTCGGGGCATTTCTGGAAGGCGGCGGAGGCTCTTGCCGTGGTGCAGATTGTTCTCCCACAGGCTGTAGAGCTTTTTCAAATAAAATCATCCTGAGGCGGAGCTCACGGTCTTTTCTGGCTCTCGCCGTCAGGGAATTGCAGTGGGTACAGTTGTGGGGAGAGTGAGTCTCCCCCAAACACCGTATGCAGTCCGAGTGGCCATCTGAAGCCGGCATTGGGTCCCGGCATTGACCGCACTTTTTAAACCCTGAGGAGCCAGACATTGCAGGCTCTCTCCCCCTATCTTCTAAATTGTTATAGTTTATGTGGTTTTGCTACTTCTTCTTCTTTTTTTTTTAAAGTCTTTATGTGTTTCTTGTTTGACAGGCGGGAGAAAACCGGTTCACCCGAGTCCCGGTCTGAGGTAAGTTCAAGCCCCCTGAGAGGGGGGATTTAATTAATTCTATTTTTCCTATTTCTAGGTTTTTTTTTTTTTTTATATAAAGAAACAAGGAAAGAGTAACTAGGATAAAACAGGGGAAGCTAACTATGCCTAAATAACTAAGAGGAAAGTAGTCAGATAATCTGACAGGGAGCTCCTGACTTCTCCGTCTGCTGACGAGGGCGGTTAAAGAGGAACTGAAAGGGAGGGGGTTGAGTCACGCTCCTCAGGAGGCGGGAAGGGCTCGAGATGCCTCCTGGGCATGCGTGGCTCAACAGGGGAAACTGCTATACAAAGCTCCGATCTGCGGCTCAGGGCAACCCTTCACCTACAGTGGAGCACCCACGGGGACACTAATCGAAGAAGAACTGATGTTCTAGATGGTTGTGCCTTTGAGTGCCTCACTGTAAGGGTATGTCTACACTGACACCCTAGTTCGAACTAGGGTGGCTAATGTAGGCATTCGAACTTGCAAATGAAGCCCAGGATTTAAATATCCCGGGCTTTATTTGCATGTTCCCGGATGCTGCCATTTTTAAATGCCCCGTAGTTTGAACTAACTGCCCGCAACTACACGTGGCGCGAACTAGGTAGTTCGAATTAAAGCTCCTAATTCGAACTACCGTTACTCCTCCTGCAACTACGGGGCATTTAAAAATGGCAGCGTCCGGGAACATGCAAATAAAGCCCGGGATATTTAAATCCCGGGCTTCATTTGCAAGTTCGAATGCCTACATTAGCCACCCTAGTTCGAACTATGGTGGCAGTGTAGACATACCCTAAATGTTTTGGTGCCCTGCACTTATAATTGGATATTTTCAGCAGCAGTACCCTGGGCGCCGACATGCTTGTGTGGTGCCATCTTGCTTTGTAGCAAGCATGCAACTGGCACACATCATCAACCGTCCCTTTGTTCCTTCTCTACTGAAGAGAAATGTTAAGACTCCGAAGTAGAGGGGAGGAGGAAGGGTTGTGGAGCACACACAAGGACAACCATCTTGAAGTACATCAGTTACTGCACAAGGTGCCTATCTGCCTCTTCTTCTTCAAGGAGTGTCCCTGTGGGTGCTCCACTGTAGGCGACTATGGAGCAGTACCCTGAGTATCTGGAAGGCAGGGTTTTGGCTGGTGACTATAGGCCATACAGAGTATGGCTAGGCTAAACTGCGTGTCCTGAGTGGCATATTTATCTAATGCATAATTTTTCATAAACGTGTGTCCTGAAGCCCATGTGCATATTTCTGTAATTGAAACATTTTGTAGAAATGCAGTGGAGGTGAGTATTGCACTGGTAGAGACAGTGTATATATAATTTGGAAGGGGAATATTATTTAATGAGTAGCAGAGTTTGATACATGCTGCAATCCACTTAGAAAGTCTCTGACTGGAGATAGCTTGACCTTAAAGTGTTCTGCTATGGAAAGGAAAAGTTTGGGAGATTGTCTAAACTGTTTCATTCATTCTTGGTAAAACACAAGTGCTCTGCAAATGTCCAAAGTATTGAGACAAGCAGACATTCGCGTGCTAGGTCTCTGAAGCATGGATGTGCTGTTGGTACTGAAGAGAGGAGTGCCAGGTAACGAGGATATTGCTAAGCCCTCATGAGACATGAGAGGGCACAGTGGTCAGTACTGGGGTTGGTATGAGACCTGACTCATATCATTGCTACTGGCCCGGTGAGAATCTGTATTGCAAGTTCTGTACGTACCAACACTGTGGTGGTGTGCATCACTGTCAACAGCATTTTTAGCCATTAAGGCTACTGCAGGGCATAATTGTTTAGAAGCTGCAGCCCTTTGGGACTTGTCTGTATGTGCCTGGTGTCAGTCAGTCCGACGAGGATGGAGTCATTGGTATCAAGGCAGACTGTATGTTGGTGGGGTTCCTGAGAGAGCCAGACTTGTGGTCACTTGATCTCAGGCCCACAGCAGGCAGCAGCAAGGGACAGAGCACACGGGCAGGAAGACAGACAACTGGCACAGAGTGAATTCCAGCAGCACCAGCATCCTCTGTTGTGTCAGCAAGGGAACAGGCCCGCTGTGGAGCCCTGGATGGATAACACAGGGATCTACCTGCTCTTTGGGGCAGGCAATGCCACAAACAACACAAGGAACTATAGGTAAGGTTCAGATTAGGTCATGGAGACACTCTTTTTAAAGGGAGTTCACTGCCTAACAAGATATGCCTCTTTCACTTAGCAGGTTTTTTTTTTTATTTGGAAGGACCTGAGGAGGGAGGCAGGAACCCTGATCTGAGGCTGCAATTGGAGATCTCTGAGGTGGTGGTGTATGGGACTCCAAAGCTGGTCTTAGAGACCTCTCCATAAGGAGGAGTTTTAGTTGGAGGTCCCATGCCTTCAGAGATCTCATAGACAGTTTCTTACAGTGGTGGCATTTCTGTGGTATAATATCCTCCCCCATGCATCTAATGCATTGTGCATGGCTGTCAGAGATGGGGATGGAAAGCCTACACATGAAGCATCTTTTGAAAATGGGCAAACCTGGCATGACCCACTCCCCCACAGCCTGCTCCCGCACTCTTGCTCCGCCAGGGCCAGGCCCACAGCACCACCGGGTGATTGCGCCAGGCAGGGACCCTTTCACCTGTGTCCAGCTGCAGCAGTGGCTCCCCCAGGGGACACGGGGCAGCTGGGGGAGTGGGTTTGGATGGCAGTGGGGACCCAGCCCCAGCAGCTTCTCCCTGGTGGTGCAGCCTCCCAGGGCATGAAGCAGGAGCCAGAGCTGGAGCAGACCATGCCTAGAGGGGACAGCGCTGAGGCTAACCACAGCAAGTGGCTGAAGACAGAGGCAGAGGCGAGCAGCAGCATATGGATGTAGATGACGTTATGATGTCATTCTGTCGTCCGGCAAGGAAATTTATATATATATATATATATATATATATATATATATATATATATAGGAGAGAGGGGGGATTTTTCAGCTTTTCTTCTAACAGGATGAAATATCAAATAGTGTCTCAAAACTAGGATGACATATTTTAAATGGTTTTGAGAGAGATTGAGCCCTGCTTTCCAGAAGATGAAAGGGAAACATAATAGCATATGAAAATAGAGATATTATTAGAAAACCAAACCCCTAGTTGCTGAGGCAGCAACCTATTTTTACACACCTGGAACCAATCAATAGTACAACAGTTGATGAGAGATGGGAATTGCCTCAGACGATTGCGGAAAGCATCTCCGATCGGGCTGAATGCTACCACAACATGGAGATTTTCTTTGCAGTGGTTCACAAAGTAGGCAAATAAGGCCAAGGGACTGAGTTCCTCATGTTTACTGCCAGCCTGAGCTATTGCACGAACACCCTAAAGAATAATAAATGGGATGGGGAAGCTTATGATCAATAACTTGTCATTAAAAACTTTCTTTTAAAATGATTTAAATCGTTTTGAGACAATATCAAATCTAAAATGTAGTATTGGTAAAACAAGAAAAAACCTGCTAATAAATAAAATAAAATTAGAAAAATAGAATAACCAAATAATATTTGTGGCTGGCACCCTAGTCTTTACCTGCAATTCTGCCATCACTATTCTAGAAATAATTTTCTGCTTGTTTGACTAATATAGTATTCTAGGTCAGGATAAAGATTAATCTGATTAAAAAGTGTCTCTCTCTTTATGTGCAAGTTATAAATCACATTCTGAAAATTAAAATTTGAAATGGAACCTTCTCAGGCAATAAAGTACGTTAGCCTTTTATTAGTAACTACAAGTCTATTAAAATCAATATTTCACCACTTACAAAAAACATGAACAAGATATAAACAGATTGTACAAATTATTACCCTCATTATAAGGACATTTATTATAGTAAAATACATGTTCTTTCTTATCTAATCTACATTTCCTAAACTTCATTTAATAGAAATAAAGAACTTACTGAAAGCATTTTTGAAAGCAATACTCAAAAATTTTCATTTAAAAGATGTGTAATAATTACCTACAGCTAGAGAAGGATTCAAGTTTCCAGATAAACAAACATAACACATTTATTCATTTACAAAAAAGCAAAGTTATTCACCTTGGTGCAGTAACTGTTGTTCTTCGAGATGTGTGTCCCCGTGGGTGCTCCACTGTAAGTGCTGGGCTTGCCCCAGCACTGCAGGATGGAGACGTTCAAAGCTGTACCCAACCAGACCGCGCATGTGCAGCAGGGCATCTCGCGGCACTTGCATTCTCCCGCGCTGCGTGATCCTGTCCCAACCAGTTCCTCTGACCTGCAATAAAGAGAAACAGACTCCAAAGCAGGGTGGCAGCTGCGTAGTGGAGCACCCACGGGGGGACACATCTCGAAGAACG
The DNA here is from genome assembly GCF_052426305.1 of Pelodiscus sinensis. Lineage (NCBI taxonomy): Eukaryota > Metazoa > Chordata > Testudines > Trionychidae > Pelodiscus > Pelodiscus sinensis. The sequence goes on from NC_143062.1 coordinate 25,112,455, forward strand.
ACAGTTACTGCACCAAGGTGAGTAACTTCACTTTCTTCTTCGAGTGATATCCCTGTGGGTGCTCCACTGTAGGTGACTGAGTAGCAGTACTCAGCCATGGAAAGGAAGGTGGGGATCAGAGGCTACTTATTTATTAATGGAAGAAAGGACAGCAGATGCCACAAAGGTATCCGGGAGCCATTTCGTTGAATGGCGTAATGTTTGGCAAACGTGTCATGAAAAGCCCAAGTGGCTGCCCTACAAATATCAGAAAGAGAGACACCCTTTAGGAAAGCGGTGGAGGTAGCTGCTGCCCTTGCAGAGTGAGCTCTAGGGCGTTGTGGGAGTGGCACGTTTCGTGCAGCATAGCATTGGGTGATGCATGAAACAATAATGCTGGAAATACGCTGTGAAGACAAGGGCTCCCAGTCAGAGCGTTCAGCAAGGGAGATTATTAATCTGTCTTCCTAAGAGTCTTAGTGCATTCTATGTAAAAGGTTAAGGCCCTACGGACGTCAAGTGTGTGCAAGACTGTCTCACGTGGCGATGCATGAGGTTTTGGGAAAAAAGCAGTTAGCACCACTAGTTCATTAAGGTGGAATTCTGAGGACACCTTAGGGATGAATGCCAGGTGATGTCTGAGGATCACACTGTCTCTGTTGAAGATGGTATATGGAGGTACTGCCATCAGAGCTGAAATCTCACTCGCTCATCGTGTGGAAGTGATGACTATGAAGAAGACCAACTTCACTGTAAGAGTCTGGAGAGGAATCGTAGCTAGGGGCTCAAAGGGTGGTTCTGTAAGAGCCCAAAGGACCAAGTCTAGACTCCACAAGGGAGGGGGAGCTCATGTGAGTGGATCTATGTTCATTAGGCCCTTAAGAAATCTCTTAGTGAGAGGATGGGCAAACACCAATGCACCATCAATCAGGTGCCGAAAGGCTGAGAGTGCTGCGAGATGAACTCTAAGAGATGCCAAGGTTAGTCCACTCTGTTTCAGGTGCATTAAATAGTCTAGGATAACATGGATGGGGACTGCCTGAGGATCCATACGTCACTAAGAACAACAAGAAGTAAATTGTGTCCACTTTGCAAGGTAAGTAGATCATGTGTTGTGCTTTCTGTTGTGAATGAGAACGTTCTTTACTTGGTCAGAGCAAAGGATCTCAAAATCATTAGCCAACTAGGTACCATGCTGCAAGGTGCAGGGAGCGTAACTGCGGGTACAGGAGAGAGCCTCGCTCCTGAGTGAGGAGGTTTGGGATTAACGAGAGATGGTACGGAGGGTATCGCACTAGTCGGAGGAGAAATGGATACCAATGTTGGCGTGCCCACGCGGGAGCTATTAATATCATGGTAGCTTTGTCCATTTTGATCTTTTGGAGGACTTTGGAGATGAGGCATAGGCAGAAAAGCGTACATGAGGGGACCCCCGCCCCCCAGTTGTGTAGGAAGGCGTTCCTCAGAGAACTGAGGCCGAGACCGGCTCTGGAGCAATAAGGGTGACACTTTTTGTTGGATTAGGTGGTGAATAAGTCCACTTGATGGGTGCCCCATCGCCAAAATATGGAATGAAGGACTCCCTGGTGAATTTCCCATTCGTGGTCTGTTGCAAAATTCCTGCTGAAGGAATCTGCTATTGTGTTGGTGATGCCAGGTAAGTAGGTTGTCACAAGGGCTATGCCATTGGCAATGAACCAATTCCATAATCGGGTTGACTCTGCGCAGAATTGGGATCACGCACCGCCTTGACGATTTATGTAGTACGGGCAGTCCCCGGTTTACATGGATCCGACTTACATCGGATCCCTACTTACAAACGGGGTGAGGCAACCCCACATTAGCTGCTTCCCCCCAGCAGACCAGGGAGACGCGAAGCTAGCGCCCCCCCCCCCCCAGCAGACGAGGGAGACGCGGAGCGGCTTTTCTCAGCAGACACCTCAGCTTGAGAATAAAGGACTGAGGGAAGTGAGGTGTGGGAGAATAAAACTGAGCTCTGGAGAAATGTTTGGCTAGAGTTTCCCCTACAATATGTACCAGTTCCGACTTACATACAAATTCAACTTAAGAACAAACCTACAGTCCCTATCTTGTACGTAACCCGGGGACTGCCTGTACATGGTCGCTATATTGTCTGTGAGGATAGCAACCATAGAATTGCGGAGGTGTCCATGAAAATGCCTGCAGGCGTTGGCGACCGCTCTGAGCTCTAGGAGATTTATGTGTAGCAGAGACTCCTACGGAGACCAGCGACCTTGAATGGAAAGATTGCCCATATGGGCCCCCCAGCTTATAAGAGACGCAACTATTTATGTGGTGTCAAGGTGGGGGCTGTCGAAAATGGGGTACTGGAGAGCAAGCTGTTGTCCCTGGTCCACCAGTGGAGGGAAGCTTTGACTGTTTCAGGAATAGTCACTGTTCTGTGCACGTTATGTCTTGTCAGATTGTAGACCTTTAGGAGCCAGTGCTGTAGTGGTTGAAAGTGTAATCTGGCATGGGGTACAACATATGTCGTTGAGGCCATATGGCCCATCACCTTGAGCACTGTTATAACCTGGACGGATCATTTGTAGAGGAGCTTGTCCAGCAGTGCTTGTATTGCCTGAAATCTGTCGGTAGGCAGGTAAGCTCTTGCTGAAATGGAGTCCAGATGAGCCCCTATGAATTCTATATTTTGGGTTGGTCGAAGAATGGATTTGTCGTTGTTGATAAGGAAGCCTAAGAGAAGGAAGGTTTCGATTGTAACTCGCAGCATTTCTGATGCTTCCATCGATGAGCCTGCTTTCAGGAGACAATTTTCTAGGTAAGGGTATATTATCACCCCTTTGAGTCAAAGATGAGCAGCAACCACTGTTAATGTCTTTGTGAAGACCCTGGGCGCGGAAGCAAGGCCGAAGGGCAAGACTCGGTACTGAAAGTGACCTGTACCAACTGTGAATCGTAGAAATTTCCTGTGGGTGGGATGAATTGTTATGTAAAAATAAGCGTCTTTGAGGTTGAGAGCAGCAAACCAAGCGCCCCACTCCAATGTGGGAAGAATGGAGGCCAAGGTCACCATCTGGAAGCGCTGTTTGCAGAGGTATTTGTTTAGCTGTCAGAGGTCCAATATAGGTCTCCATCCACCAGTTTTCTGTTAAACTAGAAAGTAGCGGGAGTAGAATCCTCTCCCTTGGAATTGGAGGAGGAACCTTTTCTATGGCACAAATATGAAGCAGGTGAGTAATTTCAGTGCATAATAAGTCCTCGTGAGATGGGTCCCTGAAAAGGGACGGGGATGGTGGGTTTGTGGGAGGTATAAATAAGAATGGGATGGCATACCCTGACTGAATTATTTCGAGAACCCATCTGTCGGTGGTAATGTTGCACCATTGATGGTAGAAAGGCCTCAGACGGTGGTGAAACATATGGAGGTTTGATGGGTTGTCTGCCTGCTCTCGACCAACACGTCAAATGTGCTGCTTGTTGCTCGATTGAGTTTGCGCACAGTTGGCTAGATTCCTACATCTCAGAGGTCTCTGACATTGGGGGTGGCGTGGTTGATCGAATTGTCATGGCTGATGCTGCCACTGCTGTCTGGTGTGAAAGTAATCATAACATCTTTGAAATGGAGTATAGCGTCTTCTCCTGAATGGTGGGGTGTACATTCCTAGTGATCTAAGTGTAGTTCTGGAGTGTTTACTGGAATGTAACACAGAATCTGTCTGCTCACCAAATAACTTGTCTTTATCAAAGAGTAAGTCCTCTACTTTTGTTTGTAATTCTCTAGGAACAACAGCTGACTTCAGGAAAGAGGCCCTTCTTATCACCACAACAGTGGGGGTGGTTCGAGCTGCACTGTTGGCGACATCCATAGCTATTTGTAGGCTTGCTCGTGTGGATGCGTAACCTTCCTGGACAATGGATTTGAGAAGTGGCCTTTTGGACTCTGGAAACGCTTCCATTAATGGAGTCAATTTAGGATAATTGTCAAAATTATGGTTGGATAAGTGAGCAAGGTAATTCACTATTCTTAGTAGTAAAGTCAAGGAAGTGTATAGCTTCCTACTGAATAAATCCCATCTTTTCACCTCTTTGTCTGATGGATTGGTTTTAAATTAAGGCGCCTTTGCCCTCTGATGGGCTGCCAGAACTACAAGGAAGTTGGGCTGTGGGTGAGAAAACAAGAACTCTGAGCCCTTAGGGGTGACAAAGTACTTTTTATTGGAGCACTTGTTGGTTGGGAGGGCCGAAGCAGGTGTCTGCCACAACTCGTTGGCCACCTCTAATATCGCCTCATCCAGAGGTATAGCTAGTTTGGCACTCTGGGTTGTTTGTAAATTCTTTAGCAGGCGATGCTGTTTTTCTTTAATCTCTTGTAACTGTATTTGCTGTGAGGCCGCAACTCTTTAAAAAAAGGTCTTGAAACTGCCTCACATCATATGGTGGAGAAACATCACCTGCCTCATCTGGTGTAACTGCCTCATCTGGTGAGAAGGAATGATCCATTGGGGATACCTCTGGTGGCTGTGCATCCTCTGTATTCGGTTGTATCTCACCCTGTTCAGATGGGGGAGAATAGGCGGGAGGTGGATCCTGTTCAGAGAATGCAGGAGCCAAGAGTGGAGAATGCCTGGAGGATGAATATCCCATCGTGGATCTCGGTGAGGATGTGTGCGAATAATGTGAGTTGTAGTAATGAGGTGAGTAGTCCCTACGATGGCGATAATAGTCATAGCGGTCTCTATGATGGTATGAGGACTGAGATGGAAAACGCCTATATGGGTGGTAGCTGGTATAAACATACGTGGAGTAAGATCTCTGAGAGTGAAGTGATGGAATCATAAAATCATAGGACTGGAAGGGACCTCAAGAGGTCATCGAGTCCAGCCCCCCGCCCTCAAGGCAGGACTAAGCTCCGTCTACACCATCCCTGACAGATGTCTATCTAACCTGTTCTTAAATATCTCCAGAGAGGGAGATTCCACCACCTCCCTTGGCAATTTATTCCAATATTTGACCACCCTGACAGTTAGGAATTTTTTCCTAATGTCCAATCTAAACCTCCCCTGCTGCACTTTAAGCCCATTACTCCTTGTCCTGTCCTCAGAAACCAAGAGGAACAAATTTTCTCCTTCCTCCTTGTGACACCCTTTTAGATATTTGAAAACCGCTATCATGTCCCCCCTTAATCTTCTTTTTTCCAAACTAAACAAGCCCAGTTCATGAAGCCTGGCTTCATAGGTCATGTTCTCTAAACCTTTAATCATTCTTGTCGCTCTTCTCTGTACCCTTTCCAATTTCTCCACATCTTTCTTGAAATGTGGCGCCCAGAACTGGACACAGTACTCCAGCTGAGGCCTAACTAGTGCAGAGTAGAGCGGCAGAATGACTTCACGAGTTTTGCTTACAACACACCTGTTGATACAACCTAAAATCATATTTGCTTTTTTTGCAACAGCATCACATTGTTGACTCATATTCAACTTGTGGTCCACTATGACCCCTAGATCACTTTCCGCCATGCTCCTTCCTAGACTGTCGCTTCCCATCTTGTATGTATGGAACTGATTGTTCCTTCCTAAGTGGAGCACTTTGCATTTCTCTTTATTAAACCTCATCCTGTTTACCTCTGACCATTTCTCTAACTTGCTAAGGTCATTTTTAATTATGTTCCTATCCTCCAAAGAAGTTGCAACCCCACCCAGTTTGGTGTCATCTGCAAACTTAATAAGCGTACTCTCTATCCCAATATCTACATCATTGATGAAGATATTGAACAGTACGGGTCCCAAAACAGACCCTTGAGGAACTCCACTTGTTATCCCTTTCCAGCAGGATTTAGCACCGTTAACAACAACTCTCTGACTACGGTTATCCAGCCAATTATGCACCCACCTTATCGTGGCCCTATCTAAGTTATATTTGCCTAGTTTATCAATAAGAATATCATGCGAGACCGTATCAAATGCCTTACTAAAGTCTAGGTATATGACATCCACCACTTCTCCCTTATCCACAAGGCTCGTTATCCTATCAAAGAAAGCTATCAGATTAGTTTGGCATGACTTGTTCTTCACAAACCCATGCTGGCTATTCCCTATCACTTTATTACCTTCCAAGTGTTTGCATATGATTTCCTTAATTACCTGCTCCATTATCTTCCCTGGGACAGACGTTAAACTGACCGGTCTGTAGTTTCCTGGGTTGTTCTTATCCCCTTTTTATAGATGGGCACAATATTTGCCCTTTTCCAGTCTTCTGGAATCTCCCCTGTCTGCCATGATTTTTCAAAAATCATAGCTAAAGGCTCAGATACCTGCTCTATCAGCTCCTTGAGTATCCTGGGATGCATTTCATCAGGACCTGGTGACTTGGTGACATCTAACTTTCCTAAGTGATTTTTAACTTGTTCTTTGTGTATCCTATCTTCTAAACTTACCCTCTCTCTGCTTGTATTCACTACGTTAGGCACACCTCCAGACTTCTCGGTGAAGACCGAAACAAAGAAGTCATTGAGCATCTCCGCATTTCCAAGTTTCCTGTTACTGCTTCTCCCTCCTCACTGAGCAGTGGGCCTACCCTGTCCTTGGTCTTCCTCTTGCTTTTAATGTATTTATAAAAGGTCTTCTTGTTTCCCTTTATGCCTGTAGCTAGTTTGGTCTCATTTTGTGCCTTTGCCTTTCTAATCTTGCCCCTGCATTCCCGTGTTGCTTGCCTATATTCATCCTTTGTTATTTGTCCTAGTTTCCATTTTTTATATGACTCCTTTTTTATTTTGAGATCATGCAAGATCTCCTTGTTAAGCCAAGCTGGTCTTTTGCCATATTTTCTATCTTTCCTACACAGCGGAATTGTTTGCTTTTGGGCCCTTAACAACGTCCCTTTGAAATACTTCCAACTCTCCTCAGTTGTTTTTCCCTTCAGTCTTGCTTCCCATGGGACCTTACCTACAAGTTCTCTGAGCTTATCAAAATCTGCCTTCCTGAAATCCATTACCTCAATTGTGCTGGTCTCCCTTCTACCTTTCCTTAAGATCATGAACTCTATTATTTCGTGATCACTGTCTCCTATACTGTCTTCCACTTTCAAGTTCTCAACCAGTTCCTCCCTATTTGTTAAAACCAAATCCAGAACAGCTTCTCCTCTGGTAGCTTTTTCAATCTTCTGAAACAGAAAGTTGTCTCCAATGCAGTCCAGAAACTTATTGGATCGCCTGTGCCCCGCTGTGTTAGTTTCCCAACATATGTCTGGATAGTTGAAGTCCCCCATCACCACCAAATCTTGGGCTTTGGATAGTTTTGTTAATTGTTTAAAAAAGGCCTCATCCACCTCTTCCACCTGGGTAGGTGGCCTGTAGTAGACTCCTAGCATGATATCACCCTAGTTTTTTACCCCTTTTAGCTTAACCCAGAGACTCTCTACACAGCTATCTCCTACGTTCATCTCCACTTCAGTCCAAGTGTGTACATTTTTAATATACAAGGCAACCCCTCCTCCCTTTTTTCCCTGTCTGTCCTTCCTGAGCAAGCCGTACCCTTCCATACCAACATTCCAATCATGCGTCCCATCCCACCAGGTTTCTGTAATACCAATGATATCATAGTTGTATTTATTGGTTAGCAATTCCAGTTCTTCCTGCTTATTACCCATACTTCTCGCATTTGTATATAGGCATCTAAGATACTGATTTGATCTTGCCTCCCTGTTGTGCCCTGACCCTCCTTTCTCCTTGCCATTATAGGCCGTAGTCCCCCCCATTTCCAACCCATCTCCCAGTCCCGCACATTCAGCACTTACCTGTGGGCTTTGCTCACCTGCCCCCGTCGATCCTAGTTTAAAGCCCTCCTCACAAGGTTAGCCAGTCTGTGTCCAAACAAGGCCTTCCCGCTCCTGGAAAGGTGAACTCCATCTCCGCCAAGCAGTCCTTCCTGGAAGAGCACCCTGTGGAGACTAGGAAGATCGTCTGGGAAGAGGTGATGGAGAAGCAGAGAAACAATGAGAGTCTCTTGTGGCAGCCCTTGGAGGCATAAGGAACGGTGATGGTAGTCTATCAGGTGCTGCGTATCTCCCAGTGCTTGATGGTGATGGTGGAGAGGGCAATGGAGCCAGCGAGAATGTTAAAAGCAAAGATGGTGGTGATGGATTACAGAGATGATGGGTCTTCGCTCGCGCCTTAGCTGGTGCAGATGTTTGCAGTGTTGAGGGTACCGGGCATGCCGAAGCTGGTCCTGTGTGTCCCAGCACCGAGAGAGGGGCCGCATAGTAATGAGGGCGAAATGGTGCATTTCGTCTCTGCTCCGCATCATGGCCATATGCCGACGGTGATGGTCGGTGCTGTGGAGGAGTTAGCGGCTCACTGTTCCGCACTGTAGGCGGTGCTGTGTGGTCTCGCGCTGGGGCAGGTTCCATGAGTTTCGGTGCCAGTGTCCAGCTTGTTTGCTCCCGTGCTCAAGTAGGTGCAGAGTCCAGTTCCAGTGCCGGAGGGGCTCTGGTCGGTGCCAACTGTGTATGCGGTTCCATCGCCGCGGATGGTGCCGATGGCGGTGGTGCCGAAACTGTTGTGGAAGCAGCAGCTAAGTGACCCAATGTTCCAGGCAATTCTGCCCTTTTGGAAACCTTAATGGAAGGCCGAGTAGTGATAGAGGAGGCAGCTGACTTCCCTCCTGAACTAGGCTTGCCCTGAGATGATAAGGGCAGCAATATGGCTGGAGATGGCTTGGATTTCTTTGGGGGTGCCCGAGTTGGGGAGGACGCACTCCTCTTTTGCGGCTGTTGACTTGTGCTCGGTGGCAAGGGTGATCTCCGGGGCTGAAGGGCTTTGTCAAATAAAATCATCCTCTGCCACATTCCCCGGTTGCGGCGAGCCCTGGCTGTTAGCTTAGAGCAGTGCACGCATTTCTGTGGCACATGAATCTCTCCCAGGCAATCGATACATGGCTCATGGCCGTCGGAGGACGGCATTGGGAGCATTTTTTGAATCCAGGGGATCCAGGCATCTCCGCAGAGAGTGAAAAACTTCTGTTATTTTTTTTAACTATATACAAAAACGGTAATGGGGGGGAGAACAGAAACTTAGCCGTAGAGAGTTCAAACAAGATATATGAAGAAAATTCCCCCTTTTTTTTTAAGCAAAGAAGAAGAAGAACAGTAACGGGAACAGGTATTAACTAAAGGTAAGTTGTGGAATTAACTGATTTGTCTTACAAAGAGTGGATAACGAGGAGAGAAGGTCTGCTTCGTCTGCAGCCTGAGGTGGTTGAAGAGGAACTGGTTGGGACTGGATCGTGCAGCGCGGGAGAGTGCGAGCGTCATGAGATGCCCTGCCATGCATGTGCGGTCCAGTTGAGTACAGCTTTGAACATCTCTGTCCTGCAGTGCCGGGGCAAGCCCAGCACCTACAGTGGAGCACCCATGGGAACATCACTTGAAGAAGAACTTTTTTTCCCCCCAGAAAACAGGATTATTTTACATAACCTAGCAATTCTTTTTTTTTTATCTATAAAATTGCAAGATAGATTGGTGGTAGAATTATTTTGATGGACCATATCTCAATGAACATACTGGAGAGTAATTACCACATTTAAATGCTATACAGAAAATTTTATTTGAAATTAAAGAATTATAATATTGAAACAGAACTATCCCAAGACAGCCATCTTTAATAAATACTTGGTTGAAAAGATAATGCCTTAAAATCCAATCAATTAAAATCATCATATAATCTAACTTATTTGCAAAATATATGGAATGCTGCTTTCAGTATATTTATTTATTCACAAAGAAAGAAAAATTAAAGAAACTGTATCAAGTAAACATAACTAATTAAATAAAAACATTTGTGCACATAGCGTGCACCAACTTCTACAAACTTTGGAAATGTAACACCACAATGCTTCATTAGCTGACATGACACAGATATGTGTAAAGATTAAGACCTACATGTTCAAAATACTATAATCATTTTGAATATCCAAATTATGAAACCTAAGCCCCAATTTTTGGAAGTGCTAAGCATCCAAAATGAGTGTTATGGTAAGATATAATTGACCACATACACTTACTGCCCATTTCTGGTTTTCAATACGCTAATGCACTTATCACTGATTTCCATGTGAGCTTCAAGGGTGCAGTGAAAAAGGGAATTGTGCTTTCATCATGGTATTTCATAAACAAAACAACCCTCTGTTTAAAAGGGATTACTTTACACCTTAGTCCATTCTGTGCTTTTCAGCACATTGGGCAACCCTCAATCTCTACCCTTGCTTATCAGCTACCATGTAACATAAGTCCTTTCATTGCAAATTAATTTTTTCTACATCGTTGGTAATTGTGCACTTCCAAGTCATCGTAGGTCTACCCCTCTTTCTTGATGGATTTTCTGAGTTCCAACTTAGAGCCATAATCAGTAATCAGTTACGATCAATTCGTAACACATACCCTAACCATTGATGTCTTCTCTTATACATTATTTTAAAACCTTGATTTAGCCATTTTCTAACATCATCATTCATTTTTCTTTCCTCATAGCTTACTCCTAATATTCTTCACAAGCACTTATGATGAAATGCATCTAACTTCTGGGCATCTGTTCTCTTAAGTTGCCAGGTTTCACTGCAATAGGTTGCTATGGCTGCAACGATGACTGGGTTGACGCTTAGTTTTGTATGTAAGGATACGGTATTAAGATTACAAATGTTCCTAAGTTTACCGAAGGCTGCATTTGCTTTGCCAATTGTTATTCTTCTTTCCTCAGAGATGTACCAACTTGGCTTCTTGTGCTTCTGAGCTATAAGTAGGTTAAATGGGACATGTCCTCAAAGCCAGCCCTAATAGTAAGTGCCTAATTACAGGACATCTAACTATGCCCTAATGCCCATACAAGAAGCTTCTACTAATAGAGGCTGACTGCATAGGTTAAAGCAATTTATAAGATCTTGTAACAATATGATTACACAAGATACAGTAAAGGTCATTAAATGATATATTCATGCGTAAACAGACAATTTAACTAAAGTATATCTGGTTAAATTCTTGATGCAAAAATCCTGTAGTTTTACTTTAAAATTGTGTTGTCAAGTTAACTGGTTCCCCTTTTAAATTTAGTAGAGGATATCACATTTTAAGAGTAATATAGGAATTTTATAAGGATACCTCCATAATTTCTTGTTTTTCATCTGCTGCAAAAAGATTGGGTACTTCCCCAGTATTGAGTACACTGTCAATATCTTCCAAGAAAGCTTCTTCTTTAATCTGTGTGTCTGTGATTATAAACACAGTTTTCAATCCCTTCATCCCTGCACTCTTCAGAAGATTCTAGAAGGTTCAAAAAAATAACTTTAACTTGATTCAAAGTGTGATATACTCTAAAACTTTCTTCTTGAAAATTAAAACCAGAAGACATGCATGTTAATATTCACCTTCAGATCTTCTCTCCACTCGTTCATACCATAGCTCTTAGAGATCTCAGGCTGAAAAATACACATTTTTGCCATGGCTGTAGCCAGACGGGTCAAGGACTGACGTCCGCTCCCTCCCATTCCAACCAGTAAGGCATTGCCACCTGACTGCTTCAGAACACGACTTATCCGAGACAAATGTTCCAACACATACCTGGCAATGAAATAGATTAAACATAATGACAGCAAACGACAATGTAAATTTATAAATTTATTATATTTTTCTAAGCTAATACTTTTATTTTCTGTCAATACACCTGGGCTGTGTCTACATTGGCATCCCTTTCCGAAAAAGGGACGCTAATGAGACACTTCGGAATTGCAAATCCACGGGGGATTTAAATATCCCCCGCAGCATTTGCATTTACATGGCTGCCGCTTTTTTCCGGCGCGGGGTTTTTGCCGGAGAAAAGCGCCAGTGTAGATGCGATTTTCCGGAAAATAAGCCCTTTTCCGGGAGATCCCTTATTCCTACTTGAAGGAATAAGGAGATCCCTTATTCCTACTTGAAGGAATAAGGAGATCCCAGAAAAGGGCTTATTTTCCGGAAAATCGCATCTACACTGGCGCTTTTCTCCGGCAAAAACCCTGCGCTGGAAAAAAGCGGCAACCATGTAAATGCAAATGCCGCGGGGGAATATTTAAATCCCCGCGGATTTGCAATTCCGAAGTGTCTCATTAGCATCCCTTTTCCGGAAAGGGATGCCAATGTAGACACAGCCCTGGGGAATTAGTACAGAATGTCATGTAGCCCAACTTCCTTCCTGGAAGAGCATCTCCAAAGCTGTATATGTAGTGAAAAATTAATCTTTCATAACTGTTATAACTATGTACAGAACTATGTAAATATCACCCGATCATGAAATAAAAGCTTTAGGAATTAGTGGGCCTGGACTGATGAAGATGTCAATCTAAAAGAAGAAATAAAGAAATAAAGAATTTTCCAAATTCTAAAGGACAATAACTCCATTAGTCCTACCCGTTGGGAAATATCAATAGTATGAAAAGAACAGGGAAGAACACATAGGAAAGAGTATGGGACTGGTCAAAGTTTTCCTCCTATAAAATGTACTTTGTCACTTATTTTGGGAAACAAAGAGTCCAGCAATTTCTTTAACAGATGGCACCTGGAGATTCCCACCCTCATCACTGAAAAGTGTGTCAGAAGGAGATGAAAAGAAAGGCCATCAAAAGTGAGTCTGCCTTTGAAACTTGACTAAAAGAGAGATAAGAACTCCTTCCTAAGGCAGTGTAAAGCTCATTTTAAGATGATGAAGAGACATACCATTTAAACTGGCTTCAAATACATCTGATCATCTCAAAGAAAACAAATTCTAATTACCCTGGATAGCCAGTTGAGGATATTTTTCTGTCTGCTTGGTCACTAGGAGATGATGGCTTGTTCTGCCCAACCTAGAAGCTCACTGGAAAAACTGCAGCTGTGATTAGTGGGGCATGGCTGTGCTCCCCCTCAGACTCAGAATCTCTTTTCTTGGTGAAATGAGAGTCCAGAGGCCACAAGAAAAATGGTAGATCTCTCCCCTAATAGATGATTAGAGAGCCAATTCACAGCTTGAGCACCATCTGGATTTGGTGCAGCACTTCTAAATTGCTAACAGGAGTGTTCCTGAGAAGGGTCTCTGAGGGAAAAAATGTTACTTTGAACACCAGTTAACTGAAGAAATAAGCAGAGACATGAATGGAAAAGATCACTACTCACCACCTACTCCCTTTCCCCACCAAAAAAGGAGCAATAAAGTCAACTGAAAAAAACATAGCAAATGTGGTTAAACTACCACACTTTGTCTATCAGAAACAGAATTTCTGGTGTGAAGTACAGTGCATTTGCATCCCAGTAAAATCATCTGAATTGCCCTCAGCATCTGCCAAGAGGTAATATAATCAGTGACAGTTGGGCAAAGACATGTGAAGGGTAAGAGACAGGTAAAAAGTGAAATTCTCTAAATTGAGTATTTTTACCAACTTGTTAATAATGTCAAGTATGTGCACCTGAAAACTACAAGGTTCATTCTTGTTTTGTGGGTTTGGTTATACTCTTCCAAACATTGCTCCACAACATCACTGAACTGTTGAACACTTGGAATTTCAATATAAAGTCTTTCATCTCCTTCAAGGTCAGGGTTCATATAATCTCCAAATACCAGACTTCTCATGTCTTCTTCAGTTACCTATAGCATAGAATCAATAACAAAGTCAAAATCAATTGTTATTTACCTAATTCAGAACATTTAAAAAATAAAATGAAAACTGGTTAAATATACAATAAAATAGAAAAGGGGCTCTGAAATATTTAACCTTAGGTAACTGACTAGATTACCTAATTGGTAGGGCTTCTATTTTGGGGTTGATTATTAATTTAATGGGGGGTGGGTATTTTTAGTAATATTTGAGTTTTATGTAGAAAAAAGGGATGTTCAGGACTTTCTCAAAGTGTGTTGTGTGGTATTATGGTGTATATTCTCTTTATAAGGTTCTCTAGTGCACTTTCATATAGTACTGTTTCATGCAGCAATATACTGAAGTGCACTAGGGAAACTTTAGTGCTCACCAGCAAGGCCTACATGGACTAATAAATGAGCAATATATTACTTCACTTTACAGATCACACCTCCTAGTCTACATTACTGATCCACGTAGACAAACTCTTTGATATAAGTAACAATTTTGGTATTTTTCTTTTATTTATAGGATAAACTTTTTTCTATTGGGATCTTTTATCATTGTTTAGTTACAGGTTATGTCCATCTCTAGTAAATGTTTTTTATTCATTCTTGGAACATAACTAATTCAGTCTCATGCACCAACATAATCAAGTTTTCCCAAGATATAACACAGAGATACAGATAGCAACCTTCCTCCCCATATTAGGAAGTAAGAACTTGAGCCATAATATTAGTTCTTTATCTTCTTATCAATTAAAAGGCAAAAGAAGGTGGGAAAATCAAATTATATAAAAAAAATCCAAAATACTAGAATGTGATCACAACAGAAAACGAATGGTCATCTGGAATGGTCCCTTAGAATGTGCGTTTACTACCTATGCTAAACAACCTATTCCATCTTATATTTAGCTATGATACTCTGAGTACCTTCCCCAGGCCTAAAGAAGAACTCTGTAGCTTGAAAGCTTGTCTCTTTCGCCAACAGAATTCAGTGCAAGAAAAGATATTACCTTGCCCACCTTCTTTCTTTATTAGACAATAAGTAATTCACAGACTAAGTCTAAACACAGAAGCTTTTTCCATTTAGTAGATTAGGTTTCCAGAAGTCCATTCAAAAATCTTCATCAGTGAGTTTCCTCTTGCAGATACAGGTTGGACCTCCATGGTCTGGCAACCTAGGGACCAGTCCCAAACAAGGGAATTTGCCAGACCAGGGGAGGTCCCCTGCTACCGTCTGCCAGACACTAGTCAAGGCTGACACCGGCTCTCAACCCTGGTTGGAGCTGCCATATGCCAGCCTGCTGCCACTGTGCTCCCAGCCCTGGAGTTCTCTAGTCCAGAGACATCCATGTTCCTTACCAAACCATGGATGTTGCCAGACCAGAGTCTCCCGGTTTAGGGAGGTACAATCTGTATCACTCTTTCAGGAAGATGGACCAAGATACAGATGGGTTTCTTCTCGTCATAAACATTGGTAAATTACTTCCAGATTGGGGTTTTGAGGTAGGTTTTTTTTGGTTTTGGTCTTAAAAATCATGGGCTAAAAGAGACACACCAAGGAGAAGTACCAATGGCTTTCACATTGTAATCTGTGCTAAAGCTGGGAGAAGAGACACACCAGACTGATGATAATGATTTATCATATAACTTGATTCATCCTAGAGTCTGTGTTACCTAGACTTTTTATTTTAATTTTAGACCCCTAAATGTCTCAAATAAAGAATTTGCCTAAAGGACCATGTCCTAAGTGAACAAAACTGTAAAGCTCTAATAATATTTAAAACATGTCAAATCCAAAATGCCCTTTAAGGGACTTTGAATATGGACAAAACTGAGGAGGTAAATATGAAGTAGTGAGCCAAGCATGGTGCTGAATCCTGAGACTATATTTAGGACAGCTGTCCTTTTTTGAAAAATAAGAAATAGTTCTTTATGACAGAAACCAGACAGATCCCCTGCATATCTTACCAAAGTAGCTATTAAGCTACTGAGCCTTTTCAAATAGGAATCAGTGGAGACCACTGACTGAGTTTTGCCTTTGTTTATACAGTTCTAAGAGGCACAAGAGGAGCTTATCTGCTTAAAAAGAAGCCTGGAGCAAGAGTTCCTGCCTGTGCCACAAGGAAGTAGTCTGTGGTACCATATGCTCTATCAAGGGAGGTATGATTGGAACTCAGGACAACCCCAGTCACTCTGTGGGCAGAACAAGAGACCATGTCACAATTTGTGCAACAGAGCCTTGAGGAATATGAAGCAAAATGCAGGACAATGTAGCACTTTAAAGACTAACAAGATGGTTTATTAGATGATGAGCTTTCGTGGGCCAGACCCACTTCCTCAGATCAAATAGTGGAAGAAAATAGTCACAACCATATATACCAAAGGATACAATTAAAAAAATGAACACATATGAGGAATATGTGCATCATAAGGATCAGGAGTGTTTGTCTTAGTTGAAGGAGAATGAAAACTAAAGAGGTTCAATCAGTTATAAGAGTAACCTCTGCCAAGAAGGAAATGACCTGGAAATTGGTCTGCCTATCAGCATTAAACCTAAATAAGGAAGACCACTGATTCAGATTTGAGAAAAGACAGGGACAGAATTCCATATATTTATACCATCAATAAATCAGCTACAGAGACATGATTATGAATTAATCTCAGTGTACAAGACATGTGGCATATAAAGTATACAAAGTCCTATAAAGTAAAGGTGTATCAGTCACCACCAAAACAAGCATCTAAAAGTGACATACAAGTCAGGTCATTCAAACTAGTCTAGAAATTTTCAAAAGCCATCACATTTTCTTTAAATGCACAAAAAGATGAAAAATAATTAATTTCCTAAAATGTATCCTCCTCCCACACCCCCAAGGGGCATTATATAATTCTAGTTTTCAACATATTTTCCTAGCACAATACAGAAAAGTAAATAACTCAATACCATGAATGCCTGAAAGTAAAAAAAACCTATTTTTATAGTAACGTAGATAATAAAAAGTACAAACCATAAGCCTACCTCTTGCCAGAAGGAAAGAAGAGAAAAATCTTTGTTGTAGGTATTTTTGGGGTGGGAGGTTAACATGCTCCAACACAATGAGCACCAAAACAGATGAGATAAAACATCCACTACTGAAATTCAGACATTTTGACTGAAAATAATAAAAATAAATTGTTTTGTAATGGCAACTGTGATTACTTACAGGTGCATTCCCTTGCCTCAGATGTGCAAAAACAGAATCAAATGCTTCTTTGAAATGGTCTTTCACTATGTCTTTCATTACTTTGAACAACCAGGATCTATCCGTGTCATCCACAAGGCGGTCATAAAATACTCGAAACACTTCATGCACAAACAGACGAATCATCGTATGCTTGCTTTCAACTGAATCTTTTTTAATGAGTAAGCAGCCTTGGACAACACGTGAAAAGTCACGCAGGTTGAATGTGTAATGTGATTTGGCTGGTGTAGGCAGAAGATTTTTCATGGCTTTCTTATATACCTAAAATATGAAAAAAAGCAATGAACAAAAACATATGCACCAATTACATGGCTTTTTTTTTTTTGCAAAACATATTTTTCTATATAATATTTTGTTCTGTGAAAAAAATTCAAAAATATTAAACAAACTTCACATCATCAGTGTATGGTAAAAGTATTATCAATCCACATCCTAAAAGTATAACTAATCCAAAAGTGAGGCACTGCTAGAATAAGTGACTTACACATAGGAAGCCTGATGCTGAAGCAGGAATACAACCTAAATCTCTGACTTCCAGGGTGGAGTTTTAATCTTCCTCTCATGAAGGACTGAATTATGGACATGGTAGTTGTACAGATTTTCAGCTATGTGAATCAATTTGTTAGCATGACTAAATAGCCCGAAGATCATAAAAATACCCAAGCAACTGATAATATATGGTATATACTCCATTGCTGTGTAGAGTGTTTCATCTGTCTTTAGCTCATTTTGTGTGATGAAATGGAGACCTTTGTTAAGAATATTTCATATAGCATAATGAACACTGTCAGCAAGCATCTTTCCCACTTGCTCTAAGATACAGTCCATGTGCCTTGTTGTAGAGTTAAAAAATAACCCTATTAACAGGCAAAGAAACAATAAAATAATAAAATTTAGTCCAAACCTTCTCCCCAGACCTGCTCCT
Organism: Pelodiscus sinensis; assembly: GCF_052426305.1. Lineage (NCBI taxonomy): Eukaryota > Metazoa > Chordata > Testudines > Trionychidae > Pelodiscus > Pelodiscus sinensis. Next base: position 25,130,219 of record NC_143062.1, read on the forward strand.
AGGTTCTTAGTACAGGGTTCCTTAGTTCACCTGCTACAAACTCTGTCAAGGGAATCCAACTCCAGTGCTCGCTGTCTCTGATTTTTCTGTTCTGATAGGTGTTGTGTGGCAGGGTACTCACTCTGTTTCCAGAACAGGAAATTACCCCTTTTTGGCCCAAATGGGATTTTTGTCCATCCCTACATATGCACTGTTGGAGCCCAAGCAAATTATTGTTCGAAAAAATGAATAAACAAATTATCTTGTTATACTGGTCTATCAAAAGAGAATACATCATTTTAAAATAAAGAAAATCTTTTTAAAATAAAGAAAGAAAAAGAGAAAAGAAACGAAAAAGAAAAAAGTTCACTCTTGTTCTCTAATCGTATGTCATAACACATCAGACTCCAAAATAAGAAGGTTTTATGCTACTATCCACAGTTCAAAATCTAAAGCTGTTGGCTTCAACTGGGGATTCTTCTTGCAGTAGAGGGTGAGAAAATGCAATTAGCATTCTGGAAGAAACTCAAAAGAGAGGATCCAAGAGCTTTAGGAGGACAATATTAGGGTCCTATGCAGGAATAGACTTTTAGCCTGTGGCTAAGTGAGCCTTTGAGAAGCGAGGGCTACTCACCTTGTGCCATAATGAAGGTTCTTCAAAATGGTTGTCCCTGTGGGTGCTCCACCTTAAGTGTCTGGGTGCCACTGAACACCCAGTCAGAGATTTTTGGTAGCAGTGCATTCCAGTAGGCTGTGCACGTGGAGCAGATGGCATGTGCTGTACTACTACTGCGCATGTGTGATGGATAGGAGGAGTGCTGGCCAGCACCTGGTGACTAAGGGTTAAACTCAGGTAGCCAGCAAGCATGTTGGCCATGGGGCCAGGAGAACCAATTGAGATAGAGGGTTAAAATTTGAATTGGATATAGATATCTTGCTTGCTTTCTTTGTGTGGGAAAGTTAAAGAAGGACCTGAGAGATACAGAATGATTTAAACCCAGGCAGGACTGCTACATGCCTCCAAGAAATTCAGGGCATGGAAGTGGATTGAACAAAGAGAAGCTCGTGAGTAAATAAAAGGGAAAAAAGTTAATCTAGTCATGATCAGGGTATTTTTCTTTATTTTGTGGTTTGGTTTGAACTGCTGTGTGTGAATCTATGCCTCGCCTCCCCATGTACCATCTAAGCACTGTTCCCAGTGATTTTCTCTGTGTTTTAAGTTGTTTTCCTTAGTTGCGCTGTAACAGCTACCAACCAAGTATGCTTTATCAATTTTATCTTTTGTTTTGTAATAAAAAACACTTTTTAAAAGTGATTATTTGATTCTTGTGTCCTGGAAGGTACAGGAAGTTTATCTGACTGTGTGTGTCTACATGCCTCAGACTGAGAAGTCAGCTACCAGAGACTGCAGCTTGTTTTTCTCTTTTATTTTTTCAAGCTCTCTTGTGGCAGAGGACGTTGGGGTACCCCTGGGGAAGGAAGTCCAGGTGTTTTACTTCTGAGTTCAAGAAAGGGGTTTGTTTCACTTGGTGGTGTCAGCTTTTTTTTGTTTATTTCTCAGAGCCAGTGTATTTATGACTCTGGGAGGGTTAGGGGGGTTATAAGCAGAGACTGAAGAGGCAAGGTATTTAAAGTCTTTGTGGGCCCTCACCTTCTGCACTTGGAGTGCCAGAGTGGGGATCAGCCACGACAGCATGTGCATCCAATCTCCTCTTCAGTTCCTTCTCTTCCCCAGAAAGAAAACAACTGTGCCTGAGGCAGGGGAGGGGGGAAAGGGCGAGTGGTGGAGCACCCACAGGGACAAACATCTCGAAGAACCTACATTACTGCACAAGGTGAGTAACCTTTTTTTCTTCTTTGAGGTGTGTCCTTGTGGGTGCTCCGCCTTAGGTAATTATGGAGCAGTACCCATGATAAGAGGTGGGTGCTTCAGCTAATTAGTATCACCGCACAGCAGCTAGAACAGTATGTGCAAACTGAGTACCATGGGACAGGTAAGTATCAAGAGCATAGTGTCTAGAAAACATGAACAGAAGACCACATTGCTGATGTACAAATGTCCATGAGAGGTATGTTATGCAGGTAAACTGCAGAAGCCACCATGGTCTTTGTAGAGTGTATATGTTGTTGTAATGGAGGATCTCGGCCAAAGATGGAGCAGGCCAGTCTGATGCAGTTCACTATCTCTGAGTAGAAATTGGTGTGCCCAAGGATCTTTTTGTGATAGAGACAAACAGTCTAGTTGACTTAAGGATTTGCTTGGTCTGGTCCAAATAAAAGGCAATTGCCTTGAAGACATCGAGCGTGTGCCATGCAGCCTCCTTATTATCAGTGTTAAGCTTCGGAAAGAAGACAGGTAAGATTATGGGTTCATTACAATGAAATCAGTGGAGACCTTGGGAGAAACTTTGGTGAAGACAGAGAATGACTTAGTCTTTATGGAAAACCATGAAGGGAGGATCCATCATCAGTATGCTGGTCTCCTGACCAATGTGATGACTGCTAATAAGACTATCTTCATAGAAAGGTGGAACATGTTACCATGGGTTCAAATGGTTTACGGGTGGGAGCCTAAAGCACTAAATCAAGGTCCCAAGCTGGAACAGGGGGCCTGATAGGTGGGTACATGTTCTGCATGCCTTCGAGGAAGCTCTTGGTCATTGGGTAAATGAAGACAGATTTGTTGTCAATGGGCAGATGAAAGGCTGTTATAGTTGCAAGGTGAACCTTTAAAGAGCATTTTTGTTCAGACCAAAGTGAGAATCTTCTCCACTTGTAAAGGTAAGACATTCTGGTTGTTAATTTGCAACTGTTTAATAAAATGTGTTTGACTTGATCAGTGAATGTTGTTTCTTCTGAGGTGAGCCATTGAGAAACATACCTGGAGGTGAAGTATTTGTAGGCCTGGGTGACAGACTTGGCCTCCCTCTTGTGTCAGGAGATGGGGAAGCAACAGAAACCACCATGGCCTTCTCCTGAAGCAGGTAAGTATACCACGTCTGCCTGGGCCAACCTGGAGAAATGAGGATCACCGTGGTTGAGTCCAACTTTATTTTGTTGACTACCTGATGGAGGAGTGGAATTGGAGGGAAAGTGTAGAGAAGTCATGCATTCCAGGTTACTGTGAACACGTCCCTGAGGAGTGCATGCCAATGCCTGCACGTGAACAATATTGTGGACACTTCTTGTTGGCATTGGTTGCAAACAAGTCCACTAGCAGAAAACCCCAGCAGTTGAACAGTTGATGGAGCATTTTGCAGGTCCATTTCCCATTTGTGATTGGAGTTGAAATTCCTGCTGAAGTGATCCACAGTGAGTTTGTCCTTGCCCAGTAGAGAAGCAGCTTGTAGGTGGATGTCGTATGCAATGCACCATGTCCAAAGACGGACAGCCTCCCCGCACAGGTGGTAGGATCTGACTTTACCCTGCCTGTTGATGTAATATATGGTTGCTTGGTTGTCTGTGAAGATCTGAACCGTACTGTTGTGTATGAGGTGTAGGAAATGCTGGCATACATAAAATACTACCTTGAGTTCTAGTATTTTTATGTGCAGGTTGTACTCCTGTGGAGACCAACATCTTTGGATCTTGAGAGAACCTGAGGGTGCTCCCCAGCTCAGAAGAGAGGCAACCATCATGATGTCATGGACAGGGGTCATTTGTGATAAGGTACTCCAATACATACATTTCTTAGGTTTGTCCACCAGTCCGGGGAAAGTTTGGTCCTGTTTGGTATTGATACTAATTTGTTGATGCTGTTGTAGCATGGTTTGCATACAGTCCTTAGCCACTGCAGCATAGATCTCATGTGCAATCTGGCACTAATGAAGTGGCTGCTGCCATATGTCCTAGTAGCTGGAGACAAGTCCTTGAAAGGACTTGTGGACTGATTTGAGCCAGTGATACAAGCTCCTGTATAGTCTGGAATCTTTGTTGTGGTAGAAAAGCTATAACCTCCATGCAATTGAGGTAAGCCCCAATAAATTCCATTCTTTGACCTGGCTGGAGTTTGCACTTGGAGAGATTTATCTGCCCCACCCAGTTAGAGGCTCAGGGCTTCTTGCACAGAACTGACTGACTGGGTGGGGCTGAATAATCACCTGTGAAGTTGTGCTACCATACAGCTTAGAGGGAACACTCGTTTCAGCCATCTAACATCCAAACCATCAGATGCAGTGATTTTTGGTCTGGGCAATCATCTAACCATGATTCTGAAACACCATGTTTGTACAGTTTGGGAGTGGAATAGAAGGTTGAACAGTCATCTGTAACAGATATGTCAGCTTAAACTACCATGACCAGTCAGAAGCTAAGTGACCAAAGATAAATGCAGTTCTGAACTGTCTAATCTTGGCTATTACATGGAAAATCATGGAATTGGTAGAAAAGTATCAATTCCACGAGAGAAGGCAGGCCTCAGGTAATGATCCTTGGCTTATGCCCCCTCTTGAGCGAAAGTTTGGACATTTGATGTCCTTGGTGGTAAACATGTCTATCGTGGAAATTTTCCATTGGTCAAATATAGTTCTGTGATGGACCCCTGCTAAAAGAACTCTGCTTGTGATGAATTGTTGGCTTAAGATATCTGCTTGATTGTTGCTGATTCCAAACAGCTGCCAGGTGAAGAACTGCCAGGTTATCCTGGGCAAGGATGCCAAAACTGTTGTAGAAGTGTAAGGGGGTACCGGCACTGGAGCCAAGGGGCTACAGGGCCATAAGTTCCACTTTTTATAACACAGGCATAGTTGGCAGCCAAGAGGCTACATTGCCCCCATCCAAACTGCGAGACTTGGGCAGGAACAGAACAGCAACAGCAGGGGCTGGTATTTCCCCCCAAACTATGCCCATGTTTAAAAATGTGGGCATTATCCTCCAGTTGGCCCCCTGGTTCTAGCACTGTTGCCTAGACTGATGACAATATATCTGTAACTTGACAGCTTTGTGACAGAGGAGTGATGAGCAGGTGCATTAGAAGCAAGAGGAAGACCAATAACAGGGTAAACCTATTACTCTAAAAAGAGGAAACAACAATGACAGAAAATGTGGAAATGGCACAGGTGCTTAATGAAGGTTGGTGGTGATTGGACATTTAACATAGTGAATGCCAGTGAAAATGGGGTAGGTTCCAAAGTTAAAATAGGGAAATAATAAGTTAAAAAATATTTCGACATATTAGAAGCCCCTCCCTTCTCCAATCCTCTACCCCTCACTCCTGTCCCCTATTTGGATACCCAAAACCTTTGTCCCCCTCCTGCACCCATATCCCCTCCCAGGTCTGGCAACCCAATTCCTTGCCCCAGATCCTGATGAAATGCATCCTAGAATACTCAAGGAGCTGACTGAGGAGATATGTGAGTCATTAGCTATTATCCTCTAAAAGTCATGGAATACAGGGCCAATCTATAAAAAAGAAAATAAGAACAACTCAGGGAATTACAGACCAGTCCACTTAATTTCTGTACCAGAAACAATAATGGAACAAATAATTAAGGAATCCATTTGCAAGCATCTAGAAGATAATCTACTATATATTTTAGAGAATTTGTCAGTCTAACAAACTCTCTGTCCGTCTGTGGCATCCATCCTTCCATCTATGAGTCTTTTTGTACAAGAGCTCCTCCTAAAACAGGCAGAAGCAAAATACAGCCTACGGGCTGTATCTGGCCCACCACACCACTGGATCCAGCCGCGGACACTCCGGGGAGCTGCAGGCAGGCTCCCTGCTTGCCTCACCCCACCCCACCCACACGCTGCTCAGAAGTGTGCCTGCAGGGCAGTTTTTCTTTAAAAACTGTGAGTCCGGAGGGGAGGGGGAAAAGCTTTACGAGTTGCTCCCGCCCACAGCACATTCCCATTGGCTAATTTCTGTTTCAATAACAGGCAGCCACGAAGCACAAGGGGCTCTAGAGCACATGGCTGCAGCCTGAACAGGGGCAGGGCAGGGCAGGGCAGGCAGCAGTGTTCCCTCTAAACTGCCTGGCGGTACAGCTTCACAGGTGATTCATCAGCCCCGCCTAGTCAGAGACTCATGGCTAAGTACAGAGCTGACTGACTGGGCAGGGCTGATGAATCACCTGTGAAGCTGTGCAGCTTAGAGGGAACACTGGCTGGCAGGGAAGCTGATTCAGGAACAGGTTGCTGGCTGGTAACTCTCCTGGTCAGACCCTGCCTCTGGCACCCCAGTCCCTCCCTTCTCCAAACCTCTGCCCCTCATTCCTGTCCTCTACTTTACATACCCAAATCCTCTGCCTCCTTCCTGCACCCATATCCCCTCTCAGATCTGGTATCCCAATCCCCTGCCCCAGATCACAGTCCCCTCCTGTCCTTGATCACAATCCAAATCCCTGTACCCTTTCCTGTAACCCAATTCCCTGCCCTAGGTCACAATCCAGTCCCCTGCACTCAGTCCAGTGCCCCTGGTCACAACTGCCTCCTTTACTCAAACTCCTGTCCTTACTCCAAGATCCCTTCTGCACCTAAACTCCCTCCTAGACCCCACCCTCGACCACTTTCCAAATTCTTGGAGAGGCTCCCCCATGAAAAATTATTGTCCACTCCTGTCCTAAATGGTAAGAGTTAGGACCACCAAATTTGGTATGCAGTTTTCTCTTATCATAATTTAAAACAAGGGCAGGGTTTTGTTGTGCTAGGAAAATGGGTTGCATGAAATGCAATTGTCTTGCATTGAAAGGGAAGGGTGTGACAGTGGAGATAGTTATACTCATGAAATGCCCTGGGGTGGGGGAGCAAGAGCCCCAAAACTGGAGAGCAGCCACTGGCTGGCAGCATGGCCCCTGCCACCTTGGGTTGCCTTCAGGAAGAAGCTGACTACAGTGTCATGTGCACCGCCCTTAGGGTTTGTCCTGGGGAGAAGCCAGCAGGTGGCCTGTGTGTCCTCCGCTGCCTTGGGCTGGTTCTGGGGAAAAGCCAGCTAGTGGCCTGCATGCTCCCCTACACTGGGCCAGCCCCAAGGCAAAGCTGGATGTGGTATATCTAGACTTTAATAAAGTATTTGATAGTCTTGCATGACCTTCTCATAAATAAGCTAGGTAAATCCAACCTAGATGGAATTATTACAAGATGGGTGCATAACTGGTTGGACAACTGTTCAGAGTCATTCTGAAAGGGCATAACGAGTGTAGTTCCTCAGGGAGATTTTGGGACCAGTTATGTTCAATGACTTTATCAATGATTTAAATAATGGCATAGATAGTACACTTATAAAGTTTACAAATGATATTAAGATGGAAGGGGTTCCAAGTGCTTTTGGAGGATAGGATCATAATTCAAAATTATTTGGACAAATTGGAGAAAAGGTCTGAGGTAAACAGGATAAAATTCAATAAGAACAAATACAAAGTACTCCACTTAGGAAGAAACAGCACACATACAGAATGGGAAATGACTACCTAGGAAAGAGTAATGCAGAATGGGAACTAGGGCTCATAGTGGACCACTTGCTAAATATGAATCAACAGTGTGACACTGTTACAAAAAAAAGCAAACATAATTCTGGGAAGTGTTAACAGAACTGTTGTAAGCAAGACATAAGAAGTAATTCTTCCAGTCTATTCTGCCATGATTAGGCCTCAGATAGAATATTGTGTCCAGTTTTGAGCACCACGTTTCAGCAAACATTTAGACAAATTGGGGAGGTCCAGAGAACAGCAACAAAAAATATTAAAAGTCTAGAAAATATGACCTATGAAACAAGATTGAAAAAATTGGGTTCTTTTATTCTGGAAAAGAGGAGACAGAGGGAACATAACAGCTTTCAAGTATCTAAATGATTGTTACAAGGAGAATGGAGAAAAATATTCTCTTTATCCTCTAGTGACAGGACAAGAAGCAATGGGTTTAAATTGCAGCAAGGGAGGTTTAGGTTGGACATTAGAAACAATTTCCTGTCAGAGTAGTTTAGGACTGGACTAAATTGCCTAGAGAGGTTGTGGAATCTCCATCATTGGAGAGGTTTAAGAGCACGTTAGAAAAAAACCTTTCAAGGATGGTCTAGATCCGTGGTCACCAACCGGTCGCTCGCAAGCTACTGGTCAATCTCGAGGCCTCGACCAGTCGCTCATGAGGCATCCTGTCAGCCCCGCCCCCATTTCCCTCCCACCCCCCAGAAGCCCCACTACTTACCTCGAGAGAAGACGGAGGTAGTGTCGGCTTCCAGCGCGCAGGGGTTTGGCCCCAGGGCTTCCCGGCGCGGGGAGGGGGTTGGCGCCAGGACAAGCGCCCGCGGGGCTTCCCTGCGTGGGTGGGGGGGTCGGCCCCCTGGGCAGGCGTGCGCAAGGCTTTCCTGCATGGGGGGGATTGGCCCCGGGGCAGGCGTGCACGGGGCATCCCTGAGCAGGTGGGGGGCTCGGCCCCTTGGGCAGGAGAGCGCGCACGGGGCTTCACTGCATGGAGGGGGTAGTTGGCCCCGGGGCAGGCGCTCACACGCACAGGGCTTCCCTGCGCGGGTGGGGGGGTCGGTCCTCGGGCCAGGCGCGTGCGCGGGGCTTCCCTACGCGGGTGGGGGGGGGGGTCGGTCCTCGGGGCAGGCACATGCTGGTTTCCGAGGGGGGAATGCTGGGGAGGGGGGAGATGCAGGGGATTCTCTGCCTCCACTGGCATCCCACTCCCCTGTCCCCAACTACAGAATGCTGTCCCCATTCCTGTCCCCACTGCCCGAACTCTGTCCCCAGCTACAGAACTGTCCCCACTCCCGTCCCCAACTACAGAATGCTGTCCCCATTCACGTCCCCACTCCCCAAACTCTGTCCCCACTCCCGTCCCCACTCCCCGAATTCTGTCCCCACTTGCACTCTGTCCCCTGCTGCAGAACCCTGTCCTCTGCCCTCCCAGCACCCTATTCCCTCTCCCCTGCCCCCAGCCACAGTACTCTATTCCCACAAAATGTATAATTATAAATGCTTCATTTTAGATTTAAATAGCATGAATAAAAAACAGGCCATTTATTTCATAACTATAAACACGTGATTTTAATTGTATGTATCGCATAATTTAAAAATAAACTGTTTATCAGAGTGTGTAAGTAAGGGCTGGGGATAGCAAGTGATGGACAGGAGGAGAATAGAGAGGGCGGGGCTTCAAGGAAGGGGCGGGGCGGTAGATCTTCGCCTGTTCTGAGATTTAAAAAGTGATCTTGGGTGTAAAAAGGTTGGAGACCACTGGTCTAGATGGTGTTTGGTCCTGCCCTGAGTGCAGGGGACTGGAGTTGATGACTGCTTAAGACTGCTTCCAGTTCTATGATTTTATGCTTACTGTTGGGGACACTTATGGATATTGATTTCCTGTGTGTCTGATGAGGCTTGAAACTCATTTTTCAGTGTCTGGAGAGGCCGCCATTGTTTATTCCAGCAAATGGAGCTTAAGATAAGCATGCCATGACTTGTATGCATTTGAGGGGAAAAAAGCAGAATACTTTGCGTTGGTCTGGTATGTGTCTTTTACTCAAGCAGAAAGGTACTACTAGACCATCACATGATGGGCAAGGTGAAAAACTCAAAGGTTTGGAGACCACTACGATGCAGGAGCAGATAGCATTTAGCCTCAGTGTATCAGCAGGGAGTCTCACTCTCTTTTTGTTTGAAGTTCCAAATTTAACTAATGAGGTGGTCTGATACAATTTCCTACTAGAAAAGCAAGATAATTATATAGTAAAGGAGACTAAGTAGAAGAATCAGCCAGTGCTAAAGAGAATCAGACCAGATATTGCTAGAGTCCATCATTCCTCCACAGACAATAAGGGGAAACTGAGGGACGCCTGTGGCCTCTCTGCCCTTACGTCCTGGTACAGGAGCACAAGCAGGCACAAGGTGGAGATGCAATCCTAAAGGACTCTGCTAATGAAAAGACTCCAATCTTGCACACACAGAGTGCATGTGTACCGACAGAGGGATCTACACAGACACAAAAGTTTCCAGGAAAGACTAAGTTACTCACCTTGTGCAGTAATGATGGTTCTTCGAGATGTGTGTCCCTGTGGGTACTCCACTGTAGGCAGCAGCAGATATAGGGCAGGGCGAGTGGGGCGGCTGCCCCAAGCCTCGCACTTCAATAGGCCCCGTGCACGCGCTACAACCTATCGGCTGTGGCCATGGCACATGCGCAAAATTATGCTGCCCCAGGCCTCGTGCTTCGATAGGCCCTGCAAAACTCTCATCTGCCCCAATTATAGGTGCTGTGCTCATCCCGGCGCTGCAGACTGGAGTCTTCCATAGCAGTAGTCAGCCCGACCATGCATGTGTGATTAGTGTCTCGCGACCAGTTCCTCTCATCCGCCCGAGTATCTAAAACAAGTCAATTACCGACAGAGAGAGGCTCCGAGGCCAGGAGGAGGGCAGGTAGTGGAGCACCCATGGAAGGGACACATCTCAAAGAACCATCATTACTGCACACGGTGAGTAATTTCTTCTTCGAGTATTGTCCCCGTGGGTGCTTCACTGTAGGTGACTTTGTAGCAGCGGTTGACAGCCCTTGGATGGTGGGTCTTGGAGTCATGATCTAATGGCTGTGGAAAGCACTGCAGAGGCTACCGCTGAATCTGTGGTCCAATGGTGTAGTATGGCATAATGCTTCATAAAGGTGGCATTAGAAGACCACGTGGCTGAGCAGCAAATGTCCAAAAGAGGCACTCCCTTCGGGAATGCTATGGATGTGGATATGGCTGTGGTGGAATGGGCCCTACGTGCTGTCGGAAGTGGTTTGTTGCAGATAGCGTAAAATCTCTCAATGCAAGCAGCTATGAGGTTTGAGATGCACTGAAAGGATAGTGAGTGTTTTCGAGTGATCCGCGAGCGATATCAGAAGGCACTGGGACTTCCTAAATTCCTGAGTCCTCTGCATGTAAAAGGCTAGTGTTCTGTGAACATCTAGGTCAGTGTTTCCCAATGTTTTTGGACCACGGAACCCTTTCAACATATTCAACATATTGAATATAACACCATTCATTTATATTCAACAAAAATCATATTAAATATGTACAAAAAATAAAACTATCAAATAATATTAATTATATTCATAGTTTTCAATGTGAAGAGTGGTTTTTCTTCTTTTCTTGGCAAATTTGGTTTAATACTAGAAAGTTGGATTCGCATATCTGGCGCAGCATTCAGTCGATTTCTGTATTTCGTTTTCATTGCTGCATAGTTCGAGAACCCAGTTTCGCACAAGTATGTACTGGCAAAGGGTAACAGCTGATGAACTGCGCATCTTGATAAAGATGAATATTCTTGACTTTGACATAAGTCACTCCAAAATGTAATCAGAGAAACTTCTTTAAATTTGTGTATTAATTGGCCATCTGAAGCGATTTCAATTAGGTTTTCATAATCTTGTGTAGAAAAACTGACTGGCTTTTCTGTTAAACTTAATGGATTTCGAATCCAGTTATTGTTGTCATTGATGTTGGGAAAATACTTAATGATGTTCGTGTATAAATCGCGGAGATGATCTGTAATGTCGCTGCGAATATCTTCATCAAGTTTGTATCCATTTTCTTCAAGGAAATCATTCAGAGTTGGTAAACAATCCAAATCATTTCCTCCTACAGATGAGATCCAAAACTGTAGCTTCCGTGACAATGACAAAATTTTGTCTTTCGCATTAAAAATATTTACATTCTTTCCTTGCAGCGACAGATTTACTTCATTTAGTTTTGTAAATATGTCTGCAAGATACGCAGCTCTAGATAACCACAAAAAGTCTGTTAAATGATCAGACAGTTGGAATTTGTGATCCATCAGATTTGTGATCCATCCAGCAATTCAAATAATCTAACCAGCACTTTCCTCGTGATAGCCACCTGACTTCTGTATGTAGAAGCAGGGCTGTGTGCTGACAACCCATATCTTCACACATAATTTTGAACAGTCTTGATTGTAATGGTCGAGTTTTTATATAATTAATAATCTGTACTGCTTCATCCAACACATTTTTAAGAGAGGGAGAAATATTCTTAACTACCAGAGCGTAGTTTTCCAGTGGTAAAAGCAGAGCGGCAGCGGAGGACGCAGGAGAGGGATCTTGGGTTGATCGGGCAGAAGCGGGACAAGCAGCTGTTGCTGCTGCTAGGTCCGGTGGTAAAAGCAGAGCGGCAGCGGGGGACGTGGGAGAGGGATCTTGGGTTGATCGGGCAGAAGTGGGACAAGCAGATGTTGCTGCTGCTAGGTCCGGTGGTAAAAGCAGAGCGGCAGCGGGGGATGCGGGAGATGTCTGAACGGGGAGCGGGGAAGGAGCCAGCGTCTTTGCGTGCCGGGCTCCTCTGTCTCTTTATGGGCGGGGGGAGGGGAGGATTCGGGTTCTCGCGGAACCCTTACGTTCGCTTCGCGGAACCCCAGGGTTCCGCGGAGCACCATTTGGGAAACACTGATCTAGGGTGTGCAGTAGTGTCTCTTAAATGGAGGTATGAGGCTTAAGGAAAAATACCGAAAGAACAATGGGTTCGTTAATATGAAACTGAGAAAAAACCTTAGGAATGAAAGCTGGGTGTGGTTGTAATATTACACTATGCTTGGCAAAAACAGTGTATGGTGGTACTGCCATCAGGGCCACCAGTGCGCTGACCCTACAGGCTGAAGTAATTGTCAATAGAAAAATAACCTTTATTGTAATCATTGGAAGAGCTTGAAAGGTGGTTTAGTGAGGGTGTCCAGAACTAGATTCAAGTCCCGTGGAGGTGGTGGAAGCCTGTGGGGAGGGTTGAGGTTGGTTAACCCCTTGAGGAAGTGCTTAGCAGTAGAGTGTGAGAATATAGACGTGCCATCCACAGGTTGACAGAAGGCAGTAATAACTACCAAGTGCACTTTTAAAGATGATATAGCTAATCCAGAGTGGCAAAAGGACAGGATATATTCGAGGATTTCATACAGAGGTACCATATAAGGATCTACCCATTTGTTAGTGCACTAAGAAACAAATCTGCACCACTTATGCGTGTAGGTTGTTCTTGTCGTGTTCCTCCTGCTGTGTATTAGGATTTGTTTGACCAGAGAGGAGCAGAGGTTCTTAGCATTGGAGAACCAGTGAGGAGCCATGCTGTCAAGCGGAGAACGTGATGCTGTGAGTGGAGAAGGGTCCTGTGGTTCTGGGTCAGTAGGCTGGGGAGGTTGGAAAGGGAAAAGCTAATAGAAAAGACATTTGATAAAGAAAGAGAAACCCCGGCTGGCGAGCCCATGATGGCTCTACAAGAATTATTTTGGCTCTGTCCCTTTTCTCTAGGACTCTGGAAATGAGCATGGTGGGCGGAAAGGTGTAAAGTAGTGGACCTGTCCCAACTGAGAAGAAAGGCGTCTTTCAGAGAATTTCTGCCAATCCCAGCTCTGGAACAGTACTGTCAACATTTTGAGTTTTTCTGGGAAGCAAAGAGATCTATTTGTGGAAAACCCCGGAGACAGAAGATGTGCCAGAGAACGTCTTCCGTTTGTGATTTGGTGCAAATTGTCTGCTTAACGTCATGGTCACCAACCCGTCGATCGGGATCGACTGGTTGATCGGGAGGGCTCAACCAGTCAATTGCGAGGTGTTTGGGTGCCCCCCATTTCCTGCCACCCCCAAGAAGCCCCACTATCTACCTTCAGCGACAATGGAGGTAGTGCCGGCTTCCTGTGGGGTAGAAGGAAGTCCAGCAGCTGCATGCCACTTCCAGGGTTTCAGGAAGTGCGCTGGTTGCTCTCCCTCCCCCAAACAGCAGGCACAGTACCACAACCCAGATCTGAGACATGCTGGGGACTTGCTGCGGGGTGAGGGTTAGGAGTCCCCAGAGGAAGCCCATGATGGGGCTTCCTTCCTCAGAGGGGGAGGGGGAGGAGTCCCGTGAGGAGTCACATGCAGGGGCTTCCCTCCTCTGCGGGGGGGAGAGGGTTTAGGAGCCCCCAGAGGAGGCGTACACCGGGGCTTCCCTCCTTTGTGGAGGGTGGTAGTGGAGAGGGGAGGAATCCCCAGAGGAAGTGCACTCCAGAGCTTCCCTCCTCTGCAGGGGGGCGGAGGCAGGAGGAGTCCTGGGAGGAGGTGCATGCCGGGGCTTTCCTCCTCTGTGGGGAGGACAGGGTGGCGGGCAGGAAGGAGTCCTGGGAGGAGGTGTGTGCTGGGGCTTCCCTTCTCTGCAGGGGGTGGAGGTTAGGAGTCCCCAGAGGAGACACGTATTGGAGACTCCCTGTCCCCAGCCCCCACTGGCACCCTGTCCCCTGCTCCAGTGCCCACTGGCACCCTGGCTCTGCTCCAGCACCCTGTCCCCTGCCCCAGTACCCACTAGCACCCTTCCTCAATACCATGGCCGCTGCTCCCACCAACACAGTTGGGGCTACATTAGTGAGGCTTGGGGTTTTTTGGAGGAGTTATTTTTTTGCATCTCACTTGTGTGGCCCCAACTGACTTTTCTGTGGGTCAGTGACCTCTGACTCAAAACAGGTTCCTCACCCTTCTCATAAATAAAGACAATGCTGAAACTTTTTGTGTTTGACATAATATTTTATTTAAAAATGAAGTCTGGACAACAAATACCCAATTGGGGACAAGACTCCATTTGGCCGCAGCATCATAACACTCCTGCACACACACATCATAACACTCCTGCACACACACTCTAGATCTCAGCCTATCATGAGCCTTTCCCAGGCATCTGATACATACTGAATGGCTATCCAATGCTGGCATGGCCTCACAACATGTGTCACATTTTTTAAAATCCGGTGAACCCAGCATAGTAGGAGGGGAACTATCGGGAGTTCACCTCCATCTCTGTAACTTCAGTCCTTTCTTTCCTTATCTTTTTTTTTAAAACCTACCTCAGAAAAGTGGGGAAACCATTTTTTAGGGTTTTTTTTATGATTAACTATAACTAACTATTATGGTAAAAACTATGAACTATGTATAGGAAACAGGAAACTAACAGAATTCTTAATTTTGTGATCAACTGTTGAGGAGAAGAGCTTGTTCTGCCTCTATCTGAGGGCAGCAACTAAGGAACTGGCAGGACCCAGACCTTGTGCACGAGAGAAAGGACTCGAATGTCGCGAGGCGCTGACCGTGCATGTGAGGTCCAACTGACTACTGCTATTGAAGACTCCAATCTGCGGCGCCAGGACGAGCCCAACACCCACAGGGACATCACTCGAAGAAGAAATAATGCTCTACCCACAAAAATAAGTTAACTTCATATAAATCAGGAGCGGGCAATAATTTTGCGGGGGGGGGGGGGGGGCTCTTAATGAACTTTAATGAACTTTGGTTCATGGTCACAGGCCAGCTCCACTTCCCACCCCGGAAGGCATGAGGTCTCAGGCGGTTCCCTCTAGGCACCATATGCCCTTGGCGCAGAAGAGGGGCGGGGGGACTTCACGCGCTCTCCAGGCTAATCAGGACCTAGGGGTGGGGGGTGTGTGTGAAGTCATTTGCTGTTCAAAATGGCTGGTGGCTGCCTCTAAGTGCCATGCACCCCTGGCTGGGGAGGAAGCCACTAGTCACTTTAAAGAGTGAATGACTTTGCACACTCCTCCACCCCCAGATCTTGGATTGGCCGAGGGGCAGGGGATCGGCAGGGTGGGCCACAGGCTGGATCAAATGGCTTGGTGGGCCGGATTCAGGGTGGGCCACATCTTACCCAATCCTGATATAAATAAATCCTGCTGAATTGTCCATACTTTGAAAACAGAAATAGGGACATAGATTTCCCAAACTCCAATATCTTCCATTAAATCAATCTGGAATCTGTAGTACTTTACCAAGTAATGGAAAATGAAACTTTCAGGACGGTATTTGCTTCTTACCTCCATTGTGCCATTGACAATTTGGGTTCCAATTGTGAAGAATTCAGGAGCAAATTCGTTATTTCTAAGGTAAAAAGCTACTATGGTAGAGAAAATACGGACCATAGTTTCATCACTAAAGGAGTTAATGGTGCAAATGTTGAAATGTCGCAGAAAACGAGATGTAACAGGATTTCTTCCACCTCCTGGAGGTCCCATAGCAGCTAGCAATTGTATGTCAACCAGTGTAATTTTATTTGTGTCCTTTAAATCATACCTTTAAAACAAATTACAATGTGATATTTAGCTAATTACAGATACAACAAGGCAGTCGTAATGCAAGTAGTCTGATATATCTGTAATAGTACAGAGTATTTTAGATATACTTTACACCCGAATTCTACAAAGACAGCCATGCAGATGGACCCTTGAGGTGACTTCTATGAAACTTCAAATGGGGTCATGAACACATATACATGTTTTGCTTTGAAGCACTGAGGAAGCCAGTAGTTTCGTGTGAAATTAAAATTAATTTCACACACTAAGTTTGCAAAGGGATCATGTGCATGTCTTGGGCAAATTCATTTAAAATTTTGAGCAAAACTTCACAAACATTTTTTGCAGTGTTTGTCCACCCGAAGCTTTTATTCCAAAATAAAACATTGCGCATCTACACTGCAAGGCATTATTTCGAAATTATGTCGAGCTGGAGAACTTCTTACTCTGACTCATGGTAACCCTCATTTCATGAGGAGTAAGGAAAGTCGAAGGAAGGGCGTTCTTCCTTCAACTTCCTGCAGTGTATGAAGCGCCAAAAGCCAAATTAAGCTATTTTGATGTAAGTTAGGCAATTGACGTAGGTGAAGTTGTGTAGACGTGCCATAAGACTATTGTGCAGGTTGCTAATTTTTCAATTTGTTTGCTGGTCTGAAAAAACTGTTTTTTATCAAACAAAGTATTTTGTTCCACCAGAAATGAAATATTTTATACCTATATCATGATTTTTTAAAAGGAATTTAAGTCCTTAACAGACAAAATGAATGACTATTAGGAGTACAGTCACTAGGTCTGCAGTGAGGTTGGACTCAACCTTCAGACCCTCTTTACAGCCTAGCATGCTCACATGTTGGAACTATTTTACAATATGTACAAATTTAAGAGAATCCTGGAGGCCATGATTAACTGGCAGGTGAAACTGAAGAATAACTAATTCAGCAACTGGATCTCTGGATGTAAATTAGACATATCAAAATTGCAAATGAAGCTGGGATTTAAATTTCCCATGCTTCATTTGCATAATGGCGTCGTGGCATTCTTTCGAAAAATGCTATTTCAAAAGTGAAACCGCAGTCTAGATGCAGTTCTTTCTAAAAGAAAAGCCTTTTTTGAAAGATCCCATGCTCCTCAATGAGAAAAAGGCTTTTATTTTAGAAAGAACTGCGTCTAGACCATGGTTTCACTTTCAAAATAGTGTTTTTTGAAAGAACACTGTGACATTTCGAAAGAGGGATGTAGTTTAGATATACCCCTTAGTGTATAACTAAAAGGCAATACAAAGATTATTTAAAGTGTAAGTAATTTTAAAAAGGCAATAGTGCCTGATAAAATATAAATAATATTCGATTTAAGAGAACATGTCTGAAAATTAAATTAAAGTTAATTAATGATATTAATAATAATGGCAAAATTATCCACTTAATTACTGAAAGTGTATTTACTATAAGCTATCTTGAATAATTACCAAATTCCATGGTCAAAAAACTGTCTTAAAAGTTCAATAGGAGGCTGAGCTCCATATTTCTCCAATGCAGGCATATTCATATCATCAACAAAGATGACACACTTCTTTCCCATAGGAGGTCCAAATACTCCTTTGCGTCTTTTGTCCAGCCTCGCCATAATTATGTTCTAAAAAGCAAAATGGGACGACTTAAAAAATAGATTTAATATGCAGCTCGATATATTGCATAATGGAAAATAGTGCACTGAAACACTTCACGGCTTTTATAATTAAGAAGATGCTAAATTGGAAAATATGTGTGTGAATTTTGTGACAGATCCAGACTAGCTGATTGCTGCACACTAATGGAGGGAAGATATGCCAGGGCCTGGGTGAACAGTTTTCTCTTCCCGGAATATACAGGGCCGAGTTTAGAGGATCATAATCAGGCAGGCACCAGGGGCAATTAGAGCTTACTAGAGGATTTTAAAATTAAAACAATACCAGGCAAGCATCCGGGGGCAATTAGAGTTTACTGGAATATTTTAAAATTAAAACAAAACAAAACCCAATTTCACTTATATGCAGTTTAGCCACATGCTCATTCTTCATTATAAGGATTAGCTGTGTTGAATCATAATACATTATTTCTGGAACGTTTATTGTTTTTCATTTTTTTCCACAGCTGGGAATTTTTATTTATTGATCCTAGATTTCTAAAATCAAGTTTAGCTCACATCTCTGAACTCACACAGACATATGAAAAGAAACAGAAAAAATTGTTTGACAAATATCAAATAAACAATAAGAAGTTTAACCCCAATTAAACCAAGCCATACACTTATCTACTAAGGTGACAACCTCAGTGATCAGATGCTCTTTACACTATACCCTGAACACAAGCTCTGAGACCAAAAGGAGATGTGAATTCCAGGGCAGCAGTAAAAAAAAAAAATTGATATTTTATTTTTAAGCATTTCATTGATATAAAATGGTTCCAGAAACCATTATTTCTATAAAAATGTATTACTATAAAAATCACACAAATGTATCTTGATATGACTGAGCAAAATCGTATCCGCTCAAATTCCAAGTAAATATACATCTCTGTCTATATAATCTTATTTTAATTAATGTAAACCAGCTGTTTCTACCTACCTGGATCTGATTGGCACTAGTCCGGGCTGAAAAATTAATAAAGAATGGAAAGTATCTTTCCTTTTCCAAGTTGTTCATTAACTTATCCTTCACATATGCAGACTTCCCAGTACCTGTAGGTCCCACAAAAAGCAATGGTCTTTGCAAAAAAAAAAATAATAATAATAATCAGTAAATCAAAGACAAAATAGTAGATACAACATACACCCAGTTAAACTAAAACTGAAATACTGAACAAAGTTGATCTACTTGTAAATATGTATAAACCACTAAAACACCAAAATGTTAAAAAGTATATTAAATGTTATTCTTAGTTAGGGTGACTCTACACCGCACCCTAAACTCAAAGTAAGATATGCAATTTCCATAATCCTATATAAAATCTATTTCGCAATAGCTTATTTTGAAAATTGGCGTGTCTACCCAGCGCCAAATTTCAAAATAATGTGCTATTTCAAGACATCACTTAATAAGGGATGCCAACATAGCACGCCCGTTATTTAAAAAAATATTTCAAAACAACAGGCAGCTTGTGTAGATCCCTCCGGTATCCTGTGTAGACATACCCTTAGATGGCAGCCGGGAGGAGGGAGGGGTTATAGATGTGATTTTATAATCTTCAGCAACTCACTAATGAAATATTTTAAAGCAAATTTTAAACTAAAGTCTTGTAGACTACCACAGTAAATTAAAAAACTGACAGTATATACCTGGAGTTGGCAAATGCCTGTTAAATGGCTTCAATACCCACTTGAATGGATCTTTCAAAGGTTAAATGTTCCGCTAATAAATCTGTCAGGCTTTTTCATTTTTAACTAGATTCTCTCAGGACAAAGCAGAGCCACAGAACAGGGAAAGGAAGAGGTGGATGGGTGGACATTAAGACCCAATGTTGCCCCAGATTTTTGGGTGCCCTATGTAGCTGCATATTCTGTGTAGGGGTAAGGATGGCACTTCTGGGGGCCTAATGCAGAAGTATTAAAATCAACAGAAAGACTCCATGGATTTCAGGAGTCTTTGAATAAAATTCTATATGAACTGTAACAAAATCATTCCTAGTTTGGCATGAAAGAATGGTCTTACTTTCCATGGGTGATGCATAAGTCCATCAAATAGGTATATCGGATTGTATCCAAAGTTGGGACAATGATGTCTTGAATCTTAACATTTTTGTCATCGCTATATTTACTGCTTTTAATGGCTTCATTCCAATGCACCCAACGTCCTTTGCCTTTCAACTAAGAAGAAATATATTTTTCAATTACAATGGAAAACACAATGCTGACATATGTTCAAAAGGTTTTCTTTAGCACTACAATGGAAAACACAATGCTGACATATGTTCAAAAGGTTTTCTTTAGCACTTAACTATTTTACAAGTTAATGTAATATTGAGTATTTCAGATTATTTTATGTTTATTTTCCTCACTACAAGTGTTCCCTGTAAGCTGTGTACTTGAGCAGTCACCCAGGAGAGAGTTAACAGCTGCTCAGCTGATTAACAGAGCACACACAGTGCCCGTGGCCAGCATCATATGTTTCTATTGGTGGTGCACATCTGCACATGCTGTGGTACATATAACAAACATTATTCCACTCACTGGTGGGAAAAAATTACTCACTGCACTAGTAACGAGCAAACCTTAAAAGGAATGGACAGTCATTTTAGAAATGTATTGGATGTTCTGACCCCTTTCTTTCTCCTACCTCTTTACAACCCTCTTATCCAGGAAAATATCCACACACATGCTAAATTTAAGCATATGCTTAATCCGACTGAAGACAATATGTCTATAAATATGCTTAAGTTTAAGAATGTAGCTTCCCTCTATAGAAAACTCAAAAGTCCAAGGGCCTCAACTGCAGCTGAACTGAAATGCAACACAGTCTAGGCACACCTTATGTAAATTAGGTAGCCATTTTCTAAAAAGTTCTATTCAGAAAGTCAGTGCATTCTTCTAATAGAAAAACTAATTACGAAATAAAATATATCTTTATTGTCAACCAATAGTTGTTCATTTAGTCCCCTAAAGGCCCAATCCTGCTTCCAATAGAGTCGGTTAATCCTGCCGCCAATGAATTCTAAGAAGCTAACATTTCCACCTAGATGAATTCTTCCCTCACTTATAGTTTTAAGGATCTATTTGAACCACACTAAAAATGAGTAATCAGTAAATTTCATACCTCATACATATAGTCATAGACCAAGCCTTTCTCATCAAAGGGACAGTCCCATTTACCTACAGCTGGTGGCACTGGATGAGCCTCAGATTTTCCTGCTAAAACATCCCTTGTAAAGTTATCAAAAAGAACTCTGCTGTCACTGTCACAAGTTCCACCAATGGACCAAACCATGGAGAAAGCAAAACAAGCCTGTGAGGACAAGAAGATAAACAATTACCATTTAAAAATAACAACTATTGCATAATCTGATCAACAATATTTAATGGCATGTAATACTATTATGCTGAAAATTGCTAACTGTCATTGTAGGAGTCTTCAAGCCAAAGATAATCACGCATCTGGTTAAGGATAAGCAGAAGTAGTTAAGCCCTTTTTTGTAGTGACAGCGCTGGAAACAATTGAAGATACCACCCAATGCACTGAGCTGTATGATTTGAGGGACTATAAGAGAGTTTAAAGAGAAGCTAGATAATTTCATGGAGGTTAGATCCATAAAAGGCTATTAGCCAGGGGATAGAAATGGTGTCCCTGGCCTCTGTTTGTGGAGATGGATGGCACGAGACAAATTGCTTGATCATTGTCTTCGGTCCACCCCCTCTGGGGCACCTGATGCTGGCCACTGTTGGCAGACAGGCTACTGGGCTAGATGGACCTTTGGTCTGACCCAGGATGGCCATTCCTATGTCTTCACTGTACACAATAAAGCTAGTAGCATATGTATCCGTTTATCTGTTTTAGAGGAGAAAGCCAGGGAACAAATCACACTTATCACTGTAGTATATAAGTGCCTGAATGTCAGCTTTCAGAGGCAGAGGTTCTTCCATACAGAATTCACTACAACCTGCATTACAAATAAAACATGATACCAAATCCCTGATGATTCTAAATGAATATGTGATGCTGCAGATAGTCTGAAGGGGTGAGATTCACTCCCCGTACATGAAGCTTGAGAATTCAGGCTCAACGTAAGTGAAGTGAAGGGATTTGAAATGTACTCCTTCACCAAGCCAGGACCTGGGCCAGGACTCAATGCTGCTCCAATGAAACAACCCTTCGTATTAACTGTGTGAAGCATAATGTAGAACCCACTCACAGACCACCTCCAAAGTGGCAAATGCAGTTATACCTGCACATCATTCCTTTCCCAACATACAATCATGGCTTTAGCTAGCTGTTTGGTCTAATTACAACATAAATTTAGTAAAACCAACATTTTCTAAATTAATTGACAATAGTTGGAAAATGGTTGAAATATAGCTGTGTAAGTAATTACTAATCCATTATCACTAGAATGTCTGAGCACCTCCCAAGTTTTAGAAAAGTAGCAACAAAACAGTCTCTCACTTTCTTCCTTCATTTACCAAATCGAAGTGAACTTGACTAATTAGCGTGTGTGTGTGTGTGTGCAATGCACTTATTGCAAGAAAGTCAAGATGAAGAGATTAATTTTGCAAAAGACCTATTATCAATTAATTCCTCTTTTCCTTTTTTAAATATATCTAGTAAAAGACTAACCATAATCCATGTGTGGATATTTTTGTTTGTAGGATCCTTTTGCACAGTTTGAAAAAGTAACATTTCAAAAAGTCGAGTGAGAGACACTACAGCATTGCTGTTACTTGTGGAAACCAGCTCCTACAAGACACAAAGAATGGAAAATGATGAATATCACAGTATTAAATACTTCTCACAAATTTTAGTATATCTTTTGGGAAAACAACCTTATATTATGAGAGTCCATTTGTTCAAGAACTCCTCCCAAAAAGTAAGAGCTAGAATCACCAAATTTGGTATGCAGCTTCCTCTAATCTGAACTTAAATCAAGGTCAGGGTTTGGTTGTGCCAGGACAACTGGAAGCTCTGGGAATGAGACTATTTTCTATAACAGGGAAAGGGAAGGGCAGAGAGAGAAGGGACACAATACTGAGAGTGGCCACTGGGGGCAGCAAGTCTGCAAGGGTGAGCTACACTGCAGAGAGTCACTGGGGGCAGCTGTACCACCAAGAAAGTGTCCAGCATAGCTGGGGATCCACCATCTTGCCTGACAACAGACCAGGTAAGTAGTCCCTCTGCCCCAAATTCTTTCCCCCCAGCCCTTGGCCTCAGTGCTGAGGAGAGACAGAAGGCCCCTAGCCCTGAGTACCTTCTCACCACCCAACCCTCATTTTCTCACTCCCCCATGTACCCAGCCTCCTGCCCTGCTCCCCCCACCCCACATCCACCTCCTGCCCTGCTCCCGTCACCCTGCTCCCCCCATCCCACATCCACCTGCCCTGAAGGACCCAGGCAATGCCTAGTAAGTTTTCTAGTTAAATTATGTATTGGCTCCAAAGAAAGGATTTACACTGTTTTTCTTTTATTTTTAATGGCAAAATCCTTTTCTCTACTTCTGTCCCTAAAAAGTTACCCTCTTCATCTGTAATATTGACTCTGACAATAATGCACCTTTCAAAAATTAGGCATAATATATACAATGCTATAGATTCAGCATTGGGAGCACCACTTATTGTATTGCATATTGGGCATCACATATACTATTTTTCCTAAGATAAAATAATCCTTTTTCCTCCTCTCAAACTTCTGGTGAAAACTTTTTTCACTCATTACATTACTGGTTAGATTTTATCTGCAAATTGTACCTAATATTCTTAGTCACATTTTCCAAATGTGCTAAAATAGTTGTCCTCTCAAAATCAAGTGCAAATCTATTGCATTTGCAAAAACCTGCCACTACCATCAGTAATTGTTCTTTCATAGGACACGGAGAGTGGAATGGAAACAGCAACATAATTATTTTGGTGAAAATAAACACACAAAAAATACCTTGCATTGTTGTTTACGAAATCTTAAGGCTGGTGGAATCAACCAGTTAAAAAGTTCTTGCAGAAGATCTTGCTGATCCTTTTGTTTTAGGGCTTCGGGTAAGCTGTTCATCCAAGAGGTTACAAGAGGCATCCAGCCTAGCTGTAATGGCTCCAAATAAATCATGCCACAGCGACTGACTGTAGCTGGCTAAAGAAGAATAGTAAATTTAGACCCTATCCACGCATCATTATATATGTATAATTGTGCAATTGTGGATAATGTTTTAACTGACTACTAAACTTACTGAAGCCTGGGAAAGGTCCATTGTTTCAAAGATCAGACTCATCTGAGCAGACATTTGAATGATTTCCCCACTCATCAAACAAAGCTAAATATGAAGAAGAGTTCATTTAACACACACAGTTATGAATATTAGCAAAATCTTATACAACGATCTATTTCAATTGTAAATGAATATGTTTCGATTGCTGGATGATCTCCACATCAAAATGAGTGAAGTTAACTATAGTAAATGGAAGCTTCAGGGAGTAGCCGAGTTAATCTGTACAGGATAAACTTAAAAAACAAATACTGGCCAGGTAGCACGTTACAGACTAACAAAACATGTAGCTGGCATCATGAGCTTTCGTGGGCACAGCCCACTTATTCAGATGACCAGGGTTTTGAGGTTAGGATGTGCAGACCCAAAATAAATAAGGGAGAAGGGGGAAGGAAAAAAAGAAAGAGGGCCAGGAAACAAGCAGCAGAGGTTATTACAAAAATCAAAGGGAAAAACAGGAAGGCAGAATAGGCAATCAGTAAGTACCTAAAGATTGGTGATAGAGATGCAGCCGTGTTAGTCTTTAAAGTGCATAGTTCTGTCTTTTGTTTTATCTAAAGATTGGATAGTTAAAACAAAGTAGATAAGGATCAAAGTCAATAGATGGGGGGGGGGGAGATACTACCACAAGAATCTACATAAAGAGCTGTTTGCACCTTCATTGAATGTTAGGTTGTGCAAACAGCTCTTTATGTAGATTCTTGTGTTAGTTTCCCCCTTATCTATTGACTTAGATCGTTACTGCTTCTCCCTTCT
Organism: Pelodiscus sinensis; assembly: GCF_052426305.1. Taxonomy (NCBI): domain Eukaryota; kingdom Metazoa; phylum Chordata; order Testudines; family Trionychidae; genus Pelodiscus; species Pelodiscus sinensis. Next base: position 25,154,913 of record NC_143062.1, read on the forward strand.
CCCCTATTTATTTTGGGTCTGCACATCCTAAACTCAAAACTCTGGTCATCTGAAAAAGTGGGCTGTGCCCATGAAAGTTCATGATACCATCTACATGTTTTTTAGTCTATAAAGTGTACCAGACCAGTTTTTGTTTTTTAAGTTCATAGTAAATGGGAAAGACTAACCATTACCCATCACAACAACAATCATTTGAAACAGTGACCAATTTCTATTCGCTTTGGGCCAAATTCTATGATTTCTCCACTCAAATCATTTGTCTATTAAATGTGGAAATAGGAATTGTAGTTGTAGTATACAGGACTCAAACAATTTTTAGAACCTGCTAGAAGAGGAAATCACAGGCAAAGAATAAATATCGGACCTCATTTTTCTCACTTATACCAGTTTTAAACTAATTAATATATTAACTTAAGTGGAGTTACTTCTTATTTACACTGATATAAGAAAAGAACCAAACCAATTACCCACTGGGTGCATCTAGACTGGCAAGATTTTGCACAAAAGTGGCTGCTTTTGCGCAAAAACTTGCCTCCTGTCTACACTGGCCGCGAGAATTTGCGCAAGAGCACTTATGTTCTAATGTAAGAAATCAGTGCTTCTTGCACAAATACTTTGACGCTCCCACTCAGGAATAAGCCCTCTTGAACAAGAATACTTGCGCAAGAGGGCCAGTGTAGAGAGGAACCTTAATTTCTTGCGCAAGAAAGCCCGATGGCTAAAATGGCCATCGGAGCTTTCTTGCGCAAAAGTGCGTCTATACTGGGCACGGATGCTTTTGCGCAAAAGCAAATATTTTGCGCAAATGCACTTGCCAATATAGACGCTCTCTTGCGCAAATACTTTTAACAGAAAAACTTTTCTGTTAAAAGTATTTGCGCAAAATCATGCCAGTGGAGAGGCAGCCTTTCTGTAAGTTTTACAAAATAAGTTTTACACAATTATCTTTCAAAACAAAAATATTAATGAAAATATTAATAAACTAGGATAAACTCGTGCTTCAAACTACAGAATGTCAAGTTTTTCCAGGAAAATCCCATGTCTCTGAAGTCAGGCACGCAAAAATATAAAAAAACCTGAGGACCATATTTTAAATTTGAGGCTGTGAGGTCTTGCAAAGAAGAATCATTATTAAATTTCAAGTATTATTGCTACAATTGCTGTTTTCTTTTATATGTAGTATTATGTTTCTTAGGTGGCACAGCATTTTCTTTAGACATTTATGTTTTACCTTTTTGTTGTCATCCAGCACTGTGTTCATACTCTCTATCCACAGAGTATCAATAGGACCATCAAAAACAACCCATTTACGGTCTGGTGACTCAGATAAAGCAAATTCTCGGAAAGTGTTGGCAACAATACCATCTGTCCACTAAACCAGGAAAAAAATGGTAAAGGGAAGTTTTAAAAATACTAAATCTAAACTTAATGAGACTACACATATGCTTAGATGCTTTGCTGGATCAGGGCTCTACTTAGCTCAAGTTAATGAACAAACAGAAGAGCTAAGTAAAAACACTGACAAGTGTTAAGAACTATTATAAATACTACTGATCCTTTGTCAAGCAGTAGTTGAATTCAGGACTTTGCAAGTCTCAGTTTTCCATCTGGAACAGAAACTGGCGACAAAAAAAAACAGATTTTTTGTGTGTGTAATTTGCTTGTGTACAAAATATACACAAGTCTTGTTTCCTCAGAAAAAAAAGGTGGTAATGAAGAGCACACGGGCAACTCCCTCTTGCACAAAAGGTGAAATAATGCACCTCTGTCCTGTTTCCAAAAACTGCCATGCTAATTGCTCATGTCTCTTTATGGGAAATGTCCAGCACAGGTACTCATTACAAAGGGGATACAGTTCTCTAATAAACAGGAGTTGGAAGAGGATTTAGACAGGAAGGACTCCTATAAAGAAGATGGGGAAAGTGGGGTTGGAGCTCCTAATGTTTGGTACAGTAGAGACAACATCCCGTTTTTCCAGAACTATTAGCCTTCTCACAAGGGGAAGGGAGCAACATTCCAAAAATGGACAGGGACCAGGCTGGGAAGGGGGAGGGCTGATGGAAACCCTCCCAAATAGGTAGAACTGATTAAGTAATGAATGACAACCTGAACTGTATGATTTGCTTCCTGGTATTCACAGATAAATTATGTGAATAAATTTGTAGCTTAATTAAACCACATCCACAGCATCTTGTTTTTCCTTCTGTGTGGCTATGAAAAACTAGTTATCTTGCACTTCCTGAATCTCCCAAAGTCTCATGAAAATTTCCCTACTTCACAGAGAGTCTCCTCTTCCTCAGTTTTACATTAAGACGACCCTCAGAGCTATGAATACCAGAGGAACAAAGGTTGTCCATAACTCTGAAACATTTGTAACTCTGAATAAACGTAATGGTTGTTCTTTCAGTTTGCAACTGAACACCAACTTAATATAGCTTTCAAACTTTACTATGCAGAATTAAAATGCTGCTTTCACTCCCTTTTCTAGTAATTTATGTTTAACACAATCATGTACTGTATTTGGGTGGGGTTTTTTGTATTTGTTTCTGTTGCTGCCTGATTGCATACTTGTAGTTCCAAATGATTTGTGTGCTTGACTAGTCAGTTCATAACTCTGGTGTCATAACTATGACTTTACTGGAAAGCTATAGGCCAAATGTTTGTCTACATAGTTTTTGTACTGCTTTAATTATACCAGTACAGAAAATCATATAGTTTAACTATAACGTGAATAGTTATATTAGTATAAATGCACTTATATCACTATCACTCAAAACCCATATAAGCACCCGTATACTGATATATCCGCTTCCACATTAGGGGCTGTACTGAGTTAACTACAGTGAAATACAAATCATGAGTATAGCCAAAAAAGTTAAAGCAGTACAAAAAACTGTGTAGTCCATACCCACAGCTGCTCATGCAGACCATGTGGCTCTGAAAGATAAGCCTGGAGGTCTATCCTCCTTCAGTGCAGGAACCTCAGCATCTCTATTGTTATATACAGAAGAGCAATTTAATTCACACATTACGTTCTGCATAAAGTTATAGCATTGCATCTCTTGCTCTTTTTTTGTAGGGAGTTTCATACTGAGGGTTTATATATCAATGACCTTTACCTGCAAACTATTAGCACCTTTTGCCATAACAATGTATCTTTACATTTGGTCCATTTATTCAGAAATGTAAGAATTTCTGTTCTCAGGGTAATCTTCACAGGTAATCTCTGGTAAAATCTTCACATTTGTTAATGTGAGTGACCAACACCTGGGTATGAGCACACAAATCAGGCTAGCCTGAATGTGAGCAGCCACACAGCAAAGCCACAGCCAAATTACTGTGTCCTCACTAGTAATGCTGTCCTCCCCCAGTCAGTGTAAGGTGGTCAGATTTCTGGGGGCATCTCCCATGGCTATTGGTGATCCTGTGAATTGAGTAAATTGTGGAACAAAAGGAAGTTACTCACCCTGTGCAGTAATGATTGTTCTTAGAGGTGTATGTCCCTATGGTGATGGGACATCCAGGAGCCTCAGATTGAAGCTTTTTTGTGCAGTTGTCAGCAGGCCACACATACACAGAGAGCACCTTGTGCTGCTCTTGCTTCAGCACCCCGTGCACATGGCCCAACCCCCCTTCCTCGCTTATGTCCAAGTAACTAAGACTCTGAATAGAGGGGAGGAATGGAGGGTTGCAGAGCATCCATGGGAACACACACCTCGAAGAACAGTCATTACTGCACAGTGTGAGTAACTTCCTTTTCTTCTTCAGGTGATGTCCTCATGGATTCTCCATTGTTGGTGACTATAAAGCAGTACACAACATAGATGATGAGAAATGGAGTCACTGCTTGGTGGCTAAAGATAGGACTGCTGTAGCCACCACTGTAACTGTTGCCAGTTGAGGCATTATTGCGTAGTGCCTGGCAAAGGTGTGGTCCAATGACTAAGTGGCTACTTGGTAAATGTCCTTAAAGGCCATGTTGCTTAGAAAAGTCATGGAGGTTGCAATAGAATGGGTGGAATGTGCCTTTGGTGGGACTGTCAATGGTTTGTTGCAAAGGAAATGGCACCCAAGTATACATGATGATATCCATCTGGAGATACGTTGCACAGAAATTGGTGCGCCCTTCTAATGTGCTTTGATGGATATGAAGAGGTGTGGAGACTTCTGTAATGATTGTGTCCTATCTATATAAAAGTCCAGAGCCCTGCGAATATCCAGGGTATGGAGCATAGCATCCCTGGGGGATGTGAGAGGCTTGGGAAAAAATGTTGGTAATACTATGGGCTCGTTGACATAGAATGCTGTGCTGATCTTGGGTAGAAATGTTGGGTGTGGTTGAAAGGTCACTCTGTCCTTGGTGAAGACCATATATGGTAGTCTGACCATCAGGGCTCCTATCTCGTTCACCCTCTTTGTCGAGATAATAGCTGTCAAGAATAGCACCTTCATTAGAGTGGGAAAGTCACCATGGGCTCAAAGGGAAGTCTCATGAAACAGTCTAGAACCAAGTTCAAGTCCCAGGTAGGGGCTGGAGCTCTATGCAAAGGGTAAAGGTTCTGAGGCCTTTCAGGAACCTCCTGGGTATGGACTGTGTGAAGATGGATGATCCATCTATTCATTCGTGGAATGTCACTATTGCTGCAAGATGTACCTTGACAGAGTAGATTGATTGAAAGCGGACAGGGGGCTGCAGACAGGGGAGTTTAAGAGGGAGAGCAAGAGATCCTGCTGCTGAACAGGCTACCAGGTGAGAGTACTAGCTTTCGGTGTGAGTGAGTTTGCTCGACTGTTTGAATTTTGATTCTGATTTCAAGTGATTTCAGTTTCAGTTACTGTGGCAGTTGGGGTTGTGTGTCTGGGAGTGTTTGATCCTTTGTTCCCTTGATTGCCTTTGATCAGCCTCAGGATCAGCCTTCCCCTGTGTGACTAACGAGGGGGTAGGCCTGACATAGGAGAGCAGGCTTTAAAGGCCAGAGGCAGAGTGACCAGGGGAGCGAAGTGGACAGGGGGCTGCAGACAGAGAGTTTGAAAGAGGGAGGCCTACTATGGTCGGGAAGACCTGCAACACCTGTGCCAGCATTGCTTCTGTCTCCTCCACCTATGCCTGTAGCCAGACAGACCACTGACCATGGAAGCCTCTACCCAGATCCTGGTGTGGTTTTGCAGGGACTGTGGCTTGCAATTCTCACTTACTGAAATCGAGGCTGAGGGGACCATCCAATGTGAAAGGTGCCTGCTGGTAGAATCTCTCAAGAAGCAAGTGGGAGAGCTACAGGAGGAGGTGGCTAGGCTGAGGAGCATCCAAATCCAGGAGCAATTCCTGGACAGTATTCATGTGGAGACAGCTGAGGTAGCTGTTCTACTACATAAGACCGCTGACATACCACTGGTGGAGGAGGAGATGGCTCGGGGGTGGGGCACTGGCAGTTGGTCACTTTTGGCAGCAGGTGTGCTCCATCCCTGCTCCCAACCCTCCTACCGTGGTACTGGGAAACCGTTATGCTCTTCTTGATACAAGAGATAAGGAATCACCCCCTACATTTGAGGAGGAGAAGCCTTGTACCCCTAAGGCTGGAGATCTGCTGCCACCACTGTGAGGAGGAAACATAGGGTAGTGGTGGTCAGAGACTCTCTTCTGAGGGGGACGGAGGAGCCCATCTGTCACCCTGACATGTCATCTCAGGAGGTATGCTACCTGCCGGGGGCCCATATCCAAGACATTATAGAGGCACTGTCGAGGATTATCTGGCCTTCTGACTACTACCCCATGCTACTCATCCATGTGGACACTAATGATACTGTGAGGTGTGACACTGAGTGGATCAAGACTGACTACAGGATTCTGGGAGTACGGGTGAAGAAGTTTGGAGCACAGGTGGTATTCTCTTCAGTCCTTTCTGTCAAAGGTGTAGCCAGACATGAACCCCATCTTGTTTCTTCCCCCCCCCCCAGAGAGCAAGAGAAAGGCAGTCAGCCTTTGATGCTCTGGGAACGTAGGTGTGCTGCCTGTCCCTGACTCTACCATAAACAGAAACTAGACAGTAAATGGGCTAGCTGATGACCCGGAGCCTCCCGCAGCCCTGATGGCTAGTACCAGTAATTGACATGCCTGCACTGTCCCAGGAGAGGAATCTTCGCCCATCACATACCAGAGGTGCCCATTGTCTGCATTTTCCCAGGTGTGAATTATGCTTGGCACCCTTCGTGGGAAACTTGGCATTCAAAGCCATTTTTCCTAATTGGCCACTTGAGACCAGGAAGAAGCCTACGTGACCCAAGGGGTATAAAGAGGGGTTTAGTAGCCCACCCCATTTGAGCTGTTTCAATCATCTACACCTGCTGGCAGGTATTGATTGTCCCCCAAGGTCTGTGAGACGCCCAACCTCGCCCTACTTCTTCCCGAGGGACTGAGAGAAAGATGCTGGCCACGCCAAGTCTGGAACGCAGGGGTGAGAGCAGGAGTCACCAGCTAGGTGTCTATTTTGAATGCATTTAGTAAGAGCTCAGAGAACCAAAAAGGTTTCATGGTACCTGTAAGTGACTTATCAGTGTAATTTCTGTCCTGTCCTTTGTAGTGGCTGTGTTATCTGTAACACAGTAGTAGCATTTAACAGCTAAGTTTACCCTGTAACAATAAAATAGTAACTGTTTAAGCTTTAACCTGACTCCTTCAGTTGCTGTAACAGAACCAAGCACAATTTAAAAGAACTTCAGCTGGTCATAAGGGACAGGTATAGGAAGAGCTTGGGCGTTTTGGATTGTGTCACTCCCAGGTGACAGATCCGTTGGGGCATCTCTCAGTCTTCCCTAGACTGCCCGCTGCGAAGGGATCCTGTATCTTAGCAGCTGAAATCTGAGATGTAATAAGCTCTTCCTATAAACTCGGGGCATCTTGGCTGCCCTCTGCGACGGGACCCCGGTCCTAGCAGTAAAGTCACGGATGTTAAACTCTTCTCAGGGCACCCGTCAGTCTCACCTAGACTGCCCACTGCGATGGGACCTTGTGTCTCAGCAGTTGAAGACTCGGGTGTAACATACACATGCACTGCCCTGACCATCGGCTGACAAAAGGTAGGGGCCTAGGCAGAGACAGATGCATCTTGGAGGTGAATGCCTGGCTGCAAAGATGGTGTCGCCAGGAGAGCTTTGGCTTCCTCAACCATGGGATGCTATTCCAGGAAGGACTGCTAAGCAGCAATGGGGATCACCTTTCAAGAAAAGGGAAGACTGTATTTGGATGCAGACTGGCTAACCTAGTGAGGAGGGCTTTAAACTAGGCTCGATGGGGGCAGGTGACCAAAGCCCACAGGTAAGTGAAGAACATGGAGACCTAGGAGATGAGTTGGAAATGGGAGGGAGTGTGGGCTATAATAGCAGAGAAAAAGAAGGAACAAGGCAGAACTAGGAGGCAAGATAAAGTCAGCATCTTAGATGCAAGAAGTATGGGTAATAAGCAGGAAGAGCTCGAAGTGCTAATAAATAAACACAACTATGACATCATTGATATCACAGCAACTTGATGGGATAATACACATGATTGGAATATTAGTATAGAAGGGTACAGCTTACTCAGGAAGGATAAGTGGGGAAAAAAGGGAGGAGGTGTTGCCTTATATATTAAAAATGTATACACTTGGACTGAGGTGGAGATGGATGTAGGAGACAGATGTGATGAGAGTCTCTGGGTTAAGCTAAAAGGGGTAAAAAACAAAGGTGATGTCATGCTAGGGGTCAACTACTATCCAGGTGGAGGAGGAAAATGAGGCTTTTTTTAAACAACTAACAAAATCATCCACAGCACAGGATTTGGTGGTGATGGGAGATTTCAACTATCCAGACATATGTTGGGAAACTAACACAGTGGGGCACAGACTATACAATAAGTTCTTGGACTGCATTGAAGACAACTTTTTATTTCAGTACGTTGAAAAAGCTACTGAGAGAAAGCTGTTCTAGATCTGATTTTAACAAATAGAGAGGAACTGGCTGAGAATTTGAAAGTGGAAGGCAGCTTGGGTGAAAGTGATCATGAAATCATAGAGTTCACGATTCTAAGGATGGTAGAAGGGAGAACAGCAAAACAGAGAATGGATTTCAGGAAGGCAGATTTTGGTAAGCTTAGAGAGCTGGTAGGTAAGGTCCCATGGGAAGCAAGACTAAGGGGGAAAAAACTGAAGCGAGCTGGCAGTTTTTCAAAGGGGCACTATTAAGGGCCCCAAAACAAGCTATTCCGTTGCATAGGAAAGATAGAAAGTATGCCAAAAGACCACTTTGGCTTAACCAAGAGATCTTGCATGATCTAAAAATTAAAAAGGAGTCATAAAAAGTGGAAACTAGGACAAATTACAAAGGATGCATTATAAGCAAACAATACAGGTGTGCAGGGGCAAGATTAGAAAGGCATAGGCACAAAATGAGCTCAAACTAGCTGCAGACATAAAGGGAAACAAGAAGACATTGTATAAATATATTAGAAGCAAGAGGAAGACCCAGGACAGGATAGGCCCACTGCTCAGTGAAGAGGGAGAAACAGTAACAGGAAACTTAGAAATGACAAAAGTGCTTAATGACTTGTCCTTCATGAATAATTGATTTGTGTATGGGTTTTTTAGAGTGTGGGAGGTATTCCATAAGCTCAGAATTTTGGAATAGTTATTCAAATCACATTTCACTAGCAATGCAGAATAGTTAGCAAATCTTAGCTATAGTGTAGCCGAAGAGTATACATTTCCTCCAAATAGGTCTAGGGATAGGATAAGATAAGATAAGATAAGATAGGTATGAGGGCAAGGGTGAAGGAGGTTTCATTGCCAGAACAGATGGAGTTGTGGACCGTCTTGTACAGGTACCTTAGTGCTCCCATGGCGACCAGCAGGGAGGGTAGTGGGGTGGAGGATATGGACATTCTGAGTATGGGTGTCGTGATCTGTCTCGATGGTAGTAGAGATGTAGTAGGGGAGGAGAGCTGTGATGAGAAAACACTCCTCTGGTTGTTGTCAGCAAAGGCACCATGCTCAGAAAGTACGGGAAGCCTCATATATCATAGGAAGGTGCATGGTGATTATGGCATCGGGGAAGCCTCCCTGAAGGAAGAAGGAGAAGTGTGCTGTCTGCTGCTTATCTCGGGTGCCAGTGAGATGTGATATGCCTGGCTCCCATTCTGGTGAACAGAATGTGTCGATGCTGGGATCCCTGTATGGGGCAGCATTGACTCAGGTGCTTATAAGCTGGGGTTCAGTATGTGCCCTCTTTGTGCGATCCATTTAGCTGGTGGTGCCACATCTTTAAATATCGCCGGCACCAGTGTGGGCGCTTGCCGATTAGAGCCCTCTGGTGCAGATGCTGATCTCATCAGTTCCAAGGCTGTATGAGATGCTACAGTATAGGTGTCAGTCTGTGACCTAGGCTCCATGGTGTCCAGTGTGTCCCCTTTGCTCACCCTGGGAGACGGGGTGGGGGACAATGATCTTGTTGGGGAGAGTCTCTTTTTCGACCACTTATGAGGTAGCAGGGAGGCAGCCCTTTTCCTAGGAGCCTGTCCTGGTGGCAGAGAGGATTGAAAGTCCTCATTGGGCTGAATACCTTTCTCAAATAAGTTCATGTGGAGCTAGAGCTCCCTGTGTTTTCTAGCTCCGACAGTGAAGCTGCAGCAGTGATCACATTTTGGGGGTACATGAGCTCCCCCTAAGCAGCTGAATGTTTGTCTGAGAAAGGCATTGGCTCACGGCATGTCTCACATTTCTTAAAGCCTGGTGAGCCTGGCATTATGGAGTCTGTGCAAGGCTCAAGCATTGTTGAAATGCCAATTGCCAAGTTTGCCAGTTTACACTTCTTATCTTCTTTTGCCTCCCTCTTTGTCTTTTCAGGGTTTTTTTCTTTTTCTTTGTTTTTTTTAAACAAGGGGAGAGAGCGGAGGGTAAAAGTGCTATATGACTGTTTGAAGTATGCTGGCACTGCAGCAATCCTGTTAGGAGCCAACAAGAAATTTCTATTTTCCACGAATCAGGTAAGGATATCTAGACTATCTCCGTGAGGAGAATGAAAGGCTGAAGAGAACAAAGAGCTCCTTTCACAACCAAGAGGACCTGGGGGGGGGGGGCGGTCAGGCAATGCACGCGGGGCACCAAAGCAGGAGTGGCGCGAGGTGTTCCCCATGCATGTGCGGCCCGCTGACAACTGCTCAAAAAAGCTCCAGTCTGTGGCTCTGGGACATCCCATCACCAATACTGGAGCACCCACAGGAACATCACCTGCAGAAGAACTTGTCTGTCCTTCTTGGCATACCATTGGAAATCATGGAAGAGTATGGGAAGCAATCAACACTTGATTTAGCGTGCATCCTCAGTGCAGAGTAGGCAGATTACCAATGTAAGTGACAGGTTCTAGTCTATACCCCAGTCAGGCCAGCTAGCCTAGGTTTACATCATCACCAAACTTAGTTGAGAGAAGTGTGTGTGTGTGGATACGAAGGAGTTAGAGATAACATCTGAATAAGAGCACCCTTCAGCAAAGATATATATATATATATATATATATATATACAGCTATGCAAAGCAATCAATGCCAACAGGATTTTACAAACATAACCAAATGAAGGAAAATGACCAATTGCTATACAATATTTTTTTAAATAGACATATGAAACAATACCTCATGGGATATCATATCAAATTGTCCAAAGAGTTGACCCATAGTAATGGATTTTGGATTTACAGTTCTAAAAATTACTTTTTCTTCTTCACCATATCCACGTTCATTCATAAGGGTTAGTGTATCTGCCAACACCTGCAGAACTTTTGTCTTCCCAGAAAAAGGTTCTCCAACAAGCATAAAGCTATAGATAAAAGAAAAATATTAAAAATCTCAGCACTCTCAAATATAGACTTTATGGTACTGATCCAGTTGATTGGCCTCAATATGGACTAGTCATGCTTAAAATTAAACACATACTTAAGCATTTTGCTATATCGGATTCCTTATGTAGCAAAAATTACAGTTAGAAATGTATTACATCACTCATTAGGAATTATGTTTTTAGAAGGTCGATACAAAAGTGTATGTGCATTTTGCATGTTTACAATGTTACCCACATAAATCAGGTATTTTATATATCCAAAATAACCATTTAAGGAGTATAAATGGTAATTTGTGTATGCAAATACTTGATTTGCTCATGCAACTGCATATATTTGATCACCCAACTGGACTCTATGCAGCAGCAGGGATTTGCACATTTATTTAGTACATTTACAGTACAGTGCAAAATTGGGCTTAAAACACTCTCTAGTTTTATTTCTTTTCTAGGGAAAGGTTATCATAAAATTCTAGAACACAAAGATAGATAAGGAATTTGCACTAAAACATAAATCAAGTTATTTTCAATCACAATTCAAAACAAATTTGTTTATTTCATACCATTTTGGGGTATTTTAAAGGATTCGCTAGTTAATGTTTTTGCAGAGCGTTTTGGATATGCAAAGCCATACTTCAGCACTGAGTACTGTATATGTTTCTTGTGAGGTAGTACACACGTATTACCACCACATGTTTGCTGATCAAGAAAAAGGCAGGCACTAAAATGGCAGAGAACTGGTTGGCTAATATTTTAATACAGACAAGCTTTTACAGTTACAGCTCCTCTCCACAACTTGTGTCCAATCTGAAATGATTAAACAAGCAAAGCCTGCTATCAAATTCAAAGGGGAGCATTGGGACTGCAGAATCAAATACACCTGGCTTCAGAGATACCACTTTCTTGGGCAATAAATCTGCAATAAAAATTAAGATATCCCAAGGTACCAATATAAACATTCTGCAGTATGTAGTTACTGTTGCGTTTTCTATATTTGATTCAAATAATCATTGTTTGTCTTTCTTTAAAGTGGAAATAATTTCTTAGTCTATTTCCATAAACATTCTTTATTGCCTACTACACAAAACATAACTACTTGTGAAACAGGTTCTGGCAATCTTACCCATGTCTAACAATCATCATTTCATATGTCTGTATCATTTTCTCAATAAAAACTTTAACAGGCTGGACATTATTTATAACACAGCATTCATTGGCACATTCCAGAAAATCCTAAAAGGAAAACAAAATACATTTTTTGCATATGATAGCACTCTTTAAGAAAGAATATTGTCACGGTTACATATTAACATAGTAAATTTACAACCATTCTTAATAAAGCCATATCATTTTCTTCATGAACGATATGAACATGTATCTTTCCTCATTCTATATTCACATTATTGTCGAGAACAACTTCTACCACAGCATGTTTTAATACATTTGTGGATACCAATTCAGTTTAATTAATTACTAAATTCTCTTGGATAAAGCTAAAGAAAGACGAAGTTACTCACCTTAGTGCAGTAACAATGTTTCTTCGAGATGTGTGTCCCTGTGGGTGCTCCACTGTAGGTATCGGGCTCATCCCAGCACCACAGGTTGGCGATTTTCAATAGCCTTAGTCAGCCGGACTGCACATGTGCGGTCAGCATCTCGCGCTGCTCGTGCCCTTTGATCGTTGCGCGCGGTCTAGCTCCAGCCAGTTCCTCTCACCACTCGGTTAATTGCAATGAAAAAAAAGAGACAAAGCTCCAGAGCGGAGAGGAGGGCGGGACATGGAGCACTCACAGGGACACACATCTCAAAGAAATATCATTACTGGACCAAGGTGAGTAACTTCGCCTCCTTTTTCTTCGATTGGTGTCCCCGTGGGTGCTCCACTGTAGGTGACCACACAGTAGTATTCAGGATGTGCTCTGGAGTTAAGGTTTGTCCGTAATCAACAGTACTGCTGAAGCGACAGTGGAATCGGTGGCCAAGTGTTGTACGATCGCATAATGGTTCATGAATGTAGCATTAGATGACCAGGTAGCCATTCGACAGATGTCACTCAATGGGACTCCTCTCATGAAGGTTGTAGATGTAGCTACTGCTCTCATAGAGTGGGCTGTTGGTTGGGATTGGAGAGATTTATTATGACTAGCATAGCAGGTGGTGATGCATGTTACTATACGACTTGCAATAAGTCGGGTGGATAAAACATTGCCTTTGGATTGTTCTGCAATTGACACTATCAGCTGATCCATTTTGCACTACTCTCGGGTTCTGTCAATATAAAAAGCAAGGGTTTGACACATGTCGAGTGTATGGAGAAGAGCTTCTCACGAAGAAGAATGAGGTTTTGGATAAAATGATGACAATACGATAGGTTCATTGATATGAAACTTGGAACAAACTTTGGGAATAAAGGCAGGGTGTAGACATAATATCACCGAGTCTTTGGTGAATGATGTAAATGGTGGTGTTGCCATCAAAGTGGCCAGTTCACTGACTGTATGTGCAGAAATAATTGCAAAGAGAAAAACCAATTTCACTGTGAGCATTCAAAGAGATGTTGTGGCCAACGGCTCAGACAGGGGATACGTTAGAGTATCTAACACTAAATCCAGGTTCCAGGAGGGTGGTGGTGGTCTACGTGGGGGATTAAGATTTGTCAAACCTTTTATGAATCTTCTAGTGATTGGGTTAGCAAAAATTGACATCCCCTCAATGGAACGATGGAAAGCATTGACTGCTGCTAAATGTACTTTCAACGAGGAAATAGAAAGGCCCGTTTGTTCCAGGTGAAGGACGTAATCGACGATTTGATAGAGGAGCGAGGCATATAGGTCAATCTGATTATCGCAACATCCGAGCACAAATCTTCACCATTTTGCAAGGTAAGTTGTTCATGTAGACTTCCTTTTGCTATGCGTTAAGACAGTTTTCACTAGCTCCGAGCAGAGATGCTCAGATGCCTTGAATCAGTCAGGAGCCAAGCCGTTAAAAGTACAGTCTCCAACCTGGGATGGAGGAGGGAGCTGCAATTCTGAGAGAGAAGGTCTGGCAGGGGAGGAAGAGGGTAAGGTGGTTGCAAGGACATTAGGTGCAGGAACAGATACCGCGGTTGTCTCATGCTGGAGCTATGAGAATTACCCATGCAGAGTCTGTGTTGATTTTCTCTAGTACCCTGGGTATGAGCATGGTCAGGGAAAATGCGTAAAGTAGAAACATCTCCCAGCTGATCAGGAATGCATCTCCCAGCATTCCCTTTCCAATGCCTGCCCTGGAACAATAGTGGCAGCACTTCGTGTTGTCGACAGTGGCGAACAGATCTATTTGAGGAGATCCCCAGAGATAGAAGATGCGTCGAAAGGTGTCCGCACGTATTTCCCACTCATGATCATGAGGGAAATGTCTACTCAGAGAGTCTGCTATAGCATTGCTGGTGTCAGGTACGTAAGATGCTATTAAGGTGATGTCATTTTCAATGCACCAATTCCACAATCGGACTGCTTCTGCACAAAGCAATTCACATAATACATCATTGTGATGTTGTCGGTCAATATTCGGGTGGTTGTTCCAGATGTGTGGGAGAGGAAATGTCTGCATGCACAAAGACTGCTCTGAGCTCTAGAAGATTTGTGTGAAGAGCTGCTTCTGATGCGGACCACCTGCCCTGGACCATCATGCCGTTCATATGCGCTTCCCAGCTGGTCAGGGAGGCATATGTGGTTAGCTGATTCATAGGCTGCAGACAATGGATCGGGACCCCTGCCATGAGATTGTGTGGCTTGGTCCACTATGACAGTGATCTGTCAATGTAGGCCAGAGGAGCTATTGACTTCTGAATACTGTGTTTTGTCAGGATGTACACGGATGCCAGCCAATGCTGAAGGCAGTGGAAGTGCAGTCATGCATGGCGGACCACGAATGTGGTAGCAGCCATATGTCCCATCAGTTGCAGACAAATGAGTACCGATACCGTAGGGGTGTGTACCAGGATGATTACCAGATCTTGTATTGCTTGGAATCATTCCACTGGTGAGTATGCCTGTGTCGAAATAAAGTTGAGCCGGGCTCCTATGAAGTTTATGGTCTGTGTCGGCTCCACAGTGGACTGCTGCTCATTGATTATGAGGCTGAGGGAGTTGAAGGTCTGTCTGGCCAATGTGATCATGTGGGATGTCTCTTTCCATGATTGACCTTTTATGAGGCAGTCGTCTAGGTACGGAAATATGATGACGTCTCTGTGACACAAATGTGCTGCCACTACCAAAAGAAAATCCTGGGAGCAGACTCAAAGCCAAATGGTAGCATCGATATTGAAAATTATCATTGCCGACAACAAAATGAAGGAATTGTCGGTGCGCCAGGTGGATGGCAATGTGGAAATAGGCGTCTTGCAGGTCGAGGGCTGCAAACCAGTCTTCATTGTCTAGTGATGGTATTATGGCAGTAAGGGTCACCATTCTGAAGCATTGTTTTTGGAGGTGGCAATTTAACTTCTGCAGATCAAGAATAGGTCTCGTTCCTCCCATTTTCTTCTGAGTTAGGAAATAACAAGAGTAGAAGCCTCTTTCTCTGAACTGATTTGGAACCCTCTCTACAGCTCCTATAGACAGGAAGCGATAGACTTTTAGTCTTAAGAGATCCTCGTGAGATGGGTCCCTGAGATGGGTGGTGGGAGGAATGAAGGTAAACGGGATTGTGAATCCATATTCCATGACTTCCAAGACCCATCAGTCTGATGTTATGCTGGCCCAATGACGATAACATGGCTGTAGGCAGTGGTGGAACAGAAGAGGGATCTGATGTTGTATCCTGACAACGTGAACTGTGTTAGCACCCTCGACTGAGGAGTCAAATCTGCTGCTTTGTGACAGACTGATTGGTCGCAGAGAGTGGTTGCGCGCGTCTGCACTGTAGACATTGCTGTGGGCGAGACTGATCATAGGGGCGGTGCTGCTGCCTTTGATATTGGTAATCATATCTCCTCTGATATGAGTAGTATCCCTTGCATCTATAAGGGGGAGTATACATCCCTAAAGTACGCAAGATCATAGACGAAATCCTCCACTGAAGGAGAACTCGCATGTCTTTTCTGCAAAAAGCCTTGGTTTTTTGAACAGGAGGTCTTCTACTTTACTCTGTAGCTCTTTGGGGACTCTATCTGTGGCTAGCCAGGACGATCTCCTCATAGCGATCGCTGTAGCTGTAGACCGTGCAGCTCTTATCTGCTACATCTAGGGCGTTCTATAGCCCTGCCATGGCCGATGTGAAACCCTCCTGTACGATAGATTTCAGGAGTGGTCTCTTCGACTCGGGGAGATGTTGGAGAAGTTCCGTCAATTGTGAGTAATTATTGAAATTATGCTTGGAGAGCAGGGTGGTATAGTTCGCTATGAGAAGGAGCAAAGTGGCTGATGAATAGACTTTCCTACCAAAGAGGTCTAATTTTTTACTGTCCTTCTCTGCCAAATTGTTTCTGTATTGTGGTGTCTTCGCCCTGTGCTGAGCTGCATCAACCACTAGAGAATTCGGCTGTGGGTGATGGAATAAAAATTCGAGGCCTTTGGAGGGAACAAAATACTTTTTGTTGGCTCGCTTGCTTGTTGGTGCTGCAGAGGCTGGGGTCTGCCAAATTTCTTCCACAGCCTCCGTAATTGCTTCATCAATAGGAAGCAGGATTTTTTTACCGTTGCTGAAGGTGCAGGTTTTTCAGCAGACCGTATTGCTTGCTCTGCACCTTCCCTAGCTGTACCTCTTGAGATTCCACAACCTGCATGAAGAGTTCCTGAAATTGTTTCAGGTCATCCGAAGGAGACATTTCACCTGGAAAAACAGCTTCATCAAGGGAGAATGAGGATGGTCTCTCGGCGATGTATCGAGTTGTTGATCCTCTCCCTCAGATAGCTGGCCCTCCTCTAGATCGGACTGCTGGGGTTGCACAGCACGACTCTGTGCTGACAGAGCTGGCAGGTGCTCCTGCTGTTGTAACTGTGACTCAACCACAACATGCTGATAGACAGGCGAGTGGCAGCAACATGGAGACCACTATAGGAATGTGATCTGTAATAACAGCGAGAGGAATAATGTGGTCTGTGGTAATGCTCATAATAATGCTTAGAGTGAGTAGGTGATGAACGTCTGGATGATATAATGCTGCCATGCAGCCTGTAATATACTGTGTGAGGAGACAGTACTGGTGAATGAGGCAAGTGCCAAGAAAACCTCGAGGATGGTGAAAACGAGTTGTGCCTATCATACTGTCTCGGATGTTCCCGTGGCAGTTTGTGGTACAGGGATCTAAAACTGTGTCGAGGGGAATGAGAGACGTCTCTAGTCCGGTATCGAGGATTACTCCAGATGGGAGAGGGATGCGTCAGAGGCGAGGGAGACGATGCCTGAGAGAAAGTTGGACATTGGGAAATAGGACTCCAATGACTGTTCGACTTTTCAGCGGCTTTCTTTGGTGACAATGCGGTGTCACTCCTTGAAATCAGCCCTGCCTCCGCATTGTCTGGCACCTTCAGTGCAGATGTCTGTGGCTGCACTGTCACCGGTTCCGACATGTGCAGCACCGCTATTGGTGCTGACCGCTCTGGTGCCGACAGTGCAGAGGGCAAGGGCACCGCCGATGGTCGTGTAGTCACCGGTACCATGAGACTCTCAGGTTGGGCTCCCAGTGCCACTGTCGATCTTGGTGCCAACAGTTTTCTCGGTGCCAGGTTTATCAGCTTTTTAGATTTGGCACTCACAGAGGTTTTTGAGGACACGGGGACAGTGCTGGATGTACCCAGTTTATCCCCTCTGATGACCGGTTCAGCGGGTGAAGAGCACGTGGGGGATGCTCTCAACTTCTGCACTGCAGTCACCCCTGGAGAAAAAGCTCTACGCTTCTGCGTCACACCCGCCTCTGAACTCGACGGTGGAGCAGGGTCCAAAGGCTGTAAGGCTTTGTCAAACAAAATCATTTTGAGGCGCATTTCTCTGTCCCTACGCGCTCTGGCAGTCAATTTAGAGCAATGCATGCACTTTTGTGGGACATGTGCCTCACCGAGGCAACAAATGCAGGCCAAGTGGCCGTCGGACGCCGGCATGGCCTCACGGCAAAGGGAGCACTTTTTAAAACCTGGTGAACCAGGCATTATCAGGTCCGACTAGGATATTACTTTAGGACCTAGAACTAAATGACTAAACTTTTTTTTTTTTTTAAAGGTAAAAACCACTAACAGTTAAATGAAGATTTTTTTTTAAGACTAACTAGAAAGAACCGTAGAACACACTATTAAACTAACACTAACTATTTTGGTAACTAACTATTCACAGGAAACTGACCAGAAGAGGAGACGAACGGAGCTCTGCCTGCGACTGAGGACCGTTGAAAGGAACTGGTGGGAGCCAGACCACGTGCAACGATCACAGGGCACGAATGGCGCGAGATGCTGACCGTGTATTTGCAGTCCAGCTGACTATGATATTGAAAATCTCTGAACTGCAGCGCCAGGACAAGCCCGACACCTACAGTGGAGCACCCACGGAGACACCACTCAAAGAAGAACCTAAGATTACTTATTTTTTAATGAGAGTGTTGTCATAGGGATTAAACTAACATGCAGTATCTTCACATTTTAAAACTCATTTTAACTTTCCTGAGTGTTCCCAGGTAGACATTCCCTGACTAGAGCACTATTTGCTGACGTTCAGAATTTAAGATGCTGTGACTTAAACAAAAGTTACTTTAGTTAAATATATAAATTCTCTATTGGAATATTGATGGCCTCCAGTGATGTTAATATTTCTTGTGTTCTATATACAGGGCAGGCTTTAGCAAGCGCAGGGCCCGATTCCGGGGGCGGGGCTGCACATGCGCCGTGTGCCTGGGATGGCATACCTGGAATGGCACTGAACATGCGTCGCACACCCGAGAGCAGAGCCCCCTTAGGCGCGGGGCCCCATTCCGGGGAATCAGCCAAATCAGCCTAAAGCTGGCCCTGTCTACATATAACAGAGGTTGCGACTGCTCTGGAGGATAGAGTCATAATTCAAAATGATCTGGACAAACTGGAAAAATGGTCTGAGGTAAACAGGATGAAGTTTAATAAAGACAAATGTAAAGCGCTCCACTTAGGAAGGAACAATCATATAGAATGGGAAGCGACCGTCTAGGAAGGAGTATGGCAGAAAGGGATCTAGGGGTTATACTGGACCACAAGCTGAATGAGTCAGCATTGTGATGCTATTGCCAAAAAAGCAAACATGATTCAGGGATGCATTAACAGGTGTGTTGTGAGCAAGACACGAGAAGTCATTCTTCCGTTCTACTCTGCGCTGATTAGGCCTCAGTTGGAGTATTGTGTCCAATTTTGGACACCGCATTTCAAGAAAGATGCAGAGAAATTGGAGAGAGTCCAGAGAAGAGCAACAAGAATGATTAAAGGTCTAGAGAACATGACCTATGAAGGAAGGTAGAAAGAATTGGGTTTGTTTAGTTTAGAAAAGAGAAGACTGAGGTGGGACATGATAGCCGTTTTCAGGTATCTAAAAGGGTGTCATAAGGAGGAGGGAGAAAACTTGTTCATCTTGGCTTCTAAGGACAGAACAAGAAGCAATGGGCTTAAACTGCAGCAAGGGAGGTTTAGGTTGGACATTAGGAAAAAGTTGCTAACTGTCAGGGTAGTTAAACACTGGAATAAATTGCCCAGGGGGTTGTGGAATCCCCATCTCTGGAGATATTTAAGAATAGGTTAGATAAATGTCTATCAGGGAGGGTCTAGAC
This sequence comes from Pelodiscus sinensis, assembly GCF_052426305.1. Taxonomy (NCBI): domain Eukaryota; kingdom Metazoa; phylum Chordata; order Testudines; family Trionychidae; genus Pelodiscus; species Pelodiscus sinensis. The sequence goes on from NC_143062.1 coordinate 25,174,532, forward strand.
AGTATTTGGTCCTGCCATGGGGGCAGGGGACTGGACTCGATGACCTCTCGAGGTCCCTTCCAGTCCTAGTATTCTATGACTCTATAACAGTGATTTGGCTTATCCTGTACATAAAAATCCTTTCTATCTCAGAACCTAATATGGAGGGCTGCTCTACACTAGAAAATTAGATTGACCTATCAACATTGTTAAGGAATGCAAAATACACACACACACACACACCCTGGGCTACACAGTTAAGATGAACTAAATTGCCATGTAGACAGCTCTTGGTTGATGAAAGAATTTTCTGTTGACACAGCTACTATCTCTTGAGGAGGTGGATTTTAAAAAGCAATGACAGAATCTTTTCCATCGCTACAGTAAACGTCTACGCTGAAGTGCTGCAACTGTGCTGTGGTAGTATTTAAAGTGTAGATATAGCCTGAGCAAGGAACTAAAACCATCAGCTTCTTTACTGAACATCTGCCTCTGCTTGCACCCCACCCACTCCAATTACTGTATTTTGGAAGATAGCAGAAAACAAGTATTTCCTCTTTCCTGTGTTTGTGCTGGAGCAGTAAAAACATCCCACATGGTTTACATTTTCATAGCAGGATTGTGTGCATTTCATGACCCACAGTAAGTTGGATTTGCAGCAGGACAACCTTGCAGGTTCACTTGAATCTTCAAGTTTCCACAAAATTTAGAACTTCAAAGTGAACCTGTGTGATGTCTTGTAAGAACAGACACTGACTTCCAATTTTTTTCCATTGGTGGGAGTGAAAGGGATTGGGAGATCAGCTACCTCTCTCAGTCCCTGAAAGGGGAAGAAGGCAGCCTTGCTATTTCTATCTCCAACACTGTTCCCCCCCATACATCCCACTGCAGAATGATAGAAAGAGTTAATTAATACTCACATGCTTCACCATGTCTAATAACTAGGAAAACTGCCAAGGCTAGGAATGAGACCAGCAAGTCATTCATAAGAGACATTAAAATCCAGGCAATGTGGAGTGGGTTTCAGACCACTGGTATACATTAGGGCTGTCAAGTGATTAAAAAATTTAATCGTAATTAATCACGCGATTAATCGCGTGCACCTCCCCTTTAAAATGCTGTGGTGGCGTTTCAACGGGGCAGTGCTGCGTGGAGCCCAGGATCACTGGAGTCCCCAGCTGACCCCGTGCTCCATGCAGCGCTGTCCCTTGGAAGTGCCGAGGTGCGTTAGGAGCCTGGGATCAGCTGGCTCCATGTTGCAAAGCCCCTTAGAAGTCCCCAGCTGATCCCCAGCTCCGCTTGCACTGCCCCTTTGAAGCGCTGGAGCGGCACTTCCAAGGGGCAGCGCAGCATTAATGCCTGCGATTAACATGTTAATCCTGGACTGCGTTAATCGCAGGCGTTAACGCAGGTCAGTTGACATCCCTAGTATACATCCGAAAAGGCTGTTTAAAGTAAGAGGAGTTCAGGGATTTGTTAGGGGCTGAGGTATAAATGGGCCAAAACTACAAAAACAGAACCAGATCTGCAAATGATGAGAGATATAAGGCTAGTTTGGGGGTTCAAAAGAAAAACAAGTCAATTTTGCTTAGTGCAAATTCCATCTGACATGGCCTCATTTTGCAACTAGAAACAGTATACTTTATTAATTACAACTGATGCAATGTCATGAATATTAGTGAAAAAATTACCTTACAAATGTACTTACATTGTAGTCTGCTTCAGGAAGCTTAATACCAGGAAATAAGTCGCTAGTTATACCATTGAACAGAGGTATATCATGAGACAAAAATTTAGGCTCATTCACATCCTTAATAGATCTAAGAAGCTAAAGAAAACAAACACATAACTTTACAAAAAATGTATATTCTGATTTACATGTTGACTACAGAATAATTATTTTACAATTACCCTTGGCAAGTAGATTTTAGTCCGGCGCAGCCGCGCAGCGCGCTCTGCGAATTTGCAACGTGGTTTGCACATGCACAGCGTGCGGTTCTGCGCAGCTGGTGAGTGGGGCTCGCCGCCACTTGGCAAACCCTGAACATGCGAATGGCCATACTGGGTCAGACCAAAGGTCCATCTAGCCCAGTATCTTGTCTGTCGACAGTGGCCAGTGCCAGGTGCCCCAGATGTGGTGGACCGAAGACAATGATCAAGCAATTTGTCTCCTGCCCTCCTTCTCCAGCCTTTGACAAACAGAGGCTAGGGACATCTTTACCCCCTGGTTAATAGCCTTTAATGGACCTAACCTCCAAGAATTTATCTAGCTCTTTTTTAAACTCTGTTAGTCCTAGCCTTCACAGCCTCCTCTGGCAAGGAGTTCCACAGGTTAACTGTGCGCTGTGTGAAGAAGAACTTTCTTTTATTAGTTTTAAACCTGCTACCCATTAATTTCATGTAGTGCCCTCTAATTCTTATATTATGGGAACAAGTAAATAACTTTTCTTTATTCACCTGCACCACACTACTCATGATTTTATATACCTCTATCATATCCCCCCCCCCCAGTCTCCTCTTTTCCAAACTGAAAAGTCCCAGTCTCTTTAGCCTCTCCTCATATGGGACCTGTTCCAAACCCCTAATCGTTTTAGTTGCTCTTTTCTGAACCTTTTCTAATGTCAAAATACCTTTTTTTGAGGGGAGGAGACCACATCTGTATGCAATATTCAAGATGTGGGCGTACTATAGTTTTATATAGGGGCAGTAAGATATTCTTCGTCTTATTTTCTATCCCTTTTTTAATAATTCTTAGTATCCTATTTGCTTTTTTGACTGTCACTGCACACTGCATGGATGTTTTCAGAGAATTATCCACAATAACTCCAAGATCTCTTTCCTGATTTGTAGCTAAATTAGCCCCCATCATATTGTATGAATAATTGGGGTTATTTTTTCCAATGTGCATTACTTTACACTTACCCACATTAAATTTAATTTGCCATTTTTATGCCTAATCACTCAGTTTGTTGAGATCTTTTTGAAGTTCTTCACAGTCTGCTTTGGTTTTAGCTATCAAAAACATATTTTTGAGGCAGTCAGTTTCATCATCCTGCTGTTCTTGCACTTAGGAAGTTTCCCCTGAGATTTAATCTAAATCTGAACTAAGATTTTATCACAGGGGAAGTGACCCAGGGAACTGGAGGCAATAGAGGGGAATACAGGAGGGCAGGACAACGCTGCTGCCAAAGGGTCCCTGGGTCAGGACCCAGAATAGTGTGTGGGCCTGGGTCCCCCCCACTTTCCTCTTGCACTGTGTCTAGCCTCCATTGTGTGTAGCCTGGAAGAACTGTGGCTTGCCCCTGAAGTGAGAAGGCTGCAGTTGGTCACAATGGCAGGCGCTAGCTATAGGTGAGAGGATTATTCTGGGAGGGGTGGGTGAGATTCTGTGGCCTGCACTGTGCAGGGGGTCAGACTAGATGATCATAATGGTCCCTTCTGACCTTAAAGTCTATGAGTCTGATGATAACCCCAGGAAGGGGGTAAAAGACACTAAAATGGGTACTGCCATACTGTGCTCCAGGAGGGACGCAGGTCCACAGCTAGAGTGTGGAGCATGGACAACAACATGCAACAGATGCCCTGTTGATAAAGGACTAATTCCTTTGAGCAACCAGCAGGAGGTGCTGTAGTTGTGACCCCGCCAAGTGACAGCCCCCCCCCCCCCCCACTGCCTACAGTGACTCAGTGCTCTGTAGCCCCGACTACCTGCAGCAACTGACCAGTCCTGGCCCTGCCATCCTGGGGCTGAAGCAGAAAATGTCACAGAGGTCTCTAAAATCCACAGAATGAGTGATCTCCATGACAAAATCTTATCTTTAGTGATGTGGTATCTTAAGCAATTAAAGAAGTAATATAAGCTATATTGCACTCAGTGCTAGGCTATATTAAAAGGCAGAAATCCCTGTAATGGGTGAAGATACATGAAGCAAGACATTTCCTGACATTGTGTTGGGGATCTGATGGAGCATCCAAATGTTCCCCACTCTCTCCCCTAACAATTATAGTATTGCCATCACTCAAAAATTCCTTCCCTAGCTTTAGCACCTCTGAAGACCCCCTACCTCTCCTTCATTCATTAATGTAGCAATGACGAGGAAGCAGAGCAGGCTGTATCTCCCTTTGCATAGTTTCCTCTATTCTTGGCTTCCATGCACTCTACACATGACATATTCATACAGAATAGAAAAGCCAGAAAAAAATTAGAATAAGAGAGAGACAGCCCCCCTGCACCTTGCAGGAGGCATAAGGGATATGTTGAAAAAGGCTTTCTTTTCTAGACTGCCGCTTTTTGCCAACAAAGTGCTGTGTCGGCAAAATGCAGCTGCCATTTTTATGCTTTTAGGCACGGGATATTTAAATCTCTGCCTCATTTGCAATGTCGACCTGCCTAATCTGCATCTCTCTGCTGACAGAGGGATACAGTCTAGACATACCCTAGATCTGCTATGAAAAAATTGATTTTTTGTTTGTTTGTTTATATCACTTTTCACAATGGACTTATTAGCTAACAATAAATACATTACAATCATTTGGATGTCTATGTATTTGTTTTTTTCCTAAAGCTAATTAAGTATTTTAGGAAAAAGCATGAAAGCAGCCAACAGTAAGAGTTGATGGCCACATTCTGAGGTCACCAAAAAAAATTGTCCTGAGAACCTCTGATCAAGTCAGACCTCATGCACATCACAGGTCATCAAAATTCAACCAAATATACCTGGATCTTTTGCATGTTTTCTCCTTATCGTGAATTTAAATTAATCCTTTCAGTTAAAACTCAATTTTGAAACTAGTTTTTATTTACATCTTAGATAATAAATAATATTTAGCACATAATGGTTTACATTTACAAAGTGCTATAACATATTAACTAGTTTATTTTTCATAATATTTTTGTGAAGTAGATAAGCATTCTTAACCCCAATTTACAGATAGAGAAACTGAGACAGAGTGGTTCAGTAACTTCACTAGACAATACAGTGAGGTAATTCAAAATTCTTAAGAATTTTAATTAGCGAAATCCATTGTTACCTCAGGAACTTACCAATATATCTTCATTCTCCTGCGGGAATTTCAGTTTTAGGTTGCCAGCAGCCACTAATACAGCTTTAACTGCACGCATACCATAGTCATAATGGAACTGAGAGGAAAGTTGCTCTGAACAAAGTCTATAGGTCATTACTATCTTCACTGACAATGGCTTGGCATTAAGAAATCCGTAGGAGTAGAGAGAGATTTCTGCTATCAGAGCATAGTTAGGAACCATCATGGCTACAGTTCGGAAAAGAACCTGAAATGCATATCACAGGAAATATGTCTGAAACATTTAGAAGAATAAAAGAATTATTGTATATCTGATTTGCACTCAATATCTAGAGATACCGTGTTGCAAAAGTTCCTGTGGTTACAGTATTATCAATCTTTGAAGACAAGATCCATGACTCATTAAGAGCCAAATATAAGAAAGTTGCATATATGGCCCTCGACACAAAGAACATTAATTATCAGACTGACCCAAAGTTCCTCCTCTTTCACACCCATCTTTTCCCTAAACAGAGACTATTCATTATGTGTCATGTATGGGTTAAACATACCTGATGGGGAGGAAGATATGAGATGGAACACATGATACATGAGAGAGTATACTGCACCCTGTGAAGGGGTGTAACACTGAGCATGCTCAGTGCTGATTACAGCATTCCTGGATGAATTCTGCCTGTCTGAGGTAGAATTCCTCTTTGAACTCCTTTTAAAGCAAGAGGGCTCTGGCCCATCTCAGTTCAGTGCTGTGACTTACAGGGAAAATAGAACCATAATGCTGCCATCAAGATATCTCTATTTCACTTGCTGAAGCAATGTCTCACCACTGTAACAGGAATACTGGCATAAACAAACATCATAGTAAATCTTTGCAACTGGTAATCTGAATAGATTCATCATCACTTGAGCTAGTCAAATTGTTCTACCTCTGCTTCTGAATAAAATAACATTCTAAGTTATTTTAAACACATTTTCTTAATATATTCTATATAAATTAATTTAAAAGCATACAGGACAAAATCCTTCAATCACTACTCAATTCCTGCTCCTTACCCCAGCTAAACAGCCCTCAATGAAGTGTTGGCTCATCACACATAAGAGCAAAAGTAATAATTAATTAATGTAATTTCAGTGTATAACAAGAAAAACTGATTAAAAACCTTAACAGAGAATAAACTGGTTTGAATAAAAGAAAAAAATGAAACCTGCCAGATATGTTGCATAAGAAATGCAAAATTTAAAAATATAAATTGCTTATATTGTGGATTCCACATTCTAGTGTAACACCAGTAGTGAATTTGGTCCTAGGTTTCTTAAATGCATTATTAAGCGAACATGCTCATTTTATTATCTTACCTTGAGGTTGTCTGGCAGCTCAGACCGTCCTGCATAACCTGGATTCATGGTAATAGCTACAAAACAGTTGGGATTGAGCTTCAGTTCAGTCCCTTCAAAAAGAAATGTTTCCATCTTCAACTGTATGGCTCGCTGAATGCAAAGGATCTGCTGGGCCACCACGGACAGTACTTCTAGCTCAATACGATTAAATTCATCAAAACAGGCCCAAGCACCGGAAGAAGCCAAACCCTTAAAAAACTGTAAAACAAGAAAAAAAGATAGTAACTGTAACTCTCCATAGCATCAGGAGATTTAAGAGCACCAATCAATAGTATGATGGCTTGAAATTCAATGTTGTGCCATGTACTTATTTGCATAGTTGGAATAATATTTAAGTTTATTTAGAGGAAAGGTCAGCAGGTACATTAGGAAATTAAGTAAATGGAAATCTTTCCTTGGTTTTAACAGAAGCTGAGTAAGGATCACAGGCTCTGGTCCTGCAAACTCCTGGACATATACATAATCTAATACATGGAAAATGATCCTACTGAAGTCAATAGACCTTAAATTATAAACTATTAAGGACGGGGATCATGAGTGGGATTTTCAGAAGTGCCTACATGAAATGGGCACTTAACTCCCATTGAAAGTCAACACCTTTCCTCCTGAAAAAACACACAATGATCTTAAAAAGTAATTCAAATTACCTTTCCCATTGCTAGGTAATCAAGCCCATCGGAACAGTTGAAGACAACACACTGTACAGCAAGAGCTTTAGCCAAGTCTTTAGTAGTCTCTGTTTTACCTGTCCCTGCTGGGCCCTCTGGAGCACCACCAAGGTTTAAATAAAAGGCTCCAATCTAAAGAATGGAAATAGTTTACGAAAAGTAATAATTTAATCAAATATTTGTTCATAGTACAAAATAATTTTATAATGGAAAATAATTTTAAATTCAAATGTGGATTGAAAACACTAGATAGCTAAAAACAAATTATTGCATACAACAAGTATTTATCAGATTTTTACTAAATGAAAAAGGCAATGCAAAAAAATTACTTATGTCTTCAAAATACATGAAACTCAAAGTTTGATTCAGAGTTATCTTTATTGCAGATTCCTCAGAAGAGGGCACAATCTTATTTGTTCCTGAGAAGCCCATGTAGACATTTACATTGAACCTGATTGTGCTGCTCACACACAGGAAAAGTCCATTTTTAAAGTCAATATGCCTGATCTTACTTGTTTTTGTTTCCTATCTCGCTCTTTTTCCTTTTCTAAGCAGCAGCATCTCTTTTCCACTCATGCTTTGTGGTCTTTATTATATCATCTCCCTTTGCTCTGCCCATGTTCCATTGTCCATCATATCCAGCTTTCCTCCATATTCTGTTCTCTTACACACCATTTTTCCTGTCCCATCCTTCCCATCAATCGCGCCCTCCAAATCTTCTTTCTTCCCCCCCCCCTTTAGATTCCCCATTATCTTTACTCCTCCCATTAGGTAACCAGGACTTTTGATGTGCTGCATACCAACTGGAAATGGGAAGTAAAAAGTGACCAACTTCTGTCCTAGCTTCAGAGGCAAAATCATAGACATATCAATACCAATATAAACTGCCAGTTACACAATGTCACATAAGTGGCTTGGCTATCTCATTATCCAAGCTAGGATCAAGCTGCCAAGAGGTTCATTTTTGCCAGATCTATAAACCCAGCCCACTTGATGAAGTTGGTAAGCATTTTTCAGTTCAGCACAAAACATGAAAAATGTTGCAGAGCTACTATAGCCATTCAGGTTCATCTTTAAAATTTAGACAAGAAGTAAAATCCCTGAAACTAGAGGTTTTAACAGAAATGTCAAGGGTCTTACAACTACTGCAGTGCTCCCAAGTACCATTGTAGTAAGTATAAATTGTTGGAAATGACATTTTATAGATATGAGTGAATAAAATGAATTATTTAAGCAGGTTAATTACGTTTTACGTAAAAGCATACCAAGGTGCGGTAACATCTATCCGTAAGTGGAGTAATGACAAGTCGAGGTGAGTTGCCAAGGTACTCATAGGCATATTTTACATTGCAATTAATTATGCGGACACGAGCATTTTCATATTCCCAATAATATCGCAGTTGAGCAAGCCACTGAAAGTCTGACTCATTTTTTACACCTGGTAAGAAAGTGAAGAAGAAAATAAGAAAAAAATTCTAGAAAATTGAATTTGTTAGGTATAAAATAAATAATTTGTCAATATGAAATAGTACTGAAATTATGAATACTTTCAAATATAAAATACTTTCGAAATTCTCATAGTTCTTTAGGCCCGCAAGGAAAAATAATGCAAGTCTATTTCTCTTGGTTCTGAAAAACTCCATGTTAGAAACACATGAAGAACAAAATTTTAAAAAGCTATGTACCACTTTCAATCATCTCCATGACGACATCTCTAGCATGGACATCAATAGTAACCAAAGCACCCAATGTGGTTCGTGTCTGCTTAGATAATTTTCCTCTTACCAACTCTACAATATCATTAAGCTGAAGCTGAAGAGCCATATAATAATCCTCTAAGCCCTGCAAGGAAAAAAAATGTCAAAATTGATTGAACATTCTTTGAACTTTAGTTTGCAATTAATTAGGGTTCTGAAAATTCTTCATAGTGTGCATAGACATTTAATAGAGATTGCTTAATGGACCATCACCCTTCTCAGTCATTTCTCTCTCATTTCCAATTATTTACTTCCCCACTAAAAGTACTTTTTTTTTTTTTTTTTTTTTTTTTTTTTTTTACATATTTTAAATCTCAGGCCCACTTAAGTCAATGGGAGTACTGACTTCAATGGGCTTTGGGTCCTTACTGCATTTCAGCAGCTGCAAACAAACAGGAGGAGCCAGTGTATGACCAGCCTACTCCCTGTGAGCCAGAACCAGTTTATAAATCTTAAGAAATTATGTTATGTTCTTATTATTATTGGAAGTGCAGTCTGAAATCACATTCAAGTTGCTTACATATGGAACCCCCTAGAAAAAGAAATGAATGTCTTTACTGTTATTTTTATCTACTTGAATTCCTGGGAACTAGTAGAGTAAAATTTGTTTAATTATTTTATTTAAAATGGGCTCTTAAACTATAGTAATAAACATGTTTCCATAAATAATGGTTCTCTATGCATATATGCAAATGTACTGTACATGCCCACAAACTGAAAAGCACCACTGTTTCATGTATCCTTACCTACTTTCTTAACCCTCCATATTGGATAGTGCCACTAAAAACTTTAGAATGAGGACTGCACCAATATACTGACTTTTCTAACAGAAAACTCTAAGAAGCAGGAGGATACATATCAACCTATGTTTTCCAAAGCCCAATCCTGGATTCCTCAATCACAGAACTTCCACCAATGTCAATGGAACTTTTGAACGCAAAAAAGTGGGATTTGGTACTTAAGCAGAGCTCTCTGTAAATCAGTTACCTGAGTACACAATGGGCAAGTAAAAAGTTGGGTACTCTACACTGTCCATACAAGCTAAAAAGACAGACAGCAGGACATGGATATGGATTAATTAGGCTGCAATTTAATCCATTTATAACATCTGGAAGAACCTTGCAAATTGTGCAGTGCAGGAAGGAGGGTGTTAGCTCTCCACTGATCCAGACATAAGAGTCCCAACCCCTTCCTTGGCTCCCTGTGGGGACCAGAAAAAGGAAAGGATCAGCTCTCCACTGAAGAAATGCAGCAGTCCAAAGCCCTCTGAATCAGCTCCCATAAGGAATTCTTTCCTTCAAATCTATTTCTAATCTGATCTGATAACTATAACCTCTGCATGCTGAGTACCCGCACTGGCATTCCCTACGGCTGTGTCTACACTGCACCCCTTTTCTGGAAAAGGGATGCAGATGAGACAAGTCAGAATTGCAAATGAAGCAGGGGATTTAAATATCCCCCGCTTCATTTGTATAAACATGGCTGCCGCTTTTTTCCGGCTCGGGGTTTTGCCGGAGAAAAGCGCCAGTCTAGACGGGATCTTTCGGAAAATAAAGCCTTTTCTGAAAGGTCCCTTATTCCTCTTAAGATCAGGAATAAGGGACCTTTCAGAAAAGGCTTTATTTTCCGAAAGATCCCGTCTAGACTGGCGCTTTTCTCTGGCAAAGCCCCTAGCTGGAAAAAAGCGGCAGCCATGTTTATATAAATGAAGCGGCGGATATTTAAATCCCCTGCTTCATTTGCAATTCCGACTTGTCTCATCTGCATCCCTTTTCCGGAAAAGGGGTGCAGTGTAGACACAGCCTACTAGTATTACATGTAAGTGCAACATTATAAACTAATCCACCTACTCCATTCCATCAGGTACCCAGCCCAGCTGTAGAAAAGGTTAAAAAAATTGCCTTACCTTGGCCAATCTGTTAGTGAGGAGAAAATTCCATCCCAGCCCCACAAGGAAAATGGTCAATTAGCACAATGCCCACAATGGGTAAAAAGGAATAGGACCAGTTTCCCAAACAGATGGGTGGGAGAGTGGTGGTTTCCAGCCTGTTTCTGGTGTATAAATACCCCTTTCATTCTTCCAGTCAGCAGGAAGGGCAATGCAATGGCCTGGAGCTCTTCCCAGCTGCATCCTGCCCTTGTTCTTCCCTGCTGCATCCTGCCCTTGTTCTTCCCTGTAACCTTTCCCCCTTCTCTGTGCTGTTGCATGGGATCCCTTAACAGGGTAGTGTTCTTTTCCTTCCAGATAGCCAGACAAACACCCAGTTGCAAAAGGAATGTGGTGGACACGTTCTTCAGAATTTCACCATTACTTAGTATTCAAAACTGGGTGTTTTGAATACCCAAAGGCTGTTCAAAAAAATCTGTGTTTTAAGACTGGTTAGAGACAAATGTTAGAGACACGTTAAGACTGGTATTAATTATTTTATCCTACTTTATAGGGATAGGGGGAATGAATGATTTAGTTGATCAAAGTACAATAGCTGAAATAATCAACGTAAACTAAAAATATTATGCTTCTTAGTACCTCTGGGCCATTGCAAATGGCTTCATGTACCTCACTCGTCCAGAACATCTGAGATACACACAGCACTACCTGTCCAGGCCACTCTAGAACCCACTGTTTTCTTTCAGTCTCAGGATATGCCTAAAGAGTTAAATACATCATATAACGATGTTAGTGTAAATAACTGAATATGTACCACCGAGAATGCTTTTGTATTATATGACTCAATGTGATGCTTTTAATAATACTCTTTTGAATACTGGCAATGCTATATTTGTATTTTTGAAATCAAATACAAAATATTTCTTTCAAATATTTCAAATGGCCTTTTTCCTTAATTTTCTTCCTTTTTTATTGCTAAGTCATCAGATTTTAAAAGTCTCCCTATTATTCCCTAGAATCAGCATTCTAAATTGACAAGCAGAATAATTTTTTGGTTTGTGGTCTTCTTTTTAAGTAAGAGCAAATCTCTGACAAGTATTTTGCTTACTTCTAATTTTTAATTAAGTAAAACAATAAAACAAACTCTATAAAATAGGGTATCTTAGAAGTTTAATAATGTTGTCAAATTTCTTTTATACATTCCAGTGAGTATGCAGGACAAATCTCAGTCCTGATTAAGGCAAAACTCCCATTGGCCAAACTGGTTTATAATGATAAGTCTCACACTAAAAACTTAGGCCTTATTTTGTAGCTTTCATATGGTTAAATTATACCCAAGGCAAGTTTCAGAGGGGTAGCTGTTGTTCAGGAAAAAACAATAAGGAACCCTGTAGCACCCTAACGACTAATACATTTGTTAGTCTAAATACATTTATTAGTCTTTAAGGTGTTTAAGGTCCTTGCTTTTACTAAGGCAAGAAGAGTTTTAGTATGCATTAGGCATTTAGGAAAGAGCCCTAAACTACTCATATATAAACAGTTTTCTAGAGATGTCCTGGAACACATATTAATAAACATACCAATCTTGATTCAGCAATAATATCATGTATACTCTTCAGCATAATATCTTCCACTTGGATCAGCCACTTCTCCACAGCACCTCGAGCTTCAGCAGTAGAAATGGTTGAAATCAGTTCCACTCGCTCACCTTCAGTGCTATACATTGCCTTAATATCCAAGTTGTGAAGGAAATGCAGCTTAGCAATGCCCTCAAAACACTTTTTCAAGTGAGGCTGAACTCTGAGAGGATCTTTGGTCTCTGATAGGATCTCTAACATTTCATCATTGGACAAGAAGAAAAAACTAGAAAAAGATTCACAAAAATGACAGAAGTACCAAGTTACTGAACATGTCAGCCCAACTACACAGCAAAATATAAATTCAATCATCTTTGTTTCTGATACAGTCAACGTGCAGCATACCGAGGAAAGAAGAGACGCTTCTTTTCAAGGTAAGCATTAAGCCCTTTCATGATTTTGTCGAGAAGCTCATTGCACCCCTGAAGTTTCTCCAATAAACCTGTCAATGAAGTGGCAGCAAGAACCTGTGACAAAGATATATAATCTCACTTAGTGCCTACTGTAACTCAAATATCGGCTATAGCATACAATGAAGGTTAGCAAGATGATAAATATATTGCACAGGCTTTTCCTCTGTAAGTCTTGGAGGTTAGTGAAATTATAGTTCAGTTAATTGAGTATATTTTTACCACAAAATTATTGATAAAAATGGGAGGAGGATTTTCTTTTAGGGTCAGATTATTTCTGAATAAATATATTACTTTAGGGTCTTTGGCACAATACTTCATAATGTCCCTCCAGTATCTGTCAACAGTTTGGAAGAGACGTCCCTCTTCTGGCATCTGTTGCATGATGTCCTCAGAAGAAAAAATGGGCTCCAAGTAAAGCCATTGAGCTTGAACTTTCAACCATTCATCAATAGTTTCCTGAATTCGAATAAGACAGTCTTCCCATTCCTTAACAAACATATTAAAATTATAGTCATACCACATAAAATTAACTAGAGAATCAAAAGTAAAGAAACAAAATCTTATGGAAGACTAAATGTTCTTCCTTATACATGTATTACCTACCAGTTTGAAAAGTCTAACCTAACACTAGACTAGTTTTCCAAAGCACTAATAAATCCTTTGAGTGGAGTTTCAGATCACTTCACTATTATCATCTCTTAATAATTTTCTATTTAGAGAACATTCATTATGATGCTGGAGACAAATAGGGTTGCTAGATATCCAGTTTTTTACCAGAATGCCCAGAACGGTCCATTAACAGTCTGATCTGGTGGGCCGGGCTAAGGCAGGTTCCTTGCCAACCCTGGCTCCACAGAGTGCTTGGAAGAGGCTGTTATTTCCCTGCAGCTCTTAGGCAGAGGGGAAGCCAGGACATGCTGTCTCTGTTCCTAGCTCCCATTGGCCAGGAAGACTGAGGGGTTGCTTATATGGGTATGGGCAGCATGCACTGCACAGAGCCAGTGTATGTGTGTGTGCGCTCAATAACTACTGAGACTATTCTAGCTCTGAGGTTAGCATAACAATAGAAGAGGGGCTACATTGCTGTTCAGCAGCCTGGGGAAAGTGATTCCTTCCTATGCCAGCCCACTAGGAAGTTCCCAGTGTCCAGCACAGCTGCAAAGGCATGCCCTGAAGTAAAAATTGACCTCATAAATACTAGATCACCAAATATTTTGATTATAAATCAGCAGTAAGACAGAAACCATAACTGGGAGAGAAAATTAACACAACTTATAAAACATTTTATTCAGAAATACCCGAGTTACCAACTTTTAAAAAATTAAATGTTTCTAATGAAAAATCCAACTATAATGCAAAAATAATAAAACACTAGCCCAACCATATAGTTATCACTGGAATATAAGTGGCCATTTTAAAAAGCAAATATACATTTTGGCTCTCATACCTTGATTTCTTTTTCAAAAGGTTTAATGAAAGGTGATCCTCTCATTGTTTGAGTTTTTACAATCTGATCATCTAAAATAGTCTGAATCTCATCCACTGCGGACAGAATACAGACTCCAGTTTCACGATAAATGCTTGTATGGAAAAAAACAGATTCCCATATTTCCATCATAGCATGCATAGCTTTCTCTAAAGAAAACTCCTACAGTATACAAAAAAGGAGATATTTTATGGTCACACAATTTTTCTTTGGTTGCCACATTCAATATATAATTTCACATACCTAGAAAAATCTTAGGAGACATGCCACTGGTACTAACAGCATAACATTATTTCTTAACATTTCATTTGCTGAAGCATAACAAAAAACCATATGTATCATTGATATGACAACATGTAAGTTAGAAATGTAAACAAATTCAAAAAGTTATAGCCAACGCATCATCCAATAGATCATGTTGTCAGTGACTAGCTCTCAACAGCCTCAGAAAATTATATGCAACAATAAAAGGAAAAAAAGCATAAGCCCAGGAACCACCACCATACATACTTCGATTTTCATTTGTTTCCAAAGAGATTTACAGTCAAACCTCTGTGCTCACCTTACTTGCACCTACACTTATAGTTTCAAATTGCTCCAGGTAAGGGGCTAGATTCTGCTTTAAAACTTTTCTTAGAGTAGTTCCAGAGTCTGGAGTTAAATCAAATCCTATTAAATCTGACATCTGTTGCCAATGACGAGTCCTTATGCCTGGGTTACAAAGGATAGTCACCGTGGGGATATTTTCCTATTTGATAAAAATATTTGCAAAACAGAATTTTATCTATGTAAATATACATTTTTCAGATAATATGAATTATAACACACCTAAATTAGCTCATCCCCTTCCTCCCTTATAGCTAGCTATTGTTCCTGACTCCTAACTATCTTTTCAATGAATATTATCAATC
This sequence comes from Pelodiscus sinensis, assembly GCF_052426305.1. NCBI lineage: Eukaryota > Metazoa > Chordata > Testudines > Trionychidae > Pelodiscus > Pelodiscus sinensis. The sequence goes on from NC_143062.1 coordinate 25,189,709, forward strand.
TAAACTGTCTTTCATCAGTGGATTTGATGATGAATTATAGGTAAGAATTTTGCTATTGTACATTCATTCCTCATGATGAACCAGAAGACTGTTTGTGCCAAGACCTAAATTTAGATTTAATCCTGCAACAACAACATCAGTGACTTCAACTAATTCCCAAATAGTACAGATGGCTTCTTCCAATGCACTGCTTCAACTGTTACCAGATAATATTCATTAATTTTTTCTGAAAAAATATAGTCACAAATGTAGGTCTTGGTGGACACATAACATTAACTAATTTTCAATTGCATTTTGTTTTAAAATGTACTTTCATGTACAAACGTTCTAATAGTAATTTGATAAAAATCATCATCTTGTATTTGTGTATTTTTGAATTCCAGTTTAGTTTTAAATTCATAGTCATTATGTCTAATTTTCAGAATTAGTTATTACAGTTTTTATATAGTCCTCAAAATTTGTTTCTTTTGCAATAATTTTTTCCAGGGCAGAAAGTAATCTTTTTGTATTATTTATATAACATGTAAATTAAAATATTATTAATTCACTATTTGATCATTCATGCACCTGAAAATTTGCAAAAAATCCTGATTCTATTAAAATCTGTTAAAGTTATGCTATTGATTTCAAATGTATATCTGTTATCACTAGAAAAGCATCATCAAGCCAACACTACCGTGAATACTGCATAGCAGGACTTGAAAAAAATCCTGTCAGTGGCTCACTACTAATATTTTGGGTTTGCTCCTTAGAAGAAGGCAAGTTCAGTAGCACATTTAAATCATGAAGAGGGCAGTGAAAATTATTTTGATGAAAGAATCCAAATATGCATTTGCTTGTCAATATATTTTTACCTAGACTGCATCCCTGGTACCTTCAGGTGCACTGAAGAGTCACTATCTGTCTGCTCTGCAAGCAAAGTTTCCTTGAAGGATTCTGGCTGAATATTATGCTGGTCACACTGATGTAACAGCATCAATATAAAGTGGGGCTTAAATTGATGAAGTTTAATCCAATAACAGAAAAAGCAAACTTTACAGGTTTAAGTCCTACTTTCAACAGGTGTCACGTCTACATTAGAGGTTTATATTATAAGCAAATTGGGGCTTGTCTACACTTACAGCATTTAGTGAAGGTGCTACCTACCCTAATGGAGAGCTTCTCCCAATTAACACAGGTATTCCACCTCCCTGAGAGGTCAAAGCTATATTGACTGGAGAAATGCTATCCGTACCCGGGATTAGTTTGGCATAACTGATTTTCCATGCTGATGAACAACACAGTTGTACTGATATAAATTGGTATAGACCAACACTGATGCAACCAGTGCTAATTCTCTTAATGTAAATAGGGACTCATCAGCCACAATTTGTCCTGGAACCTTTCAAGCCATGCACCCTGATTCAGCAGTTTGATCATAAGTGCAGCATCCTCCTCTGTCTTGTGCTGCTCTCATTCCCAGTCCTCTCTTCCCATTTCCAAGTAGCTACTGCCCGCAGGGTCCAAGTGGGCTAAAAGACCTATACTCCCCTAGTCATATCCTCACCCCCAGAGTCAATTAGGGTGAAGTGAGAAAGTGACTCCTTCACTTTACCTTCCCTCTGCACTCACTCAGGAGTGAGACACAATCAATCTCTCTATCAATCTAATTCAACTTTCCATAAAGTTCAGTCATTCACAAGGGGTTTCCTCATTTGTGTTAACTATCAAGTTAATACTATAACCAAAAATTGATATTTCAGAGATTATGGTCTCTGCTTGGGTGAGTAATGATTTTAGGATTTGTCCCTAACTGTTAAGTATTATTATCAATTTTTAACCTTAAAGTCTTTGATCTGTTCCATTACAGAGGAACACATTGTAATCGTTGGATTGTCCTTCTTTTCTTCTTCCAATTTCTCGTCTACTATGGCTCTGCGATGCAGAGTCTTCTTTTTTTCTAGTTCTGCTTTCTTCTGCTTTTGTTGAAAAAGCTTCAACATCTTGTATACCTCTCGAAAAAACTCATCTACTTCAGTCTCCATGCTTTCCCCATTCAGGTCCAGGAAAGCCCCATCCATCCATCTGGGAGAAAAACCGAAAGTATAATAATCTTTTACAAGAATCAAAATGGCATATAAATCATGCACAGATCTAAAACACATTTTTAATGTTTAAATATACTATTTGCATCACAAACAAAAGTTTAAAAAGTTAAAAGCAACATTTTAATGGAATGTTTCACAGGCCTTGGAGGTCAATCCGCTCCTACAGACAACCCCTAACTTCACACAAATCCTTTCTAGTAACCACGCAGCACACCTCCATTATGATAATTCAGGAACCCACCCCTGCAATCAACCCCGGTGCCAACTCTGTCCACACATCTATACAAGCAATATCATCATAGGACCTAACCATATCAGCCACCACATCAGAGGCTCATTTAACTGCACAGCCACTAAATGTTATCTATGCCATCAAATGCTAGCAATGCCTCACTGCCATGTATATTGACTATACTGGACAGTCTCTACGTGAAAGAATTAATGGACACAAATCAGATATGCGAAACAGTAACACACAGAAACCTGTGGGGAACATTTTAACTTGTCCGGGCACTCATTAATGGATCTCAGTCACTGTACTGTTTCAGGCCAATTTTACAAGCCAGATACACAAGGAAGCCTTGGAACTTAACTTCATTTACAGGATCGATTTGCAGCTACATTCTATTTTTAGTGTAATAGCCAGAGCAAACGTGTCTCCTACAGTTGGAAATTATACCTGCAATTCAGAAGTGTGGGAATACCCATTTTCACACCCTTAAGACCCGTCACTATTATAGCTTATAAAGCAGTATTTATCCACTAGAGGTAACAATCATTTGAGCAGGTCTACATTCCATTTTGGGAGTACAGACAAGCACAAAAAAGGAAGTTACTCACTTCGTGCAGTAACGATCGTTCTTCGAGGTGTGTCCCCGTGGGTGCTCCACTTCTGGTGTCGGGCTGGTCCCGGCGCCGCAAATCGGAGCTTTAACAGAGCTGTGTGTGTGGTCGGGCAGCGCGCGTGCACTCCCGTTTCGCGCCTTTCATCTACCGCGCGCTGCCCGGCTCCCGCCAGTTCGTCTCACCGCCTATCTGAAAGACAGAAAAACAAGATTCCGAAGCAGGGAGGAGGGCGGGTCGTGGAGCACCCACGGGGACACACCTCGAAGAACGATCGTTACTGCACGAAGTGAGTAACTTCCTTTTCTTCTTCGGGTAGTCCCCGTGGGTGCTCCACTTCTGGTGACTCCGAAGCAGTAATCTCGGCTAAACGTGTGTTTCGGAATCGGTATTCCGAGCAGTAGGCAACACTGCCAAGGCTACTGCTGAGTCAGTGGTGAAGTGCTGAACAATTGCATAATGTCTTGAAAAGGTAGAATTTGAAGACCAAGTCACAGCACGGCAGATGTCACGAAGAGGGACACCTTTCACGAAAGCTGTAGACGCAGCGACTGCTCGTGTTGAGTGAGCTCTAGGTTGCGAGGTGAGAGACTTCTTACGGATAGTATAGCACGTCGTGATACAAGAGACAACCAGCTTGGAAATGTGCTGTGCAGATAAGGACTTGCCCTTAGAAGAGCCCGATGTTGAAATAAAGAGGCGATCCGTCTTACGTAAAGTACGGGTTCTGTCTATATAGAAAGCCAGAGCTCTGCGGACATCGAGCGTATGCAGGAGAGCGTCTCGCTGAGATGCATGCGGTTTTGGGTAGAAACATGGCAGAACAATTGGTTCGTTTACGTGAAATTCCGTACAGACTTTAGGTAGAAAGGCTGGATGAGACCTCAGTATCACTGATTCCGGGTTGAAGACTGTATAGGGAGGTGTTGACATTAGTGCGGATAACTCGCTCACCCTGCGTGCTGATGTTATAGCCAGAAGAAAAAGTACCTTCATCGTAAGCATCGGTAGCGGTACCGTGGCCAACGGTTCAAACGGTGGCCCAGTGAGGACATCCAGAACCAGGTCAAGACTCCATACAGGTGGCGGAGGTCTCCGTGGTGGGTTGAGGTTAGCCAATCCTCTGAGAAATCTAGCCATCATGGGGTGAGAAAAAACCGACTTGCCTTCAACGGGGTAGTGAAAAGCGGCTATTGCCGCTATGTGGACCTTAAGTGATGAAATGGCTAGCCCGGTTGCCTGCAGCTGAAGGACATAGTCCAATAAGACATGCATCGGCGAAAGCAAGGGATCCAGGAGTTTAGGAGCACACCATCGTACAAATCTGGACCACTTTGACAGGTAGGTTTTCCTGGTGGAATCTCTCCTGCTGTGCAGGAGAACACGCTTCACTTGGTCCGAACAAAGATTCTCAGACTCGCTGAACCATGTACCATCCATGCAGTGAGGTGCAGAGTGTCCAGCTTCGGGTGACGCAGTGAACCTCTCTGTTGTGTCAGCAAATCTGGTAGGCAAGGCAGTCGACGCGGTGCTCGTACAGAGAGCTGCCGAAGGGTTGAGTACCATGGCTGCCTGGGCCATGCTGGGGCTATAAGTATCACTCGTGCCCTGTCCATCACAACCTTCTCGAGTACTCTGGGAATGAGTACAACAGGGGGGAATGCATACAAAAGTGATGTGCCCCAGTGAAGGAGGAATGCGTCTCCCAGTGAGTGAGGTCCCACGCCCGCTCTGGAACAGTAAGCTCTGCATTTCGCGTTGGCATGTGTTGCAAAGAGATCTATCACCGGAAACCCCCACTGATGGAAGAAAGTTAAGAGGACATCTGTGCGGATCACCCACTCGTGGTCCTGGGGGAAATACCTGCTCAGTGCATCGGCTGTGGTATTGTTCACACCCGGTAAGTATGACGCAACTATAGAGATGTTGTTTCGAATGCACCATTTCCAGAGACGGATCGCCTCCTCACAAAGTGAGCGGGATCGGGCACCCCCCTGTCTGTTTACGTAGTACATTGCGACTACATTGTCCGTGAGAATTCTGGTGACAGTACCTTTTATGTATACCTTGAAGTGTTTGCAGGCATGAAACACGGCTCGAAGCTCGAGAAGATTGATATGGAGCATCATCTCCGTAGCGGACCAACGACCCAGAACTGTTTTTGTGCCCATGTGGGCACCCCAGCCGATGAGAGAAGCGTCTGTAGTTATTTCTCGTGACGGTTGTGGTGCATGGAAGGGAACTCCTGACAACATGTTGTTGTGATTCGTCCACCATACTAGGGAGTCCTTGACATGTACTGGAAGTACTACAGTCTTGCGAATGCTGTGGTCGGTAGGCTTGTAAACCGTGCTTAGCCAATGCTGCAGACACCTGAGGTGCAGCCTTGAATGGCGCACTATGATTGTCGTGGAAGCCATATGTCCCAGAAGCTGGAGACATACGCGTACCGGGAGCATTGGAGCGTGCAAAACTGTTTTTATCAGATCTTGCATTCCTTGAAAACGCTCGAGTGGAAGGTGGACTCTTTCCGACTGGGAGTCGAGACGCGCTCCTATGAAGGTTAAAATCTGTGTAGGTAGTGGGCGCGATTTTTGAGTGTTCACGATAAGGCCGAGGGAGTTGAACAACTCCTGAGTTGAGACTACCATGTGGTGAACCTGTAACCGGGTGCGCGCCTTGATGAGGCAATCGTCGAGGTAGGGGAAGATAACGACTCCTATCCTTCGAAGATGGGCAGCCACTACCGCTAGTGTCTTGGAGAACACCCTTGGGGCCGAAATGAGGCCGAAAGGCAGAACCCTGTACTGAAAATGATCGTCGCCCACTACGAATCTGAGAAAACGCCTGTGGGCTATGTGAATCGTTACATGGAAATATGCGTCTTGCAAATCCAGGACTGCGAACCAGTCTCCTCTGTTTAGTGCTGGCATGATCTTGGCCAGGGTGGTCATTTTGAAGCGTTGCTTTCGAATAAAACGGTTCAGACCCCTCAGATCCAGGATCGGTCTCCACCCTCCGGACTTTTTGGGAACCAGGAAATACCTGGAGTAGAACCCTTTGCCTCGGAATTCGTCGGGTACTCTCTCTATGGCTCCGATCTCGAGTAGGTGAAGAACCTCTTCTCGAAGAGCGGCCCCATGAGACGGGTCCCTGAGAAGGGATGGGGTGGGAGGAGTGGTCGGAGGGATTGATGCGAACGGGATTGTCAGGCCCGACGATATGACCTCTAGGACCCATCGGTCCGAGGTAATGGTGGCCCATTGATGCAGGAATGGCCTGAGGCGGTGGTGGAATAGAGTGGTGGTGGTGATCGCAGGCTTCAGAGTGGTGACCGGTGGAGACATGTTCGCGTCCTCTGCACGGGAGTCAAACCTGTTGCTTCTGGGAAGATCGAGCAGCAGAGCGGTTCTGTTGCTGACGTTTGCGCTGAGGGCGCTGTCTGAATCTAGACTGGTCAGGTCCACGCTGCTGCTGCTGCTGTTGCTTATAGGGGAAATAATCATATCTCCTCTGGAAGGGGTAGTATCGTCTGCGTTTAAAAGGTGACGTGTACATCCCCAGAGAACGAAGGGTCATACGAGAGTCCTTGCCAGAATGGAGGATCTCATCAGTAGTAGAGGCAAACAACTTCTGACAATCAAAGGGTAAATCTTCCACTTTGGAATTCAACTCCTTAGGGGCTCCCGCTGACAGTAGCCAGGAAGCTCTCCTCATCGCAATGCCTGTTGCCATTGCTCGCGCGGCTGTGTCAGCAATGTCCGCGGCTATCTGAAGGGCTGTTCTACATGCGGTGAAACCTTCCTGGACAACCGATCTAAGGAGAGACTTCTTACTGTCAGGGAGGTGCTGCATGAGTTCCGGTAACTTGGAGTAATTATCAAAGTTATGGTTCGATAACAGAGCAGCATAATTGGCAACCCGCAGTAACAAGGTTGAGGAGGAGTAAACTTTCCGACCAAAGTGGTCCAATTTCTTTGTCTCCCTATCCGGTAGGGAATTCTTGAATTGGGGCATTTTGTTCTTGTGACGAACCGCATCCACTATCAGGGAATTCGGTTGAGGGTGATTGAAAAGAAAATCCAGTCCTTTGGATGAAACAAAATACTTCTTATCAATTTTCTTATTAGTTGGCGGTATCGATGTTGGCGTCTGCCAGATATCCTGTGCCACTTCTAAGATGGCTTCATCTACCGGGAGTGCAATCTTTCTCTGTTGTTTAGGGTGCAGATTCTTAAACAGCTTATGCTGTTTAGCTTGAGACTCAGTGAGCTGCACTTCCTGAGATTGCGCTACACGTTTAAACAGGTCTTGGAATTCCTTAAGATCATCCGGTGGAGACTTCTCGCCCATAGACAGCGGTTCATCCCTAGAGGGCTGTGGTGAACTGGCATTTGGGGACATATCCTGCTCACTTTCCGAGAGTTGCCCTTCCTCTAGGTCCGACATTTGAGAACAATGGGTGGGGGAACGAGAAGATACGGGACGTCGTAGCGGAGAACGTTTGGAGATCTCCGAGCGCCCAGAGCGTGGACTAACTGATCTACAGGAACATGGAGACCTGCGATGAGACCGAGAGTGACTGCGATGAGATGATTCAAGATAGTCCGGTCTATAACGATGAGAATAGTGCCGGCCAGACCTTGCAGGGGAGAAGCGTCCAGAAGATCTAGTGCTGTCATACCTGGCGTAATATGTACTTCTAGGTGAATGAGTTGGTGATCGTGAGCGTCTCGCCGAAGAAGGAGATCTCGAATATCTCTGGTGTGAACAGCTACGCTCTCTATCATAGTAGTGACGAGATGAGAGACTGCGGTGGTAATAATGCCCATGGTCTCTTGCGTGGTGCGTAGAGGCACAGTGGTGAGGGGATGGCTCGTGGTGAGACCTTGGCGAGGCACACTGGGAGATTCCCTGGGCATTTGATTTTTGTGTTGATGCTGCTGGCTGTATAGAGCCTGGAGAGTGAAGGGTTAAGGGCTGTGAAGCAGGCATCTGAGTATGAGTACGCTGATCCCCTGCCGGTGCTGAGGACAGCTCCCTGTGGGGGGCCGTGGTTAAAAGCCCTTCAGCAGCCGGCACCGATGATAAAACTGGTGCCGGTGCGTCTGTCTCTTTAAGAAGCACCGGTGCCGGGTGAGGATCCCGAGCAGTGGGCTGACGAGACTCTGAAGTGCCGGCCGGCTTATTGACTGATGGAGCGCGGGTTACCCTCGAACGAGAAGTGCCCGGCTTGTCACCTGCGCTTACCCGCGACTGCGGAGCAGCTGGCAGGGAGTGAGCAGGAGAGGCTTTCCTCTTTTTTGATGAGGGCAAAGCCTCAGAAGGAGCCTTCCGCTTAACAGTCGTGGGGTCAGAGGCAGAGGATCCTGAGGCAGTGGAAGGCATGAGAGCCTTATCAAACAGGATCTCCTTTAAACGACGTTCCCGCTCCTTGCGGGCTCTAGTCGTCAGGCTGGCACAGTGGGAGCACTTTTGGGGGATGTGAGTCTCTCCAAGGCAGCGAATGCAAGCCAAGTGTCCATCTGACACCGGCATTGGTTCAGCACAGCCTTCACATTTCTTGAAGCCGGGGGAGCCCGGCATTTTGAGTTGTGGGGACTGAGTGTTACCGCCTGCTAAAAGCAGCCGCTTGTATGCGTCCCCGGTTACTGCGTGTTACTTTCCTTCTGTTTAAAGTTTATTTCCTTCCTTTTTTCTCTTCTTTTTTTTTTTTTTTTTAACCAGAGCAGGCAACAGAAAAAAACGCCCACAGAGTATATCTATATATAGCACTGCTCTTTCTCAGTATACTCTTTCCTTTCTTCTTTCTTTTTTTTTTTTTTTTTTTTTTTTTTTAAACCACGTCTGCCAACGGGGCTAGACACAGTATATATTTGAACAGTAAAAATTATGGGGCTTCCCCACGGCAAACAGCCGAAGGGAAGAAGGGGGAAATTTTGAAGAGAGAGCAGGGAAGCTCCGTCTGCGACCCAAGGCGGATGAGAAGAACTGGCGGGAGCCAGGCAGCGCGCGGTAGATGAAAGGCGCGAAACGGGAGTGCACGCGCGCTGCCCGACCACACACACAGCTCTGTTAAAGCTCCGATTTGCGGCGCCGGGACCAGCCCGACACCAGAAGTGGAGCACCCACGGGGACTACCCGAAGAAGAATTATATTTTAGTATATCAATATAGATAGATAAATGAAACACTCTTTCCCTTGTCACATGCAAAATGACTTACATCTATTCCAATTTTTTCCTCAAAACTTCCACAGAGCTCTCAGAAATTATTTTTACAAGAATTGTTCTCTCTTTCATGTTTGACCAATACCAAGAGCAGTCAGTATTCAAGTGACTACACACATATACATAAATATTTACAGTTATGCTTATCATGTTAAAATATAAAACAAAAATATAAACATAAGGAACCATCTATATCAATGATACACTGAGGTCTTCCAGGTCTTCTAGATCAGTGTTTCTCAACCTGGGGGTTGCAGCCCCTAGGGGGAAAGGAATCATGGAACAGATTTAGGGATATAGCATGTGCAGGACCTGTGTTAAGATGTGACAAGCTGGGCAATTACCCAGGGGGCTCAATGAAGCTAAGTTACATGATTCAGCCCCGTGACGTGGGACTCAGTTTTCACATAAGGCTCACCAGTGAAAAACAGGCTCAAGTATCACTTGAATATATTCATATTCCAGTCAATTTATTTTATAATTATATGATAAAATAACAGAGTCAGCAATTTTTTCAGTAATAATTGCTGAAACACTTCTGTATTTTTATGTCTGATTTTTGTAAACAAGTATTTTTAAAATGAGGTGAAAGTTGGAGTATACAAGCCAAATTTGATTCCTGAAAGGAGCACAGTAGTCTGGAAAGGTTGAAAACTACTGATATAAACACTGAGATGAAAACATTCACATGCAGGAGTTAAATTTCAAAGTAACTCACATATCTTGGACATACAAAAGGAGCCTGGATCTTTCAGCCTTTTGCTTAATTTAGCTTTAAGACCATTAAGTATATAATTACCGTTTTTCTGTTCGTTGCCATTTCAGTATAAGAACAAAAAGTTTCTGATAGGGCTCGATATTAGTTTTTAAACTTTCAAGAACAGGATACTCAGTCAGCTCCCACTTGAAGAGATCCTCTTCTTTATTAATAAAAGCTACTGTTTCCTCTGCTTCCTGTGTGCGTTTCTGCAATGCTCTCATGGCTTTCACATACTGAAATCAAATGATTTTATATCTTTTGAAATAATTTGAGTTATATTATGAATAGACATAATTACATAATACCAAAATGCAGTAAATCATTGGCTTTTCAAAATTACAAGTAATTTGTGAGATATATATGTAAGCAGGGTCAGGATAAGCTCTACCCTTACATCTGATGGTGAATTGTGGCAAGTGGTGCAAAAAGACTTCAGGGGCTGATGTCGTTTGCATAGGCACACCCACCCCGCCTAATATGTGCTCACAGCATCCCAAATGGTCACTTTGCCACTGTGAGATCCCCAATCTCTCTGTTATTGAGGCAGGGGGGATAAAGTGTTGTTACCCTGATTATGTGAATCAAGGACAGTGGATTAGTGGAACTGTTTTATGACAGAGGGATTCACCATTAACTAATTAGCACTCACTAGAGAGAGGCTGGGGACAGGTCTTTGTACCTGGTGGTGAGGCCCTGTTTGAGGGCCTAAAACACACCAATTGCAACCCCTCCTCTCTCCATTGTAGAATATCAGAGCTAATTTGGATTCCATTAGGAGTCTAGTTGCAAGCTGCTGAGCTGACTTCACTGTGGGCCAATGGTGCACTAACACTGAAGCTCCTCTACTATGAGCTGAACTTGCTGAAGAGATGAAATCGCAGTGTGCTATGGGGAGCCTGACACTATACTGCTGAAATTACTGAAGAGCTGACATCTACTATGAGCTGAAATCACTGTGCGCCATGGCGAGCCTGACACTATACTGCTGAGCTACTAGCAGAGCAGTTCATGGGACGGCTAGCAGAGCAGTTTGCGGGAACAACCAACGGGCACAGGCAGCCAGCAGAGCAGCTGGTGGGGACAACCAGCGGGCAGCTGGTAGGAGCGGCAGCAACCAGCCAGTGGAGCAGCTGCAGGAACAACCAGCTGGCGGCCAGGGGCGTGGACCGAGACAGCTGGTGGAGCAGGGCAGTTCGTGGGATGGCTGGAGCGGCTCACAGGACAGCAGGTGGAGTATGGTGGAGGGACTCTTGTTAATGGTGGCAGCAGAGCCCTACGGAGAGGCGGAGCCGTTGGCAGACCACATAAGGTGTATCAACCCCTGCCCCCTCCATTCTACCCAGGTTGGGATGGCAAAACCCTGCCGATGAACTTTTGAAACTTGGGGCGGCACTAACCCGGGGCAGAGACTTTTGGGGTGTCGGACTTTGGTGATTTTTTTGGGTTGCTGGACTCAAGAGAATCTTGGGGTGTTCGACTTTTGGGGACTTTGGGTGATTCTTGGCTGGGGGTGGGTCTTTTCTCATGTTTGGTCTATGAATCCGAGTTGTGGTGTTTTCCCAATTTAATGCTGATGTCGGTTACCTCATGTTATTAAAGATTTGCTGCTATACCGAGGCTCTGTGCTTGCGAGAGGGGAAGAATTGCCTCTTTGAGGCTCTCAGGTGTGTGTGCTCTCAGGGGTGTGAGGCTCTCAGGTCACTGGGTGGGGGCTCGAGGCAGTGTTGTATTACGTTGTTGGGAGGAGACCCCTAGATACTGGAAACCCGGCCCTTGCTACTATTAACTCAGCCTGGCAGAAGGGTTACATATAGAATAACATTAGCCTCTCAAAGACAACAACATGGCCCTCATGCACATGAATTGAGTTTTTTCACAGTGAGAAGACTAGATTAATGCTCAGAAAAACAAAGTAAACAGTTTTACTGTTTTCAAACTGAAGTATTGTAAAAGGGTTATCAAATAGTTTGAGGTTTCAAAAATATATTGTACTAGAAAAGAACACATATTGTTAACTTTTTTATAGTTAATCTGTACTCTTGGCAACTGTAATTTCCAAGTTTAAACAACAGTTTCATGCTTTGCAAACATTTTTTTAAATGTACTCAATTACTCAGTCAAGAAGTTAAAGCTATATTTTAAATTAAAAGTATAGCAGAGTGTGTTTAGTAAGCAGGAAAGGGAACAGGAAAGTCATGAAGATTCAGATCTGCCTTCAGCCTACCATTACTACTCAGTGGAGTTTTTAAATTTGTGTGTAGTCCCATTACTATAGGAATCTCTGACTTACTAGGATGATCCTTTGTGCTGCAATCTAGTCCTAAAGACTACAATTCCCATGGTGCCTTGGGGGAAAAGGAGGAAAACTGTTGCTCTCTTCCAATGCAAGGAGTGAGTTGGTGGGCTCCAGTTTGGAGAGAGGAACCAGATTGCTGGTATGGATCCTTTTCCAGTCCAGGAGCTGCTGCTGGAACCTAGAGCCTGCTGCTAAGAGCTTGCTGGGGCTTTGATTTAGCAGGCTGCTTCAGAGGCTATTGATGATTGTCCCTGGCAGCAAGAGACTCTGGCTGTACCTCTGGATGAGAAGGGCCTGAACAGAAGTTACTGGGAGTAACTGTGGCTGTTTGGGAAAGTGCTGCCTGGGATGGAGCACAGAAGACAGATTGATTCTGGGTCTGAAAAGAGGCAGAGTGATCTGCCCAGTGAAACAGAGCTGCTGGTATTTGGTGGGCCAGTGTCCGAAGGATTTTGCAGTTGTTGCCTAGCTTGGACTGACATACACACACACAATCTGCACAGTACTGTCTCCACTCCAGATGCAGACTTTCAAGCACACCCGTGCAAGTAAGTGTCTGGGACTCTGAGATCCAGAGGAGTGCATACTCTGGGGTGGAATAAATGGTGGCAGTATAAATACCAGTTAGATAAATGTTTCATTATTTCTGTATACTTTGTTAATTGATTTTAATCAATGTCAGTCTGTTAAAGAAACAGAGTTTAAGTTATTAAGTAAAGGAGTATTACAAATAATATATATCTGATTAGATTAAAAGTCGTTGTTTTGGAGTTACAGCCAGATTATTACTGGAATAAGTTTATTCCTGGAGGCTCCCAAGACATACCAGTAAGTGTGCACAGGGGCCAGCCAGGTGGAGGCATTGCCATTGTATAGTCCTATAGAAGCAAGGGACTGCAGCAAAGGGGTAGATAGGGGATCCCCAACTATCCAACATCACCACTGGGATATTAAAGGAGACCCTGAGTGTTAAAAACATCAGGCAACCAGGCATAGAGGTGAGTGTGGCCTGCTCTTGGATAATCCAGGGAGGAAAGAGGGGTTTACATATGTAACTGGCCAATTCCTAGTAAAATTATTGACTGAAGCCCCAGTGAAGTAATTTAATGATTTCACTTCCCAAAAGTAAACATACTAAAACCAGCTACTGAAATCATGATCCCCGTGGAATCAACAACAAAATTCCCATTAATTTCAGTAGCATAAGGATTTTCATCAAGGGTATGAATATTGCTCCACTCTACGACTACCTTTTAACTAATTTAAACAAACAAAAAAAGTCATCATGGTAAATTTTTCCTCCAATCAGAATATTAGTAACACTAAGTTGTTAGTGCAAAAGTGGGTATCTAATGAGTTTCACCAGCATAATACAGTAATAGATGTTTAACATTTATCCTTGTGTTGGACACACCTTTTTCTAAAATCACAATCCTATTTCTTGTATTAAGCATATACGACTCTTTGAACCACTTTTACAATATGTTCATCAGACCTCTTGCATGTGATCCAGTTCTGAGAATTCTGAGAACTCTTCCATACAGCGAGTCTGCTTTTCTAGTTCCAAAATAAGCTTCTCACGTTTGGCCAGTAGTTCGCTTTCTCCTTTACGTTTAGATTGTTCAATCAGCTGTAAAACGAACAATTTAAATGTGTTAGGAAAAAAAACTTGCAGTAGACATCTGATTTATCAACACATATGGCATCAGTGTCTCATATATAAATGTTATCCACATGGATAGAGAGAAAATAAATGGAACAGACAGATTATTTCCCTTCAAATAACTAGAGTTATTTGAGAAGATTTTGTCCATACAGCTCACACTTTTGATAAGTGACTAACTGTTACACCTCAGCAAGTAAGTTATAAGAGTTTAATATAAATAACAACTGAAGAAAAGTCCTGCAGAGCAAATTGGACATCTGACCTAGGAATTGTGACAATGGACTATTAACTGGTAAAGATACAAATTAACCACAAGTAGCTACTCTACAAATTTTAGCAACAGGCACCTCTCTGAAACAAGCCAAAGATGTCAACTGGGCCCTACCAGAGTGCACCCTAACTGAAGAGGGAAGAGGTAGTTTATTTTAAAAATAGGAAATTTGAATGCAGTCTACAACTAGAACTGAGCAAATAGTTGATTTTTCAATTCAGGGACTGAACTGCAAATTGACAAGGTCAGGTCGGAGATCCATACTGGAAGGACATATGGTGCTGCAAAAGCTGGAAACCAAGAATATGAGACCTCTGAAGCATGGGATCGGTGACAAGATGAACTCCTTCCAAAGCTACTCTCAGGAATCAATATAGGTGAAGGAAGAGATCTCTTATGAGAAGTGCTTCTGCTTCCATGCAAAAGTGATTATGCAGATGAACAGAATTACTCAAAAGAAGAAGAAATTCCTGAATTGCAAAAATAGGAATGTGTGAGAGATAAGGATTGGTGCCATAGAGGCTAGATGAAGACCGATTCTCATATTGACCTTTCTATGAAAATACAATTTTAAAAGAAGCATCATAAGAGTTGTCTGTGTGCTCAGTTAAACAAATCTGATGGCATACATGCTAGAAATGCAACACTTCCCTAAACAAAATAAACATTTTGTGTACACATCATTGGACATAACAATCTTGGCACATTTCCAAGCCCAAAGATATACTCCTTTCAGAAGTATTCCTCAGCAAAGTTTAAAGAAAGAAAAGTGCTCTGGAATTTTTCACCTAACAGGCTTAAAAATTTCTCTCTCAAAAACTACAAAAATTCCAAGCTAGCAAACTATAACCTTAAACAGGGCCAGCCCGAGCTATTTTGGCGCGCCGGGCCCCAGGTGTGCGGCGCCGTGTGCCACGCCACCCTCGGGACACACAGCCCCACCTCCGGGCGCACAGCGCATGCGCGGGCCCACCCCTGGGGCGGGTGGGCGGACCCACGGCACATGCACTGCCCAATCAGCTCAGCCACCACTGATGGCGCGCAGCCCAGGGCTGACCGGGGTGGGCTGCACCTGGCGATGCAGGGCCCTGCAGCCACGGGGGGAAGGGCGCTGCTGGCTGGTGCTGCGGGGGTTAACACAGCCCCTGCTCCAGGTGGCCGCTGCAGCCCGCCAAGAGCCGAGCGCCCCCCGTAAGTTGGCACCCTGGGCAGCTGCCCGGCTAGCCCACCCCTTAGTCCGGCCCTGACCTTAAACTCCCTACAACTTATGGGAAAGCATAAGGATACTCCAATTTGCTACCATAGGCACTGAGAAAGAACTACAACATGAATAACAGTAGTAGTAGAAGGTTAAGATAGTAATCTATTATGGACCAGATTTACACAAAACTATTAAATATTCTTCATTAGTTAACTATCATTGAATAACTTAAATCCCTAATTCTGATTTATTTACAGAACAAAGTCACAAGAAAAACAATAGCCAGTAAATTTAGAAATAAAATAATGCAATTAATTTCTTCACATAGCATATAGCCATAGTTGAAATTTTAAACGGCTTGGATTTATCCCTCAGACATCATAGTGATAAGTGTACACATTTAAAGGATTATATTCATTTTTCATGGTTCCAGGCACAAACCTTTTGGAGTCTGGAAGGAATTTTTCCTAGTGTGTAAAGTATTATACAATTGGCTAAGTGCATTCTAGTGAATTTTCATCTCCCTCTGAATTATCACAGTAAAAGATATGAGACTTAACAAAGGCTATAAGCTCAAAAACAGTTATAATTTCCTATATCTGTAGCCTGCTGGTATTTGCTAAGTATCTAATTATGTATTTTCCATCAGTGCACTCACTTATTATGAATACATAAATCTGGTACCATACTATTTGAGTGCCTTATAATGAATGTTATTACACACATTTGGACAGGACAGCAATTCTCAGCAGTTAAAACAAATTATTCAAATACAGACATAGGAGAGGTTCTATCAATAGAAATGCTCTACGTTCTAGTCAGGAGGAGAGGATGGACGTATGGGCAACAAAATGGCAAATGAAATTTAATGTTGATAAATGTAAAGTAATACACATTGGAAAAAATAATTCCAACTACATAATATGATGGGGACTAATTTGGCTATAACTACTCAAGAGAGACATCTTGGAGTCATTGTGGAGAATTCTCTGAAAACATCCACTCAGTGTGCAGTGGCAGTCAAAAAGCAAATAGAATGTTAGGAATCATTAAAAAAGGGATAGAGAATAAGACAGAAAATATCTTATTGCCTCTATATAAAACCATGGTACGCCCACTTCTTAAGGAGGATTGTAACACAAGGTTTAACAAATTAGAATATATAATGTACAAAGAAAATATCTTTACATCATCATGTTCATCGAAGATGGGGTTAATCTTCTGAGGCCACAGTAGCACTGTTGCATTCAGAGCCAGATCTTCAGGAGCAAATATGTAAACATCTAAAAGGTAATTCATTCGCCTTTGGCATTCCTATAAAAGAGATTCCACATTTGCTTGAAGTATAGAATAGGATAATGGAAAATATTTATGAAAGTAAAACAGTGAATTCAGATCCTTAATCTCTTGTTCCTCATTATTCTGATCTAAGGGTACATCTACACATCTAAGGGTACTAGCGTTATTCCAAAATAACAAAAAGCGTATCTACACTGCAAGCCATTATTTCAAAATAATGTTGAGTTGGAGGACTTCTTACTCTTACTCCTGTAACATTCATTTTATGAGAAGTAAGGGAAGTCGAAGGAAGAGTGTTTTTCCTTTGGCTTCCTGCTGTGCCAAAAGCCAAGTTAAGCTATTTTATTTAAGCTATGCAATTGACTTAATAGTTTAATTCAGCTTTGGCCCTGCTGTGTAGATGTGCTCTAATGATGAAATTCTGGCCCCTCTGATGTCATTGCCAAAACTCTTATTAACTCCAGTGGGTGTCCCAAATTTCAATTCGGAAATATAAATGATCAAGGAATTGATCTCTCAGTATTTTTCAAAGCAATGTAACATTAAAAGATCATACGTAGAATCTTGGCATGTGTCTTCTCTGAAACTTTTTTCCCTACAGCGATCAGATCTCAGTTGCTGGGTACTATGCTTCTTGATCTCTCCTTTAAGGATATTAAAGTAATATAGGTAATATAAAATTACACATTGTGGTGTAGTTTCTTTTAAGCCAATGAAGTTCAAAGTTAAAAAATTTGAAATCTATTAGAAAAACATAAGATATTCATGTTAGGGATGTAAGCGACTAGTCAACTATCCAATAAGCATAAGCTTATCAACTGGTCTGAGGTAAATAGGATGAAGTTTAATAAAGACGTGTGTAACGCTTGCTCTTTCCCCGATGCATGCGGTTTCGGGTAAAAAACTGGTAGAAAAATATCCTGGAAAGTGTAGAATGCAGAAATGACCTTCGGCAAAGACTGGGTGAGGGCGGGTCCGAACCTTGTCCTTAAAAAATACTGTGTTGGGGGATCTGATGTCAGCGCCCTAAGCTCAGACACACGCCTCGCGGATGTGATAGCAACTAGGAGGGTTACCTTATACGATAGGTAAAGGAGTGAACAAGTGACTAGCTGTTTTAACAGGGGCCCCAAGCTTAGGTCCCACTGGGGAACTGGTTGCCGGACATGAGGATAGAGCCTGTCTATGCCTTTTAGGAAGCTGTTGATCATTGGGTTGGCAAATAGCGTTTTACCCCCTTTCCCTGGGTGGAAGGCCGAGATGGCCTCTAAGTGAACCTTAATGGAGGAGGAAGAGAGATGCTGGAGCCTAGGGTCCAGCAGGTAATCCAGAATCAGGTGGACTGGTGCCCACCTCGGGTGCACCCCCTTTTGAGAAGCCCAACAGCAAAACCGCTTCCACTTAGCAAGGTACATGGTTGTAGTGGAAGGTTTTCTGCTACCCAGAAGGACTTCTTGAACTCATTGAGAGCACTGGAGTTCCTCTGCCATTAACCATGGAGCTTCCACACTGTCAAATGGAGGGACCATAGGTTTGGGTGGTAAAGCCTGCCCGAATCCTGTGATATCTGGTCCGGGACTAGTGGGAAGGTTATGGGCCCCTCGCATGAGAGGTTGAGGAGGGTCGAAAACCAGTGTTGCCTGGGCCACACTGGGGCGATTAGAATTAATGATGCCCTGGACTCCCACACTTTCAAAAGGACCCTGTGAACTAGTGGGAAGGGCGGGAAGGTGTACAGCAGGCCTTGCGGCCAGTGGAGGAGGCGAGAGACCCCTAAGAACCCTATCCCTGTCCCATGAGGGAGCAGTAGTGGGGGCACTTCCAGTTCTGCCCTGTGGCAAACAGATCCAGGTGGGGAAATCCCTACACGTGGAAGATGGATTGGGCAATGTCCCAATGCAGGGACCACTCGGAACTCACAAGCGATCTGCTCAGTCTGTCCGCCAGGACGTTCTGTGAACCCAGGAGATAGGAGGCCATCAGGTGGATAGCCGTCCCAATACAGAGTTTCCATAGGCTGATCGCCTCTGAGCATAGGCGAGGTGAACAAGCCCAGCCCTGCTTGTTTATATACACCACCGTCATGTTGTCTGACAGGATGAGGACAGGCTTGCTCGTCAGGCGGAGAAGGAAAGCCACACAAGCCAGTTGGACCACCCTGGATTCCCTGACGTTGATATGCAGGGAGGTTTCACGGGGAGACCACGTACCTTGAGTGTGCAGGTCTCCCAGGTGGGCTCCTCAACCCGTTTCTGATGCATCTGTGACCAGTCAGATGGACAGGACTGGCCAGGAGAATGGGACCCCTGCGCAGACTTCCACTAGATGGGTCCACCACTCCAGCACAAGGAGGATAGGGGTGGGGATGGTTAACACTCTGTCCCAGGAGTGGACGGCTGGATTGTGGACTTCCGATAGCCACGTCTGCAGCGGGCGCATGCACAGCCTGGCGTGTTGCACTACATAAGTGCAGGAGGCCATGAGGCCCAACAAATGCATGCAAGCCCGGGCGGTGGTCACTGGAAAGTTCTGAAGTGATCTGACTGCCGACTGTAGCATAAGAAAGCGGGAGCTGGGTAGAGAAGCTCTCTGAGACCAGGAATCCAGGGTAGCACCCACGAATTCTATTGTCTGGGTAGGAGTTAAGGTGGATTTGTCCAGGTTTAAAAGAAGACTTAGTTCTTGAAAAAGTTCACGGACTATGTTGATGTGGTCTCTCACCTGGGTTTCCAATTCCCCTAGGAGGTGCCAATCGTCCAAATAAGGGAACACTTGGACTCCCCTTTTTCTGAGCTCGGCAGCCACCACTGCCATACATTTGGTGAAGACCCGAGGGGCCATAGAAATACCAAAGGGAAGGGCCGTGAATTGGTAGTGATCCTGGCCCACAGTGAATTGCAGAAAACTTTGGTGGAAGGGGGCGATTGAAACATAAAAATAAGCATCTTTTACATCGAGGGCAGCGTACCAGTCTCCGGGGGCTAGGAAAGGAATGGTGGACGCCAGAGTCACCATTTTGAATTTTGTCTTGACGATAAAGAGGTTTAGAGCTCGGAGGTCCATGATTGGGCGAAGGCCCCCTTTTGCTTTTGGGACCAGAAAGTAGAGACAATAAAAAACCCTGTCTTGAAATTTGCAGGAAACTCGTTCTAGGACCTCCAAGGTGAGAAGGTGGTGAGCCTCCTCCTGTAACAGGCTCATGAGAGGGGTCCCTAAAAAGGGATGAGGTAGGAGGTTGGGAAGGAGGGGGCGAGTGGAAAGGGATTACATAACCCATTTCCATTATCCCCAGAACCCATCGGTCCAATGTAACAGACCGCCAGGCCGGGAGGAAACGGGATAAACGGTCCCGGAAGGATAACAGGGAGACTGGTAAGGAGCCCTCGGGGGTCCTGTCAAAACCCCTGTTGGGGCCTAAGGGCTTAGTGGGGGAGCCCTGGTTAGAATCCGGGGCTGGGTGAGGGCGGAGCTTATTCCTGCCATTATTACCCCTGCCCCTACGTCAGGTAAAGTCGGGACGTGGGCCTGTGGAGGCAGTCTAGGAACAGTCCTGTTGATATATGACTGCCTCTGGGTGGCAGGTATGTGTAGGCCCAAGGACCTTAATATGGCTCTCGTGTCCTTCAGGAGCCACTGGTCAGTTTGCTCAGAGGAGTGACATGCCTTCAAAAGGGAGGTCCTGCAAGGTGTTTTGGACTTCCTGCGGCACTCTGGAGCCCTGGAGCCACGAACTACGATGCAGGAGCACTCCGGTGGCCATGACTCGAGAAGCCACATCGAGCGCTACTTATAGCACCATCCTGGAAATTACTCTCCCCTCCTCCTGAAGGGCCTTATACTCCGCACAGGAATCTCTGGGAAGCAAGTCTGTAAACTTGTCCACTGATGCCTAGGTGTTGTAGGCGTATCTGGACAGAAAGACTTGTTGGTTGGCAATTCAGTATTGGATGCCCCCGGAAGCATAGACTTTTCGACCCACGAAGTCAGTCTTTTTAGCCTCCCTGTTCTTAGGAGTGGCCACAGGCTGTCCCTGCTTCTCCCTCTGGTTGACTGCCTGAACTACTAAGTAACCCGGGCGAGGGAGGGAGAAGAGGTGTTCATTACTCTCCCGGGGGACAAAATACCTCCGTTCCGCCTGCTTATCGGTGGGCGGGATGGATGCCGGGGTTTACCACAAGGCTGCCAAGATCTTGGCTACCGTCTTGTTGATCAGCAATGCCACCCTGGAGGGAGTGTCTGCATGCAATATGTCGACGGTTGGGTCCAAGTCCCCAGAGACCTTGTCTGCTTGGACTCCCAGACTTTGGGTGAGGTGGTGGAGGAGGTCTTAGTGGGTCCTGGCATCCATGGAAGGTGCAGTTGGCCAGAGCCTCATCGGGGGAGAAGGACAATGACCCCTTTGCCATATTGCCCATAGGGGCGTCTGTACAGCCTGGATCATCCAAAATGGCCAGGGAGGAAGGGGGGAGAGGTTGGCTGGTCCGGAGGTAGCGAGTGGGATGACATGAGGGACTGGACCAAAGGAGTCGCTGATGGAGGTACTCATGGACCTGATGTGACAGAAGCCGGTCTAGGAGGGTTCACACCCTGGCCCTGATGGTAGGCCCAGGGGGTCCAAAAAGGCTACTGTCCAGGTGGCTGGGGCGGCCACGTCTGCTGGACCATCAGTACAGGGATCGGCTGAGCCCACTGATACTGGTACCTATGTGGAGAAGTACGGTGCCAGGACCAGTGCCGGGAGTGGGAGCAGTGTTGTGAATGGGACCAAGAGACCCGTGAAGACTATGCAGACTCTGCGTCGGAATCGGAGGAGTATTCCAAGGTGGACCATGGCGGTGCCAATGACGATTGTCCTGCGGCGTGCTGAGACATGGCTTCCGGCTTGCCACAGTGCCAAGGTGGAAGAGGAGGCATGGCTGAGACGGGATCCCTGACGGTAGGTGCAGTTTTACTGAGAGCCGGTAGTGGTGCCGAGCGGGTAATCCGCGTCGCGTCCGGTGCTGGATCTGGTGTTGCACCAGTGTGACAGTAGCTGGTTCCGGGGGAGGTGTTCCCTGTACCACATGGCTCTGCTGCACGTCGTGCACCATTTCACCAGGCACCCTAGGAGGGGAGCAGTACCGGGCATCCCCGTGCTGTCTTGAGGGTGCTGGAGTTGGCAGAGGGAAGGGAGAAGCGAGTCTACAAGGACTCTTGCTGCCTCCAGACCCTCCGGGGAAGACGGGTCTGGGAGGTCCTCTGAAGGACTCACATTCCTCTGGTGGGAAGAGTAGTCACCTGACCTAGAAGGCCGGGGCTCTGGACTGGCTGGTGCTGCATGCCCCACCGAGGAGCACACAGAGGGCGTGTGCCTGGGCGGAGACCGACTCCTATTAGGCCTCCTCTTACGTATCGGTACCAGAGACTGGAAGCAACATCTGGCCCAGTGCGGTACCGGGAAGGCACGGTATGTGGAGCTGTCATGAACCGAGGTTGGTGCGCTGTTGGACCTCAGTGCCGAGTCCGGTGCCGGTACTGGAGCCGGTGCCGGCTGGAGTGCCACCTCCATCAGGAGCGCCTTAAGTCGCAACTCATGCTCTCATTTGGTCCTGGGCTTAAATGCCTTACAAATCTTGAATGCATCTGTAATGTGCAATTCTCCCAGGCACTTCAAACATGATGAGTGTGGGTCACCACACTGCATAGACTTACTGCACTTCTTGCAGGGCTTAAAGTCTTTAACTAAATTAACAGGTACTTAAGAGAAGATTGTTAACAAAGGAGAAGAACAGGGAAGAGAATGACTTGCAGATGAGCTGAGGGTTGTTCCAACAAGTGAGTAGGTGAGGGGGCCAACAGGGGTATATATGGGCCGATATATTGGCGCCACTCCAGGGGGCTCCCTGCTATCCCTAAGAGTAGTGCTGAGGGAAGTCTCCAATGGTGCGTGCACGCTGCACGCACAAACCTATATTGGAATGCACATAAGCAATCATTCAAAGAAGAATCAGCTGATTCCCAGCTCACGCCCAGTCTCAGACGCTGCACCTCTGCTTGTAAAATGTATTAAGAGCCAACAGGCTCTTAATACATTTAAAAAGCAGAAGTGCAGTGCAGGGGAAATGGTGAAAGCCAGAAAACAGCTGTCCCAGCTTGCACGGGGTCCCCCACACTGCGCTTCAGCTTTTTAAAATGTATTCAGAACCTTCTGGCTCTAAATACATTTAAAAAGGCAGAGCTGTGGCTTCCCCGCTTATCAACTAATCGACTAGTCAATGGAAATTCCATCGACTAGTCGATTAATTGATTAAACTAAATTTAACATCCCTAATTCAAATGTATCCCTCCCTTAATGTGTAAATTTCTCTTATATATTCTGTGAGAAAAGCCTTCTACTTAGCACATATGCTCAAACTGTAGCATACATTTTGTGTGTCATATATGGAGTCCACATCAAAGTGGAAAATATGATCACACATCACCTTGAGCCAGAGTACGGAACAAATCAAAGAGCCACTCATCCTCTGAGATTTTAGGACTAGTGTGGAGCTGTAGTTTGTTTTAATTTCCTTTCTCACCCAATTTTCAATATTATATTGCTTATTTTTCCTCCAAAAATAAATACAGGCGGATCCGCAGTTACGAACGGGGTTTGCTCCCTGTCTCCCTGGTCTTCTGGAGACCAGCAGACCAGGGAGACGGGGAGCAAAGCCTCTGAGGACGCCGGCAGCGGGACAGCCGCGGCGCATCTGGACTGTCCGCTGCCCGCATGCTCCCCGGGTTTGCTCCCCGTCTCCCTGGTCTGCTGGTCTCCAGCAGACCAGGGAGACGTGGAGCAAAGCCACGGAGGACCCGGACGGCGGGACCGCGGTGCTTCTCGGTCCGCCGCCCGCGTCTCCCTGGTCTGCTGGGGGGGTGGGGGAGCATAGCTAGTACGCCTCCCCCCCCCCCCCAGCAGACCCGGCTTTTCTCCGGACGCCTGGGGCAGAGCAGCTGGGGCGCTGCCGGTTGGTCCCGCAGCGCCACTCTGGGCGCTACTGGACCAACCCAGCAGCACCCCAGCTGCTCTGCCCCAGGCGTCCTGATTCAGCCGCTGCTGGTCAGTTTCAGCAGCAGCTGACTTGGGGATGCCTGGGTTTCTTAAGTTGAATCTGTATGTAAGTAGGAACTGGCTTCCAGATTCAGCCTGTTGAAACTGATCAGAGGCTGATTCCAGGAAGCCCGGGGCAGAGCAACTCTGCCTCGGGCTTCCTGTAGTCAGCCGCAGGTCAGTTTCAGCAGCGGCTGAATCTGGATGCCAGTTCCGACTTACATACAGATTCAACTTAAGAACAAACTTACAGTCCCTATCTTGTACATAACCCGGGGACTGCCTGTAGTAAGGGAATGTCTACACTAGTAAGAAGACTGACCCTCCAGAGTTCGATCTTCTAGCATTCAATGTAGTGGATCTAATGATTATGGAGCATATCTTTGTGACTTCGATAAAAAAAATAGATATCCTCTTCTGATATTAAAGTAGGTTGGTTAATCACAACCCTTTCTTGGCAATTTATTCCAATGCTTAACCACCCTGACGGTTAGGAAGCTTTTACTATTGTCCAACTTAAATCTCTCTAGCTGCAATTTAAGTTCATTGCTTCTTGGCTTATCATCAGAGGTTAAAGAGAATACATTTTTCTCCTTCCTCCTTGTAACAATCTTTTAGGTACTTGAAAGCAGTTATGTTCCCTCTCAGTTTTCTCTTTTCCAAACTAAACAAACCCAGTTCTTTCAGCCTTTCCTCATAGATTATGTTTTCTAGTCCTTTAATAATTTGTGTTGCTCTACTGTGGTCCGTCTCCAATTTATCCATATCTTTCCTGAAATGCAGTTCCCAGAACTGGACACTGTACTCCAAATGAGGCCTAATCAGCATAGAACAGAGTAAATTACTTCTTGTGTTTTGCTTACAACACTCCTGCTAATACACCCCAGAATTATGTTTGCTTTTTTTGCATGTTTCACACTGTTGATTCCTATTTAGTTTGTGGTCCACTCTAACCCCTAGATCCCTTTCTGCAGTACTCCCTCCTAGGCCGTCATTTCCTATTTTGTAAGTGGAGGACTTTGCATTTGTTCTTACTGAATTTCACCCTATTCCTCAGACCATTTCTCCAATTCATCCAGATCTTTTTGAATTATAATCCTATCCCCCCAAAGTAGTGGTTCCCAACCTTTTCTATGCCGCAGACTGGCAAACCCATTCATAAACTTTTGGCGGACCAGTAACATTTTATTTGCATATTCATTATCTACAATTTTTACAGACTACTAAAAAATTTACTAGCAGGGGGAATGCGTGTAGTCTATAGCATTACCTGAAAAGCTTTTGCTTATCGGTTAATCAACTACACCATTATATCCTTGGGCTTTTGGTTGATCATGGGTACAATATAGGAGGGAGGGATAGCTCAGTGATTTGAGCATTAGCCTGCTAAACCCGGGGTTGCGAGCTCAATCCTTGAGGGGGCCATTTAGGGATCTGGGGCAAATCTGTCAGGGATGGTACTTGGTCCTGCCGTGAGGGCAGGGGACTGGACTTGATGACCTCTTGAGGTCCCTTCCAGCTATGAGATAGGTATATCTCCATTTTATTTATTGTATATTTTGACAATGCCTAAATGCATATAAATACATGCTATGCAAGGCATTGCACAGTGGTCTTACCATTGCACAGTTACCAGCTCCGTCTCACATGTGAGAAGGACTCAAAGAGTAAGGAGGACAGTTTAGCATGGTGGCTGGAGCAGCAACAGTGGAGTAGCATCTTTGTTACAGTAAATTTTTGACCCCAGCTCCACAGAAACTCCCCAGTGTATGGCACTGTTTGGTGAAGGGTTTAAGCCAGAAGAAATTTAGGCATTTACCTTGATCCCAACGAGCAGTTCCTGAATACCTGTGGTTTTTGCCTTTTCTACATAAGCTATTGTTTCCATCATTTCTTCTGTGGTCTCAGGAACTTTCAATGCACGTTTTTTAACTGTTTCAAATTCCTTGCATATCCTGTAAAATAATGTGTCAAAGTTTAATAGGTTTTTTAGCTTGGCTTCTAACTAGGCCATAAAACCAACATTACACTTATGACAACTACCAAGCATTCCTGGAACTGTAGTTCAAATTATCTCTTTAAATCACTGGGACCAGTTTATCCCTGCTATAACTTCATGAATTCCATGTGACAGTGAATTTGCCCAATTAACTGTAAAAGGCATACAAGTGTCTTTACTTTTACTCTTTTAGTAACTCTTAAAGCATGTGTTATATACCTGTTGAAAAAAAAAATTAATACATAGACATTTGAGCCTACCAGCTCTGATGGAAAGGTTGGGCTAGTGCTAGAATTAGGGCCTGAAGTCCAGCGAAGACACATGAACCAACACAACTCCCCTGAGATACTACAGACTTTGAGTTAACCAGGAGTTTTGGTTAATCAAGGGTGCAAAGTATTGTATATATTTATACAATGTCTATACAACCCAAATGCAACTATGTTACATAACAGACTTTTCCAAGAAAGAAGTGATATATAACAAGAAAGTGTACTCACTTTTCATTTTCCTTTCTGTGTTTAGTAGCTATTTTCTCCAATAGTTCATTTGCAAAGCTTTTTGCTTTATCAGTCAAACCCTGTTTCAAATCATCACAGTCCAAACGCACCATAGGGAAATGAGCTAGTAGTGGCAAACTCATTATTTCCTTAGCAAGACTGTGGAACTCATCTATAAACTTCAAAATGACATTTATACATATTAAATTGCAAAAAAAAAAAAGAATAAGATGTATAAATTATTTTAAGAAGCTTTAAAAAGTAATACTTTATTCTGATAACCAAATTTATTCTGAAAAAATTTCACTTGTGGATACTCAAAAATGTTTTTATGAGTAAATTGCTGTCACCTGTTTTTCTCAATTCAGTTTTTAATTATTATGTAATTATTTAATTATTTCAGATACAAAATGTAGAATTAAAACTTACAGCAGTATATTCATCAAAACTGTGATCTTCTGCTTCAAAGCTCTCTATTCGTGTGTCTGCTGTACCATCTACAAGCCAACCATACCTTTCAACTGTAATGTAACAATCACATTGAAAGCACAATGCATGAACATAAAAGTAGAGTATTTCACCAAATTCACTTCAAGTAATAACATTCTCCTATAAAATACAGACTTAGGTTACTTACCATATCTTTCAAAATGTTCTTTTGGACCTTCCAAGTTGGCCAGGATTGCTCTCTTCAGTGTAGATGAGGCCCAAGCTATGACATGGTCAGCAAGTTCAGTGTCAAGAGTTACAGCGGTGGCCCCTCCAGCTAGCCAAGAATGTATTGTTTGAACATTCTAACAGAAACACAAAAGGACAATTAAGTTAAAATAAGTACAAGAATAACAACACAAGATGTAGGTACTGTGCCCATTGGAATCTGGGAGGTGGGCGGGCGTTAGCCCATCCACATCTAAAGGATCTCCCCCCAGCCTATGACGGTAGAAAACTCTACTGAGCCCAGGAAACCAAGTAATTACTTGGGACAAATAAAAGGAAAACAGGGACGGGTGTGTAGGTCAAAGAGCTAAACCAAGGGAAGCGGATGGGGACACCGAGCAGAGAACGCCGGACAGTGCCCACTGCCCCTTGAAGGTCTCGAGAGAGCCAGCGGACGCCGCCCAGTGGAACTCTGCCTGGATACGTGAGCGGATGCAGGAACGGAAATAGGCCCCACAGTCGCAGGCCCCTCCCTCGGCCAACCTCTGCTCCCTGGTCTTATAAATTACCATCTTGGCGGTAGCCAGGAGGAAGTTGACCAGGAGGTCCCGTGACTTTGTGGGGCCTTGGATGGTGTGTGCATAAATTAACAGGTGAGGGGAGAAGTGGACCCAGAACCTCAACAAAAGGTTCTGGAGGGGCCGAAAGAGGGGCTGTAACCTGGTGCACCCGAGGTACACATGCGCCAGATTCTCTCTCTCGCCACAGAAGGGGCAAGTGTCGGGAATGCGGGTGAACTGTGCCAAATACACGCCCGTGCTCACAGCTCCGTGCAGGATTCTCCAGCTGATGTCCCCGGTGGGCCGCGGAACCAAGGTGAAATAGAGACTGTCCCACTGGGGCTCTCCACCCTCTATTGGTGGTAGGAGGTTCCGCCACTTGGTGTCTGGGCGGGACATGAGGGTGGGGAAGTGGAGCGTGTGAAGCACGAGCGTGTACAGGTGACTCTTTGGCACGGTTCGAAAGGAAACTGGCTGCAACGTGTGCAGCTGGTTCAGGTGACGAAGGGGAGGCAGTCGGGGAGGTACGCGGGGCTTAGGGCCAATGGATAGATCGGGCAGGCTGGGGGTGAGGGGCGGGCAGCGTGCACCCTCTCGCAGGACCATGTCGAGATAAAGTATGAGCTGGGGAGTACGTAGGGTGGAGAGCCCCATGCGCTGGGCGAGCGCCCGAGGATCCACCCAGTCTCCCCGGTCATAGTCCAGGAGGTCTCTGATCCTTGTCACTTCTGCCAGGACCAACCTCCAGCGCAACAAGGAGGACTTCGCGGCTTGCACACGTAGATGGGGATTGTGTCGCAGGGGCTCTGCAAGGAGGTCTGCCCCCACGGTGGCTCCCAAGGACCTGGTTGCCTCTAGCAGTTTCCAGGCCCGGAGGACATCCTGGTAGAAGGCCGGCAGCTTGGAGAAGTCTCGCAGAAGACCTCTCAAATAAAGGAGCTGCCGGTCATATCGGAGCCCTCGGAAGTGGCGAAGGAAAGCGTGCGCCAGCGTACACCACGCCGGACTACCTGCATCAAATAGGAGCCTCTGCAGGGCCTGGAGGTGGAGAACACGAACCCACATGCACAAACACGTCAGACCCTGCCCTCCCTCCTCCAGGGGAAGATGGAGAACCCCTGCAGAGACCCAATGCAGTCCTGGCCAGAAGAATTGCAGCAGCAGCTGCTGGATCTGATCCAGGAAACCTGGGGGCGGGACCAGGGTGTTGAGACGGTGCCAGAGCATGGACAGGATTAGTTGATTAAGCATCAGTACACTCCCATGCAGGGAGAAGCACTGGAGCAGTCCTGTCCATCTCTGCAATAGCTCAGCCACCCCGGACTCTAAACCTTGCCAGTTCTCCGGCGAAGAGGGATGCGTGGCAGAGAGAAAAACGCTGAGATAGAGCAGCAGACCCGCACTCCACCTGATGGCCTGAAGCAAGGGTGGGAGGGAGCTCGCCTGCCACCCGGACCCTACCACCAGGCCAGAGCTCTTGACCCAGTTGACCCAGGCGGAGGAGGCCGCTGAGTAGATGGCTTGGCAGGCCTTCACCCGTGCCAGGTCTCCTGGGTCCTGGACCACGAGGAGCATGTCGTCGGCATACGCCAACAGAACCAGCCACATCTCCAGCTCACGGAGCACCAACCCCATCAACCTCTTGCAAAGGAGACGGAGAAAGGGCTCGATGGCCAGAGTATGCAGTTGGCCTGACAGAGGGCAGCCTTGATGTACTCCCCACCCAAAGCTGATGGGTGCGGTCAGGGTACAGTTGAGCTTGACCAAACACTCTGCAGAAGCGTACAGTACCTGGAGAAAGCCCACAAAGCTGGACCCAAAGCTGAAGGCCCGCAGAGTGCCCAGGAGATACCCGTGGTCCAATGGTCGAACAATTTTATAGTCCATGCTGAGGAGCAAGACGGGACGCCAATTCCTCAGATCGTGGAGGTCCCCCTTCTTGAGCAGCAAGGCAAGCACAGCTCACCTGCACAATAAAGGGAGGACCCCGCTCTCCAAGGACTTGGCCCAGACGCTAGCAAGGTCCGGGCCGAGGATGTCCCAGAACACGTGGTAGAACTCCATGGTCAGCCCGTCCATGCCCGGGGATTTATTGGTGGGCATGAGATGGAGGGCTTCCGAGAACTCGGCCAGGGAGAGAGGCAGCTCTAGCCGGTCCCGGTCGCCCACGCTGACCGTCGGAAGTTCGTTCCAGAGAACCCTGTGGGCGTCGGTGTCAGTCGGATCTGGGGAGAAGAGAGAGGCGTAGAAGGCACGAGCCCTCTCGCGAATCTCCACCGGATCTGTGAGGGGGGTGCGGTCCTCTGCCAGAAGGCAGACTATGTGTCTTTTAGCCCCCCTCTTTTTCTCCAGGGCATAGAAGAAGTGGGAACCTTGATCCATCTCCCGAATGAGATGGATATGAGAACGAACAAAGGCACCCCAGGCTCGAAGGTCCTCGAGGGCCCGGAGTTCCTCCTGCTTCTCCCGGTACGCTCCGCAGAGGGGCGGATCCTCGGGGCCGGTGGCCAGCCACCTCTCTAGCTCTAAAACCTCCCGTTCCAACTGCTCTATCGCCGCATCCCTCCGCCAGCTGGCCCCCAGGTGTAGTCCTGGCAGAAGAACCGCGTGCACACCTTCCCCACATCCCACCACTGCCATGCTGAGGGAAAGGCGCACCACCACCCGCGCCAGGCCAGCCAGAACTCCCAGAAGGACGCTACGCAGCCCACGTCCTCCAGCAGGCTGTTATTGAAATGCCAGTAGGTCGGCCCCGGCCTCTCCGAAGAAAGAGAGGCCTTCACGGCCACTAAATGGTGGTCCAAGAACGGGGCCGGCCAAATGCTGGAGGAGTGGGCCCGGAAGAGATGATGACGAGACAGATAAATACGGTCCAACCGGGAGTCGAAAGACCGACGACCCACCACCTGGACGTAAGTAAATACCATTTCCTCACCCAGGTGGAGGTCACGCCAGATGTCCACTAGGGAGTGATGGTCTATTATCTCCCTGAGGACGTCGTGGCGGCCGGGCACTGCTCGAGCCCCATACAGTCCTGGTCCTTGAGGGTGCAATTGAAGTCTCCACCCAGAACCAGGCACTCTCGAGGATCCAAAGAGCCGAGGAAGGCAGACGCCCGCTGATCGAAGCGGAGCCTCTCCGAGACGGACGACGGGGCGTAGATGTTGAGAAGATTTAGTATCAGCCCCTCTATCCGAACCCGGAGATGCAGCAGGCGACCCTGCACGACCTCTGCAGTTCCCAGCACCTTGGGCTGCAGGTTCGGGGAGAACAGGGTAGCCACCCCGGCTTAACGGGCCAACAGGTGGCTGAAATAAACCCTGTCCCCCCATTCCAGCTGCCAGCTAGCCTCGGCGGCCAGAGCTGCGTGGGTCTCCTGGAGGAATACGACAAAGTACCTCCCCTTCCGAAGAAGGAGAGTACCTGACATCTACGGAGACCCGACCCGCAACCCCGGGTGTTTAGAGTGGCAAAGATGAGCAGCGGCATCGAGAGGGCTGGGGAAGATCCTCATTGGCAGGAGTGCCAGTGGCCCCCATTGGGCCTCGCAGCAAACTGTGACCGTGCCCAAAAGTGAGCAGGGTGTCACAGAAGCTGCGGACCCGCTGGTAAGCTGTGGCCTCCCGCCGCCTGGTCCCTTTACCCTCCCCCAAGAGGGCCCTTACTGTTTGTAGGGCGAGATGAAAATCTCCCCAGAGCTGAAGGGCGAGAGCGACTTTGTTCTTGGAGCCACGGATGTCTTCCAAGAAAGCACGCATCTCGCCCTTCAGCGCATCTGGCATCGGGGCCTCGGGCCCTCGAATGCCTTGGGGCCAGACCCCTCCATGAGCCCCATGACCCATTGACATGGAGATGCAGGGCGTCTGAGGGCCCTGCTGGGAGGACAGTGGCGGAGGGAGACCAGCCCCAGATGTGCTGGGAGCAGGAGAAACGAAAACCACCTCCTGGAGGCCAACATCTGGGCTAAACGTGGCAACCCCAGGAGCGGCAGTAACAGAGTAAGGGGAGGAAAAGAGTTCAGGGAGGGGATCAGGAAAAGGAGGGAAACGAGGAAGGGAAGTAGGGGGAGGAAGAGGTGAGGGATTGGGGAAAAGACAAGGATGGGGGGGAAGAGGAAGAGGGGTGGGAATCTCAGTTGGGAGGGGGTTTGAACAGGGAGCAGGAGAAAGAACAGGGCGAGAAGCCCCAGCAGAGGGGGCACCGGGATGCGGTGCTTCCTTGCAGCCCAGAGGAAGGGGACCCAGGACTGACAGAGGCCTTCCCAGGGTGGAGAGGAAAGGCAGTAGAGCGGCATTGGGGAGGAACGGAGGACAAAACCACTCGTACACCCAGGTCCTCCAAAGGCTCGAGGGGAACGTGGACTCCCCCCACCGCCAAACCCCTTTCCACCGCCTCCTGGGCAGCGGCCTCGGACACCAGGAAGAATACCACCTTCCTGAACATCCTAGAGGCTGCCACCACTGCTGCAGGCCCCACCACGCATGTCAATGCCCGCACATAGTTTTCCATGTGGGGCGAGGCCGCCACCAAGAGACAAAGGACCCCGTGCCTCCTGGTCAGGGTGGGAAAGGGGCCGCGGCTGCCGGGGATGGTATTCCTGGAGGTGGATTGGGAGGCGGCAAGTGGAGGGGTGGTGGCTACCTGGGCGTACGCCCTGGGGCCCAGGACACCGTTGCCCCCAGAGCTGGTGGAAGGAACAGGGGAGCGGGAAGGGGGAGGCCATGGCCAGCAGATGGGTTGTGGCCGGGGAGTGAGCCCTCACCTCAGGAGGCTTTGCCTTCCGGGCGGGGCTCTTGCCTTTTTTGGTCCCCCGACCCTTCCTACCCTTCAGGGGAAGTTCTTTAGAGGTGACTGGAGGTGCCGTGGCAGAAGTGGTAGAGGCCCCGGGGTCCTCATCCATGTTCGCCCACCCTACCATAGTGACAGGGGGCCCGGCAGCCTCAGAGGGGTTGTTGTTTTTAGGGGTGGGCGGGGAAGGTCTGGCAGGGGTGTCACTGGACAACCCCTCCATTGTGGTTATAGGTGGGAAGGAAAGGCAAAAAAACCCAAACAATTAGGGGAGGACCAAAAAAAAAACCACCAGGGGAGGGAACAAGGAGGGAGAGGGAGGGGAAGAAGGAGGTTCACCGCTGCCCCCCCACTAGGCTGGAAGTGGGGTGGAGGGCGACAATTCAGAAGGGGATAGGGGAAGGAGTAAGGAATTCAGCTCCTAGCACAGGATGGTAAGAGCGGCTCCTCTGGCTGGTGTGTGTGGGAAGGGTAACTAAAGAAGAGGGGGAGGCTCAGGCGTCAAACAAGATGACAGAGGGGGGCATGGGCACATGGGTTGAGGAGAGGAAAATGCAGGCTGTGAGGAGGGGCCTACTCAAGAAAGCAGGAGGGTAGCAAGATACCGCGCGCCGGGAGGGTGGGGGGGAGGAAGCTAGTGTGCCCAGAGGCACATGAGTGGCAGGCTCACTGTACCTGCTGCAGGACCCAACAGACCAAGTGAGGGACAGGGAGGCAAGCAGTGGGGCCAAGGAAGGAGATGGCCCCTGCAGCACCTGAGGCTGGGGAGGGAGCAGCAACAGCAGCAGCAGAAATGCAGGGGAGACAGCAGGGAACAGAGGGAACCACCCCCCAGTCCCAGCACCCCACAAAAGCTGTACCAGCTGCCTCCTAGGGGCCCAGATGGCAAAAGGCCCCTCAGAAACACTCCGCCACCCCCCACAAACTTGTGGAGGGGAAGGAAGAACCCTAGGAGTTGCTGTAAAGCAGTCCCCTTACCTCCTCCACTCCAGAGGAAATAGCATCTGCAGGAACGGTGAAGTCCAGGCCTGCAACTGTGAAAAAAGGGGCCAGGCAGTCCCCAAAAAGATGGAAAATGGGGGTCCCGCTCCCCCCACCAGGGTGAGGGCAGCAAAGGCCCCCCATCCACCCCCACAAGCTCCTGCAGCCAGCCGAGGGGTGGAGGGTGGGGAAAGGCTGCCTGCAGGCAGAGAGAAAAGGGGACCTAGCCCAGAATGTAGCCAGGGCCTGCCTGCCACAACCCCAGTAGCCCCCACACACACCCCTCCCAAAAAGGGGAGGGATGTAGGGGAGGAAAAAGCACAACAAGCCCAGACCAGCAGCCTGCTGTACTCAGTGGAAGAGTGGTTCCTCAAATAGACCTCAAAGTCAGGACATACAGCAGGTGAAAGAGCTTGATGGAAGGGGAAAGAGGCAGCTCTTGCAGAGAGTCAGCAATCCTGGCTAATTAGGGGCATCTGAGAAAGGGTGGCTGCAAATCAATTAAGGGCCAGGTGAAGCTGATTGGGACTGCCCCGGAGCATCTTTTAAAAACCCTCCCTGAGACAGAGAAGGACCGTGGAGAGGAGGAAAATAACCCAGTGGAAAGGAGACTCAGTGTGGAGGAGCAGGAGGAACCACCAGCCTTGCTACAGGGGGAGGTGAGGAGTTGAGCAGGGGGTGTTGGATGGCTCCCTTGTCCCCCACCCCCGCCTCTCAGGAGAAGAAGAGGGCTTTCTGGTCAGCTGTGACTGGCCCAGGGCTTTGGCCCAGGGCTTCAGCCCAATACAACATATTGTATGCTAAGGGCCAGGAAGGCCCAGGGACAAAAAACCCTGCAGGTGAGGGCCCTGCTGCAGCCCTCAAAGTGTGGGACAGTGGACAGAACAGCGATCAGGGTCCCAGGAGGGAGACTGACCCTGCCACATGTGATTCCAGGAGTGGGATGTTCTTGCTGCTATGAGACCCTGCAGTGAACCCACTCAGGTCAGGCTAGGCTAGGCTGACCAATAAAGAAGATGGAGGACGTGGTGAAGGCACTTGTACAAGCCACTGCTGCTCATCAGGAGGCTACCAGGGTACAGGTAGCGGCCCAGCAGGAGGCCAATCAGCTGCTAATGAACCAGGCTGCCCAGGACATAGCTGCCCTGCAGGAGGTGACTGTGCAGCTGAAGGCTCTCACCACCTGGGTGCATGGCCATGATGGGACTCCGTCCCTTCACGTCAGCCGTTATCTTCAGAAA
Organism: Pelodiscus sinensis; assembly: GCF_052426305.1. Lineage (NCBI taxonomy): Eukaryota > Metazoa > Chordata > Testudines > Trionychidae > Pelodiscus > Pelodiscus sinensis. Next base: position 25,224,156 of record NC_143062.1, read on the forward strand.
ATGACAAGGGAGGATGATGCAGAAGCATACCTCTTAGCCTTTGAGAGAACTGCCCTGCGAGAAGGCTGGCCCTGAGACCAGTGGGCTAGCATCCTGGCTCCATTCCTGAGCAGGGAGGCCCAAAAAGCCTACTTTGATAATCCTGAGGAGATGGCAGCTGAATACCCTCACCTGAAGGCAGAGATCCTGGCCCGGACTGGAGTAACAACCGCCATCAGAGCTCATCAGTGGAGATACCAAGAGGGAAAGGCACCGAGGTCCCAGCTATTTGACCTCATCCACCTGACCCAAAAGTGGTTGCAGCCCGAGACCCACAGTCCAGGAAAGATTGTGGAGATCATCGTTCTGGATTGATATATGCGGGGACTACCACCTGACTTGCAGACGTGGTTCAGCCAGAATGACCCCTCCTCCTACAATGAGATCGTGGCCCTGGTGGAGAGGCAGCAAACAGCCAAGGATATTTTGCCAACCCACGGAGAAGAAGTCAGGCGCAATAAGAGGCCGAGGCCTGACCCTACACCTGCCCCAAGAGGCGGTTTCCCAGAATCCTCAGATTGGACCCGGTCTAGGAGGAAAGAGACAGATGAATGGCAGGAGGCTGTGAAAGGACTTGGGGACCGAGGGAAGGAAAGGCAAGGGATGAAGCCCAGTAGCCCCAGGAATAGGGGGGATACCCTGCATAGGATATTGGTGCTATGCATGTGGGGAGGTGGGGCACATAGCGGCACAATGCCCAAATATTGAGGAACTGATGCAGTGTGACCTAGGGGATTTGGAGGGCCTCTGCAACTTGATAACCCTGGTAGGGGTAGCGATGTCCCCCCATCAGTACACCCGACACGTAAAGATGAATGGCATAGAGACCACAGCCCTCGTGGACTAGGGGAGGGCCGTGACCTTGGTTTCAGGACAGCTGATAGGACAGGACCAGTTGTGCCAGGCCAAGCGCACAGGAATATCCTGTGTTCATGGGGATGTTAACTATTACCCAGTCACCCCTGTGATGTTAGAGATTCAGGGGACAGCACCAGCGTGGCAGCCGGTGTGGTCCCAAAGCTCCCCTACCCAGTCGTGATTGGGCGGGACTTCCCTGGGTTTAGCAATCTACTTCCTAGGCAGGAGGGAGAAGTAGAAAGCCCACTCCCAGCCTTCCATGAGTTTTCACAGGCCGTTTTCCGAGCCTGGGAAGCCGCGGGAAAGGAGGACTGCCAAGAGCCTGGGCACATGAATCTTGGCCCCAAGACCAGCTCTAGTTGAACCGAAGGCGGAGCCAACCAGCGAGGGGGGGGGGGGGGGAGACGAGGCAAGAGGTCGGTGAGCCCGAAGCTGGGCCCAGCTCAGCAAGGCCCCCAGGGATGGAAGAGGCTGAGGGCCCTCCAGAGCTTGGGCAAATAGGGGCTTCACTTGCAAATTTTAGGCAAGACCAGGCCAATGATCCCACATCAGAATGTGCACAAAGTAGTAGTGGAAGTAAATGACGTCCCCATAGTAGGAAGAAGCAAGGGCACAGGTCCATATTATATTCTCCAAAAGGATCTGCTCTACTGAATTGTTCCAGGCCAGGAACCAGTAGTGGAACAGCTGGTGGTGCCTCAGAACCACCGGAGAGCTGTGCTGGACCTGGCCCACAGCCATTTGTTTGGCAGACACCTAGGAGTTGATAAAACCCTGGTTTGGAAAGTCTATTGGCCTAGGGTGTACATGGAGGTCAGGAAATACTGTGCATCCTGTCCAGAGTGCCAACTGCATGGACCCTGGCCACACCTGAGAGCACCTCTGGTGCCCCTGCCTATTAAAGAGGTCCCCTTTGAGCATATCACGATGGACCTGGTTGGCCCACTAGAGAAATCAGCTCGGGGACACCAGAGTATCTTAGTGGTAGTAGATTATGCCACCCATTACCCAGAGGCAGTACCACTTCAGAATACGCATTCTAAGACCATAGCAAAGGAGTCGGTTCAGATCTTTTCGAGAGTACAGATGCCCAAGGAGATCTTAACAGATCAGGGTACTCCATTTGTCTCCAAGTTAATGAAGGACCTGTGAGTGTTACTCCATTTCCAAGCCCTGAGGATGTCCGTGTACCACCCGCAGACGGATGGCCTCATTAAGCGCTTTAACCATACCCTCAAGGACATGATCCAGAAGGTGATGAGCCAAGACGGGAAAGAATGGGATGCCCTACTTCTATACCCCATGTTTGCCATCCGTGAGGTCCCGCAGGCATCTATGGGATATTCTCCCTTCAAACTATTGTATGGACGCAACCCCCAAGGCATCCTCGACCTCACCAAAGAGGCTTGGGAGAAACAGCCAAACCAGGAGTGCAGCATTATTGAGCATGTCCTCCAAAAGAAGGACAGGATCACCCGGCTTATCCCTATAGTGAGGGAGCACCTAGAGAAGGCCCAAGAGACCCAACAGAGCTACTATAACCGCCGGGCAAGGGTCCGGAAGTTCCAGGTGGGAGAGCGGGTAATGGTACTCGTCCCGACAGCAGAGAGCAAGCTCCTCGCCAGGTGGCAGGGACCCTATGAAGTAACTGAGGTCCTAGAGAAGTAAACTATAAGGTACGCCAACCTTGCTGCCGGAAAGTCGAACAAATTTATCAAGTCAACCTGTTGAAGCCCTGGCAGGACCGGGAAGTACAACTAGTCACCGTGGGGAATGTGACACCAGAGGCAACCCCACAGAAGCAGGTGGGGATCTCCCCAGAGTTAACTCCGGACCAGCGGAGGGAGATTCTAATCTGCTAGACCAGTGTTTCCCAATTTTATTTGGCTGAGGAACCCTTTTCAGCTTTTCAAGGAACCCCTAGGTTTGTCAAGCAAAAAAAAAGGGGGGGGGGGAAGGGACCCACCAATTCATGAAAATCCCCACAAATGCATGAAAATCACATTCCTTCCCCAAGACCCCCACCCCCCCTTCCTTGAGGCATCATCTGCTCTGTTCCCCTCCTCTCCATCACTTGCTATCCCCAGCCCTTATACACTCTCACTAGGTTGAGACAGGAGGTGTGGGGTGGGAATGAGGGATTTGGATGTGGGAAGGGGTGAGAAGTACAAGCTCTGGGAGGGGATTTGGACGCAGGAGAAGGGGATGTTGGCTTGGGGAGGGGGCTCCAGGCTCGGGAGTGTCGGGCTCAGGTGGAAGGCTGGAGTGCTGAGCAAGCCATGGGCTTGTGGATGTGAGGGTGCAGGAGTTTGGGCTGGATATGTGAGGGACTCAGAGCAAGAAGGTTCTGAGTATGATGGGCTCAGGACACAGTTTTGGGGTCAGGTGGTGTAGGAGTATTATGATGCTGCAGTGAGATGGGGATTTGGCCCCAATTGGGGGCTTGTTGGCCAGGCTTCAGTTTTAAATAAAGTATGTCAACCTCAAAGTTTTAGCATTGTCTCTATTTATGAGAGGGGTGAGGAACCTGTTTTGAGTCAGGGGTCACTGACCCACAGAAAAGTCTGTTGGGGCCACACAAGTGAGATGCAAAAAAACCCCAACAACCCTCCAAAGACCCCCAAGCCTCACTAATGTGGTCCCAAATGTGCTGGTGGGAGCAGGGGACAGAGTTCTCATGTATGAAATCAGAGCTTCTTGCGCAAGAACTATGATGCTCCTGCTCAGGAATAAGTCCTTTTGTGCAACTGTTCTTGCACAAGAGGCCAGTGTAGACAGGCAACACGAATTTCTTGCGCAAGAAAGCCCTATAGCTAAAATGGCCATCGGCACTTTCTCGGGCAAGAGAGCATCCACACTGCCATAGATGCTCTTGTGCAAAAGCACAGCTCGCACATGGCAGTGTGGACATGTTCTTGCACAAGAACTCTTGTGCAAGATGTTCTTGCGCAAGAAACTGCCAGTGTAGACATAGCCTAAGAGTTTCCTCGCGTGAGCAAAATGAATTTTGTGTTGTGCACCAGTACTGAGTTCATGTGGCTTGTTTGGATGTGCCACTGTGGCACCCAAGTTATTAATAAATATTTTTAAACCTTTACCTTCTCTCTGTTGCCATGTCTCCTCCCCTTGTTCCATCAGCTCCCCTGGTGCCTGCTGCCTCCCAACTCCTCACCCTCCTCTGCTGTCCTGACTCCTGCCCTTCTCACAGCCCTCAGCCCTCCTGCAACCTGCCCCCCCTTCCACCAGCCCTTCTCTCCTCCCTGTTCCCACTCCTCCAGTAGCCCCACTCTGATCATGTGAGCGACCCCTCCTCATCCCCTCTTCTAACACCTAGCTCTACACACCTGCCCTTCGTCTCTCCTCTGGTGGTGGTCCCTCCCCTGAAGGTGTCTGCCCTTCTGCTTCACCCCCAGAATCCCTTGGCACTTGCACCTTCTTTTATTCCTGCACCCTCCTGTTGCCTCCCCCTTCCCTCACTGCCCCTACCTCCTTTGCCCTCTCTTTCCCTGATGCCCATCCCCTCACCACCCTCTGCCCCCGTTTCCCTCATGCCTTTGTGCCCTCACACATGACTTGCTCCATCCCGGCCTCCCTCATACCCACCCCTTCTTTCAAGCCTTCTCCCAGCATCTCCCCGACCCCTCTCTAGCCCCCAATGCCTTCTACCCTGTCCCTTTGGTGCCTTCCTCTCTCCTCCCCCTCCGCACAAGCCCCTTCCTCTCCTAGCCCTAGCCCTTCCCCTACCTTCTGCCTTCCACTTTGTGGAGCTGGAGTCTGCACTCCGTCCCTGGACTCTGAACCCGCAACTCCGCCATACAGTGCAACGCAGCGCCCAGCAGTTTTAAAATCCCGGGCATCTCCCCGCCTACTGGTTTGAGCACGCCGTGCAGGGAAGCAGCAGCCAGCAAGGGGAAGCTCAGTGAAGGTTGCGCACGGCGGGGACGGGCACAGGAACAGGGGAGAGATGCTCTGGGACCGGGATGGGAGGACGCATGGGAGGGGGGGGGGGCAAGGCTCGTTCTAGTTCCGAATATTGGTGGAGCATGGGCACCACGAGCCCATACAACTCGCTGCCCATGCCTCTGCTGGCTAGCTGGTTCTTTATCTTTCAGAGGGTGCGGGGAAGTGCCAGCTCCTCGCGGAACCCCTAGCTTTGCTTCGCGGAAACCCAGGGTTCCCCGGAGCACCAATTGGGAAACACTGTGTTAGACTGACATTCGGATATATTTTTCAGCTCAACCTGGCCGAAACACCGAGGTGGAACATCATATCACTACGGACTCAGGTGTACAGGTGAATGTGAGGCCCTACCGGATACCAGAGGCAAAATGGGAGGAGATTAAAAAGGAAGTAAAGAAGTTGCTGGAGCTGGGTGTCATAGAAGAATCTCACAGTCAATGGTCCAGCCCCATTGTTCTGGTACCTAAGCCAGATGGCAGCCTCCGATTTTGTAATGATTTTAGGAAGCTGAACGAAGTATCCAAGTTTGATGCCTACCCGATGCCCCAGATAGATGAACTGATTGATAGGTTGGGAAAGGCTCAATTTCTGTCTACCCTTGACCTGACCAAAGGATACTGGCAGATTCCCTTAGCCAGGAAGAAGACAGCCTTTGCCACCCCCGAGGGACTCTACCAATACACTGTTCTACCGTTCGGGTTACATGGGGCCTCTGCAACATTCCAAAGGCTCATGGATAAGCTACTACGACCACATGACACGTACGCAGCGGCATATCTGGATGATGTCATCATACACAGCCCAGACTGGGAAACTCACCTAGAAAAGGTGGAGGCTGTAGTAGACACTCTGAGGAGAGCTGGTCTCACCGCAAACTCTGCCAAGTGCGCGATGGGGCTAGCAGAAGCCAAATATCTGGGGCATATTGTAGGAAGGGCTATAGTGAGGCCCCAGCTAAATAAAGTAGAGGCAATACAGAATTGGCCTCAGCCAGTGTGGAAAAAGCAAGTCCAGGCAATCCTTGGGCTAGTGGGGTAATATCAGAGATTCATCCCCCACTCTGCTTCCAGGGCATGCCCCCTGACAGACCTAACAAAAGCCTGTGGCCCAGAAGTCATGAGTTGGTCCCCAGCGGCAGAGGAGGCCTTTATTGACTTGAAGACGGTCTTGTGTAAAGACCCAGTACTCATAGCCCCTGACATCAAGAAGGAGTTTCTTCTCCAGACAGATGCCTCTGAAGTTGGGTTGGGTGCTGTGCTGTCCCAAATGGTTGGGAAGGAAGATCACCCCATACAAAACTGAGCTGGAAGCTCCTACCAAGGGAAAGAAATTATGCCATTGTGGAAAGAGTGCCTCGCTGTGAAGTGGACTATGGAGACCACAGGCCCCTACAGTGAATGCAACGAAACAAAAATGCCAGAGTGACACGATGGTTCCTGTCCCTTCAACCGTTCCACTTTCAAGTGAAACATAAGGCGGGAACCGAGCATGGCAATGCCGACAGCCTGTCAAGGGTGCACTGCCCACTGGGACTGCCCTGGAGCATCTTTTAAAAACCCTCCCTGAGACAGAGGGGTGGGAGAGAGAAGGAAAATAACCCAGTGGTAAGGAGACTCAGCATGGAGGAGCAGGAGGAACCACCAGCCCTGCTAAAGGCTACAGGGGGAGGTGAGGAGTTGAACAGGGGGTGTTGGATGGCTCTCTTGTCCCCCACCCCCACCTTGCAGGGCAAGAAGAGGGCTTTCTGGTCAGCTGTGACTGGCCCAGGGCTTCAGCCCAATACAACATCCTGTATGCTAAGGGCCAGGAAGGCCCAGGGACAAAAAAACCCTGCAGGTGAGGGCCCTGCTGCAGCCCTCAAAGTGTGGGACAGTGGTCAGGATCCCAGGGGGGAGACTGACCCTGCCAGAGTACATGTTCCTAATATATAATTTGAAAATGTTTTTTTTTTAAATGAGCCTGCTGTTATTACTGATTTGACTGACAAAATCACCCTAGAGGCCCCAACCAAGATTGGGGCCCCACTGTGCGGGGTACCACATATACACATGCACACCAAGACTCCCTGCCTCAAAGAACCTAAAATCTAAACAAATAAGACAGACAAAAATGTATTAGCCCATTTTGCAGATGAGGAAGAACAAATCAAAGATTTATGGCTACATTCCAATACCCTTACTTGGTGGTTAGCCCCACTGACATCACTTTGGCTACTCCCAGAGTAATGTATCACTTAGTATGAAAAATAAGACTGATGGAATCCAGCTCTCAGGTACTCGCCCAAAGTCACCCAGGAAGTGTGTGGCATATCTCAAGTCCTAGTCCAATTTCTAAACCCAAACACTATGTCTACACTGCCTCCCCTTGTGCAAAAATATGCAAATGAGACAGTGTGGATTATTGCTGTGCCTCATCTGCATAATTGAGGCTATGGGTAATGGCTGCTATGACTCAGCAAGACATGCAGGGGCATGTGACCAAACCATGTGACACTGAACTGAATTTTGGTATTTGTATTCTTCCACAAACTGGGCTGGAGGAGAACTGAGCTTGGAACAAAGGGGTTGCTCTCATAAGGAGAAATATATACAAGGTGGGAAGTGACATCATCTCAGGGTTTCACTCTTCACATAAGAGAACTCCTAAAAACACCTGAGGAACAAAGACTGAACAGGGGGAAGTGCCGATCCCAGGCTAAAGGGATTTCTATCTTGTATATGGAAACTTTGTGATCTGGTGGTATCATCAGTCAGGGTGAGAAATTGCTCATTCAAATCCTATCTATCTAGTCTAGTAGACTTAGTTTGTGTTTTTCCTTATTTGTTAAGTAGTCTGCTTTGATCTGTTTGCAATCACTTACAATTACTTAAAATCTATCTTTCTATAGTTAAGATAAAACATAAAATAAATTTGCAAACTAGCGTGAACTGTCTGGGAAAATCTCAGTTCTGTAAACAAAGGCTACTGCATATCATTCCCACGTTGTGGTGGGAGCAAATATATTAATAAACTTGTATGGTACAGATACCTAAGAAGTTCAAGAAGGTTTATAAACAAGAATACAAGACCAGAGAGCTGGGAAATTGACTATCTTCTGTGTGTCCCTGATTGGCTTAGGTAAAGCAATCAGGTAGCTCAGCTGAGTGTGTGGTGCAACCTGCTATTGTGTTGGATGAAAATAGTGCCTGGAGAGGCAGACAATCATCAGCAAAGCAGCGTGACAGAGACCAGACCAGCTGTATGGTTAGGACGCAAAGTGGTCCCCATGCCTCCCAGACTGCATCCTGTAGGTGAAAATCCATCACACAGGGACTGAAGGACTACCTGTCCAAAACTGGCATTATCTCTAGACTGATGAGAGAGGGCACAGTGGGAGGCAAACATATGGATCAGTGACCAAGTAGCTAACTTACAAAATCTCCAAGACTGGCAAATGATCCAGAAAGGCCATGAAAGTTACCTGTATTCAGTCTGAATAAACCAACACTCTACTTTGGATGTGATACCAGCCCATCAGTAGCATCAACTAATAGGGTACGTCTAAACTACATGGCTCCGTCGACGGAGCCATGTAGATTTGTTTGTTCGGCAAAGGGAAATGAAGCCACGATTTAAATAATCGTGGCTTCATTTAAATTTACGTGGCTGCCACGCTGAGCCGACAAACAGCTCATCAGCTGTTTGTCGGCTCAGCGCGCTAGTCTGGACACTCCCCTGCCGACATGAAAGCCCTTTATCGACCTCCCCGGTAAACCTCATCCTACAAGGCATAACGGGGAGGTCGATAAAGGGCTTTCAGGTTGGTACAGGAGCATCCAGGCTAGCGTGCTGAGCCGACAAACAGCTGATCAGCTGTTTGTTGGCTCAGCGTGACAGCCATTTAAATTTAAATGAAGCCGCGATTATTTAAATTGCGGCTTCATTTCCCTTTGCGGATCAGCCTAATCTACATGGCTCCGTCGACGGAGCCATGTAGTTTAGACACACCCGTACAGTTAAAATCCAAGAAGAGATCCTTTGGATGGATACTGGATGGCTCTTTATTCTGCCCAAAACGACAATGAACATTTGTAATAATGACCTAGTGTGATGGAGCAGGGGTGCTGTCTACTTTTGTAATCCTATGTTCGCTCTGGTGTTGCATTCACCGTTTGTCTTATGCGGTTATATGTGATCCTATTGTCCTATGCTACTCTGTAGAGATGCGGCGTATGTGTGCCTCAGTTTCCCTAGGCTCTGCAGCACTAGCTGCATGAGGAGGGGGAGGCTGGGTGTGACTCACTGGAGAAGTACATGCAGTCTCTCACATCCTAAGGCCCAGGTAACCGCACATAGCACCTTGGGCCTGGAAGGAGGACAATGGTGAAGGGGGTGGCTGAGAGGGTGTGGCAGTCTTGGCTGGGTAGGATGAGGAGAGCAGACTGGGAGCAGGAAAGAGGGGTTCAGGGCCCAGGAGCCCTTTCCCCCAAGAGGAATAAGTCTTCCTACTCTGACTCCTGTGCTATTATCGATCCTAAGCTATGCTGTGTCTCTGTGAACCAATAAACCTTCTAGTCTAAATGGATCTAGCTAAAAAGATAAAGCTTTTCTAACGCCTAGACTAAAGTATGAAGTTTTTCTTCACTTTTACAAGATTGACATCACCCTTTTTGCTGTGAGACCCATAATACCTCAACAAGCACTAGAATTGCCTCATTAAATAGGGAGAGTTCTCTAATAGGGTCCTGCAGAACCTAAAATGTCCACCAGCCTGTGTGATTTTTCTTGTACTTCTGGTTGGATATACAGAGCTGCAAGTGCAACCATAAGTCCTGACAAGCTTAATAACCATTAGAAATGGGAGAAGCAGACTTATCACCACCTTCTCAGGTGATAAAGAAGAAAAGGCTAAAGATTGTTGATGTGGAGCCTTCTCCAATGCCTTCATAGAATAATCCGGAACACATGATTCCCCATGCATAGTACCAGTCGCAGTACTGGGGGTAGGAAAATGCTGACTCTGTTCCCGATGTCCAGACAACATATAGGTTGGGAAGAGAGCAAAGATGTTCTAAACTATGGAGGAATCCCTAAGAGCAGCAGAAGTCTCACTAAAATAGAGGTAAAATGCAGGACAATGTAGCACTTTAAAGACTAACAAGATGGTTTATTAGATGATGAGCTTTCGTGGGCCAGACCCACTTCCTCAGATCACATAGTGGAAGAAAATAGTCACAACCATATATAACAAAGGATACAATTTAAAAAAATGAACACATATGAAAAGGACAAATCACATTTCAGAACAGGAGGAGGATGCGGGGGGGGGGGGAAGGAAGGAAGGTAAGTGTCTGTGAATTGATGATATTAGAGGTGGGGAGAGTGGGATGTCTGTGAGCTAATGGTATTAGAGGTGATAATTGGGGAAGCTATCTTGGTAATGGGTAAGATAGTTTGAGTGTTTGTTCATTCCTTCCCGGAGAGTGTCGAATTTTAACATGAATGACAGTTCAGAGGATTCCCTTTCAAGTGCAGATATAAAAGATCTTTGTAGCAGAATGCAGGTGGTTAAGTCATTGAGAGAGTGTCCTTTCTGGTTAAAATGGCAAGAAACTGTTTTTTCTTTGTGATCTTGTCTGATATCTGTTTTGTCGGAATCAATCCTTTGGCGAAGTGTCTGAGATGTTTGTCCAATGTACATAGCAGACGGACACTTTCGGCACATGATAGCATAAATTATATTTCTGGATGCGCAGGAATATGTGTTCTTGATCTTATAACTCACTTGGTTAGGTCCAATAATGGTATCAGCAGAATGAATATGTGGACAAAGTTGGCAACGGGGTTTGTTGCAAGGGAAGGTACCAGGGTTGGTATTAGTGTGGTATGTCCTGTGGTTGTTGGTAAGAATCATCTTGAGGTTAGGTGGTTGTCTATAGGAGACTATGGGTCTGTCTCCCAGAGCCTCTTGGAGTATGGTATCCTGTTCCAGTATAGGCTGTAGTTTATTGATAATGTGTTGGACAGGTTTAAGTTGGGGGTTGTAGGTGATGACAAGTGGTGTTCTATTGTTGGTTTTCTTGGGACTGTCTTGAAGTAGATGGTTTCTAGGTATTCGTCTGGCTCTTTCAATTTGCTTTTTTATTTCTCCGGGTGGGTAGTTGAGGTTTATAAATGCTTGGTAGAGATCCTGAAGCTTCTGGTCTCTGTCAGTGGGATTAGAGCAGATGCGGTTGTATCGAAGGGCTTGGCTCTAGACGATGGATCGTGTGGTGTGTTCTGGATGGGAGCTGGAAGCATGTAGGTAACTGTATGAGTCGGTGGGTTTTCTGTAGAGAGTGTCTAATTTTCCATTGTTGATTTGTACTGTGGTGTCCAGGAAGTGGATCTCTCGTGTAGAATGGTAGAGGTAGGACCCAGTTATGTCCAAGCCATTGGTCCTTGGAATGTTGAGCATGGTAGCTGTTGAACAGATCAGCTGAGATACATAAGAGCTGACCTCAAAGTATGATGAAGAGACCACATCCTCAAGCCAAGGAGGAGCTGCTCATGTCAGTTCTGGGAGACCAGTTCCAAGTCTGCAGATGGAGGAACTGGGAAGATCATCACTAGCTTCTCTCTAGATAAGGGGTGGGCAATAATTTTAGGTAGGGGGCCACTCCAAGACTTTGGAAAGTGGTCAAAGAGTGCACTTTTCTGGGGAGGAGATGTGAGATCTAAGGTGGAGGTCGGGTGCAGGAGGGAACACAGGGTAAGGAACTAGGGTGCAGGAGATGGTCTGAGAGGGAGTTTGGGTGAAGGAAGGGGTTATGACCTGGGTTGAGGGATTGGGGTATAGGGTTAGGGAGGGACTATGGATGCAGTAGAGGATTCCAGCCAGGGGAGGGGCTCTAGGAGGAGATGCAAAGTCTGGGAGGGAGTTGTGACCTGGGGACAAGGGCATGCAGAGGGTTTGGATGGTGTCCTGGGGGAGGGAGTTGGGGTGCAGGAGGCAGGCCCTGACTGGGAGGCACTTACCAAAAGCCAGCAAAGCCCTGCTGCACCCCCAAGGCAGACTGGGCTTGCTGCCTGCTGCAGCTCCAGATCACTTTAAACTGCAGGCTTGTTCCCTCCACGTGGCTCTTGGCTCCAGGGAGGGAAAGAGGCTTGTGCTACCCCCATCCCCCAGGCCAATTTCTCCGCTTCTAAAGGCCAGTTTTTTCCAGCCAATAGGCACTGAGAGATTGGCTGGGGTCAATTCTTATTGGCCGGTTATTTCTAGCCTCTAGGCACTGAGGATTAGGCTGGGGGCCAGGAGATCACATGAAGCCTCCCCGTCTCTGCAGAGCAGAGAGCCGCACAGACAACACTTTAAACTGTGGCAACTGTGTGCCTGAGGGTCCTGGCAGGGTGGTCTGCTGGCTGGAGCCAGTGGCTTGGTGGGTCAGATCCACCCGTAGACTGTATTTTGCCCAGCACTGCCCTAGATAGAATCGTCCTGAGGTGCACTTACTGTAGCAGCTGCTAGTATTAAATGGTGCATTGGGACTGTAGCTAGAACCACTGAAGCATATATGTCAGATCCCAGGATTGGTCAGGAGTCCTGAAAAGTGCATTGAATAGATTTGGATGTGCCTGATATCTGCTCTGCATAGGAAGGATCTGATGGTGGGCAAACTGCAGGCTCCATGAGGAGATAGTTCAGTCTAGTTGCCTTTTCTTTAAGCAGAACTTGAGGTCCCTACAAAAGAAGAAATTACTCACCTTTGTGCAGCAATGATAGTTCTTCAAGATGGGTCCCTGTGGGTGCTCCACTCATGGTGTCAGGCTCATCCCAGCACCGCAGCTCGGAAGCTTTGCATAGCTGTATTCAGCTAGGTCACGCAGGCGCGGTGTGCAGCACATGCCATTCATGCCCTTTGATCTTCACACACACACGGCTCTCCACTCAGTTCCTCTCACCGTTCGGTATCTGTAAGGATACAAAAAGAAACAACTCCGGAACGGGGAGGAACAGCAAGATGTGGAGCACCCACGGGGACCCATCTCGAAGAACCATTGTTACTGCACAAAGGTGAGTAACTTCTTCTTCTTTGAGTGGTCCCCATGGGTGCTCCACTCGTGGTGACTTTGTAGCAGTACTCATGTTGTGTTCCTGGAGTTCAGGTCTGTCAATGATCGAAAGTACTGCTGAGGTCACCGAGGAATCAGGTATCCTCCACCACACTATTGCGTAGTGGTTCATAAAGGTCAAGTCTGAGGACCATGTGGCTGCCCTGCAGATTTCCGGCAGTGAGACTCCTCTGACAAATGCCATGGATGTTGCTACTGCCCTGGTGGGGTGTGCCCTAGGTAGTGTCTGGAAGGACTTGTTGCGGATCAAGTGACACGTGGTGATGCAAGAGACTAAGATCCTGGAAAGACGCTGAGAGGACCATGGGTTGCCCTTGGAGCAGTCTTCTATAGATACTATTAGGTGGTTGGTTTTGCACCAGGTCCGCGTTCTGTCTCTATAAAATGCTATAGCTCAACGTACATCAAGGGTATGGAGTAGCGAGTGTCAAGTAGAGGCATGTGGCTTTGGATAAAAGACAGGTAAGATGATGGGTTAATTAACATAAAATTGTGAAGCGACTTTAGGGATAAAGGCTGGATGAGTACGCTACGTGACCAAGTCCTTGTTGAAAACCGTGAAGGGTGGCGTTGCCATTAATGCTGCCAATTCGCTAACCCTAAGGGCAGATGTAATTGCCAATAAGAATACCACTTTCATGTTGAGCATAGATAATGACGTGGTGGCTAGTGGTTCAAAGGGTGGTTACATCAACGTGTCAAGGACCAAGTCCAAGCTCCAATCGGGGGGCATGGGTCTTCGCGGGGGCTTTATTCCCTTAAGCAATCTCTGCTATTCCCTTAAGCAATCTCTTGGTTTTGGGATGAGCAAAGATGGACTGACCATTGATGGTGGCATGGAAGGCAGTGATTGCTGATAGGTGTACCCTTAGGGTAGAGATTGAGAGATCTGCTTGGTGGAGGGAGAGGATATGAATGAGGATTTTATGCATCGGTGTCGAGTATGGTTCGATCTCACTGTTCTTACACCAAGCCACGAATCTCTTCCATTTTGCCAGGTAAGTCCTTCTTGTAGTTTGTCTTTTACTGTTCAACAGTACTGTCTTCACTGCCTCTGAACAACGTTGCTCTTCTAGTCTGAACCAGCTAGGAGTCACCCTGTTAGATGGAGGGTCTCTGGTCTGGGATGTAGCAGAAACCCTGGTTCTGAGAGAGAAGATCTGGAAGGAGTGGTAAGGGACGTGGTGCTAAAAGGGTCATCCTGTGAAGAAGAGGGTACCACGGTTGTCTTGCCCAGGCTGGTGCTAGGAGTATGACTTGGCCTGAGTCTTCTCTGATTTTCTGTATTCCTCTCGGAATAAATACCGTCGATGGGAATGCATAGAGCAGAGGCGCTTCCCAATGGATTAACAATGCATCTTCAAGGAGCCTTTGCTTATGCCTCCTCTGGAGTAGTAAATGTGATACTTCCTGTTGCTGTAGGTAACGAAGAGGTCTATTTGTGGCAATCCCCAAACTCGGAAGATGTTCTCCAGGACATCAGGGTGGATTTCCCACTTGTAGTTGTGAGGGAAATATCTGCTGAGAGCATCAGCTGTGACGTGGTTTCGTACGCACTAGTTCCATAAGCGGACTGCCTGTGTACAGAGTAGTCAGGATTGTGCTCCTCCTTGTCGACTGATATAATACTTAGTTGCTATATTGTCCATAAGAACTCAGACGGTCGTGCCAGTAATGTGCGTACGGAAATGTTTGCAAGTGAGGAATACCGCTTTTCGTTCCAGGAAGTTGATATGGGAAAGGGCTTCCACTGTGGACCACCTGCCTTGTACAGACATGCCATTGATGTGTAGGCTGGAGGATGGCAGCCTATACTCAACCTCAGGAAGTTGAACAAGTACCTCCCCAGCCTAAAAGGGAGGTGTCTGTAGTCAGCGGAGCTGATGGCTGTTGGCCATCTGTTTGTATAGGTTTGAATAGGACCCCTGCTAGTAGGTTTTTGGGGTTCAACCACCAGCTCAGGGATTTGCGAACTAAAGTGTTTGGGTTTATCACCTTGTGCATAGAGTGTTTCATTGGCGTATACACCAATGCCAGCCAGTGCTGCAGACAGCGAAAGTGAAGTCTCCCATGTTGAACTATGAAGGTGGTGACCGCCATATGCCCCATGAGGAGGAGACAGATAAGTATGGTGACTGTAGGGGCATAGATGACTACCATGGCCAGCTCATGTATAATCCGAAAACTCTCTTGAGGTAAGCATGCACTGGCCGTGGTGGAATCTAAACGTGCACCTATGAAATTTATACTCTGAGTAGGATATGGAGACGATTTCTGCTTGTTGATTATGAGCCCAAGCGATAGAAATGTTTGCCTGGTTACTGTAACCATGTGTAGTACCTCTTGTCTAAACTTGCCTTTTATAAGGCAGTCATCTAGATACAGGAATACGATTACATCTCTGTGCCATAAGTGAACTGCTACAACTGCCAGGGTTTTTGAAAACACCTTGGGAGCCGATGCAAGTCCAAACAATAGCATGCAGTATTGGAAATGATCATCTCCAATGGTGAAACGGAGAAAACGTCTGTGAACTGGATGTATCGCTATGTGAAAATACACGTCTTGCAAGTCGAGGGCTGCAAACCAATCGTCCTTCTCTAGTGATGGTATTATCGTGGAAAGGGTCACCATCTTGAATCTTTGACAGTGGAGGTACTTGTTCAACTTCCTGAGGTTGAGGATAGGCTCCCATCCTCCAGTTTTTTTCTCTGAGAAAATACCATGAATAGAACCCCCGTCCTCTGAACTGAGGCGGAACAGCCTCTATAGCTCCTATGGAGAGTAGATGCTGGGCCTCTTCCTTCAACAGGGTCTCATGAGATGGGTCCCTGAAGAGGGATGGGGTTGGTGGATTAGTGGGTGGTATGGTGATGAAGGGAATGGTGAGCTCAGATACCACGAGTTGTAATACCCAGCGGTCCAATGTAATCACCACCCATTGATGTTGAAAAGATTGAAGTCGGTGGTGAAAAAGATGAGTGACCTGTTCCGTCTTCACTGTAAGGACTTGTTGCATGCCCTTGACCAAACCATCAAACTTGCTGCTTGGAGTTTTGTTGATTGAGTGTATGGGATGGTTGGGGTCGCCTACGTTGCGGGTGCTGTCTTGTACACAATTGGTCTACAGTCGCTGCTGGTGGTGTTGTCTCTGAGAGGGGAAATCGTACCTCCTCTGTTATGGATAGTATCTTTTGCGTCGAAGGAGGGGGTATATCCCCAGGGTGCGGAGTGAGGACTAGGAATCTTTTCCGGAGCAGAGGATCTCATCCGTCTTCTCTGCGGAAAACTTGTTTTTGTCAAATGGGAGGTCTTCCACTTTTGTGTGAAGCTCCTTTGGGACTGCTGCAGAAGTAACCCAAGAAGAACGCCTCATCACTATTGCAGTTGCAGTGGTGCAGGCTGCTGTGTCCGCCACATACAGTGAGATCTGCAAACTCGCTCGTGCCGCCACAAAACTCTCTTGCACAAGAGACTTTAAGAGGTCCGGGAAGCTTGCTTTCTGGCAGGTATTGAAGAAGTTACGCTATCTTTTCATAATTGTCAAAGTTGTAATTTTGGCAAAGGCAGCATAATTAGAAATGCATAGGAGCAGGGTTGCCAAAGAGTATACTTTCCCGCCGAATATGTCTAGCTTTTTGACATCTGGTATTGTCTTATCCTGCGGTGTTTTGGCCCACTGTTGTGCTGTGACTACCACCAGTGAGTTCAGCTGTGGGTGGTTAAAGAGGAACTCAAGATTCTTGGACAGAACAAAATATTTTTTGTCCGCTCTCCTGCAGGTCGGTGGCACTGAAGCTGGTGTCTGCCAGATGATGTCTGCCTCCTCCATAATGGCTTCATCTATTGGGATGACAACTTTTTCACTCTGCCTTAGGTGCAAATTTTTCAACAATCAATGCTGTTTCATTTGAAATTCTGTTAGTCCCAGGAAATCCAGCTGAGCCGCTTGCTTGAAGAGGTCCTGGAACTGTTTAAAATCGTCCGGTGAAGACGTGTCCACTGGGAAAAACGCCTCGTCTGGTGAAGAGGATAAGCAATCAGGAATTGGATTTTCAGACTGCTGGTCTTCCGCTTCTGACAATTGTCCGTCCTCTAAGTCCGATCGCTGTGTTGTGGCACCCGAGCTGTGTGTTGGAGATGTCAACTGATGACTATGGTGTTGCTATGGTGGCGTGTGACCTGCTGTTGATGGGTTGGCGCATGAAGGTTGTTGGTGCGCACGGTGGTGGACGTGTGAACGTGACTAGTACAGAGAATCATGGTGATGATCGTAATATTGATCCAATGGGTGAGGCGATGAACACCTGGATGATCTACAACTGGTATGTCGCCTCTCATAGGTGGCACGCGGAGAATAGCGATAGCATGGTGACCGTCTGTATGGTAGAGAGTAGGATCGGTGCCTGTAGTAGTCGCTGTAGCACAGGTGCCCATATGGGGAGTAATGCCTGTGGCAGAACTGCTGTCTTGGGCTGTGGTGCCAGTAGGCATGGTTCAGAGGCAATTGATACATTGGAGGAAGAGAAGGAGAAGGACCCGGTGAAAGTCTTGGAGAAGGGGAGTGGGAAGTGCCCTGTCTCTGCGTTTTAACAGAAGCTTTTGCCGGTGAGTCTGAGTGCCTCAGTGCTGGCTCTGGCTCCAGCTCCTGCTCCAGTGCTGGTGTTTGAGCAAGTTGTGGCACCACTGTTTGCGCCGGTGCTGGGGCTGTTTGTGTTGCGGGACTACTGCGTGGCGCCGACAATGGTGCTTGTTGTGTTACCAGTTCCGGGAGAGTTCCCTGCAGTGCCATTGCTGTCCGTGCGGATGGCCGTTGCTCCGGCACCGCTTGCAGGGTTGAGCAGAGAGGTGTTGGCATCTTTGTAGCGCAGGCACTGCTTGTTGGCACCGAGGCTGCTTGTTGGCACCAAAGAGGCTCTTTCGGATGCTGCAGCCTTCTTCGCTTTTGTCCCAAACCCAAGTACTGAGGGTCGTGGGACAGAGCCAGAGGACCTTGGCTTATCTCCCGCAGTCCTCTGAGGTGGGAGTAATCTGGCAGAGGAGATTTTCTTCCTTTTATCTGCCAGCGGTTCAAGGAAATAGACCCTTCTCTTCTGGGTCCCCCCAAGTTGTCCAGCAGTCATCCTATCGGGGTCCAGCAGCAACATTGAGGCACATTTCTCTGTCACAGCGGGTGTGGGCTGTCACTTTTGAGCAATGCCGCATTTTTGGAGAATATGGTTTTCCCCTAAACAGCGTATACATGTTGAATGTCCATCCGAGGCTGGCATGGGCTCACTGCATAGGGCACACTTTTTGAAGCCTGGGGATCCAGGCATGACTGGGTTAAACTTTTCCTCCTGTGAAAAGCCTTGTCTGTTAGACTCCCCATCAGTGACAACAGGGAAGCAGAGAAGCCAGACTTTAATGAAGTGTTAAGTTGTTTTTTTGTTTGTTTGGGGGGTTTTTTGTAGATAAAAAAAAGAACAGTCTACAAAAAGGATAACTATTTACAAGTAATTAACTACAGATCCCCTGAGGGGACTGAGAAACTACTGAAGGGATGAAGAGAGAACTGAAGGGATGAAGAGAGAATCCGTGGCCAGTCTGAGAAGAACTGAGTGGAGAGCCGGGTGCGCACAAAGATCAAAGGGCATGAACGGCGTGCTGCACACCATGCATGCGCAACCCGGCTGAATACAGCTATGCAAAGCCTCCAAGCTGCGGCGGTGGGACAAGCCCGACATCATGAGTGGAGCACCCACAGGGACTACTCAAAGAAGAAGTAACAGTTGTCACTCCCCCAGACACTGAAGGCATCTGGGATACACGTCACTCACTGGCACAGACTTGTTACTTGAGTGACAGGTTCTGAAGCCATGAAAACAAGGCATGAATCCAGTACTGGTACCAAAACAGAAAATGATGATTCCGTGATACTAAATATTAACCTAAACTTATTTTTTCACCTAAACTATGTACAAAATCTCCAAACTAAACTAACCTCATACTAACACAATGGGTACTATACTCACTAAAGAGGGTAGGACTTTCAAAAGCAAGGATAGCAGCTCCAACAATCATCCACAGTGGTATGAAGGAATTGAGAGGAGAGGTTCAGGGGTGGCTTTATATCTGCACGCAGTGGTGTGAGGCGATGGCATTCATGCCACCCTAACATTCTGCTGAGAAGAAAATCTTCAATGACTGTGCAAGAAGTGCACACAAGCCTACAGTAGAATGGATGTGCAATCACTAAAAGAAGAACGGTTAGGCTTTAAAGATGCAAACTCTTTGTCAAGCTGCTCAATGTTCTCACTGGTGTGTAGTCTGTGAGTCCCTCTTCAGACTGTTTAGAGTACATATTGCCATTGGCAGGAAATACTAACCATTAGATGGCAGATAGTTAAGTTACTCCTGCTCCTGGTCCAAGGCACAGCAAAACACACCTTGGAATACAGCATCCTGACTGCCATAAGGAACCATGCTCTATACTGCAGACACCTTGCAGCAGAGCAGATGCTTCTAAATATTTTTCTGGCCAGGGAAGGATATGATCCTAACTTATTAACTTCTTCATATATTTTGTAATATTACACATACAGTCTTTGGAAGTACATAAAGATTAAACTGCACCTGAAGAGTCTGTCCTATCCGGGTCACTATAAACAGAATGGCTTCTTCCAGATCTTGAAAGCTTGGATAGAATTCCATTTTCTCATCGTCAAAAGTCAATTCCATCTTAAACAATGGCAGCCATCTCCTGTCTTCAGGATCAAAGAGCTTCACATAAGCTTCAACAGTTCTTCTCAGTAGCTCTTTCAACTAGACAATACCACACATTTACTTTATTACATGACACCATGGAAAATGATATCCCTTCCATTGTTTAAATAAATTAGAATTTCCATTTTATTTTGGTACCTTGAGCCTTGCCTTGAACCCAATAAAATTAATAGGAGTACTTCCACTGACTACAATAGCTATTAAATCAGACCCCTAAAAGCAATACTACTGCTTTAAAATGTTTTTACCTGCTATTGTTACTATAATATAATTAATATTGCTAATACACCCAGCATCATTATAAATGACAGACAGAATATAATTATTTTTCATTTTGTTTGCTAACTTTGTGCATTTGGAAGC
The DNA here is from genome assembly GCF_052426305.1 of Pelodiscus sinensis. Taxonomy (NCBI): domain Eukaryota; kingdom Metazoa; phylum Chordata; order Testudines; family Trionychidae; genus Pelodiscus; species Pelodiscus sinensis. Next base: position 25,244,232 of record NC_143062.1, read on the forward strand.
ACTCTATAGATTGTCCATTTCAACTTTTTCTCTATAATTTTTTCAGGGTTTCATCCTGAACACACTTACTCATGAGCAACTTTAATCCCACTGAACATTATTAATATATCTAGGTATTTGCAGGACTAGGTTCTGAGTCAATTTCCCTTCTTCACGTGTATGTGTTTGTTTTAAAACAGCAGCATGAGAGAGAATTTTTTTTAAGAAATATGGGCAATATAGTTGCCCATGAAACCATGAAAACTGACTGGCTGGGGAATTCAGCAATTTTATATCTTTTTTAACTGATTAGGTTTCAAGTGATGGAGTCTCTTTCAAGAGTTTTACATCCAAAATTTTCATTCGCTTTGGGGAAAATAGGTACATTTAATAATTCCTAGGTCTTTTACAAAAGAAACATTTTAAAAATCTGAGAATACATATTCCTAATCTAACTGGATTCCAGGAAATAGATAGTTAAATATAAGATCTTTAATTAAAAATAACATGATATATTCAACTGGCTTATTTAAAAATCACCAAATTATATATAAAAAGTTAACTGTCGAAGGTACAAAAAGATATTCACCTGGTTAGACATAAGTGTAGCCACACAGTTATAGAAAGAATCAACTTTATCTGACTTTACTCCCTCTAATGCCTCCTTTCTGGTGAAGAGATTTATAACTCTTGGATACCATGTGTTCAGTAATTTCTCTTCTGTTTTCGTACAGTTTAAAGAAACGTCATTCTTCAGTGATTCACAATCAATTGGTCCTTTCAAACTGTTTATCAGACAAAGAAAAATTAAGGATTGATTTGAAAATTAACTTCTATGAGATAACATAAAAACTGTACAGCAATAGGATCTTAGTGCTATACTGTATCTATCAAATATGTGGTTTATTCCTCCTTAAAAAAAAAAAGAGAACTCTAAATGACCTCCTTACAGTCAGATTTTAAAGCCCCCAAAAACCTAAAGAACTTATCCTGAGAACAGGATCAGCAACACACGTAAGGAGGGTAAAACTGTATCTATCAAATACAAAGACCGGCAACATTTTCCTAAAGCTAACAAACTTGCTAGTAGAGAAGGTATCAATTTATTCAGGTTAAAAAAAACCCAGGGAATTAATCCTATTACAGGTATGTCATTTCCTAGTCCACAGAAATCAATGACAGTTTTGTCATTGAGCTCTACTGTTCCTGCACTGGCCCTAAGAGATTTAGTAGGAGAACATACTCCCAATATACTGACATTATTCGTAATATACAAGTAGGTGAACTTTTTGTGCATAGTATAGACTAGGAAAATTATGTTAAATGTTTACAGTGTGATGTTTCCTATTTATGGGACCGTGAAGAATACAAATAACACATAATCATTTCATTATTCATATATCAAATACAAATAAATTGCAGTTTCATAAATGTCAATCTTTATTGACTACAAAAACACTGCTCATATAGCCCACATTTATAATATTAATTCAACAAAAGATATTTTACCTGAAATTTGATAAGTCCACTAGAAGTAATTTGGAAAATGTTGTGTAACCAATATCCAGTAAATTTTTCAGAGTAGGATGAAGGATGTGCAAATTTGTGAGGATCTGACTTCTTGCGTGTATAAAACTGCTATGCCAAGGCCTGGAAAAATCCAGACCTCTGAAAAAATAAAAGTAACAAGTGGAAAGAGCAAACAATACAATATATTTAAAATAGTCAATAAAATATTTTCTAGATATAAAAGTGTGTGTGTTTTTTTTAATATGAACTTAAGCATGCAGCCGTATTATGCACATATCTCCAACATAATGTAATGGAAGTTATGTAAATAGATTACCCACTCCTCCATGAGATAATATATTCAATTTCAAATCAACTGCTCTTACCACAGGTTCAACATCTGTTATTTCCTCAAAAGGGTCAGACCGGGTATTTGGGTGATAGATGCAAGTGCTGGTAAGTCAGCAAATGGCTCGCGTGCTTCTAAATATGCCAACAAAATATGACAAGGCATTCTGCTGCCCTAAGTGCCATCTTTCAGTTCAAATTCAAAACCAAGTTCCAGACTATAAATGGTCATTAAAGTTCCCATTGCACTTTTCAAAAGAGTATTATTATGAACCTTGACATCCGAGCCAAATTCCAACTTAAAAAGAGTAATATTCTACCTAAATCTCTCTGCAGTTTCAACTGGGTATGATATTCTTCACTTCCTGTCCTAGGGCTTGATCCTTCCTGAAGTCAGTGGAAGCTTTCCCATCAACTTCAATGGTTACAGAATGAGGCAGCTAAAGTGTAGAGTAGTGTTATTCTCTACCATTAAAAGCCACATTTCATTCTAGAGGTGGCTACATTTCAGTTATGGGCAACATGATCTTTACAATTTGTATAGTCAAGGCCAGATTCTGAAGTCCTTATTCATGTTGAATAGCATCTTACTTCATTAGTCCCACTGGCTTCAAATGGAACTACTCTTGAAGAAGAGAGCTGCAAAAATGTTATATAAGAACAAGAAACAGGACTGTGTAGCACTCTTTGTTTCAGCTGCACCAGACTAACACAGCTACATTTCTACCATATAAGAACAAGAGCCTTCTTAACTTGATTAACTCACAAAGGAGATACTGGTAATGGTCCTTCCTTTTCATCTTCAAGACCTTTTACATCAGGTTTCACAAGAACATTTCGCACTAGAAAGCAAATATAAATATGTAACAATTAGAAGGAAATTAAATAATCTTTAGTTTGCACAAAAGGAAACTGACTTATTTTTTCTGTATTTCTCTAGAGAAGACCAGCACTCTGATATAATGGAGATTTAACTATCATTCAGATCTTCAGGTTTCCCCACACTGATGAGGACAAAAGTTTGTATTGTCAAGTGTGTTTTGTGGAAAACTGATATTAAATAAGAAATCTCCGTTCCCATCAGACTGTCCCTTAATCTTCATAAGGTTTTCAATAAACTAGTGCTTAACATGTAAAATAACTAGCACATTTAAAAAAAACTTCCACTGGGACATTATGAACATGCTGGTAACATTTTAAATTAAAACAATAACTCAACCTATTCTTTTTTAATATGAGCTGAAGAATAATTGGGTACAAACTTTTGCAGTTTTCAGAAACTTTTAGTGTGGAAAACATATTGAAGCTTTAGGCTACAAAAACCAAGTTTTAAAATTCCATTTTAATATCTTTTGAAAAAAGTTTTTAAAAAGTCTATAAAAAACATTTACAACAAAAATATTCAGTTCCAATTTTAAACACCTCATTTTATAACTTTCAAAATAAAAGAAAGAATGGCATTTGTCATCTGGTTCATCTTTACCCTACCATGATGATATTTATAGTATTTGCTTAAATAACTGAGAAAAGTAGAAGAAAATTAATCTAAACATAATTATTGTATTATTGTAGTGACCAGAAGCCCCAATAAAAATCAGGCCCCCATTAAAGAAGGCGCTTTATACACCCACAACAAAATGGCAGTTCCTTACAATCTATATTATGAGAAACAACAGGCTGAAAAATAAGCAGATGGGAAAGCAGCACAAATTAACAGTGAGACCATTTTGATTACACAAGCTATCTAGTTATCAATTATTTTGTAGGCAACATGGCAGAGGTTAAGTTTTCTGGAGAGATCTGAAGGGTACAAATTTTTACCAGGAGCTTGTCCATGCATACGGACTAACATGGGAAAAAAAGATGAGGGCGCTTGTGTGAAAAATGGACTAATGAAAAATAAAGACTAATATCCATGGAAGAGAAAAGGCTAGAAAGGAGGGTTCTCAAACATAAATATGATGGGTAAGGTGGAGATGAACAATTAAGGTGGAGTTTTCAGTAGGAAAATTGGTATATTCTTGAGTAAAATAACTCAAATTATTTAACCCAAGATAACACCCAAACATAGACAAGACAGTTAATGGACTTCACGAGTAAGCTGCATGAGCTAAATACTAGGGCTGTGTCTAGACTGCAGGGTTTTTTCGAAAAAAGTAGCCTTTTTTCGAAAAAACTTCACCTGTGTCTAGACTACAGAAATTAAATCGAAAGAAGGTGGCTTTTCTTTCGATGGCAGTACTCCTCATTTCACGAGGAAGAACGCCTTTTTTCGAAAGTGCTCTTTCGAAAAAAGGCGTTCTTGAATACAAACAGGGATTTTTCGAAAGAGAGCATCCAGACTGCCTGGGTGCTCTCTTTCGAAAAAGCGGCTTGCTTTTTCGAAAGTACTGCTTGCAGTCTAGACGCTCTTTTTTGAAAGAGGTTTTTTCGAAAGTGTCTTTCAAAAAAGCCTCTTTCGAAAGAGGCTTGCAGTCTAGACCTAGCCCAAGGGTATGTCTAGACTACATGGCTCCGTCGATGGAGCCATGTAAACTAGTTTACCCAGCAGAGGCAAAGAAGTGGGGATTTAAATAATCCCCGCTTCATTAAAATAAACATGGCCGCCGCGCTGTGCTGACGATCAGCTGATACGGCACAGTGTGGCAGTCTAGACATAGATCTGTCAGGTGGGGAAGCCTTTGCCGACTGATCCTGTAAGCCTCGTTTCACAAGGCATAGGGGTTCGGTCAGCAAAGTCTTCCCCAGCCAACAGATCTGCATCTAGACAGTTGCATTGTGCCGAATCAGCTGATCGTTGGCACAGCGCGGTGGCCATGTTTATTTTAATGAAGCAGGGATTATTTAAATCCCCATTTCTTTGCCTATGCTGGGTAAACCAGTTTACATGGCTCCATTGGCGGAGCCATGTAGTCTAGACATACTCTAGATGCCACTATAATTTTTAACTCAGCCTGCTAACTGAGGTGAAAACTACCAACTGCTTAGTCTTCAATTATATTACTTTAGGTTAGATAACAAGTAGTATTAGTAAGGGCATACTCTTTTTCCAGTGATGATTTTCAGATGCACCATTTTGAATACATTATAATAGGTATACATTCATACAATAATAATGCTAACATAATGTAGCGTGTAGCTCTTACCCACACATCTCTTCATGCTCATTTCATAATCCTTTGTTATCTCATCTAAAAGTTCTTCAACCAGTAACTCTCTCTCCTTGCCTTTCATGAGGGACTGAGGTACCAGAGTAAGCATGGAGGTCAGCCACTGCTGCTGAATAGGAACTATTGGATTACTTGCCACACACTTCTTCATAAACAAATAGTTGGTCTGAAAGGACCATAATATCATCATTATTAATCCTCCAAACCAGATTTATATTAGTAGAGTCAAGGTATCCAAGGGATTATCATCCCCTCAAAGTAATTACTAGTACACTGAAGGCTGCTCACATTTAAATCCCGGGTTTTATTTGCAACTTCGAATGCCTACATTAGCCTCCCTAATTCGAACTAAGGGGCTGGTGTAAAAATACCCTTTCTTGCCCAAGTTTATGCCAATGATTATGGAGCATATCTTTGTGACTTTGATAAAAAAATAGATATCCTCTTCTAATATTAAAGCAGCTTGATTAATCACAACCCTTTCTTGGCAATTTATTCCAGTGCTTAACCACCCTGATGGTAAGGAAGCTTTTACTATTGTCCAACTTAAATCTCTCTAGCTGCAATTTAAGCTCATTGCTTCTTGGCTTATCATCAGAGGTTAAAGAGAATACATTTTTTTCCTTCCTCCTTGTAACAATCTTTTAGGTACTTGAAAGCAGTTATGTCCCCTCTCCGTCTTCTCTTTTCCAAACTAAACAAACCCAGTTCTTTCAGCCTTTCCTCATAGATTATGTTTTCTAGTCCTTTAATAATTTGTTTTGCTCTACTGTGGACCATCTCCAATTTATCCATATCTTTCCTGAAATGCGGTTCCCAGAACTGGACACTGTACTCCAAATGAGGCCTAATCAGCATAGAACAGAGTAAATTACTTCTTGGGTGCATCTAGACTGACAAGATTTTGCGCAAAACTACCGCTTTTGCGCAAAAACTTGCCAGCTGTCTACACCGGCCGCTTGAATTTGCACAAGAGCACTGACTTTGTAATGTACAAAATCAGTGCTTCTTGCACAAATACTTTCATGCTCCTGCTCGGGAAAAAGCCCTCTTGCACTAGAATACTTGCGCAAGAGGGCCAGTGTAGTCAGGGAAGAACTGTTTTGCGCAAAAAAGCCCCGATGGCTAAAATGGCGATCGGGGATTTCTTGCGCAAAATCGCGTCTTTAGACTGGCCATGGATGCTTTTGTGCAAAAGCATCTGTGCCAATCTAGATGCGCTTTTGCGGAAATACTTTTAACGGAAAAACTTTTCCGTTAAAAGTATTTCCGCAAAATCATGCCAGTCTAGACGCAGCCCTTGTGTTTTGCTTACAACACTCCTGCTAATACACTCCAGAATTATATTTGCTTTTTTTGCATGTGTCACACTGTTGACTCCTATTTAGTTTGTGGTCTACTATGACCCCTAGATCCCTTTCTTTAGTATTTCCTCCTAGGCTGTCGTTTCCTATTTTGTAAGTGGAGGACTTTGCATTTGTTCTTACTGAATTTCACCCTATTCCTCAGACCATTTCTCCAATTCATCCAGATCTTTCTGAATTATAATCCTATCCCCCAAAGTAATGGTTCCTGACCTTTTCTATGCCGTGGACTGGCAAACCCATTCACAAACTTTGGGCAGACTGGTAACATTTTATTTGCATATTCATTATCTACAATTTTTACAGCCTGCTAAAAAATTTACTAGCAGGGGGAATGCGTGTAGCCTATAGCATTACCTGATAAGCTTTTGCTTATTGGTTAATCAACTACACCATTATGTCCTTGGGCTTTTGGTTGATCATGGGTACAATGTAGGAGGGAGGGATAGCTCAGTGATTTGAGCATTAGTCTGCTAAATCCAGAGTTGTGAGCTCAATCCTTGAGGAGGCCATTTAGGGATCGGGGGCCAATCTGTCAGGGATGGTACTTGGTCCTGCTGTGAGGGCAAGGGACTGGACTTGATGACCTCTCACGGTCCCTTTCAGCTCTATGAGATGGTATATCTCCATATATTATATTATCCCTACTTTAGGCATTGTCTTTGATACAGGATCTAGGGTATCAACTGACCTGAAGTAAGAGACTGATGGCCACATTGCTTGAGGGAGTGGGGCAAGACTTCCCCCACACTAATCAGCAGGAAATGGAACAATGAAGCCAGGAGCTAGGGAAGCAGAGCAGGCTAGGATCTCATTGCTCCGTTTCCCCTTGCCGCTGCTGGCGAGTGCCGGGGGGCCAAACCCCCTGCTGCCTCTCCACTACACCATGACTCCATAGGTTCCCTAGGCTGCATTGTTTGGGGAAAGAGGCTTGAGGGAAGAGGCAGGGTAGGAAAGAGGTAGGGAGGGGCAGACCAGAGGTGGGGAGGGGGTGAAACAAGGATGGGGAAGAGCTGGGTTGTCCCATCTTGGAGATAGGAATGGCATAGAAAGGAGACATGGGGGAGGACCGGTGTTGCCCACCCTGCAGTTGCCTCCTCAGCAGTTGTCCCTGATAGTGATGCAGGAATTCACATTTGTTACTGGGTTGGTGAAATCTAATTATAGAAGATACTACCAATTTGGAATGTCTATCCTGTTTTTGACAGCCTGCCCTGAGGTAGGCACTCATGGTCGTGAGCCACTCTAGACAGCATGACAGCCACATCTTCCCAAGTGCAACTGTTAGAAATTGGTCTAATTAAACATACTATTAATTCCTCTCACACATACTAATTCTGTGTTATTTCAGGACAGGAATCATGCAGTATCTCTCTTCAGAAAAGTAGAATACTAAACAATTTAACTCACTCTTTGTTTTTTTTGCTCACTGTTCATCTGTAAAAAAAATAAAAATAAAAAAGTCATATAAAGTAAGTATAAACAATGAGAAGCCAAATTAGAAAACTAATATATTAGTATAAATCTTGATTCACAAGCTGAACAAATATTATAGCTACTGAAAAGCTCTTCCATGCAAACATGTGCACATCTATCTATTGACTACAACAGAACTACTCACACTCACATTGATTGCTTCTGCAAATGTGCACAGGCTGACATTGTGAACAAACAATATCATGTGACACATAACCTCAGCCGTGCAGAACATGATATCATCCACAGCTTCATAAACAACTCTAACATTATAATCAAAGAGGCTGACAAAGGGGATGCTATAATCATAATTGAATAGGTCAGATTACAAATATAAGGCTACCAGACAATTCATCACCACCACATTCTACAGGCTTCTTTCCTCTGATCCCACTTAAGAATATCAAAAGAAACTACACTATCCGCTAAAGAAACTCCTTACTACAGCTCAGGACCAAATCTACACAACACATCCCCAGTGCCTCAACCAGGCGCTATCTGCTACCCAAGATCCATAAACCTTGAAATCCTGTATGTCCCATCATCTCAGGCATCGGCACGCTTACAGCAGGATTACCTGACTACATTGACTCTCCTTAGACCTTATGCTGCCATCACTCCTACCTATCTTCAAGACCCCACTGACCTCTTGAAGAAACTACAGAGCATCAGTAATTTTCCTGAAAACACCATCTTGGCCACTGTGGATGTAGAAGTTCTTTACACCAAAATTCCACATGGGGATTGACTACAAGTTGTCAGGAACACTATCCTCGATGATGCCACAGCACAATACAAGGTAACTTTTACTCCACAGGCTCTTACCCCACCTCCCAGGCTCAGCCACACTGACTGAAAAACTAATTCACTCTTCTTCCCTTACCCCCACTCTCTTTGCTGGCTATTCTTTGCTTTACCAACAGGAAAGCAAAGGTGTATCTGGCAGATTCAATAGTAGGTCTGAGAGCTTCTGCAGCCCTTTTTTTAATTTCATTGAGACAAGCAGGCTGCAGGAGTGGTGAGTGATGAAGGAAGCTCAGAAGATAACTACTTCAGATTTCATCACGATTTGCCCTCATCCTCACAGATTGCTATGTTACAAAGGCTGGGACAAACCTGTTGCCATCTCTGTCCACATATCTATCACAGGACCTGTCATGGTCATGAGGGATGGCCAGTAGCCTGGGGACTAAGGGGTTTACTGTACCTAGCCAGGTAGCAGTCAGACAATAGAAATGCAGATAGGGATTTCAAACAGACAAAGGAATTTTTGGGTTTTCCCTTCTTTGTCTCTGGGCCAGTTGACTCTCCAGATACTGAGGGGGATAGACAACATGTCCCTCTCCAAGAAAAGACTCTTTACCATCTGTAAGGAGGGCAAAGTCTAGATAAATCCATTAGGTTTTGTTGTTTTATGGTTTGGGAATGGGAATCTGATATCTGTGCATTTAGAAATGGGTTTTCCGCTCCTTTGTAACTAAGTTTTGGCCCATGGGAGTCCCTCATGAGTATATTAATTGGTGACTTTTCCATCTAGTCGTCATGCTTGAAACAGGAGTATTGTTTTGATAATAAAAGTTCTTTCTTTTTTATTAACCTGGTATTGGTTCAGTTCTGTGTCCTGAAACATCTGTCTATGGGATCTGCATGCCTCTGACTACAGGATAGCAGCCACAGACTGCAGTATGTATTTTTTCTTTTCTTTTTCAAGCTCTTTAGGGAAAAGAGCTTGCGGTGCCCCTGGGGTTGGTTTCAAGTGTCCACCCCTCTTTGTGGGTTTAAAAGCACTTGATGGTGGCAGTGGATTTTCATCCCCAAAATCTAGGTTTTTTAGGATTGGGGGGGGAGGGGAGTTTTATACCAAAGCCTGGAGAGATAAGGTTTTGGGATACTTTTGCGGGCCCCCTCTTCTGCATTTATCATGCCAGAGTGGGGAATCAGCCTTGACAGGACCTAACTACATAAACCACAACATCAGGCTCACACAACTGCACATGTGATATAATGCCATCTAATGTGATACATGCCATCAAGTGCCAGCAATGCCCCTCTGCTATGTATATTGGCTAAATGGGGCAGTCTCTACAACTAAGAATGAATGGGCACAAATCAGAAATGGTAACACACACAAACCTGTAGGAGAACATTTTAATCTGCCTGGTAACTCAACCATGGATTTAAAAGTAGCCGTTCTTCTACAAAGGAATTTCACCAGCCAATTACAGAGAGAAAATGTGGACTTGGTATTCATCTACAAATTTAATGCTGTTACCCTGAGCTTGAACAAAGACAATTAACTGAATATCACATTATAAAATCAATCTCCTCTGCCTTTAATAACTGCTTTTTTACATAAAAATCTAAAAATCAGACACTTCCAGCCCACTTAATTAGCTCATTAGCATGGGTCCTACAATTGACAGATACTTTTTTGCTATTATATTAATCTTGGTTTCTGTTATTTCCATTCCAGTTCATCTGATGAACAAGGTTTTACACACAAAAGCTCATGATACAGTACTATATATTTTTGTTAGACTCTAACGTGCCACAGAACTACCCATTGTTTTTGAAGTTACAGACTAATACACCTAACCTTCTGAGACATTTTCACACGAATAAAGTTATTTATGACTTAGTGCAGGATTGGCCTCTACTTTGTTAATATTTGCAGATAAGAGACTAAATACATCATCAACAAGAATCAAAGACAATGTGATCAAAATTAAACATTACAGCTGAAAGGGATTAAAAACTCACAGTAGAAGGTAGTTCTGGCTCAGGAGGCGTGGGACCTCTCCGATACTTTTCTTCCATGGTTGCTTTATAATTTTTTAAAGCCCGGTCAATTCTGAATTATAGTTGGAAAAAGTGTTAAAAACTTTTAAATAAAATTTTAAGCATAATATTATAGAGTTATTATAAAGTGCTACAAATTCCTTTTTCATGTTTACCAACTATTTCAACTCTATACAGTAAGATTTTCCAATTTGCTCTCTCTTTATATAATGAGACACCCATATCTCAGCCATAATCAAATGGAAATATTGTGTGTATTTATATACATTCTATGTATGTACCTGTGTTCTAGGGTTATCCATGCAATTGCGTACCTTTACCACATCTGATCCCAGCATGACTACAATCCCACAAAGACTTACACATGTGCTTAACTTTAAACATTCTAGTAGTATCACTGACATGAATGGGACTCACATACTAAGTTAAGCATGTGCTAAAGCATAATCCTTGAATTTATATCAACAGGGCAATCACACACACAAAAAAGTTCCAGAACAAGAAATATAGTAATTTACAAGATAGTTGCAATTAATATTTTTTTTAAAAACCCTTAGCAATAGATGTCTGTGTTAATTTAGTTACTAGTCACACCTATAAAAAATACATAAAGTTACCCTAATGTTTTTAAATGCTTATTAATACACAGGGCTTGTATAGCACTGTATTTGCATAATATTAATATATGTCACTCTATGAATCACCATAACAGGGTGCTCCTCTGGGACAATGCAAATCACTAAGGCCTAATCGAAGCATGCAAGAGCTGGGGACACATTTTTATCTACTGAGGGCACCCAGTAATAGAGCAATCTTCTAGAGGAATTCAGGCTAATCCAGAGTCTGACCATCTTCAGTTAAAATTGCAAAGGAACCTTCCTTTTTGAGAAAACCTTACCATCATAAGGGACACTCATTTCCAACACTGTCCCTCTACACTGTCCCCCTAAAATTACCCCAAACAGAGTTTTGGCCATGTAAAGGGAGAGGTATCAGAGAGACTCCATGAAGAAGACCATTAGAGATCTTGCTATTGATTTTATATGTAAGGCACTTTGCTACCATAGTAATGGGTGGCAGTATAAAACTCTAAGAAAGAGATTGTTAAAACCTCTCAACTTGATGGAACTAGAAAACTTATCTGGTGCTGCTCAGGTCCTTCAGGACAGGGAGCTGGTGGCGTGGGGGGGGTGCAGGAATCAGGGCAGGGTCTTGAAGATGTGGGGGAAGGCAGTACGAGAGGTTGGGGGGTGCGAGAATGAGGGTTGAGGTGAGGAGGGGCTCAGGGTAGAGGGTCCAATCCAGCACAGGCCTTTTCTCTCTTCCCAGTCCCATCCCCTCCTCTCCCAGCCTCCAAGGACCTTTTCTCTCCCCCAGCTACCAAGGGTCTTTTTCTCTCCCCATCTCCGATGTCGCAGCCATAGGCCAGAATGGGGGAAGTGTTTGGGGCAGGGGTGCTATTTACCCAATGTGCTGGCAGTCAAGATGGCAGAGCAGCAGCTCTGCTGGCCACTCCCTTGGTGGTATGGTTGCCCCCAGTGGATACTCAACAGGATGGCTCTCCCTTGTAGGCTTGCTGCCCCCAGCGGTCACTCTCAGAATTGGTCCCTCTAAATAGCCCCTCCTTTTCCATGTTAAGGAAACAGCCCCTTTCCTGGCACAAGCAAATCCTGACCTTGTTTTAAGTTACAAGAAAAAGAAGCTGCATACCAAAATTGGTGGTCCTAGCTATTACCGCTTAGGAGGAGCTCTTGAACAAATGGACTCAAATACAGACTGAGACATAAATCTCTAAAACGTATACATAGATTATATAAAACTCACACTATCTGATTAAGTGTCTTTTGCTGTTCCTTTAATCTTCGGTATTTCAATAATTTATTGTGTGATGATGAGATTCCAGCTGTTGATGACATAGGTAAAGCTATAGGTGGCAAGCAATTGTTCCAAGTCTCTTTATCAGCAGGTGGTGTCAATCTATTTGACGACATCTAAATGCATCAGAAAACATGATATCAAAATATATTTTATAGTTTATTAAATTTTCTTACAATATTAATCTGTACTTGCATAAAAATTAGAATGTATTAGTAACAAAAATGTTCACAATCTTAAGCAACACAGGCTTCTACAATAGAAAAACCTTCTACAGTATGTACTTAAACTCAAAATTACAAATGGATATCTAGGACTCTATTCTGTTCTTGGTTCATACAAAAGGAAATAACTGGAAATGATAAACGTGATTCTAAATGCTACAAAGACAACTTGACTTATATTGCTCTTTTAGTCTTAGTAGATCTGAACGTGAAAATCTTGGATTTTGGCAGTTTCCATATCAGGGCTTCTGATAAATATATGATATGCCTCATCTCTTGCTTTTTCTGGTGTCCCCACTTTTCATTCTGTCCTTCAAGTTTTCAAACTGTCTGCTACCGCTCTGGATTTTTTTGACTTGGCATCAACATTTTCCCCTGTCTTCTGAATAGGCACGGTGTTGCTGGTAAACCAGATTAAATCAGAGCAACAGCCCAATTCACTTGTGGTAGAAATGTAGCCGTGTTAGTCTGGTGCAGCTGAAACAAAAAACAGGACTGTGTAGCACTTTAAAGACTAACAAGATGGTTTAATAGGTGATGAGCTTTCATGGGCTAGACCCACTTCCTCAGATCAAATAGTGGAAGAAAATTGGCACAACCATATATACCAAAGGATACAATTAAAAAAATGAACACATATGAAAAGGACAAATCAAATTTCAGAACAGAAGGGGGATGGAGGGACGGGAAGGGCGGGGGAGGTAAATGTCTGTGAGCTAATGATATTAGAGATGATAATTGGGGAAGCTATCTTTGTAATGGGTAAGATAATTAGCGTCTTTATTGAAATTTGAGTGTAAAGTGTCGAATTTAAGTATGAATGACAGTTCAGAGGATTCTCTTTGAAGTGAAGACTTAAAAGGTCTTTGAAGCAGGATACAGGTAATCAAGTCGTTGAGACAATGTCCTTTCTGGTTCAAATGGCAAGAAACTGTTTTTGTGATCCTGTCTGATATCTGTTTTGTGGGCATTGATCCTTTGGCGAAGTGTCTGAGACGTTTGTCCAATGTACATAGCGGACGGACACTTTCGGCACATGATTGCATAAATTATATTTCTGGATGCGCAGGAATATGTGTTCTTGATCTCATAACTCACTTGGTTGGGTCCAATAATGGTAGCAGAAGAGTGAATATGTGGACAAAGCTGGAAACGGGGTTTGTTGCAAGGGAAGGTACCAGGGTTGGTATTAGTGGGGTATGTCCTGTGGTTGTTGGTAAGAATCATCTTAAGGTTACAGCCTATACTGGAACAGGATACTAAACTCCGAGAGGATCTGGGAGACAGACCCATAGTCTCCTATAGACAACCACCTAACCTCAAGATGATTCTTACCAACAACCACAGGACATACCACACTTTTGTGTTAGTCAAGATCAAAGCGATTGTTAGATGTAGGAATGTATTCAGGCCAACCTACTTGCTATTAGGATAGATCAAACTAAATATTGAATGTATAACTGTGTATTCAAATGTTTAAACTTCATGAAAACTAATGGATCATTACTGTATCAGTCTCACTTATCTCATCCTGTTATAATTAACAGCAAACTTTTACTGTAACTAAATTATCCATCAAAGAAATCTTATGAAATGCTAATGAAGAACTTAAGGACTTTATCTGAAAATGCTAATTTCAAAACAAGTGGTCATTGTTTGTGAGGACAAAGATTATGAATGGAATCCTTACTATCAGTCAAAGAAGAAAAATCGCGTGGGTATTATCAGCTAGCATTCTGTATAAAAAAGAGCTATAAATATGCATTCAAGAACATATCTTTCATCTCTGGACTGTTAGAATTCTAAGGGTGTATCTACACCCTTGCATACAAAATAAGCAATTAGCATAGCTTATTTCAAGGTAATTTCAAAATAGCTTATTTCAAAATTATAAAGTGCTATTCCGATCGTCCCTTAACCCTGAACGAGGGTTAGAGAGATGCCGGAATAGCACATCTGTTATTTCAAAATCTATTTCAAAATAATGGGCTGCTTTAAAGACATAGAATAGCTATTTGAAATAGCTCCACAGTATAGACGTAGCCTAATAGAGCAGAAAATTGAATGAGAAGATAGACATGCCCAGAGTTAGACTCATAGACTTGAAGGTCAGAAGGGACCATTATGATCATCTAGTCTGACCCCCTGCACAGTGCAGGCCACAGAATCTCACCCACCCCTCCCAGAATAATCCTCTCACCTATATCTCAGATATTGAAGCTTTCAAATACTTGAAGACCCCAAGATGCAGAGAATCCTCTAGCTGTGATCCGTACCCCATGCTACAGAGGACGGCAAAAAACCTCCAGGGCCTCTGCCAATCCACCCTGGAGGAAAATTCCTTCCCGACCCCAAATATGGCGATCAGCTAAACCCTGAGCATGTGGGCAAGACTCATCAGCCAGACACACAGAAAGTTCTCTATAGTAACTCCTATCATTCCTCCATTGACCTATTCCCACTGATAATGAATGGTCAATTAGTTACCAAGATCATGCTATCTCATCAAACCATCCCCTTCATAAACCCATCTAGTTTAATCTTGAAACCAGATAGATCTTTTGCCCCCACTACTTCCCTTTATTATGGGACACTGATTATAGAATGACTATAATCATTCCAGAACCTCACTCCTCTAATGGTTAGAAACCTTCGTCTAATCTCAAGTCTAAACTTCCTACTAGCCATCTTATATCCATTTGTTCTTGTGTCCA
Source organism: Pelodiscus sinensis (assembly GCF_052426305.1). Taxonomy (NCBI): domain Eukaryota; kingdom Metazoa; phylum Chordata; order Testudines; family Trionychidae; genus Pelodiscus; species Pelodiscus sinensis. The sequence goes on from NC_143062.1 coordinate 25,259,690, forward strand.
CATTGGTATTAAGCTTAAATAATTCCTCTCCCTCCCTGGTATTTATCCCTCTAATATATTTAAAAAGTGCAATCATGTCCCCCCTCAGCCTTCTTTTGGTTAAGGTAAACAAGCCAAGCTCCTTGAGTCTCCTTTCATAAGACAGGTTTTCCATTCCTCGGATCATCCTAGTGGCCCTTCTTTGTACCTGTTCCAGTTTGAATTCATCCTTCTTAAACATGGGAGACCAGAACTGCACGCAGTATTCCAAATGGGATCTCACCAATGCCTTGTATAATGGCACTAACACCTCCTTATCCCTACTGGAAATACCTCGCCTAATACATCCCAAGATCGTATTAGCCTTTTTCACGGCCATGTCACAATGGCGGCTCATAGTCATTCTATAATCAACCAGGACTCTGAGGTCCTTCTCCTCCTCCATTACTGCCAACTGATGTGTCCCCAGCTTATAACTAAAATTCTTGTTATTAATCCCTAAATGCATAACCTTACACTTCTCACTATTAAATTTCATCCTATTGCTATCACTCCAATTTACAAGATCATCCAGATCTTCCTGTATGATAGCCCGATCCTTTTCTGAATTGGCAATAGCTCCCAACTTTGTGTCATCCGCAAATTTTATTCGGACACTTCCACTTTTGGTGCCAAGATCAGCAATAAAAAGATTAAATAAAATTGGCCCCAAAACTGATCCCTGAGGAACTCCGCTAGTAACCTTCCTCCAACCTGACAGTTCACCTTTCAATATGACCCGCTGTAGTCTCCCCTTTAACCAGTTGCTTATCCACCTCTCAACTTTCATATTAATCCCTATCTTTTCCAATTTAACCAATAATTCCCCATGTGGTACTGTATCAAATGCCTTACTAAAGCATTTTATTCTTGGTAGCCTTGGAAAAGACTTTTGGGGAAATGGCAGTTTATTACATCACTGCTGTTATTTGAAGTTACAAACTGATTTACCTATAATTATATTTTACCTGCTTTTACCTCTCATTCTTTTTTCTTAGCTAATAAACCTGGTAGTTAGGCCATATCTACACTATAAAATAAAGTTGAATCTATAAAGGTCAATTTCTGGTCACCCAATTTTGCCAAGTAAAAGATCTGTGTCCCCACTGCGGGGAAGAATTCAGCATAGTTTGAAGTAGCATGTCCCCGTAAGGGAGACTGCTGTCAACTTTGAGACTGATGCACTGTGGATTAGCTATCCCACAGTGCCTGCGCTACTTTACTTTCTGAGTTATACTACTGATGCACGCTGGGACCAAAATTGTGCATGTAGAGGGTGGTGTCTAATTTTCCAATTATCACCTCTAATACCATTAGCTCACAGACATCAACCTTTCCCCACCTCTAATATCATTTACCTTCCTTCCCCCCCCGCATCCCCCTTCTGTTCTGAAATGTGATTTGTCCTTTTAATATGTGTTCACTTTTTTTTAATTGTATCCTTTAGTATATATGGTTGTGACTATTTTCTTCCACTATTTGATCTGAGGAAGTGGGTCTGGCCCGCGAAAGCTCATCTTGTTAGTCTTTAAAGTGCTACATAGTCCTGTATTCTGTTTCAGCTACACCAGACTAACACGGCTACATTTCTATCACTAATTCAGATTAGGTACTACTGTAATATAACTAAATAACAACAACACATGTAACACTAAAAATTCTCTCTCGCTCACTGTGTATAACCTGATTTTCAGAAACAATATATGGTGAAATATTTTATAGTCAGATGGTTTACTAGTCTCCACATTTAATTCACATTTTGTATACTCTAGAATCTTGTTTTCTACAATGCATAGAGCATGCAAAATCTAAAATAGAGTATAAAAGGGTGGCAAGACTTTGCTGATTCAGTTAGCTGCCAGTATAAAATTGATTGAAATTCTGTTGATTCATTGTGCCAGATATGTGATTAATTCCATCAGCGCCTCTCACCCTTTCCAGAGTATGCCTATGTCTACATTACTGCAGAAAGTTGATCTAAGGCACTCAATTGTAGCTACATGAATAACATAGCTGGAGACAACATACCTTAGGTCGAGCTATTGCTGTGTCTACACTGTGGGGCATCAATGACAGAAACTCTCCCATCAGCTTACCTTACTCTTCTTGTCTGAAGCAGAGTTCAGGAGTCAACTGCAGAGCAATCTGTGTCCAATCAACTTCAGAGCATTGATCCCTAGTGTAGTGTACATGAGGCCTATGGTACCCCTTTCAAGAGTCTGATTTATCTTGTATACCTCCAAGTTTCACCTCACTTAAAAATGACTTGCTTACCAAATCAGACATAAAAATACAAAACTGTCACAGCACTTTGTGGAAAACTACGTACTTTCCCATTTTACCATAAAATTGTAAAATAAATTAATTGGAATATAAAGATTGTACTTACATTTTGGCATATAGCATATAGAGCAGTACAAATAAGTCATTGCATGAAAATGTAGTTTGTATTGACTTCACTAGTGCTTTTTATGTAGCCTGTTGTAAAACCAGGCAAATATCTAAATGAAGTGATGTACCCCTTGGAAGACCCTCGGGGTACTTCTGGTTGAGAAAACCATTGCTATAAAGAATGTGAAAGTGGTTCTTTAGGGAGAGGAAATTAAGGCACAGGAGATCCTAGTGATAAACCCACAGGAAAGCCAAACTCAGGGACACAGATTAGATTGAGGCTTAGGTTGTATTATTGTTCCTTAAGAAGGGTGCATCTACACAGAAGGGCTTAACTCGAAATAAGCTATGCAAATTGAGCTACGTGAATTGTGTAGTTCAGTGGTCTCCAACCTTTTTACACCCAAGATCACTTTTTAAATGTCAGGACAATCCATGATCTACCCCATCCCTTCCCCAAGACCCCACCCCTTCCTTGAGGCCCTGCCCTCTCTGTTCCCCTTTTTTCCATCACTTGCTGTCCCTAGCCCTTATACACTCTCAGGGTATGGCTACACTGCTGCTTTTTTTCAATCCTTCCATTGGAAGAAATTTTTCTGACATTTGGCCCATTTAGACTGGGCCAAATGTCGGGAAAAAAAACTTTTTTTGGAAGCCCCCTCAGTCTTCGTGGAACGATGAATACAGGGGCTGCCAAAAGAGCGTGTTTGCCTGAAAAACTCCTGCAGTCTAGCCTCACTGGGAGACAGGAGGTGCGGGCTCTGGGGTGTGAATGAGGGATTCAGGTGTGGGAAAGAGTGAGAAGTGCAAGCTCTGGGAGGGAATTTGGATGCAAAAAGAGGGGATGCTGGCTCAGAGAAGGGGCTCCAGGCTGGGGAGTGTTGGGCTCAGATGGAGGGTTGGGGTACTGAGCAAGCCACAGGCTTGTGGATGTGAGAGTGCAGGAGTTTGAGTTGGGTGTGTGAGGGGCTCAGGGCAGGGAGGTTGGGAGTATAATGGGCTTAGGACACAGATTTGCAGTGTGTAAATGGTGCTAGAGTGTTGTGGCAGAAGACTGAGGACATGGGGGGTGCAGGAGTTTGGGGATGTGAGAGGCTCAGGACAGGGGGTTCCAGTATATGATAGGCTCAGATTTGGAATTAGGGGGGGGGGGAGGTACAGGAGTGTTATGAAGCTGTGGCCAGATGAGGGGTTGGCCCCAACTGGGGGCTTGTTGGACAGCCTTTATTTTTAAATAAAATATGTCCAACACAAAAGGTTTCAGCATTTTCTTTATTTATGAGAAGGGCGGAGAACCTGTTTTGAATCAGGGGTAACTGACCCACAGAAAAGTCAATCGGGGCCACACAAGTGAGATACAAAAACACAACACCTCCAAACCCCTCAAGCCTCACTAATGTGGCCCCAACTGTGCTGGTGGGGACTGGATGCTGAGGCAGGGGACAGGGTGCTTGTGGGTGCTGGGGCAGAGGACAGGGTGCCAGTGGGTGCCAGGGCAGAGGCCTGGGACAGGGTGCCAGTGGGTACCGGGGCAAGGATCTGGGGCAGAGGACAGGGTGCCAGTGGATGCTGGGATAGGGGACAGGGTGCCGGGACAGGGGACAGGGTGCTGGTGGGTGCCAGGGCAGGTTGCCAATGGGTGCTGGGGCCAGGGTACTTTGGGATTCCGGGCGGGGGGAGGGTACAGGGACTGGTACCTGGGGATCCTACAGCTGCGCACCAAGGCCCAGGAAGTGTGTGGGATGTTCTCTCATCCCCCAAACAGCAACACGGTACCTGAAACGCTAGTCTGTCAAGCGCCTGATGCCTTCCTGCGTTGGGTGGGAACAGGCGAGGGGGAGTCCCGGACCACGCCAGCCCCAACCGCTCGGGCAGTGTGCACCTTGCTCTTCCGCACCCCATGGCAGCGCACGTCACCTGAGCAGCTGGAGCCAGCGTGCTGGGAACTTTATTCCCCTGCTGCCTTCCTGTGCTGGGGTGAGGAGGAGTCCTGGACCACGCCAGCCACAATTGCTCGGGCAGCATGCGCCTTGCTCCTCCACTTCCGATGGCAGCGCGTTCTGCCCGAGCAACCAGAGCCTGCGCAGTCCCAGACCCACACCCCCTTCCCTGCGAGCAGGAAGGCAGCAGGAGAACAAAGTCTCCAGCGCACGACAGACTGGCATTTTAAGTACCACACCAGCTGTTGAGGGGGGAGGAAGACCAGCCTGTGCACTTCTGGGACCTGGCGTGCAGCTGCAGAACTCCCTCCACCCCACCAGAAGCCCGCGCTACCTCCATTGTCCCTGGAAGTAGCATCAGCGTGGCATTTATCTTGGGGGTGAAGGGCATTGGAGGGACCCTCAAAAGCCTTGTGATCAACTGGTCAGCCCCCCAAGATCGACCAGTTAATCGCAGGGCAGGACAGAGGCACGGGCGAGCCCGGCAGCTGCCCAGGGCGCCAACTGATGGGGGGTGCCTGATGGCAGCTGTAAGGGGCGCGTGGCGTCCCTTACAGCTGCCATCAGGCACCACGTGCCCGGCTCCCGCAGCGCTGGCCTGCCCACATCCCCACGGCGCCGGCCAGCAACGCCCTTCCCCTCACAGCCGCGGGGCCCTACACGGCCCGGCTCACGCACCAGGAGCAACAGCCAGGCTGGACTGGGCCGCACTTGCACCATGCGTCCTAGGGGCGGGCCCCGCGCTGCACACCAGTGGCCTTAGCCGGGCTGTGCATGTGCTGTGAGCCCCAGGGGCGGGCCTGGGCTGCGTGTCAGCAGCTGTAGCCGGGCTGCGCATGCACCTTGCACCCCAGGGGCAGGCCTGAGCACCCTACAGGGGCAGGCCCGCTCCCCATGGGTGGGTCTGCGCATGCGCCGTGCGCTCAGGGGCGATGCCGTGCACCTGTGCCGCCAGAATACCTCAGACCGGACCCGGTCAATCACAATCAATGGGTTGGTGACCACGGGTGTAGCTTATTTCGAAATTAGGAGCGTCCACACAGCACTTATTTTGAAACAGAGCACTCTTCCTCCGACTTCCCTTACTCCTCCTACAATGAGGGTTACAGGAGGCCGAATAGGAAGTCCTCCAGCTTGACAGTATTTCCACACTACAGGCAGTCCCCGGGTTACATGGATCCGACTTACATCAGATCCCTACTTACAAACGGGGTGAGGCAACCCCACACTAGCTGCTTCCCCCCAGCAGACTAGGGAGACGCGAAGCTAGCGCCTCCCCCCCAGCAGACCAGGGAGACGCGAGTGGCTTTTCTCAGCAGACACCTCAGCTTGAGAATAAAGGACTGAGGGAAGTGAGGTGTGGGAGAATAAAACTGAGCTCTGGAGAAATGTTTGGCTAGAGTTTCCCCTACAATAGGTACCAGTTCCGACTAACATACAAATTCAACTTAAGAACAAACCTACAGTCCCTATCTTGTACATAACCCGGGGACTGCCTGTATTTCGAAATAACTGCTGCTGTGTAGACATGGACTAAGTTATTTCGAAATAATGCCAGTGTAGACGTACACAAAGCAAAGCCAGGGGAAGGGGTGAATTTGGACTGTAACTCAAGGCCCACAAAAATTCAGGATTAAAAGTAGATTTGGAAAAGTTACCATCAAAATTCATGTATATAAACCTAACATCTCCTGTTCCCCCTTTCATGTGTCCCCAGGGTAAAAGTCTGTAACAGTCCCCTGCATCCTGCCCTGGGGAGGGCAGCGCAGCCCCCTCCCTTACTGCTGCCCCGGCACCTGGGAGAGCAGCGCCGCCTGTCATCCCCCCACACCCGCTGCCTGCCCCAGGAGAGGGCAGCGCAGCAGCGGAAGGAGTGGGTGGTCCCGGTGCCTCGCCCTTCTCACCTCGCTCCGATGCCTGGGGCCGGGGTCCCGTCGTCCCTGGAGGGCAAACGCCGGCAGGAGAGCGGGCGTGGACGGTTGCAGCGGCGAAAGCGCCCAGCTCCTCAGAAGGTGGCGCTCGCTGCCACGATCAACAACGCGGTTGCCATGACGACGAGCGTGACGCGCAGGTGGCCTCCAAGTTCTGCCTGCTGCGGCTCATGGGCTTATTACCAGGGCCGGGCGGGGAGAGAGGTATATGCGGGGCAGGAAGCTGTTCTACCAACACTAGCGGTGAGTTGAATTGCTAAACAAGTGCATACTGGGAATGTCAGCTCCATGCAGGTTATTGGGCTTCTTTCACCCCCAAGTTAACAGCCACTTCACTAGATCCCATCACTGCAAAGTCCAGAAGTCTCCCCTTAAAGACAGAACTACTGTACAGTCTTCTGTGCTCTATCGTTGTATGTCCGGGGGATATACTTACACATCTGTATCCTGCACGTAGAATACTGCTATTTCATGTAATTCAGCTGGTTACACAACATATTCAACTCTGTACATAAAAATAAATTTCAGTGCACTCAGAGATGTGTGCAAGCTACTAACTAATGATTAAACTGACAAAAAGAATGTATCTTCTCTATACATGGGTGAATGTATTAATTAAGAATCAAAATACTAGATAGCTGGGTCTCAAGATATTAGGAGTCTGCAAATGATTTTCACACACTCCTTGTCTCATTTATAGGACAAGGTCATTTAAACAGTTTAATTTTAGGACTATATATTGCAAATATTGAAGCATGCAAGCCCTAATCCCACAATGAACTGCATGACTGCAGCCCTTAAGCTAATACAGGTGCTTGGAGGGTGGGGGTGTTTCACTTAATGAATCAGAACTTGGTTTTCTTTTACAATATATTAGGACTAACTCTATAAAAATACATAATCAACTTTATTTTTATTCAGAGAGGAAGGATGATCCAGTGGTTAGTGTGCTAACCTGGGACTTAAAAAAAGTTAGATTCAGTTTCCTGCTCTGCCACAGTCCTATTGCATGACTGTGGTCAAACCACTTAAAGCTGATCTACACTTAAAAAGTTCTGCCAGAATAGCTATGTTGGTTAGAAGCATGAAAAAAATCACAGCTCTAAATAAAATAGCTATGCCAGCAAAAGACTTGAAGTAAATTCATTAAACTGGCAAAAATGTCCTTATTTTAAATTAGGAAATTGGTGCAAACCCTTTCTAGTATAGACAAGGCATACATCTCTGTCCCAGATCTTCAAAGGTACAGTATTTAGTCATCTAACTCCCATTATTCTATGGGAATTTAGGTACATTAATACAGTGAAGATCTGTGCCTCAGTTTCTATCAAAACAATAGAAATAACAGTATTTTCCTATCTTACTTGATCATTGTAAGGTTAAATTCATAAAAAAAGGATTGTGAGGTTGCTACATAACTGATATCTTACAGTTATCTTCACCAATAAAGTTAAGTGAACCACAAATTAGACCTTTGATACAAGGAAGTGCTGACTTACCAAGACCCCACTGTGATAATATATAGCACTATCTAGTTCTTATACAGGTTATCATTAGATCTAAAAGGGCTTTACCAAGGATCATTCTCCCCTATTTTACAGATAGGGGAACTGAGGCACTGAGAAGTGAAATGATTTACCCAAGGCCTTCTTGACATTGCAACTACTTCCCTGTAAGCAAACTTTAATGATCACACAAAGGCAGCTTACAGGACTGAGGTCTAATTACAAATAGATAAATTACAAATTTAACTTTACAAATAATTATTTTTTAAATGGCTGTTTACAGATATGACACCTTAAAGTAACTAAACTATTCTATTTTTAATTGTTCTCAATTTTCTCTCTTTTTCAACAAATATGAAACATGCTGAATCGGGTAAATAGAAAACAAATTCAATCCTCAAACCTCAGTGACATTTGCTATTATAGTTCAGAATGCATTATAAAAGTCTGAAATTTCTTAGGCATCTTCCTCTTTTCACATCTCACTTATTTCAGACAGTGAATCCCTTCTTGGTGGTTCATTATAGTAAGTATTTAAAACAGTATTCCTCAAGGTAGGTTGCAGGCCTGCTTTGGGAAAGCGGCTAACAGGCTGCTCAGCTTTCTTTAGAAGCTTTACAACCATGGAGCCTCACGTCTACCATTGGTTCCAGGTCACCGTTTCCAGCCAAGAGGCTGCCACTGGAAAGAGTGAACTGGAGCCAATCAAAGCCACAAATCATGGTGGTTGTATTAGCAGCTTTCCCAGAGCAGGTTGGCAGCCCACTTTGAGAGACACTGCTTTAAACGCTCTTCTTCTGGGAGTGTAGGATTTTGCCATTAATATCAGAGATACTTTGTCTTTAGTTAACCTACTTTACCCAAACTCTCCCAGCTGCTTACCCCTGGGAAAAGGGACTGACAAGAACTGATAACAGGCACAGCCCCCACAGAAGCCTGACATCTTGGCTACATCTGCTTCGGCAAGATTTTGTGCAAATACTTTTAACGCAAGAGTTTTTGCATTAAAGTATTTGCGCAAGAGAGAGTCTACACTGGCATGTGCTTTTGTGCAGGATATGTGCTTTTGCACAAAAGCATCTGTGCCAGCGTAGACGCTCTCTTGTGCAAGAAAGCTCCAATGGCCATTTTAGCTATCGGGCTTTCTTGCGCAATAAATTCATATTGCCTGTCTACACTGGCAAGAAGAGTTGCACAAGAGGGCTTTTTCCTGAGCAGGCACATCATAGTTCTTGCACAATAAGCACTGATTTCACACATTAGAACTCAGTGTTCTTGTGCAAGAACTCCCGCCAGTGTAGACAGGAAGCATGCTTTTGCGCAAAATCATGCCAACGTAGACACAGCCCCTGGGAGAAACAAAAAAGGGCAATTCCTTGGACAGCCTCAAAGAACTCAGCTTATTTTCTGCAAGGAAACCACTTAAATGAGGCTCTGAGGGCTACAAACGCGCCCATAACCCTAGAAAGACTCCAGCGGCGCTCGGCAGCAGCATGTGGCTCCCGCTTCTCCCTGCATTCACGGAAGGCAGCTCTCTACAGGAAGCAAACAGTCAGCACTTCTGCCGCTAATCACAAATGCATTCCCTCCGCTTGGGCCTTGCCTCTCGTCACTTCCGGTCGATGGCTCTGCCAAGTACCCATCCACCCTTGCGCCGCGTCGCTTGGCTTTTCCCCGGCGTGGGTTTCCGGGCAATCAGAAGCGAATGTGCTGTCACCAATGTGAAACTGCCTTGGCGCGTGGCCCGGAGCCGGAACTCAGCCGCGGCCGATGAATGGTGGTTGCCGGGCTGGCTGGTTCATGTGGAGCTTTCTGTGTAGGGAGCTACGAGCCGCTGCCGGGCCGAGGAGGCTCCGCTGCCGATCGGCCGTTTTCGCCAGCAGCGGCGGCGCGGTTCCCTTCGGCTCTGCCTGCGGAGAACCGCCTGGGACCATGGAGCGGGCCGTGGTGCGCTGCGTCCCGTCGGAGCCGAAGCTGAGCCTGTGGTTCGTGCTGAGTGACGGGAGCGCCAAGCACATGCAGCGGGACCAGACGGAGCCGCTGGGCCGGGCGCTGGCCCGCATCGCCACCAATGCCGGCAAGGGCCACGCCAAGGCGGCCAAGAAGAGCAAGAAAGCGCGGGCGGAGGCGGGCCCGGCCGGGGAGCCGGTGTCGGCAGCGCCGCTTGCCGTGCGCCTCTTCGCGCGCGACGGGGAGGCCGTGGCGGAGGACGTGCCCAATGCCGAGGCCTGGCAGGACGGCGCCGTGCTGCAGATCGGCGAAGTCAAGTACCAGGTGGAGCGGAACCCGCCCTCCATCGCCGAGCTCCAGCTGCCCCGCTCGCTACTCGCCGGCTTCCCGGTCTGCCCCAAGATCCGCACCGAGTTCGGCGCGCCCCAGCACTGCCTCTTTCGCTGGTACCGGGAGCAGCCAGGAGGCGGCGGGGACGAGCCCTCCCCGGGGGGCGCTGCCTGGCTGGAAGCCCCAGTCAGCGAGCGCGTCTTCACGCCGACCAACGCGCATATAGGACTGCGCCTCAAGCTCCACTGCACGCCGGGCAACAGCCAGCAGCGCTACGGGCTCCCACGGGAGGTGGAGAGCAGCGGACCCGTGGAGGCCGGGCCCGGCGCTTGTACGTTCGACTCCCGGCATCTGTACACCAAGAAGGTGTCCGGGGAAGGCTTAATCCGCACCGTCTCCTACAACGTTCTGGCCGACATCTATGCTCAGACTGAGCACTCGCGGACCGTGCTCTACCCTTACTGCGCGCCCTACGCGCTGGAGCTCGACTACCGGCAGAACCTGCTCAAGAAGGAGCTGGCTGGCTACAGCGCTGACCTCATCTGTTTGCAGGAGGTGGACAAGTCCGTCTTCACCGATAGCTTGGCCCCGGCGCTGGACGCCTTCGGCCTCGAGGGGCTCTTCAGAATCAAGGAGAAGCAGCATGAGGGCTTGGCCACGTTCTACCGCAGGGATAAGTTCAGCCTGCTTAGCGAGCATGATATTGCTTTCAGTGAGGCTCTGCTCTCCGACCCGCTGCATAAGGATCTGCACGACAAGTTAGCTCCCTACCCCTTAGCCCAGGAAAAAGTGCTTCAGAGATCCTCCGTGCTGCAGGTACCAACCGCGCTTGTACGGCAGCTCTGTCCCACAAATTGAGTGTGTCCAGCCCCCAGGAAATCGAGGTGTGAGGCACAGTTGCTGTTTAAGAGGAGGGATGCTATAGAACTACTGGTGAAATGAGAAAGAAATGACAGCAGCAGTAGAGTAAAAGAGCAGCAGTAGAGTAAAAGTAGCTCAGGCAGAGTTGGGAGTAGAGTATGAACTATGTGCAAATTATGGCCGGTATGGAGAATTAAGTATAATCTCAAGTTGCTTAATGTGTAAAACAAACAAATGCGGAGGAGGCTGTGAAGGCTAGAACTGTAACAGAGTTTAAAGAGGTTAGATAAATTCATAGAGGTTAGGTCCATAAAAGGCTATTAGCCAGGGGGTAGGAATGGTGTCCCTGGCCTCTATCAGAGGCTGCAGACGGATGGCAGGAGACAAATCGCTTGATCATTGTCTTCGGTCCACTCCCTCCGGGGCACCTGGTATTAGCCACTGTCGGCAGACAGGCTACTGGGCTAGATGACCTTGGTCTTACCCAGTACGGTCATTCTTATGTTTTGATAGTTGGTAGGGTCACAGTCTGTGCGGTTCAGTTGCCGTTCACCTAAATGAGTGTGTGGGGCCAATGTTAGTTCCCTTCCCCTGATTTCTTCCCTGTATAATGTAAGCTTGATACAAATGTGGTCCAGCTAATTTTAAATAATATATGTATTTTCTTTGATTTCTTTCTGCCTTCAAACCATATTAAAGTGATTTCTTAATTAGTAAAAGCTACACCAAGGTCTCTTACAAGAAACAGTGAAATGCAGAAGAAAAAAAAAGCAAAAGCAGGAGACTTGATAGGCAAAGCTGGTAAAGTAGTATTTGGCAAACATTTATTTTTCTGGGATTTGTCAAATGAGTTACTTTACAAACACTGGTACAAGTTGAACTTCTTCTGCAGAAGGACCACTGATGTTGCTGGACTAGAGAACCCCAGTACAGAGGTTGCCAGCAGCTGGGAGCAGAGGCGACTGGCTGGGTAGCAGAGCCCAGGAATGTAAGCGACTAGTCAAGAAGTTGTCACTATTCGACTAGTCACTCCCCCACCTCTGCTGCGTCTGTATCAGAGGCAGCAAGGCGGAAGCAGAAGCTGGTGCTGGGGGGAACGGGAGCTGGCTTAAATGCCGATTTTCCTCCCTCCCCCCGCCCAGCACTGTCTGTGGGGAGGCAGAGGCGCAGGGGGCGTGACCCAGGACTGCTGGATCCCAGATGCTGTGCCTATGCTTTTAAATGTAGTGAGAGCCGCCAGGCTCTTTCTACATTTAAAAGGCAGAGCCACAGCTGTCTGGGACTGGAAGCGACCCAGGACTTAGCTATCCTAGGCATGATCTTGGCAGCTCTTACTCAATTTAAAACGTAGAGCCGCAGCGAACCCCATTTTCTTCTAATTGAGTAGTTAATGCAGATTGCATCCACTACTTGATTAGCTTACTAATCTCTATTTAACATCCCTATACAGGGCTCCAATGCCTGCAGCCAGCTGGGCTGGAAGCCAGCAGGGCCACTGGAGCCCACGATGGCAGGAGTTCTGAGCCCAGAGCCAGAGGGAGAAGGAGGGGGTGCAGCAGAGCTCACAGCTGGTGGGGCCACCCAAGCTCCTAGGGTTACTTGGTTGCCACAGGCAGGGGGCAGGGCAGCAGGGCAAGTAGCTGGGGAGAGAGCCAGTGGAGATGTTGCCCTTCCCTGGTTAGGAAAACAGGAACACCAGGTTGTGAGGGAGCCGGATCAGGGAGGCTCCACCTGTACTAGTTCTGGAACTGAAAGTTCTATAATTGTCAGGAGTTGTGGCCTTTTTTGCAAGATAAATGTTATGATGGCATGTGTATCTAATACACAATGGCTATATCCTGTCACGTATATGTTTCAAAGCCTGTTTATTATATTTGACTAATATTCAAAATGTGTAGAAAGATGCATTAAAAATTAGGGTTGTTGATTAACCACGGTTTTAATTGTTAATAGAATAGCAAATATAAAATATTTTGGATGTTTCTCTACATTTCAAATGTACCTTAAATCAGTTTAACACAGAATACAAACTGCAGTAATCACTTTATATTTTTTTGCATTTGGTTGCACCATAAAAATGATCAACTATTTCTCCATTCACCTTACTTACACAAGTACTGAAGTGCAATCTATCATGAATGTGCTACTTACAAATGTAGATTTTTTTTTTTCCTTTTTTGCATAGCTGCTCTCAAAAGCAAAATGTGAGTGCCTAGAAGTCCACTGGATCCTACTTCTTCAGGCAATCAGATAATCAAGTTTGTTTATTTTATGGAAGATAATGCTGTCTGTTTCTTGTTTACAATGTCACCAGAAAGTGAGAATAGGTGTTCACATGGTACTTTCATAGCTGGCATTGCAAGGTATTTACTTTCCAGTTACACTAAATATTCATATGTCCATTCATACTTCAGCCACGTTTCCAGAGAACATACTTCAATGATGATGACACTCGTTTTAAAAAAAAATTAAGTTTGTGGTTGAACTCATTGGAGGAGAATTGTATGTCTTCTGCTCTTTTTACCCATATTCTTTCTGCTATGTATGTCAGATAGTGAGCTAGCACGTGTTTGTTCTAAGAACACTTACGCTGCAGATTTGATAATACACAAAGAAGGTACCAACATGAGATTTCTGAAGATAGCTACTAGTGATGTGAACGAGTAAACAGTTACCTGATAAACATCACTCTGAACAACCAGAAAAGAAAATCAACTTTCTGTTAGTGGCATCTGACTTAGCTAATGAAAATGAATATGCATTGATCTACACTGTTTTGGACTCCTTTCCTCTTGAATGATGATTGAAGCATGAAGGGACATATGAATCCTTAGCACATCTGGCATGGATATATCTTATAATGTCAGCTACAACAGTGCCATGTAAGTGCCTGTTGTCACTTTTAAATGACATTGTAAACAAGATGCAGGTTATCACCTGCAAATTGTAACTATGCTTGTTTGTCTGAGTAATTGCCTAAACAAAAAGTAGGTTTGAGTGGACTTGTAGGCTCTATAAAGTTTAACATTGTTTTGTTTAATTTTTTGGTATCTAATTCTACATTTGTAAGTTCAACTTTTATATAAAGAGATTACACAAGAGAGTACTTGTAAAATGACAGTATTAAAGACTAGCTTTTTGCATTGTAAATATTTACAATACAAAAAATATAAAAGCACTGTAGAATTTGTATTGTCTTGTAATTTAAATCAGTATATTTGAAAATGTACAAAACATTCAAAAATATTTAAATGGTATTCTGTTACTGTTTTAAAAAGTGCTTATTAGGCCTAATAAAAATGTGAATTGGATTGTCACCATGGTACAAGCTGATTAATCATTTATAAGGCATAATTCTACATAGGATCTCTCTGAGGTCTTTAAAGCATATTGATTTAACATTTTGTAAACGAGTGCTGTTTCGTGCAGGTTTCAGTTCTTCAGTCTACAATTGATCCTTCAAGGAAGATTTGTGTAGCCAATACTCACCTGTACTGGCATCCAAAAGGTAATTGCTGATTTTATAAGTATATATTATTAGCTAGATTTAGTAACCTTTTCCTTACACAACTAGAATTTCTATTTCACACTTTTCTGAATTGAAGAATTTCTCACTATTTCTTACAATTCCTTGTGGAAGTGAGGATTTCCGTAATCTTGCTTGGTAATGTTCAGAATATAGCGGAAGTAAAGGTTATTGGATTATATGTTTAATCCCCAATTTCAAATTTGCTAATATAGATGGGTTTACAGCAGGGGTGGGCAATAATTTTTGCCTGGGGCCACTTCAAAAATTTTTGAAATAGCCCTGGGCCACCCCAGAAGGGGCAGGGCTTTGCCCCCCCCCCCCCCCCCCCCACTGGGCACCCATGCCCTGGAAGAGGCTTAGCCAATCAGGGTCTGGGGGCAGTGGGAAGCCTCCTCCCGCCCTGCGAGCAGTGCACGGCGCTTCAAAGCACCATGTGCTCCTAGCAGGGTGGGAGGAGGCTTTGCGTGCTCCCCTGCCCACAGGGCCCCTGCGGGCCGGATCCGGCCCACAAAGGCCCTTTTGCCCATCCCTGGTTTACAGAGTGTGCTTCCCTCTGTCCTCACTGTAATTGATGGAACCAGGTTGTGGTATTGACCACAGAGGAAGCAAATTGAGGCTCTGAGATCAAGTATTCCTTGTAGGCCCAAACAAGGAGTGGAGATTATCTTGTTTCTTGGTGTTCCTACTTGATATTAGAACAAAAAAACCCCCCCAAAAAACACTGAGATAATGGGATGAAACCAGTGGCCAATTAGATCAAGGGATGGACTGATATACTGGGCAAGGGTGAAAGGCTCAGTCCTTTGCAAAGCAGTTATTTAGTTTCTCTAGATTCACTCTTCCTTGCCAGGGAAAATTGCTGGGGTATGTTTAATGGGGCATAGTTCCTATGATTGTGTACTTAAATTTTAACAGTTTTTAAATGTAAATTCCTGCCAACTCAGAGAGCAGTGGTTTATAAAACTCATTTAAAACTACTGCATAAATAGAATATGTAATATGCTTTTATGTTTATAGGTGGAAACATCCGTCTCATCCAAGTTGCTGTAGCTTTATCTCACATTAGGTATGTTACATGTGATCTGTATCCTGGCATACCTGTTATATTCTGTGGGGATTTTAATAGTACACCTTCAACTGGAATGTATAGTTTTATCAATAGTGGCAATATTTCTGAGGATCATGAAGACTGGATCTCCAATGGAGAAGAAGAAAGATGCAATATGTCTCTAACTCATCCTTTCAAACTGCAAAGTGCTTGCGGAGAACCTGCTTATACAAATTATGTTGGTGGGTTTCATGGATGCCTGGACTACATTTTCATTGACATAAATGCTTTAGAGGTTGAACAGGTAATTCCATTGCCAAGTCATGAAGAAGTTACCACGCATCAGGCCTTACCAAGCGTCTCTCATCCCTCTGATCATATAGCATTAATATGTGATCTGAAGTGGAAATAGACTATTATTTGCATGGCATTTGTTCTGGGCCTTTAAACAAGGAATTTGTTCACTTTAGGAGAACTTGTATCCCAACTTTTATGTAACTTTATAATAAAGAAGGAAGCTAGACTGATTACTGGAAAATTCACATGCCTGTCACTTCGATTATAAATTTCTTATTGAGCATTTTGTCTGACCTTAACATTTGCATGAGGTAGTTCTCCTTTCTCTTTTTTTATCTACACTAACAGGAAATCCAAATATATGTAAAACAGATGAAAGTGTCTTAAAACGAAAGCTAGATTATCATACCCTTTTTATAAGTGTTTTTAATTGATTAAGAGATTATTTTGTTACAGATGTACGAATCTAATCTGATTTCTATAAAAGGACACGTACTCTGAACCCTGTTTGTATAATTCAGAATAGGACATAAAGGAGAGTAAGCAAATTTCTTATGTTGAATGAAATAAATTAAAACTATTTTCAGTGCAGGACGAGTGTCCCCTAAATATTCAGAAATATAAATTCTTTTTCATTTAGCATTCCTGATACTTCTCTGGGCTTTAGCAAGCTCCATATTTAGTGTGCTTCTACTTTTTTGATAAGATACTTTCTAAATAGATTTGATTATACTTGTACAATAAGCCTAAAACAATATTCAATTTAGGATTAAAATGGTTTAGGAAACATTTTACTTGCCCATTTAAAGGTGCTTCTTGACCTTCAAAATGAAAAAATCAGATTTTAAAGACCAGTTGTCCATTGCTATAAATCAGTATCAAGTTTACTAAAAATTAAAATATGTAAGAACTAGATTTACTTTTGAGTATTGATTCCTGCCTCAATCTGTATTCTGTATCTAGCATTGCAAAACATACAACAAGTTTTAGATCAGTTTGGGTTGGAGGGAGTTTTTTAAATTTAATTTGCCAACTTTAGACTTGCAGGGAAGCCGCAGTGGCCTCTGAAGAACAATCTCTTCCTGGGCTCGGGTGTATGTATGAGAAAATAACATTCCGCATAAGTAATATGTGTCTAATTCTTTGGGAGGAAATACTTAAAAGTGACTTGCAAAGATTTTTAAAAGTTAGATTTGCTCATTTTTTTTTCTGTATGATGTATAAAGAAAGCCTGAAAGCTTTCTTACAAAAATCATTTTTTGCTCACACTTCTCAGTTTAGATATATCAAATCTAGTCTTTCCTGGTTTTGTGGGAGAATATTTGGGATGTACATTATATCTTATAAGAAATAATGGTTAATTATTCAAACACCTACTATCCAAGCCTTCCTTTTTCTGAAATGTTGGTTATGGAAACTGAAATGGTTGTGTAAACAAAAGATTTAATACAGTTTCACAAATGAGCCTTGTTTCCATTGGTAAATTTCTCTCAATTCCTGATAATAATGTCTTTGAGTATTTTTTCCTGGTTATCAGCTTCAAGGCCAGGCCTACACTAAAGGGGAAATTTGACTTAAGAGCTGCAACTCCAGTAACCTACGTTAATTACGTAGCTGGAGTTGATGTATCTTAAATCATGTTTTCACACCGTCCACACAGCAGGAAGTCGATGATCCTATTGGCTTCCCTTACTCCTTATGAGGAGCAGGACTGCTACTGATGACAGGAGAGTCCTCTCAGTTCAAATTAGCAGGTCTTTACTAAACCTGCTAAATGGAACCCTGGAAGATGGACTGTGGCAGCGTTGTTCTTTCATGTAGTGTAGCCATGACCCGAATGTGGAATGCTGAAAAATCCAGTAGAATTCTCCCCCCATCCACTACAAAAAGGCACATATCAAACAATAGGAAGTAGGGATGTGAGTGAGTAGTCGAGCAGAGTACTCGACTACTCACTCGCCCACAACTTGCTGCCTCTATATGAGAGACAGCAAGGATGGGGGGAACAGAAACCAGTTCACCCATAAGCACTGTCTCCACGGTGCTGCCTGCCCTCCCTCTCTGCTGCCTCTATCAGCTCAACAGGAAGCTGGGCCCCACCGAGAGTAGGGACTGCTGCTAAGAGCTGGTGCCTCTTACTATATTTAAAATGTAGAGGTGCAGTGGCCCCAGAGCAGTGCGAGCTGGGATGACTTGGTCCCTGCTCAAGCTGGCTCGGGGAGCTACCCCTGCTGCAGAGCAGTTCCCTTATTGACTAATTGTGTAGTCAATACAAATTGTAGTGACTACACGATTAGCCAAATAACTGCTCTTTAACATCCTTACTAGGAACATGCATTACAACATTGTGGCTTCCTTACAGTGCAAAAGTTAAATTAAATACTGTAAAACGAAGAAAATTGTTAAACTAAAAACTATGGAGATGCCTAGACTTAGAACATCCACAAAAACATCCCTCGGCTATTGTTTGACCTAAGTCACAACCATACAGTGCAAGCTAATCTTACACTCAAACGAGGTCCATACCTGTACTTCATAGTAATAAATACAATAGTAGCATTTTCATAGTACATGCTGATATGAGCAATTATTCCATGGAGTTTTAAAAAATGTGATTTGTAAGCCTCCAATGAGCTGATCCCTTAATTACATGACATTCAGTACCTGTTAAACTAGTATGGCGGTCCAGGTATTGTCACGCTCCTTGGCACCTCATGGGGATGAAGAGCTGACTGCTAGGTCAGGAGAAAAACTGAAGGTATTATAACATTTGTGGGGGGAGAGAAAGAGCACGCCAGGAGAAGAACTCTCTTCTCTCACCAGGGAATTTTGTGAGGAATGTCATGAGACAAGGCCCAAGCATATCCATGATTGTTTCCCTAAAGACTTTTGGAATGGAGCTTTCTCCTTTATGACTTGTGCTGGCCGTGGAAATAGATTCTAGTCCTCAGAACCTTTTCTGTTGTAAGGCATGAGATGATTCCTAGAAGGGAATGGGTGGAGCAGGCCTAGGATGAGGGGTTGGAGTTCACTGTTGACCAAACACCTGTGGGTAGGAGGATGATGCAGAAACATGGGCCAAAAGCATTGCTGATCTTGGAAAATTAACTCCCTCTGTACATTACTACTATATGGATACAGCTGGTATGAATTATTGTGGGATGTTACTGTAACTTGCTACCTACGCCTCTCAATTTGTTTTCATTTGTTGTATTTCATATTTAGACTGTAAGCTCTTGAGTAGGGAGTGTTTGTGAAGCTTTTGGATATTCAAAAAAGTGATGAAAAATCATCTTTAGAAGTGGACTAATGTACATATGTAAAAACATGCTGGAGGTACATGTTTACACCATCCTGCTTACCAACTATGTATCCATTGCACCTTGCATGTAAAATATTTTGATTAAAGATGTTTTCTGATAAGACCTGTGAGTGTTAAATGATGTATTTCACCTATGGTGAGGAACTTTGGGGCAGAAGGCTTTTTATCTATTTGTCTAGAGTAAGTTTCTGCCTATATCATTGTGGATTAAAATCATATTACAAGTTCCCCAGAGTTTACAAATACAAACTGTAGCATCAGTGCACTGTCTCCATTTATCTCCCTGCGGTTCCTACCTTTTGAAAGCAAGCTATCCAGTACAGACGGCAGGGGGGAGGGGACAGGACCCAGAGCTTCTCAGACTTTAATAGATTTGTCCACATCTCAGTGCAAATGTCTCCTGCCTTACCTCATTTGTGAACACACTATCTCTGATCACTAGTATCATAGAAAAATGTATGTATTTCTAATTCAGGTCACTTTGAACAGAAGTAGAGGTACTGCCACTTGGTCTGTCATCTCTTCAGTCTGGTAGCAAATAGCCTGCTATGGTCATCAATCATAGTTGGAGAAGCTCAAGTAATTGCAGCATTTGGATTCTCCTTGCTTTTTGAAAAAAAAGTAGTGCTTAATGGAACGCTTGATTGTGAGTAGTTAGAAGATATTTTATGTTGGTTTCACAAAGTTTTGTATAGCCATTCAGCAACTTTATCAGGATTACACTATGGGCCATGGGACAAGGCACTTCAACTTTTTGTGTGTCAGTATTGAGTGAATATATTCCAATTCTTGTTAAACACTGGGAAGACCTCCAAAGAAGATAAATACGTGTGCTGTTGAGGAATATATGGAGGTTGGATTTTAGAATGCATAAGTATATTTTAACAGCTATACTTGCAGAAGAGGAAGGAAATTTTGATTTACTCTTCCCCTGGCCTAAGAAGCAACGGTTTTGCCTTTAAAAATTATGAGCAACACCTAGGAATGGCATCACGGCCTCATGGCTACTATGCAAACTCATGCCAAATGCAACCACAGCATCCTGTAATGAAGTTCTTCCTCTCCTACTTTACATATATTTGTGGCTGTCCTAATGGGCTTGGCTGAAATGATGTAATTTGTCTCGTTGGAAAGGGTGATCTACCCCAAGACTTGATGCAGGTAATCTGGTGGCATAACCCAGCATGTTCAGTAAGGCCATAGGTAGTGAGAACATTGACAGGGAGAATACGTATCCTGGTGGGAGAGACCAGCTATCATAATACCTCTCTTTCCTACTAGTGTGTTACCCCCAGGTAGGGGGGCATGAAGGTGAACAGGCTACCTCTAGCATGGGAGTTTGGCTATCACCATCCTCACTCCCTCACAAAGAAGGGATTCTAGAATCAAGGCACTGATAATATTTGGCACCAATTTCGGTTGTGGTGCCAGGAATAGGTACCAAATTCATAATGGTGTGGAAGGTAGAAGAGCCATGATCATAGAGACCCAGGTACCATGGCACTTGGGCCCCGGCTCAGGGAGGAAGGGCGAAGCCCAAGAGTAGTGTGGTCTGCCAAATTAGAGGGAAGCACCTGTGCAAGATAGTACTAGACTCTTCTCATGTTTATGACCCTTGAGTGAATGAATTAGTCTGAGGTTAATCATGTAGCTTGTGACAGTTTGTTGTTAATTATCAATTACTAGGGACAGAAAACAGCCCCTCAGACACCTGTGTTGCTGCAAAATAAATCCACTAAATGAACAAGACCTTGCAGGGAATAGGGCAATTATAGTTCCGTGGGACAGTAAGTCTAACTGAAGGCAGCTTGTAGTCCTCCTATCAAAGTGATTGAATAAGCCAGCATTGCTCTCAGCCATGTCTTTCCCTATAAAAGAGCCAGCCTTCTCTACATCAGGGATGGCCTATTATTAAGAGAGACCTCAAACCTTTACCTTAGGTCATGTCCATACTTAAATGTGCTGGGGATCAATCTTCTAGTGTTTGATTTAGCAGGTCTAACAAGGATTTGTTAAATCAAACACTGAGGCTACATCTACACTGGCATGATTTTCCGGAAATGCTTTTGACGGAAAAGGTTTTCTGTTAAAAGTATTTCTGGAAAAGCGTGTCTAGATTGGAAGGACGCTTTTCCGGAAAAGCACTTTTTGCGGAAAAGCGTTCGTGGCCAATCTAGACGCGCTTTTCCGCAAAAAAGCCCCGATTGTCATTTTCGCGATCGGGGATTTCTTGCAGAAAACACTACTGTGCTGTCTACAGTGGCCCTTTTCCAGAACGGTTTTCCGGAAAGACTTTGCCCGAACGGGAGCAGCATAGTTTTTCCGGAAAAGCACTGATGATTTTACATGAGATCGTCAGTGCTTTTCTGGAAATTCAAGCGGCGAGGGTAGACAGCTGGCAAGTTTTTCCAGAAAAGCTGCTGATTTTCCGGGATAACTTGCCAGTGTAGACACAACCCGAGGATGGCCCCAGTCAATGCCACTACTCCCCAATTCATTGTAGGTTTTAGGGTTACTCAAGTCACATCTCCACTTGCCCCATGGGAGATTGATTTTTCTGGCATTTGAGTTAGCGGATCTAGTTAAAACCCACTAAACTGAACACTCCTTGCAGTCGTAAGGGAAGCTGACTGTAAAGGCAGCACCAAGCTCAGCTTAAGGTAACACTGATTCCTGCTGAAAAAGAGACATAAATGCCTGCTCAAGCTCTGCCACACCCACATCCTGCCTTATCCAAGCCCCACATGCAACGATTACCCCCACATGTAAGGAATGATAGAGTAGGATTTTAGGCCTTATATACCCCCCCCCACACACACACACCCATATATACTAACCCCTTAATTTACTTTTGCAGTAGCTCACATACAAGTTTTTTGTGAAAACGTGTAACTACAAATTTATGTGAGCAAATTTTAGATGACTGATTATGAACTGTTCACTTCAACTAGCTATTATTTGTGATGAGGGAGTTGACACATTTCTACCCTATATTTGGATTGCTAGAATTTTTTTTAAAAACAATGAGTTACTAGAAGATTTACCCAGCATCACTCAGATCCTTAATTGAAGTAAGTTTTGTTTTTCTTCATTTCAATTAATAGTCATATGCTATGCTGGGAAGATTAATTATTACCCCAGGTTCACACAAACACATTTCTTTTCTGCATACCTTCATATCATTTATAAAGGGAACAAAGCAAAACAGATGTGTTCAGAATTCAGGGTCAACATCACCCTGTAATTTGTTCATTATACAGTACTGAGTTCCACATTAAAAACAAAAACAAACGAGTAAAACTTTCCAGAACTCAGGATTTCCTGTTACAGCAGACAGGTTACCAGCCATCTTCATTAGTCTTGTATTTTCACATCAGAACACAATCTACAGGCAGTCCCCGGGTTACGTACAAGATAGGGACTGTAGGTTTGTTCTTAAGTTGAATTTGTATGTAAGTCGGAACTGGCATCCAGATTCAGCCACTGCTGAAACTGACTAGCGGCTGACTACAGGAAGCCTGAGGCAGAGTTGCTCTGCCCCGGGCTTCCTGGAATCAGCCACTGATCAGTTTCAACAGCAGCTGAATCTGGACACCTGGGACAGAGCAGCTGGGGTGCTGCCGGGTAGGTCCCTGCAGCGCCGCACCTCGGCACTACGAGGACCAACCCGGCAGCACCCCAGCTGCTCTGCCCCAGGCATCCTGATTCAGCCACTGCTGAAACTGACCAGCAGCGGCTGAATCAGGACGCCTGGGGCAGAGCAGCTGGGGTGCTGCCGGGTTGGTCCAGTAGCGCCGGGGAGTGGCGCTACGGGACCAACCCGCAGCGCTCCAGCTGCACTACCACAGGCGTCCGCGAGAAAAACCTAGTCTGCTGGGGGGGGGGGGGGGGAGCAGCGCACTAACTGCGCTCTCCCCCCCCAGCAGACCAGGGAGACGCGGAGCAAAGACGCGGAGGACCCGGGCGGCGGGACTGCGGGGCGTCTGGACGGTCCCGCCACCTACGTCCTCCGGGGCAAGAAAAGCCCCGTTCGTAAGTACGGATCCGACATAAGTCGGATCCGCGTAACCCGGGGACTGCCTGTATTTCAACTGATTCTGGAGATGGAAAAAACTTAAGTGCGTTGATCCCTCTCAGTTTAAAATAGTCTGACTTCCATGGGAATTGTGCCTGAGTAATGACTACATTGCTACACCCCAAGAGGATATACCACATATAAACAACTACTCCTACAGTACTTTTTACTACAGAAATATAGGCTCAGAAAGGCCTGCAATTAGTCATCTAGACCAGTGTTTCTTAAACGTTAAGACCAAGGAACACCAATTTTTTTTTTTTTAAATGAGGAACACCAAAAGATTTTTTTTTAGGGGGGGGGGGGGGAGAAAGGTCGCTTACCCCTTTAAGGACAGCAATTCTGAATTCCATTCTCTGCAGCACACCTCTGACTGCCTCAGCACACCAGTGTACCACAGAACAGTTTAAGAAACACTGATCTAGACCACACTCCTGCCGAGATATTATATTTGCTTACTAGATGATGAGTAAGTATCCTGTAGTCTAGACCAGTGTTTCTCAATCTTTTTTATAAAGTATCCCCTTTCAAAAAAAATTATAAGTACCCCCAGTACCTAGTTTTCAGACACACAATTTTTTTCTACCATTGCAACACATTTGTTTGAACAACTTAATTGTGGCCGGGCAGGTGATGAAATTTTTGGGTATAAAAAGTACAAAAATAATAAAGCACTGTAAAACAAAAATTCAGTTCTCCAAATTTTAATTGTGTTGATGTACCTCCCAGACATCTCTCGAGTACCCCAAGGGTACTCATACCACTGGTTGAGAAACACTGGTCTAGACCATTGTTGGTAATTGTTTGTCTAAACTTTTTTTTTTTAAACTCAGGTGATGGGGATTCCAGAGCCTCTCTAGGTAATTTGTTCTAGTGCTTGACTTCCCTTCCATTTATTTCCCTTTCCCTTACTGCAATTTAAGCCCACTACTACTTTTCCTGTCATCAATGGACCAGGGGAAAAAATTATCACCTTCTTCTTCATAAACAACCATTTACATAATTTGAAGACATTCATCTTCTCCAGCCTAAACAAACCAACTTTCAATCTTTCTTCAGACATTGCTATACCTAACATTTTTTTATTGCTCTCCCCTGGCTCATCTCCAATTTGTGCACATCTTTCTAAAAGTATGGAGCCCCGAACTGGACATAATATATCAGTTAGTTCTTTAACTTTAAGAAAAGGTGACAAGCAAGTGTTTTAACTGTTTATAGGACACGCAATGTTGATTCTCAGTGCTTTCACTACAAAATATTTATACAGATTTGCAGTGTTATCAGAAAACATGAATTAATGGTGAAGTCAGTTCCACTACATAATATTCCCAATCTTCTGGTACAGGCTGTCCTCACTGTAAATCCAAGATATGTTCCCAGAAACTTATATCGAAACAATCTAAAGCAGGGAATTTTTTCCCCCCACAGCTGACTTCCATTGTGCAATTTTTCTTTTTTGCATGTGACTTAAGAACAGGGACTAGAGGGACTTCAACACATCAACAACTTTAGTGCAGAACATATGTATACCAGGGCGACTCTTATAGTGGGGACACGTGGGCTGTGTCTAGACTGGCAAGTTTGTCCGCAAAATCATCTGCTTTTGCGGAAAAACTTGCCAGCTGTCTACACTGGGCGCTTGAATTTCCACAAAAGCACTGACGATCTCATGTAAGATTGTCAGTGCTTTTGCGGAAAAACTATGCTGCTCCCGTTCGGGCAAAAGTCTCTTTCCGAAAGACTTTTGCGCAAAAGGGCCAGTGTAAACAGCAGAGATTTCTTTTCTGCAAAAAAGCCCCGATGGCAAAAATGGCGATCGGGGCTTTTTTGCGGAAAAGTGCGTCTAGATTGGCCACGGACGCTTTTCCGCAAAAAGTGCTTTTGTGGAAAAGCGTCCTGCCAATCTAGACGCACTTTTCCGAAAAAGCTTTTAACGGAAATCTTTTCCGTTAAAAGCATTTCTGGAAAATCATGCCAGTGTAGACGTAGCCCTTGTATATGACAAAATATATGGAACATTCAAACAGGGGCTCACAAGGCAGCTTCTTGAGGATGACTGAGGCCCCACCATGGAAAAGGATGTCTAACTGGGATCTGACTGATTTCGAGTCAGTACATCCCCAGCAGGTCTGTCACCCAAAACTGTCTCAGCCAGCAAGGAGATATCATGCTGACCACAGTTTTAGCCTTCCTGATCTTGGAAATTATCCTGGTAATTAGGGGAATCTGCGGGCAGGCAGAGAAATCCTTAAGAAAGAAAAGGTGTCACAACAAACATGGGCTCATGCCTCCCCTGCAAGTTTGGGTGTTAGGTGTTGTCCACTGATCAACAAGATAGTATCCAGTGTCTCAGCCATTCTTTTCATCAAATCCTGAAAGACTTAAAATGGAAATCAATCACTTAATCTGGAAAGGATAAGATGGCAGGAAGTTATTGTTTTGATGAGTGATAACCTCCACTGTATTCCCCTCACTCTCCACAAACTGAGGTGGATTAGGTGAAGAACCTAGCAGGCTTTTCTTCAGAGAAAGAAATTAGCATCAAGCTGCTGTTTTAAGTTCAGATACATCTTTGGGGTGGAGGAGAGAGAAAAAGAAAACAAGAAAGGACCTGGTGAAGAGTCCATGGACTTGATTGGATTCTCAAAAAAACAGGTTGCTACAATTATTAAGACGTCAGAATAAATTCCCCTAGATGGTGAAGTTTTTATGCAAGCATCACCAGAACCCATTTTTGCCTTGCTACCACAAACCATACTGTTCTGTAAATGTACATACAACTATGAAACAGACATGCATGCTTTTTGGGCAGTTTGTATTTGTTTTATTACAATTTTAATGAGAAGTATATTTTCATATCCGAACATCTTAAAAGGATTTTTAGATTTACAGGTTCAAAAAGACACTTACAGAATTTAAGCCTTTATGATGATTACCTACTGCACTGTATACAAGTTACCTCCCCATCTTCAGGGATCTCCCTCAAAAGTTGAAAGTCTGAGATTTGCGTTCAACTACAGAACTGAATTTATAGAAAAGAAATAAGTCTGTCAAATGTTCATATCAGTCTCACAAATTTAAGATTCAATAAGAGCATACACAACTATACATTTTATCATTTTATTAGGAATAATTCCAAGTGGGTTATGAAGAAACTAATCCATGGAGTTTGATGATTTTTCCAAAATTTCTTTTTATGAAGATATGTTCACCAATAAACAGTAAAACTTCAGCAGAACTATTATACACTGGGCAAAAACATTCAGGCTGATACCAAAAAGCAACATGCAACATAAAAAGATACAAAGGAAGACAATCTGCTGAATATTAAAAAACACCTCAAGATGAGTTCTTTGCAACCAGCACAGTACTATGCGATCCATCAAATCCAATTCACACAAAGGCAAGTTGGGCTGATGAAACCCAAGGTTAATAAAATGTTCCTCAGTGCAGTAGATTTGAATAGTGTTTTAGAGCATTTATTTTGGCTGGAAGAAGTCTTTTGGCAAGGGAGAGAAATAAATATATATGGAATGCTACATTTTTAAGTCAGCAGACTGTCTGAGGAATGAAATAATAAGGTATCAGTAAACTAAAGTAGCAGGGAAAATCTTTAAAAATATTACTTAATTTATTGGGATTCAAAAAGTTTTCAAAACAGATTTTAAAGGTGTCACAATAACTATATCCAGGCATTTAAACATGACAAGGGAAGAAAAATCAGAAGATACACTTTTTTCCAAGTTAAGGAGTTTGTTTTTTAAATCCAAGTACATTGCTACTTCTGCAACATATAGCTTGGTAAACAATAATTGGCAACAAAATAAGTTGAAACGCTGTAATATCCTGCCCAAACCAGTTCCAGATACTGTTTAATAACCAAGATGCAAACTAATTTTGTTGTAACAAGCCTAGACCACTTATATCAAACATGTCCCTGGTGAGAAAGTCATCCAGTTTGAGTTAGCGTTTTGAGAGCTCATTTGACAGCCAGTCAAGTCCCTCATACAGGCCAGTTCCTTGCGTAGCACAGGTCGCTTGGACATACCACTGTTAGGAAGGAACAAAAATATAAAATAAAGTGAACACAAACTTTAAGTTACTAATTTCCTACATACTACAAGAGTATAATTATAGTACAATTTCATGTAGTTTGATTCCAACTAGTATGTTTTCAAAACTTATTTCCCACCAAAGCCTAACACTAACAGAAGATACTTACAAGAAAAATCTTTGAATTTCAGTTAGCAATTGGGTTCTGAGAATTCTCCTGCTGTGTCTGCCACCCAAATACTGAGACATTATATTGGTGCACAACAAAGTGAAATTGAAAATAAAGCATAATATAAAGAATTGCTGTAAATTAAAATACTTGGTTTTGATCAGGTTCTATTAAGATCATACACAAGGAATTTATTGCATGATTTAATGCATCTTTTAAAAAAGTTTATAATGACAAAACCACAGCTGTCAACATGAAGAGGTAAAGTAAGAATTACATAACAGTGATCTCAAGTCCCCTAACAAGTTGTGTAGATAAAGCCTCCTTTATCCTGTTGGGCATTTTTATTATAGGTTTCTCCCTAAAAAAATTCTTGGACACAAAATTGTTTTCAGTCTTTCTTCAAAAGAACATATGGAAGAAGAAAGGAAACACACAGTTAAAACGTGGCTCAGGATATTTCCAAAAAAAGTCTCTACTCTTTTATAGTAAAGTACAAACATTTAATGAAGCCTTTTATTATGTTCTTGATCATAGTTTGTGTGTTTTATATGCCACTTTTGTAGAAATAACACTTTGTAAATGTTAAAATGCATTAAGTTCTTGAGCTTTCATCTCTGCCACATGTAAAGGGAGAATACATTTACTGACAAAAATGGACTAAAGCTTTAGTACTTACAGTTCTGTTACGCAGAGACTGAAGACCTAGTTTATCTGTCATTTCACTGATTGCCATGGCATTTGGCAAGTCCTGCTTGTTCGCAAAAAGAAGCAGCACTGCATCTCGAAGCTCATCTTCCTGAAGCTAACAGAATAAGAAACCGTGCTAATTAATTTTTCCATTTAATTACTATAACAAGTAGCTAAAGATACTCAATTAAGAAATAAAGAGCAAAGGCGCTCTAAGTTTTTCCATTCTCACTTCCCAAACCACACTGGAGAAGCTTCTGATTGAGATTACCACATATCCATGGTACAAATTAGGGATGTTAAAAATAGTGTATTAGGGTAACCATGTAACCCCTGAAAAATCAACCGTTACTCCTGGATAGGAGCCTTTTCTGCAGCAGTGAAGCCCCCAAGAGTGGAGCCAGCAGCCCTTACCCTTCTAGCTCCTGGGGAAGGAGGCTTCGCTGAGTGTAACAAACACCTTTTACGTTTGGATTTTACATCACAAAGGGAATTGGACGAAATCATTAGTATTTTTTGATCTAATGTCCAATCATATTCTAACTAATTTTAGTTAAATAGTGAAATTATATAAAAGGTCTACAGCACACATTAAGACTTTCTGAAAGTGTAAAGGTCTTGAAATTTCAGCAAGACTGGCATTTAACTATGTGCAGAAAAACTGACTTGGTAAAATAAATACATGTCAAATCTGTACCAAAGATATTTATATTTACCATTTTTTGCAGTTCTTCTGCTGCTTCCTGAATTCTCTCTCTGTCATTGCTATCTACCACAAAAATGAGACCCTGCAAAAAGTTAAGCAGCTTTGATAAGTCACAATGAACCTTACATATGCAATGGAGTACTAAGAAAAGGGGACATGAATTACTGGGAAGGAGTACAACTGTGGATTCTTTCCCCTCTAAGAAATGCAAATTTGAAAAATCAGAAGTCTTTTAATTAACATATAAGAGAATGTTCATGATGAACATGAGGTAGACATTTTTCAGACAGCTAGACATGATATGAACATACACTGTGAAAATTAAGTTAGGCTACTTAAAGGTTTAAACAACAACAACAACAACAAAAAACCACATACAAACAAGACTGATTCCCAGATTGTAGTCTACATATCATTAATTTCAGGTAAAGATAACAGGTCAAATTGTGATAGTTTTCCTTATTTTCAGATGTTCTACTACATCAAAAACAACTAGAGATGCATTAGGTAAAAGTCCTTCATACTATAAAGCTGACAGTTTAACATTTTAATTACAATTGAGTTTTTAGAAATGTGTTCCATCAAGTGTTCCTAACATTTTTTACACACACACAGACTATCAAAGAAAATTTTTCCTGCAGGACAATGGAAGTGACATCATGTGTCACTCTGTGTCCTGCAGGAACAGTTTTTGTCCTGTCACCCCTCCACCCTCAGCCACCTTCCCGCTCCCACCTCCCTGGCTGCTGGAGGAGGGGACCTGTCCAGGGCAAGTGGCCCCGGGCCAACGAAGCGGCTGTTCCAGGGCCGGGCTGATGCAGCGCACTATAGCACAGAGGCAGCATGGGGCCTACTACCCATTCTCCCTATTTGCTCCCACTGGATGCAGCCCACAGCCTGGGCAGCTGCTTCCAGGAATGGCTACCACAAAGCCTTGAGGTTCCCTCCTCTCCCCCTTTCTCTGCAGGAAGCTGTCACTGGCACACTACTCTTGCAGGAGGGCAGGGCTCAAGGCTGGAGTACTGGCAGCCAGAGGCAGTGTCTCTTTGCTGAGTCCCGGAGCAGCGGGCTGCAAGCACGGAAAGGAGCTACTGTCACTAACCCCATCAGCACTGGCTCAGCCCCAGCCCTACTCCATCAACCGGCCACTGCCAGCTGTGTACACTGGAACCTGACAAACTGCTGTGGGGGGGAGGGAGGGAGAGGAAGCCTCCAGTCTCACTGCACAGGAAAGAAGCGCTCCGCCTCCTGGGCTGGGGTAACAGCAATGTGCAAGCACACAGTCTTGAGCCTTTCCCTGTGCTCCCACTGGCCAAATTCTGCCTAATAGGAGCAGCAGGAGGTGCTAAGACAAGTGCCCCTTATTCCCTTATGCCCAGACCTGTACCTCCAGCCCCTCTGGCAGCCGCCAAGTGGAGGGTGGTTGCCAGTTTAGAAACAGCTGATGGGGGCACCAGTGGCGCAATTGACATAGGCGTGGGAGTCAGGACTGGGGTGTACCCCAGCCCCCTTAGCCATTGCACAGAGCTGGCTGAAGCGCTGGCAGTTAACACATGGCACAGCTTCCAGTGTTTTCAAAACGGCTGCTCCAGGGTGCCAGCAGCTGAACCTGTGCGGCAGAGCAAGGGAGGGAGAAGGGGCCCTGGTTAGCATCGTCAAAGCCCAGCCCTCCTTAGTGGGCGGGAGGGGAAGGGGGAGGAGGAGAAAAAGAGAACCAGAGTTGCCTACTCCAGGCCCCCCCGACAGGGGAGTTGGCGAGTGCAGTGAGCAGGGGGCACAGCCCCCTAGTTTCTCTTAAAAAAAAGTTTATTCCATACTGCCTTCCAGTCTTTAAATCCCCTTCATAACGTCTGACATTTCAGCCTACCCTCCCCTGAAGAAACAGAATTTTCTCCTTTTGGAGGTCCCTGGTAACAGTTCTGTAATATGTCTGAAAATGTCACTAGCATAACATTGTTGATCCTCACTTGATATGCTGTCACTAGACTACTGTCTCACTCCCTTGTCTAGTCACATTCCACCACATACTCCTATTTGTACATGGCCCCATCATCATGCCTGTGCTGCTGCAGAGAGAAGTTTCCTGGCAACAATCCTGCAAAAAGCAGAGCAACAAGCATGAATCTCCTCTACTGCTAGAGTATATAGAAATGTGATAAACCACTTATCTTTATACTAACCACCCAAAAAAAGCATATTATAATCTCCTCCAGCAATGCTAGAAGCAGCAAAGTGAATTTGAGATGGCCCAACCAGCATCAGCTCTTGATTAATAGTATTACAGTAACATTTCAGAAATTTTATTAGCAAAGGGTGTCCAACATGCACGTGAATTTATTTTTAAATTTTTTTTAATATTGAGAAAAATCTATATATCTTGTCAGTCTTCAAAGTGTTAGAAGAAAGAAATACCTACAAGGAAGTTAGGCAAAACTCTTTACTTGAAGTCCCATTTCAGTCACAGGAGGTTAGCAGATAAAGCATCACATGTAATGAGACTAGGAAGTCCATCACATTACTCATGTTACCAGAGGGGTCATTGAGCTATGTTGGCAGGTCCTTATGGGAATCTTGTCTGGCCCCCTAAGATTACATTAATCGACGTCTCCACCAGGAGCGTTTGCTGTTACAGGTTGTACTTTCCTGGTCCAGCTCCCTTGGGATCTGACTGGTCCCAGATAAGGGAATTTTCCAGACCGGGGAGGTGATTCCAGCCCAACCCCACCGGCTTCCTGGCTCCCCCCACAGCCCAGCTGAGCCACATGCTAGCTCATGCCCCTCTCTCCCCCCATCACAGCTGAGCCACGCATGGGATTCCATAACCCAGCTAAGCCACATGCTGGCTCCTAGGATACGTCTAGACTACATGCCTCTATCGCCAGAGGCATGGGGTATGTCTACACTACAAAGTTAGTTCGAACTAACGGACGTTAGTTCGAACTAACTTTCATAGGCGCTAGACTAGCGCTCCGTTAGTTCGAACTTAATTCCAACTAACGGAGCGCTTAGTTCAAACTAGGTAAACCTCATTTTACGAGGATTAAGCCTAGTTCGAACTAGCTAGTTTGAATTAAGGGCTGTGTAGACCCTTAATTCCAACTAGTGGGAGGCTAGCCCTCCCCAGGTTTCCCTGGTGGCCACTCTGGGCACAACCAGGAAAACTCTTCTCCTCTCCCCCAGCCCCGGGTCCTTAAAGGGGTAGACTCTGGCCAGACGGCACTGGAGTCAGACAGCCCTGCCAGCAGTCTCTGCCCCTGAGCCAGTGTCCCCATCATGAGCCAGGTAGCCAGTGGCAGTGAGCCGTCCCCTGCCCAGTCCCCGAGCACCCAGGGGCCAGCCAGGGGCCGTAGACGGCGCGCGGCCTCCTGGTCTAGTGCGGAGGTCATGGACCTCATTGAGATTTGGGGGCAGGCCCCCAAACTCGAAGACCTCCGCATTAGGAGGAGGAACGCGGCCATTTACGGCCGCATAGCAGCCGTCATGGCCCGCAAGGGACACAGGCGTTCGCAAGAGCAGGTGCGGAATAAGTTGAAGCAGCTGCTGCAGGGGTACGCCAGGGCCACAAGGGGCAGCGCCGCTGCAGGGGCTGCCACCTGCCCCTACTTGGCTGCCCTCCACCAAGTCTTGGGGGGCAGGGCGGTCCGTGCCAGCCCGGGGGACAGCGAGCTGGGACCAGAGGGCCCTGACCTCCTGACCTGGGCGCACTGGAGGGGCCACCGCCAGCTGTTCCAGCAGGGTCGTCCAGGGAGACCGTACCGGGTAAGTAGTTTGAATTAAGTAGTTCGGGGGGGGGGGGGGGGGAAGAGACCAGAGACCGCGCACGTGGGCCATGCCTTCCACGGATCACGCAGACACCTGTGCACGTGCGAGCACGTGCCATGCCACCCTAGGGCAGGTGGCTCCAGCTGCGTCACACCCAGGGGCCATTGCCCAATAGGCACATACTTGTGCAAAGAGACGTGACATGCTCCCAACCCCGGGGCAGGACCCAGGAGGATGCTTTCCCTTCACATGTCCCCTCTACACGGAGGCAGGGGACATCTCCCCCTCCCACTCACCGCCCCGGCCACACTATACATGGCACAGGGACATGGGTGCGGTCTTGGGGCAGCTCCCAGTCCCGGGGAGAGCCAGACATCCTGACCATGGCCTCTGTACAAGCACAGCGGCTGTGACGGTGCAGGACATGGTCACCCTCACGTTGCGGGGTAGGGGAGGGGGCTGGGCATCATCCTCTGCGTCCCCAGGGAGAACTGACCCCTTCTCTTCTTTCTCTACAGCTGCACCAGCTGCTCGTGCAGGGCGCACCACCCCGCCCGGGACATGCTCCCGCACCCGCGGCCTGCTCCGGACCGCCAGCACGGAGCAGAAGTACCGGGACCAGCACCTGGGGGCCCTGCGAGCCGTGCACCACACACTGCAGGCCTGGATGCGGGAAGACCTGCAGGTCCGCCACGAGCTGCTGGCTGAGCTCCGAGGGCTGAGCAGCAACCTGCAGCTCCTGCTGCAGAGCATGGTGCCCCGTGCTGGTCCTGTGCCTGCTGCCCCCCCTCCCACTCCTGCCTCCCCTCCCACCTCTTCCTCCTCAACCCCCACAACCTCTTCCTCAATGACCACACCCCCCACCTCAACCTCCGCACCCTCCACCCCATCCCCCTGGGGACACCGAGGCCCCCTCCCTCACCGTGCTGGGAGGCGGTTGGCCCGGCGAGACCCCACCCCTGATCTTTCAGTTTCCCCACCCCCTCCTTTCCCTTGCTTCCCCCTTTCAGCTCCCTCCTCCCAGTTTTCCCTTCCCCTCTCCCACCCTCTCTCTTCTCCTCTCCCACCTCCTTTTCCCAGTTTCCCTGAGTTTTGTTCAATAAATAGAGTTTCTAGTTTTGTCCACACGTTATCTTTATTTTGTACATCAGGAAGGGGGGCTAGGGAGGGGTAAGTGGAAGGAAGTGAGGGAGGAATGGGGTACGAGCCCCCGATGGGGAGGACTGGGCTGGCTCTGCGGGCTTCTGGGGGTGGAAGCTCTCCTGCAGCCCCCCCAATTACCCCCTCTCCCCAGATGGCAGCCTGCAGCAAGTGCAGCCGGGCTGATGGCCGAGTGGTGTGATGTGCCCAGTGTGGGTACTCCGGGCACTCCAAGCCAGGACTGGTTTGCAAGCGGGGCACCCCTGAGAACTGTCTGTCCGGGGTTGGGGTCGGGTCCCTTTAAGCGCAGCCCTCGGCTAGCCTGAGACAGCAGCTCCACGCTCTAAGTCCTCCTCTGATGCCCTGCCGGCACTGCTTCCGGCCATCCTTAAGCCCGGTTCAGGGTCCACTTAATGTGGACTTGCTAGTTTGAATTAGCAAAATGCTAATTCGAACTAGTTTTTAGTTCTAGACGCGTTCGTTGGAATTAACTAATTCGAACTACGTTAGTTCGAATTAATGTTGTAGTGTAGACATACCCATGTAGATTAGGCTACCAGACATAGGAAAATGAAGCGGCGATTTAAATAATCGCCGCTTCATTTAAATTTACATGGCTGCCGCTCTGAGCCCACAAACAGCTGATCAGCTGTTTGTAGGCTCAGCGCGGTAGTCTGGACGCGCGGGTGTCGACATCAAAGGTATTTGTCGACCACCCAGGTAAACCTCATTCCAGGATCAGCTGTTTGTCGGCTCAGCGCGGCAGCCATGTAAATTTAAATGAAGCGGCGATTATTTAAATCGCCGCTTCATTTTCCTATGTCTGGTAGCTAATCTAAATGCCTCTGGCGACAGAGGCATGTAGTCTAGACGTACCCCTAGTGCCCTCCTCCCCTCACAGCCCGAGCTGCCTTCTGATTCATGGTGCCTCCCTGCCCCCATAGCACAGCTGAGCCACACACTGGTTCCCTACCTGCTCCCCTCGCAGCCTAGATGCACTGCATGGCTCTGGCCCCCCTCAAAGCCCAACTGAGCTGCATGCAGGCTCCTGGCCCCCACTGCCCTACAGCGCACCAGGACTCTCTGATCCTAGAACATCTGTAACCATGCCATTTTAGAAGTGCAACCTGTATATGAATACTAGCATACTACATCAGCAAAGTGCACCTAACATGGATACGACTATACTGTCAAAATTGCTCTTGCACTGGCATAGTAAAACTACAATTCCAACTTCACCACTTTCCCCTATAGAAAGATACAATAATATTGGTAAAAGTATAATTCTGCTGGTATAATGGTACATACACTAGGGGAATTACATTCTTCACGTGCCTGAGGAATTACACTCTTCACATGCCTGACTGACAATGCTGATGGAAAAGTCTGTAGTGCAGACATAATGTAAGTCATGAAACCTTCCAGATAGAGAAGAAAAGCCACACTGAACAAAAACAAAAAGCCAAAGATCTTCAGAACTGCAACATATATACTGGGGACCAATTCAGATATGGAGATACTGTACACACAGCAGTATTCATTTTAATGTGCAACAATTTTTATTTTACTCGTAAAACTGGAACTCATACCTGTGTGTTTTGAAAATAATGCCTCCAAAGAGGTCTAATTTTATCTTGGCCGCCAACATCCCAAACTGTGAAACAAATGTTTTTGTATTCTACTGTTTCCACATTAAAACCTAAAAAAGAAAAAAAGTGGTTAAATACAGACATTATAGTAGCACCTTTTACACAGTCAATTTGTTAGCCATCCTCTTAAAAATAGTGACTTCACAAATTTCACTTTCTAATGGAAGCTGAATAAGCTGGCTTCTATATTGACACACACAGCCTTCCCCCCCCCCCCACAATTTCTTCATTAGTCTAGTAAAAAAAATTCCACGAAATAATAATTTCTCTAAGAGTCCAACTCCATAGTAATTTCTATTCTGTGAAACATCCATCTCCTGCTACTCCATAAACTACCTCCCGAAACACAGATCCTACAATGAATATCATTTAAATTTTTTATACCTCAGGACAATTAAGGATTTAAAGAACACAATTCTGCAGTTCAATTACACTTAACATTAGTAATTAGACGAGAAGCAATCATTAGTTTTCTTACCAATAGTGGGAATTGTGGTGACAATTTCGCCTAGCTTCAATTTATACAGAATAGTTGTCTTACCAGCAGCATCCAAACCAACTAAAAAAAAAAACCACACAGTTTAAAGTTAGTTTTATAGAATTAATTAAATCATGCTCTTTACAAATATTCTACTGAAAACACCAGGGTGGGTATTCACTTTTCAGTGAGCAACTGGTCAAGTTCCTAGTTTTTTTTAAAGGCAAAATTTTATTTATTAAATATGTTCCGTCATTCTTTGCCTATCACTTAAGGCAAAACCCAATCAACTAAGAATTCTAATTCTACACCTGAGTTCCATTCTCCACTTACATGATCAGAAAGCTATGTAACTTTTTCCTTTAGGCACCATGTAAAGGAATCTTAGGGGTTGGTTTGTTTTTAAACATTGCAGTTCACATGTAAAGGTTCTGCTCCAATGTGTTTTCGTGTATTTGACATGCCTTGCAGTATTTTCTATGCAGCAGACAGACGTTCTCTCCTCCACTTATTCAAACACTGGACTGGAAGCTACTCTTTCTTCTCAAATGCAGACCTTTTGGGTGCGTCTAGACTGGCAAGATTTTGTGCAAAAGCAGCTGCTTTTGTGCAAAAACTTGCCAGGTGTCTACACTGACCGCTTGAATTTGCGCAAGAGCATTGACTTGGTAATGTACAAAAATCAGTGCTTCTTGCGCAAATACTTCCACGCTCCCACTCGGGAAAAAGAATACTTGCACAAGAGGGCCAGTGTAGACAGGGAAGAACTGTTTTGTGCAAAAAAGCCCCGATGGCTAAAATGGCGATCGGGGCTTTCTTGCGCAAAACCACATCTAGACTGGCCACGGATGCTTTTGCGCAAAAGCACTTTTTGCGCAAAAGCATCCGTGCCAATCTAGACGCACTTTTGCAGAAATACTTTTAATGGAAAAACTTTTCCGTTAAAAGTATTTCCGCAAAATCATGCCAATCTAAACGCAGCCTTTCTGTTATTGAATCCTGTATTACCTTCAGATCTGGCTATTTCAGCATGCCCTACCTGAAACTACTCTTGATCACTTGTGGAAAAAGTAAATAAGGAAAAGTTATTTACTTGTTCACATAATATAAGAATTAGGGGTAACCAAATGAAATGAATAGGTAGCAGGTTTAAAACAAACAAAAGGAAGTTTTTCTTGATGTAGCGCAGTGTCAACTTGTGGAACTCCTTGCCAGAGGATGTTGTGAAGACTAGAACTTTAACAGGGTTCAAAAAAAAAAAAAAAAAAAAAGAATTAGATACATTTATGGTGATTAGGTCCATCAATGGATATTAGTCAGGATGGGTAGGAATGGTGCCCTTAGCCTCTGTCTGAAAATGGATGACAGGAGAGGGATCACATGATGATTAACCTGTTGTGTTCACTCCCTCTGGGGCATCTGGCATTGGCCACTGTTGGTAGACAGGATACTGGGTTAGACGGACTTTTGGTCTGACCCAGTATGGCCATTTTTATGTTCTTATGTTCAATTCAAAGTTTCAGCTAACATGAAATGCAACAACTTACTTAAAGCCAGTTTACAATACCTCAGTACATCAGTTTAGCTGCACCAATTCAACTGTGCGTCTGGTAAAAATGTGTTATGCCAACAGGAGTATGCTCTCCCATCAGCATAATTACTACGGATGTTAGATACTGTGTGATTCAAGAATCGTGTAACTGCATCAAATTTTAATGGTTAAAAGACTATTGGATAGTCCCTGGCGCGAGGCTAGCTTCCAGTGAGCTTCCGATGCCACTCCCAAGGAGTGCCCTGCCACCTTGTGCTGCCTCTGATACAGCAGCCAGTCTGCAGAGGGCCTGAGTTCCCTGCAGAGAGAGGCTGTGCCAGCATGCCATGGAGCAGCCTCCCTGCAGAAGCAGCAGCGTGGGTGGGGTGAGGACGCGGAGCCAGTGCTTGTTGAGAGCTGGCTTTTAAGATAAATCTAGGCTCATTGGTTAATCATGTAGTTGACTATATCTTGACATCCGTAATAATTACTCAACCTCAATGGAGAGACAGAAGCTGTCAGTTGGAGAATCTCTCCTGCTTACTAACGTAGCATTGTTCTATGTCAA
Organism: Pelodiscus sinensis; assembly: GCF_052426305.1. Classification (NCBI taxonomy): domain Eukaryota; kingdom Metazoa; phylum Chordata; order Testudines; family Trionychidae; genus Pelodiscus; species Pelodiscus sinensis. The sequence goes on from NC_143062.1 coordinate 25,297,633, forward strand.
TATAACTTAGGGTACGTCTAGACTACATGCCTCTGTCGCCAGAGGCCTGTAGATTAGGCTACCAGACATAGGAAAATGAAGCGGCGATTTAAATAATGGCCGCTTCATTTAAATTTACATGGCTGCCGCGCTGAGCCGACAAACAGCTGATCAGCTGTTTGTCGGCTCAGCGCGATAGTCTGGACGCGCGGGTGTCGACATCAAAGGTATTTGTCTACCACCCAGGTAAACCTCATCCCAGGAGGCTTACCTGGGTGGTCGACAAATACCTTTGATGTCGACACCCGCGCGTCCAGACTATCGCGCTGAGCCGACAAACAGCTGATCAGCTGTTTGTGGGCTCAGCGCGGCAGCCATGTAAATTTAAATGAAGCGGCCATTATTTAAATCACCGCTTCATTTTCCTATGTCTGGTAGCCTAATCTACAGGCCTCTGGCGACAGAGGCATGTAGTCTAGACGTACCCTTAGATTGCTCAGGAGTGGTGTTAAATCACCACTTTGAATGATCCAAATTACATCAAATTAAGGGGAGTACAGACTTAGTGACACCCCATATATAGAGCATGCAACACCTGTGCTCCACAGACTTCACTGAACAATTTGCTTTCTTGAACAATGCAAACTGTTTTTGACATAAAAGCCCTATGTGGTTTATATTTTGACTACCCTAAATACATCTCTTCATCCGCTTTTCTAATCTACTGGGCTGTTTCTGTTAACAGTCTCTGACTCTGAACTCTGCAGGAGGATGCTCTGGAATTTGTTTCCTTGGTGCTCCAACAAAACCCTAGTTTGTTTACCTTCCAGACAGATTGTGGTATGAGATGAAAGGTTTTTTTTTTGTTTGTTTCCCCTTTGAGTAGACTATCTTAAAAAATATATGTATAAATATAAATAAATGTAAGTTGGCATATACTCAGAACTTTAAGAGGAGCAACTTTTAAAGTAAATATTTGGTAGCCTATCATGATGTTTTCAAATACCAACAGCTGAGTGAATTAATATGTATTTTGAGAAGTACTAGAGCTGAGACTGTCCCAGAAAACCAATTCAACAAACAACCGCACACGTTCATGAATTAATAATTTCATTTAAAAAGAATGAGTGTTCTACAAGTACAATTAAAGTCAGGGCTTTCGAGCGGAGCCTGGAGCTGCAGGTTTTTGCCTGGAGCTGGAGCAGAGCCCGAGCACAGAAAATCTTGACAGCTCCAGGTTTTTTTTTTTTCCCCTTCATTTTCAATCCAAAATGAATGATATTTTAGCAAGAAAGTCCTAACGGTGACAAAAAATTTCAGATTGTACAACAATTGATATTAACATCTACTTTACCACTTTATGTAATGTGTCACAGTTATTCTCACTTAGGCCAAAATCAAGATTTAATGTACAGATACAAAATTACAAAGTTTTTTTGGGATATGTTTTATTAAAGAATCAGCTAATTATCAGACATCCGGCAACACTGCAGACTGGTCCCACCCTTGTGCCAAGGTTAGGAGAGTACGTACTCGCATAGATTAGTTAGATAGTTAGATTAATATGTGTTATTTTCAACCTTGTAACATGTAGCCTCATTACTTCCCAACTATTAATGTTGTAGAACAACAGTGATAGCACATACTAACACTACGGCACATACCAAATGTCATTGATATATCTATATTAAAGCGTTTGAGATATTAATTAAAAACTTGGAAAATATTTCGAATATTTTTACCGCAAAATTTCTTAAGAAAAGCTTGCAATTTATAAATAAAAGTTTGTATTATGTACATTAAAAATACTTCTTCATTAAAACTGCAAGAATCATGTTAAAATATTAAAATATACTTGAATAATAATTTTAAGAAAATGTGATGATTTTTGTCCAGAAAATCCAAAATAAATTTGAAGTACCTTAAGTGGTTAAGATATCACAAGCAGGTACATTATAAAAAAAATGTAATACTTTTGTTCATTGCTTTTCGAATATTATAACAAGAAACATTTGGATGCAGTAGCAGCACAAGAAGATTTGGCTATGGCTTCAACAACAACAAAATCAAATCTGCCCCCCATGATTGACAGCCGATTTACGGAAAAGGATGAAGAGATGTATTTAGGGTAGTCTTTACTTTTGAATTTGAAAAGCCCAAATTTGGGCTTTTGAGAAAAGCAGAGAAGAAATCGGCAACGTGCAAGATGGAAAATGAAGTGAATGGCGAACTCAAACCATGTCGCTTCAAGACAAGTGAAGCAAGTGCCGTGAAAAGTTTCAACCTTTGGCGGCATGTAAAACGTAACCATCCTGAAAACTATGCAGTTCTGGTTACAAAAAAGGACCAGGAAGAGGGGGCAAAACAGAAAGCTGCTGCAGCTAAACAACGTTCATTTGGCTCTTTGAAAACGCCCAGAGAAAAGATTTTTTGCGGAGCTTCATCTGAAAAGAAACTCAAAATTGAGCAAACAAAACTTGACTCATATTTGAAGTCCTCAAAGGTTATAATCAATATAGATGCAAATAATTTCCGTGAAGGGCTGATGGAAATGGTTTGCTTGAGTTCAACACTGCTCACTACCTTCCAGCTAAAGAACAAATTATTCTAAAAAATTGCAGGTGAAATGGATTGGCAGCTTGGCCTTTCAACAGGGCATGATGACATTCATCATTTAGTTGTCAGCACAGCTGAGTCTGGTAGCGAAGAGTTCAAGAAAGCTTTGGAGCAAAAACTGTGCTACCTGAAAATGGATGCAGCAACTTGTGTAAACAGAAGTTTCCTTGCAATCAATGCTCGGTACTATGAAGACGGAAAAGATAAAGCGGTGGTAAAAACCTTGGACATAATCGACACTGAAGGGTGTCACAATTCTTCCTATGTGAAGTCAAGTAAAAGTATTTTAGAAAAATTTGGGATCAGTGAAATGCAAGTGCTGAGCATCTGTGTTGACAATGCAGCAAACATGACGTGTGCCGTCAAAAATTTCAGCGAGGACAATGAAACCATTTCTACCTCTTAGAACAGGGATGTGGACAGAACTGAAGCTATTTTGCCTGATGAAGGAACGAAAGGAATGGATAAAATTGAACTCAACATAGATGCTGCTGTGCAATGGGTTAATGACCCTAGCCTCATACTTCCAACATGGCTTCATGAGGACAACTCAAAAGTCCAACTGATGAGGTGTGGTATTCATACTCTTCAGTTGGCAATCTGGGATGGACTGAACAAAGAGCATGCGAAGAAATTTCTGGCATAATTCGACAAGTCGTTTTCAAACTACGAACCCCAAGTATTTGACGTGTTCTTGATCTACTTGGGGTAAATCAATCATTGGATACTGTGACTCGCTGGGGTTCAACATTTGTGATGATTGATCGGCTTCTCATTTTTCAATCTTACAGTGAACAAGTGGCTGCTGCTGGAACAAGAGAACTCACGTTAACAAAAGCTGAATGGGACGAAGTGAAGAACCTGCCAGACCTCTTGGCAAAGCCAAACCAAACAAGCCTGTATCTTCAAGCTGTCCATGTAACCCTGTGAGTTTTAATGAAGGAATGGCGAAAACTGTCAAAATTTTTGCAAGAAAGTGGTGGATAAATTGCAAAAGAAATTCTATCCTCCATGCAGTAACGCGAAGAGAAGCTTTTTGACAATATTCATTTCCTTGCTGGAGTTTATGTTGACCCGTGGTATCGGATTCTTCTTACCTCAAGGGAAATATTAAAGGCAAAGGAAGGGTTCTTTGATATTGCTCAATGACTCGAAAAACAAAATCTATTGCTACATTTGAACTCGGCAAAAGAGGTTGAAGAAAATGAAACAAAAGGAGTCATCAACAATCGAATTTGCGGTTTCGGAAAGTTCACATTCTTCAACTTCATCTCTACTCTGAACTTGTTTGAGCATCCATCCCTGACATGTCTTCAACCATCACAGGGAAATTGAGATAATTCAAGCACCAATTCTTCAGAAGATGATGACTTTGAAAAGGAATTGGATGAACAAGACGACGCTGGCGAGTTTCTGCGATTCATAATTGTAATGAAGCATTATTCAAGAGAAACTTTCGGGAAGATTGTGAGGCGATCGAGTCTAAAAGTTAAGTCTGTTTCTGAGGTGATTCACAGCTACTCACACCACATTCAGGCTGCCTATAGAATTGCTTCGAGCATGCCACAACTCAAGCTAGTGTAGAGCGACTGTTTTCGGCTTTAATGTTAATTTTAAATGATCTGCGGCAGGCTATGAAAGATGACTTGATTGCTGCAATAATTTTTTACAGATTGAATTATGAATGATTCTAGTTTGTATCATTGTTGATATTTAAATGGTTTTAAAACTCTGAATAAAAATGTTTTTCAAAGTTACAGTATGCACTTTTTTATTTGGTTAAAAATTAATTTGAGTCAGAGCGTGGAATTGGAGCAGTCACTATTGGTGCTGAAGCGTAGCAATTCAAAAATTTGATTGCTCCAAATCCCTGATTAAAATATCATTTGAGAAGCTCAAATCTTTCAAGCAAAACGTTAGTAACCCTTTCCTTAAAAAAAACCCCGAGACCTAAAAACCCAGCACCCAACACCCATTTATTACTACTGCACATTAAGTAATCCTTTCTTGTATTAACTTATACCCATACTCTAATACTGTAGCATATTTTTAACTAATGTCTTATTGCTGTTTTTGTTGCTGTCCTGCACTCCATATTAGAGTTTGACAAGCTGCATGCACAGTGCAAAATATGACAGCTTTCTTCATGTTGCAATACAACGTAATTTGAAATTACTCAACCACTTATTCAGAGTGAAACTAGATCCTTGAAAAACCTCTTCCTTCTCAAAGCATACTAAACGCTTAATTACAGTACATTTTATCTTTGCAAAACCTTCCTATTTATGTCCTACAGCATTTAACATTTATGAATATTAATATTATACAAACTATAATTTGTGAAGAAAATATTTAAGAAAATCAATTGCTTTCATTAATCTTGGGAACTGTAGAGCCAAAAGCCCATGTATTATATTTTTTTCCAGACTTCTTTAGGTACAAGAAAATCCTCAAAATTCTATTTTAAGAGTTCTCTACAAGAATTTTTGTAAATTCTAAATGCTTGCCCTTCAGAACACCAATATTTCATCCCCACTCACTCTTCCAGATGATTACCTACAATAGTAGGTGGTACTGTGAACCTACAAAGTTTAAAACTGCTCATACCTTTTCAGCATTTTTCCTACACCAGTGAAATCATGTAGAATATTCAGAGAAGGGGGGAAATCTATAAGAAGCAACTGTACCACCTGTGCTGAAATAACGACTTCAACAACCCAAGGTATCACTGTCTAAGAATGACTTCTCAGAGTATGCCTATATTGCAGATAAACACTCACATTGGACATAGGTCTGCTGACTGGGCTCAGTGGTCTTAGGCTGCAAGGCAAAAAAAGTTAGACTTCCACCCTCAATCTAGAGCCTGGAGTCTGGGACCCTACTCCCTCACAGGGTCCCACACCCTAGGCTTCAGCCCAAGGCCAGGCATCTACATTGCAACTTTATAGCCCCATACCTGAGCCTCACCCACCACAGCCAGCTGATCCAGACTAAACAGGTCTTTAAATTGCAGATGGTCAGACCTCAGCCATTTTACCAGGCATTTCCAAATGGAAAATAAGATGCCTAGATCTTTAGAGAAGTCACATACAAAACATAGGCATAACCCTTAACTCTCTCTAGAAGCCTCAATGTGACAAAAAAAATGGACCTTACTCCATAAAAATTAAGAATGTTTTGAACTTGTACTCTTCCCTGCAGATATATTTGAATACAGGCAGTCCCCGGGTTACATACAAGATAGGGACTGTAGGTTTGTTCTTAAGTTGAATCTGTATGTAAGTCGGAACTGGCGTCCAGATTCAGCCACTGCTGAAACTGACTGCCAGTTCTGACTTACATACAGATTCAACTTAAGAACCCCAAGCTTCCCCAAGTCTGCTGCTGCTGAAACTGATGAGCGCTGATTCCAGGAAGCCTGGGGCAGAGCAACTCTGCCTCGGGCTTCCTGTAGTCAGCGATGGTCAGTTTCAGCAGCGGCTGACTTGGGGACGCCTAGGGCAGAGCAGCTGGGGTGCTGCTGGGTTGCTCCAGTAGCACCCCTCAGCGCTACTGGACCAACCCAGCAGCACCCCAGCTGCTCTGCCCCAGGCGTCCTGATTCAGCCACTGCTGAAACTGACCAGCAGCGGCTGAATCAGGACCTGGGGCAGAGCAGCTGGGGTGCTGCCAGGTTGGTCCAGTAGTGCCCAGAGCGGGTGCTGCAGGACCAATCCGCAGCGCCCCAGCTGCTCTGCTCCAGGGTCCAAAACAAAAGCCTGTTCTGCAGTGGGGGGGGGGGGCACACTATCCGCGCCCCCCCCCCCCCAGCAGACCAGGGACACGGGGAGCAGAGCAGCAATGGCGTGCCGCGCCTCTGAGGCTTTGCTCTGGCAAAGTCTCAGAAGCGCGGGACCCCCCCCCCCCCACGGCTTCGGCTTCAGTCCCGGTGCCTGTGGTCTGCTGGGGACGGTCCCCAGCAGACCACAGGCACCCGGTCTCAAGCGGCAGCAGCGGGCGGGTTCCCGCGCTTCTGAGACTTTGCTCTGGCAAAGCCTCAGAAGCTCGGGAACCCGCCCGGTGCCCCTGGTCTGCTGGAGACAGTCTCCAGCAGACCAGGGGCACCGGAGCAGCTTACAAACGGGGCTCTCTCGCCACGGGGCTCTCGCGCCCCGGAGCTCGCAGGTAGCAATCCGCTACCTCGACCTCCGGGGCGAGAAAGCCCCGTTCGTAAGTGCGGATCCAACATAAGTCGGATCCGCGTAAGTCGGGGACTGCCTGTACCTAAAAAACTGTAATATGAGTTAAAGGAAATAGTTCAGTGTTTGACAACCTTGAAAACAAACATCAAGCTAAACTCAGCGGCACAAGAAATAATACATTTCTTCAAACCCATACCCAGAGATATGATTAAGGGATAACATCCACTCATTAAAAAAAGTTCTAGCCCTCACAATAGTAGGAAAAACCCCTTAAAAATACAACCCACTCATATCCTAAACACAAAACACAAAAGGCAAATCAATCAAATCCTACATTTTTCAAAATCTCATGATTTAAAGACAAGACTATTCTTTTGTGGGTACACACTATGCAAGTTCTTGGAATTGGCAATACTAGAATGCCAAGAAAATCTTTTGTGAGAGAGTGAGTGTGAAATGAACTATGGCCAACACACTAGAATATAGTACCAAAAACAGGACTTACCTGCAAGTTTTTGAACAAAACTTGACTAGAAATGTTTCTCAAAACTTGTATGGTGAATATGTAAGCATTTATATGAATGAAGAAGAAATCAAAATGTGACAGCAAAATAGTTTCTCAGTTCAATTATCAAACAATTAATGGGTAGCAGGTTTAAAACGAATAAAAGAAAGTTCCTCTTCACACAGCGCGTAGTCAACCTGTGGAACTCCTCATCAGAGGAGGCTGTGAAGGCTAGGACTGTAACATGGTTTAAAGAGAAGCTAGATAATTTCATGGAGGTTAGGTCCATAAAAGGCTATTAACCAGGGGACAGGAACGGTGTCCCTGGTCTCTGTTTGTCAGAGGCTAGAGATGGATGGCACGAGACAAATCGCTTGACCATTGTCTTCGGTCCACCCCCTCTGGGGCACCTGGTGCTGGCCACTGTCAGCAAACAGGCTACTGGGCTAGACGGAACTTTGATCTGACCCAGTATGACAGTTCTTATGTAACTAAAAATTTAAGTTTGCGTTATTGGCAGCCAATCCCGGTCTTTAAACTTTCTTATTCCAAGCTGCAAATTATCCCCCTTTCAGATTTTTTAACAAATTTTAAAATGTCATATCACATAATTTGAATGAGTTACTAGATAAAATATATAGTATGTGTTATTCTTTTAACTAAAAATGGTAGTTTACAATTTTTTTTTACAAGTGCCTCAATATTCAGCTTTCTAACACCCTATGCAGGCTCACCATTTACAATTGTTCTTATTCACCTGAAAGTCTCAAATGTATTTACCAGCACATTTGATTTACAGGATTATTAATTTGAAGTATATCTTTTTAAACTTCTCTTCTATCAAATAGGTAACTCAATTGTCAAAATAGGTGATTATTAAGAATTTCAATTAACAAACCTTCTAAGTTTACATGAAACAACCTCTGATATTCCCCAACACAAATTCATAAATCAGAAACAAATAACCAAAATATAAAAATTGGAGAGAAAAGATTCTGGAAACTTTTAGCTCTTTCTTCCCCCTTGGCTGCTGTCTGTTGCAAACACTGAGCAAGACTACAAAGTAAGGATGTGAAAGTGTAACCATGTACACCATTAACTGATGAGCTTGGGCTTGTCAGTTACCTTTTGAGGTTACATGCAGGCTCCTGGTACATGGGAGGAGCCGGTTTCATGTGTACACCAGCTCCCAGGAAGCCACCTGCCCCATTGCACTACTGCCTCAGAAGCAGCAGCATGGGTGGGGGGGGGTAGGCAAGAGCTTCCCCTCCCCCCCATGTAACCACTAAAATTTTCAGCAGATACATGTTTGATAGAACACATTTTAGCATCCCTAGTACCAAAGGCAGTACAAGAGTGTTGATAGTTGTTTAGGAAGTCCTGAGAACTGTTCAGGTAGCAATTAAGGGTCACATGGTAAGTACAAACTTGCCCTTGCACCTATTTGATCTTTGCAATACCTACTTCACCCATTTAAAGAACCCCGCTCCCCCCCTCCGGCCTTCCACTCTACTTATAGTCTCTTCCAATCACTTATAAGTTCAAGCCCAGTGCTCTTGTCCCAGGAACTCCACTCTGCTAGTCATCTTTACATCGCCATAGTACCTGCATAAGTTGCTAGCACCATGCTTAATTACTGTATAGCTCATCATAGTTGCATGCATGATAAGCAACTTCTCTGAACTGCAATAATTACACAGAGGGCTTCCAACTGTTAGGCGAGAATGTTACATTTTCCTCTACTTTCTAAAGGTTTCTCTGAAGATATTTTTCGTACTTTAAAAATGCCTCCAGAAAAAGCAAATTTCATAAACTGAGCCTATATCTATCTGCACTCAGTTCTGTCTACAGACTCAAGTGGATTCATTGCAACAGTCAAATTCCACTGCCTAAAGCTAAGCGCTCTCCAGTAAGCTTTTATCGCTGAATTGTATTTTACTACATTCTACTATTTTCTGTATTAAAAAGAGATAATTTTGCCCTGTGCAAAATTATTTTTAAATCTAGCCTAAGTCACTTAGACATGGCATACCTATGGTCTAAATACAAAACTTTACACAAGTAACCATAGAAATGAAGGGATTGATTTTCAGATGGAATATATTCATGAAACACACACTGGAGGCAGTCAGACTGAAAATTAAGAAGTGGGGTACATGTTCCAAATGTCTGAATGTTATTCATATTCATAGATTAAAATAAATTCAAATTTATTCTTATTTTAGCATTCAGATGAACAAGTTCTACCTTGCAATTTCCTCATCATGTTATACAGGAGCTGTTACAAACAGTGTAATTATTTGAGTAGGTTTGTTAATATGGCTATTTATAGCTTGTGGATCTTATTTTTAGTAAGTTACTATTCAACTACACAGGTGAGATTCCCCAAAAGGAATTACCCTTTTGATTGAAATAGCCGAAGTTAATATCAATCACTTGAGCAGCTTAATATCTGAAAAGGTAATAAGCCTCTTAGAAGACATATGTTTTAGCAGTCTATTGTCTCAAGAGTTGAGACAGCCCCAACAGGTTATGAATATAGTGCCATGATATTATTATGATTCTGCAAGGTTTGAAGAAAACAAGGTTATTCAGTAATGTATTAATATACCCATGGATTACTGTATTAAACATAGCACTGGGAACAAAAAATATCTCATCTCTAACCCCTGCTCTGCCCAGTTTAACCATGTTAAAATATTTAACCCAATATCTCAGCTGTCTCTTCTCTTTCCATCTCTATCCGTAAAATAGAGTTGGAATTGCGCTTTCCCTCCTAACACATGAGAATGTAAATAGTTGGTCAACCCTTTAAAATATAGTGATATATAAAAAACACACAAAGTATTATTTGTCTATGGGATAATTGTGATTTTTTAAGAAGCCTTGTAAATCCTCTTGGAAATAATGCACTATTATCCTCCTAATCATAATCATGTGTTTAGTTTGAGACTGCCATTAGGAGAATAATATATATTTTTTAAAAAGCAGTGTTCTCTGCTTACATCATAAAATTTAGTAAGCTTGTGAAATATTTGATGGAGTGAAAAGTATTAAAGAATTCATATCCACTCAAATACAAAACATGTAGTAGGACTCTGAAATAACTCTGTAAAGACAGTGCTTTACAAATAGTTGTCAACATAAAAGAAGGTTGCTTATAGTATTTGTCTTTATTATGGTGTTTGAAGTAAATTCCATACATACCAACACCAAACAAACATTTATTTTCTAAAACAAATTAAATGTTTGAAAAGTTCATTTCACTTAGATAGAGAAAATGTCTCATGTCCATGGATATATCTCTACCTGCAGAAGAAGCTTTAACACACGATTGGCAATTAAAAATCTTATCCTCCTACCATATTGTCCAGGCCACATGCCAAAAACTGAACCAAAAAAATCACTTCTTAGGTAGAAACTAATTTAGCTTTTTTAAATTTAGACTGAACAGATACAAAGAAAATGCCAATGGGGTTCCAATTATAATTTAGATTAGAAACCTGCTTACATACATCTCCTTCCTTCCATGCTATTTACTACAAATACAACTATGTCTAAGGACCCTGTTGAAACATTCTGTAGTATAGAAGCATCTAACTGGATTTCATAACCTATCTAGGCTGCATAATGAAAATATGTAGTAACCAGGCCTCTGGTATTCCCCCCACTTTATTTGCAATGTAGTCACTCTTACAAAAAAGGTAATTTGATTTTGTCCAAACAACTACTAGAAGAAATGACTCCGTCTGTATCTGCATTAGAGCTGAACAAAATACTAGGGATAAAACGTATGAATCTCTTAACTATTATGATCTCAAACACCATTTGTTCTTTATTTTCATTATTCTGCAACAGTAAAAGCAACAGTGCTACCAGTATCAATATCTGTCTTACAACCATCTTTTTCCAAGGTTTTATACCTAGTCATTTAGAGTTGTATATGAAAAGTCAGCTTGACATGCTAGTAGTTCTCAAGATTTTTATTGTATATTTTACCATGGTATTGTTTATAGAAAGGCAAAAATTACATTAAATTACACAGTGATCTCAGGTTTAAATTCTTATTTGAATTAAAATGTCATAACAAATTAACACTGCAAAAAAGCTGCTAGACAAGTATTGGTGAAACTTCAACTGGTGCATAGTAGCTTTCACAGCACACTGACTACTGAGTATGAATACAGAATCATTTCAGAGTAGAGGGAGATTTATGCAGTCAGTAAGTTTGCTATACATAACACATATATACTATTCCTATTACCTCATTTCTCATGCATACCCAAACATTTTTAGGGTCCAATTGATATTTTAACACTTAGGAATGGATACCATTTTCTGTTCTTTAGCCAAAAGACATTAGACGTGGTGCAAAGACAATGAACTGACCCATGGTAAAAGAAGCACTCTGTATATTTTATATATCTCTCAACACCACTCTCTCCTGCTAATTAAGGACCAAGTGATTAAAAACAAAACAAGTAGTCTTGTAGCACATTAGAGACTAACAAAAAAAATATAAGCTTTTGTGGAAAAACCCACTTCCTCAGATGAGTGCATGATGAGAAGTTTTGCCCACAAAAGCTGATGATACTATCTATATCTATGAGAGAGAGAGAGAGAGAACATATTACATAATATATTATATTATATATACTGTTAAGTCTCTAAGGTGCTACAAAATTATTTGTTTTTTTTTAAAGTTACAAACTAACACAGCTCCCCTTCGGAACTAACTAAAGGTCACTGAAAAAGGCCCATTTGCTTAGCTGAACAATTGGAGGAAAAGGAGTATATAAAGTTAGGAATGGGAGGAAAGGAGACACAACACAACATGCACTTACCACCTTTTCAGCTCCCAAAACTCTTGGTCTACACTAGGACCATATTCTGAAATAGACCCCCAAACTTTGAATTTATAAGCCGTGCATGCACCAAGCCCATGATTTCAAAATAACAGGCTGGGGAATTTTAACTCTGTAATCCTGCTTTTCACAAGGAATAAAGCTAATTCCAAAATAGTAATTTCAAAATAATGGAAGTGTGGATGCTCTGGTGCTGCTGATTTAAACCTATTGGCCTCCAGGATTCTGCCTGAGGCTCCCTAGAGTGCTTCCTGGGGTCCTAAGTCTGAGGTAGCACATTCACATTATTGGAGCCTGCCTTAGAATAATTGTAATGCTTTCCTGTACTGAGGAGTGGAGTTCTTAAGTCAAATTTAGTAATTTTGAAATAGTTTTCTAGACATAGCCTCAGGGTTGACAACTTTCCAGCAGCAGAAAACCCTGCACCGTTCCCTGTCTGCTCTTCTCTGAGCCCCCAACCACTGCTCACTCCATCCCCCCCCTCCCTCTGTCACTCACTGGAGTGTGGGAGGGAGTGAGGGTTCAGGGGTAGGGCCAGGATGCAGAAAGGAGCTCTGGAGTGGGGCAGACTCCAACTGTGGATACCAGCTGTGGTGTAGGGGCAAGAATGAGGGGTCCAGGATAGAGCAGGAGGCTCTGGGCTGGAGAAGGTTGGAATGCAGACAACAGTATGCACTTTGTGAGGGAGTTTCAGTGTGGGAGGTGGCTGGGGCAAAGGGTGCGGGAGGTCAGGGTGCAAGCTCTGGGAGGGTTTCACTGCGGTAAGGAGCACAGGGCTGGGCTGTGGGAGTTTAGGTGTGGGAGGGGATTCAGGGCTAGGGCAGGGCTGCAGGAAGGCATTTGGAGTGTGCTAGCTCTGGGTGGCATTTATCTCTGGAGGCTCCCAGAAGCAAACAGCATTTCTCTCTGGCTTCTAGGCAGAGGCACTGCCAGGTCACTCAGCAGGTTGCCTCATCTACAGGCACCACCCCCTCAGCTCCCAGCCAATGGGAACTGTGGAGTCAGTGCTGGGGACAGGGGCAGCACAGAATTCCCAGATCACCCCTCTACCTAGGGTCTGCCAGGACATGCCAGCTACTTCTAGGAGTTGCGTAGAGCCAGGGCAAGCACAGAGCCTACTTAGCCTCACTGCTCTGCCAACTGGAGCCATCAGAATCCCTTTTTGACTGAGCATTCTGGTTGAAAACCAGATACTTTGCAATCTTAAGTCTCATTGATGCAGTTACAGTAAGTGAGAAGTGACTAATTTAAATTGTTACACAGTACATTTGAGAAGAGCCACAATGTAACTGGTCAGACATCAGCCTAATAAAACTGGTTGGAGACAAAAAGTTGTATTTTTATAATCCTATATACCAGACACATTAGAATGTGTGATTAGAGGCAACATCTCTCAGAACAAGGTGAACAAAGATGGATAAAGTGCTGAAAATTTATGCAGGCTGTTTAGCAGCTAAATTCTGACACTTAGTATTCCACTAACACACTTGATGGTCACATCCTGTTCAAAACAGCCACATAGCTTAAACTGGAATAGATAAATGTGATACTTAAATATATGGAAAAGAATTGGATTTTTAGTGAGGGAAGGTCCTCTCAATTCAAGTTTTCTGGATTTGCATGCACTGGAACAGACGAGACAGTCCTCAAATAGCAAATCCTTTAAAAAAAAAGTCAGCAGGTCTGACATGTACCTATTACTGTTTAATTTTTTTTTTTACAGTCTGCCATTGTTTTATAGCGTGTGCATGTATACACATATGTAGTGCTAAATAACCCCCCTGCAAGCCTCAGAGAAGGGTGGGAGTAATGTTTAGGGCATTTTCTAAGAAATGGTTTAAAAAAACCTCCTACCAACAGGGGTGGAATAAAGAAAATGAAGAAGAGAGAACACTGCCCCTCCCCCGAGCTCATTCACTCGAGCTCGTCCCGTTTGCACTAGCCCCACTCCCCCGCAGGAAGGGGAGCGGGAGAAAGCCCGAGGTCGGGGGGAAGGAGGAGGAAGAGAACGGCATCACCACCCTGCAGCGGGGTAGGAGACCGGGCCCCGGCGGGAGGGTGCCCAGGCCTTAAGAACACAAACAGCCGCTTCCCCCAGCCCCGTCGTATCCCGCTCCCCACTGCGTCCTCAGCAGCCGCACGGACCAGCCCGCTCCCCGCAAGGGCCCCGCCGCGTCTGCACGACAGAGGCCGAGTAACGGCGAGAGCGGCCCGAGGGGCCGGGATGCCTCAGGCGACGGAAGGCAGGGCCGGGCGGGCCCGGGGTCTCTTACCCATGAGGATGCGCATCTGCTTCTTGCCGAAGAGGCGCGAGAAGAGCGAGGAGATGGTGAGGCCCATGGCGGCGCGGGCTGGGCGGCGGTGAGGGAGCGGCAGGAGCGTGTGCGGCAGCGGCCTGTGCCCCGGAACCGGCCTTTCCTTTCAGATCCCTCCGCGGGGTCCCGGCCCAGCAAGTGCTGGCGGCGGCTCCTGCTTCTGCTCTTGTGTCCGGAGGAGCCTCGCTCGCTCTCTGCCACGTCACGCTCGCTACCACGGCCGCCCCCAGCTCCAACGCGGACAAAATCACGTCACGCTCGCCACATCCTCACCGCAGCGCCACCCCACCCCCCACCTTGACCCGGACAAACCCTCCGGAGGGAGACTGACTACAGCTCCCAGCGTGCTTTGCGCCGGGGCCCCCTCGATGGCTTTCATGTCGTTGGTGTAGGGCATGATGGGAGATGCAGTCCCAGGTCTTTCAGTTCCCGACACCCTTAGCCACAGTAAAGCCTGGCATGCTGGGAACTATAGTCCCTCCCGAGCTGCACTGTGTGCTGGGAGCTGTAGTCTGTGTGGTCTAGGTCTCCCAACACACGGGCCCCTAGTTTCCTGCTTTCCCCGTCCATTGTTAAGGGAAGGAAGAACGTAAGGCCAGACCAAAGGTCCATGTAACCCAGTGACCTGTCTGCCCACGGTGGGCAATACAATACCAGATGCTGCAGAGGGAGGAACAGGTTTATCATCAAGTGATCCCTCTCTTATCATCCATTTCCAGACTCTGACAAACAGAGGCTAGGGACACCATTCCTGCCCATCCTAATAGCCATGGATGGACCTATCCTCCATGAATTTATCTCGTTCTTTTCTGAATCCTGTTATAGTCCTGGTCTTCACAACATTGGCAGCATGTCTTTTACAAAGACCAATCCTGCTGTACTCTAGTTAACACATACTGCTGAGAAGATAAAGGACACTACAAACCAGGACACAACCAGCAAATGTGCAAGGATTTAGACGTATTCCCAATTCTATCTAAAATATTTGAACTATATCAGTACACAATATACAGAGGGCAGGTTTTAGCCAAGGAATATATGTTAATTCATGTGACCACTAGATGGAAATACACTTTTGAATGATGTATAAGGTGTGAATTAAAAATGGCATATTTTGGCCGGATATTTAGATCCAACATACCTCTGCTCCAGCAGGATAAAAGAGTGGTACAAAGATGCTCTTGTATTAACTTTGTGCCTCCTGTCACCATTCAGGAGCTTTTGTGGGCACAGCCCACTTCTTCAGATGACAGGAGTGTTGGATGTCCAGAACCAAAATTAAATAGGAGAGAAGGGAAGGGGTGAAGTAAAAAAATGGGAGAGGGTGGGGACAAAAAGAGGCAGTGGGTATATAAATATCAAAGAGAAAACTGAGCTGGTATGTAACAAGTAAAACTGATAGTCTATAAACAAGGCCGCATGATGACTTTCATGGGCCCTAGGCACTTTTGCCTTCATGATCCCCTTCCTCCATAAAAAAAAATATTAAAAATTATTTTTGATATAACTTTAAATACTTCAACATTTTTTTTTCTGTTTTAGGCAAAATTTAATAGATTTTTATGGGCCCTAAAAGTTTCATTTTTTTCTGATGTGAGAAAAAAATTAAAACATTTTCTTCGACCCTAAAATCATTTTTTTTCCTTCTGATTTTAAAAGAAATTAAAACATTTTCGTGGGCCCCTAAAAGTATCGTGGGCCCTAGGCACTGTGCCTAATGGATAAGTCGGCCCTGTCTATAAGCACCTAAAGACTGGATAGTTAAAAGAAGCAGATAAGGACCATTAGTTAGCATTTAGAGAGGAAGAGTATTAACACCAGAATCTACACAAAGAGCCATTGGCACCTTCATTGTTTGTTTGGTTGAAAATGTCCCAGCCATCCTGTATCTCAATTTAAACCATTGGCTTGAGAATGAAACTTGTGAATTAATTGTAGTTCTAATCCTTCCCTGTGTGTTTGGCTTGTGGAATTGGTCTGTAACAAAAACAGCAACTTGAAGATCTCTTAATGGGTGACCAGGCAGATTAAAGTGTTCACCAACAGGTTTCTGTATGCTCCCTTTACAGATATCTGATTTGTGTCCGTTGATTCTTTCCCCGTGTCACATTACTGAATTGGAGGGAAGCAGCCAGATCGCTGCTGCACCCCTAGGTGGGGGTGTTGGGCCCAGAAATTGGTATAAAAGGGAGCCATGTGCGGTATTGAATGGGAGCTTATCGTTTGTTGATCTTATGTACGCTATGTATGTGAGTATATAATGTCTGTGTGTGTAGGTAGGAATCTGTAATGTGTGGAAGCTGAATATTTCTCTGAATGTGGTTAAGCATTGCTACGGACAGGCTGAGTAGCAAAGCTCTGTGGAACAATGGCTCCCAATGGGCTATGGACACACCCAAAGAATGGGGTTTGTCACCTGAGAGCAGCCAGCAGGGAACATAGAGATTGGCCTCTGACCAGGTGACTTGCTGCATACAAGAAGAGGCCAGGAAGGAGGTATAAAGAGGCCATGCGGTCGATGCCATTTTGTTCTCAGCTCAGCACTTCATCCCAGAGGCAGCACTGCAGGGATCGAAGAGCCCGGAAGACCTGTGAACCCATCCTGACCCTAGGATGTGCAACAAGAACTTCCTAGGTCTTTCCTCCAAAGCCTCTGAGAGTGAGGGATTCCCTTTGATATTTATTTACCCACTGCCTCTTTTCATCCCCTTCCCCTCCCCTCCACTTCTTCCCTATTTAATTTTGGTTCTAGACATCCAACACTCTGGTCATCTGAAGAAGTGGGCTGCGCCCATGAAAGCTCATGATACCATCTACATGTTTTGTTAATCTTTAAAGTACTACCAGACCATTTGTTGTTTTTTAAGTTTATCCTGTTCAGACTAACTCAGTTACCCCTCGGTTTAAATGCTTTTGAACATTTAAAAAGTAAGTTTGTATGGTAGGGATCTCAAACTCACAGCTTCTAGAGACTGTCTGTAGCCTGAGCAAGTTCCTCAATCCAGCCTGTGCATGGCTGGTGGCATGAGAGTCCCTGCGTCCTGTGGGGGAAGGGAGAATGTCCATACACTTTCCCCAAGTCCAGCCCCTGCGCTGCTCTAATCCCACCTCTTCCCACTCCTGCTCTGCCCTCTCACCCCATTTCTTCTCTCAAGCCCCTTCTCTTGCTGGGATTACTGGTGGCCTGGCATGGGATGGCAGCAGGGGTCAGGCTCCCCTGGCACTCACTACAGCAGTCCCAGCCCACCCAGGGTCCCCATGGGCTAATCTGATTATGGGGGACCATCCTGTTCATAGGACAGTTGGGACAACTTCTATGCTGAACCAGCCAAGGGACAGGACCACTCTGCACACATCTTCCCCAGGCCACAGGGACATGCCAGCAGTAATGCAGAACTAGCAGTTGGAAGCTGCTCTAGCCCTGCTGTCAGCGGTGGATATAGGGCAGGGTGAGCGGGGTGGCTGCCCTGGGCCCCACGTTTCAATAGGCCCCGCACTAGCGCCTGGGGCAGACTGGCCTGGCGGGATACTGGGAATTTCCCGGTGGGCTGTCCGCCGAAGGGGAGCTGGCGGCTGCTGGAGAAGAAGGGGGATTGTGACAGGGTGCCGCAACCCCGCACTTTAAATTCCCTGGTGGCGGCCCGTATGGGTCATGTGGGGTAGAGGGAGTGCATGCACAGCGTGGTGAAATGCCACGCAACAGCTGAGAGGGGAAGACACCCAGGCGTGGCATGATGTCACGGCCCAGGACTTTAAAACCGCGCAGCCCAGCGTTGCACCGCTCGGTTCGGCACGTGGTTTGGAGCCTGGGCCGGGGTCACAGTCGCCCTGCAAACTGGAAGGCAGAAGGAGGATGGCTTGTGCTGAGGAGAGGAGGGCAGGTCAGGAGAAGAAAGGGGAAGGCACCGAGGGACAGCATGGAGAAGAGACAAATACCAGGGGGCCAAGTGGAGACAATGAGGAAAAGGGCAGGAGAGGAGGTGTCAGTGGGAGAGGGGACAGGGTGATGCTGGGATAGGAGAGGGTAAGGGCATTGGGGGCTAAAGGAGGGAGGAGGTGGTGCTGGGAGAAGACTTGACAGGAGGAAGGTGGGGATGGAGCAAGGCATGTGTGAGGGCACAGGGGCATGAGGGGAATGGGAGCAGAAGGTAGTGAGGGGGTGGGCATCAGGGAAAAAGAGGGAAAAGGGCACAGGGGCAGTGAGGGAAGGGGGAGGCACCAGGAGGATAAGGGAAGGTTCAGGTGCCAGGGGATTCTGGGGGTGAAGCAGAAGGGCAGACATGAGCAGGGAAAGGACCAGCACCAGAGGAGAGATGCAGGGCAGGTGTGTAGAGGGAGGTGTTAGAAGAAGGAATGAGGAAGGGTAGCTCACATAATCAGAGGGAACTAATGGAGGAGTGGGGGGGGGGGGGGCAGGGACACACGCCTTTTTAAAAATTTTTCTCCAAAGTAGGGCCCCGCAAAACTCTCATCCGCCCTTGCCTGCGGATTACAGTAGTGATACATTTGTTACAAATATTACTGGCTTATTAATTCAAAGTAAGATCAGCATAATAAAGGATTTTTCTTTGTTTGGAGCAGTATGTAAGAGGTAAGTTTTAGGGAGTTAGTCATAAGTGAACTCAAGTAAGCCACCTCACTTCTCCAGTCTCATATTTGGTGTTTCCTTTTCTGTATATTGCTGTATTAAAGTTTTGAGTGCAACAATCAAACAATACTTAACTGAGTTAGACAAAATATCAATGGTCAGGATCTCACTGTAGGTACAGAGATTTGGTTGCACAGCAGAATCATAGAGAACTGTTACACTTACACCTTCCTTTGTCCATTATTTTCTGATCAGACCGTAGCTGCTGGCAGGGTGAGAGCTAGCTCTGTCTTCTTTCTGGTCCCAATACACCCCTACAGGCATCATCAAGCCTTATACCTTTACCTATCACAAAGTGGGATTTTGTAACTCTCCAATTCAGACAGACACCTGGGCTACAGTATTCACTGAAGGCGCTAACAGCTTTGTGAGTGGTATCCTTCCTGTCTTAGCATCTATCTATTTACTTTGATCTACTTAGGTGTAAGTACCCATTCTCCAGATACTTAATGATGCCCTGTCTCACACACCCCTTCCTTTTTTCTTTTCTTTTTCTCTCCCCTCTCCTTGCCCTCTCCTATTTATTTCAAGTTTTCATATCCCCTACTCATAACTCCAGTCATCTGAAGAAGTGGGCTGTGCTCATGAAGCCATCTACGTGTTTTGTTAGTCTATAAAGTGCTACCCGACCATTTGTTGATTTTTTGTGTGGATCAAATGTTATTATCCTAGAGGCCCAATTGAGTTCAGGAGTTTGTGACTAGTGGCATACAGTGTTAAAACATCAAAATGCTTTGTGAGCAGTAGGAACAAAACTTTTAGACAAAAAGGATTTTAAGACAAACATTGTGTATGTACATCTTACCATCTCCTGATGATAATTACATGTGTAACTTATTGGTTCACCTCCAGTGAGGATTTTGTATCTGTCTGATTCCTTTTAACTGCCGCTCTTTCAAGGGTGCCACCTTTTAACTTCCCAGAGTTCTTTTGTATTTGTGGGCCTTTTCCTGTCTTGTCAAAATCATTGTTATAGGTTGACTGGAGATGGAGGGAAAAATCATCAAACTAATAGTTCTTTTATTGTCCCTTAACTTTTACCTGTATGGTGAGAGATGGCTACATTGGACAATTCTTTCTTTCCTGTTTGTTTTTCCAGACAGTTCCTTATTACACTAAAAGCAGTATGTTCATATCATAACCATCCCAGGAACCAATTCATAAATTGTCACAGGATAGTTCCATATCTGTCACAGATACATCTGTTAGTTTGCAGAAGACCCAAGCAGATTGTTGCCTCATTTCCACTAGACACTTTCTGAGAGTGAAAAGTATGCAGAACCATATGACATCATCTCACCTTTTCTCTGTAAGGTCGTTACCCTTCTTTATTGCTCCTTTTTCCTCTTCTCCTTGGACTTCTTCCCTTTTCCGTCTCTTCAAAACATCTCTCCCTCTCCCCCACTGTTATTGCACTGCTTATTTGCTTAGGCCAGGTCTATACTGGTGGAGAAAAAAAATTGATGCAAGATGCACAACTCCAATTACATGAATTGCAATGCTGGAGTCTACATAACTTGCACCAATTTTCTGGAGAGGCCCCACCACAGGAGGTCAACAGGAAAAGGCTCCCATCAACTTCCCTTACTTTTCATGACAATGAGTA
Organism: Pelodiscus sinensis; assembly: GCF_052426305.1. NCBI lineage: Eukaryota > Metazoa > Chordata > Testudines > Trionychidae > Pelodiscus > Pelodiscus sinensis. Next base: position 25,318,347 of record NC_143062.1, read on the forward strand.
CCAGCACTGACAGGGATGCCCTCAGCGTTGGATTTAGAGGGTCTTCAGTAGACCGATTAAATGGAACACTGGAGGATCAATTGCCAGAGCGTTGATTCTCTAGCAATCAGAGAAGTGACTTTATATTGCATCCTGTTCCTTCCTCTCTGATTCCCTTGTCCAGAGTTTTCTCCCTTTCTCTCTCAACTACTCCCCAGCCCCTTGAAATCTTCTCCCCATCTTTCACACACTCATCCTCCTTAGAGGCTCATGGTGGTTGCTCCGCAGTGCGTAGGGGCGGTCTTCCCTGCTACTCCAGTAAGGCAAATGATGAGGCAGAGGGCAAATAAAGAACAGTGTTTGTACACTGCTAAACAACTTCAACAACTTCTCAATATAGGAAATAATTTGAAAATATAATTTGCTGAGCAAGTAACTGAAGTAAACATTCCAAAACACTGAAGTTTATTTCCTTTTACAAAAAATACATATTTTCAATCAAGTGGTAATAGGCGGACATAATTGGTGCCAAATTACACAGTTCAAAGATATCATACAGTGCTTCAGTTAAATATTTAAAGATAGTTTACCAGAGTAATGGCCACTTTACGGTTTCAGGATTAGAAATGCTAGTTGCCAACTGTGCAAAACGAATTGCAGGTTAGATATTAATTAATGCCACAATTGTATAATTTAAATGACAGTGTCTTGATATAATTTGTTTAACTTCTGATTCAAATAATTTTATATAAACTGTAAGAGTATTAAAATATAGATTTTCTTAAAAATAATGTGACAGTTTATACCTAAATAAGTCATTTCTAGAAATATGGTATGAAATATTTATCAAAGGCATTTTGTCCATAGCAGCTCTGCAATGTTAGACAATGTATTGTACCCAAAGCATGTAAAGCAGAATCTTTTGATAACTGAGAGCCATTTGTCATCTACGAGTAAAGTATGTACTGTATTTATTTGTACATGATGGCTTCATCTTATCCTGCTTAGAATGGATCCTCAAAGTCATATTTTGCATGCAGAGCAAATGTGCACTTGTTAAGTTTTCTTGGTTTAAGGTGATCTAGCGGCAAGAAATGCTTGTTGCTTAATACAGAATGAAAAGTGGTTATTTATGCATGTTTACTCTCTGCCTGTATTTTAAGTAGCTTCACTACCAGCTTTTCTTGACAGAGTCTCAACAATCCATAAGACTCTTTCAGATCACAGTAATATGGTATCCCCCTTCCTACCCTATTTCCTCCTCCTAAAAACTTCGTAACAATCATTTTCTGGAATGAATGAGAAGCATACCATAAGGTTAATTCAAAGATCCTGAACAGTGGATTGTATGCCAACTAACACTACTGAGATCTATTACATGATGAGCAACAGTAACATTAAACTCGGTATATTTAATAAGCAACACTATGTATCTTATGCAATGGAAGACTATATAGTTGTTTCCATTAAATAGTTTTAAATCCTGAATTTCATCAGTTCATCTTTAAAATCTTTTAAATTGTTCCATGATAAAAACAGTTAATCTGAAGTTAGCATTAATTAAGGCCTGTGAGGACAAGCACACATTATCTGACCTTAAATGGATAAAGTTAAAGGAAAATATATCCGTTGCTTTTTCTTAGGATATATTTAAACAGGTGACTTCTTTTCTGTCCAGAGGCAGATGTAATATCATCATTGAAAAAAAAAAAAGTTAAAACAAAAGATTAAGAGCCTATTTAATGCTTTCACTTGTCTCTGCTAATATCAGTTCTAACTTGTAAGCAATAATTTTCCAATAAAATTCCTCAAGTGTTAGGTACTTCGTCCAAGTCACAATAATATGGCAGTTGGTTTTTTAACATAAGATGAAAAACATCTAAAGAAAAAAAGGCATTAAAAGCATTTACATATATCTAAAATGGGACAGGCTCTTTACAGAGCCAATGTAAATGTTGCTTCCCCCTGAGTTAACATCAATGAGCACAGCAGCACCAATTTAAAAAAAAAACATTCTGCAATGCCAGCACTGCATTGTGATCCTGCATGTTTATAATTTCATATGCCCACAGGTTTTCCATAAGAGCACTTGGTTTAACACATAATTAAACACAAATTCCTTTAGTGCCATCAATATTTAAGTGGAACTCCAGTAGGTTTCTACTAAAAAAAAGCTAAAAATTCTTTTTTCCATTATTATTACTGTCCATTGCAAGTGTTAATATACCATTCACAGCTCCATTCCATTAATCTCTGACAGTCTCTTCCACGAAGCTTTGAAATGTGTTGTGTGCATTGCATTAAAGATCCTAGTAGAAATCATGTTGTACCAGTTTTGAACAGAATATCCTGTAAATCATCTGGGAGTGCTAGAATAATTTTATTGATATGCATTTGTAGCTGTTCCACAGTGTCAGGTTTCACAGGTAGATGTTCTCTGTCAGCTTGTAACTAGAGGAGGCACAATTAAACAAAATTTTGCAATTAAAGAAACTGCAAGTGAATTTCATGTTCATAAAAGAGATCAGACTAATGAATCTGAAGTCCCTCATCTATCTAATGAACAGGTATGTGGACAGTGGGAATGCAAGCTTCCCGTCATACCACCAGCATATTTTAATGGAGTTCCAGGAAACAAGTAAGTTTGATTTCCGGGTTCATTTAGGACTCTGACTCATTCCTATAAGAGTTAATGGAAAACACCCACTGGCTTTACTGGGCACAGAATACTAGCCCCCCCCCCCCCAAAAAAAAATTAAAACTCTACTTAGATTGCCAACATTTGCAAACGTAACTGGGTTCTTTTTCGTTAAGGGCTGCAGGGCCTGCGGCTAGCCAGCCCTAATTACTGAATGAGCCACATGTGAGATCAGGTGATTTTCCAATAAAGAATTAGCCAGAGCCACGAAAGCTCATCACCTATTAAACCATCTTGTTAATCTTTAAAGTGCTACATAGTTTTTCCCTTTTGTTTTAGCAAGATCAGACTAACACGGCTACCTCTCTATTACTATTCAACATGCGGGGTCCTGTTAAAGTGAGTTTTGAGATATTGCTAGGCACAGACTGAGTGCTGTTCAGCCGCCAGCCTTCTGAACTCAACCATCCACTTCTGAATTAGTGACTTGGATAATCACCATCAATTTTCTGAACTACCAAAATCTTGGGAGGAAACTCAGTTTAATTTGAAGTGGCTGTAAAACACACAAACACATTCACTCAATTTGCAATATGAAGTAAAAATTTTCACCTGTACTTATTATAGTTACATACCAATTTATTCTTTAGCTTTAAGACAAGATCCACTGTTTCTACTTCAGTATGTTTCTTACTCCAGAAAAGGAGGTCCTTTCAAAATAAAAATTCACAGGGCTGAAATATTTTCATATACAAACACGCAATACTTTCAACAATGCCATTAGTTTACATTTGAGAAACATCTAGGATATTTAGAACATTACTGAAATATACTACTTCTCACTACTTATGCACAGACAGACCGATCAATTGCATTTTCCAGCTCTCCCGCATTAGCGTACTTTCCGTTTCAAATGTTGCTGAGGTTTTTTTTTAAGTGTTTCAAAATGGCAATTTTTTTATTTTTATATTTTTAATTGAAATAAAAGGCTTTGCCAAATTGGACCTGACAAGTCTCTCAATCTTTTTAATAGCTATGGTTGGCAGGTGGTGAGGATGAGAACACTTCTGAAACATGGAACAAAGTTTGGATGTAAAAAATAAATAATTTTATAAATCACTAAAAGCAAACAAAAATACATCTTACCTCATTACAGAGCGCTTCTAAATGAAGGGCCTCCAACTTCTGTGTCATTTCCTTCCACCTGGTCCTGAACCAGCCATTGAAATTTGGAGATTTCAAGAAGTGTCTTTAATAAAAGAGTGCAAGCAAATTTATATTTTAATTACATTCTTAATCCAGTTCTTTCATTCTCCCCCACCATCAAAGTTTCTTACACAACTTCACAAGATTGTATAGTAGTTTTGTTCTGCGGAGGAGGAGTATATAAATCATTCAGGAGGTTTTCATCTTTCAGAAAAATTACTGATTCTGTTTCTGAAGGAAAGATATGTAGTGGAACACTATTTTAAAAAGGTCACTAATCTGAAATAGGTTTCTGTGTACTTTCAAAAAAATCCCGAACTACTCTTATGCTAGAAAGTCTTTATGAAATCTTCAGGCACAAAGATGCTTCTATTTAAACGTCTTGTCGTTTTATTTGAAATATTGATTATCCAAAACTATCTGATATCCCCTGCCAGTAAGCTTTGATAACCTTTTCCATTCTGATGAAAGGAAAGACTGAAAACTAAAGGGTTTCATGGTAATAACTGCACTTGTTAGTTCTTCATTAAGTTTAGGGGTTAATATAGCTTCTTTGATCTTGGATTCTTACTTCCCACATGGGTAATCATAAGAGTACCATAGAGCCAACTATTCCTGTTTATATAGCTTATTGGCAGGGGCAACTGGTGAGGAGGGACTGGGGAAGAGGGGCACTGAGCATGTGACATGCCTCCACCCCAGGGAAAGGCTGGGCCCCCCACCCTCTGCCCCAGACCCCACCTCTGCCTGCCCTTGTTCTGCCCCCTTCCTACCATTTCTCCACCCTTTCCCCTTGCCCTCTCTGCTCTGCTCCGTTCCCACCCCTGCTACACTTTCTCCCCTCCCCTTGATCTGCTCCCCCTTCTTCCTCTTCAGCCCAGGTGATTAGTGGTGTGGGGGCTGGTGCTGGCAGCAGGGTTTCTAGCACTCCCACACTCATCAGCAGGGAAAGTGGAATAACGTGGCCTCAGCTCACTCTGCTTCGCTGCCTGCTACTGAGCACAGGGGCTGTCCCAGCTCAACCCCAAGCGACACAATGGCCAGGAGAAGAGAGAGAGCTGAGGCTGCATTGCTCCCCTTGCCCCACTGCTGCCAGTGAATGCAGGGGGGGGGGGCAAAGTTGGACTCCTGCTGCCAGCACCAGGCCTTGCCACTAGTTCTCCTGGACACCCTGAAACTCTGCCCCCTCCTACTCCTGGTGTTTGGAATACATGTCCCCTCATGCCCTTCCTGCATGTCTGCCCTGATTATTGGTAAATTTATGCCAGATGCTGTACAAACGTTTGTTAGAAGCAAATTCTATCCTGGAGGACTTACCATCCAAAAGACAAAAAACCCCAGAAGAGTGGCAGTAGATGCCACTTGTATATAACATACAAGCAAATAAATATGGAGAAGGATTAACCCATATTGGTTAATTCCTTTATTTTAAAAATAAGGGTAAAGTTACAGTGAGGACTGGCCAAGGCCAAATGTATGAGAGCAGGAAAAACAAAGGGGAGGAGCAACTGCCATGGCTCATCTGTCTATCCATGATGAGCAAGTAGTGTTTTGGATGCATCACAGCTGAGGTGAGTGGTAAGGAAGGATCTCAAAAAAGATAAAATACTAGTTGTAAAGACTATTTTAGGGATTTTTTTTTAAATATAAGGGTTGTTATGGGATAAAAAGCAAAGATGCTTTAGGAAAACGTCTGATGGGTAATAAAAATGACCAATTTTGGCAGAGTGAATACAGGGCTCAACAGCACAGTGTGATACTAGGTCAGATAGAGAAGTTGAGGTTAAGTTGTGAAGAACCTTAGAGTCAAGATAAAAAGTAACGTGGATGGGAAGGAAATACTAAAAGGAAGAAGTCCAAAAAGACTCTGATGTCAAGAATATAAACCAGGAAGATTAACTTATCAATGGCATTTTGAAAGACAGAAGCACTTTTAAAAGAGTTTATCACTATACATAAGACTGGTTATACTGGGTCAGATCAAAAGTCCAACTACCCCAGTATCTTGTCTTCTGACAGTGGCCAATGCCACGGGCCCCTGAGGGAATGAACAGAGCAGAAAATCGTAGAGTGATCCACCCCGTGTCACACATTCCCAGTTTCTGGCAAACCGAGGCTAGGGACATTATCCCTGCCCATCCTGGTTAAAAGCCATTGATGATCCTATCCTTCATCAACTTATCTAGTTCTTTTCTAAATCCTGTTACAGCCTCCGCCTTCACAACATTTTCTGGCAAAGCATTTCACAGGTTCACTGAGTTGTGTGAAAAAAATACTTCCTTTTGTTTATTTTAAACATGCTGCCTACTGATTTCATTTGGGGACTCCTAGTTCTTGTGTTATGAGTAGCAAATAAACACTTCCTTATTTACTTTCTCCACACCAGTCATGATTTTGTAGACCTCTATCATATCTCCTCCCCCCAAGTCCTCTTTTCAAGTTGAAAAGACCCAGTCTTATTTTCTCTTCATGTGGCAGCCATTCCACACCCCTAATTTGCCTTTTTCTGAACTTTTTCCATGCAATATTCAAGATCTGGGCATACCATGGATTTATATTTACTATATATTTTACAGAGTTTGTGCATCTGTCCATGTTCGTCCTTCCATGAGTCAGTAGGAGCTAGGACCCCACCACATTTGGTATGCATCTTCCTCTTATCATAACTTAAACCAAGGTCAGGGTATAGTTGTTCGAGGGCAATGGGATGTGCATGTAACAAGACTGTTTCACATCAAATGGAAAGGGAGAGTGTGATAGCAGGGACAGTTACACTCATGAATGATCACAAATTGGGGGAGGGGGAGAGAAGCCAAGTGTCTTAGCCCTGGAAGCAGCTACTGGACAGCAGCACAGTCCCTGCTTCCCAGGTCCGCCCATCATGCCATGCAGCCCCTACTGCTCTGGGCTGGTCTTGGGAAACAGCCTTTGGTTGGGCTTCTGGGAAGAAGCCACCCGGGTGGTGTGCACAATCCCCACCACTCCAGCAACACCAGGTAAGTCCTCTAGTAAAGATAATATGATATTTTCTGTCTTATCTGTCCCTTTCTTAATAATTCCCAACACTGTTTGCTTTTTTGACTGCCACTGCACATTGAGTGGATGTTTTCAGAGAACTCTCCACAATGACACCAGAATCTCTGAGTGGTAACAGCTAATATAGATCATATTTTATATGTATAATTGGTATTAAGTTTTCCAATGTGCCTCACTTAGCATTTATCAACATTGAAATTCACATGCCATTTTGTTGCCAAGTCACCCAGTTTTGTGAGATCCTTTTGAAGTTCTTCACAGTCTGTTTGGGACTTAACCTTTGTGAGTAGTTTTGTATCATGTGCAAATTTTGCCACCTCACTGATAACCCCTTTCTCCAGATCATTCATGAATATATTGAATAGGACTTCTTGTCCCAGGACACACCCCTGGGGGACACCACTATTTACTTTTCATTCTGAAAAGGACCATTTATTTCTACCCTTTGTTTCCTATCTTTTAAGCAATTACCAATCCACGAGAGGAGCTTCCCTCTTATCTTATGATTGCTTACTTTAAGAGCTTTTGGTGATGGACTGTGTCAAAGGCTTTCTGAAAGTCTTATCCACTGGATCCCCCTGTAGTATCAAAACACTTATGTAAAAGAGATGGTATTAAAGAGATGCTTTATACAGCACCTTTTTCTGGCCATTCTATCAGGAAAGCTGTACATCCTAGCCTCCCATATGAGAAGGTATTACAATTGCAGCCAAATAGATGGAAAAGATATTCTGGGTATAAAATATGTTCCAGAATGTAAGATGGACCAGAACGAAACTATGAAATCCCACTTTCAGCTATTTAGAGCTCCTCAATGAAAAGCTTTTCTTCCCATTTATCTAGTATGTTTTAAAATCTAGAATATAGTCATTTATAATATTTTGCAATTTCATATGAACCCACTTCAGAAGGATGGTAACAACCCTTCATTAAAAAGGATGTTGGTACCCACACACTCCCTACAGATAATAGGGACATACCAAGGTTCAGGAAAGGGTCTAAAATGACGTGATGGCTAGAATTGTTCTAATCAAACCACCAGATGCAGGTTGATGAGTGGTGTCTAGGTAACGTCAAAGAGTGGCAACCTGACATGTCAGGAGTGAAATGTAATTTGTTTGTACCCTGTATATAAAGTGGTGTCTTGGAGGAGCTATCTTTGTCCAAATGACTGAGCTGTCCTATTGTCAGGGAATACATATGCACAGTGGTTTGGTAAACCTGACTGGGTGCCTTCAATCTTTATCTGATTTTGTGCTCTTTGGGAGTTCTCTCAGAGTCTGCTGTGTTGACTACTTGCGCAAAGTCAACACAACACAAAAGAGGAGCACACATGCACACAGCCAAACACACATATCATTGATAGAGCAGGAGACCTGTCAGGACACAACAATGTCTGCAGGAGGTTAGGACACATTCTGCATCACTGTATTTACATCCAGATTGTGTGTCTTATTTTAAAAAGTGACCTGTAAAGTCCTATCCAGTCTCCCTTTAATCCAGAGGTGAGCTGTGGTCCTGCTTTCTCAAGTGTTTTCATGAAGTCTTCCTGGCTGAATTGTCTCAACTGTGGTGGACTCTACAAAAGAAACAACATTTTTGGCAGTTCACAGTATGAATTCTCTTTAGTCACAAAGATTTTCAGCTCATACAAGGATTATTGCCTTACCTTCCATGGAGAGATAGTCTTTTGCAGGGGCATTAGGCTTGCCACATAACGTTCCTGAGAAGCAAGAAAAAGAGTTTAAGAAAAAAATTCCTGATCTTGGAGCCACCATATTTTTAATTAATTCACAATAATATGAATTCACTTTGTTTAAACATTAACCTATCTATACACAGGCTGCCTAGATTAGTCTTCTCAGATATCATAACAAACTATAATATACATTTATATAGCTCTTCTCTTCATAAAGTGATTTATAAACTAATATATTCACTGAAATCCAATCAGCTCTGGGATGGAAGGAGGCAATTAAGCAGTTGACAACATTCAACAGGTGGAGAAAGAAAACTCATTCAAAGAATAGGTGAAGAGTTAGTGGAAGTACTCAAAAGTTTTTTTTTTAAAAAGCAATGAAATTAGTAGTGTCCATTCAGAACAGACAGGATCTCTATTGCTAAGATTTTGTCTGAAAAATTTCCTCCTAGTATCTGCCTTTATAAATACACAAGCAAGCGTACATGGCTGGGATCTGAACCTGTGGTTTCAGGGATTTTAAAATGTTTCAAATCTGACGCTTAGATTACTAAACTGCCATCATCTTTGTACTCCAACTGAGAAAATTTAAAACTGCAAGACTAACCATATGTTTTAAAAATAAAGCCACAAAAGTAGTTCTGATCTCTAGTTATTTGAAAGAAATTATGACAACAGCTTTTACACTAAAAAAAACACCGTACTTCTACCATAGGTATTGGCCAACTAATATTACATATGTCATCTTACTAATGGAATGATGAAGCTTTGTGTCAGTTCCAAGAAATAACGTCTAAGAATTACACTTTGAGCTTCTGCAGGACGTTTCTGTTGTACACCCTGTAAGAAGCAACCACAGCAATAACCTATTATTCCAACATATGACAAAATAATTTCTTAATTGCTAAACAATCAGGAGACACATCAAAGACAAGGTTCATGTTCTATTAACATATACCTATTTAAAACAGATTTAAGACATTTGTGCAGAGAAATTACTAACAATATTAATTGCATTCAATTCTAATAGTCTTAATCACAGTGATTTCAGTTTCTTTTTGTTTATGTTTTTACATGGTCTTTGTATTTCAAGTTCATCTAGGAAAGGAAGTCAAAACATTAGGGCTATATCTACACTTGCGGCCTCTTGCACAAGAACAGCTATTCTTGCACAATAATCCGCAATGCATCCATACTGCCCACCCGCTCCTGCGCAAGAAGATGTACAGTACGGCGTGGTAAGAGACGGCTTCTTGCACAAGAGCTACGCTCTTTTCTTACAAGTGTAAGCTCTCTTGCACAAGAGCTCTTGCCAAGACAGCTTCCACTTGTAAGAAAAGAGCGTCGCTCTTGCGCAAGAAGCACAAGTGTGGATGCTCTCTTGCGCAAGAAAGCTATTTTAGCTATAGAGTTTTATTGCGCAAGAATCCCTACCACGCATCCACACTGCCATGGGCGCTCTTCCACAAAAGCACATCTCACATATGGCAGTGTGTACGTATTCTTGCGCAGGACTCCTTGCACAAGAACCCGTGCGCAAAAAGTTCTTGCACAAAGAGCCACCAGTGTAGACATGGCCTGGGAGAAAAAAATATTCGGGGAATAACCTTAAACCAGTTAAAGCTTGGAAATTTTGAGCTGAGAAAACTTGCACAAGAGATTTCTTGGGACAAAGAGGTTTAGAAAAGCATGGACTCTGGTTATTCATCAAAACTCTCTGAATATTTATGCTATTTAATTCCACAATTCAAATTTTTTCTAAAGCACCTGGCTACAACTACTGACAGGAAGGCAAATGCTCCTAGAAAACAATGTCTGAATCAGCTCAGGCAGGTCAAGGACACCAAAAACTTTGAAAATATGAACTTATATACTTGTTTTAGTCTCTGTGAGCTCCGTCTACATACTTAACAGCCTATACACTTAGGGTGACCGTATTTCCCTATACTGAATATAGGACACATGGTAAAATTATTTGAGTTCAATGGCTATCAATCAGAACTATGCAGAATAAATGTTCAAATTAACATCAAGTTGACTGTGCACCTGCTAAAAAGAAATATTGCATAGTTCAATTATTTTTGTTTACCTTGTTTTTATGGTTCACACTAAGGATGTTAACTAACGAGTAATTTACTAGTCAAGTAGTTGATGGAATTTCTATTGACTAGTCGATAGGCACTTCCACATTCCTCCTTTGAAATGTCCAAGAGCACTGAAGTACCCTCTCCCCCACCTCCTCCTCTGCTGCCTCCATCTAACTAGTCAACTTGTCCTTAATATCCTTAGTTCACACAAAGAGAGGTGATACTTCCCCACCTCTTTTACATGGGGGGGGGGGGAACAACAGACCCGACCTTCTCTGCCCATGATCTCCACCCCTCATGTTTGGCTGGGCTCCTAGGATGGACCATCCTTTCCTAGTATCTGGCACCACATCTTCCTGAGGCAACACTTGGACAGAAGTGAAGCAAGCACTCTGAGTCACATACCCTCCTCCCCAGATTTCTGCCAGGGTTCACACCAGAATGTGTCCAGCAGCAGCCTTTCGGCACCCTATGGAAAGGGAAGGGATGGGAGCTGCTTACAGATGCAGGGAAGTAAGGCGGGGAGAAGGGATGATTTGACCTATGTCTTTGCAGTTCCGTTCCTACATGGCTGGAAGCAGCTTGTCCCTTCCTGCCCACACAGTGTAGAAAGGCAGCAAATACCTCTAGTTTGCTGCTGGCCAGTGATATGACCCAAAAGCCTCCTGTCTCCTGGCTACAGTGTTGGAACTGAAAGTTTTATTCTTGTTATATTTGTATTTTAGGTTTAGAAACAATAGTAATGTAGTTTAATGATGTAGCATAATATAGCAATATAAGGTGTATGTTAATACACACTTAATATTTCATTAAATTAAGTCCTTTTAGTGAAATGTCTATTTGTTATCCTAAAGTTTAATAAGTTTAGTAAATGGGCCTAAGTAAAAAAAACAGTTTTTGATATTGTGTCTGTGTTAATGAGACTAGAAGAATGTTGAAGGCTAAGGCCTTAATAGTTTGATTTACAATGCCTCTTTGCTTTGCCCAATGTAGATATTGATGCTATGCCCTCCCTTGAGAAGTCTTTGTAAAAGATTGTTTGTGTGTGAAAGAGGCATGTATATTTCTAGATAAAGGTGCGAAAGTTATTACTCAGAACCAGATGGCCAAAGGAGGAGGGGTAAGCATGGGCGAAAACGAGACGGCCCGGCATCAAACCATTTATAACCATCGATGTGTACCCCTACTCACAAGACGATCGGCTACTGGCAGATTAATGGCCTTAAAGCGGAGCCAGCACCCTTGAAAGATGATTGATTACAGGATGAGCTTTGGAAAATGTTTTGGGAACACTGACACCAAAGAGAGAACATTCTGGTCACAGGCTGACAGAGTGGAATCCATTGATTTCAACGGAAAAAAGGATTATAAAAGCATGGTGCTTTGCTATGGAACTTTGGGTTTGTCTTGCCACCAACTCCAGAAGAGCATCAGATCGATTGACCGACCGACAAAGGCCCTGCTCTCCCTCTGTGTTCAATCTAGCTGGCCACTAGACTGATACAGAATCTGGACTGGTAATCATAACATCATCTGGCGGGACAGACAGACAGACAGACAGAGAGAGAGAGAGAGAGAGAGAGAGAGTGTGTGTGTCAGTGACTGAAAAGCATATGCAACTGTTGTAGTCTCAAAACATGCGGAGTACTGCCTTTCCCCCTATAAAAGATCTTGTGTGCTTTGTTTAAGCAGATAACATTTTTTTGGTGGAGAATGTGAAGGGGGAGAAGTATGCTGTAATTATTGACAATATAGCTAAAAAGGTGTGCACCCCCTGGTCAGGAGATACCGGCTAATAACAAGGAACTTATTGTGATCACTATTGTATTCATTGTTGGTATATACACCCTCGGTTGTAACAGGGGCAAGAAATAGGAGAGGTTTAGTATCCCTCTCTCCACCCCGGATTACTGGGGGAAAATTGATGGGGGGGGGGGCTGCGTGCCTAGGGAAATATCCCAAATCCCTGGTCGTAGCAAGGGTGAGCAACAGGGGAAGGACTTAGTGATCCTTGCTCCAAACTGGAGTAACATTAGGTGCAGACACCCTCGGTCACAGTAAGGCTGAGCACAAGAGAAGAACCTGGGATTTCTTGCTCTGACCCTGGAAAGAATTTACATTTGACGAGGGGAGGACTGTCCGCCTAGGAAATACCCTGAGTCACATACTGGTGTATGTACCCTTGGTCGTAGCAGGGGCGAGTAATACAGGGGGAAGCTTAATGTCAATCCCTCTGGCCCAGAGACGGTTAAACTCAGCAAGGAGGAGTGAGAGAAGGAATTTGTACACCCCTGAGCTAACACAGGCACATGAGAAGACCCTGAATACAAAATGTTTAGGTGAAAAGAGTCCCCTAAGGACAATGCTCAGGAAGAGCTGAAAAAACTGCCGTGTGTACAAGAAGTAATCCCTTTTAAAGAAGTTTTGCAAAAAATTTGGTCACAGTCCATGGACAAAGCAAGCAATAGCTGATGTCCACACCATAACTGATTTGGAAGACAAACTGGCAAAATACCTATTGATTTATAAACCTTAAACTGTACTAAAAAGGGATTCAGCTACACTCTGGTTGTTATGGGAAGCCTGTAATGAGGCATTCCTCTGGCTGGCTAATTGCCGAGCAGCGAACACTGGCCTGTGTGAAAAGCTCAATGAAAGTGAGCAAGACGCAGACAATTGGAAAGTATCAACTACAGGGGTTCACGGCCAATTAGATGCGCTTAAAGATACTGTAAGGGAACTGGAAAAAAAAGGAGAAAGGATTACTAGAACAGATAGAGGAAAAAGATAAAATCATGAAAGAAAACCAAGTCTTACAAGGCGTGATAAAGAAACTAACACTTGAACAAGGTGGAGCCCCTGCAAATCACAACTGCTGAGAATCCATTATTAAACAGCTTAAACAGAACCTAGGCTTTGCAACCCGTCAGTTCGCAGCAGTCACAGCAGGAGAATGGGATCAGACACCATCCGGAGGAACCCAGGACTGGGAGGAAGGAATATGGGATCCCAAGGAAACCTGGGAAGGAGATATATGGAATAGTCCACAAGATTGTACATGATGGGTGTGCCTCCATGGCCCCGATAGCGGCTATCCAACGAACCATGGTAACAACCCCCGTAGATAGTGGGGGCAGTACTACTATTACCAGTATCAGCCACCAATTTAAAATCAATGGCTGAGAGTTTGGGGACCCTGAATCGAGACACCTTTTCCAGGTGGTGCACGAACGTCGTGTTACTCGCAGGAAGGCAAGGGCTGACTATCCCGGAAGTCTACCAACTAATGGGAGTGTGTGCAGCCCCAGGGATCAGAGGCACCCTGGACAGACAGGCAGTTGACCACAGCGCTGGACTCTTGACTCTGATGGCGACATTTGGGATACAGATAGGCAGATGTAATTTTATGGCACAGGCTGTAGCATCCACCCAGAAGCCTAATGAGGACCCCGAAAATTATTTAACCCAATGGGCCCTGATGCAGATTATTTGACTGGTTTAGTACCAGTTGATGCCGCTGCGACTGTGATAGATGACTTACCATTTGATATCCAATCCTTAAGGCAGTGGTTCTCAACTCGTTTCAGTCCACGGACCACCAGGCCAATCAAAAAAATTTTCATGGACCACTTCTTTTTTGAGACATGATACAAAAGAACAGATAACGAACATTTTGGTTTGAAATTTATTTCTTACTAACAGATTTTTGGATTCTCTTCTCACTGACAAGCTATTCAATGTTTGGAGTGATACTTGATAATGCACAATGAATATCGCCTTCTACTGCAAGCTGATTCCTCTGTATGGACTTAACGTGCAAACACCACGAAAATCCAGTTTCACACATATAAGTTGATGCAAATGGCAAAAGAAATCTGATTGCGTGTGCTGACAGAATTGGATAACTCCCGGTCACGCTGGCCCAAAATTTCTCTATGGTAGACTGCTGGTACATGTCTTGAGCCGCAAAATCATTTTTCAGATCCAAGAATTCCTCCTGCAGATCCTCTGGAACACTATTAACATCTGCTGTAAATGGATTCCTGATGAAAGATAATCCATCCCTTGTCCTGTCTACCTCCGGAAAGTATCGTTGGAATTCGTCTCAGAGCTTCCGTACATGATCGAGATGGCTTCCTTTCCCCCCCCGAGCATGGCATCCGCATATGGAAATTGAACCAAATTATTGTCTTTGATTCTTACGATCCAGAGTTCCAATTTGTCAAGAAAAGCCTTGATGATGCTTTGGTGAGAGAACAGATTTGCACCTTTCCCTTGCAGCTGAAGATTCAGTTTGTTCAAGATTCCAAAAATATTGACAAGACACGGAAGTTCTAAATTTGACCGCGTCAGCACATTTCGGAATTCCTCTTTCCCTTGAGCCTAGAGAAATAAATCCAACTCCTCTCTCAATTAAAAAACTCTGTTGAGTAAGTTCCCTGCTGACAACCACCGTAAAGAAGTGTAGAACAGCAACACATTAAAGTTGGAACCCATGTCCCTGCAAAATCTTTTGAACAGCCTGGTGTTCAGAGCCGATGATTTGATATGATTCACCACTTTCACCAACACTTTGAAAATGGCGTTCAGTTGATCAGGCAATGTTTCTGATGCCAAAGCTTCCCTATGAATGAAACAATGAACTCCAGTTACCATTGGAACGCGCTGTTTCACCAGTGTTTGGAAGCCTGATCTTGAGCCCAGCATGGCAGGTGCACCATCAGTGGTGACACCCACAAGATGTACCCAATCCAGACCATGTACTTCAAAGAAATTGTTAACAATTTCCATCACATCCTCAGCTTTTGTGGTGGTATCAAGAGTCTTACAAAAAAGAAACTCGTCTTTGAAGTCTCCCTTAACCATGTATCATGCGAACACCAAAAGCTGAGAGCACAATGCAACGTCAGTCGATTCGTCCAATTGTATGGCAAACAATGGAGACTTCTTTATTTCATCCACAACTTGTTCACTGATGTTGTGTAAGATCTCATTTATCCGTCTCGATACTGTGTCGTTAGACAGATAGATCATTCAGCTTCCTTGCTGCTTCCTTGCCAAGAACAAGCCGCACCATCTCTTTTGCACAGGGGAACACAAGTTGCTCTACAATGGTATGAGGCTTCTTGGCCTGTGCAACTTTGTATGCAACAATGTAGGAAGAGCGCACTGCATTGCTTGTCTTATTGTAGAATGAACTTGTTGAGTCGAGGCACTGCCATTTCAGACCTGATAACAGCTGCTCAAAATAATCTTCATCCTTTTGCAACAAGTTGGGGTGACACTTTGAGATGGAGTTTCATCTTAGCCGGCTTCATTGAGTCATTCCCCAAGACTCTGAAACAAACACCACATTGTGGCAAATCCATGCCTTCTTTTTCTTGACAAGTGAAGCCGAATTTGATGTAGTCCTCCGAATACTTGTGCTTGACATTTCTTCCTGTCATTGCCATTATAAACAAACTATACCACACCTGTAAAACAGCACATGTAGCACAGGATGAAAGACACAGCAACTGCTCAGCACGACGGCGGCAGCTACACTGATGCGCAAGAGCCTGAGACGGAAGTTACTGGCAACACAAAGCTGTTGCGTCCTAGGTGATGCTATGGATAACGCACCACATGCTTGTGAACATGGCATAAAGCAGCCTAATGGTGGTGCCTGCTCATGCCGTGTGACTTTGGACAATGTTCCTGTCGACCACCGAAAAAGTCACTTTGGACCACCAGTGTTCCTTGGACCACCAGTTGAGAACCACAGCCTTAAGGGATTGTGCTGTCTCTTTGACCCCATATTATTCTGGGAAACTTGCAGTTTGGCAGAATGGCCATCCAGCCAATCCAGGGGAACTAAGGGGACTGGTCCAACAGATAACTACTCACTCCAGACCACGACCACTATAAAGAAAGAAAGGGTCTCTTATGTGGCAGCAATAGAACTAGCAGTCACCTATACAAATGAGAGTGGTACAAAAGGAATGATTGGAAACCGGGGAGGGTATACCAGGGGCTGTTCCCGAGAACAAGGGCATAGGGGACTGCAGGGAGATCAAGTATACCCGTATCAAGCTGACACCTCTAAACAGCAGGGAGAGAGAGAGAGAGAGAGAGAGTTAACTGATGATGAGATTCGCCGACTAGCCTGGTGAACACTAATGCAGTATGGAGCTAACCGCACGCAGTGGGATGGGGCACCCACACCTGATTTAATTAGAGAGGCTATGAGACTACAACATACTCGTAAGGGGTAGCCTGTGTAACCCCCCAGCGCACCATTACCACCACCACCACCTCGTTAGCATATAAGGAACAGCTGAAATTGGGAAATAATTCTACAGGTAGAAAGAGGTTAAACCCTAAGGATGCATTATGCACCCAGGCCCAAGGACCCAGATACAGGAGCTTCAGCAAACCCAGCCAGAGAGATGGCTCAGCAACATAGGGTGCAAAGGGGATGGAGCAGCTGGGTGAAGAAAGTACTATGCTCCTGCCCTGCAAGCTGTTGTGAAGCCTGCAAGTTCAAGGCATGAACAGGCTGGAAATCACTTCCCCTGCCATTCTAGAACTTAGCTGAGGGGCCGAAAGAGTTCCCCATGACAGCACCAAGTTGGGCTTTGGCCCATGCAGAGCTTGTCTCCTCCTGGCCAATGCTCTGGGCAGGAGGATCTTAAGCTTTCCTGGGGCACTAGCCTAGCCAGAGACAACGGGAGAAGGAAGGTACCTGCCAATGAACTGTGCTCTCCAACTAAAGGTTGGTTCTCAGACAGCATTGGGAACAGGTAGTGCCTTGCCAGGAGAGAGATGGTGGAGCAGAGAGGTGGAGGGAGGGAGGGTGGTAAAGAGACGAGCAGGGAGATAACAGTAAGAGGGGCAGCACATAAAAGACCTATAGGTGGGCAGTAGAGGTGACATGTTACTATGTTACTACCCACTGCCTTGCACCTGGCTGCACTCACCAGCTACCACAACTTACAACACAAAACCAGTACCGTCTGGAAACAAGAGAGGGGACGAGGCCCTGCTAGTTGAGAGAAGGCATGCAGTGGGGGTTGCGCTGATGGACCAGCATGGGGAAGCAGCCAACCCTGTGCTGCATCTTTGACATACCACTAACCTTGCCTATGCACCCCATCATTGGCCACTAGACCACCCACATTCATCTCTGGTGGGTGAGTGGCTGCTGAGCCAGAAGCTGGCCAGTGGCAGGACCCTCTGCCCTGAACTGATGAGGGTCAGGGGAGACAATACGTTACAATGTGCCCATTTAAAAAAAAAAAAAAAAGTAGGAACACAAGCTGGAGGGCTTAAATATTGGACTGTCTCTTTAAAAACAAGTCTGGTCACTCTACATATATGAATAAAAAGATTGACAAGCATACAAATAGTTTCATTGAACAGATTTGCAAGTTTACCTTCTGTAACTGTTTTATGATTTCTTCATCTCTGTTCAAGTATGTTTTATAAGATGTATAAACACCTGGAAGAAAAAAAAGGGCACAACAACTAAGACATATATTTTTAGTAAAGAAAATACTAAGGCTTATGTTTTGATGATGATCAAGCATATTACCAGGTTTAGAATCCAAAGTCTTTAGGTTCTTGAGCTTTTTCACTTTCACTTGCTTTGGAACTTCACCTACCGAAATCAAATTAAAAACAACACCACCTTGAAAATCTTTCCTTTGGGTGCATGCACCAAAATACATACATTGTGTAAATACATGTGTTTATAAAACCTTATTTTTGTTTAGTACATTGCCTAATAACATAAAAAATATCAGAAATGTAGCTAAGCATTCCAACTAAACATATGCATGAAAATGTTATTATTAAACCTTGCAGACTTTTAATTGAACAAAAAGTGCTTTAAAATAAAAAAAAATTAAAATTCCTATTGGATAACTGTGATTAGCCTGGGGTATCACTCTAAATCAGTTGAAAAATGAAGTATTATTCCTGTAGCAAGAAGATTGCCTCCTCTATTCATCTTCCTTTGATTCTAATTGGGTGCATTCATTCACAATTTTGTTGATATTAAGGGTTGTCAAGCTTACTGAAATATAACTGGGGAGAGATCCACGGCCAGCATCTCTTTCCTACACAACTATTTTGTCCAGCCTAAGGGGATTTTAAAACTCTTAGAGTCATATTCCACCCCTCATTTCAAAAAAACTTCCCTAGGTCTGGTGAAGACAGTCCCTAGGCCAATAACAATAATTATACTCCAGAAGAAACACTACTTAATGCTTTCCCTTGAAAAATGGATTTCATACTGAAATATTCTGACCGAAGCTATTTCTGAATTCTTGGTCCACAGCAAAACATGGTATCAAAAGAAAAGGAGGATTAAGTGTAGACACTTAATATCACAAACAAATAATACTTTATGACCGTATCACCTGTTGGATGAAAATTTCTTTGACATTTCTGTCCACTTATCCTTCAGGTAGAAATTTTTATAAAAAGTCATGCAATTTTAAGCACTATAATGACTTAATTATGCAGGGTAATTGTGAAGCTACACCCCCATATTTTTATGGAAATGTTTTTGAATATGCATAACTCAAATATGCTTTATGCAAAACAGGGCAAGCAGCCTTTCACTCAAGAACCTGTCATCCCCTGAATGTGTACATTCTATTTGTTGTATGTACAGGATGGACCTCCCTCATCCAGCACACTCGGGACCGGAGCAGTCTAGAACGAAGGGATTTACTGGACAAGAGGAGGTCCTTCCCAATATGATCTATGCTGCCCTGGCTAGGGCTCCAGTCTGGCTCCACTACTGCCTGCACAGCAGTGCAAGCCCACAGGCTGGAGCTTTGTGTCTAGTGCTGCCAGCCCCCAAGCTCCGCAGCCGGAGCTTTGAAGCTGCTGCTGCTACTGGCCCCTTACTACTGTCCAGCCACAGTGGCCGGAACTCCTTGCTGCTCCTCTACCCCACCCTCTGACATGGGGCTCCCGGCTGAGTTGCTGGCCCGCCCTGCTGCTCGTGCCCCACAGCCCGACCTCCCTATCCCTGGGCTCTGTGGTCCAGGAACATCTGTAGTTCTGCCAGACCACGGATGTTGCCAGACCCGAGAGTCTCATTTAAGGGAAGTACAACCTTTATCTTTCGCATATGCGAAGTTAGAAATACTAAGCAGAAACCTGTTTTAGTAATCTAAGTCTTCTAGTGAAAACTATTAGTGGAAATTAAGGAACTTAATGGCTTGGTCATTGTGTTTCTCCTGCAAGCCTAAAGTGTGGTTGGTCTTACAAAGACATGAGACCATGTTTCCTAGTGCTGAATTTGGTGTTTTTCCGGGGGTGGGGGAGTGGGTAGAGGAAGGAGAATTAAAAATTGGGCTCCCCACCCTGGGGAAATTTTATTTAAGGGATTGGAAGCAAAGAATGACGATATTCAACTGGCTTTTGAAACTGTTGACCCGCCTTAAGGGGAAACACAAGAACACCTAAAAAAAAATCTGTATAGAGAGGGGTAGAGGAGCAATGCTAGGCTCAGACCAGAGAAAAAGAGCATCTCTGGCTTGGGAACAACTGCACTTGAAATAAAAACTAGGGTGAGAAATATGATTTTTAACTTCTCTTACTATATTAAGGTTAGCTGGAATGCTTTGTTTTATTTTTACTCCTACTTTTTTATATTATATAAAGCACACTTATTTATTATTAACCCAGTAAAAAATAATTGGCCCCTTCCCCGTAACAACAGCTGTGCATATATCTCTTTCATTGACAAAGAAAGCGAGCTTCATGATCTTTCCATGTACAAAACTCTTATTTTATTTGGGGTTTTGGTCCCTTTTGATGGCTGGGCTCCTAGGTGCTGTCAAGTCACTGTAACTAAGTCCTCCCGGAGCTGAGCTGTTATCAGTGTCTGCACTGCTCTGCTATGGGCTAATACACAATCCCGTGCCATTGCTGAGGGAGACCAGAGCTCAGCAGGACTTGGTAGTGGGGCACCCCAGAGGGCAGACAGGCAGTCTCAGTGGTATGATCAGCATATTGGGTGACAGTCTCAACAGGATTTCTGTGATCCAACCCAAAAAATAATATTCTATGCACCTTTTAATGATGGATACTTTTAGGGCTTGTCCACAAAGGACATTAGTGTGCAGTAACCAGGATATGACTCTACAGCACACTAGCTCACTGTGCAGTAATGTTCCGTATGTACACTGCTACAGTGCTTTACTAGTTTTGTAGTACACTTCAAGGTATTTGTGTTTGTATTCTACTGGATCTAAAAGAAGCCATCATCAGAAATTAACTGAATTTCATGCGTGACCCATTAGCAAAAGTTATCAGCTATTATTTTCTTGTCAGGGATATGAAAACAGAATCATTTAAGTTTTTAAAAAGATAAAAACATAGGCAGTAATGAGTATCATTACCCTCCTACTATGAAGACAAAAACCAGAATAGTTATATATATGTTACATTAAATATCACCTTACAATATTTCCAAGAGTTGGGGTTTATTTAACACCCTTAAATTTCATGAAGAACACGAGAAACTCAATCTTGGAAACTGGCTCACAAAGCATTTAGATTAAGTTACTCCTTTATTAATCTCTAAGGGTATGTCTACACTACAAAGTTAATTCGAACTAACAGACGTTAGTTCGAATTAACTTTGATAGGCGCTACACTAGCGGAGTGCTTAGTTCGAACTAGGTAAACCTCATTTCATGAGGACTAACGCCTAGTTCGAACTTACTAGTTCGAACTAAGGGCTGTGTAGCCCTTTAGTTCGAACTAGTGGGAGGCTAGCCCTTCCCAGCTTGCCCTGCTGGCTACTCTGGCCTACACCAGGCAAACTCTACTGCCCCCCTCCCGGCCCCGGAGCCCTTAAAGGGCCACGGGCTGGCTACACTGTTTGTGCCAGTTGCAAGGCTGCCAGCACCGTGCCAGCAGACCCTGCACCTGACACCCCATGAATCAGCCACCCGATGCCCCCCCAGCCCTCCCCCTCTTCCCATGACCAGCCTGGCGGTTCCCAGGAGCCTGCCCGGGGCCGCAAGAGGAGGGCGCCCGCGTGGTCTAGTGCGGAGATCGTGGACCTCATCCAGGTTTGGGGGGAAGCCTCCAATGTCCACGATCTCCGCACTAGGCACAGGAAAGCGGCTGTCTACGGCCGCATGGCTGCCAGCCTGACCGCCAGAGGCCACCACCACAGCAGGGAGCAGGTCCGCTGCAAAATAAAGGACCTGCGGCAGTCCTACTCCCGGGCCTGCCTGCCAGGGGCCGACCCGGAGGCCTGCCCCCACTTTCTGGCTCTGGACCGCATCCTGGGGGCTCATGCCGTCCCTGCCCCCAGGGCGGTCATTGACCCCAGGGCGGAGGGACCACTCAGTGACACCGAGGAGGAGGAGCCGGAGGACGCCGAGAGCCAGGAGCCTGCCAGCAGCATGCCCAGGACCCAGGACCCCCGAGGAACCCCACAGAACCGATCGCCTGTGTTGTCAGAGGCTGGGGAGGCCTCCACATGTGAGTACCATCATGCTCCCCATAGGTGTACGGGGGGCTGGGGGAAGAGGGAGCCCAGGGACCGTGCGCCTGGCCCTTGCCCACCATGGAGCAGCAGCTGGGTGTCATGCAGGGGCCCTGGCCTTGCAGAGGGGGGCTGGGTTTCACCCACCTGGGCCCCAGGGAGAACTGACCGCTGCTCTTGTTTCACCACAGCCGCAGCACCTGGGCCTGCAGGGTGCACCACCCCGCTTTCAGCAGCCGCCCGCACCCGGGCCAGCAGGAGAGCCAGGAACCAGGAGTACCACCAGCGGCGGCACCTCCGCTTCCTGGATCACCAGCTCCGCACCCAGGACCACTGGGTCCAGGAGGACCTTCGGCTGCGCCAGCGGAGCTTGAAGGCGCTGGAGGAGCAGGGCCGTGCCCTCAGAGGCCACCTCCAGAGCCTCCTCGACCGGTTCCCGCTTCCTCCTGCTCCTGCTCCCCCTGCTCCTGCTTCCTCCGCAGCCCCTGTTCCTCCTGCCCCAACCTCCACACCCATTCCCCCCCGACGCCCCCTCACCCGCAGTGTTGCAAGATGGGAGAGGCAGCCGGACCCCCACCCCTGAGCTTTCCTTTCCCTTCCTCCCTTCCACCCCCTTCCAGCTCCCTCGTCCCAGGTTTCCCCCTCCCCTCTCCCACCCTCACTCCTCCGTCCCTCCACCCCACTTATGTTAAATAAAGAGATGTTGTTTGCCAAAACAGGTGTCTTTATTTGACATTAGGAAGGGTGGTTAGGAAGGGGAAAGGGGAAGGTGGGGAGGGTGGAAGAAGGTCCCAGTGGGGCATGCAGGGAGAGTTCAGTCCTCCTCCTCCTCCACCAGGAAGCTCTCCCACAGGGCTTCCCGGATCCGGACAGCCCCCCGGTGGGCTTCACGGACAGCGGCGGTGCGGGGCTGAGTGTAGTGGCCAGCCATGCGGTCAGCCTCAGCCATCCAGGCTGGCAGGAAAGCCTGCCCCTTTCTCTCACACAAATTGTGCAGCACAGAACATGCTGCCACTACAGGAGGTATATTGTGCTCGGCGAGGTCCAGTTGAGTGAGGAGGCATCAAAAGCGGGCTTTCAGTCGCCCGAAGGCCCCCTCCACCACTATGTGGGCCCTGGTAAGCCTGGCATTGAAGGCCTGGCGGGAGGGATTGAGGTGCCCCGTGTAGAGCTTCATCAGCCACGGCTGTAGGGGGTAGGCGGCATCCTCCACCAGGCAGACGGGCATGTCCACGTCCCCGACCCTGATGTGGCGGTCGGGGAAGAAGGTCCCGGCCTGCAGCCTCTGGCACATGGAGGAGTTGCGGTACACCCGTGTGTCGTGTGCCTTGCCGGACCAGCCCACATTAATGTCCGTGAACTGTCCCCGGTGGTCACACACGGCCTGCAGGATCACGGAGAAGTACCCCTTGCGGTTGACGTACCGGGATGCCTGGTGTTCCAGGGCACAGATGGGGATGTGCGTCCCGTTGATGGCCACCCTGCGGAGCAGCACCCGGTTTATGGCCCTGACCACCTGCGGAGAGACACAGCAAAGCGCGAATCAGTGGGGCGCCCGGGTGGCTGGGAGTGTTCATGCCCTGGCAGTGCCCCGTGCCCCACTCCCGGAAGCAACCCGCCCCGGGCAGCGTGTAGTATGGCCGGGAGAGACCGGTGCAGGGCACTTTCACCTCCTCCCTCCCCCCCTTTTTTCCTGGGGCGGCCCATCCCCTCCTTGCATCCCTCCTCCCCCCCCGGTCCTGTGGCCGATGAGTGCCGTACCTGCATGAGCACTGCTCCGACGGTGGATCTCCCCACACCGAACTGGTTCCCGACGGATCGGTAGCTGTCTGGCGTGGAGAGCTTCCAGAGGGCAATGGCCACACGCTTCTGGAGGGGGATGGCGGGCCTCATGTGAGTGTCCCTTCTGCGCAGGGCAGGGGCGAGCCACTCGCAGAGCTCCATGAAGGTGTCCCTCCTCATCCTGAAATTCTGGGTCCACTGTCGGTCTTCCCAGCGGTCCAGGACGATGCGGTCCCACCAGTCGCTGCTGGTGTCCAGACGCCAGATGCGGTGGGGCACGCCGGCGTCCGGGCGCCGCTGCGGCTCCTCAATGGCCCCCAGGGCGGCCAGGCGGAGAGGCAGGGGGCTGACGTGCACCAGGCAACCTCCAGCCATTGCTGGCAGGCTTGCAGCAGCAAGTCCAGAAAGTGCACCAGAAGGTGCAGGGCGAGCTCTGGCTCCATGTTGCCACCTGCGGCGGCGGCCCCGAAGGGAAGCACCAACACAGACGGGCACAGAGACCAACGCTTTGCTGTCCCTCGGCGAGGTAGGCAAGCAAGCGGAAAAGCGGAGAACTGGCTGTCCAGGGGGGTCCCTTTAAGCACAAGCCTCAGATAGCCTCAGACAGCAGCCACACAACGCAACTACTGACCTGATGCCCTGCCAGAACTGGTTTCAGGTGCCCTTAAATGCCCCCCTGCATCCAATCAGTGTGGACGCACTAGTTCGAATTAGCAAAACGCTAATTCGAACTAGTTTTTAGGTCTAGCTGCGCTAGTTCGAATTAGCTTAGTTCGAATTAACTAATTCGAACTAAGTTAGTTCGAATTAGTGCTGTAGTGTAGACATACCCCAAGGCTTTACTAAAGGCAAAAAAAGGCAAGATTTTTTTTTAAAACACATTTGGAGGCAGAGTAGTAGAGCTTACGTTTTACCTGGAAGTTTAATCTCTCCTATTCGGACAATATGTGGCCAGTGCTGAAGTGTTTTAGCAAAAAAAGGGTTCGTCACTCCTAAAATGACAGAAGGCCTAGAAAAATAAAGAACAGAAATTCTTCAGTCAAGAGAGCAACAGTTTTTACCACTAAAATATAGATATCAAGGACTATTCTAACTTGAAACGATTCTTAAGAGTTAGCAATTAATATGAACACAAAGAAATAATTACCCGTATGAAACATTTATTTAAAACATATTTCCCAAAATCTCAGCTTTCAAAGGACAGCATGCAGATCATATACATCATAGACTAAGTATGCTTCCCCTTGCTCCTCCTCACCTCTGGCTGTGTTCCAAGTCCTACCTCCTGCCACATCCCCATTTTCTTCTGGTGCCTTGTCTGGCCCCGTTCCCAGCCGTGGCATGGTTCCACACCCAGCTGGGAGCCCAACACCAGCCCACATCATGGCCCAGCTGCAACTCTACTCCCAGCCCCTTGCCAGTGTAATACTCACAGGCAGAACTGAACCTAAAACCTATGGAAGCTTAGTGAATGAGCCTTTGCCACTTAAGCTAAAAGCTAGCTGGCTTTCAACTAGGTCTGTAGAGCACATTCTTTGTTCTCTCTCTATGTAAGTGATCCAAGTGCCACTAGATGGCTCAATACACCATACCCAGTATGTGTGTGGGTTATACCAGTGCCCAGCTTCCATCTATTCCTGAAATGAGGCAGAGACTGGGGGCAAGGTTGGGAGTGGAGTTGCACCTGGCCCCAGGTCCAGCACAACCTGGCTGTTACCCCAGTCCTGACCCCAGCCTCAGCCACTAGGATGGGGGCATGTCTCAAAAGTTTGAGGACTGCTGCCTTAAGAAGAAAGCAGACAGTAAATATTATCTGGATTAAGGCTAGAAATAAGAGTGAACTGTCTCAAGTTGTTTTTTAGCTTAAATCATTTTTGGCAATGACAATTTGTTTATTAAAGGACACAGAAAGTAAATTCTTAAAGGGTTCATTGCCAATACCTGCCTGCCCAAGTTGGAGCCAACCAACAGGGATCAAAGCTCCCTTGAGTGCTCCAATGACCGTCACGGGCGGTAAGAAGGAACTGAGATGGGGGAGCACTGGCAGGGGTACTTATGCCTCGCCATAGCGGCGTCACTCTAGTGGGTGCCCTGCCAGCACTACGGGTACCGCTAGGGAAAACGCTCCGGAAGACGCGGTGCACGCGGTGCGCACATCTAATCTGAATGGACATGAGAAACCACTAGAAGAAGAAGAATTTCAAGTAATTCCAACAGTAGGCATAATCTTATTTAAAGTATACTCTGTAATAAAACAGCTTTTCTGCCGCCAAGTATCATGTTCTACACACTCTAGGCTAAGTTCTCCTCAGTTGCACTGGTACAACCCTAGAGAATCTATGGAGTTTAACTGCCTTTACATAGATATAACACCTATTTCATCTTGTGTGTATCTAAATGCCAAATGGCTACTTCAAGCTTTTTCTTATGACAAAGAGTTGTTTAAAAACTTGTGTCAGCCCATACACTTCATCAAATGACCTACAGTTCTTCCAAAATTATGAAAATTCAAGATCTCAATCATATTTCCCAAATTAATACAAAAATCCACAAATATGACTGGTACATTCATACAAGTTCACTGAGGAAGCACACATTTTTTTCTTAAGATCCATCTACACTGGAAAATTAAATGGAATAGATGCTGTGAATCAATAGGTATTCCAGGATAGATCCTAAAATGGATGCTCTATTCCAAAATGTGTAATTTTATATGCAGTCATTATTTTGGAAAAGAGTGACTTCTTTCCCCGAATACATCATCTTCATGAACTATTCTGGAATACCTAGCTCTGTCTTAGATATTCTGTTCAGTTCCCCATGTAGATAAGCCCTTACTGAAGAGCAAAGCATCTGTTTTCATTCAGGATTCAACTCTTTCACCAATCAGGTACACAGACATCCTACTGACTTCAAGTGTGATTCTAAATATGAGATGATTAGGATACCACCACATATTTCAGATCATCTTCTCTCTCTTAACTAGCTGGAATAACTATAATTAAAGCAGAATCATGTACATGTAAGAATGGAAGGCATTCCGGATGCAAAACCCAGTACACCTAAACCACCTTGACAGCTGTTTGTACAGCCGCAACCTCCCTTGGAAGCCCATTTCAGAACTTAATTACCCTAAAGTTAAAACATTTCTCCTGATTAATTAAGGCTATGTCTGCACAGCAGAGCTTTTCCAGGATACTGGAGGTATCTCAGAAAAGCTCTGCCGAGTCCAAGGAACGCATCTGCTTTTCTGAAAAAAATTCCAGAAAAGCAGACACATTTTTTCGGCATCCCTGTAAACCTCGTTCTACGAGGAAGAAGGGATGTTCCAAAAGACTTTTTTTCCCCTGACATTTGGCCCCGTGTAGATGGGCCAAATGTCGAAAAGCCTCTTTCAGAAGACAAGCGGAAAAAGATACACAAATTGCGGTTCACAATTTGCATATCTTTTTCATACTTTTCTTAGTAGAGTAGACATAGCCCAAGTCTCTCTAGATGCAGATGAAACCTGTTACTTCTTGTCCTATCTTTAAGAGGCATGAAGAACAATGGACCATTATCCTCTTTATAACAGTCTTAACATACCTCAAGACTGATCAGGTTCCACCGCCCAATCAGTTGTCAGTTATCAAGACAAAGCATGCTCAGATTTGCTTTAGGTTTATAAATCATAGCTTATAAAGACAAGTTAAAAAGTCTTTATCATATTCATTGGTCCCTTCAGGACTCTCTCCAATCTGTCGTGATCATTCTTAGAGAGCAGGGCCTAAAAATGAACAAAACTCTTCAGCTTGAATCTGGCCAGATCTCACATACAACACTGCTATTAATAAACCCAGAAGGGTATTGGCCTCTCTCACAACTGCATCACACTGTTAACTCATATTGCATTTGTGATCCAATATAACAGCCAGAGCCTTTTCAGCACTACTAATGCCTAGCGAGTTAACTATTTAATACAAAATGAGAGAGAACTATAGCTTACTATGTTACAACACCAAAAAGAAGGGGGTTTCTTTCCAAAGTGTCCAAAACCAAAGTCTCAGAAAGTGAGCTTTATTCTTTAAAAGCGGCGAGGAGTCCTGTGGCACCTTATAGACTAACCGAAGTGTTGGAGCATAAGCTTTCGTGGGCAAAGACCCACTTCGTCAGATGCATTTATTCTTTAGTTTCCACTTTAAAACACTGTTATGGAGCAAGAATGACCTGATCATTAACTTTTACATCTGTAATCCATGTTACTTACGGGGCTTGTGTACGAGTGGTATATTCTTTAAATTCACTATCATGTATAGTGAAATAGGGCCTAAAATCACTGCAGTACTTCAAAGGTGAAATGCAACTGTGGAGCAGAAACATAGATGGTTAAATTAAGTATATGCATAAAGATACTTCACATAAAGAGACACTAAAAAAATGTCAAATTTCTAGAGCTTCATTGGATGCTATTCAATATTCCTTTCAGATCAACAGAACTTAACTGTAAGGACACTCTATTATATTTACCTAACAAGTGCCAGAACAGTTTCTGAAGATTCAGAAGGTGATGGTGCCATAACAACCACTGGTTCTCCTAACAACACTAGTTCCCAAAGCATCTGAATGTGAAAGAACACTGGACAGAAGCATCTGAAAACAGATTTATAGAAGTATACAGACACTTTTCAATATATTTATCACCAGAATAAATACAAATTACACTTAAAAGGACACAACTAGATAAAGGACATTTGAAAACTACAGTGAATATTTTCCTGTTTTCCCTGTTAGAATAGTTTTCACATAAATAAATATCCAATTACATAGACTTTGCTACTTACTGTAGTTACTTTCAACCAGTATTAAATATGCTTTCCTTTAGTCATCTTAATAAAAACAATGCTTTAACAGCTATTTGCAATGATGCTGTTAAAATTAGTTGGTTAACTAGAGCATCATGTTTCATAAAGCTCCCACTGGCCTCAGAATAATTTGCGAGCATTCAATACGACTAAAAAAAGTCTGGTCAAATTTTTACCTGAAAAGATCCACTTCATGAACAGTAGGTAAAGCAATCGAGATTTGTGTGTCTGCCTAAAACGCAGAAATTAACTATTTAGTCAGTATAACACAATTAAAAGTATTGAATAAAAGTTGCCCTCTAATGGACCAAACATGGTAACACAGGACATGTACTATGTCATATCCATATTAGTTCTTTACCTGTGCTAATGATAAAGTAAGGATATCAGTTACGCTTGCAGCAATTGTACAGAAGTCTGCCTCAGCCCGAGAATGATACCAAATGATTAAGACATTTCAGTCCATGATATAATTTTAAGGAGAAAATAAAAGCAGACAAGTGGTTTATCATATCCATGGCTTGTATGACCAAACATGGAACTTTTAGGGGGCTGTCCCCTACATAGTAATTTTTGAGTCAGCTTCTCAGTAGCCAAATACTGAGGAAGCTACACTCCATCCACCTCCATCCTGAAATCCAAGTGAAGAATTTATAGGTATTTAAAGAAATGTTGTTCCAGAGGCTACAATTGCTGGTGAGTAGTTTTCAGGGGAAGTTTAAGGCAATGATTTTGTCTTTAAGCCTTAAATGGCTTATTGCTTGGTAACCTTACTTTATGGGTGCCAACTGTAATGGTATCAACTAAGCTGCTTGAACTAACAGTCTTCTGAAGCTTTAGATTTCAACCAGTAAGGGGTTATGCCCCCATTTGCTCAGCATCTCTCAGTACCTTAAATGTTATACTTCTGTGGCGCTCAGTCCTGATGCCAACAGACCGAATACAAGCATCCAGATCACAACAGGACTTGTTCTTTCTGAAAAGTAACCCCACCACTCTCCCAGTCCCAAATGTTACCCATATCCTCTGCCAATATGTCAGTCTGCTGAGATTCCCAGAATAGTGAGTTACAATGTTACACCCCTCTCCCCTGTCAACCTGAGCAAATTAGAGTTTTGCTAATGTGGCAGCTCTCTGCCAACAACCTGTGTGCCTTACCAGCAACTTCTTCAGTCCAACCCTTGCTGGTAATAAATAGTGAACAACCCTCTCCTAGAACACTCACAGAAGTAATTGAGTTAATTGCTCCTTTAATTAGACAATACAATGCATCTTGTTAATGTCAATCCCCAGATAAATTCTTATTTCAATCACAGAACTAAATTGCTTTATAGAAAAATTAAAACAAGTTTATTAAACAAGAAGTCATAGATTTAAATCCTCCTATGTCTAAGAAGTAGATAGTCATGATTACAAACAACAGGAAGGGTACACTTTTAAAAGTACACAAGAACTGAAATACTATGTCAGACCAGAGGTCCATCTAGTCCAGTATGCTGTCTCCCAACAGAGGCCAATGCCAGGTACTTCAGAGGGAATGAGCAGAATAGTGATCCATTGTCTGTCACTCATTTTCAACTTCTGGCCAAGAGAGGTAGGGACACCATTCCTGCACATCCTGGCTCATAGCTATTAATGGATCTTTCCTCCATTAACTTATCTAATTCTGTTTTGAACCCTGCTACAGTCTTGGCTTCCACAACATCTTCTGGCAAAGCATTCCACAAGTTGACTCTATAACTCAAGAAAGTTATAATCCTTGCCTAAGTATGTTTTTCACCTATATTTAGTTCCAGTTAGGGATGCAATAGTGGGGGGGAAGTAAGGGTCGGGCGGAACGGGGCTAGCCGTGGGATATCGGGGGAGGGAGTGAACCGGCTGGGAGGGGGCGGGGCTCGGCAGGAGTAAGGGGGGGCAGGAAGCGCAGCTGGGGGGTATCGGGGGCCGTGAGGGTGGCCAGGAGGAAGGGAGGTAGTGCAAAAGCTTATAGGTTAATGCTATAGACTTTACACATTTCCCTCTCCCCCACCCCACCCGTAAATTTTTTAGCAGGCTGGCCAGGAGCCTGGCTCAATCCAGGCTTGTGATGGGTCCGGATCCCCTCTCCCAGACAGGAGCTGCTACCTCTTTATTAGAGGTAGCAGCACAGGGTGACAGGCAGCCAGTCTGCAAGGGGAGCTGGTTTTTAAACTCCAGCACAAAGTGGCAGGGTGCTCCTCAGGAGTGAGGCTGGAGTGCACTGGCTGCCAGCCCCACCCCTGGGGACTACAGAATAGTCAACTAACCATTAAGAATTCATGAGGTTACTCGACTATCAATTAACCAATATTTAACATCCTTAGTCCCAGTGACTTCAATCCTTTGATTAAAGGACCCAGGGTATCTCTACACTGCCACCCTAGTTTGAACTAGGGTGGCTAAGGTAGGCATTCGAAGTTGCAAATGAAGCCCGGGATTTAAATATCCCGGCCTTCATTTGCATCTTGCCGGGCGCCGCCATTTTTAAATCCCCATTAGTGCTGACTCCGCGCCCGCGGCTACATGCGGCATGGAGTAGGTAGTTCGAATTAGGCTCTCTAATTCGAACTACCTCTACACCTCGTTCCACGTGGAGTAACGGTAGTGCTACAGCCCCATGGTGGGACAGCGGGGCAGAGGGGGCTGGAGTGCCAACGCAGGCTCTCCAATGCTGGGGAGGAGCCGCAAGCCTCGGGGGCCAGATACAGGCAAGTGCGGGGCTGCAGGTTCCCCACCCCTGCACTAAAGCATTCCTTTGTGCTTTTCACAGGGAATACGTTACATCAATAGTGGGGAACCTGTGGTCCACGAGCTATATGAGGTCTATTGGGGATCTATTTATGGCCCATGAGACATTTTGTTTACCATTGCCCACTAGGGCTGCCAGATGGCTGAAACAAAAATACTAACCCAAAAAAAAACACCGGGAAAAAATTTTGTTGAAGGAAAAAAGAAAGTGGGAGGGGGGACAAAGTTATTGAGCAAAAAGGCTCCAAGAACCTGGATCACTGCTAGGGATTACCAGATAGTCATTTAAAAAAGAAGAAGGAAAAAAAAAAACTGGACACGCTTCATATGGGCGGGGGGAAAGGAACAGTGCTGGCCGGGAAGGGAGGGGCCTGGGAACAGCTAATGGGGCAGGCCGGAGGAGATGGGGGGGGGCAACGGGAAGTAGGGCTGGTTGTGGGGGGAAGGAAGGGTCGGGCGGAACGGGGTTGGCCGTGGGATATCGGGGGAGGGGGGGAACCGGCTGGGAGGGGGCGGGGCTGGGCGGGAGTAAGGGGGGGCGGGAAGCGCAGCTGGGGGGGATCAGGGGCCGCGAGGGTGGCCAGGAGGAAGGGGGAGTGGGAAGCACAGCTGATGGGGGTGCGGCGGCACTGGCCGGGAGGAAGGGGGGGTGGGAAGCAGAGCTGGTGGGGGAGGGGGGTGTGCGCAGTGGCGCTGGCTGGGGGAGATCAGGAAGAGGAACGGGCAGGCAGGAAGCAGAGCTGGGGAAAGAGGGGTAGGGGTCTGGCTGGGGAAGATCAGGAGGGGAAGTGGGAGAGAACCGGCCGGCCAGGAAGGGGGGGGGTGGTGAGCAAATTGGCCGGCGGGGAGCGGGACTGACCTGGACACTTGCTTCCTGTCCCGCGCAGGCTCCCGGCGACGCACTAGCAAGGAGGAGGCTCCTCACACTCAATGGACTGAGGCCTCCTGGCAGCAATCGCAGCCCCACCTCCCTGCTGGGACTCCCAGCCACTCCCCCCGCCCACACTAGAATTCCGTGCGGTGCGCCACCAAAAAAAAATCAGAAAATACCGGACACTGCGAATGTCCGGTATTTTCTGATTTTTTTTACTGGACAGAGCACGCAAATACCAGACTGTCCGGTACAATACCGGACACCTGGCAACCCTATTGCTCACATGCAGGGTTGCTGGATTCTGCTGGTTTCCATCCATGTAGTTTCTTTTTCCTAATAGAGATATAAAATCCCATTTAATCAGTTAACCAATTAAACAGGATCCTGCAGGCAGGGGGACTGCTCGGGCCGGGCCAGCTGCATTGCACCATGGGCAGGTAGGTGCACCAGCCTGACCCAGCTGATGATTAACCAGTAACATCCCTATTTCCTACCTATGTTACTAAAGTGACACACACACAACATGAGCACATGAAGGAAGGTGCATGCTGATTGCGCCCATTGCCTGTAAGAGCCATACACGCCCTTTGCATCCAATCAAAGTACTGCTACAGTTCAATCATCACATCCCACAAATTCTAGGTATGCAAGTGCAGTTAGCAAAACTGCCCTACTTAAAGAGACCGTTTTGGTTATGACAAACTTGCGGCCCACTGAGATGAAGGAGGGTCACTCGTGCAGCCCACTCACTAGTCTAGATTGCCCATCGCTTCATTACACTGTGCTCCAGTACCTGTATCAACTTGCAGTTTGTGGTCTAGATGCCTGATATGTTCAGCCTTCAGTAATTGGGTGCCTAACTATCTATCATCAATACTGCTTGTAACTGTATGACAGCACAGTCGTTTTGATTTTTATAATCTCTCTCTCCAAATATAAAAAAAGATTTCCTGCAGGACAACAGAACAATGTCATCACGTCATCTGCGTCCACAGGAGCCAAGCCCCACCCACTTCCAGCCTGGTCCTCCTCAGGGGCCATATGGAGAGCTGGGGCTGCTACGCTGTGGCCCTGGCCCAGCCCTCTCCCACTCCCCCCCCCCGCCGTCCCCAGAGACCGGGGGCAAGAGAGGGGATAGAGCCAGGGCTTGAGAAGCCTTGTCATCCCAGGGTGGGGGGTGAGGGGCAGGCAGAGAAGAGCTCATTACATTTTGTACAGTCAAAGAAGCCATCTCAAATTGCTTTCACTTTTTCCCCCACACAGAGAGACAAACACCTACAGGATCTATATAGAGCATTCAGGAAACTGAAATACGCACCTGGAGAAGTGAAAAGGAAAAAAAAAAAAAAAAAAAAAAAAGAATCTATAGAGCCAAAAAAAAACCCAGACATGAACTACTTCAAGACAGGCCAAAAAGGGAAAACAATAGAATTCCACTTGTCATTACCTACAGTCCACAACTTAAATCTCTCCAATGCATTATCAATAATCTACAACTTATCTTGGAAAATGATTCCTCACTCTCAGAGGCCTTGTGGGAAAGGCCAATCCTTGCTTACAGAGAATCTCCTAACCTCAGACAAATTCTTTCCAGTAACCACGTAACAAACCTCCATCATAATCACCCAGGAACCTACCCCTACAATCTGCCCCGGTGGCAACTCTGCTCACACATCTACACCAGCCATTTCATCACTGGACCCAACTACATCAGCTTCCAAATCAGAGGCTCATTTAACTACACATCCACGAATGTGATCTATGCCATCAAATGACAACAATGCTCCACTGCTATGTATATTGGCCAAACTGGACAGTCTCTACGGGAAAGAATTAATGGACACAAATCAGATATCTGAAAAGGCAACACACAAAAACCTGTAGGAGAACACTTTAATCTACCTGGACACTCATTAATGGATCTCCAAGTAGCCATTTTGTTTCAGGCAAATTCCACAGGCCAAATATACAGAGAAGGATTAGAACTTAACTTCGTTTACAAGTTTAATTCTTATGCAAATGGTATGAATAAGGACATCAGCTGGCTTGCACATTACCTTCCACATCCTATAACTTAACCTACCAACCAAACAATGGAGGTGCTAATGGTTCTTATCACCCTCTTGTAACTATTTAGTCTTTAAGGTGCTACTAGACTATTTGTTGTTTTGTAAGTCTTCCCTGTTACGGACTAACTAGGCGACTCCTCTGAAGCTTATCTACTCACCGTCTCTTTCTTCTTCCTTCCCTCCTTTTTTTCCCCGCTCCTTTTCCTTCTCCCCTCTCCCCTTCCCTTATTTATTCTTGGATCTCAACTTCTAACATTCCTGTCATCTAAAGAAGTGGGCTGTGCCCACAAAAGCTCATGATACCATCTACATGTTTTGTTAGTCTTTAAGGTGCTACTAGTCTAAAGTTGCCGATGACTTGGCACTTCTTTCTCACACTCATCAGCATATGCAAGATAAAACAGATAAATTAAATAAATATAGCTCACAAGTTGGCCTTAAGATAAACCAGAAGAAGTCAGAAGTCATGACTCTGAACACTGTAACACAAACCCCCATCAAGATCAGTAACAATGATCTTCCCTTTACTGATAGATTTGTATATTTGGGTAGTATCATCACCCCAGATGGTGGAAGTAAGCAAGACATTCAGAATAGACTGAGTAAAGCACGAAATGCCTTTATCAGTATGAATAACATCTGGAAATCCTCAAAGTACAGCGTGCGCACTAAGCTGAAACTATACAACAGCTGTGTTCTTCCAGTGCTTCTCTATGGAGCAGAATGTTGGCGCATGATACAACGAGACCTTACTAAATTGTCTACATTCCATACCAAGAATCTTAGAAGAATAATCAGGATATTTTGGCCAAATAAAATTTCCAACGAAGACCTACTGTCTCAGTGTAAACAAGAAGACATGGCCACTATAATTATGAAAAGACGCTGGCGATGGATAGGTCATGTGTTACGAAGAGAAGACGGATCTCTTACGAAAATTGCACTCCACTGGAAACCAGATGGGAAGAGAAAGAGAGGAAGACCAAAAACAACCTGGCGCCGAACGGTAGAACAAGAATTAAAAGACCATCATCACACTTGGGGAACAATAGGCGCTTTGGCCTGCGACCGACAGAAGTGGAAGGACTTTGTTGCTGCCCTATGCGCCATTGGCGTAACGGGCAGTAAGTAAGTAGTCTAAAGTTTTTCCTGCTTTCACTTATTAATCCAAAAAAGCCAGAATACTGATATGTTGGGTCTATCAGCATCAAAATGATACAATTTGCACATCTAGAATACAGCAAGATATGAATACATTAAAACAGAAAGATATAGGCTTTTTCTCACTGGTCTGTAGCATAAAAATATCTGATATCTACCTGGTGTGTGAACTGTATTATTTGGGTTGTTCCAGGCTTGTCATGACATGTTGGAATCCGTACCTTGAAAGAAAAAGAATAAGTAATTAGTTCTCCTTATACCCAATTCAATTTAAGCTTAGAATACGAAGTAGGGGACAACATGTTAAGATTGCCTGACATCTCCTATTAGCTGCTTATATTCTTTTTAGCTGCTTATAACCATCTTTTTAGCTGCTTATAACCTTTCCAAATTTTAGCTATTTGACCTGAAGTTTTCCATACAATCTATCTGCCTCAGGTTGAACTTTTTGGAAAAAAATTAATAAGAGTGTACCACTTCAGGGCAATAATTATTTCCTCCTGACAATACTGAAAATCTAGCTAGAGACCAGAGATCATGGCTACAAGAATTATATTAATATTAAATTGCTAAACATTTTTTAAAATAAGAGCATAATTGTTTTAATAAGGATTTTTTATATTAAAATGAAAGTTTCAACTTGTCTCTAGTAAAACAGAAAAACTCGAGTGCTCAGAATCTGAGACATTTTAGAAGTTAGAAAGAAATATTATAAATAGATTTTATACTTTTCAGTTTAAAATGGCAGTTACCACTTAGAATAGGTCTCCCAAAACCTGACTCCTTCATACACACTGAAACAGCTAGCAATTGCCAAAGCATAGCGGGGGCAAAGAAGCCAAGATACAGCTGAAAATGTCAGCAGCACCCTTCCTCACTTTCCAACTAACCAAGTGTCAAAAAAGTCATTACAAGGAAACAGAATGGTCTCATATCTGAGAATTAAATATTGAGAATTCAGAAAAACAGAAAAGATCTCAAAACAAGGAAGATCTAACACTTGCCCAATCAGAAGTTAAAATAAAAACAGGACTCTGTTTTACCAGTAAAAATAGGTTATTCTTCCAGAATAGACTCACATAGATCTCCATCTTTGGGAATGCACAGGCTTCTGGCCACAAGCCTAGAATCATTTGCTAACAGTAATTCTGAAGTCAAACTCGTCATCCATGAAATCCATTCAAGGCTATGAAGGAATGTAGCTCCCAAATATTTCATCTCCTCTCCCCATCCAATTACTATAGTTGTTTATGGCTTAATTTAATATGTACTAGCTTTTTATTTTTTTCCCCCCCAATATTAATGCTAGTAATAGTTTTTAAGCTGCTTAATGTCCTGGACTTCCAGGCCCCACATACTGACTGACTTGGAAATTATTTGTAAAATAATGTAAAATTACTAGGACAAGCCAGATTTTCCTCTAAATTTACATCAATGTATCTCCACTGACTTGAATGGTGTTACATTCATGTAGTAGAAAATTTACCCCTAAATATTTTCACATTTTCTTTATGTACCAGTATCTGTTGGCACATCAATGGAATCACTATGAAACCTTCTGGGAAAGTATACTCTGGAGAAAAGGTGGAAAAGCGGTTAGCTAGCTGCTGAGGATTGGAATTTTGTTCTGGAACATTTGTTTTGAACCTCTATATAAAATCTTAGTGACAGAGCAGATATTTATAAATTGTACTTATGTTTTCAAAGGACTCCAGGAAATTTAACCTGGATTCTCCCAATCTTAACTCTCAAAACAAGGCAGAA
Source organism: Pelodiscus sinensis (assembly GCF_052426305.1). NCBI lineage: Eukaryota > Metazoa > Chordata > Testudines > Trionychidae > Pelodiscus > Pelodiscus sinensis. The sequence continues at coordinate 25,355,749 of NC_143062.1, forward strand.
TACATTGAATATATACAGTAAATAGGGGAGGGGGAAATGTGGTAAAATGACACAGATTTACCTTCATTACAATGCCCATAATAGGCAAATTTAGTGTTTTCCCTGGGACTGGTGTTGGCCAATGATCAACATCACTACAAACTGAAAAACAGAGCCAAAGAGGTCAAGTATGTTGCGTGTCTAGTTTATATATGCTCTACTTCAAGAAATGCAAATTACTTTGACACATATTAAAAATGTAAGTCTTAAATTAACATTTGTTCCCAACACCATCACTCCCCTGAGATTTTTTTCACTTAGTCATCTACTTTGCTTCATATTCTGAAGACATCTTATTGCATACCATATATACCATTGAACTCATCTGTTATCCTAATATAATGTATTGCAAATCATTCACTGGTCCAGTAAGAAAATATCACATTGTCTTCTGTCTCTTTTATTTACATTAAAGTAGCAGACATAAGCTGCAGTTAGGATCAGGACCCACTGTGTTAGATAAGTACAACTACATATCAAGAGAGTAAAAGGAACACAGTTATATAAACCAGCTATGATCACAATTTGCAATTAAGTTTTTAAAGATAAACAAGAAATATTAATGATATGCTAATGATCAAGTCACCTGTCTAGAAACAGGTTTCCTAGAATGTGTAGTTATGAATGGTGTTCACTAGTTCAACAGGTGCTAGCTTTAAGCACAGAAGAAAAAGTTGGTTTGAGGTCAAAGGTTGGATACAATAAAACCTTACTAATATGCTCTTCAATAAATTGCAAATCCCCACTGAAAGTTGATTCCTAAGACCTGGCCCATTTATGGCACTTAATGAAACTCTAAGATAGTTAGGAGTCACTTACTCGTAAGCTGTTGCTTCTGGGAGATGGAGACAAGCCCAGATTCTTAGTGTCCCTATATCATTAACTCCTGATGATCCAGTGGGCGTAAGAAAGCCATTAAAATACCACTGCCTCCTCCACCTACTCTTCCTTCTCATCAATAAAAGCTTGAGAGCCATTATAGCTTTCTCTGTGACAGGTGAATCCAATTTGCAAGGAAAACAAATTAAGGATGCTGCCAACTACCTGTACTGAGCAGGCAGTCCCCATACTGAGAACATAGACTTTTATCTCTTTTTAATGGAGAGCTCTACACTATCCTTGGAAGGACTCAGGTTCTACCATATTATAATCTTCTAGATAATAAATCTTCAACTCAATTTTTAGAAGTTTAACAGCACATCCAGATGGAAAATACATGTATGTTACAATATTTTTTCCTGTTACCAAGTACAAAATGTCATCAGTATTTAGAAATTCCATACAACAAATTGAGCTCTCTTTTATTACGGATGTAAGAGCATAGCTGTTTAAACAGGTAACTGATAAGCTCATTCTTATCAGTTACCCGGATGGCTACATGCAGCTCCTGGGGAGCCACCTGCTGCCCTGTACTGCTACCACCAATACAGAAGTAGCAGCGCGGGGTAGCAGGCAACACGCATGGGGAGCTGGCTTAAAAGTCAGCTCCTGGCATGCACTGGCTCCCAGGAAGTTGGCTGCTGCTCTGCACGTAAACATGTAACCACTAACCGCTGAAAATGTCAGTCGATTAATTGATGACATGCATTTTAATGGTTAATCAATTACATATATTTTAACATCCCTGTCTTATGAACTTTTCCAAAACAATAAATTAGTATTAACTAACCTGCTTCCAGGAAAGAGTCATTCTTTACAAAATATTCTGGTGCTATGTGCCTAAGCACAGTGTGGAAAAGATGGATATAAGGTAGTTTGCTGATGAGAACCAAGGACTGGAATAAAGAAAGCAGCAAAATAATCCATGATTAAATTTATGAATCTGCCCCAAAAGTAACAAGCATTAAAAACACCCTCAATCATTTAGCAACAAGTGTGAGTTTTCAACCCAATGTGCAACTACAAGAAACCACAAACAAATCTGTAAACACCAGCAGCTACCAATGTATTGCTTCAATTGTGACATAGTCAAACCAGAGGGCTGCCAGAGAGCGGAAAAAGGCAGCCTTAGAAGGGTAAAAAGCCAACTCCCCCATTAATTAGAAGTGGGTTATTGCAGGACAAGCAGGAGCAATTGACAAGAGGTTGTCTCGGGCAGATTATAATCAGATGGGACAGGGCTATCTTGGACAACTTAGGGTCATCTGATTGCACTTCAGGCCTGCCTGAGACCTTTTAAAACAGCAGTTCCCAACCACCTGTCCATGAACCACTGGCTTCTGGGCCACTGCTGCTCTGAGGGCCAGGACTTGGAAACACTGTCCAGTGCTCCCCCTCCCACCACAGCTGTTGGGAGAGGCGTGTCCTGCCCTACCTCTTCGCCAACCATCGCCACAGCGGGGTCTCCTCCTGGATATGGCTTGCTGCATGACATGAGGTCTGTGTGGAGCCCAGCAAGGCCCTTTCCGCAGAGTGGTTCAGGGAAAGGTCACGTGGGCAACGCCGCACAGCAACGGCTCACTCACGCCACAGCCAGGAACAGCGCGGGGGAGAAATGAGGTGAGTGGGGTCATGCTGGCAGCCAGGGGTGGCCCAAGGCCCACGTGCAGGCAAGCTGCCACAGGACAAGCTGCCCATGCTGAGGAGAAGGCCGGAGCCACATCACTGGCCCTGAAGGCAGCGAGTGCAGATCCCGGCCCCTCCAGGCCACATCATGAAGGGCTAACAGGGGCCTTCCCGGCCACCCTGCCTATGCCCTGCCCTGGCCATTTACGGAGCCCCAAGAGCTGCTGGGTCTGACATGGACCCAGAGTCTGCACGGGCTGGTGGGAGTGGCCCAGGACTGATGGTGCGTTTCTCCTGCACAGCACTGCCACCAGGGGCCGCAGCTGGGCAAATGCTGAGCCATTAATCCCTGTGCAACTGCCCCCACACACTGGGACCTGCCACTTTCTGCCCAAGTAGCCAATGGGTCACTCCAAGCAGCCTCCTTCCCCTCCCAGCTCTCCGTGTCCAGCCCTTGGGACTGCTGAATTGTGGACTGTCTTAAAGGGTGGGGAGCTGACACTGGGAGGGGAGGGGGCACTGAAGGTGGGACTAGTAATGGGGGAGCAACAGGGACAGGACTGACACTGGGGGCCTCTGGGAATGGGGCTAATATTGGGGACTGGCACTAGGGGGGTTGGGTGCAGTGGGGCTCTGGAAACAAGAAGCTGGCACTAGGGGGTTTGGTGGTGGTGGGTTCTAAACCTTAGGGGGCAGGAGGTGACAGCTGAAGTTGGCTGTTCTGGTAGCAGCTCTGGGGGCTGGGGCTTTTAGCGGACCGGTAACATTTTATTTGGATATTCATTATTTGAATAGTGAATACGCAAATAAAATGTTACCAGTCTGCCAAAAGTTTGTGAATAGTTTTGCCAGTCTGTGGTATTAAAAAGGTTGGGAACCACTGTTTTAAAAGCCTCCCCTGTAGGATGGAGGGAGAAGGACAGAAAGATATGCAGAAACACCAATAGCTATGGAGTTACAGACAGGGTAATGAAAAGCTCCAGAAGAAGCTGGGCTCCCTTCCCCAGGGAAAGATTACTAGCCCAACTCCCTACTAAGGGAAAGATTGACTGCCCAGACACAGCAGCCAGTGAGGTGTTTACCTGAGGCCCTTCTCGCCAAGGGGAAAAGTGCAAAGTTTGGCAAGGGAAAGAGGGATCCTTGCCACACAATATAGTGTAGTTTTGCTTGGGGATTTGAGTGACTAGTCGACTGTCTGATAAGCATATGTTTATTGGATAATCAACTCGGACTACTCACTTCCCACCCCCACCCGTCACTGCCTCTATCAGAGAAAGGCAGCAAGGTGGGGACCGGGAGCTGCTGCTGGGGGTAGCCAGCTTGAAAGCTGGTTCCCCCCAGCACCGTCTCTGTGGGGAAGGAGACAGAGGGGCAGCGGAGAACTGGCAGTGCTTCCGCCTTTGAAATGTAGTAAGAGCAAGGCTCTTGCTACATTTCAAAAACAGAAGTGCCAGGGCAGCAGGGCATGAGTGGGGGACTCAAGCAGTCCCCCACTGGCCCTTTGTGCCCTGCTTCTGAAATGTATGAGAGCCTCAGAGGGGGCTCTTGTACATTTCAAAACCAAAGTGCGCACAGGGAGCATGAGGCCAGTGGGGGACTCAAGCAGCCTTTGTGGTTCTTGTACATTTCAAAAGCAGGGAGCACAGGGCCAGTGGGGGACTTCTTGACTCCCCTCCTCCCCCAATAAGGGCGGAGGTGCCCTTATTGACTAATCGAATAGTCAATGCGAATTGCATTGACTATTCCATTAGTTGATTAATCTAAATTTAACACCCTTAGTTTTGCTTTGAAAAACAAGTGGGATTGTGCGTAATACAAAAGCTTCTGCGTTGAGCTTGCTCGGTTAATGTAAGCTTTAATTACAGCCTAACCTGTAGTTCAATCAAGAAACTCAAAAGACAAACTGAGGTCTTTCTAGCATATGCATCATCACAATAATTTATACTCTAAGCCAAATTCTGTCCTCAGTTATACTTACACAAGATTCTAGTAACAATAAAATTTGGATATACAATTGGAATTTGGTTAACAATTCTGTTGATTAGATACAACCCAGAATAAATTCAGCTAATTCTTCTGGAGTTTTGTTGGCTTTGCAGAACTAACAAAACTGAAAAGTAGTTACAAACTTCTTTGTCAAAGAAGTACACAAATACTACATCAGACCATAAGACGTACTGAATAAAGTGTTTTTAAAAATAAAAACAAAAATGAGCATTTTTCAGAGTAGAACCACAACAGCACTGGTTCACACATACACAACTTTTCACCTTTCAGATACAGGAACCTATAAAAGATCTAGATCAGAACCAATAATGGGAAGACAAAAGATCACTTGCTAGAGACATAAATATAAGAAGAAACTTAAAAAGGAGTCTATCCAATAACAGAGCTGATGTGTTTCTGACTGTAAGAATGAGTACTATTAGGGTTGAAACTATGTTCCAAACAGTTCCAAAATCATTAAGCGCAGTCTTCTCAGAACAGTGCTCTGCAACCATTTACCAACAAGGTAACTTAATTCCACCATAGAGAGAGGACAGGAATTGTATTTATAAAATTTCTGGAAACCACCTAGTCGGAGTTAATTTTCTAGTATGGCTTCTTCACATGGTAATCTTCATCAGCTGAACAGTACAAGTCTTGTTCCCCACAGTAATCAGAGTATAAGAAATCGATTTCTCTGATCGTATAAACTAAATATAACCCCCCCCTAATTTGCTATTGTAATTTTTCTTCTGTACAATGAAATACTTTTACTAAAAGCTATGGTGGACAATTATTTTGGAAATATACATGCAGACTATATAAAATAATGACTTATGAATAACATTTATAATAGTACGAATACAATGAATGCCCTACAATTTTTTGCAGTTACAGTTAAATGGTAGGTAAGTTATAGTTCTTTTCTGAAGCGCCTATGTGCTCAGAAGTATACAGAAAAGCATGAGACATTGTTTCTCCCTTATTAAGCGTCAAGTGTAATGGCCTCTGGAATTGATGCGGTACATATTTGTCTAATAAGACATTTGATTACCTTCTGGAAGTAGCCTCTTTTTAATGTTTTGTCTCGAACTTGTCTAAAATATACATAGCCATAGTAATATGCAGGGTCCATCTGTTAAAAAAAAATCTATTTAATAATTTCAAAGTAAAGACTGTTTCCTATTTTTGAATATTCTAGGTGTTATTTAAAACAATGCTTCTTTCATTTATATATATACACACATATATAAAAAATAAGTAAGGACAATGTGCTATCCTCTTCCCTGGAACTAAACATTCTACAACTGATTGAAACAAAAAAGCTGTAGCACTAACTGGACTCACTGTTTATTATACTTGCTGTTTGTATTCTCCCAGAAATTTTCTGCAATGAGACTTAGTGTCCCCTAAAAACCACTATCAGAAAGTCAAATATCATGCTGTAAGTCAGCTCCTCAACAGTTGGGTATGGATTAGCAATAAGAAAAAATAACACCTGTACTGAAATCTTCAAGATGAGAGCTATACTACATAACTTAAGGTTTAACAGTAAACTCAAAATAATCTACTGATCTAAGAAAAAAATTGTTTAAAATTTGTCAGTTGACAACACAGATTATCTTAAATACTCAACACAAAAGCACACATTAAAAGGTTCATCTAAAACATTCCCAAAGCATTAAGAAAAAGAATGCACACTTAAAAACAAGCCTATTTTAAACACAAAATATTTAAACCATTCCCATCCATCCCAAAACCCAAGAATTCACAATCTTTTCCACCTATATTTATCAATGAAGGCCTGAGTTCAGGATTATGTATTTCCCAGGAATGTTAAAATGTATTTACATGCTGGTGGCAAGTGGAGCCGGTGCTTTCAGGAAGACAACTTTTAATCTGGCTCCCCATGTGCACCAGCTCCCACTTGCCTACCTCCCCTATCCTGCACTGCTGCCTCTGATACAGAGGCACCAGCATGGGGGTCAGATGGCTCTGTGGGAGACAGTGCTCGTGAGGGGCCTGCATGTAACCATGAGGGTTAACAGATAAGCCTAAACTCATCATTAACTATATATGTTCACATCTCTAGTATTTTCTATGAAATAGACAATGATAATTAGTTTTGTAAAGGAATTTGAAAAATGCAGCTTTTATTTAGGTGATGCCATCAACAGCTGAAAGAAAAACAGAACTCTGAATTCACATCTTGGAAAGTAAAAAGTATTTTTATTTTTCATTAAAAAAGGAGCAATAATTTATTCAGGAACATGGATTGGATTGCTTCTTATCTCTAAAGGTTAGACCCCCCCTGGTTCACCATGCTCAGGACCTGACTGGTCCCAGACAAGGGAGCTTGCTGGACCAGGGAAGGTCTGGGGGTGGGGGGGCACCCGTGTCCCTGCTGGGTTCCTTTCCCCAGCCTCCTGGCTCCATGAGCTGCGGCTGCCCCTGCATCCTTGCAGCTGCCCTGCTGCCCCTATCAGGCACCACAGCAGTTCTGCTGGAGCACCCATCACGGCCTCATAGCAATCCCAAAGGAGCTCCCACTGGCTACAGGCTCAGGTTTCCCACAAGCTCCACTTCCCAAACCCTCCCCGCTTCCACTTCCCTGCCCTGCCAGCTGTGGGCTCTGCTGCCCCGCTGGCCGATTCCACTCCAAGCCGGCAGGGCTCTCGAGTCCTGCAATATACGTGGTCCTGCTGGACCATGGATGTTACCAGACCAGAGGGTCCCGTACCACAACCTGTTGTTTTCAGTGTTACCCATAGAGTATATCTGGTCAGAGAAATTTCCCTTTACCACATCACTTATCTAGTAATGAATAGCATATATACAGAAAAAGTACTTAATAAAAGTAAAGTATTCTAGTAGTTTTCCCAAGTCAATTACCATCTGGTAATGGCATGCAACAAAAGAAGGAGCTTGATGAATATTTCTCATTTGAAAATATTTCTTAATCAACTTCTCTGAATTAAATTGTCATTATGACACCAGCACCAAAAATTCAGATCAGAGTTAGGGTACCTGTGCTAAATTTTAAGTGTACTTCTGAACTTTGTTTTAAAATTGTGATATATTTCCTTTTAGTGTGTTTCCAACCTTTAAGGAAATTGGTAAGTCTCTTTCCAGCTGGTCCAGCATACAATGCAGTGAGAGCCTCCTACCAGAAGACTGCCGGAATCTAAAACAAAACTGTGTGTCTCCAAGACAACCTATGTCAAAAAGAAAGGAAAAAAAAGGAAATAATGGTATCTTAATTTCAACAGACTTTAATTGAAGGTTTGTCTACACAAGGATGTTACATCAGAGTAACTTCAGTTTTTTTGCCTTGCAGTGCTTTGAGCCCACATGCACCATTTTTATTTTTCTTCAGGTGAACTATTTGTTGTTTTCGGCCACATAAAATAATCCTTCTTGCAAAATACCCTCTCCAGCTTTCCATAACATTCAGAAAGTCTCCCTGCCACCTGCTCCTGCACTTTGTCCAAGGTAGCTTTCCTTGCTCTTAGATGTTGTGCAATATTTACCAAGTACTTATCACATAAGCCTAAGCATTTATATAATCATAACCGCTGAAAATTTCAGTGGTTATGTGCGGGGGAGCAGGACAGGCAGTTCCTGCCTGTCACCCTCCACTGCTGCCTCTGTGGGAGCCAGTACACATGAGGAGCTAGCTTAAAAGCCACCTCCTCCCTGAATCTCTGAAGATTTTAGCATCATGGATCTTTCCCAACAATACTACATGAAGACAGTGACCTTCACAGTGAAAAACTAGGCTTTGCAGCACCATGGAAAAAAAACCCTTTCCTATTGATAAAAGTCTTGGGCCTGGTGTGGCAGTGGTCACCTCAAAGAATAGTAACACAGGCCCCATCTATAGCCAGATGGAGTTCAGGAGCGTCATTGATACAATGCCACATACATATATTGTGATTCTTATGACTTAGCACAGTAGCATTATCATAACAACATTATACAACTCATGGCAACATAAAAGCGATTAGGCTACTGACCACTAGCACTGAGGCATGGTGAGCTTCCACATGGTGATGGAAACATGCCTCTATAAGCTGAGGATAATTCCTGTTTTGGAGTTCCACCACTGCAACTTTAGAGTGAGCACCACCCTAGCAATGTTAAAATAAGGTTAATTTACTAATCGAATAGTCAATAAAAATTCTATCAATTACTCGATTAGTTGATAAACAGCCCAGCTCAGTCCTGGCTTGCACAGAGTGCAGGACAAAACCCCGCTGTGGCACGGCAATTTAAAACACAGCAGGAGCCGGTGGGCAGGCTGCTTGACTCATATTGCCTTGTAAATTGCAGAGCTGCTGTGCAGTTTGATTCTGGACCCAGAGCAAACCAGGACTGAGTCGGGCTGCTTGCCCAGCCAGAGAAGCCTCTATCCGTGGCAAGCCTGGGACCCCCCCATGGGAAAGGCTTCTGCTTGAGCAGCCTTTCATCCCCTCCCCCCCACCAGCACTGCTGCCTCTGACAGATTAAAATCAGAGATGACGCTGGGGGAAAACAGCTTTTAAGCCAGCTCCGGCTCTCCCCATTGCTGTCTCTGATACAGAGGCAGCGGCCGGGGGGGAGAAGGGAGAGGGGAGGGGAAAGGAGAAAATGCAAGTACTCAACTTGATGAACTGATAAGCCCATTGTCGTCTAGTTGACTACTCACTTACATCCCTACACCACACAGGTATCTAGGAAAGCAGCATTTTTACATCTTGAAGTTTAATGGCCTCAGAGTATGTCTACACTTCAGAGTTTTGTCAGAAAAACAGCTGTTTTTCTGACAAAACCTGAGTTATGTTCACATTGTAATTGTGTTCTTCCGAAAGTAAATCAAAAGGATAGAGGGGGTTTTCCGGCATCGGTAATCCTCTTTTTAAGAGGAAGAAGCCTTTTTCTGAAAAAGCTGTTTCGGAAAAAGGCGTGTGTGGACAGGGAAGAGGGAGTTCTTTCGAAAGAAGAGGAAAGAGGAAAAAGCACAGGTGCCCTGGTGGCCACTCCATCCATAGCAATCACAGCTTAAATGCGAGATAGCGTCCATTCAGTGTGGACGCTATCTTTCAAAAAAGCAGATCACTTTCTTGATGTGCTTGTGTGTGTGTACGCTCTCTTTTGGAAAAAGGTTTTTCGGAAGATCTCTTCCAAAAAAAGGCTGCAGTCGACATATAGCCTCAGTCATCCCAGTTCTGAGTCATTATCCTCTCCTATCAGTCAGTAGTGCTCAGTCGAATGAAGCTACTCTGGATAAATGTCTATAAAGGTAACTGTTCCGCTTGATGTCTTCTTGTAGACATATTGCTGGGGAACGCATAGCAATTCACAGATGCCTAGCTAAATCCATTTAATTGCACAACTACCAATGTATATAAATCACCCTGTTCTTATTAATGACTATTAAAATTGTGGCAGCGTGACCTGTTTCCTGAGAGCAGTTCAAAATGATGCTAGCAAAATATGGAGGAAGCGTGTGGGAAGGGGACAGGCAGGATGCCGAAGCTGTCTCTCTCCTCAGTGGGCCCGTACTCACCACGGAGAGAGGATGCTCCATGGGATGGTGGAGCAGCCTCTGCTCATGGGGAATTCAAGCCCCGTGAGAACAGGGGCTGCTGCTGCCCTGCGCTGATGTCTCTGTATCAGAGGCAGCAGCACAGGGCAGCAGGAAGGAGCTGGTCTGCACCGGGAGCCAGTTTTTAAACCAGCTCCCGTTGTGGACCATATCCCGCTTGACAGCCTGCGTTGATCCCTCCGATACACAGGCAGAAGCGTGAGGTGGCAGGGGGCTCCCCTGGAGTGGGGCCAGGAATGCACTGGCTACTTACTGGCCCCACCCCTGGCAACCATCAGATAATCGTATGACCGCTAAGAATTGGTGCGGTTACGTAATTATTAAATTAAACTATATCTAACATCTCTATGTCCATTGAAGTTTATTTAATATCTTTAACGATGTCTTAAATCAATTTCTGATTCTGGTTGTTAAAAGAAAAATAGACCAGTTAAATTAATTAGCACAGAAATTAATAATAGAAATGCTGTACAAAAGTAAGGCAAAAGGCAAAGTGGGCAGCACAATTATGTTTCTCCTCCAGCCTCACCAGCATCTGCTTCAATAATTTTGAAAGACCAAATAGGAGGCAGTTCTGCATAACAAATTAAGAAAAAAAATCATACAGTCTCTCCCGAGTTATGAACAAGTTACGGACCAAACACTTGGCCATAACTTGATTTGTTCGTAACTCGGACCCCATTGAGTTACATAGCAACCGCGCTGTTCGTAAGTGCGGGTCGCATTCATAACTTGGGAACCGCCTTTACAACCGCTCCATGGGAGCTTTGGTCGTAAATGCGAACGGTTGTAACTCGACCGTTCGCAACTCGGGGACCGGCTGTATTTTGCTCTGAAAGTAATCACACTACAAAAAGTCTATCTACATTAAATTGTAAAAAGGAAAAGAAACTTGTCAGCTGATTACTTCTCATCAAAATTCATTGTCCTGAGGCCTGACAAATTCTATGCCCTCTATTACTTTCAGAGCCATGAAGGCCTGATAGACTATTACTCTTGATTCAGCTACAAGCTAACAACCTCCTTCCAAATTTGTTCTTATGTTGCATTAAGCTTTTCTTCTCAGATTTAAAGCCTAATTAAAATATTTAAAAAGGCCAAATGCAGAATACTCTACTTAGGAAGGTATAATCAATTACACACATACAACATGGGAAGTGCCTGTCTAGGAAAGAGTACTTCAGAAGGTAGGTAGTAGGGGATGTGTGTGTGTGAGAGAGAGAGAGAGAGAGAGAGAGACAGAGAGAGAGAGAGAGAGAGACACACAGAGAGAGATGGTAGACCACAAGCTAAATATGAATTAATAGTGTAATACTATGGCAAGAAAGCCAACATAATTCTGGGATACATTAGCAGGAGTTCTGTAAGTAGTACACAAGAAGCAATTATTTCTCTCTAATGATTAGGCCTCAATTATATTGTGTCCAACTCTGTGCGCCACATTTCAGAAAAGATGTGGACATATTGGAAAAAGTCCAGAGCAAGAAGAGCAACAAAAATCATTCAAGGTGTAAGAAACATGACCTGTGAGGCAAGGTTGAAGGAATTGGTTTGTTTAGCCTGGAAAAGAGAAGACTAGAAGAGACATGATAATAGCTTTTGCAAGTAATCCCAGAAAAACCCGCCAGTCTAGACATACCCATGCCTTTCCACAGTTCTTCCCCCCTCCCCACCTGCTTTAGAACGTAAATTCTTCAAGGTAGGCACAAATGAGAAGACTGAGTCCCTAACTCAGATTATGTACTATTGTAATTCAACTAAACAACAACAACAACATATGCAACACTAAAAATTCTCTCTCGCTCACTGCGTGAAGCCTGATTTTCAGAAACAATATATGGTGAAATATTTTATAGTCAGGTGGTTTACTAGTCTTCACATTTAATTCACATTTTGTATACTCTAGAATCTTGTATTCTACAATGCATAGAGCATGCAAAATCTAAAATAGAGCATAAAATGGTGGCAAGACTCTGCTGATTCACTGTTAGCTGGCAGCATAAAATTGACTGAAATTCTATTGATTCATTGTGCCAGATATGTGATTAATTCCATCAGTGCTTCTCACCCTTTCCAGAGTATGCCTATGTCTACATTACTGCGGGAAGTTGACCTAAGGCACTCAATTCCAATGTTTTACAAGGAGGAGGGAGAAAATTATTCTCTTTAACCTCTTGATGATAGGACAAGAAACAATGGGCTTAAATTGCAGCTAGGGAAGTTTAAGTTGGACATTAGGAAAAACATCCTGTCAGGGTGGTTAAGCAATGGAATAAATTGCTGAGGGAGGTTGTGGAATCTCCACCACTGAAGACTGTTAAGATCAGGTTAGACAAATACCTGTCCGGAATAGTCTAGATCACTGGTCTTGAAGCTTTTCATGCCCACGATAATTTTTTTAATTCAAGTGCAACCCAGGATCAACCCTGTCCCATCCCTTCCCCTCTGTTCCCATTACTCTGTCTCACTGGGGTTTGGGAGGGAGTGCAGGCTCTGAGCTAAGGCCAATGGGGTTTGCCCTGTGGGATGAGGCTCCGGGGCTGACCCTGGAGCAGGAGGCTGGAGTACAGGCTTTGGGAAAGGGACTGAGTGCAGGAGGGGGCATGGCTACAGAAGGGGTCAGAGCTGGAGCAAGAGGGCATTCTACTTCTAGACATGCTTTTAAAACAATCAAACAGATCTTTAACAACGTAGAAGCATTATATTTAATTATTTCTCTCCAATACTCCCTAGTAACCTAACAATTTTACCCCGTGCCTCAGTTCCCCAGATGTATAATGCACTGATTTCATAAGTTATATTAGGAGGTTTAGTCAGTGTCTGTAAAATGCTCTGAAACCATCAGGTGGAAAGAACTAGAGAAAAGCAAATGTTTCTCCAGTTAACATTTCTAATATTTCAATTACACATAATATACTGGGTTTCCCAGGGTTTATTACAATACAAATAACATCTAACTTTTAATATTCTAAATTAGGGAGGATAATCACAGCATTCCCTTTAATACACATTTACTCTAAGTTACTGCTATTTACTGGCAAATTTAACTCTTAGTTTAGTTTGATTTGCAAATAGAACACAGATTTCAGATTATTAAAAAAAGAAGCATTTACCTGAATTGGAATCTGGAAAAGACAAATAACAAATACTGGTTTTCTAAAAGGAAAAAAAAACAGTTATATTTCCTGATATACACAATTTTAAAAAGTGACATACTATGTATATGTTATAACTCTTACCTCTTTATCTGTAAGTTTTGAATGTTGAGGATATATTACCTACAAAAAAAAAGGTATTTTGTTTGAAAACAGGATAGATAACTGTAGACTGAAATAAGTCCATCTTTTAAAAAGCTGCTATGATTCAGTACTCACTGACTTGTCCATGTCTATCCTACTCTCAGTACATGGCAGCAAAATCACTTTTCATAACTCTATCCTTTTTTCATCACTCTTCAAAAATCAGTGCTCTTTCCTAGTCAGTCTTCATTATCACAGCTGCTAGTTATATAATAAACTTGTCTTCTCAATGAGTCAGTGTAAAAACCTTACTGGTGCAAAAAAAGTAAGTTTCCTGTCTCTCCCCCACATCTGGAAAAAAGTGTATAAATTGAATGAATAAATATGGTGGCTAGTTAGAGTATATTTGTTAAGAATCAGTGTTCACTCCAGGCTACATCATCCCTTCACTAGTTAACAGTCAAAACAACTTCCCACTGCAGCCACTTGAAGTGGTTACAAAATCTGTGGTCAAGAAACAAATGAAGAGACACAAAGTACAGACTTGGCTTTTGACAAACACACAACTCACTCCTCATATTCCCTTTCACCAATATGACATCCTGTATGAATTGTTTTGTGGAAGCTACCTGAAGAAATAAGGCAGGTATGTTCAGAAGTTTAACACACTTTAGATGGAATCGTGACCCCAGAGAAGTCAATACAAAGACTTCCATAAATGGAGATCGAGATTTTACTCTAAATTAACATTCAAATTGTATTTACAGAGAGCAACAGGACAAAATATTTTATATTTATATAAACCCAGTATCTTAAAGATTTATCTTGAGGTAATTAGAAACACATACAAAAACTGCTTTAAAATGTTACATTTGCAAAGGCTTCTTTCATGGGTGATACAGACAACAGAATTTCTTGCACAGCCTTCAACACAGTCATAACACTGCCAGGTCTACATTAAGATAATGACTGGGATCAAATCTCATTCCTCAGGACTTCAGCCAATTGCCTGTAGTGGTCAGGAAATATTTCCCCCTGATGTACAGCCATTGCTGTATGTATTATAAAGGTGGTTTTTACCTTCTTATGAAGCATCAGAAATCAGCACTTCTAGGTGGTTCTAAAAATCCTTTTTATATCTGTCTAGCTAGTGAATCTTGCCCATGCTCAAGGTCATATTGATAGCCAAATACAGGGTCAGGAAGGAGTTCTTTCCCAGGTCAGGTTGGCACAGATATTGCAGTTTTTACCCCTTACCATGGTTTATATGCTTGGAGCAGCTCAGAATCTCCCAGCCAATTCCATGCTTCTGTAGGGGCCTCAGACATTAGTAGTACCTTACTTTTTCCTATTCTCTGCCTGTTGGACACAATTTAGTCTTCTGAGGACTGAAGTGCTTTAGTTTAAATAAAGTCTCTGCTTTTAGCGTATCTGAGTGAAATGCCTCTGATATACTGGAGGTCAGACTAAATGATCCAATTTTCTTCAGGCCTTAAATTCTATGGAATTATGAGACAAGCTCTTAAAAATCAGGAAGTATCATAATCAAGGTTGTTCCTGCAACTTTAATTTTACAGTTTTTAATTACAGTAGGGGGCTACAGCCCCCTCTCGATACGCTTGCCAACCACCTCTCTCTGGCAGCTTTCAGGGCCAGAGAGTGCCAGAGCTATGAAAGCATGATGACATCATTCTGTCACCTAGTAGGAAAAACTTGTAAACTTAGATAGATAGATAGATATATAGATAGATAGATATATATATATATATATATATATATATATATATGAGAGAGAGAGATAGAGAGAGATAGATAGATAGATTATGTATTAATTTTTTCATGGTGGAAACTTGCCACCATCCTAGGACAGGAGTATGAAACCTAGCTTAATAATAAAGATGATAAACTTCATATTATTAATACTAGTCAGTGACAAAGATGAAGACGTATTCTTGATCTTTTAATTCCCAGCCCAGTGTACCCACACTTGGCCAAAGGAAATTTTGATGAGGGAGGCTGCTGCCATCATTTTGTTATATCCCTCAGAGTTTCTGGGCTACGTGGCCTCTAGAATGATGCAGGAGGCTCAATCAGCTTGAGAGATATACAACAGAGGGACACTTCAGTAAATTAAGGGACATGTTGAACAAGTGCAACAGTACATATACAAATAGCAAATGTCTACAGCTTGTAAGGCAGGGGTGGGGAACATAAGGACCAGGAATCACATACAGCCCCTGGTTTGCCTGGATCTGGTCCCCGAGGCTTAGGGTCACCCCCAGCCTTAGGGAACTCTTGCTGGCACTCCAGCCTCCCCTTCCCTCCCCCCGCTGCCTCCCCACAGTCCCCAGCCTGACTCGTTTTTCTGTGGGTCAGCAGCCTCCCACCCAAAAAAGATTCCTCGTCCCTGTTGTAAAGTGACAAAGTCTTCAGGAATTTTCAGTAACATCAGAAGATACCTGACCAACCTTAAGATCAGCCTCCTGACAAACTTTACATTCCTAGCACCCTATGATTTGGAACAGTGCTGTTTCAGATAAAAGAACTACAAGAAATCTTAACTTTGGAAAACCAATCCATTTTCCCTAGCTTTGTTTTCAGAAAAAACGTAACTTGTTTTGATCATGTTTTCCAAAAATTTCAAGAGAAGGCAGGCAAAGATTAATTATGAAAAAATTCAGCCCAAGCAATTAACCCTTTTAAAGAACTCAGTTCAATTGGAAACAGTGGCTGTATAATGAAAGTGTTGTTGCAGCAATTACATTAAGGTTGCTCAAATGCCATCTTTAACAAATGAAGTCCTGTTATTATAACTCTGACACCATACACGATTTTCTCTTTCCACAGAAGGGACTAAGTTACCCTCCACTGAAATCCAGTTTGGTTTTTTAAACTGAATTTTTAACACTCATATAGTTAAAATAGTAACATTCAACCTACTTATATTTCCCTTGCATTTTCAGTTGGAGACTTTATACTTTATTCATAAATAAAGGCAATGAAAAGTGATTTGAAAATAGTGGATACTGGAAACAACTAAACTGTATAGGCTGTCAGAAAAGAAAAATATGTAAGAAACCCTTACTGAATACTTGACAAATTTGCAGTTTTCTATATATACATGGTACTGTATTGCTCTTTCCTTAGTAAGAGTTTCAAGACAGAAGTCCAGATGTGTTAATTCCAGTTAAGAGAAAAAAAGTATTCACTTTGTAATTTCCATATATTTTGATATCTCATAGGGGAGAAAGGTACCTGTACTTGGTTACTCAAGTACAGGTAACTCAAAAGTCTTAGACTCAAAGCCTGCAAACAATTCATTTTAAAATTAATGCCTCCACAGAAATGTATGGGATTGTTTGTGGGGCAAAAGTTAACCACATGCATAAGTATTTGCCAAACACAGCCCACTGTGAATTCTCCTCACAGCAGAGGAAAGCTAAAACTTCAGTCATGTGTTGCAAACAAATTTATTTATCCTTGTTGTTAGTTGTATATTATAACATTAACTGAAGCAATTTTAAATGTAATTGACTTACCACTAATTATTCTGTTCACGTTTCTCTTTGATATAATAAAGAAAAGCCACTAAGTCTGTTTCAAATTTATTAAGACCTGCAACAGGTCTGAGTGTCAGAAACTTAAGAATATACACTTGTGATCTGGACGAGATTGAGAAGATAGTCTACACTCAGACTGTTATAATACATCTTTTAAACTTTTAACATCTAGAAACCACAAGAATTATACTATTAGAGAAATGCAAAAACCACACTCATCTCGGATCAAAACGACAACCCTTCAGAATAATGAACTGAGGTTTTACCGGCGATTTGAAGCTAACTAATTCTATTTCATTTACCTTGGAGTTTGCCTGCCTTTTATTTCCAAACATAAAGGGCCCCAGTCCACTTAAAAACTAGTTGTTTGAAGACCACGAATTTGAAGTAGTTCCATGTATCGCCTTTACCTCCGAGTCAAGTTTTCTGATTTTATGCAATCTTTAAGTTCCCTCTGTTGCTGTGTGACACAAATAATAAGGGAAGTGCCGGGCACGGGGAAAGCGAGAGTGAAATGGACTCTACACAAAGTGCGGTCCAAAGCCCAGACCAAAAACATCTCGGACTCGGAGCACAGGCACAAAGGCTCCCCTCCAGCGTACCTGCAGGGGCCGACAGGTGGGGCGCCTTGGTGCAGAATGAGAGTCTCAGGCGGTGGCATCTCCCCGGCAAGGAGCAAAGCGGCACCCGGACCATTCCCCTCCTCAAAGCCAAGCGCGGGGCGATCCTGGTGTCAGCGCGGCAGAATCTCCCAGCGGCGAAGGCGGGAGACCGAACCCAGCCCCGCCGAATGGGGAGAGGGGTCCCAAGTCCCACCCCAACCCATTGTGGCCTCTTCCCGGCCGCGTCGCTCACCTCCACGGCCTGGCCCAGCTCCAAGTCGAAGCCCACCACGCACACGCAGTGCAGCCAGGCCGAGAAACGGTCCCAGGGCAGCAGCGACAGGCACCGGCCCGGCGCATCCTCGTCCGCCTCACAGGGACTCCGCGAGGCCGCGCTGAGGGCGCCGCTCTGGCTCGGCTCTCGCACCGACATGACCCTGCCGGGGCTCGGCAGCTCTTGCCACCGCCGAGCCGGCTCCGCCTCCCGCGGCCTGCAAACAGACAGGGGGAGGGCGCCAGGGCAGAGCGAGAATCACGTGACACTCTACGCGCGCCGTCCTCCGCGAGGAGCCCGAGACGACTAAAGGGAAAGAAGCGGTCCAAAGCCGCCGCCGAGCGGGGGTGGAGGGGGGAGTTTCCAAAGCTGCTGTCCGCATTGTGTGAGGAGGAGCATGAGTGCTGGAAGTAGGAGTGCAGGGGCGCTGCGGCACCCCCTGGCTTGAAGAGATTTGCGTCATATGCAGGGTTTACAATTTGGCTCAGTGGCTCTCAGCACCATCTCTGCACACATTATTCCAGCATCCCTGAGGAGGCGGAGAAACGGGCCAAGCAGCCACTGGGGATGGAACTCAGTTGCCTGCAGGCCCTGAAGTTTGGCTGCCTGTTGCCTTGCCAGCTGTGGCCCCACACACAGGGGAAAGCTGCCTGACCCGCTATAACAGCTGTGATCCCCCATTTAGCCATCTAAATACCTGGGGTACAAGGGTCCTGAGATCAGTTTAGTGATGCAAGAGGATTTTAACTCTTACTGGTATGGTACTGAGCCTGCACTCCCTCATAAAAATGATCTGTTACTAGAGCCTGAACAGATAAACATTTATAACTGCGGATATGGATATTTGCAGTTACAAAACCATATTTACTACTTTGGCACAGGGCTCTCCCAGGAACTGCACTGTCAAAGCAAGCAGAACAGGGGGTGTTGTCCCCAGAGCAAGTGGCCTAGGTCAGCACCTTCTCTGGCATAGCTATACCGCCCCCTAGTGCATCCTCAGCACTACTACACAGCTGCATCTTCTATTGGGTTTGTACAGGCTCGGTGGAAGACAGGGCCAGGGGTTGGTACAACTGTGCCTGAAGATCTGCCAACGTGGGATTCTGGTTTCTGGGAGCAGTGGCCCAACATTTTGTTCCTTTTGCCACTGTGGTTCCCAGAAGACCCCTGCAATTCCGAAAATGTGTTTCCAGCACTGCATAACAGCAATAAATGTCTTAATACCTAACTGCACTGGCTTACTTGCACCACTGAGCCAGTTGCTCTTGTCAGTGGTTCCCAAACTTTTTGGCATCATGCCCCCTTTTTGATTTTTGAGAAACCTTCACGCCACCCCCCCCAAAAAACAGCAGCAAAACTTGGGGTAGGATTGACTGGTGTGTGTGTGGCTAGGTCACCTCGCACCCCCCCTGGAATTTCTTCTCGCCTCCCAGTTTGGGAACCCAAGCTCTAGCTCATTTGCTACTATGGCCCACACTGTGCTCTGTTTCCCATCTTGCTTGTTGGCCAGCTTATGCTGTTTCATAAAGTTTAAGGCCAGAAGAGACTGTCAGATCTGTTTGTTAGAGTAGTGTTTCTCAATCTTTTTTTTATAAAGTACTACCTTTTAAAAAAATTAAGTACTCCAGAACCTATAGTTTTCAGACACACAACATTTTTTTGTACCATTGCAACACATTTGTTTAAACAATGTAATTGTAGCTGGGCAGGCAATGAAATTTTTGGGTGTAAAAAGTACAAAAATAATAAAGCGTGTAAAACTTAAAACAAAAATTCAGTTTTCTCCAAATTTCAATTGTGTTGACGTACCGCCCAGACTTCTCTCGAGTAACCCTAAGGGTACTCGTACCACTGGTTGAGAAACACTGTGTTAGGGCACTAAACATCATCCAGTTACCTCAGCACCAAGCCTAAATAACCAGAATTAGACCAAAGTATTACTATACTCAGAGGAACTCCAAGTGGAGGACAGAAGGACAGAACCAGTGCTTGAGAGCCCTGCAATGGCAGAAGCTTGACTAGACTGAAATGTTAAGACATCTGGGTCCTAGTCCTGGTTCTTGCCCTTGATTACACAGGCTGGCAGTGCAAGTCATTTGATTACTCTGTACTCCATTCCCCATCTGTGAAATGAAAAAGTAATTAAAAGCCATTTCTGAATGTATTTTGAGCTCTGTGATGTTCTAAAACATTCCATGCTGTCTGTTTTTTGCTTTAGGATGTATTTATTAATATCAATACCACACAAATAGGTACAGAAGAGATGGGCAATAATTTTTGACTGGGGGCCACTCTACGATTTTGGAAAGTGGTCAAGGGTTGCACTTTTCTATGGAAGGGCGCAGGGTCTGGGACGGAAGTGGGTGCAGAAGACAGGTTGAGGCAGGGGACTGGGGTGCAGGGTCTAGGAAGGGGTATAGATGCAGGTGAGGATTCTGGCCTGGGTTAGAAGTTTAGAAGGAGATGCAGGGTCTGGGAAAAAGTTGTGACTTGGAAGAGGGTGGGAGGATGCAGAGTGTTTGGATGGTGACCTGGGGCAGGAAGGATGTGGGGTGCCAGAGGCAGGCTTAAGCTGGGAAGTGCTTACCTATGCTGTCTGCCGCAGCCCTGAGCTGATCAAAACAGCAGGCTCTTCCCTGTGGCTCTCGGCTCCAGGGTAGGGGGAAGATTCCCATGCAGCCCCTGCCTTCTCAGCAAAATCTCTCAGCCCCTATTGACTGCAGCCAAAAGGAGCAGCCAGCCACTTAAAGCGGTATGAGCTACTCTGTGCCTGAGGGTCCCAATGGGGCAGCCCACACGCCAGATCCAGCAACTTGGTGGACTGCATCCAGCCCACCAGCAGTATGTTGCACACCCCTAAAGTAGAGGGTCATTTGCATTTTCATACTAATTATTTGTTTTCTGAGAAGCAATTTTTTTCAAGGTTTTATGTTTCTCCTCTGAAGTGATAGGTTTATTTTTTTTTATTTCTTTTCTATCACAATACCAGGCTAACATAGGTTTGTGAGTGGGAGTATTATTAAAAAGTCTTCTAGGTGCATTCTGTGGGCATTACTTTCCATTAAAGAAAGTGTGAGGCCTAAACAAGTTGACAGTGACTTTAAAGAAATTAAAAAAGGAGCAAATACATTAATATTTTAAAATTCTACTTTCTTATACTATCAGAGATGGTTCCCTAC
This sequence comes from Pelodiscus sinensis, assembly GCF_052426305.1. NCBI lineage: Eukaryota > Metazoa > Chordata > Testudines > Trionychidae > Pelodiscus > Pelodiscus sinensis. The sequence continues at coordinate 25,376,720 of NC_143062.1, forward strand.
CCTGAGCTCCCCTCTGCACAATCGTTTCCTTTCACTACACTTGTACATAGCATTATAGACATTTCACACACAATAGGTGAACTTAACAACATTGTTAGGAATCATTAAGAAAGGGATAGGGAATAAGATGGAGAATATCTTATTGCCTCTATATAAATCTATGGTACGCCCACATCTTGAATACTGTGTGCAGATATGGTTGCCTCATCTCAAAAAGATACCTTGGCATTGGAAAAAGTTTAGAAAAGAGAAACAAAAAGGATTAAGGGTATGGAACAGCTGCTATATGAAGAGACATTAATACCACTGGGACTTTTCAGCTTGGAAAAGAGATGACTAATGGGGGGATATGATGGAGATCTATAAAATCATTACTGGTATGGAAAAAGTGAATAAAGAAGAGTTATATACTCCTTACCATAAAACAAGAACTAAGAGTCACCAAATTAAATTAATGGGTAACAGGTTTAAAACAAAAGGAAATACTTCTTCACATAATGCATAGTCAACTTGTGGAACTTCTTGCCAGAGGATGTTGTGAAGTCCAACACTATAACAGGGTTCAAAAAACTAGATACATTCATGGAGGATAGGTCTATTAATAAGTTTTAGTCAGGATGGACAGGCATGGTGTCCTTTGCTTCTGTTTGTCAGAAGCTGGGAATGGGTGACGGGATGGATCACTTGATGATTATCTATTCTGTTCATTCCCTCTGGGGCACCTGGCGTTAGACACTGTCAGAACTCAGGATACTGGGCTAGATGTACCTTTGGTCTGACCTAGTATGGTTGTTCTTATAGTTTGGCTTTTGAGGAAAAATTGGTTTTGTAAAGGGATTGGACTAGGATGCAGATCTCTGTTCAATTCCCAGCTCTTCAACAAATTTCCAAATTACCCTACCAAAACAACCTTCTGCATACAATCAGCATATTTTTCAATCTGATCTCTAAGGGGCTAGCTCTCCAGGGGTTGGCCTAGAGTCTCCAGGAATTAAAGATTGATATTTAATTAAAGATTATGTCATATGATGAAATCTCCAGAAATACATCTAACCAAAACTGGCAAACCTACTGATCTCTCCTCAAATACGTGCAAATATAGATGGAACCTGCAGCATGGGTGGACTATTACAACAAAATGTAATAAAAAAACAAAAAACAAATAATTCCTCCCCGACCCCCAGTACCTGATAAATCAGGTTGAGAAATGTGATCCAGAACTAGGGAACCCTTATGGAAAACATTGTCCTGCTAGCAGTCTCTTTAAGAGATGCAGACTCTCAGATATAGTCAGGGCCAGATTAAGTGGGGGGCGGAGGGGGCTAGCCGGGCAGTTGCGCAGGGCGCCAACCTATGGGGGCACCTGATGGCAGCTGTAAGGGGCGCCACGTGCCCAGGGCCGGGAGTCGCGCGGCACCCCTTAGAGCTGCCATCAGGCACCACGCGGCCCCCGGCCCTGGGTGTGCGGCGCCTCTTAGAGCTGCAATCAGGCGCTGCATGCCCAATTGCAGCTGTAAGGTATGCCGCGCTGTGCATGCGCTGTGCACCTGGGGGCAGAGCCGCACATACATTGTGTGCCCGCTGCCTGGAGCTCATGAATGTCTCAAGCCGGCCCTGAATATAGTAAGCAGGCCCCACTAATGTAAAATAAACGTGTAAATATTTAAAAGATTGGGGCCTTATCCATCTCTTCTCTAAATGTAAATTCTAGTCTTTTAATCTCTTTCCCTATAGAAATCTCTACATGCTGCTATTCAGTTTCACTGTCACTCTCTGGATCCCTCTCTTTCCTTTGTGTCATGCTTGACATTGGCTGACCATTGTTCCAGGTGAGCATGTACTACAGATTTACATGATGGCACTATATTATTTTCTACCTCACACCAGGAGTTCTGAACCTTTTCTATACTGCAAGTCACCTTTCCACAAGAGGACCAGCATGACAACAGCTCCCCACCCATTTAGCTGGGTTGCTAGCTGGTAACTCCCTCCCATTGCAACTTGAGAAAGGCAGGGTGGTCATGACTGCCAGACAAATGGTTTCAACTTCCAGAAAGAATATCTTTTTTTTATACATCCAAATAATTGATTTGCCTTTTTGATTGCCAGTGCACAATAATCAGCTTTGCATTGAGTTACTCATAATGCTCAGATCTTGTTCACAAATATTAACAATTAATCTGGAATTCATAGGAATCATTGCAGCAAAAGTTCCTGAGATTCTGAGGTAGTCCTTAGTACCTGAGAAACTCTCTGATATTGTGAGACATTTAGACCAAATTCCTGAGGTTAGGCGAGTATGGATATGCCTCAGTTGCTACTTCATTCCATTGGCCTAAAATAAACACCAACTTCCTAGGAAGAAAAATGTGATTGTGCACTCCCTTCTATTTCCATCATCCATTATGGTTATAGCATGTGGCCTTATTGCTCTTAGCTATGATGGCTATGATCCATAGCATTTTATGGGCATTTTATTAGCACCTTAACTAAGATGGCTTCTAAAATGGCTACTAGCTCCCATACCTAATATGGCTGTCATATCTCAATGCCTTTTATGCCATGTGTGGCAAAGGGTGATTGGCCTAAATTGAGCATGTGCCAGTCAGTCATCTTTATTCCTGGAAAGCAGTCTACAGCTGCACATTCTGATAGGTATTGGACAAATGGACAACCCTTGTTAAATACTCATCAACCTGTTTTTATCTTTGATTTAAAGAGGGAACTACTGAATATCTCATAAAACATGCACAAAGTGGTTTGTGTGGTCTTTGTAATTCTGTCTTTACTAAAATATTTATGTTTATTCATTTGTTTTTGTGTGTGAAGAAAAAATGTGTGTGTGTTTTTTAAGTGGAGAATACTTTGCACAGTATGTTTTAATTAGCTACTACCAGTGCTTTTTTTGTGATGGTATGCACTGGTACGGTGTACTGTCACCCCTCTCGGGCGCAATCACCAATTTTGCTGGCACAGCCCTGAGAGCACTTGCGCCGCACTGACTGGAAGCCCCCTTGAGACATGTGGAATTTAAAGGGGCCGTATTTGTTTTTTTTCTTTTTTCTCGACAATTTTGCCCTAGTACCAGCCTCCCTTTTTTTTTTAACAAAAAAAACCCCTGGCTACTACTGTGAAATTATATGTATTGAATTTAAATATGACAAAAATGGAGTTTCTCCACTACACATGCATTCTCCATTCCATACTGCCATCTTCCTTTACAATTAATGTTATTTCTTCACTGATTGACATAATGCCTACAATCACCAATGATTTTTCTCTTCATTTGATTCCATCCTCAACCCTCTTTCTAACCAGGAATGACAACAAGGGCATTGCCTAGAAAGAGAGGCTTTTAGGAAGCTCCAGTACTAGAGGGATCCTAACCTGAGGCAGTGGCTGGCCTTTCTCTTCTCCATTCCTCTTCTCTCCTCTACCCCCATCTTGAGCGATAGACTAAGGCTACAATCCTGATTCAGTGAGAGACTCAGGAGGGCTGCTTCCAGCCAAAAACCTATGTTAGGACTCGGGGAGTTCAACTAGTGATTAGAAGTAATTGGACTCAGAAAGGACACTAGGAGTGAGTTGAACTGCTGTAAACAGAGAGATTGCCCAGGAATGGGGGTGCCCTTAAGAGACAGAGACATTTGACTCAAGAGATTATGGTTGAACCCAGGCTGAGAATTGGCCAACTACACTCCCTTCTCTCTCTTTTTACAGTTCTTGCTAACTTCTCAGTGGCATTATAGCTACTTCTTGCCTCTAAATCTCTTTCCTCAAATGACTCTAAATTCTATTGCACTTTCTATCACTTCCTTCCTCTACCGGATCTTTTATTTTCTTCCTATCATATCCTCTACTCATAACTTTGGTCATCTGAAGAAGTGGGCTGTGCCCACGAAAGCTCACGATACCATCTATATGTTTTGTTAGTCTATAAAGTGCTACCAGACCATTTGTTGTTTTTTTTCTGTAAGGGTATGTCTACACTTGTACCCTAGTTCGAACTAGGGATGCAAATGTAGGCGACCGAAATTGCTAATGAAGCGGGGATTTAAATATCCCGTGCTTCATTATGATCTTGCCGGTGCATTACTCTGCTGAACTGCTGTTTCGAAAGTGAAAATGTGCGCCGGGATGCATTAGTTCGAACCAAACCCCTTAACGTTACTCTTAATTTTTTGTAAAAATGTGAGGAGTAACGTTAGTTCAAACCAAGGGGTTTGGTTCGAACTAACACATCCCGGCACGCACTTTAACTTTCGAAACAGCCGTTCAGCAGAGTAATGCGCCGTCAAGATCATGATAATGAAGCGTGGGATATTTAAATCCCTGCTTCATTAGCAATTTCGGTCGCCTACATTTGCATCGCTGGGGATTAAGGGATTTGGAGTGTGAGCTGAACTTGGGGCAGGCAGTTGGGGTGCCAGAGGGAGTTCTAGGTGCAGGCTCTGGGAGGGCATTGGATGCAGGGGTTCTCAGGGTTAGGGCAGGGGCTTGAGGTGCAGGAGAGGGTTCATGACTGGGGTAGGGTTTCAGGATATGGGCTCTGATGGCACTGCTTACCTCTGGTGGCTCCTGGGTAGTGGTGCAGTGGGGCAAAGGACTCTCACCCCTGCCCTGGCCCTGCACCACTCCCAAAAGCAGCCAGCAAACTCCATCGCAAGTCCTGTTGTGCTCCCCACTCTGCTCTGTGGAGATAGGATACAGAGTGAGAGAGGGGGCACCTTGACATCAGTACCCCTCGTCTCCCTCCTCTGCCCTGCACAGCAAGCAGGAGGCTCCCCGAAGTCGGGGGGAGGCAGCTCCAAGGCGAAGGACAAGGGGTGCGCAGCATTAGGGGGAGGGACAGTTGAAGTGACTGCACTTGAGAGCCCTTTGGCCAAACCAGTCAGGATCACCTGTCAGAGGCTCCAAGATCTACCAGTAGATCCTGAGCTACTGGTTGGTGGACACTGGCCTAGATAATAAAAGCTCCCTAGAGCTACCTTCCCCCACCACGTGTAAACATGTGACTGCTGACATTTTCAACAGTTACATGTTTACTGGAATACACACATTTTAACATTCCTGTTGCCAATTACTTTTTAATCTTGGAAGTGATATGCAAGAATCACTTGTATAGATCCATTCTACTTTTACAAATACTCATTACCCATTTCCTTCCATAAACATGTTGCCTTGTTTTTCAGCTTAGATTTGACTTCCTTGCCCCTAAGCCCTTATTTCATTTTCTATCACCTGCTTATACACCTCTTTGATAAGATAATTTTTCTTGTCAAGTCCAAAGACCTTCTCTCCATTTGTTTTTCTGCTTTGACCTTTCTGTTACTGTCAATCACTCCCTTGTCGACTTGGTCTTTTTATTCATCCAGTTTCTCCTAACTTCACCGATTGTTCACTGTCTCTCTCTCAATGGTTGTTCCTCATTCTCCTCAGTCCCAATGGCATTCATCAAAGCTATTTCCTTGATTCTCTCTTCTTTCCATATATCCTACCATGGAATGATTTAATCTGCCACTATGGCTTCAACTTCTAGCTCCTTAACCATCTTCTGCTAGATAGCTGTATAAGATGCAGGATAGCCAAGTGAATGAACTATTAGTCTGAGACTTAGGAAACCTGGGTGTTCTCTTTGGTTTTGCCATCTTCCTTGCTCTGTGCCTCTCTGGAAAATAGGGACAATAATGTTGACCTCCTTTATAAAATGCTTTTAGACCTGCTTATGAAAAGCACTACATAAGATCTAGGTATTATTATATTGATGATGAAGGCTCTGAATTTTTAAAATAAATTTCACAACAGAGGTGTGCGGAAAAATAAGCCACAAAAAATCACTAAATAATGTAGATTTTGCTGCATCAACATACACAAACATTTACTGATGATACAAAAAATAGTGCAGGTACTGAAAAGTGAGACTAGATTGAACAGGTGTGTGTTGGAGAGAGGGACCACCTCACATTAATCCTGCAGTCATGGCACCTGTCCCAAGCAGCAGCTAGTTTTGGTTCCCTGCTCTGAGAAATGTAACCTGGTGCATGGGATTTGGCCTGCCTCTTCATATGTTATAACCTCATGTGCCAGGTCTCAATGCTACTCAGTTTGGGTGCCTAATCAGATGTGTTTTTACAGTAATTTCCAATAATTCACAGACAATTCAAAATCATGATTTCAAATTCTGTGACCACGACATACGACAAAATTGGGGCAATACTTGATGACTCATCAGTCTCTGTCCTCTCCTGATCTTTCCTATTCAGTTTTGTCCTGCATCTGCTAATATATTTTTCACATCTTATTCTGCATCAATCAGAAGTTGTGATTGCACTTAGACATCCCAAAATATAGACTTAGTGCACAACAGTCAGCAAGTAAAAGCTGTAGGTTTTATGCTATGGTGATAAGATACAAAAGTTGACATTGAGGCAAGAAGATAAGAGAACACAGGAAGTTGTGAAGGAAAGAACTAATTTTTATGTGCATGTAGTTTATAAGGGCAGTCCAGGCTTAGGGCTTTATTTAAACGAAGATGAAATGCAGTCCCAAGAAAGGGGTGACTTTTTAGCAACTTACCTACGAAAGAGCAGCAAATGGGCATTGGGACCCTGCTCAGCCACATGCACTCTCAGGAGCCTGTATCCCTAGCATCTGGGATGTATTATCAGGAGTGTTGTGAGAAAGACACAAGAAGTAATTCTTCTGCTCTGTTCTGCACTGATTAAGCCTCAGTTGGGAATAATCAGTTCTGGGCCCATAATTCAAGAAAGATGTGGAGAAATTGGAGAGGGTCCAGAGAACAAAAATGAGTAAAGGTCTGAAAATCTATGATGGAAGATTGAAAGAATTGGATGTGTTTAGTTTGGAAAAGAGATGACTGAGAGAGAACATGATAGCAGTTTTCAAGTACCTAAAAGGGTGTTACAAGGAGGAGGGAGAAAAATTGTTCTCCTTGATCTCTGATAATAGGACAAGAAGCAATGGGCTTAAATTGCAGCAAGGGAGGTTTAGGTTGGACATTAGGAAAAACTTCCTGTCAGGGTGGTTAAACACTGGAATAAAATGCCAAGGAAGGGTTGTGGAATCTCCATTACTAAAGATATTTAAGAGCAGGTTGGATAAACAGCTATCAGAGATGATGCTTGGTGCTGCCATGAGGACAGGGGGCTGGACTTGATGACCTCTTGATGTCTCTTCCAGTTCTAGCATTCTGTGAGTCTATCTCTGCATCCTGACTGATCTATCCTTCCTCAATGGAATCTCTTTCTCCAGTTTTGGGGCTTTCCCCTTCTTCTTCGTCATTAGTCTCAGAGCAGCAGCCCCTCTTCTCTGGGACGTGTCCCTCTCCAGCAATGTTTCAAAGAAGCCACCATCCCTGTACGCCACCTCCCTCCACCCCTCCTTCTGAGCCCTGTCCCGCTCCCCCTCTCTTCCCTCGCTCTCCAACCCGGAAGCGGAGCCTACAGAAAACACCAGGCCAGCTTCATGTGACGCATCACGCATGTGCAAAGGTCCCACACCTGCGCACTGCTGTACCAGCGAGATCAACGCGTGCGCAGCCAAAGTAGGCGGGCCCTTGCGTGCCCTTCGGTCAAGCCCAGTTCAGAGCAGCTCCTCCCTCTCCCGGCTGCCAGCCCCCCCTTCCCCTCCCCGGCAGCGCTGCTGCTACTGCTACACCGGGTAGGTTTCCAATCGCTATGGCGGCTGCTGCGGGGAAGGTAAGAGGGGAGGGAGAGGAGGCTCGCGTGTTGCTCTGCCGTGCGCTGGGCCGGGGAGCCCTGGGCCGCGGAAGGGGCCGCCAGGCCGGGGCTCAGCCTGATCGGGTTTGTTTTGGTTTTGCAGGTCAGAAGAAAGTTTTCGTTGTCGGCGGCCGCCTGAGGACGATACTGAGCGGGAGGCATCGGGGCCGACGGCCAGGCCTCTCCCGGAGCCAAGCCAGCCGCGCTGGGCCAACGGAGACTCCGCTCCTCAGGAGAGAGCGACCAACGGCATCTCGATGCGTAGCCACCTGCGAAGACCCTGAGTGGAACAGATCCCTCCCCCCACCTTTGGCCGGGTGCCCCCGGGAGAGTCCTCAGTCAGGCTTCCTGTAACCAAATCCTGTGAGAGACACCCCTCGGCCCTCCGTCTGTTGGGACGTCCACTCTCTAAGGGGCGGACTCCTCTGTGAGCTCCTGCAAACCCTCACTCTGTCATCTCCTCTCCGAGTTGAAGAGGCCCTCACCCTTTCAGTTCGTCCCTGGAAAACCCTTCCTGTTAACTTCTGCCGGAGTGGAGAAGAGAAGCCTCCACCTGCACCCTTTATCAAATTCCTTATCAGAGTGGATGCTTGAAATTCTAAGCTCAGGTCAGTTTTACCCAGCAAAGGAGAGGAGAATGCTTTGCTACCCCCAGTCGAGGACCACCACTCTACATGATCTTGATGTCTGATGAAGATGAAATGTGGAATGTCATATGGATCAACTGAACTGACTGTCTTTTGTAGAGCGAAGGCTTCATACGCCTTCTCCAGTTCTTCATCTGGGCTCTGAGGCTGGACACTAAACCTTCTTTCTTCCTGGATCCCCACCCCCTAAATTTTTCCTTACTCTCATGCTTCACTGGTCAAAATTTTGGTAAGGATTGTTTACGGAAGAAGAAGAAAAAGAAGGCAGTCTGAATCCCAAATACAAGTATTTATGTGTGACTCATCTACTTGGATTTAAAGACATCCCCACCTTCAGGGAGTCTTGCTTCTCTGTAAAGTCAGATGTTTGTTCCTGTTTTCCCTGATGAGCATGGATTGAAAGTTGCACCTTCTAGATTTTTTCTGAGGTGCTGCTGATCTTGTTAAAGGACATAATGGGGCTTTTTCCCTGGATTATTGCCAGGATCAGTTTACACACTGCAACAATGAGTTGTTAGGCCTCCCATGTACAGGTAACATTTATCCTGCTTTAATATAAAATTGCTGGGGCGATTTGGGTTAAAAATTGTCGAAGGCAGTCTGGATCAGCAGGAGTTTCTATTCATCCCTCTTTGGCGTGACATCCCCAATCTGTCCTCGATGCCTTCAGCTTTGGCTATCTTCACTTGCCGCCCGAACTCTCACCCATTTCAGGAGCGTCATGTCTACCTGGACGAGCCTGTCAAAATTGGCCGTTCCGTGGCTCGCTGCCGGCCAGCTCAGAATAATGCTACTTTTGACTGTAAGGTGTTGTCCAGGAACCATGCCCTTGTCTGGTTTGACCACAAGACAGGCAAGGTAAGACCATTTTTGTTTGAAAAGCGGAGAATAATGAAATACTAGATTATTTTAGTGAAGGATTGGGTTTCTGTGGGCTCCTGTAAATTGCATCTGGCTTGTAGTTTTTCTTTAAGTCAGTGTTATCATATTGGAAGCAAGCAAGGTGTATGTTATGACCAGTAATCCTGATTTTCAGTTAAATTGATAATATTCGTTTAAAGAAGAAGCTTGAGAACAGGATTTATTAAACTTTATAAAAACATATTAGCATAGGGAACTGGTGGATCCTGAAGATTTCCTATGTGCATTCTTATGAAAGTATGCTATTGGGGTCTTGTATTCTATGTAATACAGAAACTACAATATAAAACATTTATGGTAAGTAAATGTGTTTTTGAAGAAAATTGTTTCTTTAAATACTGGAACCATTTCCCTTGGGGTTTTTTTCCCTAAAGCATGTTTCATTGCATATAAACAAATATTTAGTCTCTGATGTGACACACATTTTATATTGGGTAAAATGCTCACAATGTTGTTCGAAAAGAACAAGTCATTTTGAGTAACTATCCCCAAACTTTATAAACGAATAAAATCTATTTTATATGATATTTTGTGTACTTGCATATTGAATGTTGAACAAAGTATTTTAGTATTAATGTACATGCTATCAGGATAATGTTATCTTCAGTGATTATAATTAATAGCCTGTGTTATCTGTTGTCATGGCTAGTGAGTTGGAGTTCAAATATGTAGTATGTTGTCTTAATCTGGGTATGGCCTTCTCGTATAAGGACTGTTGCTGTCAAAATGAAGTTTAGAAGCTTTGTAATACTTGCTTTTCTCCACTAGGGACTGAACTGGGTTAACCCAAGCTTTTTTGCTTAAAGTACATGTTAGTTTGAAATTACTAATACCAAAAGCTGTACTTTGTTCATAAAATACCAAAAGCTTCAGTCACTCAAAAAGCAATGTGCTTTAAGAATATGTATAAAATTTTTTATGGCCTATTACTTTCTTGTTCGCTGTTTGCTGTATCTTAGTTTTGTACTCTGATGCCTCTCTTATGGTATGTGTTCTTCTATGAAGTACTTTTCATAAATCAGTTAATTTTAATAGAATAGTCAGGTTAGTTTGTTCAGTAGTGTGACCCAGTATAAGGAATAACATGGTACAGTAAGAGTTATTAAATCTTCTGATAATTACCATAGGTTATGCAATACTTAGGCATGATGGGACAAGCAAATACTTTTAATTTCTTAAGGCTGGGTTGTGGCATGACTTTGAAGTTGCTTATACATAATTATGAATAACTCTTTATACGAGTTAATATTTGACTGGATTTTTCTAAGGTTTTTTTTTTTTTTTTTTTTTCATATTGAAGACTTAAGGGCCTGCCTCTTGCAAGTCCTTATCTTTGCTTTATTTTAGCAAAGGTTTGACCATTGTGCCTAGGCCTCAAGGCCTCACACCAAGGCTGTGATATTTCAGGTCCTTTTCTTATTACATTATGCATAATGCAGTATGTGAGATGCTTTCTCATCACAGTTGGCAATAGCTGTTTTGGATCATAATATCAGTCTATAAAATTCACTTTTTCAATTTGAGAGTATATTCTTCGACTTCCCTGTTTGATGACAGAGGGTAAGACTCAGTTCTCCTAAAATGTCTATTGCAATCTAGTATTTCTGAGTAATACATTTTATGCATATAATGCCTTCAATCTAGGCTTCTCAGTGCTTTACAAACATAATTAAGCCTCACAACCTAGTGAGGTCAGTGAATGTTTTTACAGAGTGCTAAACTGATGCACAAGCTGATGGCAGAGTTTACAACATAGGCAACTGAATTATTTTAAATCTAATCTAGAGTGGTTAGCTTTAGACTCACAGATATCTAATAAATGAGTTTTTTACATTGCTTTATTTTCTTTGGATGACTCTGGTTTTATAGTGGTTAATTTAATGTTTCATCTTTGTTACAGGTTTGGATTTGCCTAAAGTGGTAGTCAATAGAAGATCTGTATTGTAGGCATTTAATGGTGTTTGGGTCTAAAACATATGAGGAGCAGGCCATAGTTAGGTACTTCTGGACAGATGTACACATAATAAATTCATCACCATAACGGGTAACAGTGTTGGCAGATTCCCCAGGAATGAATGGCCTGGGGAATCCAGTATACAGTAGACTTCCGATAATCCAGCACCTTTGGGACCCAGGGGATGCCGGATTATTGGATATGTCCGAGTATCAGGAGGCACTCCGGTGGGGGGGCTGTGACGGGTCTGCCGGGGGTGGGGGTTGGCGGGGAATGGCGTGGCGAGGGGCAAACCCTCTGCCATTTTGCAGGGAGGCGTTGGAAGCACCGTGCAGCCGCTGGTGATAAGCCAGCTGGGGCTGCAAGTGGCAGCGGCGGACTAGGGGAAGCGGTGCTGAGTGGGACCAACCCGGCAGCACCCCAGCTGCTCTGCCCCACCGCTTCTCCAAGTCCACCGCTGCCGCTTGCAGCCCCAGTTGGCCTTTAGCTGGCAGCTGCGCGGGGCTTCCCCTGCTTCCCTGCAAAACGGTGGAGGGTTCACCCCTCGCCGTGCCGTTCCCTGCTGCCCCCGGACGGATGCAGTGTAGTCCGGCAGACCCATCACAGGAGTATCATCCCCTTTTCCTCTCCTCCCCTTCCCTTTCCCCGCCTGTGAGCGCACATGAGGCTCACAGGAGCTCCAATTGTCCGGCTGGCATTTCCGGGTTCCAGTTGGTGCCGAACTATCAGGAGTGCTGGACCACTGGATTCCAGACAATTGGAGTTTTACTGTATTTTCATTCTTGAAGGTGATCCTTTTGAAATAGTTGAAGCATATGGATGTACCTATGTGGAGCAGCTTGAACTGTATATTTTCTGTGTGGCTAAATGGGGGAGTTGGGTCTCCTGGTCTGCCTGGATTCCTACATGAACAATAAAATAAAACAAGTTAAAGTGGGTTTTTTTGAGGGTGAAGAGAGTATGTAGCTTGAAAAAATTGACAATACAATTGCCTACATCCTAAAAATCCCTTAGAAACGGTGATACTGTGGATGGTGGTTCCCAGTGAACAGGGATTGCAGTGATTGCTAGAGCTGGGAGGGACTGTCAAGGATCAGGGTAAGGCTGGGTTCGAGACAGGAGAACAAAGTGAAATGAGCTCTGGAGTTGCAGTAGGCCAAAAGTCTTATGTAGAGGTTGGACTTCTCTGGTCCAGTACCCCCGGGACTTGAGCGGTCCCGGACCAGGGGAGGTCAGTGCTCCGCTGCTGGCCTTACTCCCAAGCTCCCCTCTGGGCTGCTAGGCTCTCCAGCCCAAGGATCACTGCTCTACTGCTGGCCCTGCTGCCTCGGGGGCTCCTCGGGCTGAGACTCCCCTGCCGTCATTGGCCCCATTGCCACTGGGGTTTCTCAGGTGCCACAGGACTTCAGGGTAGCTCCCTCTACTGGCCTCTGGTACTCTTTGGTCCAGCATTATCCTGCCAAACCAGTGTGTCCCATATTTGAGAGATTCAACTAGTAGGGGTATCTTTGCGGGTTAAATAGTGAGCATGGGCCAAGGAGAAAACTGGAGGATGCTGTCACTCTAAATCCTTTGGGTGGCACTTCCAGTGATGCCTAGTTTCCCCAGTGTTCCTTAGATGTGGGTTTTTAGGGCCTCTCAGGCCACGCCTCCACTTGCCGCTCCAGAGATTGATCTTCTGGTGTTTGATTTAGTGCACCTAATTAAGACTTGGGAAACTAAATGCTGAGGGCAGCTCTGGTTGGTGCCAGTACAAGGAGTAAGGAAAGCTGATCGGAACGTTTGCTCTTGTTGACCTCCCACTGTGAAGATGGCGTCAAGCTTGGCTTAAGGCAGTGGTCACCAACTGGTGGATCAATCACAGCATCCCAGGAATTGATCACTATGGCCAGCTGGCTGAGCAGCAGCCTCTCTTTAACCAGCCCAGCTGGAACATGGCGGAACCTTGGCTCTGTGGCCAGGTGGGCTGGAGTAAACAGGGGCAGCCACCTGGCCTGCTGGCTGCGGATTCAACCTGCTGAAGCTGTGCTGTGCTCCAGTTGGGCTAGGTGAAAGAGGGGCAGCTTCCTGGCCAGCTGGTTGCAGCATTCAGCCGGCTGAGGCTCCACCGTGCTCTGGGGTAGACACTTGGCCAGCTGGCTGAGGGTTCAACCTGCTGAGGCTGTGCTGTGCTCCAGCTGGGCTGAGTCAGAGGGCAGCTGCCTGGCCAGCTGGTTGCAGCATTCAGTCAGCCAAGGCTGTGCTGCACTTCAGCTGGGCTGGAGCAAAGAGGGGCAGCCACCTGAGTGGCTGCCCCTCTTTGTTAACTTGCTGGCTGGGGGAAGAGGCATGTGTGCATCCCCGGCTCTTGTCCTGCTCCGGGGGGGGGGGCGGGGCTTGGCGGCCAGCACACATGGTGTGCTGCGGACTGGTCTACGCTGGGTTGTTCCCTGTGGGCTGTGCATGGTCGGGGAGCCCCTTCCCCAGCACCCCGCTGTTCCTGGCCGGGCTGGAGGTAGCCCTGGGCTTTGCCTGCCCCAACCCCAGTCCTGGGGTTGCTGCTTGCAGGACTAGACGGGCCAGGGAAGGGAAGAGACTGTGCTCTCCCATCCCCCATCTCCCCTGCTGCTCCTCGCCCCAGCGCTGCTCCCAGGAGGCTGCAAGTCCTAAGGCTGCTGTCCTGCTCTTAAGGACAGGAATGGGAAGGCTGGGGGCACAGGAATGTGGAGGCAGGAGGAGGGTGAAGGATGGGAGGGGGCAGGATGGGAGGCAGGATGGGAGGAGGCAGGGGTTGACCTGAGGGGCATGGGGCAATGCAGGGCTTTGGGCGGGGGGGGGGGGGGGGAGGAATCATGGGGCTGAGGGGCGTGAGGCTGGAGTAGAGGGCAGATGTGAGGGAGGATAAAATTTTACTTTGCAGAAGCTTCACTTTCTTTTACTCCCCATTTCTTTGCCTTTCTCCCCAGCTAGCCTTTCTTCCCCCAATCCCCTTCTGCTCCAAACTTCCCCTTGTAGCCCCACCCCACACCTTTTCCTGCCACTCTCTTCCAAACTCTCTTCCTGACCCTGCCTTCCTCAGTCCACCTTGCACCTCACCTCTGACCCAGATCCTGCATCCCCATCCCACTTGCTGGCAGTCCTGTCCTGCATATTGAGCTCCTCCTCTTGGTTCCCACCTCAGGGCCTAAGGGGGTCCACAAAATCTATTCACTCTGGAACCTCAGAAAAGTAAATCTGGCCTATGGGAAGCCCTGAACCTCAGTCTCCCCTGACCCTTCCCCTCACCCTGTGGGGGATGGAGTGCCATCAGAGTGAGGTGTCTCAGTTGGGGGCCACATCAGTGATGGTTGGGGATTTTGGGAAGAGTTTTTTTACTTCTCACTTATGTGGTCCCCAACTGGGGGTGGGTGGGTGTGTGTGTGTGTGTCAGTCAGTAGCCCCGGACCCAAAAATCTTCCCCACCCTTGTCATAAATAAAGAAAACATTGAAACCTTTTGTGTTGGACATATTTTACTTTATTTAAAATGAAGTTTGATAAATTAATACGAGAGAGTTAAAATGCATAATCTGTTCAATAATTTAAATTAAACTGTTCTCCTCAGCTGCAGCACTAGCAAAATGGCTTGGGTGTAATTATGTAATGAACGGTGAGTTTCCATTAGCAACTGGTAGTTGGCGGAAAAGTTTGGTGATGGCAGAGCCTCCAGAAAGGGGTGGGGTCTTGGGGAAAAGATGGTGTAGATCCTGGCTTGCCCTGACATTTAAAAAGTGATCTTGGGTGTAAAAAGGTTGGAGACCACTGGTTTAAGGTAAGCCGACTTCAGCTACGTCTTTTAATGTAGCTGGAATTATGTAACTTAACCTTCTGGGTCTAGTATAGACCTGGCCTGATTGGTGAATTGATAACATTAGCTGTCCTAAACTCTACCAAGTTGGGGATTCTAGTCCCAAGGATTGTTACAACAATAAATAAGAATATTGTAGTGAAAAGGCAGCTGGAAGACAGATACACATGGTCCTTGAATTTTCCTCTGACCAATTACATAAATGTTCAACTACATTGCTTATAATTCCTTACTCTTAGAAAACCTGCAGTGCTTGCAGAATATAAACAAAAAACTCCACACAATAAAACAAATAGGCTAGTAACATTTGCAGACAGACAGTGAAATAAAAAACAGCAGGGTCAGCCATTTTAATAACCTCTCTATCCCAGGAATATCATTAGCCTAGCAGTGATCTAATGTATTTGTCTTACTGATTAATGTAATACTGTAAGCATTTTCAGAAGCTTACAGATGGGGTAGAACACTTAAAAGTTCGTTTTCAGTAACAGTTTAGACAGAAATTTTAAACATTTTTTTTTATGGGGAGTAGGTATGTTAAATATTGGTCAATTGAATAGTCAAGTAACCTCATGATTTTTTATTGATGAGTCAACTATTCTATAGTCCCTAGGGGCAGGGCCTGTATCCGAGGCAGCAGTGCAGGGTGCCAGGCAGGAGGTGCTCTATGAAGGAAGCCAGTTTAAAAACCAGCTACCCTCATGGACCTGTGCCCTGTGCTGCTGCCTCTGATGAAGAGGCAGCAGCTTGGGGTGTCAGCAGCCCCTGTCTGAGGAGGGGGGTGTCTGAGCTTCTGGACCCGGTGTGAGCTAGAACTGAACTGGGCTGCCTGCCCACCTGGCTCCTCATATTCTTTAAATGAAGAGCTGCAGCAGGGGTAGGGCTATAACTGAGCTGGACTGCTGCCCAGCCTGCTAAAAAATTTTCTGGTAAGGGTGGGGGGAGGGAAATGCTTGTAGTCTATAGCATTAACTATAAGCTTTTGCTTATTGGTTAATCAACTACACTATTACATCGCTAATGGGGAGAAACTTCCATAGAAATTGATCATAGGGTGGCATAATGATTTGAGGTTCCAGTAAATTAGACTGATTTTTTTTTTTTTTTTTTTTTTATTAAGAACAGCAAGCAGGAAACCTTAATTTCAACAGTTTTAAATTTATTTTGCTTTTGTGCTTTTTATTTTTTAAAGTTGATTTCCATTCATTGGTACGCAGTAAAACACATTGTGTCCAGCTAAATATAATCTTTAGTGTAACTTTGATTTTTTTTTTTTTTTTTTTTTGGTAATCATGAATTTAAATTGTGTTTATACACCTTTATTTAAGCAATTATATACCTCTATGCATTTATTCAGTGTTTTAATTTTTAGTTATGCATTTAGTTAGAAAATGATCCATAATGTATTTCTAACTAAGTAGATTAACTTTTTACTGCTATTTTGTAGCACCTCTATTTGGATAAAAATTGGAATTTTGTGAAGAGTGGGGGGGGAAAGCACATTTTATTCTGTAATTAGAAAAGGGCCAGCTGTACTGTACACATAAGAAAAAGGTTTACCAAAACATGTTTTGCATTTACAAATGTTTAAGTTTTTTAAAGACTTTTTGTAGAAAGTGAATTGATGTCACTGTATCCTTCATGATTTTACTACATAGTAAACTTATCTTCCCACCTAACTTTTATTTGTAGACTTGAAGAGGAAAATAAGCTTTCTTGCTTTTTCAATCCTAATGAGTTTCTCACTTGTGTTCTCTAAACTAGCAGATGAGGCGACTGCTGGTTTAGCTCTTGAGCAAGCTCTCATTCCAGGTGCTTAGTCAATGGCTTGACTTTATTTTGAAACTTGGTGGCAAACATGCTTTGATATTGTTTTTAATTAAAATTATTTTTAATGTCACCGTAGCACTTCTCAAGAAGTGGGTCAGGATCCTGTTTGAATGAGGGTTGTGAGTAGTGATGTTAACGTGTAGTTGATCACACAATTAACTGATAAGCGTAGGCTAATCGGTTAATCTGGTCAACTACATGCAGGTGCCCACCCCTTGCTGCCTCTGTATCACAGGCAGCAAGGTGTTGGGGGGAGGACAGGAGCTAGTGTCTGTGAGGAGCTGGCTTTAAGCAGGCTCCCCTTGAGCACCAGATCAGCCTGAGGGAGCCTTCCCCCCACGCACTGCTGCCTCTAATAGAGGCAGCAGCACAGAGGGTGAGGGAGGCAGGATGGAGTCCATACATGTGGGGAGCCAGCTTTCAAGCAGGCTCCCTGTGCTTGCCTGCTCCATGGGCTCTCTTGCCCACTCTTTCTGCCTCCAACAGCTTAAAAGCCAGTTCCCCCCCACACCAGCTCCATGGTGCCGCATGCCCCCCCCCCCACCTCCCATGCAGCTGCCTCTATTAGAGGCAGTTGTGTGGGGCGTGAGGCAGAGGAAGCAGCCCCTGTCTGCGGGATGGTCTGAGCTCCCTGCAGACGGGCTGCTGTCGTGGACCAGCTTCTGTCCGTGGGGAGCTTGAACTCTCCCCGGACAGGGGCTGCTGCCACCCCGTGCTGCTCCCTGTATATCAGCGTGGGTAGCTGATTTTTAAACAGACTTCCCTTGCAGACCAGCTCCCACTTGCCACCCTGCACTGCTGCCTCTGATACAGAGGCAGCAGCACTGGGTGGCAAGCGGTTCCCTAGAAGCTGGGCTGGGAGTACACTGGCTGCTGGCCTGCCCTCGGGGACTAACTAATAGTTGCGTAACCACTAAGATTGCATGTGGTTACACAACTATTCAATTACATGATGTCTAACATCGCTAGTTGTGAGGGCTGGCATTACATTTGCTGGGGTCTGGACCTGAAGCTTAAGCCTTACTGTCCAAGGTTGAGGGCTGCAGTCCTGGGAGGCAGGGATCAAGTTACAGGCCCCTTGCTTGGCTTCAGGTGGTGGGGCACAAGCTTGAGCTTTAGCCTCTTTGCATGAGATGGCAAGACTTCTGGGTGTAGTAATTTTTGTTGTCCGAAGAGGGTCATGGTACAGTGAAGCTCAGGAACCTCTAGATTATAGTGTTTAGGCCTTACTTGAAATTGAAAATTTAAATATAATTTCAATTTTCAAAATAATTTATTTTATCCATCTGGGATGCTAAGCTTATTTGGGAATGGCTGGCTGCAATACTGATTTTGAGTCTGCTACATATGCTACACCGAGTTACCGTTTAAAAATGTCATGTACATTTTTGCTGAAAGGTTTCAGTGCCATACTTTTTAAAGAGTCCTTTAAATGTGTGTGAAAAAGCTCCCTGCCCAAAGAAGCTTACTTATATGTAAGATGAAAACAATACTAACAGTTTAAAAAAAGTAAGGTGTGAAAGTGGAAACAGACAGGTTTTCAAGGAAATCAGCACCAGAAAGCCAAGTGAAAATAGAGTTTAAAGGTTGCACGCAACTAAAACCTGCACTTCTTTCTGGGGCGGGGGGGGGGGACCCATAGTGTAGACATAGCCTTATAGACTAACAAAAAATGTAGATGGTGTCATGAGCTTCCGTGGGCACAACCCACTTCTTGAGGTGAATGGCATTTAAGGGGTACAGTTTCCAAATAAAATAGCTTTGCTTGTGGGTTTTTCACTCTTCAGTAGAGGGAAGAGAAAGAAAAAGTTAATTCACAAAAATTGGACTCTGGCATTAGGAGGCAAGTGTTACCTGAAAGTACTTGTAACTTAATGTTTTAAATATTGACTGAATTACAGATTGGCTCATCACTCTACGGAAGATTTAGGAAAAAAGGGAGGGGAGTTACTGGACACATGGAAAGAGGGAAGTTGTCCTAAGGTTAGGGCTGGTTTATAAAAGAAGGTATGGATTAGGCAGAGAGAGAAGAAAAAGATACACTAACTCTATAAAATTCTTAATAAAATAATTGTTCAACATTGCTTTACTTTCACCCCTAAAACATATCCATAATGTATGTTATTCACATGTAAAAAAAATTGGAAGGAAACTTTAATTTTAATACTGTTTCAAATCACGAACTATTTTTGTCTTGAAAAATTGCAACTTCAAATATGTAGGACACTTGGTGTGACTTCTTCCAGACTGAAATGTTGGAACGCTTCCAATTTAGAGTGGAAGTTCTTGGTGGAATCCTGAAATTCCCTTCAGATATTTAGGTTTTCAAAAACTCCTTTCACGAGAGGCTTTGGAAGAATCTAATTAGATATAGAGTGAGGGGGAAAGTATTGTCATGAATCAAAAACCAGAAGTAGAAATAAGTAATCGATTTTTATTATTGCAAAAACTTAGGGTTGCCTCAGGGTTCCCTATTAGGGCAGATAGGCTACATCTACGCTACGAGTTTTCTCGGCAAAAAATATGCTAGTGAGGGACTCATTTGCATATTTTCTGCAGATCTGTTTTTGCACAAAAACAACCCAGTGGGAACGTTTTCTTTTTGCGCAAAACCCTCTTTTTCTGCAAGATCCTTATGCCCCAAAAAGGAAGTATATTGATCTCGCAGAAAAAGTTTTTTTGTGCAAAAATAAAATGTCTACACTGCTTGTTCCTGCGCAAAAACGGATCGGCAGAAAATATGCTAATGAGATCACAACTTATGTAAATGAGTCCCTCATTAGCATATTTTTTGCCAAGAAAACTCGTAGCGTAGACGTAGCCATAGTGTTTAATGCATGTACTTGGAAAAGGGGTTGAGTAGCGAGGTGAGAAATGGCAATTATGAGGTTAGTGAAGTTCAGAGGGGATTATGAAGAGTTCCAGAAGGACATAGCCAAGCTCAATGGATGGATAGGGTGATAGTAGTCCAAGTTTTAATGTTCATAAAGAAGATCAGGCTAGGTGACGTGTGGCTTTAATCTATGGGGGGAAATAAATAATGCAAATTAGAGGGGAAAATGAGAACTAATGATATGCCTCACCAATATTTAAATGAACTATAAAATCCTCAATAAAGGACCTGGGCATCGTTGTGGACAAATGAATGAAAACCTGTGTCTAGTGGCAGCTCAGTCTTTAAAAAATAGTAAATGATGTCAGAATACATAAGGAATGGAGAAGAATATAAAAAATATTATAACACATTATATAAATCAGTGTTTTGCCATCATCTGGAATACTGTGTTCATCACCATGTTTGAAAAAGGATTGCTTTGAATGAGAGAGCTCACAATACAATTATGGGAATATTGTGGGCGTGGAAAAATGTTACAGAGAAAGTAACAGGAGTTTCTGAATGAAATAGAATATTTCCACGTTCTTGGATTCCATGACATCCTGTGGCAATGAGTTTCCATAGTCTAATCATGTGTGGCATGAATTATTATTTCCTATTATCAGTTTTTAAATGAGCTGCTTTTCAGAGGATTGGATATTTGTCTAAATGAACACTGTATCCACAATTGTTTCATTAAATACTCAGGTTCAATGTTTTATTTTCCCACTAAAACTTTTCTCAGAGTTTAACTAATCTCTAATTATTGACTGTCAGGAGGTTGTTTATGGGCAGGAGATTATTACATTATGGTTTCTTCAGCCTCCCTCTGACTTACTTTGTGTTATTGGAGGTGAGATACTGGATTTGCTGGACTGGTGATCTGACCCAGTATGACAGTTCTTGTATTAATTTCCCTTTTATATTCCTGTCTTGACTGTGATATTCTGCTGTCAGCTGTAAAAAAGTTGGTAACAAGTGTATTTTAGCAAATTTCAGTGCTGCTGCTTATTTGCTTTGAGTTGCCTTCGTCAAGTAAATTGAGATGTTTCCTCTTCCACACTTCGAAATGTTGACCTGGATCTTTCATAATCAGATGGGATGATACCTCAGTGCCTAAGAGAAACGTGCCAGTTAGAAGACGAAATCTGATCCATTTTGCGTTTGGTTCTGTTCAAATATATTCATCATTAATTTAGAGAGTGGCATAGAGACTACACTTATAAGTACAGAAGCATTATCAGATTTGCTTGTGTAAAGTGTACTTTATTAAACGCTACTTATTAGCAAAATATTTTTAAAACTTTGTTTTAAATTAATGAACTAACATACATGAAGTGCAATGCTAAGTGGTGTGGTGTGTTTTTTTTGTTTTTGTTTTTGTTTTTGTTTTTTTTTGTTTTTAAGGAAAGAAGAATAGTACAGATTGCACTTTTATAAACCGGAACTCTTTGGTCCAGCAGCATGTTGTTGCTCTAACAGAAGGCTCAGATACAGTCAATGAAACCACACTGGGAGCATAAATATAAGGGGTTTTATTGCCAGGGCATATTACGCCTCACAGCCTTCATGCATTACTAAATATGTGCTTCTCACTGCTGAGAAGCAAGCAATTAAGCAATCAGGCAAGCAAGAATCCAATGCTTACGGCCCCTTCTGCTACCAACAGTCCTGTATCCTCCATCCGTGCTCTCAAGGGCATTGCTCCAGCCTGGGGAGTCCCTGGGCACCTACATGGCCTAGGTCCACAGGTGAGACTGTTCCCCGATCAGTGCCTTTCAGCTGTCTTATAATTATTCCTTTCTTAGGGGCGTAAACATCCACAGGCAGATTCCGGCAAGAAACACCACCGCTATCTAATTCTCATACCTCATGTCCCTGGGCCTAATTATCTCACAACTTGTTGATGCAACTAAGGAGGCCTTGGGCCAGATCATCGCCGGTTAAAACTGGCTCACCGCTGGCTTTAGCCGAACCATCTGCAATATGGTGCAGGGGTAACTGGCGGTCAGCCCTGACACTCCACCACTTGTTTTCTGGTAGAATCATGCCTGCGGAGGGCCATATATGGCCTCATGATAGGCCATAAGCATTTGCACATGCTGGGCTACTCGCTTGGTGCAACAGCACAAAACAACCCACAAAACACAGCAGTCCCCCCCCCATTACTCTGAAAACAACAGCAATTGGATGTAGCATCAATTTAAAAACAGCTGTGGCCTTTGGAGACCACCCATAAAATATATCCCACCAATAATGAACAGTCAACTCTGACTCTGCCCTCGCCATCTGGAGAAGGGAGTCGTGATCATACAACATATTTACCCGGGTTCATGTGATAGCTGAGCCCTGCTTCATTAGCACGCAAGTGACCATAGAGTGCTGCTGCAAAAAATATTCCAATTCATGATGGGAATTTCTGGCTGGAGTATCACAGTTGGCCCCTCGGTCAGGCCCTCGGTCTCAGTGAGGGCCCAATAGCAAGCCAGAAGCTGTTTTTCAAATGTGGTGTATCGGTCGGCTGCCTTGGGAAGTTTTTGGGACCAGAAACTGAGGGGCAGCTTATCACAGGCACCCAACATTTTTTGACACAGACACCAGGAGGCATAATCCTCCACCACTGACACCTCCAAATGAAAGGGGCTAGTAGGGTCGTAAGGACCCAAAGGCTTGGTGGTTCGAATGGTGGCTTTAGCCTCCTCAAATGCCCGCTACTAGGATTTGCCCCATTCAAATATAACCTTCTTTCAGGTGACACTGGAGGGGCTTCAAAATTAAGGGAAGGTGTGGGATGTGGTTGCGCCAGTAGCCAAACAACCTGATAACTCGCTGAGCCTTTGTTTTAGTGGTTGGGACTGCAAGCTGGGCAATTTAGTCTATAACAGAGGAAGGAATGTGGTGCTGCACTCCTTGCCACACAATCCCAAGGAACTTTACAGATTGGCTGGTGGGCTGCACCTTGTTGGGGTTAATTGCCCACCCCCTGGACTGCATATGCGTGATGAGTGCCCGCAAGGTCCGCTCTGCCATGTCCTGATTAGTACCCTGGACCATCAGATCATCTATGTAATGATGGATAGTGACCGACCTTTCAGGTGAAAACATCTGGAGATAGCGTGCCACCAGCCCGTGGCATAGTATAGGGCTATGGACGTATCCCTGTGACAGTCATGTAAAAGTGTACTGGTGCCTCCCCCGAGATGAAGGCAAATTGGGCTTGTGCCTCCTCAGCAATGGGAATGGGGGGGAGGGGGAGAGGAAAAAGCATTGGCCAAATCAGGAACA
The DNA here is from genome assembly GCF_052426305.1 of Pelodiscus sinensis. Lineage (NCBI taxonomy): Eukaryota > Metazoa > Chordata > Testudines > Trionychidae > Pelodiscus > Pelodiscus sinensis. The sequence goes on from NC_143062.1 coordinate 25,399,796, forward strand.
GCATACCACTCTCCCTCGGTCCATCCAATGGACTCAATCAGGGTCACCACATCGGGGACGATAGTGGCAAGAGGGTACACTTCTCTGTTCAGGTCTCGATAGTCTGTGGTCATTCACCAGGACTCATCGGGTTTTCTCACTGGCCTCGCTGGGCTACTAAAGGGGGAAGACTACCAGCTTGATGACTTTTTGTTGCAACTCAGCAATAGTCTCCCCTATCTCTTTCTGACCTCCTGGGAGCTGATGCTGTTTCAGCGAGACTACTGACCGGTTCTGGGGCAGGGCTAGGGCCTCCCAGGAGGCATGACCCACCACTACAGCCCGAATCCCAAACCAATACCTCCCATCTGGAAGCAAAAGGGAAAGACCACGCAGAATGTCAATAATGTATTCCTGGATTAATTTAAAATGTCATTTTTTAGAGCTCTTTTATTAACTCTTAATATAGTTACAGGAGTTTTTGTCAGATAACTACTTATCTTCAAAGCTATTTCACATTTATGGTATTTATATATTATTAAGCTCTCTATATTCAGTGTGGCTTGAGTATTTTCCATTTATGTAATATCCAGGTTGTTAGTTCATTTAAAAACTGTCATGCCGTCTATACACCTTTTTTTTTTTTTTTTAAAGTCATATAGCCATATCACAACTCATTGCTGCAGCTGACTTGCTTGGTCTTGTCAGAGGTCAAACATTGAATGTACGTGGAGACAAAATTGCCCTAAGCATAAAGGATTCATCCAATGCAGGCTCAAACATGCTAGTAGGGCAGGGTAGAGAGGCTTTTGTTGTCATTGCTTTGTATACTTTTTCTAAGGATATAGGACTTCAGGCCTATAACTGTTTGGCTATATATAATGCCTGTAGAGCTATCTTTTGATACCTGACCTAGTAATAAACATTCACACCCAAAATTGGAGGTTTTCTACTAAAATGAACTTCACTTAAGAAAATCAAACATCAAATGGAATAGATGTTTATTTCTTGGACATAATGGACAACTTTCACTAGATGACTCTCAGCCACCACTTTTTAAATAGACAAGGGAAAATAGACTTTTTTTTGTCTTCCTCTTCATTTGAGCATTTTTCTTAGACTTACACATGTTAGTACTCGAAAGCCAGGAATGCACATCCACACCAAAAGGACATACACACCTTCCCAATCTCTGAAGCAACAAAAGAAACTTAAATGTAAGGTTAACAAGTTGGTACTAGATCCAGTCACAGTAATTGTTGAGCAGGACATTTCACAGATAAACAAATGTTGTCTGACCCTAAACCAGCTGTATAGAATGTGGGTAGGGATTTTAGTGCTTGACAGAAGGGAGACCTAGTAGACATTTGTTTCTAATAACTGTATTGAATGCAGTGGCACAGAATGATAGTGCAAGTGACACAGAAACCCATGTTGTGTGTTGTTGATGTTACTGAACATTTGAAGGCATACTTCTTCTTATGTTCTTCCTTCACATATCCATCCTAACTTTCAATTAAACTATTTTCTAGGCAGGTACTGGCAGTCCCCGGGTTACGTACAAGATAGGGACTGTAGGTTTGTTCTCAAGTTGAATTTGTATGTAAGTCGGAATTGGTACATATTGTAGGGGAAACTCTAGCCAAACATTTCTCCAGAGCTCAGTTTTATTTTCTCACACCTCACTTCCTTCAGTCCTTTATTCTCAAGCTGAGGTGTCTGCTGAGGAAAGCCGCTCCGCGTCTCCCTGGTCTGCTGGGGCGGGGGGGCGCGCGCTAGCTTCGCATCTCCCTGGTCTGCTGGGGGGAAGCAGCTAGTGTGGGGTTGCCTTACATCGGATCCCTACTTACAAATGGGGTAAGTCGGATCCATGTAACCCGGGGACTGCCTGTACTCTTAAAATATCTCTCTGATATTCTGACACCCTCTGACTTTGAAATTAGGACATAGAAAGGAAAATGCAGCAGACATTTTTTCATTGATGAAAATGCAAAACTCTGTAGATGGCTTCCTGTACCTAACAAAATGTATTGCACTGATGCATTAACAAACAGCACTCTCTCAAAACTTGAGTTCTGCCTTTGGAAATATATATGCAAAAATTTCACCCAAATATAGCTTTATTTTGGATTATCTTGAGATGTTTGTAGTTTTATAGTTGCCTTACATTGTCAGTTTCAACATGGCAGTTGTGCCACTTAAAGTTTTTCCTGGGGTGTAATAGAGAATTGTGGTGATTTGAGATGTAATATAGGGCCTGCTTTCCATTTATTGGTGCTTCTTGGATATTTCCAGTATTTTAAAGATGTCTTGCATTTTAAATACTAGTATTAGGTAAGTTTGTATTGGAAATTTGTAGTATGGAGATCAGTGACAACATTTTGGGGCAAAAATGTAGTTTAGCTAAAGCAAATGCAGAAATTGACTCTTATTTGAGACTAAACTCTATTTTTATTATTACAGAATGGGAAGAAGGTGAGGGTATAGTACAGGTGTAGGTTATATGTTGTCCCACTTATCCCTAATGATTACTCCTGTTTTGGAAATCTAAAATGTATGTAGCTTTTGCATGCCTATTTTTGGATCTCATTTTCTTTTGTAACTGCAGTTTTGTGTTTGCAGAGGTCCGCAGTATGAAATCTTCACTACTTTTCTGTATCTTTCAAAGCTACATCTGCACAATAGGTTTATATATCTTGTATTCATTGTGCAGAATATTGACAATGCTGCGATGAATCTTCCAGAGTTCGAGTTAGTGAGTCTAGTTAACACTGAACTCAGAAGGCACCCCTACTGGCGGCTGGTACTCCTTCTCTTGTGAGGAGTAAAGGGATGCCTCCCACTGTGGAGATGGTGCCAAGCTTGGCTTAAGGAAGCCGATTTCATCTTTGTATTCTCTGTAGAATATGTAGCTGGAGTTGCATAACTTTCTGACCTTAAATCGTGTTGGTAAAGTCGTATCTCATGTTGTAACTTTTTAGTTGATGTTTAAAAGCAATTTTAAAATATTCTTGTAACAATGTGGAGCAAAAACCGTTTTGCAATATATAACTTGGTACTATTGGCATTCTTGTATATTTTTATTCAAGTATTAAAGCAGAATGAAAACTTTAGCAAGCCTCTGGACTCATATAGCTTGCCACTTCAATTAGAGGCAAGTTTTTAATTAATAATGAGTGATCCTTATATTGATGTTCTCTTATGTTGGAAAGAAAAAAATACTCTAATTTAATATAATATGAGTTTAACCTATTGTTTGACCTAGTGTAGTGACCATATTGGGTTTATGATTCCTAGTAGCGCTCCTGGATGCTAGAGTAGATCTACACTGCACATTAAGCCAAAGCTCTGACTCTGGTTTGAATTCAAATCCTCCTTCCTCTTGCAGGGGAAGTATGATCGAGGTCAACAAGGACTCAGGAATTGGGACCTTGCTCAGGAGGTGGGGATGGAGTCAGAGTCTGCTTATCTCAGTCACTTGAGTCTTGTTCTTCATATGGATGCAACTGACTGGGCTCCTATATGGAGAGGTGGAGGGGTAATGGTATGTTTTACCAGGGCCCAGAGTGTCTGGGAAGCCTGGCCCATGCTGCAGACTGGAGTCAAAAGTTTGAATAGTCTAGTATGGACCTGTTAGCATGTCTGTGAGACCTTATCCAGAAATTTTAAACCCGGATTTACAATGCGGTGTGGACCTTCAAACACAGACTTGGAAACACCAGGTCTGCAAGAGGACCTGGTTTTATAATAGGAATGTTAAATTGCATTTAATTATGCATTGATTGAGAGACAGCAGCACAGGAGCGGTGACAGAAGGCTTCCTGGGAGCCAGTGTGTGCCAGGAGCTGTGTTACACCTTCACATACTTAGTTTACAATGCAGGGTAGCTGTATACAGTAGTCATGGACTGGGACTCCAGATCCCTTTATAGCTTAAGTCAAGGTTGACCATGTGCATTTGGGTCTAGGACATGCATTGGCTACCTATGTGACATTTGTACCTTTTCATGACTTCTGGTAGATTTCCTTACAGATATTACTGAGGTTGAAGCTATTGTCAATTTTTTTTTCACAGAATCAGTTAGAATATAATGCTACCACAGAGTTTGCAGCAGTGCTACATCGACAAGTCATTTTGCAATGATTTGCTAAACATCTACATGACTTGTAACATGTCTATGCTGTGTCTTAACCTTTAGTAACACCTGAAAAAATTGCATTATTGTTGTCTGAGGTAACAGTCAAGATGTCATTTAAAAAAACAAAAAATAAATTGAATAATTTTAAATATCCACTTTAGGAATTGTAATTAATATAATAGTTTGTATCAGATCTTCCTATTAAAAATATCAAAATATTATTACTGGTTAATACTTTTTTCATGATGCAGCAGGGTTTTTTGTGCTTCTGACTTACTACTTATTTCAGAATTGTATAGTTTTAGAATGATAGGCTATGCAGAAACTAACTTGGTTGTATGAATGGATGAGAATGAAAGAAAAGCTTTTTCCATAAACAAGATATAGATTTGGTGACATTGTTACAATGTTATCAGAATTTTAAATAAAATGTTATCAGAATTTTAAGTAAAGTAGAAAACGTGACAGTGCTGTTTCTGTGTCATGGCTCTTTAAGTAAAAATGACAGAACAAATGTTGATTGAGTGACGAGCTGCTTATAAAGCTTATGTAGGTTTGCAGTGTTTCACGTCTAGCTTTTTAAAAACATTTAGCAACATATGATCATATTCACTGCAGTCTTTATATATTCTTTATTTTACAAATACTAATTACTCCCACTCAAGGGGCATACAGCTCTTTTTTCATACATTTTTTTTTTTCAGCAAATGTTGCAGTGGTTTCATTGTGGGCAATAGAGAACTTTTATAAAAGTTTCTTGAAGTTTCTGATTCATGTGTATTGTATAGTGTGTGCTCCTTTACTCCTGGAGAAGTGAAAGTGCCTAAAAAATGTACTTTAAAAATCCCTCAAGAGTTTTTGTGTGATGAATTGATGTATTTTGCATTTGCCAATAGTAGATATTTTTTTCTCTATGGTCTGTGCACTCCTGTTCTTTAGAAGATAACTTTTTTTTACATTATCAGCAGATCATTGTAGCCATTTTAATAAAAAAAAGCATTTTCTGCTGCTTATTGGAAAATAACATAATTAGGGACTACATAGATTGTAAGCTTGACTGCCGTACTGATCTCACACTTGCATTACATGATCAGAAGTGGTAGAACCAAAGGCAAAGATATGTGAATTTATGTACATATTTAATGCTTAATTCATCTTTCCGAATGATTATCAAGATCATAGGTTTTCAAATACAGGCAGTCCCCGAGTTACGCGGATCCGACTTATGTCGGATCCGCAGTTACGAACGGCGCCCTTCCTCTCCCTGGTCTCCAGCAGACCAGGGAGAGGAAGCAAAGTGGCGGAACACGCGGGCAGCGGACAGGGCTGTCCGCTGCCCACGTGCTCCGCGGCTTGGCTCTACTTTGCCCCCCCATCCCCCTGGTCTGCAGACCAGGGGGACGGGAGGGGGGGGGCAAAGCAGAGCAAAGCAGAGCCAAGCCGCGGAGCGTGCGGTCAGCTGACAGCCCAGACGCATCTGGGCTGTCAGCTGGCCGCGTGTTCCGCCGCTTTGCTCCCCGTCCCCCTGGTCTGCAGAGCAAAGCCACGGAGCAAAGCCACAGCGTCTGGGCTGTCCCGCTGCCCCCCTGCTCCGCGGCTTTGCTCCAGACACCTGTGGTACAGCAGCTGGGGCGCTGCCAGTTGGTCCCGTAGCGCCGCTCTGGGCGCTACTGGACCAACCGGGCAGCACCCCAGCTGCTCTGCCCCAGGCGTCCCCAAGTCAGCCGCTGCTGAAACTGACCAGTGGCTGACTACAGGAAGCCCCTGCCCCGGGCTTCCTGGAATCAGCCGCTGATGAGTTTCAGCAGCAGGTGACTTGGGGATGCCTGGGGTTCTTAAGTTGAATCTGTATGTAAGTCAGGACTGGCGTCCAGATTCAGCCGCTGTTGAAACTGATCAGTTTCAGCAGCGGCTGAATCTGGACGCCAGTTCCGACTTACATACAGGTTCAACTTAAGAACAAACCTACAGTCCCTATCTTGTACGTAACCCGGGGACTGCCTGTAGTGTTACTCCTCTTTGAAGAACTTGATTCCCTGTATTATGCAATATTTTATTAAGTGTTCATAGATTGCTTGAGATGACAACATACTAAGATTCTCTTCTGTTCAGGTTGTTTTATACTGAATTCACCACTGTGTATCATCTGTGCAGTTTACAGGTCATACTATTCATATCCATATAAGCCAATCATTCCTTTGTTAGGTAACTAAAATTACTTTTAATTAGATCAGAACTACCATAGGAACACCAACCTTCTTTTGGGGGAGAAATGAGCTTTGCACAATGAAGGGATTCTTTACTTCATTTGGGAGTTCAGTCTCTGACTCAGCTGCAACTGTCAGCCAACTTAGAAGATAGGTGAGGTAATATCTTTTATTAGACCAACTCTTTTTGGTGAGCGAGAAGTTTCAAGAAACACAGAACTCTTCTTCACTTACTCAAACCATCACCAAGCCTTGCCAGAAAAGATGCAGAATCTGCAGACTGTTCCTATGCTATAATGATCAACACCTTCCCCAAATACCTTTCAGGAATCATAGGTTCCATGTATACCTTTTCTAGTGCACTAAATGTCCCAGTAGCTAGGGTTGCCAGATGGTTTAAACAAAAATACCAAACACACCTCTCCTTCCCCCTCAAAAAAATGGGGAAAAAAATCTGTTGAGGGGAGGAGGAAAAAGGGGGTGAGCAAAACAAAAAAAAAAAAAAGGTGCTGCACCTTTAAGTGGCCCCACACTCCTCACTCCCCCACCGGGCTTCTGTCCTAGGGAAACAGGAAATACCGGACATTTCTGTTTTTGTTTTTGTTTTTTTACTGGACGGGGGACCCGAATAATGGACAGTTGGGGTGAAAACCGGACACCTGGCAACCCTACCAGTAGCAACTGAGAGGGTGAACCAAAGTATCACTCTGCGCTTGAATGGACTCTCTCAGAAAAAAGGATGAAAAAGCATATTGCCTGTGGGTGAACACTTTTCACAAAGAGGTAACTAAACTTGACTGATCAGCCTGCTTTTTGAAGAAAACCTGCACAACTTTCAAAAGACAAATCTGGGAGCTTAAATTCAGAACTTTGCTGGACACTAAAAATCATGGACTGAATAGAGACACTATATTTATAGCTTATTGAAATAATTTGTGACCCCTCCCCCATCCTCTTTTTGTCCTATGACTGCATTTGCATTAAGGGGCCATTTCACCTTGAACGATCCCTTATAAGTAGTCAGAATATATTCTACTTTCGCAAAACTATCTGTTAAATCTTGCGTTGAGTTATGACATTCTCAATTCATTTCCCAGACCTGAAGAAGAGCTCTGGTAATGCTCGAAAGCCTGTCTCTTTTTCCAAAAGAAGTTGGTCCTCTAAATGATATTACCTCTCCCCCTTGCCTCTCTAATAACCTGGGAATGACATGTCGTCTACAACACTCAATACAACCAACTGATGAGTGAAGCTTCAAAAACACTCAGTATATTTGGATCTTAAAGGTGCAGTAATCACAAGTCAGCACAGTTCTTAAAACTCCATATATTATACTATTCTAGTGGCACTATTCATTAGCAATTGAACCTAACTTCAAAAGGCTTACCTACTCTAGTAATTAGTTTGTGGTTTTGGTTTTTAGTTCATGGTACCTGTGGAAAAAAAAATATCTTTCATTGACCAATTTAGTAAATCTTTAAATCTGTTTATAATGCTAACCATTCTTAATTAACTTAACACTTGGGATATGTCTAGACTAGAAGCCTCTTTCGAAAGAGAGTGTCTAGACTACAGCCAGTACTTTCAAAAAAACGAGCTGCTTTTTCAAAAGAGAGCACCCAGGCAGTCTGCATTACATAGTGCCTTTTTTCGAAAGAGCACCTTTGAAAAAAGGTGGTATTCCTCGTAAAATGAGATTTTCCACGGTTGAAAAAGCTGCCACGTTCTTTCGATTTACTTTCTAAAGCACATGGCAGTAGTCTAGACGCAGGGGAAGTTGTTTCAACTCTGCAGTCTAGACACACTCACTAAAAAGGTTGAAAAGCATATGGAAATACTTGTTGGGATGGAATGCTGAATAGTGATTATTAACTTTTAAGTGTCTCTTACTGGCAGCAAACTTAAAACTATGTTGTATTATTAAAAGCATTGTTTTGTATTGCCTTTATATATAGACTGGTGACAATGGATGAAAAACAAGCCTACTCAAAAAGTACTGTTTGTACAATGCCACATCTTTAAATTGCGTGAGGCCTTGTACAGTGACGTTAGTAAGCAAGACGGATTCTATGTAGGAAAATGAGAACTATTCAGTTGACATTTCATAGCTCACTGCAACTTATAAGGAAAATACTGCAGAACTGGAAATCTTAGTCCGTATTTTCTATTTTTAATATTAAACAGTTAAAATTCTACCCTACAGAGAGGGCTGCAGAATCTTGCAGCTTGCTAGATAATATGCAGTCCATAACCCAATTTATAAGAATATACAAGTGTGACTATATAGTTGAGTATTAACAGGGCAAATAAATTGAGTGCTGGTACAAACAGCTCAAGCATACTTCCACAGTTTTGGAGGAAAAACCAATTTAGAGTATGAAAAACCAATTTAGAGTTTTTTATAGAGGTCTATAAAATCATGAGTAGTGTGGAGAGGGCTGATAAAGAAAAGTTATTTATTAGTTCCCATAATAGAAGAACTAGAGGACACCAAATGAAATTAATGGGTAGCAGGTTTAAAACTAATAAAAGAAAGTTCTTCTTCACACAGCGTGTAGTCAACCTGTGGAACTCCTTGCCAGAGGAGGCTGTGAAGGCTAGGACTATAATAGAGTTTAAAGAGAAGCTAGATAATTTCCTGGATGTTAGGTCCATAAAAGGCTATTAGCCAGGGGATAAAATGGTGTCCTTGGTCTCTATTTGTCAGAGGCTGGAGAGGGATGGCAGGAGACAAATGGCTTGATCAGAAGACTGGTGGATGTGTATGGCAGTGGATCCAAAGTCTCATGACAGCCCCATGATAGTGAGCCTTCTAGTCAGGGTAAACAGACTCAAGATTTCAAGATTTATTCTTTTAAAAACCGCTGAGTAGTCAGTGCTTTGATTGATCTGACTGGAGCTTGGGTGCTGAGCCTAGAGAAGGGGTGGATTTCAGAGTTCAAAGCACTGCCTATACACCCATTTTTAAAGTATTAACATGAATTACACAAACCTTACTCTGTCAATCCAGGCTGAGGGGCTTGCTGCTGCAATTTAATTAGTTCATAAAGTGTTACTATTCTGTTCAGTGGAACCATAGATAAACTCCTCACTGTTTAGTAATTTTAAGGCAACCTCCACTCTTATAAAATACATTTCCTACTTGATGTCTACAAGTACAATTTTTGAGGTCTTGTCTTGAAATGTTCATATAATAAACTGCATGGACCATAAATTATGTTTTCTGAAGACTTGAGCAAACCTAGTCTATCTTTTAGCATGTAGTTTTCATGGAAATGAAATAAGTGAAACTTGATGTTTATTTCTTTAGGCAAATCATCCCTTGAAGTCTAAAAGCTCATTTGCACTGTATGTTATTTTTCTCACTTGCTTTGTAAATCTACATCTCGCTTCCATTCATTCAATTTATTCTCTAAACACTTTCTGTTTTTGGGATAGAAATGTAGCCGTGTTAGTCTGGTGTAGCTGAGACAAAAAACAGGACTATGTAGCACTTTAAAGACTAACAAAATGGTTTATTAGGTGATGAGCTTTCGTGGGCCAGACCCATTTCCTCAGATCAAATAGTGGAAGAAAATTGACACAACCATATATACCAAAGGATACAATTTAAAAAATGAACACATGAATAGGACAAATCAAATTTCAGAACAGAAGAGGAATGGGGGGGGGGGGTAAATGTCTGTGAGCTAATGATATTAGAGGTGATAATTGGGGAAGCTCTCTTTGTAATGGGTAAGATAATTAATGTCTTTGTTTAAACTTAGGCGTAAAGTGTCGAATTTAAGCATGAATGACAGTTCAGAGGATTCTATTTCAAGTGTGGTCTGAAAAGGTCTTTGAAGCAGGATGCTTCACAACTATGACAGTTTTTCTGTGGCAAAAGTGTGAGGGAATATATATATAACTTTTTGTGTTCTGCATAATATTTTCTTTTTCTTTCCAGTCCATTCTACTGTTCCTTTCTATGTGCTGCCTCTATCCTTTTCTATATATTGTCTCTGTTATAAGACAATGTGTTAACTACCTCCTCTGCCATGCTTGGCCAAGGTCCACCAGCACATAAGCACAGAACAAAAACAATCCGCTCTATCTTGCGTCTTCCTTCGGACATGTTACTTTTTAGCCTGCTGAGAAACCGAAATTGAAAGCTCGAAACTTTCAAAGAGCAAGAGTTAATACTTAAGCTGGACAGACTAGAGCAGTTAATTCCATTTTAAGAGAGTGTGTTTGTGTAGCATGTTTGTGATGAGATTAAATTGTAATTGTTACTTTAAAAAAATACATTTTTATTCACCCTAATATTGTGTGATTTAATGAGTTGTTGTAAAATATGTTAAAGCAGAGCTGTACTAACGTCAATCAGTAGTATAGATAAGAAAGAAACTCTAAATCTCTTGGTTCTTTCAGCTGTGCTTAATTCAGTAGATCTATAGCTTGTGAGGAAAGAGAAGGAGCACATTTTATATCATGTCAGTGACTTAAGACATTGAACAACTTGTTAGCTGTATCAGCTGTTGTTGCACTTATTAGTGTAACTGAATATTCTTCTGTATATATGAAAGTCTACATTTTCCAATATTTATAACTTGGGCAAGCGCCTATCACTCATTGGGGGCTGTTTACATGCCAAATTTCATGTTTTGAGATACGAGCTATATCTTGCATATTTGTGGCATGCATATTTCAAGTACATTTTTTAATGTCAATACTCATGCATTGTTCACACCACTTAAATGTTTACATTTTTTTATTTGAAAAAAAAAAAACTGAATTAGAGAACTTGAATTCTTTCTCTTAAAATTACGTATTCAACTGGGGAAACAAAGTCCGGGCTAAGATGGTATTAAACAAGCTTAGACAAAAAGTGGCTTTCATGGCTTTATTTTACCCTATTTCTGCACAAAAATCCACAACTGTACAATGAAATTGAAGATTTCTAGTAGAATCAGTTATAAGGAAAAATAATTCCCTAAAATGGTGTGGTTTATAAAATTGCTTAGGGAGTGAATAGGATGAAATACTGATGCTGCTGCAAGAAAAAATTGTCTCGATGATTTATTCTGTCTTTTGTTTCATCAAGTGTTGAAAAAAAAATCAGTTTTCAATATTTCTGGAAAGGAAGAAAGGTTTGTTCTGGAAACAAAAAAACATAATCCTGAAACACAGATGACTGTTCATTATTGGTTAGGGAGGATGAAGGAGATTTGTATTTTAATAATTATCATATATTGTATCTGAGAGCCTCAAGTCTCTCTACTGATATTGTCATTTTGATAATGCTTATTTTTACATAGCTGAATTGAACCACTATTTTCGTAGTCTGTCAAAAACAGAGTAGCTCTTAAAGCTGAGAGATTAAGAGAATGGCAAAAGGGAGTAGGTAAAGAGAGGACATGGAGGAGAGGGGAAGTGATCATATTCCCAAAACAAGAAATTGAGGCCTTGCAAGTGCTGGTGGAGGGCTGAATCAAAAGGCAAAATATTTTAAAAAAATTATCTTGGAGCATAGTGTTCTAACATTTTTACCCTGTTTTTAATTTTAGTAACTGTGGGATCCTGCCACTTTTTGATAGTGTTGACATGAACCATGAGCAGTAAAATGTGCTGAATTTATGTGAAAATTCAAAATGATATCTTATTATTTTGGATCCCTTACAACTCATGTTCTCAGGTTTATTTCCAATGAAGCTGGTGCTCTGATAGTGAGTGGGAAGAAAGTCATCTGTGTTTTCACTACTTCTTCCTTTTACAGTTTCTCTCTCATTGACTCGAATAATTATTGACACAATCTCTAATTCTAATAGCACTTCTCACTAGTCGTATCATTTGTGATTGCTTATGGGACATCATATTTCCCTGAGACAAAAAGGTGGTGATAAACTCCCATGATGTTTGATAAGGAGGATTACAAGTACTATGTATGATCCTGCATCCTGAAATGAACCCTGCCTGCTTTAATCTTAAAAAGTAAATTGCCTGAGATATTTTGTCCTCGTTAGTGTATATGTTGGATATAGATGCATACTATAATATTAGTGATGATGTGGTGTTATTGATGGTGGAGGAGTGAGGCTCCTATCTTTTCCTTATTGAATGTTTTTGGGCAGTTTAAATTCTAGTGCACTAAGAACTCTTTACCATCTTAAAAGATATTTTTCTTAATATGTTGGCTACAATTTGTAGATCTTGTAAACAGAGGACAGGGAGCATGGTAGTGTTGTCAGCAGTCACCAAGATAAGGGAAATGTGGAGTGTGAGGGGGGTGGGGAGATCAGGACTTCAGTTATAATCATGTACAGTTCAAGTTGATGGTGATGCATGTAGGTGGAGATGTAGGTTTTGACAGGAGTGGAGTGACTAATTTGCAGTTCATCTGTATAAAGATGGTAGTTGAAACAGTGTGAGTGGAAGGATGTTAAATCCCATTTAATTGGTTAACTGTTTAAACGTTGTGATTAACTGGTTAACCAATTAAAGGTGGGTGTGAGGGCGCTGGGCTGGACTGCTCCCTCCTCTCTGCCTACTGCAGCCCCTCCTGCCTCAAGCAGGGGCTGCTTCAGCCAGGCCAGAGCAGCTCTTGCTTACAGTGTGCCTAGCTCCACCATGGACAGGGACTGCTCCTGCCAGGCTGGAGCAACCCTCTGTTCACAGCAGGTCACACGGGGCTGAAGCAGACCCCTGCCTGCCATGGATGCGGAGCTGCTAGTCCGCACTAGTTAACCAGTTAACCTTTCATATCCCTAAAGTGGTTGAGATTACTCAGAGGGCTTGAAAAAAAAGTGTGTGTGTGGGTGTGGGAGGATGTTCAGTAAGACCTCAGAGATATGAACCCCTCAGAGTGGAGTTTGTTCATGACTCTCAAATGTTCATAACTGACCAAAATATATGGTAGTTATTTGTAAACTTTACAACTGAACGTTGACTTAATATAGATTTGAAACGTCACTAGGAAGAAGATAGATGCTGTTTTAAACTAGTTCAGTGTACAGAAACAATCACCAGTGTTTTCCTGAGCTGTCAAATCTTTTAAAACTTTCCCTTTATTTTAGTAGCTAAATGTTTACACAGTACTATATTTCAGTTTTAAGTAATTTCTCTTCTTTTTTCATGATTGTTATGCATGGGGAAAAAAAACAAGACAAAAGCCCACAGATTTAAATGCCCATTCAAATAGTATTAAAAATGCCATAGCAAAACATACTGACACTAAACTTTGTAATGATGATTAAAAAATTATCCAAACTTAACTTTCCAGTTAAGAAGTACAAGGTAAACTGTATAGAACTGAAAAATCTTGAATGGTACTTCGCTTGAGGTTGCTAACAAATTCTCTTGATGCCAAGATGCATAGCTCTTGAAGCATTACTAGCTTAATCCATGTAGTTTCAGACTGTTCGCTCTAGCCATTGACGAGAGGCAGCAGAGCACTCTTCTGTGTGGGGGTGTGAGATCTTCTTGGCATTCTCCTCTACCTTGTCCCTGTTATTGTCGTGGTCAGGTTGTGTAGTTTCTCATACCAATTCAGTTATCTCATGATTGCTAAGAATAGGGACTCTATTCTCGTGTCCGAGGGTATGTCTACACAGCAAAGTTATTTTGAAATAACAGACCTTATTTCGAAATAACTTACCTAGCATCTACACGGCCAAACCACTATTTCGAAATAAATTCGAAATAGTGGAGCGCTTATTTCGAATTTGGTAAACCTCATTCTATGAGGAATAACACCAAATTCGAAATAGCTGTTTCGAAATAAGTGCTGTGTAGACACTTATTTCAAAATAGGTGGCCTCCAGCCTTCCCAGGGTGCCCTGGTGACCACTCCAGCCTCAATCAAGAACACTCCTCTCCCTCCCCTCATCCCCAGAGCTGTTAAAGGGGTAGACTCTGGCCACAGTGCCTGTGCCAGCTCCAAGCCTGCCAGCCCAGAACCAGCAGTCACTGCCCCTGACCCAGTGGCCCCAAAACATGAGCCAGCAAGCCAGTGCCAGCCAGCCCTCCACCACTCCCCAGGAGCAGTCTGCCAGCTCCCAGGAGTCTGCCAGGGCCTGGAAAAGGCGGGCTCCTTCCTGGTCCATGGCGGAGATCATGGACCTTATTCAGGTTTCGGGGGGGGATGCCCCCAACGTCCATGATCTCTGCACTAGACAGAGGAACGTGACGGTCTATGGCAGGATAGCTGCCAGCCTGGCCACCAAAGGCCACATGCGAACCCAGGAGCAGGTTCGCTTGAAAATCAAGTTGGTCTGGCGAGACCCCTCCTCCCCCACTCCCGAGCCCTGAGCTTCTTCTTCCCCTTGCTTCCCTCTTCTAGCTCCCTCCTCCCAGTTCCCCCCTCCCCTCTCCCACTCTTTCTCCTCCCCTCTCCTGCCTCCTTTCCCTAGTCTCACCAGAGTTTAATCCTCCCCACCCCAGTTTCGCTAAATAAAGAGAGTTTGTGTTCATGAAAATACGTGTATTTTATTTGACATCGGGAGGGGGGGTTAGGGAGGGGTAAGTGGAAGGACATAAGGGAGAAATGAGGCACAAGCCCCCAGTGGGGCAGTGCTCCTCAGGGTAGAAGCTTTCCCGCAGGGCCTCCTGAATACTCACAGCTCCCTGATGGACCTCCTGGATGGCAGCCTGCAGAAAGTGCAGCCAGGCTCACAGCAATGCGTCCAAGAGAAGCACCAGAGTGCCCAGGGGCAGCTCTGGCTCCCTGTTGCAGAGTGCTATGATGTTCTGAGTGAGGGCAACCAGAGCATACAGAGACAAAACACTTCGCTGTCCCTCCATCGAGGTAGGCAAGCAAGCAGGGAAAGCTGAGAACCGGCTATCCAGGGGCAGGGGTCCCTTTAAGCACAAGCTTCCAATACCCTCAAGCAGCAGCCACACAAAGTAAATCCTTACCTAATGCCCTGTTGAACCTGGTTCCGGCCGGCCTGAAATGCGATTCAGCGTCCACTCAGTGTGGACGCGCTATTTCAAAATAGCAAAATGCTATTTCGAAATGCATTTTGTGTATAGATGCATTATTTCGAAATAAGCTATTTTGAAATAACACTGTAGTGTAGACATTCCCTAACTGTGTTTAGCCATTCCTTCTGTTCCTCCATAGTGATATCCACAAGCTGTTGCTCTTCAGAAAAATGTAGTTGATTTATTTCCATCTGAACATTATTCTATAAATTGTATCGTTCAGTGTTACCAATACATGGTCAAAGTATATTCACAAGCATCTCAAAGACTCCTGGACTCAACACACACAAACATGTTTGATTTATAAGCTGTTCACAAAAATCTAAGTAAGATTCAAATTATATTTATCCAAGTTGTAATAGCTGTAAGAGGTTTCACTTTTATCAACATTTTGTTTTCCAGAACACCTCAGTTCATTGGCTGCATTAGGCTTTATGAGATTCAGTGTTCATTTTTGCCACCAAATGCTTCTGTCAATAAGATTTTTTTCAAGGGCAGGATGAGATGGAGCACTGTCCATCAGTAGCACAGCTCGTGTAGATTTTGAAATAAGGGGGTCTTTCACAAGTTGAACAAAGTGCTTAAACCAGTTGGAGAAAATGCTTCTGTTCATTCAAGCACTGCACTAGCTGTAGTAATGGAAGAATAGAGCTGACATAGCGACATTTGGAAAGCAGTAAGGTTTCACACTTTTGTGAACGAACACCAATGGGAGATGGAAATCCCCAGTTGCATTAGCAGTAGCAATCAGGGTGTCCTAATTTTTAAATTTTAAATTCTTCACCTTTTTTTCTGAGATGTCTGCAAGAGTCTTATTTGGAAGCAGGCAACGGTGTAGGCTTGTCTCATTGAAGTTAAATATTTGGTCTTGCCTTTTTGTAACCAGCACATCATTTATAGGAGAGTGCCTTTTGATCTCTCTTGAGCAAACCACACGGGCATTGCTTCATCAAACTCAGGAGCAGCAGCTTTACATATATTATGCTTGGTTGTATTGTTCTGTTCTTCGAGATGTGTCCCCGTGGGTGCTCCACTTAAGGTGTCGGGTCCCGACCCGGCACCGCTAGTCGGAGATTTCCAGAGCTGTAGCCGGGCCGGACCGCGCATGCCTGAGAACAGCGCGTGGCATTCGCGCCTTTGCAACAGTCCACCCCCCTGTCAGTTCCTCTCAACCGCCTGTGGTTGCTGGCGGAGCGCCGTTTATCTCCTCAGAGAAAAGCCGTTCTGAAGGAAAAAAAAAAAAAAAAAGAGAGAGAAAAACTTATTATACACAGTTGGTATTCTAGTATAGTTAGTTAGTAGTTCAATTGTTAGTTTAAAAAAAAAAAGAAGAAAAAGTTATTAGTTTACTTGTATATAGTTAAGTGGTTAACATCATGCCCGGCTCACCCGGGTTTAAATGCTGTGCGCAATGTAAAGAAGCGATGCCGGCATCTGATGGGCATGTGACCTGTATCAGATGCCTAGGAGAGTCGCATGTACCACAGAAATGCGCCCATTGCGCGAAATTGACACCTAGAGCACGCAGGGAGAGAGACATGAGATTGAAACTCCTGCTGTGAGAGAAGGCTTTACAGCCTTCTAATGACCAGGTGTCAGAAACCCCCGCAGGGCAGAAAAGGAGATCGCGATCGCCTGCAGTGGTGGGGTCAAAGAGAAAGAGAGTGTCTCCGTCACGCTCTCTTGCAGGCACTTAATTGTCCCGGACAGTCAGGGACACAAGCCGGGTACATCTGGAGGGATAGGACACCAAGAAATGCCACACCGGGCACTGTCGGTGATGCCCGCACCTCCGAGCCGATCGTCATCGGCACCGGCTCTGAATGCCTCTAAGCGTTTGGCTCACCGAGAGCAATCTGCACCGCCAGAGGTGCTTGAACAGGGACTGACTGCGCAGCCGCAATCTACAGTGGCACTGCAAGCGGTGCCGATAGATCATGACAAGCCAGCACCGCAGTCGGCGCCGGAGGCGGCAATGAGTGACGGGCCCGAGGAGGTGCCCAACAGCAGGGCGTCCCTCAGTGCGCTGAGTCGGCACCGGGAAATCACTCGCATTTAACAGCCTCGGCAGACAGAGAGCTGCCCGCGGCCCCGTGTGCAAGCCTGGCCCAACAGCATGATAGCACAGTGCACGGGATGGGGGGGGGTGTCAATCCCCTTCCCTCTCCCCACAAGGGAGGGAGGATGCCCGAGTATCTAAGGTCCCTACGAATGCTGCTAGAAAGTCAATGCCAAAACACTCCATTTCACCATCGCCAAAATTTTCACCTGAACCTTCGCCTTCACCGTGTCGTTCAGCGAGGGTCAGGGATTACCCAACATCCCACGATCACGCAATGCGTTCTCCGCGATGGAGATCAAGATCTCGTCACTCTGGCCATTGCGACAGTTATCCCTATTATCGGGGATCATCATATCAGTCTCGCTCACCTAGCTACTCTCCTCCAAGATCGTATCATAGGAGGTATGCTAGCAGATACTCCTCGCGACGATCGTCCCTGGAGCACATTAATTACAGGAGCCACCGTTCATCCTATGATCATGGTAGATCTCAGTCCCGTTCCCATCTGTGCTGCTATCAAGGTCCTTGTGCATCACAACCATCACTTCCAGTCCAGGAATGTCGGACTGCGAGACCTCTGCCAGAGACCCCCTCGGCCCTTGCTCACCTGTCGGAGCCTGAGGAAGGACAAATTTCGGATGCGGATGATCATCTGCAGACTGTATCTCCAGAAGATATTTCGTCATCCTCCCCAGACGATGCGGTGTTTGCGGGAGATTCTTCTCCTCCTGATGACACAAAGGAATTTCAAGATCTTTTCCGGAGAGTGGCCCAGTCTCAGGACGTCCAGCTATCAGATGTCCAGACGAAACAATTCAAACTCTGGAGAAATTTACATCCTAAACAACAATCTAAGGTCGCTCTCCCTATGGATAAGGCAATCCTCCAGTCAGCAGCGGAAATTTGGCATACCCCGGCTTCGACAGCTCCAACTTCGAAACCGGCAGAGAAACGTTATTTTGTGTCATCTAAAGACTCCGAATTCCTTTTTACCCACCCTCAGCCGAACTCCTTGGTAGTTGATGCAGCTCTCCAAAGGGCTAAGAACCCACAGCTGAAAAATGTGGGGGCAGATAAGGAGGCGAAAAAATTGGATATATTTGGCCGTAAAGTGTATACATCGGCCACATTGCTCCTTCGCATAGCGAATTACACAGCCCTATTGGCGAACCATAGTTTCGATAGTATCGTGAAGCTTACAGAGCTGGCCCAAAGATCATCGGACACCGATAAGGAGCTGTTACGGACGATCCTCAAGGAAGGCTATGCGTGTTCAAAGGCTAAACTCCGGATAGCTATGGATATGGCGGACACAGCGGCTCGAGGAGTGGCAACAGCAGTGTCTATGAGACGCTCATCCTGGCTCGCCACAGCGGCGGTACCCAAGGAGCGCCAAGGTTGAAGACCTTCCTTTTGACAGGGTAAAATTATTTGCAGAAAAGACAGATGAGGTACTTCATACTGGCAAAGATTCAAGAACAACACTCCATATGCTGGGAATGTATGTACCACCATTCCGCCGTCGTTGTTATTTCCCGTATCAAAGACGGTATGATTACCAGCCTCGGAGACAACAAAATCGCCCATTCGACCAGTCTCGACCTAGACAACGGCCTCAGCGAAGGCGTCCACCACAGCCTAGAGTACCGGGTACGTCCGCCTCAAAACAGCACGTTTGACTCCCTTGTCGGGGGCAAGTGAATGCTACCAATTGTTGTTGTGCACACAAGTCCCATTTTCCACCATTGCTTACGACCTTACTATTACCAATGGGTCAAAATAACATCGGACAAATGGGTACTGGAAGTCATAAAGATCGGCTTCACCATTCCCTTCACTTCCATTCCCCCCACCACCCCACCTTCCCCATCCCTTTTCAGGGACCCATCTCACGAAAACCTCCTGTGACAGGAAGCTCATTGTCTCCTCGCTGTCGGGGCGATAGAGAGGGTCCCAGATCAGTTCAAGGGAAGAGGGTTTTATTCCAGATACTTCCTAACGGAAAAGAAAACGGGGGGCTGGAGACCCATTCTCGATCTACGCCGTCTGAATTATCTCTGCAGGCAGCGCTTCAAAAGGGTGACCCTGAGTTCCATAATCCCATCCCTCGATCACAACGATTGGTTCGCTGCCCTCGATTTACAAGATGCATATTTTGACATCGCAATTCATCCCGCTCACAGACGTTTTCTGCGATTTGTGATAGGCCACAATCATTTTCAGTATTGGGTTCTACCATTCGGTCTTGCTTCAGGACCCAGAGCTTTCTCGAAAACCCTGGCTGTCGTAGCAGCTCATCTGCGTTGGCTACAGGTGATAATATACCCATACCTGGATGATTGCTTAATAAAAGGTTCCACGGAGCAAAGGTGTCGCAGATGGTGGCGACAGTCGAACAAACATTCGAATCCCTCGGTCTCCTCCTGAACAAGCAAAAATCAACACTTACTCTGACGCAATCCATAAAGTTTATAGGGGTAAACCTCGATTCACGCGCGGTGAGAGCATACTTACCTCAGGAAAGATTTCAAGTGATCAAAGTCCTCGTTACCATACTCACCGGGAATGTGAGTGTCTCGGTTCACAATTGCCTTTATCTCCTGGGTCATATGGCGGCAGCCACCATCGTAGTTCCTCATGCGCGGCTTCACCTGAGGAACCTCCAACACTGGCTGTCCATGGTTTATGTTCCTGTGAGGCACAACATTCACGAGGTAGTATGGCTACCTTCACATGTTCAGAGATCTCTGCGTTGGTGGACGAGGGCGCAAAATCTTCTGCTGGGAGTTCCATTCCACCGACAACAACCATTGGTACAGATCATGTCAGATGCCTCAATCATCGGCTGGGGTGCCCACATGGACAATGAACGAATCCAGGGCAAATGGTCTCTCAGCGAGAGGTGTCTGCACATCAATCGATTGGCGCTCCGGGCAATTTTCTATGCATGCAAACATTTTCTCCCTCATATCAAAGGTCTTACAGTAAGGATACTGACGGACAATGTAGCAGCGATGTATTATGTGAACGGACAGGGAGGAGCACGATCACGCTCCCTATGCGCCGAAGCAGTGCGGTGTTGGAATTGGTGCATACAGAACAGCGTAACCATAATAGCATCGTACTAACCTGGCACCGCCAATGTAATTGTGGATTCCCTCAGCAGACGTTTTCCCACGGACCACGAGTGGGAAGTAAGGTCAGATGTAGTTCGTGCGATATTTTGCAGATGGGGTATTCCCCTCGTAGACCTATTCGCAATGTCCAACAACAGGAAGTGTCGCCTATATTGCTCCAGAGCAGGGCTTGGCAAGGGCTCCCTCGGCGACGTGCTTCTGGTCACATGGAAGAAGGCACTTCGGTATACGTTTCTCCTGACGGCCCTCATCTCCAGAACACTGGAAAAAATCAGAGCAGAAGCGGCGACTGTCATTTTGCTCGCACCAGCATGGCCCAGGCAAGCCTGGTATCCATTTTTACACAAAATGTTGATTCAGCCACCTTTCCCCCTTCCTCTCCACCGGGATCTTCTTTCTCAGGAACAAGGCTCGCTGTTATACCCCAGACTTCAGGCATTACATCTCACGGCGTGGCTCCTCAGTGGTTAAAAGGGGACGAAAACCTGTGCTCTGAACAGGTCAAAGCAATACTTCTACATAGTAGGAAAGAGTCTACGCGGAACACTTAGCTCGCGAAGTGGCAGAGATTTTCTAAGCGGTGCCTTCAGAATAACATACAGCCTCTCTCATCTCCTCTGAAGCACGTTTTGGATTACATCCTTCATCTACAAAATTCAGGACTTGCACTATCATCTTTAAAGGTGCACTTGGCAGCTATTAGTGCCTCCCACCATCCAGTAGAAGGTTCCTCACTCTTCTCTCATATAATTACAAAGAGGTTCTTAAAGGGGCTCATGAATTTATACCCACCATGAAGGGCGCCTCCCCCTTCTTGGAATCTCGATTTAGTGTTGGATACTATTATGTACCCCCACTTTGAGCCTCTGGTGTCGGTTTCTTTACATATGCTAACCATGAAAATGGTCTTTCTACTTGCAATTACATCAGCGAGAAGGGTGAGTGAACTGGGGGCGTTGATGGCAAGCCCTCCTTCTACGGTTTTTTCCAAAGACACGGTAACGCTACAATTACACCCGGACTTTATTCCCAAAGTCTGCTCTTCCTTTCACATTAACGAGCCTATTGTTCTCTCAGCTTTTTACCGCAAGCCTCATTCCTCAAGTAAGGACGCTCTTTTCCATACCCTCGATGTCCGACATGCACTTTTTTTCTATATAGACAGAACCCACCGGTGGCGGCGCATGGACAGGCTGTTCGTATCTTCGGCACAAAGATCCAAGGGCAAAGCACTTTCCACTCAGTGCATTGCAAAACTAATTACTGTTTGTATTATAAATTGCCATTCAATTTGGAACAAACCTCTTCCTCCTTTACCTCAGGCTCACTCTACGCGAGCAGTAGCAACCTCCATTGCTTTTGCAAGGGGAGTTTCCCTTGCGGATATCTGCCGCGCGGCTACCTGGGTCTCTAGTGTAACTTTTGCGCGTCATTATGCCATAACTAGGAGGTGGGCTTCGGATGCCGCTGTGGCCTCTGCAGTTCTATCCACGGTAGAAAATAACTGACCCGGAGCGCATTCTGGATTACTGCTTTATACTCACCTTGAGTGGAGCACCCACGGGGACCACTCGAAGAAGAAGAGGTTACTCACCTTGTGTAGTAACGATGGTTCTAAGAGATGTGTCCCCGTGGGTGCTCCACGCCCCGCCCTCCTCCCCGCTCCTGGCCTTTCTGCTTCATCTTTCAGAGACCAAGCAGTGAGAGGAACTGACGAGGGGGGGGGCCGGACCGTTGCAAAGGCGTGAACGCCGCACGCTCTTCTCAGGCATGCGCGGTCCGGCCCAGCTACGGCTCTGGAAATCTCCAACTAGCGGCGCTGGGTCGGGACCCAACACCTTGAGTGGAGCACCCACAGGGACACATCTCGAAGAACCATCGTTACTACACAAGGTGAGTAACCTCTTCTTCTTCTTAGTTTTCATTTGCAAATTGCTTTATTTTTTTTCCTGGCTTTTCTGAATATTGCTGATGGTTGATTTCCTGATACTGTATTGTGCTGCTATGTTGCTTAGACTAATGCTGTCATTTTCAATTCTTTATTTTTTTTTAAAGTATTTCTGGTTTGTGCCAATTGAAAGGTTAACATGTTTGTGTTTCTTGCTGCTTGCCATTTTGCTTAGTCATACTATACAGTATTTGAAATCATTTCAGAGGCTGATGAAACTGCCCTCAGATGTGCTTTTACTGCATAGTCAATAACATGTCACATTAAACATCTCAAAAAGCTTCATTGTGTGATCACTTCTAAATACTGTGGGGGTGGAGAGCCCATGGGGTGGATCCAGGGCCCCTGACTTACTTTGATCCAGCCCACAACGAGGCTCAGGGCTTCTTCCTGAAGTGGGGTGAGCAGGTGCTCACACTCCAGACTTGCAGCAAATCCTAAAACCTTGGCACCCCCTCCCTCCCATTACTCTTAGTTGAGTGAGACGAGTGTGGGGTTTTTGGGTTTGTTTTTGCACATCTCTGTTGTATGTGGCTCTCAACTGATTTTTCTGTGTCCCCCAATCGATAAAAGGTTCCCCACTCCTGAAATAGAGGGTAAGAACTAGAGGACAACTTTCAAAGGAGCCAAAGAGGCTGAGTCACTTGCAGAAATGTACTATGTAACCAATATTACTATGGGCAAAACATCAGCTTCATTAATGGGTGTGCTGTACGGGTTGTGGCTCTTTACAACTGAGATGCTTTTCCAGATTTCAACTGGCTGACGGGTTCTAGTAGCTTGTGCTCCGGATGGTGTCCAGATGCAAAAAGCAGCAGTTGCCACCTCACTGCCAGCATCTTCCTTGCAACAGCAACAACTTGGGCTGCCAGTTTCTTTTCAAGGCTCAGACTGAGCTTGCAAGCTTGTTCCACCGTCCTGGCTGGAGGAATGGGCGATGAAAACAGGAAAGCAGTGCAGATCACTTCACTTCTCTTGTTCTGCCTGTTTGGGCTGCCTTGAACTGGCCGTGGGGGCTGAAAACTCCCCCCGGGAATTGGCAGAGGGGCTGCCTGCCCCTGGATTGGTGTGAGCAAGACAGGATATTCTTCAGGGTGGACTGCTCAGACTGGCGGTTTACAGTAGTGCCTGCAAACCTCAGCATCCTCCTATCCAGTAAACCCACCCCAGTGGCGAGTGGGAATATGGACAGGGAGTGGTTTTAGGCTCCTGACTGCAAGGATGATGCACAAGGTAGCTTGTGAGCTGGGTGCTCAGCCTCGTTGTGGCCAATTGTGCACCTGGAAAAGACTGAACACAGTAGATTCAGATCCACATCCTTAAGGAGAGTGCTGTGAAAGACCACAAACCTGTGTGTACCTTTTAAGATGAAATAGAGGCACATTACAGTATTTGCTCTTTTTGTCTCTGCTTTTGATTGGTTGCTAGCTTCCAGTGCCCCATGGGTGCACGGTTGATTGGTGTGTCTGTAACTCTGATGTGGATATCTTTTGAGGTTCTACTGTACAGTGGAGAGTTGGATGAAAACCTTCTGAAAGCAACTCTAAAGGAATAATTGGAGAGTTGGTAGGTAGAACTAGTCAACCTAGTCATGCAAAGAATGGGAGGGTTAGATATTTTGAGAAGGAATATGTAATCAAAAGCAGCAGCAAA
Source organism: Pelodiscus sinensis (assembly GCF_052426305.1). Taxonomy (NCBI): domain Eukaryota; kingdom Metazoa; phylum Chordata; order Testudines; family Trionychidae; genus Pelodiscus; species Pelodiscus sinensis. Next base: position 25,423,881 of record NC_143062.1, read on the forward strand.
GTCCATGAGGAAAAGTCCATGAGGAATGTGGATATGAAAAGATGAGTAGATCTTCTAAAAGTAATTTTGGTGAAAAGAGAGAAGGAAGCCAGACTACAGGAAATCCATGATGGCATTGGAGTAAAGGAGCTTTAAGACATTGGTTGCAAAAATCAGTTTCAATTCAAAAGTAAAGAAAAGAAAGGAGACGGTTTTGTTGTAAAGGTAGATGAAGTCCAGAGTATCTTTTGAAGATAATAGGGGGACTGGTAACTATAAGATGCAGCTGCAGAACCTTTGGTGTAAGTTTCTGTGTGAGTGGGTACATATGCTGATGTTAATGTTTAGTTTTTACTTTTAATAAATGTGGCATGCTGTCTTGTTCCCTTAAAGATTCTGTATGCTTTATAAGCATAACAGTAACACCCAGACATGCCTTGGGAAACTGCCCATGAGAGAACAAAAGCTGGAGAAGGAAGAATATGAAAGTGGAGGCAAGGGAGTTAGAAGCTTGGTGGAGAGCAGTTGGAGAAAAGTAGTCATTGATGCTGATGGGGAAGAGAGATGACAGCTGAAAGGAAGGAAGGAGATCATGACGAATTCTGCTGATATTTTTAGAAAAAAAATCTGAAATCCACCTCTTCACAGAAATAGGGCTCTTAAGAGCATTTGCCTAAAGTGAACTAAGGGGTCAGTGCTTAACCCTAACCTGGTAGCTTACATACACCATTTCCTGGAATTCTACCCAAACATATGAGCTTTCTAGCTTACCTCAAATGGGCTGGGGGGAGGGAGGGAGAAGAGCATGGTAACTGTAGAATGTACTAAGGACTTCTGATTTAGGGTTTCATCAATAAATACCAATAAACCACTCTGGTAGGAAAAAAAGAGGGAAGTTTATGTTTATTGGATAAACACTATGAAAATACCAGAAATAGTTACTTGTCTGCATTACTCTGTAATGTGGACTACAGTGGTATGATGTCTAAAGTACTCTGACATATTTCCTCTTAGTTGATCTGTGTGTACCCTGATAGTGAGCATTAAAGGTTCCATAGTAAACTTGCAACATAATACTACTGGAAACAGACCTATGTTAAAGGGCGGTTGGAAACATAACACAGATTACTCAGGACTGTATATACTGCCGTTGTGTATAAACATTACTCATGTCAATATGTACAAAAAGAGACCCAAAGCAGCCTCACTTTTGGACAACTATATAAAATTCAGATTGCTACAAAGTAAATCTGGAAAAATGAAATTAATACCCCTTCCAATCCATAGAGGTAACATACATTGCAGAAAAGTCTAACATGTTATTACTCTTCAGTTACTCACACAAAATAACCAGAGTGCTGATCATTTAAAAAAAAGCTAAAGTCAGAGCTACTCACTAGTTTCTCCTTTCATTTGGTGTCCTTGGAAGTCCATATTTTTCAGGAAAGCAGCCTTCATTAGACTCCCACATTGAGTTCTACCCTGCTGTTAGACAATGTGACTCTGCCAGCTGACCCTGGCATTTGGGCTAGGGCTAGAGTCAGTGTTCCCTTTGATGTTTTCTATCCTTGCACAGGTTGAATTTTTGGAGGGGCGGGTTGAAATTTCTTATGTGCAACACCAGTATTGCGAGAATGTGTAGATGTGCACCACCAGCATGAACAAAAAACCTAAATATATACATATTTTTAACAGTCCATAATTATGGAAGAAAATATATTAAAACAAGGGATAGTTAACAGGGAGCAATGCTTATGATATTTAATATGAAATCAGATAAAAGAAAATTAACACTACCCTTGAAGTACATGTATCGTCCTCTCTAATAATTCAAGTTGGTAAACACATCAGAATGCATAGTATTCACACTTAGCTCAGCTTTAAGATACTAAGCAAATCTGAGTCAACTAGAAATAGTCATGCTCTCCTCGCAAATACTAATATAATATTTACTGACATTGGAAAGGAGAGTAAAAGGCATTCACTCAGGCTCATACAGTTTCTCTGGGGAATGTTTAGGATCCATGTTATATATTAACAAGTGAAACCGTGACCTTTAAAAATGGATGAAAGTACTCCTGGTATAAAACTTTCACGTTGTGTATATCACCAACTCAGAGTAGAAGCCCCAAAACCAATAAACACATGGCTTCAGGGTTTGTCGACAGATGCATCTTTCAAAGAGCTTGCAAATAAGGCTTCATCCTGCAAAACAACTAGCATCACACCTAGTACTTGCTGCTTTTGACTCATAAAAACCAGAACTCTGCCACATAGCAAAGATCTGACCTTAATTTAATACAATATACCATGTATTAATTAGTAACACAGCCTTCTCTGTCTGCCAACACAGCCAGGCAGGGAGGACTATAATCTGGAATGCAGCAAGTGAGTCAGGACTCCCAAAACAAACTCCCTTCTGCATCCACCTCACTGCACAGATGCCAGTACCCCCTCCCCTTTCTCTCATTTACCCCAGTGCAGTCTGCTATCCCCAGCCCAGCTGGGGACTGGGATGATAATCTGCTTCTAAATCTTGCAAGCACCAGCAGCCTACCTGGGAGTCAGGACTCAGCACAAACTCACCCCTTCCCCTACCTCATTCCAGGACAAACAGCACTCTCCACTTCCACCTCACCCCAATGCCAGCCCCCCCCCCCCCCCCCACTTTTCCCTCACCTACCCCATGCAGGCATTCCCTTACCCTCCTTCCCCTTCCCAAACCAGGAGGCTTGAGGAAAGTGTAGGGTTTCTGCCTGTCTTTGCGCAGATAGGACTCAGCAAACTCCCCTCCCCTCAGACCTCTTCCCAGCCAGTTACTCCCTCCCTCTCTCTCTCCCCAAACTTCCCTATCCTACAACAATTCCCCCAGCCACTTATTCCCTCCTTCCCTCCTCCTTAACTTCCCTCCCTACCTGCTCTTGGAGCTCCTCCATTTGAAGCAGGCAGCTCCCTTTGAAGTTGCTGCTCAGCAGATGCCTCTTCCCCAGCCAGCCAACTGAGCTCCCTGCCTGCACGGGAGTTCTGAGCCTCTGCACAGGGCTCAGTAAAGGGCTGTGCAATTGCACAGCTTAAAGGGAATTTAGGCTGAATCCCAGGCTCCAGGACCAAATGAGATGGGAGGGGTCCGAAAGCTCAGGTTGCAGCCCAAGCCCAAATGTCTACAAAGCAGTTACACAGCTCCTTAACCCAAGCCCTACAAGCCTGAGTCAGCTGGCACAGGTTAGCCACAAGTGTCTGATTGTAGTGTAGACATATCTTTAGCTTGAGGTAGTGAAAATCGCTGAAGAGGGCTACGAGATTAGCTCCTGTCCTCCTCCCAGGTGTCCTGGTCAGTCCCAACACAGGTGACTTTGTTGCTGTGGGATCTCTCTCCTGCCCAACCAGTTCCTCTGGACAGGGTAAGCCTTTTGTCTAGTGACTACATTTCAGTGGACTAGCACTTAATTCAGTGGTCCTCTTTTTGTTAGACAACTGCCATTCACCTTTGGAATTCCGATCCAGCATAAAGGCAAAATACCCCCAGTAGACATCTGGCTCCCATTCAACATGGACTTTGCAATTTGGTGAAGATACATAGTGAGAGGTGATAATCTGTCTTTAATAAATTGGTCAGAAAGATTCCCTGTATCTTTGGAGGGTGGGGGAGCAGGGAGAGCACAGAGGAATGGGCCCCTAAATCAGTGGGGTCACAGAACACTGGGGTGGAGAGAATGAGCACCTCCAGCCCGGAGCCATGGTGGTTGATCCATCTGCCTAGAAAGAACGAGATGCACTGGGGTATGATTGGGAGAACCAACTCCTCCAGATGCTGGGGGAGAGGTGAGAGTTCCTCTGTCACTGGGTGGAAGGGGATACCACATAGTGGGTACAGAAAGTATCCCTCCAAAAGCAGCCAATTGTTTATCCCTGTGCAAGCCCTTGTCCCAGAGGGTATTGAGAGAGGCAAAGGTAGCAAATCTTATAACTATTGGAGTGGAGGGCGCAGCTGTTGGGATATGAGCCAGATTTGAGGGCTGGAGAAAGGTGTTTTGTTGTGGAAGAATGTCAAAGGATTGTTGAGTGGTGGTGATCAACAATTGATTAGGGATTGGAGGATACTGAGCAATATAGATATTGTGCACTGTAATTGATTGGAGGCTGCATAAGGACCAGATGGAAGTAAGTGGACAGTACTGAAGGAGGTGAATAGTGTTGAGAGAAATAATAGACTTCAAAACAATTACTTAGGATTGCACATTCTAGATTGCACAGCTGCTAAAAAGCACACACACACACACAATCTGCACTGTCATTTCCTCATTTTAAAACCACATCTGCCATTAAGGTTAGGTGCTTGAAGAACAGAGTTGCTTCTTTTTAGGGGGGTCTCAAGAAAAATGGTAATCTAAGATCAAAGTTATTATATTAAGGTAATGGGATTTTAATTGAAAAATTGCTTAATTTACTAAATTGTCTACAAATCTTTAAGAATGTATATTTCACTTGGATTAGTTGTGTATAAAAGTAGGGTTAATATGGGAAATAGATATATCACTAAGGTTCACTAGTAGCCTTTGCAGTACGCCTTTTTACAGAACGAGAATTTTGTTAAATCAATTATTTGTGGAACTGCTTATATCCCAGAGTAGCTGATCTCCAATGAAGGATGTTAGTTAATGGTTTTATGTTTTTTCTGAAATGAAATAATGGCTAAATTTAATAAGAAATAAGGAATGCAGATTCTTTTGTTTTTAATCGTTTAAATTTGGATTGAACAATATAGTTTGGGCCATACACTCTGTGGAGAGTTGGAAGTAGTTACTTTACCTGTTTTAAATCCAACCTTAACAAATTAAGATACAGATCTTTACAAATTAAAAAAAAAATGGGTTTGATAGTTTATTTACTTCACTGCATTGTTGCTGATTTGCCTTTTAACTACACATACACATCCTTCTGTTCACTTGTGTTCTTTTCTTTCCATTACAACTAAAATGTATCATTATACACTAGATGTGGATCTAGTAGTCTATGCAAAAATGCAACAAGCTATTTTACAGTGTGGCTCAAAATACTTATTATTATGTAATTAGGAAAAAACCATGTGTGATTGTTAATGTTTATACAAAGTTTGTCACTTTTAATTTTGCTTTGCTATCAACAGCAGTTACAACATGGTTTATTATCTATTTATGTATTTGAGAAAGTTTGTGTGTCTGTGAGTTTGTTTATTCAAGAACTCCTCCTAAATTGGGGTGGGCAAACAGGGTTGCCAGGTGTCTGGTATTGAACTGGACAGTGTGGTGTTTTTGCCTCCTGCTGGAAAATTCAGAAAATACTGGACACCTAAAATGTCCGGTACTTTCTGATTCTCCTCCCCCACCCCCCATCCAGGAGGTGAAAATTCTGGGCTGTCCTGCTCAATACGGAGGCAGCCTGGCAACCCTAGTGTATACCGGGGAGCTGTCAAGCTCGGCTCAGGGAGGCAAGATGGCAGACGGCCGCCATCAGCCTGTTAGGGCTATAAAGCCTCACCATGTGGCTTTTGAAGGAGCCACGGTGGGTTTTTTGTTGTCTTTTTTTTCTTAACTTAATAACTCACACCCTTCTCCCGCCCCCCCCCCCCCCAAACAACTCGGAGTCTTTGTTTGTTTGTTTTTTCTGAAACCGTCTGGCAACCCTATGGGCAAAAGCCTCTTAGTTGGCCAGATCCGGCTTGCCTAGGGCTTTGATCTGGCCTGCGAGGTAGTTCCAGGTCCCATTCCCTAGTGTGTTGCCTGGGAGCCAGACACAAGTGAGCCCTTTTAGCTAATTCTATTTAAAGGGCTCACATCTTCCCTGTGCCTAGCCTAACAGCCCCGGGGAAAGTGCGAGCCCTTTTAATAGAAGCAGTTGAAAGAGCTCACGTGTCTCTGGCTTCCTAGCAACATGCTAGTGGCTCCGGAGCTTCAAGCCCTTATAACTGCTTCTATTTAAATGGCTGGTGCCTTCCCCATGCCAGTCGAGCGATGTGTTGCCTAGCAGCCACAGGGAACACAACAGCCCTTTAAACAGAAACAGTTAAAAGGGCTTGCAGCTCCCGGTGCCTCTAGTGCATTGCTGGGGAGCTGGAGAAGAACAAGCCCTTTCAACTGCTTCTGTATAAAGGCCTCATGTCTGCTGGGTGGCTTCATTGGCTTACAGCCACCCGGCAGGCACAAGCCCTTTAAACAGAAGCAATTGAAAGGGCTCACAGCTCTCGGTCCCACTGGCCCACTGCCTGGGAGGTACGAGCCCTTTCAACTGCTTTTGTTCAAAGAATTTGTGCCTGGCAGTCAGCTGCCAGGTAACAAGTTAGCAGCAGGGGCCAGGAACTGGGAGGAGTTGTACATGAATTCTAAGCCTCCACCCCAGACAACTCTGGGAAGAGGCTAGCCCCCAGCACCCTCCCGTCTGCTCCAAGTCCCTTCCATTGGCCAGAAGTCAGTGGGGAGGGACTCCAGGCCAAGCAAAGCTCCTGTTAGGGTAGATTTCAGTCCCGCCACTTCTGGGTTGGCCGACGGCCACTTCGGAAATTTGTGAAGTGGCCCCCCTTCAAAATTATTGCCCACCCCTGTCCTGAATGATCCGATCTAGGACTAACAAATTTGGTATGCAGCTTCCTCTTATCATAACTTAAAGCAAGGAAAGAGTTTAGTTGTGCCAGAAAAGCGGGATATGCCCAGAATGAAATTTTCTCATAAAAAAATACAGAATAGAGACAAAATCACCAGGCAAGTGAAAGGGAGTAGCTGGGAGTACCCTACCCCTTGTCCTGGACTGCCCCAGTCCTGAGTTTCCTACCTTCCATGTACCCTTTAGAGAGGGCAGAGGGGCTATAGCTCCCTCTTCATATTAGAATACACAAAACCATGCATTAGAGAGACAGGATCACCAGGCAGGTGAAAAGGTGAAGGAGAAATTATGCCAGACCAGGGAAGGTAATTTGTAGCTCCTCTGCCATTGGCTCCACTGCCTGGCTCTGCTCCTTGGCCCAGCCTCCCAGCTGACTCCTCCCCCTTAGCACAAACCCTGCTGGCCCTGCCAGGGCTTCTCGCCCCACTGGCAGCCTGATGCCTTGCTGGTGCTGGTATTTTGACCACTCTGCATTGCCCCAGCTAAATTCTCATAATCGGGCTTCTGCATGACAGAGGGCTCCTGTCGCTGACCCTCCACTAAGACACTTTTGTCCAGGAACGTTTATAGTTCTGCTAGACCAGAGATGTTGCCAGATCAGAGTCTCCCAGTTTAGAGAGGTTCAACCAATATTTCTGTTTTCTAATGTTTAAGGAATTATGTGAACCAAAAAAACGCCACCCTCAAATAAAAAAATGCTTCAGGATGCTGCATATTTATGGTTTCTTGGAAGAAAAATTGTTTAAAAATAGATGCTGCTAACATGTTAAAGTTAACTGAAAGATATCTGTTAAAAGATTTCTTATTTCTAAACAGGTTTGTAGAGTTCCACTTTTTATGCACTTTGAAGTATGCTTATTCTGCAGATGCAGAAAAAAAACCCTGACTTCCAGAATGAGAGAAGCCAGAGAACTCCAGTTAAAAATGTTGTGCCTGGAAAAAACATTGTCCAGGTTCAGACCCGGCGCATACCACTCCACCCAAGCAACTGTTCTCTCGGGTAGCATTGGAGAGAGGGGCTCCTGCCAGGTCTAGCCCAAAGGACCATGACAGGGCTCAGGTGACCCTAGAGGTCCCAGCCTTCCTCAGGGACTGATCCTCTCTTGAGGAAATGCTCTCTACAAAAAAAGACTGCCTCAGCACCAACAGTACCTAAGGTGCCGGAAAAACAGGCAGCTAGTGGGTCCAGCACCGACAAGACCTGAGACACTAAGGAGAAGGTGTGCTCCTCCTTCAAGGCACCAATGGAGGCCAGACACAAACCATGTCGTTGGCACCCATCAAGGCACTATCGGCAGCAGCCATGGTATGGATTGGGCCGTGCTCAGCCTTGGTACTGAGCGCCACCATGCTGCCTCTGACAGTAATGTTGGCATCGACAAAACATTCTGCACAAGTGGTGCACACAAAAGAGCACCGCAGCCGACACTGGTGCCACAAGATCCACTAGTGCCTTTGCCGCTTTCTCCTCCACCGGAACTGGAGGCATTTACTACCATGGAAGAGCTCATGGTTTCCTTGATGCTGGGGACACCCTTATTCAGTATTGATGGTACCCCAATGCATCCAGATTAAGTCTCTCATCCACCCCAGCTACCTCATCACCTCCTCTATCCAGTGACGATGAGCACAAGTCCATTCAGGCACCTAAGCCCACCCAACAGCTATAGTAGTGGCAACCACCACCCACGCATATACCTTCATTATCTCTGGATGATATAATCATTCCTCCACCTCCAACTTTGGGGGATGGTTTTAAATAATTTCAATAACTTTTCAAGAGAGTTGCAAATACATTAGAAATCTTCCTGTCAGCCATGCCAGAGACCCAGCATAAGCTGACAAACATGCTGCATGCCTCCCCATATGCTAAACTTGCCATCGCCATGAATGAAGCTCTCATAGACCCAGCAAAAACCATCTGGCAGACACCTGCCACAATACCTCCAATCTGCAAAAGGTCAGACTGGAAATACTATGTTGCTTCCTAAAGGGCAGGCTTTTTATTCTCCCATCCCACCCCAAATTCCCTGTTGGTGGATGCCATAAATCAGAGAGGCAAACAGGCGACCCTCACAGTCTCTTATGATAGGGACTGGAAGAGATTAGACCTGATGGGCAGAAAGACATAATCATCCAGCATCCAGCTCAGAATTTCCAACTATATGGCACTTGTCACCAAATGCGCACACCAATATATTTGATCAGCTTTAATCTTTTATTGAATTTTTCCCTGATAACAAAAGAGAACAATTTAAGTCTAACATCGAGGGTGCACTGATCTCCAAAACAGCACTACAGGGCACACTGAACCCCGCAGATACCACAGAAAAATCTATAGCCTCTGCGGTCCTCATGAGATGGGCATCATGGCTCCAGATTTCTCAGAGAAGTCTAGGCTACAGCTGAAAACTTGCCTTTTGAAGAACCAAGCTCTTTCCTGAATCCATCAGTGCTTCACTCCACACTCTAAAAGACTCATGGGCCACACTTATGACACTCAGCATACATGTATCTGTTACAAAAAGAAAACAGGAACGGTAATTCATGCAAAGGTACAGATCTATATCCTTTAATTAGCAACCAAAGCAATATGACAACAGGTGCCAGTCACACCAAAATAGGTGCAGACAGGCCCCTGAGCAGACAACAAGAGGTTGGAGGCCTGTCTTAGACATCTGTAAACTCAATTGCTTTGTTAGAACCCAATGGTTCATGGTGGTAAACCACAGCACTAGCATCTCTGCCTTGGAAAAGGGAGCTTGGCTGTCTACCCCGTCGACCTCCAAGACATCTATTTTCATATCTCAATACATCAATCACACAGATGCTTTCTGTGATTTACAATAGGGAACCAGCACTTCCAGTACAGAGTACTACCCTTGGGGCTCTCAACAGCCCCATGGGTCTTCTTAAAGGTCTTCACAGTGATGGCATTTCACCTACGCTGAATGGGGATCTCTATATTCCCATACTTGAACAATTGCCTATTAAAGGGTCCGACAATGTGAGACAGAGCACAGGTAGTCAAAACCACCAGAGCCTTATTTGACAGCCTGGGGCTCCAGATAAATCTATCAAAGTGCACACTCATTTCTACTCAGACTCTAGAATTAATAGGAGTGCATCTAGACTGCAGGGCAGCAATAGCCTCCCTACCAGAAGAGAGGTTCTCAGCAATGACAGATCTTGTATCTCTAGCACAGGCCAACCTATGCCTATTATCAGGGAAAAAAATTCAATAAAAGATTAAAGCTGATCAGATATATTGGTGTGTGCATTTGGTGACAAGTGCCATATAGTTGGAAATTCTGAGCTGGAAGCTGGATGATTGTCTTTCTGCCCGTCAGGTCTAATCTCTTCCAGTCCCTATCATAAGAAGTTTCCAACTTCTGGGACATATGGATGCAGCCTTGTTTGTGGTACCATATGCCTGCCTACATATGAGGCTACTCCAGGCATGGTTACATGCAGCATACAGGCCACACGTCCATCATGTAAACAAACAGCTCATTATCCCTGCTAAGATAAAGACTTTGCTCATGGTGGACTGTTCATGACTGTGTGCAAGGGAGTCCCCTTCCAACAAGCCGCCAGCATCACTAACTATCACTGCAGATGCTTCACTAGTGGTATGGGGAGCCCGTCTAAGTCATTGGGTTGCCTAAGCACAGTGCACCACAGATGAAGCCAAAAAGTTATGAACTTGCTTGAGCTCAGAGCAGTCTGCAGTGCTTGATTATTTCCGTCCTCTGATCCAAAAGAAAACAGTGCAAATACGGAGAGTGCCACAACAATGTACTGTATAAACCAACAGGAAAGAGCCTGGTCCTACCAGCTCTGCTGGGAAACAGTTCGCCTATGGGAATGGTGCATCCTGCAAAACTTAAAGTTGGTGGCAACCTACCTCACAGGCAAAGACCATGTCCTGGTGACAACCTCAGCAGACATTTTCCACAGACCCATGAGCGGCAAATGAATCCCTTAGTGTTGACTCCTCTTCTCAAAAAGTGGGGGTTTCCCATGGTGGACTTATTTGCAACCCAGGTGAACACTTGGTGTCCACAGTATTGTTCAAGAGCGGGCATAGGCCGCCACTCCTTAGGGGATGCATTCAGCATAAAATGGGAAGTACCCCTGCTATGTGCATTTCCACCATTCCTGCTTTTTCAACAGATGATTCTGAAAGTCAGAGTACAGGGTGAGGGTCATCCTCATAGCTCCCAACTGGCCCAGACAAACTTGGTATCCATATCTCCTACAGATGAGCATAGCTCTCCTGCATGGTTTTCCATCAGTTGTATCCCTGCTTCACTTAACAGTTACACCATCTTGCTGTCCAGTCTCTCCGAAACAAAAGTGGCACCAGTATACGGTATTGTGCTTGGAACCTAACTGCTCCAGTGGATATGGGTTTATCACATATTCTCCAGTAACTGCTAGGCCTACACCAGAGTAGTTTATCCTTAAGCTCTGTTGAGGTACACCTTACTGCCATTGCAGCTCTACATCCCCCACTACAGGTTTACTCTGCCTTCACTCAAATGATTTCTCAGGGTTTTACATAATGTTCCTGCCACTAAGGGACCCAATGCTTGCATGGGACCTAAATTTTGTGCTCAGGATTATTACAGGCAAGTCCTTTGATCTCTTCACTACCTGTTCCCTAATCCATCTATCGATGAAGGTCGCCTTCCTGGTTGCAATTACCTCCACATGAAGAGCAGACGAGCTGGGAGCCTTGATGGTGAACCTCCCATACACATTTTTTCATAAAGACAAGGTTTTCCCTGTACACACACCAAGTTTCTCCCAAAAGTACTTAACTCATTCCATTGCATCAAACTCATATACTTACCCATCTTCTTTCCAAAACCCCACCAAGACATCAGGGAGGTGGTGCTGCATACCTTAGATGTCCACAGGGCAATTGCATTATACTTAGGATTCATGAAACCCTTCCGCAGAACTCCATGACTCTTCATCTCATCTACAGAGATCAGATTTCAAAACAAAGATCATCTAAATGGATCGCAGGCTGTATACGTCTGGCCTATACTATATTTCAGAAAAAGCCCTCATTCAACATACAGGCTCGCTCCCCAAGAGAAATGGCAGCATCAATTGCATTTCCTTTCTTCAGGAGTACCAATGGAGGAAATCTGCAAGGCCATGACATGGGCCTTAGCGCACATTCATGCAGCCCTTCAGACGTTTGCCAACTCTGACTCCCAATTTGGCCGAAAAATGCTGTCACCTATTCACATCTCCTGAAGCTCCTATCACCAATCATGACTACCCCCACCTAAAGTGGAGCACCCATGGGGACACTTCTTAAAGAAGGGAAGGTTACCTGGTTCAATAACTGGAGTTGTTAGACATGTTCGTCCCTGTGAGTGCTTCACCAACCACCCTTTCTCCCCTTGGCTTCGGATGCATCTGTATCTGGGTCAGAGAAGGATTTGATGGTATGGTTGGCTGTGTATGTGGAATAGCCATTTCAAATATTGCATACTGGCGGTTCCGCGTGCACAGCTGACCGTGGGCACTCCTGCCAAAAATCTGTGATTAGAGGCACAGTAGTGTTCAAGCACCTAAGGTGGAACACCAATGGGGACAACCGTCTCAAAGAACTCCAATTACTACACCAGGTCAGTAACCTTCCCTTTTGTTGTTTGGTACCTGATACAGATGGGCTAAAGTGTCTAGGAACCAACCACAGTGGTTTTTTATTAATGGACTAGTTAACTAGCTTTTTGTTTGGTTATTGGAATAATTCCTGTAGTCTGTATTGGTACAGGAAGGATGACCAAATTTCCAATTAAATTAAAACAAATACTTTTAATAGAGGAGAACTTTTATGCTATGAAACACACTTGATTTTGTTCATCAATATAATTTTGAATACTAGAATCCTATAATCTGGGCACTTATCCATTTATTACTAATGGACATAAAATGTGAATATACTATTAAGACTAACATTGCTTTGAACAGTACTTTCTCCCTTGATGTATACTATGTAAAATTCTAATAGATTAATCTATGCTTTTAATAAGATATATCAGTTAACAGTTTTAGGGGAAATATTGAAAGGCAGTTGTCAGAATTCTGGGTTTTATTTGACGTAGTGGCAAAAACCCTGCTAAAATCCACTTGCTGAATTTAAAAATCAGTTTAACCAAGGGAGAAATACATTTTTCAACTTTTGCTCCTAATCCAGTATTAGGTCATCTCTTATTTTACATTGAAAAAGATATGCTGCCCTTCTGCCTCATTGTTGACTGACCATCCCCAGGCACTGCAGACTCAAATACATTTCCTGTTGAGATTCCCTGAGTCTTTGACTCAGTGGATGAAGCTCCTGCTTTGAAGATGTGGAAAAATACTTAATCACTCTTAGCATATCAAGGTTTAAAAAGAATAAAACAGTACAGGTGGCAATGTCCTTTCCACTTAATTACTGGTAAAACAAGTAATACAATTACAAGTGCCTAACACAAGGAGTCAGTTATGTTGGATCAAAGTCCTGATGCAGCTCTTAGAGGGTTAAGGGCTAATGGGGAAGGGTTAATGGGGAAAAAGTATTGCAGTGTTACATAACTGTTGTTTCTCTTAGGGTATGTCTACACTTGCACCCTTTTTCGAGAGAGGGATGCAAATGAAGACATTCGAAATTGAAAATAAAGCTGGGATTTAAATATCCCATGCTTCATTTGCATATTTGCGTTGTGGCGCTACTTCAAAATAACAGACGCTGTTAAGAGTTATTTCGAGAGAAAACTCTTCTCTCGAAATAACTGGTAAACCTCATTGTATGAAGAATAAGGGTTATATCAAGAGAAAGGTTTTCTTTCGAAATAACCGTGTTTTAATACAAGCTGTTATTTTGAAATAGCACCATAATGTGAATATGCAAATGAAGCACGGGATATTTAAATCCCAGCTTCATTTGCAATTTCAAATGTGTTCATTTGCATCCCACTCTTGAAAGAGGGTGCAAGTGTAGACATACCCTTAGGTGTTTACTGTAGTGTCTCTTCCTGATCTTTCATTAGAAGAGTTTTCCCTGAGGGGGAAAACTGGGCAAGAAATGTATGATATGCTCAAATGAATTTTGTGTGTGTGTGTGTGTGTGTGTGTGTGTGTGTGTGTGTGTGTGTGTGTTTTGGAAAAAAAACTAGGTGATGATTAGGAAAGTCCTTAAATATTTCCTAAATCTTGTCTTACTAAAAGTGTTGATAAAACTGTCTGGAAATGCTTGTACTGACATGAATTTAAACTATTTGCACATTAGTATATATTTAAGAAAAGAATTCTGGTACAGCTGTAGAAAGCCCCCTTTTTTTCTTCCGGAAAATTTGTTTAGGATTTTTCACTCTTAGAATTAGTTACTATGAAGTATTTATAGGACTAGTTAAAATTAGTTTTCAACTGTTAGATTGTAATGCTTCTATTGTTAAATATGTAAGGAAAAAGTTCAAAGAGGAAGTGAAGAGAATATCAAGGTTCCTCAAATGCCTGTTAGGAAACAAGTTTTAGAATAAGTGGAGGAGGGGAGTAGGTGGAGCTCTTGATTGTGAATGAGGTGTGTACTTTGTGGGTGGAATCAACTGTCATTAGATGGAGAGGAGAATGAGTGGAATTTTGAAGTCTTGGGAGGCTTTGAAGGCTTGCTAGTATCTAGCTACTCATTAAAAGCTGGACTAGATTTCTGATAATTTGGTCCTGTATAAATCTAGCAAGTGGATTTTAATGTTTCCATTTTAATTGTCATTCTAATTGTCATACAGGCAGTCCCCGAGTTACGCGGATCCGACTTATGTCGGATCCGCACTTACGAACGGGGCTTTCTTGCCCTGGAGCTCGCAGGCAGCGGGACCGCCCAGAGTGCAGCAGTCCCGCCACCTCAACCTCCGGGGTGAGAAAAGCTGCTCCGGGTACCCCTGGTCTGCTGGGGACCGTCTCCAGCAGACCAGGGACACCTGGAGCAAAGCCGGGGAGGCGGAGGGGTTCCATGCCTCTGAGGCTTTGCTCTGGCTGATTCGAACTAGCGCGCCGGCGAGATCATGTTAATGAAGCACGGGATATTTAAATCCCCGCTGTATTAACTATTTCGGTCGTCTCCATTTGCATCCCTAGTCTGAACTAGGGATGCAGTGTAGATGTACCCTATGAAAGTTAGCAGTTGGAATATATTTTTAATGAATCAAAATCTTAATTTCTGCTTCAAATGATGTGAATATTCCTACTATGCTCACAAATGTGAGGGTTACTAAATGCATTTATGCATTGTGAAGTTTTGGCTACAGTTTGCCTAGTTAATGCATTTTTATCAAATATAGCCACTTTATGCTTGAATTTTGTGTTTTTATTAGGAGAGCTAACATTAAATGGAAAAATATAGCAAATATTGATTACTTAGCTTGATGACAGCTGGGGCTCCAGCCTAATTTAGGAACCTATCATGGTAAGCAATGTACAAATTCATACTAGAAGAGCTTACAATTAACTTTAACAGGACAAAAGCTAAGAGAGAGAACCGAAGCACAGAAAAGAGATTTTTTTCCAAAATTTTTGAGGGATTTTGTGTAGGGATAGTGAGGCATCAGTGATTTATAGCTTTTGCATCTTGAATTTTTTATAAAGGATTAAACTCATAGGTGTGGCTGGTAGCACTAGGTATTGAGGTCTCCAGACTCTTCTCACTGTAATGCTCACTCAGTTTTCCCAAACCTAGAAAAAAAAATTTAAACGAAAGTTTTATGAAATTACTAGGGTTGTCAAGAGATGAAAAAATATAATTGTGTGATTAATCGCGCACACCTCCCCTTTGAAACTGTATTCAGTTTATAATTTTGCCAGATTTTTAGCTATGGTGATGAATTTTGCTGTTAAATCATAATAGAATACAGTTTATTTAATTTTTTTTGAACGTTTTCTACATTTTCAAATATATTGATTTGTTACAACATGGAATAAATACAATGTGTACAGTACTCACTTTTTATTTGCACTTTTAACAAAAGTTTTACAAACATTGTATTTTAATTTCACCTCCAAGTACTGTAGTATAGTCACTTTATCATGAAAGTTGAATTTACAAATGTAAATTCATGTTAAAAAAAAAAAACCTACGTTCAAAAATAAAGCAACGTTAACCTTGAGAGTCTGTAAGTCCACTCAGTTCTGCTTCTTGTTCAGCCAATTGCTCAGACAAACAAGCTTGTTTGTTAACAGGAGATAATGTTGCCCACTTCTTCTTCACATTGTCAACTGAAGGTGAGAACAAGCATTTACATGGCATTCTAATAGTTGGCTGTGCAAGATATTTACATACCAGATGTGCTAAAGATTCATGTCCTGTCATGCTTCAGCCACCATTCCAGCAGATCTACATTCATGGCGATGTTAGATTTTTCTTGATAATGATCCAAAGCAGTGTGGATTGACACTTTCATTTTCATCATCTGAGTCAGATGCTACTAGGAGAAAGCTGATTTTATCGGGTTCTGTAGTCTCTGCATTGGAGTGTTGCTCTTAACACTTCTGACAGCATGCTCCACACTTCGTCCCCCTCAGCTTTTGGAAGGCACTTCAGATTCTTAAATCTTGTGTTGAGTGCTGTAGCTATCTTTAGAAATCTCACATTGATACCTTCTTTGCATTTGTCAAGTCTGCAGTGAAAACGTTCTTAAAATGATGAATTATATTGCAGAATATGGGTAAAATAGAGCTGAAGATATAGAATTCTCTCCCCCCCCCCCCAAAAAAAAGGGGAGTTCAATCACAAATTAATGTGTTGAGTTTTGTTTTTTGTTTTTAATGAGCATCATCAGCTTGGAAGTATGTCTTCAGGAATGGTGGCCAAAGCATGAAGGAGAGTACTCATGTTTAGCATATCTGGCTCATAAATATCTTTCAGTGCTGGCTACAAAAGAGTAGCCAGCATGCGAACACCTAGTGTCGCTTTCAGGTGACACTGAAAATAAGAAGCAGGAATCATCATCTCCTGCAAATGTAACAACTTGTTTTGTGTCAGCAACTGGCTGAGTAAGTAGTACTGAGCTGACATGGTTTTGTTTTTGAATGTAGTTATGTAACACAAAAACTACACTTGTGAAAGTGCAACTTTTGATAAAGAGATTGCACTATGGTACTTGTATAAGGTTAATGGAGAAATACTATTTATTTTCCTTATCATTTTTATACTGCAAATATTATAAAAATAATATAAGAGAGCACCATGCACTTTGTATTATGTGTTGTAATTGAAATAAACATGCTTATTTGAATATGTAGAAAAACATCCAAAATATTTCATAGAATCATAGAATAATAGGACTGGAAGGGACCTTGAGAGGTCATCGAGTCCAGCCCCCCGCCCTCAAGGCAGGACCAAGCTCCGTCTACACCATCCCTGACAGATGTCTATGTAACCTGTTCTTAAATATCTCCAGAGAAGGAGATTCCACCACCTCCCTTGGCAATTTATTCCAATATTTGACCACCCTGACAGTTAGGAATTTTTCCCTAATGTCCAATCTAAACCTCCCCTGCTGCACTTTAAGCCCATTATTCCTTGTCCTGTCCTCAGAAACCAAGAGGAACAAATTTTCTCCTTCCTCCTTGTGACACCCTTTTAGATATTTGAAAACCGCTATCATGTCCCCCCTTAATCTTCTTTTTTCCAAACTAAACAAGTCCAGTTCATGAAGCCTGGCTTCATAGGTCATGTTCTCTAGACCTTTAATCATTCTTGTCGCTCTTCTCTGTACCCTTTCCAATTTCTCCACATCTTTCTTGAAATGTGGCGCCCAGAACTGGACACAGTACTCCAGCTGAGGCCTAACTAGTGCAGAGTAGAGCGGCAGAATGACTTCACGAGTTTTGCTTACAACACACCTGTTGATACAACCTAGAATCATATTTGCTTTTTTTGCAACAGCATCACACTGTTGACTCATATTCAACTTGTGGTCCACTATGACCCCTAGATCCCTTTCCGCCATGCTCCTTCCTAGACAGTCGCTTCCCATCTTGTATGTATGGAACTGATTGTTCCTTCCTAAGTGGAGCACTTTGCATTTCTCTTTATTAAACTTCATCCTGTTTACCTCTGACCATTTCTCTAACTTGCTAAGGTCATTTTGAATACATTTCAATTGGTATTCTGTTGTTTTAATGGTTCAAGTAAAATTGCAGTTAAGCCTGATGAATTGTTTATTTTATTTCTTTATTTATTTAATCGCATGAGTTAACTGCGATATATTGACAGCCCTATGTTTTAACTGTTTGCACTGAAACTTTCTGGCTGTCTCTGAGTACTTTGAGTAAATTTTCTCTAAAACAGGTGAGTTGTTTCTGAAAATTAGGCTAGGAAAATGTGGTGGTTTGCCTACATAAAATTCTGGTGACCTTTTCTTTGGAGTAGGGAGCAAAAATGTGTCTGCCATTCTTGTAAAAAAATTTCTAAATTTGGCCTTTGAAAAATTGAGTTTTTGTGTGCACTGTTGACTTGAGATTTTTTTAATATAAATTTCCAAAGACTGCTTTCACACAAGTCATGCTGCTGCCCTACGCTGAACAAAATTTTGCAATTCCAGTTCTGAGCACTGAATCATCAGTAAGGACACTGTGTATGCTGTGTTCTCAGTAGTCCCATGTTAGACCCAGGTAATGTTTAAAAAAAGTGCGTAAATTGATAGCACAGGGTATGGAAGCTGGATCTGCCTAGGACAATGTGGGAGTAGACTGGGACAAGGAGTTCAGTTAAGGTGTGAGAGAGGCTGATGCTGGCTTAGAAGGATGAAGTATGTGTTAGGTATGTAATAGTATAGTCGATCAACTGATTAACTGATAAGCAAAAGCTTATATGTTAATGCAATAGGTTACACGCATTGCCCACTCACCCCCTCCAGTGAATTTTTTAGCAGGCTGGCTAGCAGTCTGGCTCAGTCCTGGCTTGCATCAGGTCCGGGACCTACCCCCACTGCAGCTCTGCATCTGAAATGTATTAGGAGCCAGGGATATGGGCAGCTCAGTTCTGGCTCAAGCTGGGTCCAGGAGCTCAGATACCACCTCTCCTTTCCCCCACCAGACAAGGGCTGTTGCTATCCCACGTTGCTGCAGACCAGCTTCCACCTGGCACCCCGCACTGCTGCCTCTGATTCACTGGCTTCTGGCCCGCCCTCGGGGACTATAGAATAGTGGACTAACCAATAAGAATTCATGAGGTTACTCAATTAACTGATATTTAACATTCCTAGTATGTGTAGGGAGGTGACTCTACATATTCCTGGAATATCAGACGTTCCAGGAATATATAGAGTGTTGGCTCATCCCTGCCAACTTAACAGTGTATGCATGATGTGTGCAGGGTCACACCCACACGGACCACTGTTTTTCATAGCATACCATTCCACCTATCCAGCCTGACCTTATGATGGGTACGAGGTCATGCTAGTGGTGCCTAAATGATAGGCTTTTTAAATTGGTGTCAACCAACTGATACTGCACAAACCATGTTCAGCACTGTATGGGGGACCAACCAGCCAAAAAGAGGACAGTATGATATAAAACTCTACAAAGATATAGAATACTCATTAAAGATGAGAGGATGATGGATGGTTACAACAGGAGGACAAGTTAGAGGGAAAACAAGTTGGATGAGGAGCTGGAGTGGGGGGATTGTGTAGACAGTTACGGTTTGGATGAGAAGCCTAAAGAATGGAGACTCTGGCTAGGTGAGGAGAATGGGGCTGTGATGGGGAGGCTGGTAGGGAAGAGACAAGACTGGACCAGGGAGAAGTTGGAGGAAGCTGGGTGGAAAGGATTACTGTTGGGGCAAAAGTCTGTACTCCTAATCTTCAAAGAGTAGAGTGGCACCCAAGATTCTTCAAGAGATATCCCCTTGGTGCTCCACTTCAGGTGTTGATGCATCCCTTCACGTCACTCGAAGAGTTTTGCAGCATTTTGTTTGGGTCATGCCTGCATGGTGTCTGTCTCATGACCTTCTGGTGTTTAAAGTACCAAATATGCAACCTGGAGCCTTCAGTTGCCTTTCTACCACCCTGTCCTGAATCAGAGTGCCACAGTTTAGCTGTCAACCAGCTCTCCTTAGATGATCCTTTAGTTATTTAGTTATCTTAATTTTCAGATGAAATTACTTTTTGTTAGTTAATTTGTTTTTAACCCCCCCCCCCCAACCTTTCCTTCAGCATCTGTCATTCCTTCATCAACAGGATACCTAAGCCAGCGTTTCTCAAAGTGTGAGTCCTGACCCTAAGGAGGGGTGCAGCATCTTAGAGGGGATCACGGTATAACAAAGTTTGAGAACCCCTGCCCTATATTTAAAGAGATACTCTACCTGTAGAGAGGAAATGCCAATCTCTTGCAGACACAGTCAGTGTGTCTGATCTATGGGAGAATCCTATTATGATGGATGTGGGGGAGGGGTGTGTGTACTGCCTATAAAGAGTTAAACTCAGAGGATCAGAGAATCCCTGAAAAAATCCAGGAAGTGTTGGGAGGGAGCCAGGCGGACCAATGAGTAGAAAGTGTTGAGTTTTGAATTGTATCTGCTTGCTGCTTTCCTGTGTGGGAGTTATTAAACCGGGAACGGGGGTGGGGGATTGGAGATTAATTGAACCATGGTGATATTCTTGCCCAGAAAAGGAATACCCGTGCATAGAAATGGACTGGACCTTAAAGATATGGTAATGTAAGTGATAGGAAATGTTTATTTAGATGCAATCAGGTCATTTTCTTTTTTTGCTGTTTGTTTAAGCTTCTCTGCTGAATCCATGCATTGTAACTAAGCTGAATCCCAGGGAGGCAATTCTTTCTGCTTCAATCTGTTCTTTTCTCAGTTGCTTTATAACACCTAGCAACTAAGTATGCTTTACCAAGTATATCTTTTTGTTTTGTTAATAAAATGACCTTTCTTAAGGTGCTACTCCGATTCTTGTGTCCTGGAAGATAATAGGAGGTCTCTGTATGCATGCCTAAGAAGACTGAGAGGTCAGGTATCAGAGATTAGTTTGTTTTTTTGAGTGTTAGAGGGGTAGCCATGTTAGTTTGAATCTGCATAAACAATGAGAAGTCCAGATTTATTGGAGCATAAGCTTTCATGAGCAAAGATCCACTTCATCATACCTCCCAAGGTCAGGGAATCTCTGACCTTTGGGAATTTTTAAACAGAAGCCTATAGAGGCAAGGTTTTTTTTTTAAAGTCTCCTGTGAGCCCCTATCTTCTGCACCCTTAAGTGCCAAAGTGGGGAACAGTCTCGACACCTATATTGCCAGGAATGTGCCCACTGCTCCAAACTTAAGTCTAGGGTATGAACAGATCTAAGGCTGAAACTGCCATGTGCGGGTCCTTTGGCATTCATACACCTATCACAAGATGCCAGTTTAGATACCAACCCTATCAACAAGGCAGGCAGACCTTTTCTCAACGACAGAAAGCATATGATTAAAGACAAAAATGCACAGACAGAGACTGCAGTGTTGTCATCCTTCATCTTCTGTGCCAAAACCTCCACCTTCTAATAAGCAAATTTGAAGGTTTGCTCAAGTTTAGAAGACCTCTCCCACTCCCGAGTGCTTCTAACACCCACACAACTATTTTCAGACTGTTCACCTCTATTTTACAAGGAATGGCTGACTATCATGACTGACAAATAGGTCTTAGAGGCCATCAGATGGGTACACAATTCTTTTCCTCTTTATACTCCCCATTCCTCTGCAGGAACCCCTCTCACAAACAGTTGTTCCAGCTGGGGCACTGGAACCCATCTTTCTCTCTTGCACTAGCAAATGGTTTTAGTCCCACTATTTTTTAACGTCCCTTCTCCCCCCAACCTGAAAAAATTGGGTGGTGGAGACCTAACCTCAACCACAATTAATTACGCCAGTTGGTAAAGAACTAAAGATTTAAGGTGGTTACCCTCTCAATGGTGGGCACCCTGCCTGTGGGATCTTGTTTGTGTTAACTGGTTAAACATAATGTTTAACTGGTTAACTGATTAAATGGGATTTTACATCCCTATTCAAGATGAGTGTCCCTGTGGAGGTCCACTACCTATCTTCCTCCTCTCTGTTTCAGAATTATGTTGGCTTTGTGGTAGAAAAGGGCTTAGGGCTTCAGGTCACGCATGTGGTACTTTAAACATCAGTGTGTTCTGATACCACTCAGGCACAATCCACATGGGCACTGCTGCAAAAATCTCTGAGCAAAGGTCCAGGGATACACCAAGATCTGGAGTGGATCAACTACAGAGACACTCATCTCAAAGAACCTGAGTTACTTGCACAGGTGAGTAATCTTCTCTTCCTCAGTTTATCCATTCCTCTGCTGAGAGCATACCTATGAAATACACTGGCACAGTTTCTTCCCTCTATTGTTGAGTCCACATGGAAAATGACAAGGTTGCTTGTCCAACCTTAATTTGCACCCCCTAAATGTGTACAAGATGATACCATGCTCCTCTCCATTGGCCTCAGTGCCTCTTGGGAGTAGAGCTTTGTGTATCAGTGGACACCAATGTCTATTTGCAGATATTCCCATCTGTTGGTGAATATTTGTTTCCACTGAGGTCTGTACTGTAGTCATGTTCTGGTAGTAATGGTAGGATGTGTGAGTTTCTCTTAAGTCTTGAGAAGTCATTGCTAGATTTTATTAATGTTTAATAGAGGGTAAAGATTGGTTGGAGGCATTGGATTCAGACATATAGGATGGGTAAAAGTGTATCTGCTGAGGGAGAAGGTTCATGAGCTCTTCTGTGTTGTAAGGTAAAATGTGACAAAAATTAATTTCCTGGTAGTGAAGGTTTATGGGGCACTTTGCTATTTTCAGCATTTCAGACTTGCGTGGGAATGCATAAACTTTGTTCTAATGTGAATATGGGGTAGAAGCAAACCTAAATCCAATTTTGATAAGCCTGTTGCCTCAGACTTGGGGTCAGTTTCTCAACCAAATTTTAATATGTTGGTCAGCAGGGAAAAGTAGGACTTCTAAGGAAAAATTTCAGCCCAAATTCCAAGTTTCTTAATGATAAAATTTTATGAAGAGAAGTCAAACAAAAACTAATTAAAGCATGTAAGGATCGTAAAAATTAAAACACTGAAATTTTTCACCAGTTGGCCATTCACTTGAAGAAAAGAAACAGATTTGTGCTTAATTTAAAATAAAAAAGTTGAATGTTACTTAATTAATTAAGTCAAGGAATCGAAAGTTTGGAAATGTCAGATTGACTGACTTGCCTGTGTAATCTTTATTCTCCCTCTTATGTCCAGCCTGTGCACTGATGAGTTAGAAGCCCTGTTGAAAAGTGTCACAATTAAATGATTAAAAACTATCATCATGCTGCCTATGCCCACAAGGGAGAAAAATTAAGTTTGCACAGTCTGTTATAAATCTGGTATTTCCTAACTTTTAATTGACTGACTTTGCAATCTGAATGTTTAACGTAAATTTTGTATGAAATGTCATAGGACTTTTTAAGAGAAAAAAGCTAAAAAAAAAAAATTGAATTCACAACTGTAACAACCCCCTCAACTGTCACTTGTAGAGTTTGAGACTTGAATTTGGAGTGCAGTTTGAGCCTACAAGTGTTTAATTTCATTAGTTTGCAAGCAGAAGGCAATTGTTATTCCAGAGAGTGGCATGTGCCTCTATCAGGGCAGGTGGAGAATTCAGTCCATCTTAGCTTGGGTTGGCTACCAGCCCTCCTATTTCACCTACCTACAACTCCCATGTGTTCGCATGTGGTAGCAGTGGTAGAGTTGTTGCTGCTCTTATTTTACTAGTCACAGGAGCCCAGTTCTTACTGGTGTTTGTGTTCAGTTACTAATTTTGGTGAGTTGAAAATTTTTCAAGAGGAATATAGAGTGACTTTTTAACAGTTTAACTCAGGAATGGGGAATCTACAGCCTGCAGGCCAGATGCGGCCTATGGCTTCCATGATCCAGCCCACAAGGCTTGGGGCTCTCGCCCAAGCAGGGTGAGCTAGAGCTCCAGCAGTAAGACTGAATCTCGGCATCCCCTGTATGGTTGGAGTGCCAATGCTGGCTCCCTGCTGTGGAAAGGGGGAGTCCTGACCTGTGCAGGTTAGATCAAGGCAAGTGGGCTCCACCAGAGCCATGGGGGCCCCACAAAATCTACTAGCCTAGATCCCCAGAAAAGTTAATCCATCCTGGGGGAAGCTCTAAGCCTTGGTGCTCCTTTTCCACCTGGAGTGCAAGGGGAATGAAGGGAGGTTTTTTTTCTTTCTTTTTTTTTTTCCCCCTTCTCCACCTGCATCTCAGTTGGGAACAACATTTGAGGGGTATTTTTCTCTTTCTCCCTTATGGGCCAAGTCAGTGAGGATTTTTTCCTCACTTCTGTGTGTCTCCTGACTAACTTTTTGTGGGTCAATTGCCCCGACCTTAAAAAGATTCCCCAAAGCTGGTTTAACTCAACTAAACCTGAATGGAGTTTAAGGGGATAAAGAGAGGACACTTCTCTAGCCTGAGGTATTTCTCCCTTTCTAATGTCAGAGGTCATCTACAAACAGTGGAGGTACAGGAGCTTTTCAAAAATTGCATGAATTTGTAACAGTGTACATGTAGGCAACCTGAATACAGCTCTCCCCTATGAACATATATGTACATATTCAGAACAAACAAAATTTTAGTTACTATATGCATTTTCAGTATTTAGATATATATAGATATAATTAATGAAAAACCTACTGGTTGTAACTTTAACACAGTTATTCTTTTAACTTAGTTCCAAGGCAAGATATTTTCCTGTAATAATGAAGAAGAAAGCCAGAGTCTCTAGCATCCAAAATTAACTAAAGCTTTTTAAAACTCTGTATAAACACCAATTTAATTATAGGTAGCACAAAGGATTAACAGGCCTTTTGTTCAAAATATAAACAGTGTCACATGTAATTGTTAAATTTAGGAGACTGTGAATAATCAGTCTGTTGAATGTTGAAAATTATTTAGTAATCCAATATATTATTGTCCAAATTTTCTTTTCATTTTGATTACTTAGATGTTATGGTGTCAGGGACCATATAATATCTACATTTTTGGTAAATTAGGCAAGCATGTTAATCACAACAGAATTATTCGCCTTCAGTACATGTTAGCTGACATTGCACTGTCAACTGTCTGTGCTAACTTTGAGTGAAAGTTTCTGTTCTTTCCTTAGCAACGTCATCCACATGCTATTAATGCTCTTTTTTTTTAGAAATGTATTAATCCTTACAACAAAATATATTTCTTAGAGTGACTTTATTGGGAACTTGCCTTTCTACAGCCTTAGCCCAAACATCTATTGTAGTTTTAAGTCTGGCAGCCCAAGTCCTGTGGAGGTGAGTCAGCTGACCTGGGCCAGCTGAAGATCTTTTACTGTAGTGTAGGTGTAACATTAATTAACATGTACCTGATTTCCTTCTCACTCTCACCAGTGAAAATCATGAGTCACTATGTTTGAAGTCATTAGTGATGCACCAGTGTAGAACAGTATGAGTGGTGCGAGAATTTGACATATTGATTCCTGATCTAGGAGAAAGAGTAACCAAAGCTTTGTCTACAATTGGTGATTTCGGCCGTTATTCATCAGTCATAGCTGTGTCAGGTTAGATTCGAAATAGAAATGGCAGATGTTGGAGCATAGTGGAGATTTAGAATGTGAAAAGCAAGGTAATCAGTGATAGATCAGTGGATGGTGAGATGGTCTAAAGTGTGTGGTAATTGCAGTCTTCACATGACTACAATTACCACATATATAGGGTGTGTGTGCTATATATATAATTTCATCCTTAATAAGTTTCAAAATATTTAGTCATGTGCGTATCTTGAAAAACTTGTTGATCTTGAAATCCAAGAATAATTTTGCTTTTGTCCAGAGATGCTGGGCTACTCTTACTGCTTACTTTAAGAAATTCTTGATTAGGAGTTGCTTCATTAAATCTAACCTCCTAGCAGACTCTTTGATAGAGTTATGGGAGGAAATGTTAAATTCAATGTCAAATTTATCTTCTGTGCTGGAAAATCAGTTCTACAGATTTGCATCCACACCCTTCTGTGTTGAGTTCTCTTTCCAGTTAATTATGTTCATCTGTTGTATGGAATGTTGAACTTTCAGAATACTGGATGGAAAATAATTCACAAAGAACGTGATGTTGATAGCAAAACTCCTTTACAATAATAAGCATTTACCATGGAGTATTCTTTTTAAATCCGTAGGTTTAGTATTGAAGCACCTATATAGGTGTTTAGATTTAACATAACATTTTGTGACTGTCTTCATTTTTTTTAAAACCAGCAGGGTGCTAACTCTCCCCAGAGAGTATATTTACTTTTGGCTGAAGTTGCTTTATAGCAGGGCTGCTCAATACGCGGGCCACATGAGGCCTGCAGGGGCTGTTTGTTTGCAGCCTACGGTGCAGTTTGGGTTTACGTGGGGCTAAACATGCAGGCCACAGGTGGGATCCTTTGAACATGGCCTCCACTGGGAACATGTTCCACAATGGCGAGTCAATATAATGGTCTTCTGTTGATATGAGTTTTAATTAAATAGTTAAATTCCTGGACTGTCATTGCTCCTTAAAAGTGCTGTCCATATAGGTGGAAATCAGGTAAATATTGCATTTTATTAATATCAGCAGAACTGACTTAACTGGGGCCTGTGTTGTGTAGTTTTGCCTTAATCTTTGTATTCATGCCCGTCAGTGTGAAAGAAGCTATTTGCATATATTTACATATATTTGCATGTACAGTAGATGCAACCACACTTAAATTGCAGCCCTCTGCATGTGCTGAGAGTATCATTGTGGCCCCGGGGATTTCCAAAGTTGAGTAGCCCTGCTGAATAGATTTGGATTTTGTTTCCTTTGGGGAAACCTGTGAAAAAATTGTCACTCTTGCTTATACTGGCTATCACTGCTTTCACATCATGATTCTTTAGGCCTTGCTTTCAATGAATTTCCATCTACTGCCATAGCTGTAGTGGGATTGTCCTGGACACACAGGAAGAAAGACAACATAAAAGCGGTGTGGTTTAAATAGACGGTACCTGTATTAGTTAATCGAGGAAATCCCTGGTAATAAATCATACAATGTAGCTTCAGAAGGGCAGCTGTGTTAGTTGGTTTTGCTAGAACAGGCTTGGAGTCCTATGGCACCTTAAAAGCTATGAAATTTTGGGCATAAGCTTCTGTGGTCTGGAGCCCACTTGGCCTGATGCATGAAGTGGTACTTTTTAGTTTGGCATGGAGACACACACACACACACACACACACACACACACACACACACACACACACACACACACACACACACACACACACACACACACACACACACACACACACACACACACACACACACACACACACACACACACACACACACACTGATTAACTCACTACAAAAAGTAATTTTCTCCCCTTTTTGGTATTCTCACCTTATCAACAGTTGGGAGTGGGCCGCATCCACCCTGATTGAATTAGCCTCGTTAGCACTGGTCCTGTGCATAGTCATGTAACACTTCCATCTTTGCATATGTAACAATTACTAATTATACTTTCTTAATTGTTCCTACCTATTTGGTGGCTGCTGTCAGCTTTTCCTAACCTTCTCCATGACCCTTGCTGGGACTGTGCTGCATTCCTCTTGCATGAGAGTTAAATAGGGATAGGAAAAAGAGGGGTTAGACTCCCAGCACTATCAGATGTTAAGAGTCCTCTTTCTTTCTCTGGCTTCCTTAGGAAATGTCTTCCCTCATGTCTACTTCCAGCATTTAGTTAATCATGGAACTGGATCCTTGATTGAACGAGTATCTACAATGGACACCTGCCACAAGGATGGACTTGCAGTTAGCTTGACTGGCCCCGTCCTTAGTGCGAAGTTAGATAACATTCCCTCTCTAATACTGAGCTAAAAAATCTGCTTCTTAGTCAGAATGTCTGAGGGGTATCTGCATGTTCCAAGAACCTTCCCCATCTTCCATGTCAACTCAGGATTGTTTCACCATTCAGTCCCAGTTGCGAACTTGAGTTGAGCTGGCCTGCCCTGCCCACCCATTGTTGTGCTTCATGTACAGTACTGTCTGCAGATTCTCACTCTGTCTCAGTTAATCTGTTCTCTTGTTACTGAAATTAGATATAGTAGAATGAGCTGAAAGTAGAATTCATGAGTATTTTGCCGCAATGGGGCTCCCTAACTGCAGTGGGGCCATAGATGACATACATAGCCCTATCTTGGCACCAGATGACCTTGCCAAAGAGTTCATAAACTGAAAGAGATACTCTTCAGTAGTATTGCAAGCACTGGTGGATCACAGGTGGCATTTCACAGACATCAGTGTGGGATGATCAGGAAAGGTGCATGATAGGTACATCTTTAGGAACACACGTTTGTTGAGAGCTGCAATCAAGCACTTTCTTTCCAGATACAAAATAACTCTTGATATCGAAATACCAATTGTGATCTTGGGGACCCAGCCTACCCTTTGCTCCCATGGTTCATGTATCCATAAACAGCCACCTGGATGAGTAGAAAGGAGTGGTTCAACAGAAGGCTTAGTAGGTATGGAAAGGTGGTGGATATGTAAATGTTTGCTGGAGCAGTTTGCTTGCTAGGTTAGGTCTAAGTGAAAGCAATATCTCCATTGTTATTGCTGCCTATAGTGTACTCCATAATATCTGTGAAACAGAGACAAGTTTCCACAAGGTTGAAATTTGGAGGCAAATGGACTGGCAGCTAATTTTGAGCTCGGTATCAGCTGTCCCCAAAGTGTTGATATTATTGAACCTGTCACTGTTTTCTTTTTTGGTCTTCTAACTGCTGTAGCTTCTCAACCAAAGTGGAGGATGTCCTAAAGGCTGATCTTTCCACTGTGTGGCATGCAAAGCACAAGGCAATCATTATCAGTGCATGTCCTGGGTCTGGTACAACGTTGTTGTTTAAAAGTCACTCCCTTTATTACTCAGTTACTCAAGTGAAAGCCAGCACATAATCAGAATCCCAAACTATGCCACAAACTGGTTTGATGTTCCAGCCACGATAAGGCCCAGAAGCAACAGGCCTTGTGCTGCAACTGGTGAGAAACACAAGTCAGAAGCACAGGTGGGCAATTCTCCCTTCCCTTAGAAAGGTTAGGAGGTTGAATTGAGACCCTGGGCTTTGTCCATTTGACCTGTAAGCCTCCCAAATTGTGAGCTTTGTTCAAGATGACTCATGAAAGGGACATTGTGGTCGTGGGCAGTGTTCCCTACAAAATATAGATAGATATTGCATAATTGAATAGTTGAGTAACTGTATGAATTCTTAGAGGTTGCTCGACTATTATATAGTCCCTGGATGCGGGAGCCAGTGCAATCCAGCCCCACTCCCAAGGAGCCCCCTGTCACCACAGAGGGGGATGATAGAGGCAGCAGCACAGGGTATAGGGTGGGTTGGAGCCTCCACCCAGTAGCCCAAGCCCCACCCACCCTGGGAGCCGGTCTGTGAGAGGAACCAGCTTAAAAATCAGTTCCACATGCAGACTGGCTGCCTACCGCTCTGCGCTGCTGCCTCTGCTACCCACGGATGGAGGCTGCTGCAGGAGGAGAGGGCGGGGGAAGGCTGCTGTGAAGCAGCCTCTGTCTGTGGTGGCCTCAGCTGGCCGTGGACTGAGGCTGTTCTACGGGATGTGGAGCAGCCTTGGTCTGTAGAGAGTTTGGACACCTGCAGGCAGGGGCTGCTGCTGTGAAGCAGCTTCTGCCTGAGGGGAAGCTTGGATCCCGCAGAAACAGGTGGCCCATTGAACCCCCTCTCTGCTAGCTGCCTTTGATACAGCCTTTTAAGCCGGCTTCCCCCCCCCCCCCCGGCTTTCCACTTCTTTCCACTTCAAGGGGGGAAAGAATGCCTAACCTTATCAGTTAATCGTATACTTGTCTACTTTGTTAACATATATGTTATATACTTGACTACTCGTTTACACGCATGCGCGCGCACACACATATTAAAACAAGGGATAGTTAACAAGGAGCAATGCTTATGATGTTTATTTAATATGAAATCAATAAAAAAGTGAACACTACCCTTCGATTATATGCATTGTCATCCTTTCTAAGAACTCAAGCTAGTAAACATACCAAAATACATATTATCCACACATAGCTTTAAGATGCTAAACGAATCTTAGTCAATTAGAAAAATACTAATACAATATTTACTGACACTGGAAAGGAGAGTAAAAGGCATTTGCTTGGGCTTATACAGTTTCTCTGGGGAATGTTTAGGATCCATGCTATATATTAACAAGTGAAACAGTGACCTTTAAAAATGGATAAAAGATCTCCTGGTATGAAACTTTCACCTTCTGTATGTCACCAACTCAGAGTAGAAGCCCCAAAACCAATTAACATATGGCTTCAGAGTTTGTAGACAGATGTATGTTTCAGAGAGCTTGCAAATAAGGTTCCATCCTTCAAAGCAACTAGCATCACACTTAGTACTTGCTACTTCTGACTTATAAGAACCGGAACTCTACCACAGAGCAAAGATCTGGCCTTAATGTAACACAATATACCATGTATTAATTAGTAACACAGGATTTTAAAAAAAAACTTGGAGATCAGAGTTTGAAATCTGCAACACTCCAAAAAAAAAAAAAGTGTTAAAAGAATCTTTTTTGTTTATACCTTAAGCCATTAACACCTATGTAATCATGCAAATATTCTGGAACACATACTCCTCATTGCAGCCTTCCCCCTCCCCTTTCCCCTCTAACCCAGCCAGACAAAGATGACTATAATCTGGAGTGCCACAAGTGAGTCAGGACATTGCAAACAAATTCTTCCCTGCTTCCACCTCACTGCACAAATGCCAGCAACCCATCCACACCCTCTTTTCCCCACCTACCACTATGTAATCTGCTCCACTGAACCCAGCTGGTGGCTGGGATAAAATCCTGCTTCTCAGGGACCAGTAGCCTAGCTGGGAGTTACAGGACAGAGTGCAAATTCACCACCCCTTTCCCACCTCATCCCAGGACACGCAACACAAAAGCTCTACTTTGACTTCACCCCGATGCCAGCAGCACCCCATCCTCTATTTCCCCAATCTATCCCATGCAGACAGCTTCCCTCCCTTCCCCCTTCCTAGCCCATGAGGCTTGATGAAAGTGCTGGTTTTCGTCCTCTGTCTTTCTCTCCTCTCCTGGTGCAGATGGGACTCCCCTCCTCTCTAACTCCCTCCCGCTTTCCCTTCTGCCTCATCTCCCCAAACTCCCCTACCCAATAATTCTCCCTCCAGCCATTTATTCCCTCTTGCTGCTTCCGTATCTCCCCTCCTTATCTGCTCTGAGCTCCTTCGTTTCAAGCAGGCAGCTCCATTTGAAGCTGCTCAGTGCGAGATGCCCCTCCCCCAGCCGGTCAGCTGAGCTCCCTGCCTGCATGGGAGCTGAGTCTCTGAGCAGGGCTCATTAAATGGGTGTGCAGCCACGAAGCTTACAGGGAATCTAAGCCACAGGAGAACATTGGAAGGCCTACCCTCAGTTCCCTTATTGTAGCTAGTAGTAGATGACATAGGTTTGCAGATGGTGAGGTCAGCATCCGTTCCTCCCATAAAACCCACAGGCATGTTAAGGAAATCTTTAAAATATGAAGGAGGGGTGAAGTAGTTAAGACATCCCCTTCTCACTGTAGTCACAATCAGGAGATGTGAAGAGGGGAGAGCTCATTTTCCTCTCTGTCAGTCTGGAAGGAGAAGGGCTTTTCATTTATACTGGTAGTTGCCAAAGACAAAAAATTAAACTATTGAGTTGGATCCAGGGACAGCATTTTGTTATGGTTCTTAGTACTTTTCTTTTTATCCAAACATCTTGGATTTAAGTTGAGGACTTACTGGAGTCTTGACCTGGATCCTACTGTTGGTGCACACCTAATTTTTCCTATTTTCTTCTAATAGGTGTAGTCTTCTGGATAATAAATGCTTTATAAACATTTAAAATTCTGCTGAATACGTATACTATGCTTTTGCAATTAAAAAAAATTGAAAAGATGTCTCAATTAGCTTCATTTTACAGGTAAAATTAGTTGAACATCTGAAGGTATATGTGATTTCTTCAGATAAGCAAAGTTTTGTAAACAGTATACAACTTTTTCTGTCTAAGCTCCTTTACCTTCCTTCGCTTATCGACTACAGAGCTTCAAGCATAGGTGCTGAAGCTACCAGTGCTGGTGGGCTGAATTGATTTGATTTCCTTTATGTGCCTAGTAGACAGTTCTATTCAATGGTTCTCAGCACCTCTACTATGCAAATGTTCCAGCACCTCTGACTTCTGGTGTTTTTCCATAAAATGATCAAGTGTTTCTTTTGTTAAATGTCATGGATCTTCTAGTTCAGTTTTATTAAGTTAATATGATAGCAATAATTAAAAACTTCTTAATTTTGAGGTCTCTGGGAGAGACTTGTCTTAACTCCAGTTTCATAAAGAAGAATGAAGTTCTGTCAAAACAAGTTAGTTACTTTTTTATCGTTCACTTTTGACCACGGTAGTTTGGAAGAAAGACCAATGTTTTTATTAAGTCATACATTAAATGCACTTCATGCACAGCAAGTCAACACAATAACTCTCAGATTGAATCACTTCTTCTTAGTCATGAAATTTTGTTGCTATTTGAGAGATCTTAGAAACACATCTTTGATACAGTGACATTTCACCTATGGAAATCAAGTTAAGGATTGAAAGAGCTATGTGGGGAAGCTTGCATGGGCCTAGGTTATCTCCCTCACTTTTTCCATTAAAACCAGCACACTGTACTGTTGAAGTTTGGTATTGCCTGCAGTTCAAATAATTATTACTTAATGTGTTCATTACTGTAAAACTTGAACATATTTCACCCACCAGAACTGCTATAATTGTGTTGTTGCCCACAGTTAGCAGTAATACTAGCTCTACTCAATTCACTACTAAAGTCACCTGGAAGTAAATTATGAAAGAACACAGATGATAAATGACAACCTTGTATAATTTCTTTATGCTTCCAAAGCATTGTCTTTATCCTAGGCACTTAGAACTCATCCTATAGAAGCGGTACTGTAAAATATATATTTTATGGCTTAAATCACATTTTGCCAATTAAACATTTTCAAAGCAATTCCTTATCAAATTATTCTTCAAATAATTCTGAGCTAAAATTGTGTTAATGAATCAGCTTGTTGTGTATCTCAGTGCCATGTTGTGAATAACTGTTTCTCTTTGTTGGAAATGAGATCTATTTTAGGATCTTTTATGAAGATCAACTTGAAGGGCATTTGAAGTGTGAGGAAGCTCAAACTTGAGTTGAACTAATCCAATTTAAATTTTAAAACAAAATTCAGTTTTATCTACGTAATTTTTGTTTAGTTTAATTTCATTGTACATTGTTGCTAGGAATGTGAACCAGTAGTTGCTTACCTGATAAGCATCATGCTAACTGGGTCGTGCTTACTCAGTACTAGATAACTGGCACCCGGGAGCAGCTCACTGAGGGTGGAGGGCTGCTCCAGACCTGATGGGGGTTGGGAGCTGACTGGCCACATTTGCAGATGTGGGGGTGGGGGGCACAGGAGCTCGCCTCCCCCCCCCCACGTGGGAGAGAAGGGGTCAGGAACGGGATCCTGCTTAATTGGTTAACTAGTTAAACCTGAGGTTTTACCAGTTAACTGATTAACCAGGATTTTACATCCTTAATTGTTGCTTATGCATGGAGATTCAACATCTACTGCCTCTTGCAATGTATAAAGGATAACAGACACTAATTTAATCCTTCCTGTTTCCCATTTGTAAAAGTATCTGTAATGAAATGGTGGAGTATATCAGCTGCGTGTTGTACAAACTGTTTTAATGTTTTGTTGATCTGCATATATGATCCATTAGGAGTGATTAGTGCTGTATTAATCTGGGTCTTGCTGGGCAACTGGTTGTCTTCTCCAAAAACTTTATATATTGATATCTGTTAAGATCTTTTAATAAATAATGTATAAGATCATCAAGACTAGGTTCTGTTCACCATATGATACAGTTAGTGGAACTTAAGAGACAATGGGCACTCATACCACCTATATGGTGGCAGTACCCAGATGTATCTCTTGACAGGCAATTAGAGGTGTTTCCCACAGATCCTAAAGTCTTTGGGAAAAATCAGTGCATTGAAAAGAAGCTAGCTAAGTTAACATTAGGTGGGCTGGATAGGTTCTTGATAGGAATGTGAACAGGTAACTGGTTACCTGGTAAGCATCATGCTTACTGGGTGATGCTTACCATGAAATCAGTTCCCCAGGAGCAGCCCCCTGCCCGCAGCCTAAGCGCCCCATGGGCTGGGGGCCTGGAGTGGTGAGATCCTGCTTAGCCGATTAACTGGTTAAACATTAGGTTATTTAACATTTTTGGTTAACTGACTAACTGGAAATTTTACATCCCTAAGGAAACCTGCCTTGGCTGCTATCTTTCAGGATCATCTGTCCTCTTATTGTTAAAATGCTAAAGGGTCTCAACATCTTATTGGACCCGTGGTTGTTTTGGGGCAGATTATAGAGACAACCAATGCTTTCTTCTATTTTTTGACTAAAATATTGTACTCTGTTTTTTTCAAATGAAACTGCTAATCTGATTGAAACACATGCTTTTCACCTACAAGTTGACCTATTGTTGCATGTACTATCTGGCAAGTAAGGTAAAGGGCAAGCAGAAGTAGTCACTATTTTAGGCCCCCCCCCCCCAAAAAAAAAATCATAACATTGTAGCAGTTCACTGCTTGCTCAGCAAACTCTCAGTTCTGTTTTTAATCCACTTCGGAGTAGGGATGTGAACAAGTAGTCAACTATCCAATAAACAAATGCTTATCGGATAATCAACACACACTAGTCAACTAGTTGTTTCCCCCTTGCCTTGCTCTGTCTATCAGAAATAAGCAGCAAGGCAGGGGGAGAGGAGGAGGTGCTTCAAAGCAACAGCACTGCGTGGAGCCGGGGACTGCCACATTAAAACACCATGTGCAGCCCGGGGCCTCAAAGCAGCAGCGTTGCATGGATCCTGGGGACAGGGCGGGAGTCCCCAGTTGACCCTAGGCTCTATGAGGCTCTGCCTCTTTGAAACACTCCGGGAGCATGGGGCCAGTGGGGAACTGCGCCACTGGCCCCATGCTCCCCACAGTGCTTTCACCTTTTAAATGTAGCAACAACTCTGGGGTTGTTCCAACACTTCAAAGGTGAAGGTGCCCTTATAGTCAAATTGCATTGACTATTCGATTAGTCAGTTAATCAAAATTTAACATCCCTAATTCAGAGTACTGTACTAGTTGGTACCTATAAACTCCTTGTCTAGCTCCTATTCTCCGGCTTGCTTGGATCCAGCCCTCTGCTGGGCTCCCCCCCAGCATTGAGGAGCCCACACTGATGTGCCATCCCACCAAAGGGCTAGAGCAAACTGAATCTACAAGCCTGGGCTGCCATACGCTCTGGTGTGCATGGGGAATGTGGGGAGAGTGTCGCCTTGTCAGTCAAGGGCCATGTCAGTGAGGGAGTTTGTTAGGAATTTTTTTTTCTTTTTCACTTGTGAGTGGCGCCTGACTGATTTTTTCCCCCCCACCATGGGACAGTAGTTTCAACCCAAAAAAGGTTTCCCATCCTTGCCCTAGCCCATTGCCTTTACAGCTGCTGTTTCATCAGGAAACTGCCAAGACACTTTAGCTTGATAGGAATGTAAGGTAATACTTACAGACATTGCTGGCTGATTATTATTGCTGCAGGGAGCTGCTGAGGACTGCCTTATCAGCAGAGGTCAGTCTGAATCCTGGCTGTTCTTAAAGTATGTTGCAAAATCAACTTTCATATAGATCTTCTCTAGCTAATAATAGCTTTAGAATGACCAAGCACTATGAATGGTAAAGCAGTAGGGGTGAGAGAGAATAGGAAAAAAAAAATCTTTGTTTCATTAAGTTTTTTAAATTTGGGAGGAACGTAAGGACAGATATTTTAGTGAATATAATGTGGTACTTAAAACATTTTCATTCAGCCGCTAGATAGTGCTTCAGTGGTGCGTACTTTAGAAATATGGGTGGTAGTATTTTTCCCTTTTTTCCCCAATTAATTTTTTTTCTTATTCATTTGTGTGATCCTAAATTGCTGCTCCTTACTGAGAAAATAAGATAGATGACACTATCATGTGGGAGAAATTTACTGGAATGTAATTAAGATATAAAAGGACAGCTATTGATATTGTCAGCTGATCTTGGAGAAGCAGGTCTGTTTGGGACCTAAAACACTTCTTGAAAAAGTTGTGGGGGAAGGGAGAGAGATGTGCTTATCATTAGATTAAAGGCAAGCAGTACAGGACAGGCAGTCCCCGACTTACGCGGATCCGACTTACGTTGGATCCGCACTTACGAACGGGGCTTTTCTCGCCCCGGAGCTCACGGGCGGCGGGTCGCCACCCGTGTCCTCCGGGGTGAGAAAAGCTTCTCCCGGTCTCCCTGGTCTGCTGTGGGGGGGGTCCAGCAAAGCCGCTGGACCCCCCCCAGCAGACCAGGGACACCTGAGCAAAGCCACCGCCTGGGCGGCTTTGCTCGTTTGCCTGGGAGCAAAGCCGCCCAGGCAGCGGGACCCCCGCCGCCTGGGTGGCTTTGCTCCTGTCCCCCTGATCTGCTGGGGGGGTCCTCCAAAGCCGCTGGACCCCCCCAGCAGACCAGGGACACCGGAGCAAAGCCGCCGCCTGGGCAGTTTTACGAGCAAAGCCCGGGTGCGCCCCCCCCCCCCCCCCCCCCCCCCCCCCCCAGCAGACCAGGCTTTTGTTGCGGGACACCTCGGGTAGAGCAGCTGGGGTGCTGCCGGGTTGGTCCTGTGGGAACCTACAGGGCAGCGCCCCAGCTGTTCTGTCCCAGGCTCCAGATTCAGCAGCTGTTGAAACTGATCAGGCTGATTCCAGGAAGCTGGGGGCAGAGCAACTCTGCCTCTGGCTTCCTGTAGTCAGCCCCTGGTCAGTTTCAGTGGCAGCAGCTGAATCTGGAGCCAGTTCCGACTTGCATACAAATTCGACTTAAGAACAAACCTATAGTCCCTATCTTGTACGTAACCCGGGGACTGCCTGTATGTGTTTGAATCTCAATACTCTTCTTGCACTAGAGATGTCTCTCCATATAGATGGAGGCAAATGTTGAATATGTGAAATTGTGTGGGTTGTCTTGCATACCAAATGATATTTTAAAACACCATAAATCAATGTTGTTTGTGGTGATTATATCAATTGTAACTGCTGCTTAGCTGCTTTAGTGTTCAGTGAGGGATTTATATTATGTCTTGCTGAGATAGAAGAGACTGAACAGCTGAGAAGTGTTAGAAGAGGTTAGATAGTTAACTCTGCAAAGATTTCTGAAGGGAGTGACAGAAGTTGTGGCTTGGTAATGAAATTGTGGGTTTATTCTCATTGGATTTGTCCACATTAGGAAGTATGGGACTGGTAACTATAAAGATATGTGATCCTGGTGATCATCTAGTCTGACCACTTCTGTTGTTGGAAGACTTGATGCCAATTATACTATCCCAGTGATGTTGCATAACTAGACAGCTTTTAATTTAAAACTTTATTTTGATGATCTACACTGGTAAAAAGGGTTGTGGCTTACTCTAAAGGAATTGCAATGCAGAGCCACAGCTAGATAGTTTTCCCTTGAAATGACATTGATACAGCCCTCCAATCAAGAATAGACAAGCAAGCAGCAAATCTTCAAAACGAAAATGTATTGATAATTGACTAGTTAAAGGAAAGAATAGTAATACATTGAGTAAGAGTTATAGTAAAAATAATAAAGTAGTGGCAATTAAAAGAAATGTAATAGTAAAGTGGCACAGCAAATTAAATATACAATAATCTAACCATTTGCTTACTATTCTGTAACATGTAATACTATAATCATTTAATAATAATAAACATTCAGTACTTACCACTAAACATACAGTAAGTGTTGATCAGGCAGTTATTGGATGGGTAGGGAAAGAGCTCATTCAAACCCCAGGCATCCAGCTGTATTGGTAGGTAAATCCCATATGCTCTTTAATAGTAATAATAAGTGAACTTACATTCTTCCACTCACATTCCCTCTGATTCATCTATTGGTCTTTCTGTTCTGTCAGTTTCACTGGCTGCTGATGACATAGAAGCTCTGTTGCATCTAAGGGTATGGCTATTTTGGGATACCGAAAATAGCTGCCCCACATCTACACAAGCCGCCCATTATTATTAAATATTTTTCTAAATAACGGGCACGTTATTTCAACATCCTGGTAAACCTCATTGTACAAGGGATAAAGGATGGCTTGAAATAGTGTGTTGTTTTGAAATTTGGCGCTGTGTAGGCACACCAAATTTCAAAATAAGCTATTTCAAAATAGATTCAAGATAAGATATGTAATTTGCATAGTGCAAATGGCATATTTTATTTTGAGTTTAGGGTGCTGTGTAGTCGCACCATAAGAAAGCTGTTGCCGTGGCACCTTAGAATTCTATGGTTGCTGCTGCTGTTCCATCTTCAACTGCTCTTCGTGGGCAGCTTTTTCTTGGCAGGATTCCTCTGCTTCTTTTCAGATGGTTCCTTCTGTTCAGATGTTTACTTCTTTGCAGGTGCTGTGCAGTGTCTTCTCTCCACTGATGGTCACTTTCCACTACAGGGTTTAGCCTGCTCACTGTTGCCCTCATAGACAGTTTTGTAGTTCATTGACATAATGTAATTTTAATACAGCCAGTTGGCTTTCAGTGATTAGCATACGCTAATGAGTTGCATATACAACAAGCTATATGTATCTCAAAGGCCTCAGAGTATCCATCTGGATTTTTTTTTTCCCGGTAACCTTCATGAACCTACCTACTTCCTGTTTGGAAGCCCTCTGTCAGGGGCTTCCTAAACTCCCAGCTCACAGGCCATCTACAGGCTCCGGAGCATGTTGGCAGTCCGGCCTGGGAGGCTTGCTGGCCCATGTGTATGGCATGTCCAAACCTGTGCCCCAAGCCTTGCCCCTTCCTACCACCATCTGACCATTTACCTCCCATGTCACCCATCCCCCAAGGGACCTGGCTTCAGAGATTATGGGGAGGAACTGGCGCAGAGAGGCAGCAGTGGTCAGGCCCTCCACCATTCCCCATGGCAGTAGGAGCACATTCTACAGGATCATTGTATTACTATGGGTTTCAGCATGTGTCTTTGGGATTTTGCTGAGTCATTCCTCATGGAATTGGAATTTACCATTTTGTCACAGGAAGTGAAATTAATATATCATAGGCAATGTACCCTGTATCTGTAGAGATGAAATCTTGAGGAAATAGAACCTTTCAGTTCATCATCCGTATGCCTGCTATTACTGGATTTTTTTTAAGTTTAAACTATTATTAATTTTTATTTAATTAAAGCTTTATTCTTAAAACTAATTACTGTTCTAAACGTTTCAGAGGGTCCTGACACTATCACCCTTCTTTTTATGTCCAAACGAGTTACAATTTTGGCAAATTTAAACCCCTTTCTTTTCTGCAACCTTGTGATTAAGGATTATAATGCATTTCAAGCATCTAAAGCAAAAATCTCTTGCTACACTTTCGTAGCAGTGGCTGTAAGATTTCCTTGGATCAATTCCTGTTAGAACTAGTGCATAGAAAAATACATCATCTACATTTTTAAATTTTCAGTGATGGATTTGGAGAATCTACAACTGTTGGTAATTGGTTCCAAAATGTATTGCTCTGTTAAAAATTTGCTCCTAATTTTGAGTCTGAATGTGTCTGGCTTCCAATTCTAGCCATAAGATCTTATTTCTCTATTTTCTGGTAGATTGAAGACCCTCTATCAAATTTCTTTTCCCTACTTAATTAGTTATAAACTATGATCAAGTCATCCCTTAAGATTCTCTTGAGTAAGCTAAATAGATGGAACTCGTTCAGTCTTTCACTTCAAGTCAAGTTTTCCAATCATGTAGTGATTCTCATTGCTCTTCTCTGAATCCTGTCTTAATTTTTTCAACATCTTTCTTGAATTGTGGACACTCTAACTGGGTGCAGTATTCCAGTAGTGAACACACCAGTGACACATACATGAGTTATTAACCTCTCTATTCTTACTCAATATTCCCCTCTCTATTCATCCAAGGACATGTTAACCTTTTTGAACACATTATCTTGCTAGAAGCTCAGATTATGCTACTTATCTGCCTTTACCCCCAAGTGTTTTGTAAAGTCACTGCTCTGTTTTTTCTATGACTTTACATTTGATTATATTAAGATTCATATTGTTTCCTTGCACTGATCTTACCAAGTGATCCAGATAACTGTCAGTGATCTTTTCATTTTCCATGCTCTCAGTCATTGTCATCTGCATACTTTATCAATAATGACTTGGTCATTGATCAAAATAATGAATAGTTACTATAGTTACTATAACTTGCCATGATATAATTTCTAGTGATGTAAGTTTGCGCCCTTGAATAAAATTAAGTTCTAATAAGAAGTAGTGAATCTTAGAATTGTGTAATCTTATATTTTACCATTGTGTGAAAATTTGACTGTTGAATTGTAAAGCAAAGTCTATTGTGTCATTGGTACTTGGATCAAGTGCCTTTTGGGGAATGCACTAGAACTTAGAATTAATGAAAATTAAATTGAGATAAGGGGATGGTCTTGAGGTTAAGGCACTAGGCTTGTATTTAGAGCATTTGGAGTAGCTCTGCTACTGATTTTCTTGTGTGGCCTTGTGCAAATAATGTAATGTCCATGTATGTCATGTTCCTGTCTGTAAAACAGAGATTCTTCCTTCTTACCACCTTTTTGTCTTCTCTATGTAAATTATAAGCCCTCTGGATGCCTCCTTTTGTGTGTATGCTTAGCTTAGTGGGTCATCTATCCCAGTTGAGGACGTGAGAATTTATTATAGTTAAGGATGTTAGGAAATGTGTAATTTGGTAATTGTGTAGCTGACACAAATTTTGTCGGTTATGTGATTAACTGATAAGTGGCTCTGCATTTAAAGGAACTTGAGGAGCCAGCAGGCAGGTATCCTGGCTCAGTTCCAACAGCTACCCCCATTGCTGCTTTGCATTTAAAGGAGTTTGGGAGCTGGCGGGCAGGATTTAAATTCAGAGCTGCAGAGGGGGTAGCTGCCTGACCTGGCATGCCTGCCTACTGTCTCTAAAAGGTCTTTAAATGCAGAGCCGCAGGGTGAGGGTCATGGGATGGAGGAGGGGAAGTTGTGTGTAGCTAGCTGCGTTAACCGATAAGTGGATGCTTATTGGTTAATCATTTACCTGGCTACACGATTACATCCCTAATTGTAATATAAATGTGAAATTGCTGAAACTATAGCACAACTTTTGGGGCTGTTAATCAGCTTCCACAAGCTGTTGTGTTTTCCTTGTGGCTTGTTTAGAAAGGCTGATATTAGAATGTGAAATAAATTTTAAGAACATGGTATAAAGAAAGGGAATTGAATTGGAAATTGTTAATACTTGTATTGAATCTGCCCAGCATTTGTAGCAAAACTTAATTTCCCAAAATTCTTATGTGAGCCACAATGACAAAATTAAGGAAGAGAGATGTTTAAAAAGTAGTAATTAGTAACTATGGTGACAAATGTCTTATTGCAGCGAGTCAGTTAGCTATATATAAACTAAAGTACTTGTAAATTAGAACTCCTCCTCTAGATCTGGCTGTCTTCAAAAATATGCCTTTTACATCAAAATTAGCGACATTGATGGTAAAAAGTCTATTTTTGTAAAGTGTTCCGATATTTTGTGGCAAAATGTTTCCTATTTTTTGGAGGGGAGTGAAAAATATCACACGAAACTGTTCTTTTTAACAATTAAGAGCTATTGAAAATTTAGTGACCTTATGATGCAGTGGATACTTGAATTTTTTGGAGATAGATTTTACTTTCTAAACTCGTTCTTTTCAACACTTAAGTTTCTCCATAGAGAAGTGGTGCCCAAACTTTTCGTGTCTCACTCCTCCCCCAACCAATAATGTAATCTGTCCACACTGGGTCTCCATTACTTCACAGTTGCCTCAGCAGAGGAGCTTGGGCTGAAGGTGGAGCTGTGGGCTGAACTGAGTGTAGGGGAGGAGCTGGCCTGAACATGAAGAGAGAAAAAGGACAGAGCAGGAGCCTTTGGAGGCTGGCTCAGGCTCCAAAGTACATTCCCCAGACTTACTTCTGTGCACCATGGGGTGGGTTATGCCTCTTAGTTTGGGGACCACTGATATAGAAGAAAAATATTCATTCCGTAAGAGGGACAGCAGTATTATTTTGCATGCTGTTGGGGAGAGGTATAGTTTCTCAACCACATTTTTCTCTGACTCTTCCATTTTCTTATTGGATTGACTGGGACTTTATATGCTACTTTAATGCTGTTCAGGATGGTTGGGAATCATTTGTCCATACTTTGGCTGCCATTTTCAGATACTGCTGATTTTGCTTGTTGAGTAAAATTTACTACCAAGCTTGATGCAGCCAATGGGTCCCAGGAGTTTCTAGCAGAAAAATCAACACTTGGAGTTGATTCTTTTGGCTTTTGAGGCAGTTGAGTTTTGCAAATTACATTTGATACCTCTACTATTAAGCATTCTTGCAGGCTCACAATTTATTCTGTTAGGGGGTGGTATATAGGGTTTATGTATTTTCAGTTCCATTTCCCACTCATTATTGAGACCTATAAAAACTGCAAACAGCTGTTGCACAAAAGCATTGGCTGTGTATTACATGGTTGATATTTTGACCTCTTGGATATTCTTTTCAAATGTTTCAAGCTTACACGTTACTTTGTGTTTTGTAGCAGCAGCTATTAGGCTCTTGATTTTAAGAGGATAGGGCTGTTTGAATAGGAACATTTAGGTTTTCCTTGTGCAGTAGCTGCATAGCAAGCCATCTTATTTGACTTGCTATATAAATTTTAATGAAGTCTTTAAATGAGAAACATAGTAGACATTTGGAGTAACCATGTCACTGTGATGAGTTGAAGTCACAGAAGACCTCTTGGGGGTGCTTCCCGGGGTGCTGTCAAGGCCACTGCCACTCACTTTTCTCGCATCTCTGGGGCATCTCGCTACCCTGTATTGCTGGGCCAGGTCCCTTGTTTTCCCCAAACCAAGGCACAGAGCTGAGATCACTGCCCCTCCAAAGGAGCAGTACAGACACTAAAAATCTTTGGGTCCAAGGAAAATGCCATTTTGGGGCCAGCATTCTAGGATACCACTCGTCAAATGGGATCAGAACCCTAAATAAATTATTTAGGTAAGTCCCTTTTAACAATGGAAGGAAGATGTGCATGCTGACTGCTCCCAGTTATTTACAGTGTGTTTGAGAGTAAATAAAAGTGATTTTATGAACTATAAGCAGTAGGATTTAAGTGATTATAAGTGAGAACAGACAGAGCAAAGTAGATTACAAATTTAAAATAACAGAAAATTCTTAGCTAATTATAACACCACAACCTCAGTACAAACTTACTACAAACTCACCCTAAACTGGTTCTTACTCAAGCTAAGCCTCGAAACCAGGGAAGTTCCCTTTCCTTGGGACCTTTGGTTCATTCTCCTAGGACTGCCATGCCAGCCAAAGACAAACTCCTAACTTCCTATTGTTTTACAGATACCATCATTCCATGGACAATTAGTTGGTCTGCCCCACCAGTTGGGGTAGACATGTGACTTCCTAAGACCAACCACTGCTAAGACTTAAAAGACAAAGGAGACTGTTTACAGTTGGTTATCCAGACATAGATGGTAACACCCTTGATGGCTTTCATTTACACATTTAAAACCAAAAACCATTCCATATATCTAACTTCACACACACAAACGGTACATACACCAAAATAAAATATACAGACACAACGGATTAAGACATTGATTGATAGGTTATATGAGGCAGTTTGTCCAAAGCATCTTTGGGTTATGCATATTTGTGTCCATAAGTCCATTTCATAAAGCATGGGGAGGATTCAGTCACTTTCTAAGTTTGGAGAGATGGACAATGAATTTTGCACATACTTCAGTAGAATTGGGTTCTGTGACAGTTTATAGAGCATGTGAGGGAGGCAGAGTTGCAACTACTAGATTGCTCTTATTAGTGATAAGAGGTTGTGTGACGTTGCAGCCCCTTTTAAATCCTATAAGCGATCATTGTAGCCACTGAGCTGTTCTTTGTTCTGCCTGGAAATTAAGAATTTGATTTTGTGCATTTCCCCATCCAAATCCACTTTACTTGGGCATTCTGTAATAAGTGTTAGATTTCTGTGTTAGGTTTTTCACGATTGTATTATTCTAATATTATTTATATTAAGCCCCCAAAGAGAATAGCTTTATTGTGTAATAATTGTCTAAAATCATTAGCTGAGGACAACTGACCTACAGCAAGAAAAGAGAAACAGACATGGCCTTTCTGAAGCCAAGTAGAGAGAGTCTAACTGAATGTCAACTGACAGCAAAGTTCTGTCCTCAGATGAGCAAGAAATTTCTTGATTGGACATTAGTTTAATCATTTGAGAAGCAAATTCCAGACTTAGAGTCGAGACTTCTACTTGCTTTAATCACAAATTTCAGGGTCCTATTCTCATTCTAATTATTTCTTCACAAGTATGCTGTGAAGAAAATTTCCTTGATTGATCATGCATGTCCAAGCATGGACATGTTGAAAGCCGCTGACCTAGAACACAAGGCTATGTTTTCCTGTCCTTTTGCAGGTATTAAAGATCGCAGTTCGCATTGGCTGCAGATCACCATTTGCAGCCAACAAGAGCTGCAATCCTCTGATACCTGCAAGGGACTAACCCTGCAGATGGGATTCAGCCTGCGGGCTGGAATATGGCCACACCTGAATTAAGTAGTTCCTCATGTAACGTTACTGGTAAAAGCAAATCACATTTGCTTATATCCTATTCTCACATGGACTGAAAAAATGAGTTTGGGTGTTTGTAAAATCTGGTTTTAATATCTTTAAATTATGTGCAAGAGATAAACAAAGCCATAATTTATTGTTAATACATAAATGGGAGGAGTTGTCAAGACCTAGAACATTTAAGGG
Organism: Pelodiscus sinensis; assembly: GCF_052426305.1. Taxonomy (NCBI): domain Eukaryota; kingdom Metazoa; phylum Chordata; order Testudines; family Trionychidae; genus Pelodiscus; species Pelodiscus sinensis. Next base: position 25,468,577 of record NC_143062.1, read on the forward strand.
GGGGGGATGGAAACCTTAAGAGTTGAGGCATGGGCAGGAAATAACACTGTAATTCAGCCTGGGAAAAGGTTTTAGTTTTTTTAAAATCTCACCAGAGTTAGCAGATAATAAATTGGACACCAGCTTCCCAATGAGTGTGTGCATGGGGGGAGGAGAAGAGATTGGGTATATGGCAGCATAATTTTTGAACTACATATATATGTACCATGTTTGTAGCTCCTGGATATTAGCAGAAGCTCTGTGTATGTACTCCAAGGTATTGTTTTAAAGACAGAACGGAGAGACATAGTTCAGTCCTTTGATCACTTTACTGTAAGGAAAGAACATTTGAATAGCATAAAACCATACTGGAAAAAAGCACCTACATTTATTACTATGTAAGGAACAAGCCAATGCTGACTGTCTTGACTGCATTACTTACTAAATGGCTTCAGACTAGGGATGTAAGGCTATGTCTAGACTACACCCCTCTTTCAGAAGAGGGATGTAAGTTAGGCAGATCAAAATTGCAAATGAAGCTAGGATTTGAATTTCCTGCTCTTCATTTGCATAATGGCAGCCACGTGTTCTTTTGAAAAAGAGCTTTTTGAAAGTAAAACCGCCATCTACACACGGTCCTTTCGGGGGGGGACCCCTTTTTTTGAAAGAACCGGTAAACCTCATTTTTTCAGGCATGACGTTTCTTTTGAAAAAGGGTTGTTTTTTTTTAAAGAACTGCGTCTAGACGGCGGTTTCACTTTCGAAAAGCCCCTTTTCAAAAGAACTCATGTCTGCCATTATGCAACTGAAGCATGGAAAATTCAAATCCCAGCTTCATTTGCAATTTTGATCTAATTTACATCCCTCTTTTGAAAGAGGAATATAGTTTAGACATGCCCTAATTGACTAGTCAACAAGGATAAGCTTATTGGATTGTTGACTAGTGATGCAACTAGTCGCTTCACCCTCTTCCCCCCCCCCTTTCAGGGGGAGCAAGAGCCAGTGAGGGGGGAAGAGCTGGCTTAAAAGCCGGTTCCTCCCAGCACTGTCTCTGCAGGGGGGCAGGGGAAGTAGAGGCACAGCAGGAAATGTCACAAGTGGAGACTGAATCAATCTCTGCTCACACCGCTTCTGCTGTGATTCTGTTTTCGAAATGTACAAGAGCCCCACTGAAGCAATGATTTTAATTGCTTCTAAGTTGTGAGGTTTTCTGTGGGTTTTTTTAAATGTTTTATAGTTGAAGGGACACTAATTTAAAAATTGTACATCTCCTATAACTATTTGTAACACCTTAGGTTACTGTAACTAAATATTGGAGCATTTTTAATTAATTTGTATATCTGAGAACACTTTGTCATTATGCTCATATACAGCTCTGTTTGGATCTTAGGTGTATGCTTTCCTGTATACCCTGCAAGTCTGTGTTTACCAGTAGCACTAACAAATCAGAAATTGAAGAGGCAACAGGCAGAGTAATGGATGGGGGAAAGGTTTATATTCTGAATGTTTTGTGTACCCAAGTGCACAAAAATAGTTAAAATAAAATTAAAATAGATTTTTTTAAAGATATAATTCTTTCATTTTATTTTTCAGTATAAATTATTTTGTGGCTAGGTGTTCCCATTTTATAATTTTAAATTGTTAGTTTGTTTTGTCGTTGTATTTTAGTTTCCTAATTGATAATTTATTTTACATAGAATTTCTTTCTCCTCAGAGGTTTCACACTTAAACTGTATTTTTATGCTGAAATACACAAGTAAAGGGTCCTTATTAATATCATTAGCATGAGAACAAGGCAAACTCGTATAAAAACTTGATAAATGGTAGGGATGTAATAAAGCAGGCAGCCTGGCTCAGTCCTGGCTCATACCAGGTCCGGGAGCTCAGACCCCCCCCCTAGACAGGGACTGCTGACAACCCATGTGCCTGTCACCACAGGGTGACAGGCAGCCAGTCCGCAAGGGAGCTGTTTTTTAGCTGGCTCCCCTCGTGGACCAGCTGCCACCTGACATGCCCCACTGTTGCCTCTGATACTGTGGCTGCCATCTGCATCCCTGGGGCTATAGAATAGTCAACTAACAGATAAGAATTCATGAGGTTACTCCACTATTCAATTAACTGATATTTAGCATCCCTAATAAATGGTGCTCAATCTGCAATCAATGCCATCTTCTAGTAGACTGAATTTCTGATAATCAAAAAACGTTTTGGCTAGGCTGTACTTAATAGTCAAAGTTATTTGGAAATATACTTCTAAATCATTTAGATGCTTTTGGAAATCTCACCCTTAGATGCCTAAATATGGATGGAGGACACTATCCTTACTCCAATATTTTAAAAATATTTAGCGGGAGTTGAGAGTTGACCCTTCTCCATTTGGGCTTCCTTGTCTCACATTCTTAGCCCCATATTTGTTTCCTGAGTCTTAATTTTTTTTCTAGGCTTTTCTTTTTAGCATTGCTGCCCTATTGTATAACATAGCTTATTTGTAGCATAGAACACAGATTTCTTAATGGGATGCATACCACTTCAAGGTTTAGATGCGTTAGCTAACATGATTGTGAATTTTAGCATAATCACTGCAAAAATGCTTCTTGCTTGTCGTGCTTAACTGTTTGTGGCAGCTAGTAGGTTAAACTACTACAGGTTGGACCTTCTTGCTCTGGCAATCTCGGGACCTGACAGGTCCTGGACAAAGGAGAGTTTTCCGGACCAGAGGAGGAATGGTGCGGGGGAGGGAGGGAGTTGCCTGCCTCCCTGCTGGATTCTTCTCTCTAGTCACCAGGGCTCCTCTCCCCAGCCTCCTAGCCCTGCAAGCTGCAGCAGCCCTGCTGGAGGTCCCAGCTCCATAAGCTGTGGCAGCCCTGCTAGAGTTCTCGGCCGCCCTGCCAGCCTCGCAGCAGCCCCAACATAATTCCTGGTGTTCTCAGTGGCCCTGCCAACCTCATGGCAACCCCTCAACGGCCCTGTTGGAGCTCCCAATAGCCTCACCAACCTTGTGGCTGTCCCATTGCCCTGCTGGATTTCCTGGCGGCCCTGCCAGCTTTCTTGCCCTGCTATCTGTGGGCTCGGGTGCCCCGCAGGCTCGGGTGCCCCGCAGGCTCGGCTACCCCTTGCAGCTGACTCTACTCCGAGCCACTGGCAACCTCTGCTTCTGGGGCTCTCTAGTCCTGTGACATCCATGGTCCTTACCAGAGAGTCCCATACCACAGAGGTTCAACCTGTAGCAACAGTAGCATAGTAGGTATGCTTGAATTTACAGTAGGCTTAGTTAACAGATATTTGTGTTTAAAAAACAACTAACATTTAAGAATAGACATAATGGAAAATGAAAAAAATGTAACATTCATGAAACAGTACCTTAAGTTCGCAAATAGAAATATTTCCCATTTCTAGCTTGTGTATTAACTTCACATTCTATAGTAGAATGGAATTAGTTGCTTCAATTTCTTCAGTCTTTCTTCTTGCAGATAACTTACCACAGTCCAATTTATTTCTTAACAGTTCTATCTTCAAGACACTAAGAGTAGTAATGGTACCTTCATAAACAGTCAGAGATTGAGTAGAGGATCTGAGGAAAGCCCACCATGTGAGATTCTGTCTGGTGACATTATCCAGTTTGGTGTAGATGTGACAGAGAACACGCGGAAAGGTAAGGGTACGGATCATCTTTTTTTGTTTCTATTTTTAAATATCAAGTATACTTACACTATTTCCAGTATTACACAGAAAACTTCAACGGGGAAAAATAAACACATTTTAAAGAGGATGTGGTATTTTAGGAAAATTCAAGATTTCCTGTGTGGGGTTTTTACCAATGTTTTTATCCTGTCTGTAGGAGAATCGCACGGTGTTTTTCAAGCATTAGGATGGTGCTGGTGCTGTGGGTTGTCATCTACATCAAGAATTTCTTGAGTGCATGGTCAGAAACAGTTTGAAACTGATGAGGCTCTTATTCACTGACTTTTTTTTTTCCCTCCTCCTTCCACTCTTGCTTGGGGGCACTCTGAAATTGAGAGGGAAAGGGTAAAAAGATGATGGAAAGCTAGAGATACGCTGCTACTAAGTTAGTGACTATTAAAGAGAAATGTCTCATTCTCCAACTTGAACTTGTACATGCTTCCAAGCATGCATGCTCACAAAAGCCATCTATTAAGATAAAAGATGCAAGTCTCGGTTAATTGGTAGGCCTGCTGTCCCTAGCCCTTTTCTGTATAATGTATAATTTAGGTACTGGTTATTTTTCTAATAATTATTGTCAATTCTTATTCTGTTATATTTATTGTGTGTGTGAGCGCTAGGGTTGTAATATATATCCTCATGAAATTTCTTCAGAAAATGAGTGCCCATTAGGTGACTTGCACATAAGAAATCTGGCCTTTCTTGGAAGGAATCCTGCATGAATTACTTAGTCAAAAACATAAAGTTTTGCAAAAAGGTTAAGTGCCTCAGTGGAAGCATAAAGTTAGTCTCCGCTGCTGTACCAAAATTCTTCAGTTTCTTTATAAGGATAATGTTCAAAATCTTATTAGAAAGAAGAGACTATTCAGATAAATTGATAGTTTAGGGAAAATACTAGATAAAGCAATGAGGCAATATCTTATTCAGTAGTATCCCAGAACAGCAGAAATCTTAAAGGGCATAAGGTGAACAGGATGAAATTATGAATTCATGCAGCTGCTTAGTGTTTTCTGTTTTTCTCCCTCTGTATATTTTGTGTCTGTCTGTGTGTCGGTCGCTGATCCCACAATTTAAATAGGCTGTGGTATTGTAGGGAAACCCAGGGGATCCTGTGTGGTTTTTATCAACATTTTTACCTTCCAGATAGAAGAATCCCACAGTATTTTCAAACAATACGATGGTGCTGGTGTGAATGATGGTCTTCATCAAGAATTTCTTGACGGCACAGTCAGCCATAGTTTTTAACTCATGCTACTAAAATATGAAGAATACAATTTTAATAGAGAATTAAGAAATATGTTGACGAGTAATTGGGGAGTAATTTGGCATGGTCTTACAGTGTTGTTAGCTATCTTCAGAATAGGGTGGGAGTAAAGATCATCCAAATGAACTCTGCTTCTTACTTCTATCCTTAATGTTTCTTTGTAGTAAAATGGAAAAAAAAGCAGAATGAAGTTTAAGCACTATTTTGCTCCTTTGAAGAATTGTTTCTAAACTCTCCCAATTTAAAATTTTATCAAGTGTTCTTCAGTTCTGTGCAAAGTTGATTTTGACGAGGAACCAATGCTGTGAGTAAAAAAAAGAAGCTACATTTATGCATTAGATTTTCTGGGAATGGTTTTAAAATGCCATTAGATTTACAGTTAGTGAGTGCCATATATAATGTAGAACTATACCATAGAGGACACTCCCCCACAAATAAATATGGGGATGTTATATTTGGCAAAATTGTTGCTTGCACTAAAAGAGCAGGTGAGAGTTCGCAGTATTTGGGTCCATGGGAGCTAGCTGAAGAGAAAACTTTGAACTTTCAGGTTATGACAAGAAAGGTGAATCTCAGTTACTTGTGTCAATATCTACAATTAAAGTAGATTACGTAAACTCTTCTGGCAAATGTAGATGCATTTCAAGTATGACAAGAGTAAGTATTTTCATGCTTTTAAATTTTTTTCTTCAAAAATACCATCACATCTTACACTGTATTGCAAACCAGTCACTTCATAAATTTCATTTTGGTAAATTTAAGCTGTTCAGAAGGTAGGTTGTTTGAAAGAAAGTTATTTAAAAGCTCCCTATATACTGGTTGTATACATAATTTTAAAATGAAGTTCATGTGACCCATTTTAAATCAGGGCTGAAAATTTAATACTCGCTTAAGTCTTAAGACCTATTTAAGTCAATTGACAAGTACATATACAGACTCAGATGTAAATCAACAAGTAAATGTTTATGCTAACATTCTTAGTGACCCTGTCACTTGAAATTTTGTATGTGAAATTGACTTAAAATATAAAATGTTTTTAACCTATCCTTTACATAATATGCTTTGATGTTTTTTAAAAAATTATCTTCTAAAATGAAATGGTTTTGTATTTTTTTGCTGATATTTATACTACCTTTTAATAACGAGGAGGCTGCTCCCTGCTGCCACTCATGGGCTTGATAGTGAAGAAGGATAAGGTTTCCTTGCTACTTTCACATGTTCATCCCTAACTTGATGCAGAAGTCCACAGTAAGGAGACTCTGAACATAGAAACAGCATCCATTGCACTGCGGACGCTAATGAACATCCTCATGCAGTTCCTGGGGAAGAACGTACAAATTGAGTCCCCTTCAGAGTGTGAATGATAGTGACATTGCCATATCAGTTCATATGACAAGAACTGTAGCTGAACAGTAGCATGATGAACAAACTATATTGAAAAAAGAGTGCTGTTAAAATGCATATAGTAAACAAATCGAAAATATTTTGTTCTTTTTTTTTAGTTTACTATATTATTAAAAGAGAAAATGCAGACAAAAATGCCATATGGAGCTAACAACACTCTTTTAAAACTAAATTTCATTCTGATATTTATATAGCATCTTAAACACTAGTCATCGTAGCCTTCTGCAAAACAATTACATACTGATAATGTAGTGATTATAGAAGCAAAAAGTAGTAGTTGTGCTTTTGAACTACTATTGATCAGTTGGAGTGTAAAGCTGATCCCCAGCTCTGTGATGTGATGCCCCTTTGAAGCACTTCAAAGGGGCTGCGCAACACGGTGCCAGGAATCAGCTGGGCACTCCACCTGATCCCCGGTAGCGAAGTTAAAGACTAGTCGACTATCCGATAAGCAAATGCTTATTGAGGTGTTTCCCAATTTTATTTGGCCATGGAACCCTTTTTGGCTTCAAAGAATTTCAAGGAACCCTTTGATTCAGAGCAAAAAACCCCCCAAAACCCCGCTGTGATTTGTCAAACAAACAAAAAAGTCACAATTTGTCAAAGAAAAAAAAAAAGAACAAAAAAAGCTGCAGTTTAAGCCCCCCCCAAAAAAAAAAGCCCTGCTGCAATTAGTCTCTGTCTTTTTAAGAGGGGGTTGGGGAGTGCCAGGTTATCGCGGAACTCTTACTTTTGCTTCATGGAACCACAGGGTTCTACAGAACACCAATTGGGAAACACTGTCTTACCGGATAGGCAGTTGACTAGTGAACTAGTTGATTTGCCCCCTCCCCCTTTGTTTCCTCTGTTAAATAGAGGCAGCAAAGGGGGGGAGGGGAGAGGTACTTGGAAGTGGCAGCACCGCACAGCTGTGAGGTGCTGCTGCTTTGAAACCTCCCCAAGGTGGCGTTTCAAAGGGGCAACCGTGGAGCCCGGAGTCAGCTGTGGAGTCCCCAGCTGACTCTGGGTTCCGCTGCCATGGGAAGCCCAAGATTAGCTTGGAGTAACCATCTGTCCCTTGGTTCCACTGCCCCTTTGAAACACACTGAGGCGGTCTTTCTGAGGGGCAGCCGCCACACAGCTGATCCTGGGCTCACTGTGAGGCGTCTGCCCTTCTGAAACAGCACCTCTGCGCTTTCCTAAGGGGCAGTGGAGCCGGGTTCAGCTGGGGAGTCCCCAGCTGATCCCGGGCTCTGCGTTGTGCTGCCCCTTTGAAGCGCTGCAGTGTAACTTCAAAGGGGCAATGCAGCATTAAAGCCTGTGATTAACGTATTAAAAAACTTAACACATTAATCCTGGACTGCGTTAATCACAGGCATTAACACATATCAATTGACAGTCCTAGTTTTTATTGTAATGGCCATTTTGTTTGAGTAACCAATTTTCCCAATGAGAAACCAGAGTCTACTTTGTTCTGATTCATGCAAATAATAGTGCATGTAAAATGGTAATGTTGCCTTACTGGTTTGTAGTGTAAGCATTGGTTCCTCAAATTCCTAGTGTTGAGTTAGAATTCCTGACAGACCAGACATGAGTTCTGCCAAACTTTTTTCCTTATTGAAGAGTGTAAATTGTAGTCAGGTTCTATTATATTACATTATGTTATGGGTGAGCACCTTGGCTAGGGGTTGACAACCTTGCTTTTGGCCCGTCAGTGTAAGCCACTGGCAGACTGTGCTGATGTTGAGTGTCAGCAGGCATAGTCCTCCCCCCCGCAACTACCAGTAGCCGTAATTTGCTGTTCCCAGCCAGTGGAAACTGTGGGGGAGTAGTGCGGGCTGCAGGGACTTCTGACCATGGCTGATGCTGGATATGTCAAAAGGAATGAATAGCTCAGGGTAATTATGAGTGATCTGTTCCCTATCTTCCGATTCTGGCATCTGTCACTCAGTAGTTTGGGGACAACCAAAGTTTAGGATTACGTCTCTGCCCATTTTATCTAATAATCCTTAATATACCTATCCTACATGAACTTATTTAATTCTTTTGGCCTTCACAGCATCCCCATGCAATGAGTTCCATCGGTTGACTGTGTGTTGTGTGAAGAAGTATTTCCTTAATTTTATTTTAAACATGCTGCCTATTAATTTCATGAGGTGATCCATGGTTCTGGTGTTATGTAAAGGGCTAAATAACACTACCTTGTTCACATTATCCATACCAGTCATGATTTTATAGAACTCTCTCTAATATCCCTCCTTGGTCATCTCTTTTCTAAGCTGAACAGTTATTTCATACCATTCATAATTTTAGTTGAACTTCTCTGCACCCCTTTCAATTATAATGTATCTCTTTCAAGATGGGGTTACTAAACAGCATGTAGTATTTGATGGATTTATATAGTTCGCTCATTTTATATATTGCTATTATAATATTTTCAGTCTTGCATCTATTAGGGATGTAAAATCCCATTTAATTGACTGACCTGTTAAGAATATTGTTTAACTGGTTAACCAATTAAACGTGTGAGTGTGGGAGGGGGGAAAAATGGGGGAGCTGCTCCAACCGGGCTGGAGTGGCAGGTTGTAGCCCCCTGCTTCTCCTCATAGGCAGTGGCTACATTGACTGGAGTAGAGCAGCTCCTACCTGTGGCAGACCAGGGGCTGATCCAGCATGAATTCCAGAGCAGCCACTGCTTGCAAGGCACCCAGGCCAACACAGGCAGCGACTGCTTCAGCCTAGGTGGGGAAGCTCCTGTCCACAATGGGCATGGAGCTGCTCCAGACCTTACTGGTTAACGTGTTAAAAACTGACATTGTTCCTTTCCTAATGGTTCTTAACATTTGCTTTTGAGAGTGCTATTGCACAGTGAGCGGATGTTTTCAGAGAAACTATCCACAATGATTCCAAGATATTTTTAGAATGGCAACGGCTAATTTAGATCCCATTATTTTATATGTATAGTTGGGATTGTGTTTTCTAATCTGCATTAGTATGAACTTATCAACATTGATTTCATCTGCCATTTTGTTGCCAGGTCATACACTGAGATCCCTTTGTAACTCTTTGCATCCAGTTTTGGATTTAATTGTCTTGGGTTTTCATATCCTCTGCAAATGTTGCCACTTTACTGTAGACACCCTTTTCCAGATCATTTGTAAATATGATTGTCAAGGCTTCTTCCCCACTTTGGCACAATAAATGCAGAAGTGGGGGCCCGCAGAAGTACCCCAAAACCTTATCTTTCCAGGCTTTGGTATAAAACTTCCCCCCAGAATCTTAAAAACCTAGATTTTGGAGATAAAAATCCGTTGCCACCTCCCAAGTAATGATAAGGAAACCAGGGAAGAGATCTCTTGGGAAGTCTCACCCCTAAAGTAAAACCAGGACACAAAAATTAACCAAACGGAGTTATCTAAACTTTACCCTACTTACAGATAGTGAAGAGTCTCTTCTTGGAGAAACAGATGTCTCTCCCTCAGTATCTGGAGAGAAACTGCTCAGGGACAAAAGAGGGAAATCCCAAAAATTCCTTTTTGGAAATTCTTACCTACATTTCTATTAACTGCCAGTTACCTGGTAAGGTAAGGGACGGAGTTAACCCCTTAGTCCCCAGGCTGCTGGCCATCTCTCATGATCATGACAATGATGAACAATGCATAGGTCACAGGGCAGATGCTTGGAGGACTCTACTAATTACATCTGCATTGTGAAAACTGACCATTTATTCCTACCCTTTATTTCCAGTTACTGATCCGTAAGAGCAAAATGCAGGACAATGTAGCACTTTAAAGACTAACAAGATGGTTTATTAGATGATGAGCTTTCGTGGGCCAGACCCACTTAAGTGGGTCTGGCCCACGAAAGCTCATCATCTAATAAACCATCTTGTTAGTCTTTAAAGTGCTACATTGTCCTGCATTTTGCTTCAACTACCCCAGACTAACACGGCTACATTTCTATCACTGATCCGTAAGAGGATTTTCCCTTTTATCCTGTGACTGTTTAGTTTCTTTGATGGGCTCTGGCGAGGGACCATGTCAAAAGTTTTCTTGTTCGTTTGTTGATTCTGGTCTTTAGTATAGAGTCAAGTGATTTGCTTGGTACAGAAGTTAGGCTTCCCAGCCTGTAATTGCTAGGATCACCACTGGAGCATTTTTCAAAACTTGATGTTATATTAGCGATCTGCTAATCATCTGAAACTGAGGCTGATATAAGCAAGAGGTTACGTATCACAGTTGGTAGTTTGGTAATTTCATATTTGGATGCTTGGCAGAACTCTTGAGCGAATACCATCTGGTCATAATGACTTAGTGTGCTTAACTTATCAGTGTGTTCCAAAACTACCTCTACAGACATCTCAATCTGGGACAGTTCTTCAGATTTGTCATGTAAAAAGAAGAACTTGGATGTTGAGATCTCCCCCATGGTCTCTGCAGTAAAAACCAATGTAAATAATTCATTTAGCTTCTCTGAAATGCTGTCTTCCTTCAGTTCTTCTTTTGTGATAGGATTTTGCTAGCCAGAGATTGCATCATCATCATACTTCTAAAGCAGCAATGTACTCCTCTTGCTGAGCACATCCTCTTTCCCCTACCCCCATCCCTGGTCTCTCTCACTTCTCGAACACAACAGGATATAGAGGAAAGAGAACAGAAATCTTCTCATCTGGAATTCTCTCTGAAGCAAATTATTTCCTCACTTTCCATTTGGTATCCATAAGATACGACTTCAGTCCCTGGGATGGACTTGGTCCTTACTTGAGCTTTCCAGGCTTCTTTTCCAGTGACTCTGAATTGAAAGAAATAGCTAGAAAGTTAAAGAAGAGTCACCTAAAAGCACTTGCTTCCTAACCATAATCGTACAACTTTCTGCAGTCATTGTCCTATCAGAGGGCTGTCCTCAAAAAGATCTTCATTCAGGTGCCCTTCTTTCTTTGGAAAATAAATAGTCTGTTCTCATACATCCTGCAGTAAAGTGATTCCTTAGTTTATTTTGGGAAAATCCACATTCCAAATTCTTGGCCACATCTAATATCTCAGGCAACGTCTATATTATAAACTTCATTGATATAACTGTGTCGCTCAGGAGGTCTGAAAAATCCACACCCCTGAGCACCATAGTTGTATCAGTCTAACCCTCAACATAGTGCACCTTCCCATTGGCATGGCTATGGCCTCTCATAGAGAAGGACTAACACCACTGATGGGCAAAACTTTCTTGATGGCATAGTAGCAGCTTCACTAAAATGCCACAGCCTCCCTGCATTTTAAATGTAGACCTGCCTTCAGAATCTGTGTGATCTCCCAAAGGACTACTTGGGAGCATTTTGTAAAGGTAGGACTCTCTGTAGTCTCTAATTTTGAGTATGGTCAGTGGTTCCCCTTGAAAGCGATACTTCTTAAATATGTATTTGCTAGAAAGATTTGATTCTATTTTGTGAAAGACATGTGACTGTTGTCCCAGTTGAATGTATCGGTGCATTTTCTTCGTACTTACTGCTTTAGAAAGTTTTGGAAATTTAAACCCACTCTATTCCCTGCTCTTTCAGTGAGTGCAAAGCCATGGCATTTTCTGTATTTCCAGAATTTCTAGGTTTGTTACCTAAATTCAATAAAGACATACTGTCCCTCCCTTGACACCTTTTTTTTTTATTGCCTAAGCTCATCTGAAGAAGTGGGTTTTGTCCACAAAAGCTCCTGATACTTTAGATAGATAGATATAAAAAAATTGTCTCTAACGCCATGTCTGCAACATGCAGAAAATAAGCGCTGCCGCAGTCAATCTTCTGGGGTTCAAATTAGCAGGTCTAGTGAAGCTCTGCTAATTCGAACTGAGAGGGCTCCCCTTTTGGCTCCAGTAGTTGTGCTCCTCACGAGGAGTAAGGGAAGCTGACCATAGCATTTGCTCCTGTGGAACTCCTGCTGTGTGGATTGTATTCATGTAAGGTGTAATGAAGGTGTAATTAACATAGCTGGAGTTGAGTATCTTAAGTCAACCTTTCCCTTTAGTGGAGACCAGGCCAGAGGTGCCACAGAACTACTCATTCAGTCATGTTGTTGTCACTGTTGTGTTTTGAAATCTATAATTAACTTTTTTGTCTACTGAGAGCTGGTTGTCTCAAAACAAAAAACAAACAACAAAAAACCACCAACAAAAAAACCCCCCCAAAAAATCAGGCAGGTACTGTTGAATGTGGAAGACTCAGAAATGGATCTACACCAGGGGTGGCCAACCCCCAAGGCTCACGAGCCACATGTGGCTCTCTCCCTCTTCTCCCCCCCCCCCGCCCCCGGGTGCGGCTAGTGAAGTTGCCCCCCCCCCCCCTGTGGCTCGAAAGCCATGCCCCCAAAAATGTTCCTCTCCTCTCTCAGTTCCCTGTGCTGACCTGGGCAGGGGGCTGTCCAGTGCGACCATGAAAGCTGCAGAAATAAAGATGGCAGCAGGAGTCTGCTGTGGCCAAAAAGCCTCAAAACATGTTTAACTGCGGCTTCCTAAAGGTCAGAGTCTTGTTTTTTTTTTTCTCTACCCCCTCCCCTCCACAACTTTGCCCCAACTCTTCATGCTGGATCCATTTCTGTCTTGGCTCTTTGCCCAGAATGGGTTGGCCACCCCGATCTACACCATAAGTTAGGAATCAACACAGGGCCTTAATTTTTCAAGCTTCTGATTGGCAGCTTTTGCTTTCTCACAGGGAGGTACGAGCAGGGAGACTCAGTTGTTGGGGGCCAGTGCTTGGAGACCTCCCCTTTGTTTTCTTGCTCATTCACAGAGTTCCTTGATTGTGACATACCTATATATTTCCTTCAAATCATGTTTGCACTTCTATTAACTAAGTAATGTCTTATTAACTGATTACTAAGACTCACAGTATTCCTATTTCTTCTCAGTTACCCATGGATGTATAGTCTCCACAATAAAACTATTTCTCCCAGATGGTATGGAAGCCCGGTTACGGTCAGAGTAAGTATAATTAAGTATTTTATTAATACGTACTGAAATTAGTGTATATTATGAGGGGTTTTGTTCAGTATATTACCATCATAATAATATGTAACACATGTAGATTTATATAATTGTGTATATATATGCGTACTACGTAACACATAATATCCCTGCCCCAAAGCATTTCTCATCTAGTATGCACAGGTAATAAAGATATTAAAAGGTAGCACTCACACAAGAGTTACAAAAGTGGGCTTGCAAGGCCACGTTTAGACTTGTAGAATCTTAAAAAGTTTTCTGGTAAGATAGACTGGTGTGTTAGGCAACTGCCACATCTTAGCAACAGCAAAGCTCTCATTCTTGGTAAGGCAGAGGGGTGAAAGACTTGCAGGTCTGGGTGTCCTGAATGGGACATCACAGGAGCCAAGCAGCTATTCCAAGGAACAGCATAAATCACACAGATTTCTTAGTACAATTATTTAACCACTAGTTATCTATTCTTCAGTACCTCTGATATATATCCATGTTCTAGTAATTCTCTAAGAAGCAAAGATGCACTTACCTTAAGAGGGTTTCCTGTTAGATGTTTGATATGAAAGGAACAAGTGTAAGCAATTATTCTTCTTGGAAGATCCTCGTGAGTGCTCCACGTAGGTGTGTCAGTGCTGCTGTGCTCGTGGGCCTGGAGATTCTTGCTAGCAGTCCGCCGGCTGCTGGCCCGTGCGGCACTATTGCATAATCACTCAGAATGACAGTTGCATATGCGCCGGCGGCCGTTCCCTGGGTTTTTCTTAACCCCCGCCATCATCGGTCACATTTAGACAGTCTCCCTTAATCAAATACAGTAGCCGTAAGGGGAAGGGGAAAGAAGGAAGAGTAGGAAGAACAGGAAGTGGAGCAGGGCACAGGTGCTACTGCTGCATCCCGCTTGCCCGAAGGGCATCGCAGACAGGCAAACCGTGTCATGCCCGCACCACTGAGTTTTAAAAGATGCACAGGATGTGGGATTTCTATGTCAGAGACCAACGGACACGAGCAGTGTCTGTGCTGCCTAGGGCAGGACCTCCCAGTCAGCCACTGCCCGCACTGCCAGAAGTTTACCCCAAGATCAAAGAAGGCAAGAGATCTACAAAGAAGACTTCTCTTCATGGACCTCAATACTATGGCTGAACCGCAGCCTCAATTAACCCCCCTCCTCTCCTGAGATACTCCTCTGGGGTGGAGAGCAGGAGGATCACTCCCTTGGATGGACGTGCCAGAAAACATGACCTGGAGTGGAGCACAAAACACTCCAGGTCTCCCACTGAGTCTCAGCCTGTGAGCAATAAAAGACCTCTTAACAAAGGCTGATAATGTTTCCCCTGAGAAGGGCTGTCAAAAGGGGGATAGGGGAATCCGCTCAGAGAAGCCGTGATCCCCAAACGAAGCACAGAGCTGCTGACCATGCTTCGGGTTGTCCTTACAGCAAGCCTTTGGTACTGGCAGAGAAGCCAGTACCAGTAATTTACAAACAAAGATGGCAAGCTGCAGAACAGCAGAATGCCACGCTCTACCAAATGCTTGGTACTGCCAGTACTTGCTCACTTCAAAGCGTTGGTGGTAGAGCTGAGCTCAGCTGCAGTGAATTACACTGCAGTGCCTTCACTGCTCCCAGTACCGAGATACATAATGGAGGCGGACCTCACGGTAGCCTCGGTGCCATGCTCACCACTTTTCGGTACCTATGGCACACCAAGGTCCAGAGGTTCCATATTATCCTCAACACCAGCATCACTAATATTAGCAAGATTTAGTGACGATGAGGAGGAGGAGATAAGGGGCCAGTGCAGAGTTACTCAGTATGTTGCACCACAACAGCAGCAACTCGAGAAGAGGCAGATGGCTCAATGGATACCTCCGCAGCTTCCAGCACAGTGGCCCTATTGGGACCCAGGAGCGTCCTACAGAAGCCAACAAACGCAGTTACAACAAACGCTTCAGGGACCCAGGGTAGTCAGCTGACATGAACACTCAGAAATAGGCTTACTATGACCCAGACAACCATGACAGCAATTCATCTATGGAGGAGGCAACACAAGCTTTGCCTATTCCTCCCAATACATCATATTCCACGATGGACGAACACAGTCTCCCTGCATCACCAATCAGAGGGGATGACTTTAGAAGGTTCCAAGATGTGTTCGAGAGGGTAGCGGACACACTTGACATACAGCTCTCCGACGAAACACAAAACAAGCATAAACTCACGAGTATAGTCAGCCTACCTCAATATAGCAAGCTGGCTCTGCTGATGAACGAAGCTCTTTCTTGGAAGAAACTGGGTAAGAAGTACTACGTAGCACCTACTAGGGTGGATTTCCTCTTCTCCCACCCTTCCCCGAATTCACTGGTAGTCAAAGCAGCCAACCAGAGGGGGAAGCAACACCAGAACCCCAGAACACCAAATCATGACAGAGATGAAAAGAATGGAAGAAGGCGTATTAATCAGCCTCCCTCCAACTGAGAAATGCAAATTATGTAGCTCTGCTAGCCAATTACTCACACCAGCCATTCAAATCATTCAATTATTTTATTCAGTGCATACCAGAAGACATACGAGAACTGGTCAAATCAAATGTGAGGGAAAGTTCATTGATATCCCAGACAGTGTTGCATGCCACATTAGATGCAGCAGATACAGCAGACAGGTTCATGGCATCTGCAGTAGTGATGAGGCGAGCATCATGGCTGCAGCTATCGGGGTTCCCCACGGAGGTTCAATCGAACGAGGACCTCCAGTTTAAGGGCACAAAGCTCTTCGTGAAGGCAACAAACTCATCCCCCACACCCTTAAAGACTGTAGGGCAACACTACACGTACTGGGAATAAAGCTGCCTGGAACCAAGAAAAAACAATACAACATAACCAAAGGTTCAGAGCACCAGTGTATACACAACAGCATAGGCCATATGAGAACAAGAGGTGTATGAGACGAATCTGACAATCAAACAAGTATCCATCATTGACCCAGTCATCCACGTCACGTCACCAAATTTGAAGCATTGGTCAAGGGTACAACAGCCCTCATTTCTCCAGTCTGATTTCAGGTCAGGATCTGGAGCTGGAATTGCTTTGGTGTCCTAGAAGGACAGTCTTTTCTTGTCAGTGGCTAATAGGGGAGACATTAATTTTTCTGCTCTTCCTCCTCCTGGGCCTTACTATAGTTTTGAACACTGATTATGAGATACAAATAGGGAGGAACTGGTTGAGAATTTGAAAGTGGAAGACAGCTTGGGTGAAAGTGATAATGAAATCATAGAGTTCACAATTCTAAGGAAGGGTAGAAGGGAGAACAGCAAAATAGAGACAATGGATTTCGGGAAGGCATATTTTGGTAAGCTCAGAGAGCTGATAGGTAAGGTCCCATGGGAATCAAGACAGGGGAAAAACAACTGAGGAGAGTTGGCAGTTGTTCAAAGGGACATTGTT
This sequence comes from Pelodiscus sinensis, assembly GCF_052426305.1. NCBI lineage: Eukaryota > Metazoa > Chordata > Testudines > Trionychidae > Pelodiscus > Pelodiscus sinensis. The sequence continues at coordinate 25,485,297 of NC_143062.1, forward strand.
AAGGGCCTGAAAGCAAGCTATTCCGCTGCGTCAGAAAGATAGAAAATATGGCAAAAGACCGCGTTGGCTTAACCACGAGATCTTGCATGATATAAAAATAAAAAGGAGTCCTATAAAAAATGGGAAGTAGGACAAATTACAAAGGATGAATATAGGCAAACAACACAGGAAGTCAGGGGCAAGATTAGAAAGGCAAAGGCACAAAATGAGCTCAAACTAGCTATGGGAACAAAGGAAAACAAAAAGACTTTTTATAAATACATTAGAAGCAAGAGGAAGACCAAGGACAGCGTAGGCCCACTGGTCAGTGAGGAGGCAGAAACAGTAACAGGAAACTTGGAAATGGCAGAGATGCTTAATGGCTTCTTTGTTTCGGTCTTCACCGAGAAGTCTGAAGGAATGCCTAACATAGTGAATGCTAGTGGGAAGGGTGTAGGTTTAGAAGATAAGGTTAAAAAAAGAAAAAGTTAAAAATCACCTAGAAAAGTTAGATGCTTGCAAGTCACAATGGCCTGACGAAATGCATCCTAAAATTTTCAAGGAACTGATAGAGGAGGTATCTGAGCCTCTAGCTATTATCTTTGGAAAATCATGGGAAACAGGAGAGATTCTAGAAGACTGGAAAAGGGCAAATATAGTGCCCATTTATAAAAAGGGAAATAAGAACAACCCAGGAAACTACAGACCAGGTAGTTTAACTTCTGTGCCAGGGAAGATAATGGAGCAAGTAATTAAGGAAATCATCTGTAAACACTTGGTAGGTGGCAAGGTGATAGGGAACAGCCATCATGGATTTGTAAAGAATAAATCATGTCAAACCAATCTGATAGCTTTCTTTGATAGGATAACGAGTCTTGTGGATAAGGGAGAAGCGGTGGATGTAGTATACCTAGATTTTAGTAAGGTGTTTGATACGGTCTCGCATGCTATTCTTATAAATAAACTAGGCAAATACAACTTAGATGGGGCTACTATAAGGTGGATGCATAATTAACTGGATAACTGTACTCAGAGAGTAGTTATTAATGGTTCACAATCCTGCTGGAAAGGTACAACAAGTGGGGATCCGCTGGGGTCTGTTTTGGGACTGGCTCTGTTCAATATCTTCATCAATGATTTAGATATTGGCATAGGAAGTATGCTTATTAAGTTTGCAGATGATACCAAGCTGGGAGGGATTGTGACTACTCTGGAGGATAGGGTCATAATTCAAAATGATCTGGACTAATTGGAGAAATGGTCTGAGGTAAACAGGATGAAGTTTAATAAAGACAAATGCCAAGTGCTCCACTTAGGAAGGAACAATCAGTTTCACACATACAGAATGGGAAGCGACTGTCTAGGAAGGAGTACGGCAGAAAGGGATCTAGGGGTTATAGTGGACCACAAGCTGAATATGAGTCGTCAGTGCAATGCTGTTGCAAAAAAAGCAAACATGGTTCTGGGATGCATTAACAGGTGTGTTGGGAGCAAGACATGAGAAGTCATTTTTCCGCTCTACTCTGCGCTGGTTAGGCCTCAGTTGGAGTATTGTGTCCAGTTTTGGGCACCACATTTCAAGAAAGATGTGGAGAAATTGGAGAGGGTCCAGAGAAGAGCAACAAGAATGATTAAAGGTCTAGAGAACATGACCGATGAAGGAAGGCTGAAAGAATTGGGTTTGTTTAGTTTAGAAAAGAGAAGATTGAGGGGGGACATGATAGCCATTTTCAGGTATCTAAAAGGGTGTCATAAGGAGGAGGGAGAAAACTTGTTCATCTTGGCCTCTGAGGATAGAACAAGAATGGGCTTAAACTGCAGCAAAAGAGGTTTAGGTTGGACATTAGGAAAAAGTTGCTAACTGTCAGGGTAGTCAAACGCTGGAATAAATTGCCCAGGGGGTTGTGGAATCCCCATCTCTGGAGATATTTAAGATTAGATAAATGTCTATCAGAAATGGTCTAGACAGTATTTGGTCCTGCCATGGGGGCAGGATACTGGACTCGATGACCTCTCGAGGTCCCTTCGTGTCCTAGTATTCTATGATTCTATACTACTGGTAGCAGGGGTCCAGGGCAATGCACTGAAATGACTGAGTCTCATTTCTGGAGGAGCAGACCAAACTAGTAGTGATGGGAAATGATATCTCCATTCCTCAACCACTGACTTGAAGAGTCCTAATAAGGATGGGTTACGTCTCTAGTTTTTGTCAACATCTGTCTGTATCATAGAATACTAGGACTGGAAGGGACCTTGAGAGGTCGAGTCCAGTCCCCTGGGGCAGGTAATATCTTTTATTGGACCAATTTTTTCTGGTGAGAGACTTGCAGCACCTTATAGACTAACAAGATCTGTAGATGGTATCATGAGCTTTCGTGGACACAACCCACTTCTTCAGGTGAATGACGTTACCAAAGGTTCCATTTCTAAATAAATAGGGGATGGGGAAGAGAAGGGAAAAGGGGGGAAGGGGATCAGAGTGTCATGGACTCTCTAATTGACTATTGCTTTTTCTCCTGCCCCCCCCCCCCCCGTTGTTTGTTTGAGTTTTTCCAATTACAAACTAATTTGGGTACCCCCTGAAGCTGTTGATGAGAGAGACAAGCTTTTGAGCTTTCAGAGCTCTTCTTCAGGTCTGGGAAACTAAGGGTTTGTCTGCAGATTATCAGCATAGATTTGCTGCTGTACTACTTAGTGAAGATGCTCCTTGTGGGTACTCCATCTACCTGAGGTGATAATTATGTTGAAAATAGAAGTCCTTTTGTCAAAATAGTGCTGCCTACATCAAGATTGTGGGTTTTGCATACCTCTGAGTTATGTAGACATACTGACATAAATCTGTACTGAAGACTATACCTGAGGTGTGTTCTGTTCTAGGGATGCAATTGTGTATCCGGTTAAATGTTTAACTGATAAGCTGATGCTTATCAATTAATGCTACCAGCTGCTCGCAGTCTCTCCTCCACCACCATCTTTGCGCCCCCCCCCCCCCCCCCCCCCCGTGGCTCTGCATAGAAAGGATTTGCAGGAGTGCATGCCAGCTCCGAAGCTCTTTTCTATTCAGAGCTGCTTGTTGGTGTAACCAACAAGTATAACTATGGCACTCAGTTGTAAAAAACCCACACCCCTGACCAACATAGTTATACTGAGCTAACCCTTTCTCTCTGTACTCATGTGTAAACAACACTCTGTATGTGAGAGTGCTTCTCCCACCAACATAACTATCACTTCTCATGGAAGTGGATTAGCTGTGCTAACAGGGGAGTGCTCTTACTTCAGCTTACAGTGTCTTCATTAAAGTGCTTGAGCAGCAGCCCATTTGCAATGGTGTGGTTGTGCCGAGGCAGCATTTTAAGTATACGCTTGCCCTCAGTGTGTTGCTGTTAAATGTGAGGTGGAACAGATTGTTTTATCTTGAGTAGCTAACAAATTACAGGGGACCATGTACAGTAAAGTGGCCCATTGACATTCCTCCAGGCATGGGGAACAAATGAAGGGAAGGAACAGCTGGGAGGAGGTTGTTAGTAGCTTATACATCATTTTAATAAACCATAAATCTAGTGTCTCTAATCCAGGCCCATACACAAGAGTTTCTGTGGGTGGTGGGGTGCTTTTTGGTAAATGTGGACTGCAAAAATGTGAATGCATTCCTTATGGTCCCCCAAGTAAGCAGGGAAATCAGCCTCAGCCTTCCCCCAGCTGGTCAGAGCATGGGGGAGGGAGGCTTGGGCAGTGCACCGCTCCTGCCTTCCTCTGACTGCCAGAGCATGCTTACTTGGGAGATCCTTCCTGCGTACAAGCCTGTAGTCAGTCCATGATTTTCAGTGTTTTGCAAAGTTAAGCTCCTAGGCTTGTCTTTTCAAAGTGTTTTGTCAGTTCCTTTGAGAATGGGGACTGATAAGTCAGATATAGAATGACTGTTTTGTGAGAGATGTTCACCCACAGATAACGCGATGTGTGCATCTTGTTTTTGTGTGTGAATTCATTCAAGAGCATAGCAGTGGTCTTGTTCACCCACACAGTTGCTATTAGGGCTATTTAGTGCACTGCATGATGTAGGCCATATTTTGTGATTGGTAAATCTGGCATGTGTGGATCTTGAAAGATGTTGATAGCTGTAGCAGATATGTCCTTAGGGTTACCAGATGGTTTCAACAAAAATACTGGACACACTTGACATTACATCACCATCTACATTGCATCTTATTTAGAAAATACCGGACACTTATATTTTCTCATTTATATTTTCTCAATTCGTTTCCTGAACAGAAAGCTCAAATACTGGACTGTCTGGTTCAAAACCTGTCAACCCTATATGTTCTCAAGTCTGCATCTGTTCTTTCATGGTTTGGTGCTGCTTTCATTACGTGTGTCAGGGGAAGGGGAAGTTCAGGAAAGATTTTGTTTAAGATGGGGACAAGCTTTTGACCTTAAATTCATATTAGATACTAAAAATCATGGATTGAATAGAGAGATTGGATTTATGGCTTCTTATTAAAACAATCTGTAACCTATTAACCACCACCACCACCACCATCTCCACCCCCTGCCCCCGCCCACCCCACCACTTTCTTTCTTGTCACTGAAGTAGTTGTTACTAGGTCTCGTTACCTTGAATGGTCCATTGAAATGTGTTAACTAAGACTAAACAATCCATTCCATCTTGTATTTAGCAATGATGTTGAATACCTTTTGCCGACTTGAAGAAGTGCTCTGTGGAAACAGAAACTCTCACCAACATCATCAGATCCAAGAAAAGATACTACCGTAAACACCTTGTGACCCTAATATCCTGGGACCAACGAAACTACTGGTTAAAATTAGGCAGTTACATAAATTGCTCTTGTTCTTCAAATGTGAAATTGTACAAAAAAGTAGCTATGTCCTTGGCCAAAATTAGCTCATTAACTTTTTATGTAACTTTTTCTTCATCAATAAAGTTGTATGTTAGGGTGATCTATCTAGTGGATTTAAGTGCATGATTTTGTCCATGTAACTCATTTCTACATGTAAATTGCATTTGAACTTAAACAAATCTACTTTATTTTCAAAAAACATAAAATGTTATCTAATATATGATATAAAAATCGTGATCAAGGTTTTAGAAAGTGGCTCACTAATGTGTTGAATTTTTAGATTAGAACTGAAAGCTAAATGTAAAAATTGTAGTTCAAAGTACCATTTGACAAAATGGTTATGAGCATAAGATGTAAAAAGTAGTATTTGCAACTTCTCACTGTTTTTTAAGGGTATGTCTACACAGCAACATTATTTTGAAATAACTAGCGTTATTTCGAAATAACTTAGTCCATGTCTACAGAGCAGGCAGTTAATTCAAAATGTCAAAATACTGTCAAGCTGGAGAACTTCTTACTCTGACTCTTGTAACCATTATTGTACAAGGAGAAAGCAAAGTCGGAGAAAGAGTCCTCTATTTTGAAATAAATGCTGTGTAGATGCTCCCAATTTAGAAATAAACTATTTCAAAATAAACTATGCAATGGATATAGCTCATTTTGCATAGCTTTTTTGAGTTACACCCTGCTGTGTAGACACACCCTAAGAAAAAACTTAAAATGGAGAATGACTTAAGTTGAACAGTCACAGGAATGTTGATAGCTTTTTGGATTTTTGAACTACTGTTCTGTACTTGATATTTGTTGGCATAATTCTGTTACTGAAAAATAAGTCTTTAAACAATTCTTTTTCCAGTGTCATCCATGCTCCACTACCAAGTCCTGTTGACAAGGTACGTCATCTGTACTCTTGCTCTATTAAAATTGATGAAAATCTAACCATTTGTAGCTGTGCCTTACATTGGGCTATTTTACATGGCTTTGTATTTTTACTGTTTAAAAAATGTAAACACTTTTCTTTTAGTATGACAAAGTATATGCATGACAGTGTGAGTTGTTATGGTATGTAAATACTCTACTTGATTCACTGGTCGCCAGGGGTGGAAAAATAGATAAAATAACTCAAAGCACAGTATGCCTGAGTAAATAGAGATGGGCATCAGGGCATCAAAGGTGATAACCAGAAGCTTGAATTTAAGTTTAAGGCAGTGAGAGGCTCCAAAAGGGGAGTGATGTGAGCAAAATGAGTGCCATAGAATATGGCTTTTGCTGCAGCATGTTCTGTGGTTTGAAGTGTGAGACACCGTAGGCTTTAAGAAGGACAGAACATTAGCTGTCACAGTAGAGGAGAGTGATAAAATTGTACCTTTAAAAAATATAAGGCTGTGATATCCTATGCATTTGAAAATTGTTATGGAGCCCTTTACTCGGTGGTTAAGAGGTGATGAGATTGGATTAGGAGCCGTGAAGTGACAAGAACATATATTTACTTTTAACTATGAGTTGACAGTTTGGGGTGTGCACATATACCTCAATCCTCTACCTGCCCTTACCCAAGGCTATAAATGACCTGATTCCTCTGCCTGACAACGTGTCTTTATGAACCTGTTCCTTTTCCCTTTCAGTCTGTCTGGCAGTGTTGTTGTTGTTGTTGTTGTTGTTAATATTACTGTTTTAAGTATTGCTTATATATTTCCCAGTTAACCAAAACCCCCAACTTAACTGAGATCTCTCCACCCATTTAGAATCTTAGGGCAAATCAGGTACTGAAGCAAAGGTGCATTTTCTTTTCCCCAGTGAGTTTTCTGCTCTTTATGGAGCTGGAGAGAATTTAATATGATTGGGAGAGAGACTTTCTGCTCTTTGCAGTTCTTCCTGTAAGTTGGTTCATTCCAGACTCTAAAGCCTCCTTATGAAAGAGGCGTTGTCAAACAAAACTCAACAGAAAACTTTGGGATCCTTAGCATGTTGCAAAACATAGATTGTAAATGCCCAATATTTTAACTGAATTGCTTTTAATCTTTCATTTAAATCAGTCCATTATAGGGTTGCCAGATGGTTTAACAAAAAATACCGAACACCCTACCCCGCAAACAAACAAACAAAAAAAAACACAACCCCAACACCAGGAAAAAATTCTGTTAAGGAAAAAATGGGGTGAGACCAAAGTTGTTAATCAAAAAGAGAAAAATGGGGGGGTGGAGAGCGAAAGTTGTTAAGCAAAAGTTGTACCACTCTCTCCAGTTTGGGACCACACACTAACCTGCAATGCACCCACCCCTCCCCCTGAGCCAGGCCCCCCCAGTCTCCCCATCCCAATGCACTCACCCCTGCATCAGAGCCAGGACCCCCCCCCGTGCCCCTCATCCCAATGCACTCACCCCTGCATCAGAGCCAGGCCCACCTAGTGTCCCCCCCATCCCAATGCACTAACTCCTGCCTCAGAGCCAGGCTCCCCTAGCACTCTCCCCCCCTCCACATCCCAATGCACTCCCTCTTCCCCCTGAGGCAGGCATCCCCAGCATCGGGAGCCTCCATCCCAATCAAATCTCCCCCCTGCAGAGCCAGGCATGGAGAAACAATCTGACTTGTAAATTGGCTGCTTCTGTTGCCCGGCTCTGCTGCCTCTGCTCACAGTGCGTACAGGGAGGCATCATGTGGCCAGTTCCCAGTCTCTGCTGGTCACATGGGCCAGAGCAGTGCATGCTACGCTCTCAGCCCAGCCTGGCGCCCCCCCTAGTGTGGCGCCTGGCACGTGCCGCCTCCTGCCCCCCCTTCGCTAGACTCTGCCGCACTCCTCACGCCCCCATCCCTGCCAGATATGGCAGGGGAAAATTGTCCCCGCCGGGCTTCCATTCCAGGGGAATGTAAAATACCGGACATTGCACATGTCCAGTATTTCCTGGGTTTTTTACTGGTCGGAGCCCACAAATACTGGACAGTCCGGGTGAAAACCGGACACCTGGCAACCCTAGTCCATTGCTGATTTTCTTCCATGACCATTCAGCATGCTGGGTGGACATCACATAATGTTAAGAGCAGTCAGCTGCTATTCAAATAGAACTTTTCAAAAATCATATAGTAGATATTGCCTGCCACTTACTCTGAGTTGTAGAAGAACCTTATGGAGACTGATTCTTTGTTTAGAACAGAATATATCATGAGGAGGTAGCATGCTCTAGCAGTCAGGAGACCTGGGTTTCATATCCAGCATTGACCCAACCTTCTGCATTATCTTGTGCAAATTGTTTCACCTTTGTGCATCTATTGCCTTCCAAGCCTTTTTGTGTGTTTTTTTAATTTAGATCATAAACTCTTTGGGGCAGTGATTTTTCTCAGTAAGTGTTTTGTACAGAGCCTCGCGTAGGGGCCTCAGTCCTGGTTGGGCCTTTTGGTAGTATTGTAATACAAACAATAAACAATAATAATGGTATAATTGTAAAGGTGCTAAGAGAAAAAAAATATTGTAGGCCGTGATCTTTCTTAAATATTTACAGATAGACTTTGAATTGTCTGATGTAAAATACCCAACATGATTTTAATATTTTCTTATTTCATAGGTTGCTGCTAACACTCCCAGTATGTATTCTCAGGAACTGTTTCAGCTCTCTCAGTATCTACAGGTAAAATTGTTTTTCTGTGAAGTCATTCTTTTTATTCATTAATTTGATACATTATGCATTTAACATAACCAAGTAGTTAATCTTTATTCAAAAGGTAAATCTTTCATATGTAATATGTATATCTGTTTATGTTCAAAGTACGATTTAGTTTATAAACACTAACAGTTAAGAATTCATTGACTTCTCTGATGAGAACAGTGTAAAATATATGGTAATTGTTCTTATATGGTATCATTTCCTTTAATATTTTTACAGATGAAATTATTTGGCTTGCATAAGTACAGAATTCTGTATGTGCACCTACCTGCAGATTTGAAAGTGGTTTCATATACATCTCCAGAAAAATAGAGCTGTACTCCATCCTTCTTTTATTTATAATTCTGCTTTGGAAACGCTTTAATACTTGAAAATTATTACAGGACTGCCTGTGAAGCTTTTTAGTAGTATAACAAGAAAAAAACTCATGGAAGAATGTGAATGGGAATTACTAAATTGCATTAACATAGCACTGTGGGTTTTTTAAGAATTAATTTATCTGTCACTTAACCACCATTTTTCTTTTAATAGATTTTTCTCTTTATTTTTGTTCCCTTTTTACAAGTTGTAATGTAAATATAGATTATGTAGATTGGTTGGTGGTAGGAAAAGTATAGTTCAATGAGAGGACAAGTCATCTTTTAAAGCAATTTCTAGCTTTTAGAACAGATGTAGGGGGAAAGGATAATGGATTAGCTTGCATGTGTGGCATATTTCCTTCTGATTCTGGAACTAGGAAGTAGCTTTTGTTCTAAACTGTGAATTTCTGTGAATAATCTGTGAGGTTGATAATGATAGTTGCATTTGTTGAACTTGTATATATTTTTAGAAATGCTTCCTAAAGTTCCTCTAAGGCATGCAAAAGCATCTTACCACCTTCTTGCTGTTAGTACCAAATAATTCTGGTACATAAAGCTACTCTGAGGTAAAAGGCAAAAATGTGCTTGGTTGCATTCCTCTATTAAAAGGAAATGTGGATTTCTCAGTTTTTCAAACAGCTGGTGCTGTCAGACTGATTTGATGGGAAGTACCAAGAGTAACCACAGGTGATTTGGATCTGTAATTTGGACTAATGTCACCTGACCAGCAATACGCTAGGCAGTCTTATTTCTAAATCATTGCATTTTCTATTTTAGGCTTCACCTAGTAAATCTCTCAGTTCTCTGAAAACCGAAAAAGTTTAGGTAGCCTCTCATACTTCAAGGTCAGAAGGAACGATCATGATCATCTAGTCTGACCTCCTGCACATTGCAGAACACAGAACTTCATCCACCTACTCGTATAGTAGACCCCTAACCTCTGCCTTGAGTTACTGAAGCCCTCAAATCATGATTTAAAGCAGGGATGGGGACCCTTTTTTGGGTTGGGGGCCACTGAGCCACAGAAAAATCAGTTGGGGGCCACACATAAGTGAGAAGCAAAAAACCCCAAACAAATCCTCGTTGATATGACCCCCAAATGAGACATTCCCCATATTCCTCTCACACACCTGAGCCTAGGTGAGCTCAGGCTAGTAAATTTTGTGTGCTCCAGTTCCATGGGGAGTGTTAATGGGCTGGAGCACCAGTGTGGGCTCCCTAATGCTAGGGAGAGGGAGCCCTGAGCCTTGGGGGCAGGATCCAGACAAGCCAGAGGCTGTATCTGGCCCCTGGGCCTGAAGTTCCCCACTCCTGATTTAAAAATTTCAGAGTTACAGAGAATCTACCATTTACACTAGTTTAAGCCTGCAAATGATCTGTGCCCGAAGCTGCCAACCTGACCCAAGAGAAATTCCTTCCTGATCCCACATATAGTGATCATTTAGACCGCTAGCATGTGGGCAAAGCTTAAGATCATTGGATAAAATACTGCCCATATACCTATAAGGTCATCCGTCAGTTTATATAAAGATTTTTACAAAGTAAATTTTTTTATTTCTAAAAAAGGTGTAATTTAGATTTTTGGGTGGAGGAGAAATATCTCTCCTTATAGTAATTAATGATAGAAATGTATCCGTGTTTGTATGGTGTAGCTGAAACAAAAAACAGGACTATGTAGCACTTTAAAGACTAACCAGATGGTTTATTAGGTGATGAGCTTTCGTGGGCCAGACCTACTTCCTCAGATTAAATAGTGGAAGAAAATTGTCATAACAATATATACCAAAGGATACAATTTAAAAAAATGAACACCTATGAAAAGGACAAATCAAATTTCGGAACAGAAGGGGAATGGGGGGCGGGAGGTAAATGTCTGAGAGCTAATGATATTAGAGGTGATAATTGGGGAAGCTATCTTTGTAATGGGTAAGATAATTAGAGTCTTTATTCAAACTTAATTGTAAAGCATGCTTAAATTAGACACTTTACACTTAAGTTTGAATAAAGACTCTAATTATCTTACCCATTACAAAGATAGCTTCCCCAATTATCACCTCTAATATCGTTAGCTCTCAGACATTTACCTCCCGCCCCCCCATTCCCCTTCTGTTCTGAAATTTGATTTGTCCTTTTCATATGTGTTCATTTTTTTAAATTGTATCCTTTGGTATATATGGTTGTGACAATTTTCTTCCACTATTTGATCTGAGGAAGTGGGTCTGGCCCACAAAAGCTCATCACCTAATAAACTATCTTGTTAGTCTTTAAAGTGCTTACATAGTCCTGTTTTTTGTTATAGCAATTAATGTTTTCAAAAAGATAGTTGAATTGCAGATAACGGTTTCATTTATTGATTATATTGAGCATGATATGTGTGTACTGTAAATGTGTATACATTGCTATTTGTATACATTTTTTTGCAGATACAGTCATCTGCTTTGAGAATCTCAGGTAGAGAATTCTTCCTGCCAAATATCATCTCCAAGTTTTTTGACTTAGCATTTAGCTCCAAGCTTCTTTCACTAGAGAAGGTTAAATTGCACCATCTAGTGGCTTGAAGGAGAAAGTTAAAAACTATTTGTTTAGAAACTGGTTTTTCACCTAAACTTACTTAATGGAGTGGCTAGTTGTACTAAAGTTGAGGAAAGTGCCTACTGTAAACTTTATTGAGGACACAAGGCTCTGACTTTGTTCTCACTGACACTGGTTTCATGTAGGTGTAACTGATTTCAGCAGTTATTGCTTGTTTACTGTGGTGTGAGCACCTACTTAGGATTTTTTACAGGGAGCACAGGGAGCCGGGGGCTGTTTGTAGGGGTGCATTTATTTTTTATTTTGGTAAATATTTATAAAACCAGTACTTTTCTAGTGCTCAGTTAATATTATTTACATTACTTTCCTCCTCCTAGCTTGCTGCATGTAACTAGATTTTGTTTAGGAAATAAGGAATTGCAGAAAGTGGGCCTACTTATTATGTCAGGAAATAATTTCCCTCTTACCTTAGGAATGTAAAAAGTTAACCAGTTATCTGTTAAGCATTAACTTTACTGGGCAGTTGGTTAATCAGAGGGCCTGGCAGGTGGTAGCAGGCTCTTTACCCCCTCCCAACCCACCACAGCTCGGTGTGGGACCTGGGACAGAGCAGCTCCCCACCATTCACGGCTGGTGGTTAACTAGTTAAATTGGTTAACCAGTTAAATGATTTTTAAGCGATTTTTTTTTTTTTTACATCCCTGGCTTATCTCCTTTAATCTAGACATCTATATCCTAATGAAGTTTTTCTGTGTGTGTGCACATCTGTCTACGTGTGTGTGTGTGTCTTTTCTGATCACTTTTAATATGGCACTGAATTGCTTAATACCTCTATTTACTGCGTAGAATGTAGGGATGTAAAATCTTGGTTGATCAGTTAACTGGGTGGGCTGGAGCAGTCCCCTTCCCGCTTCAGGTGGGTACGTAACCCGGGGACTGCCTGTACTTCTGATAGCAGTGCTTTCACTCATATCAGAATAACTCAAATACGTTATCACAGCTAACTCCGATCAGGTCTAGGCAACGTCCAGCCCAAAACCAGAAAAACAAATCCCTTGAAACTGGAAGCCAAAACATCTCACCTCTTCACAGACACACCTCATGTCTCTGGCCCTCAAGCCCCAAAGGGTGAGGGGAAAGGACAGGGAGGACTGAGGTTCAGGGCTTCCCATAGGCCAAATTTACTTTTCTGGGGTTCTAGAGTTCGTTGATTTTAAAGCCCCAATTAGCCTCTGAAACTGACCAGCGGCTGACCACTCGAAGCCCGAGGCAGAGTTGCTCTACCCCGGGCTTCCTGGAATCAGCCGCTGATCAGTTTCAACAGGCTGAATCTGGACGCCAGTTCCGACTTGCATACAGATTCAACTTAAGAACCCCAGGCGTCCCCAAGTCAGCTGCTGCTGAAACTGATCAGCGGCTGATTCCAGGAAGCCCGGGGCAGAGCAGCTGGGGTGCTGCCGGGTTGCTCCAGTAGCGCCCAGAGCGGCACTGCGGGACCAACTGGCAGCGCCTCAGCTGCTCTACCACAGGCCGGAGAAAAGCCTGGTCTTCTGGGGTGTGGAGTGCACTAGCTGCGCGCCCCCCCCCCCCGCCCCAGCAGACCAGGGAGACGCGGGCGGTGGACCGAGACGCACCGCGGTCCCGCCGCCCGGGTCCTCCGCGGCTTTGCTCCGCATCTCCCTGGTCTGCTGGAGACCAGCAGACCAGGGAGATGGGGAGCAAAGCCGCAGAGCACACGGGCAGCGGGACAGCCCAGATGCACCGCGGCTGTCCCGCTGCCGGCGTCCTCTGAGGCTTTGCTCCCAGTCTCCCTGGTCTGCTGTCTCCAGCAGACCAGAGAGATGGGGAGCAAAGCCTCGCAGGACATCGGCAGCGGGACAGCCGCAGTGCGTCTGGGCTGTCCCGCTGCCCGTGTGCTCCGCGGCTTTGCTCCGCGTCTCCCTGGTTTGCTGGAGACAGCAGACCAGGGAGACTGGGAGCAAAGCCTCAGAGGACGCCGGCAGCAGACCAGGGAGATGGGGAGCAAAGCCTCAGAGGACGCCGGCAGCAGACCAGAGAGATGGGGAGCAAAGCCTCGGAGGACGCCGGCAGCGGGATAGCTGCGGCGCGTCTGGGCTGTCCCGCTGCTCACGTGCTCCGTGGCTTTGCTCCGCGGCTTTGCTCCGCGTCTCCCTGGTCTGCTGGAGACAGCAGACCAGGGAGACTGGGAGCAAAGACAGCCGCTGCGCATCTGGGCTTTCCCGCTGCCCGCGAGCTCCGCGGCTTTGCTCAGCGTCTTCCTGGTTTGCTGGGGGGGGGGGCTTCTCCCCCCCCCCCCAGCAGACCAGGGAGATGCGCAGCAGCTTTTCTCGCCCCGGAGGACGCGGGCGGCGGGACCGGGGCGCATGTGGGCGTCCCGCCGCTCCCGTCTTCCGGGGCGAAAAAAACCCCATTCGTAACTGCGGATCCGACATAAGTCGGATCCGCGTAACTCGGGGACTGCCTGTAGTCAATTCAAAGTCTCTCCAATTTTCTTCAAAGATCATGTCTACCAGGCAGTGGGGCTTTTACTAATTGGTCCCTTATGTTTTTGAAGGGTGACTAAATGTTAACTGAGTGGTCTTAGAAAATATCAACAGATGGCTTTGGGCCCAATCCTCGCCTAAAGTTTAAATTGGATCAGGCCTTTTGTAAGAAGTTTAGTAAGTGGTCTCATTTGGTAATTATTATTAGGTATTATTTACATAATATAGGCATTGCCTTCATGGTATTGACATACACATTTCTCAGTAGCTTTACATATAAAATAGCCCAGCCCCATTGATCTCCATGGGAAATGTACCTTTCAAGTTATGGAGGTGAGGGCTAGTAACACGGTCTTCTCCACCCTGTAATTGTCATGGTTAGTTCAGTATTGTCATTATGGCGTGTGGAAATGGAGGATACTTGATAGTTTTGCAGTGACTTAAAAAAAATGCAGTTGCAGTACATCTCATTAGAAATGTAAATTCCTATTAATCAGTTAACTGGTTAATGTTAGGTCACACTGTGGCTGCCACCAGTTGTTAGCTGCCTCTGGAGCAGTCCCTGTCCACAGTAGAGATTGTCAGCCAATGGTCAGGAAAGTGTGTGTGTGTGTGTGTGTGTGTGTGTGTGTGTGTGTGTGTGTGTGTGTGTCAGACAGACATCCAAGTCTTCAACTGCTGAGACGCAAGGTCTCATTGCAGTGGGCAGCCTAGGAGGCTGAAGGGCGCCCCGTCCGTATCTTTACCGCTAGGACCGGGGTCGCGGCGGGCAGCCAACAGGCTGACAGACGCCCCAGAGTTTATCGGAAGAGCTTATTACATCTCAGATTTTAACTGCTAGGATACAGGATCCCTTTGCAGCGGGCAGCCTAGGGAAGACTGAGAGATGCCCCAACCGATCTGTCCTCTGGAAGCAACACAATCCAAATGCCCAAGCTCTCCTTATACCTGTCCCTTATGACCGCCTGAAGTTCTTTTAAATTGTGCTTGGTTCTGTTACAGCAACTGAAGGAGTCAGGTTAAAGCTTAAACGGTTACAGGTTTATTAAAGAAGCTTATAAATCATATGGTTACAATGGCTATTGCTCTATTTCTTAACTGCTAGCAAATATAGATCTTAAAAATGGTTACAAAAGAAAATAAAGATAGAAAATAGAAATAATGGTACCAAGTGACAGCTTAATCTTTAAAGAGCTCTAAGTTTATGTGTACACTTAAGACAAAGGACTACATCCAGGTACAATTTTATCCCCTTCTGTGCCTCTCCACTCCAGCGGGTCAAGCTAGGGCCGGTCCCTCAATTCCTAGGAAAGACGAATACAAGGTGAGCGTCCCCGTGGAACTTCGGAAGGCCAATCACCTAACCCGACCAGCAGATAGATGGTAGATTGACACTCAGAGTAAATGTGCTGCTGGACCCATCTTTATATCCATAGGGGCCCGTATCCTCTTTCTTATCTAAGATGCCAAATTGTGTTGGTCTGTCTTTGTGATGCCAGTTCTTACAAGAGAGTTTCAACTTAATTTACACTTGCAAGAGAGAGAATTAAATTGTGAGTACTGGACATTTTTTACTGGGCAGGAGATTCCTCCCCCCGGACAGTGTATGTTCTTATCAATATAGGTTTCAGTCAAGGGCACTCCTTGGCAGCCTCTTGGTCAGCAATTAGCATATCTCTGTTTACAGCCATCCAGGGTCACAGCAGCCTGCATATCCGGGCCTTCTGTTCAAGGTTTGTACTGCTCTGTGTGCTCCAGGCAAGCAAAAATGGATGTTACAGGGGGGTTCCTGTCTGGCTACAGAGATGTTAAGGACTAGTCGACTATCCGATAAGCATTTTCTTATCGGATAGTCTGTCAACTAGTTGACTAGTCGATTTCCACCCCTTGCTGCCTCTATAAGATAGAGGCAGCAAAGAGGGGGGAAGGAGTACTTCAAAGCGGCAGCGCTGCACAGTTGAGCCGGGGATCAGCTGTGGGGCGCTGCTGCTTTGAAACCCCAAGGTTTCCCGCTGGGGATTCTTGTACATTTCAAACAGGCACTTGCGTGCAGCCTGGAGTCAGCGGGACTTCCTGGTGGCCCTGGTTTGTACACGGAGTTCCTCATTCCCCCTTTGAAATGCCTATCGACTAGCTGAGTAGTTGATGGGGAAATTCCATCGACTAGTCAATTAACTACATTTTAACATCCCTAGTCCACAGCAGGTTGGACTCCCCACAGAGAGAGGCTGCTCTGGACAATGGCACTGTTTTTGCCTGCAGGACCCCCACAGACAGGGACTGCTCCAGACAAGAGCAACCTTTGTCTTCAGTGGTCCCTCTGTGGGGCTGAGCAGTCCTGCATGCATCAGGTGGGGATCTGCCCCAGCCCCCTCTGATTACCGGTTAATTGGAAGTGGTAAATGTCATCCATTAAGAGTCCTAAGGAAGTTTCCCCATGAAATTGTGGGATAGTTCTGGATGATTCCTAGGCCCTGAGTCAAATGGGGCTCCATCTACACTGCAAAGTAATAGCTCTCGGATCTTTGACCTCATCTTGAATAGAGGTTGAACCCCTAGAACTGCAGTGTCATGGAACCCTAGGTCTGAGGCCTAGGTTAATGCAGTTGCAGTATAGTTTGACCGGGGGCTCCTATGTGGCCCAAACCCATCCCTGTTGGTAGAGGATGGTGGGAGGAATTCTTAGAGGAGTCACATAACACCCTTTTCAATCATATGTCCATCTTGAGATGGTGAGACTTCCTGTGACAGGTGGGCGGAGTTGGGGGGCATGGCTAATGAGGTCAGGAGTGTGTAGTGATGTTAAACTGTCGGAGAATAGTCTCTAGAATGTTCTGGATAATTGTTGAGAATTTTCTCTTAAGTACTTGTTAAATAGTTTTTAAAGAATTTTACTATTTATAATAATGTCTTTCTTTAATTAAAACTTCAAGAATCATGAAAGTTTCCAATTGTTAAAATGAAAATTCGGGAAAGTAAAGAAAAAAAGACAGGTTTAAATTACTATAACTTTTATTACAAATCTTCTGTTGCAGGATGCAAATATTTTTAACTTTCTGGATTGAATACAAGTCTAATCAGAATCTGCATTTTCTGAATCTGACCCATATATTTCTATCTCTTCTTCCTTATACATATTCTCTTATTCGACTTCTTCTTGTTTCTCTTCAGCATCATTAATTTCTTCTTCCTCATGTCGCTGGTTCTGTTTCCTTTTTTCTCTTGGGGATTTCAATGGCACATCATTTGGGTTTTTAAGAAGCTTTATATTATGTGCTATGAATGTCAGCTTGCCTGCCCTTTCTTGTGTTAACTTGATACTTTTTGCATTATGAATGATACTGTAAATACTGAAACTTCTTTCAGTTGCTGCCATTGTTGGTGGCATATTCAAAATGTTGATCGCTGCTTTCCCTAATTATGATCCATAGCAAATACCTTTCTACCATGTTACTGCATCTACTGAGCCAGCTGATTTTGTTAAATATGATTTTCCAAAAAAAAAAACCCCTTCTTTAGCACGATGCTCTGCAGTGACTTTTGCTGAATGATCAGTGCCATACATTCATGTGACTAATTTATCAATGAATTCAGTTCCTTGTCTTTGTTCATTTCTAGTAAGGCACTTACCATTGAATTTTGGATCTAGAATATTTGCAGCATAGTGAATGTCTTTTAGAGCCCTATCTTTTCTTTTTTCAAAACTTTTCATCACATCCTGTTTTTGGGGGGGGGGGGAAGTACCCTATCAAAATGATCGCTTAATTCCCCGAAACATTCAGGAACTTTGCTCATTTTTGGCTGATCAGATTCTAGCAGCATAATCCATTTAACAACAGGACTTATCAGTGCATGTAGTTTTTGGACCCGTACCCAAAATACATCTTCATCTGGGATTGAATTCCTGGTACGTTTGCTCAGTTTAGTCTGTAAATCTTCATGGACAGCAAGGCATTTTAAGACATTCTTTTATTTCAATAAGCTTTTCAAACAATATAAAATGGAACCCCACCTAGTTCTAACTGGCAATTTAAGTACACGAGTTTGATTTTTTTTTTCTCTTTGAAATGCAGTAAAATGAGCTCGTAAAACTTGCGGTTTGTTAATTTCCTTCACAATAGTTTTACAGGTAGCTTCAGTTTCTTGAACAGATTTTAAGTTACTGATGTCACCAATTAACAAAATTAGCGTATGAGCAGCACAAGTGTACATAGCAATGTGATTGTATTTTTCGTTAATCATTGATAAGGATTTCACCATTGCTGCAGCATTATCAGTGACAATGGCACCAAATTTTTCAGTGCCTATTTCTGTCATTATTTCTTCCATACGGAATGCCATATACTTAGCAGTATGGCGTTCAACATTGGTTGCCACTGTCTTGTAAAACACTGGTTGGGTGTTGATATAATAAAATTTATAACAGAATCATTCCTTCGGTTGCTCCAGGCATCACACTGAAGTGCAAGAGAAGAGGCTTCAGCAATTTTTGTTTTTATAAGAGCATCAACACGTTGATATTCAGCTTCCAAAAGTTTGTTAGAAAGTGTGTACCTGGATGGCATCTTGTAAGATGGTCTTAGTTTTTGCATGAAAGTAATCCAATCTTTATTTTCAACCAGTGAAAGAGGCAATCCTGATGAGAATACATCTCGTGCAAAAAAATTCATCCAAAACTTTTTCAGTTTCATTAATAGAACGAAAGTAGCAACTTACAGAGTGACACACCTTGGCAGAATTAGATGTGGAAGGTGGTGATGTAAATTCACTAGCACTATCACAGTGTTCTATAGATGTTGATGCAGTTGATGGTTGAGGTGATCTGCTTCTGGACTCTGAGAATTTTGTTGTCTTTTCCTTGATGTAAGCAGGAGTCTTCAAACAATTGGAAATATGCTTTCTCACCCTTGTTGCATTTCTGATGTATTCTTGTTCTCGGAGAAGATTCTCCAGAGAATATTCTCATCTCACATTACTAGGGGTATGGCTAATGTGTCCCTATTTTGGTTCAGAAAATATGGTCACCATATAATAAATATTTTTATTCTCCCAGTGACTTTTTAAAATATATATTGACATAGGACTAGTTGGTTTGGTTTGTAAGGAAATAGATGTGAACTGGAAGTTTTAACAAGAGGGCTAATGAAAAATGGGGCATTTGGTATCTGTGAAAGTGAGAGCTAGTCTGGAGTTTTGGACATCCAAGAAGTGATTGAGAGTTTTGATACTAGTGGTGACATACACACTGCTTCTCTTTCTTAGCACCATGTGGGCAAAGGCAGGATTGATTTGGGATTTGCAAGAACGGGGAAAGCTTTACTTCCTAGTGTTTCACCCAGCAATCAGCTGTCCCACTGCCTCATTTGCCATAGTCGAATAGCAACCATTGCATTCAGCAATCAACAGCAATGGATGAGCACACCACTGACCCTGCTATAATGTGCTCAGCAATAAAATAGTTAATGTTGACATTTAAACTGTCTCTCAATACTTCACTTAGTATCCATAGTTGAGTGTGGCGGCTCACACTTCAGAGAAGTAGTTTGTATTCAGTCAATAATTTAAAGATGAGGTAAAACTAATTATTGGATTTTTATATAAAAGCTGAAGTGAAAGTCATAGTCTGGTGTTGTGGCTTAGCATTACTGCATTCTGAAATAGTATGCTAAGCATTACTCAAAATCTTTTACTGGATTGTAGCAGTGTCCACGTAGGATGTTACTGTGCGGCAATCTGGTGCTCTGTAGATTCAGAACCAGGTTCACAGCACACTATCTTGGCATACAGGCAAGCCCATAGTGAACTCAGAATGATCCTTCCATCTGTGGAAAGAAAAAATATAGCCTTTCTTATAGCCCATCTTTTTTTTTTTTAATTTTAGTTTGGCATTTTTCATGTATTTTAACAGTAAAGACAGTTAGAAGCTACTGCATAATACTTCATATTTAAAATACACCCTGGTTCTTAGAAAAACTTGCTTTTGACTTCATTATTTCTGTTGTCATTCTTCACATATTGCATGCACATCAGTGCTCCTGTTTTTGAGAGATGTAATTACATATTACATTTTTATTTAAATATTATTGATATGGTAATTTATGGCATTTTTAAAATCAGTATTTACTGGTCTATATTTTGATGGGGAACAGTGGATATCAGATTTTTTTGCATTGTCAAATTTCATTTAAGAATATTATATTTTAACACAATTTATAAAAATTAGTCCATTAGGCACACTGAATACCTCTTGCTCTTTTTCGTCGTCATCTTTTTTTTTTTAAACCAGCGTTGAGTCCTATGACACCTTAAAGACTAACACATTTATTTGCTCTGGAGCCCACTTCATCAGATGAATCTGAGGAGTTTGTTAGCCTTTAAGGTGCCATAGGACTCCTTGTTGTTTTTTGCTGAAACAGACTAACAAGGATACCCCTCTGTAACTTGTTTTTTGTAGTCCATTTCTCCAAATAAATTTACAGCAAATGTATGATGTGAACATAAGTAGTCTTCTCTTGGTGTCACCGCTAAGTTATTTTTTGTTCACTATTAAACTAGTTCCTACACAGAGTAGAAATTGAGTTCATCTCTTTATTCATCTGAAATTGTAAGAAGCAATGTGCTGTGATTGGTATTACTTTTCTAATGTGCACAGTATGAAGTAAAGCTGATCCATGTTGTTTATTGATATAACGTAACATTTTCCTAAACCGTGTACTTCAGAATATAGTTTTAACTTTGACATTGATTTCTAATATAACCTCACAAAATCACTTGTAATAGGACTTTATTCCCAGCCTTTATAAATAAGAACCCAAGTTTCTTGCTGAAATTTTGTCAAAGTTTCCTTGTACCAAAAATACCTGTCCTTCAGTGTGTTTGGAACTGATATGAAAAAGATGTTTTTAGGAATCTAAGCTTGTAGTTTAACATCTTTTTGCTTAAACATATACTGGAATATACATAAATGAAAATGAATTTCAACTTGCTGTTGCATTGCTGTAACTTAAAATGATAAAAAATATGAGTTAAAATCTACCAATCTTCCCCACCCTGCCCCCTTTTTCAGTTTAACATTATTTGGTTAAATATTGTGATGCTTTTGTTTTTCCAAATAGTTAGTTGGAACTGACATGCTTACATTTCTTTTTCATTGCAGGAGGCCTTACATCGAGAACAAATGTTGGAACAGAAGTTGGCCACCCTCCAGCGGCTGCTTGCTGTCACACAGGAGGCTTCAGATACTAGTTGGCAGGTATCTGCAGGATTTCTCTTAGAGTACAGGCCTAAGAACTTAATATGAAGTGAGCTATAAACTGTACCTTTTAATTTATCTTAAGAAATATGAGTAAAGTTTGAAGGTTGGTCTTCTCACTGAAGTGGATAGGAGACATTACTCCTAATAGACTTGTTTAACTTAAAATTACCAGTACTTTACTAATTTACATTTATTATATTTTCCAATAGGCTTTAATAGATGAAGACAGGCTACTATCAAGATTGGAAGTCATGGGAAACCAATTACAAGCCTGTTCAAAAGTAGGTACTTTCCTTTAGATTAATTACTAGAAGATTTACCTGGTATTGCTCAGTTTCTGTTTTTTGGAAAATGAAATGAAAAGGTTTATGGTTCATTTAAATCATTGCTCTGGGGTGTGGATGGGAATGAGGGGTTCAGAATGCAGGCTGCCAAATAAAAAGTTGTGGCCTAATTAAACTGCAACCCTCTGTCTTGTCTGTTTCCTGGTATGCCCACAACAGTGCAAATTTTTCAAATGTAAACTTGAATAATTCTTTGACATCTGATGTTTTAAAAACAGAAGGGCAAATGTGCTTTGGATAGTTGGTTTACTGTTAGCCTGCCAGGATGCTGTTTGTCTTGTGACAACCTGGATTGTATTTTAAAAAGAAAAAGAAGGGCAATGCTATAAGAGAATAACCTGTTGTACCAAATAAAAGCAAGCAGGATCTTATGAGGGGGATAAGGCAAAAAGCCACATTTATTGTAAAGATAATAATAAAAAAATAAAGAAAAGATAGAAGCAAACAACGTTGTTTAATTACTTATTCCTAACACTACTTAAACCCTTATACATATAACCATTCATTCATACATCCATTCATTCAAGTTCTGTGTATAGTTACCAGCCTGGAAGTTGCTTGTGACAGAATACTGGCCAGGTACTCTGTACACAAGTGATGGTAGTGGGGAGCGAAGTCCTGATCAGATGCGCATCTGAAGCTCCTGGTGGGCTGGCAGCAGAACCTTGGACTCTGATTCCATAGTTTTTTAGTCCAGTTCTTATAGGAATTTCTTCCCATGCCAGTCTATGGAAATTGCTGCATCATGCTGATGTCTCCTGGGTGGCTGCCAGGTGCTCATCAGTGATCTCATCAGGTGGACCTCCAGTACTTGGTTTTCTCCACTTGACACCTTTTGGTTGCACTGGCACCTGATGCCTTCTTCAGCCCTTTGTTGCTGTATTCTCAGGCTGGCACCACTCAGAACCATTCACTCATCATCCAAGCACTCTCTCTCTCTCTTACATACATTCCTTAATTAATGTTTCCCATACAGTATTTTTGTATAATAATAACTTTACATATATCAGAGTTGTAGTTACAAAAAGTTTCTGGTGGTATTGCTTAAAACATTCTCTGAGTGCTGAGTAAAGTTACAATGTTTTAAAGAGAACAGGCGTCAATTAAGTAACAATGCCCTTAGTCAATTACAGGGCTTGGCTCCCATAGCAGAGTTAGTGGTTTGACAATGCATTGTTACAATGTATCTTTGCAATGTCAATTTCAAGCAGCCCCTTGCACAAACTTGAGCATGCGGGGGGGGGGGGGGGGGGGCTGTTTCTGGTTACATAGGATTATATTCTTAACAGTTCTAAGTTACATGACCTAATACATTATATTCTAAAGGGGCAATAATAATAATAAATCTAAACATTTAACAATCTTAACAAATAATAATAAGAATAAGAATTAATAATAAATCTAAATACTTTAAGTTGTGGGGAACAAATTGTGGGGAGTCACTTCCATTTGGGGGAATCACATTTTTAATACATTAATATGTTAACCCTACATACTTACACGAGACTGTCCAAGTGAGTTTGCTGCCCTAAACATACTAGCAAATGGCTGTCTGATAACAGTTTATATCCAGCCATTCAAACGGCCACCGAACAGTTTGTTACCCTTAAGAGGTTATTACATCTATCGAAATTGTTCCTTTAATCTTCTTGGTAGATCTTTAATGGTGGTTTAATATAGAGAACTACTGCATGTTCAACAAAATGCTAACTTACAATAAAGTATTGATTAAGAGATGTAGCTCGGCTATCTTTAATTTCTTCTTGTAGAATCAAACAGAAGACAGTATACGAAAGGAACTTGTGGCATTACAGGAAGATAAACACAACTATGAAACAACAGCCAAAGAGTCCCTGAGGCGGGTCCTTCAGGAAAAAATTGAGGTGGTCAGAAAACTCTCTGAAGTGGAGGTATTTAGATTTTGTTTATTTTATAATCAAACCTGTAGCACTGTTTGAATATTTCAAATGGCCTGTCCTATACTTCATTCTAGCATCTGTAGCAAACCACTTTATGTTGGTTGTATTAATAACCTAGAAACAATATACTAGAAAGTACCGGAGATATTCATTTTGCTGTTACACAGTATTTCAAACAAGGAAGAAGTTAATTCACAGTACTGAAAATGTGGAAGAAGTAGATTGTGCCCATGAAAGCTCATGATGCCATCTACATGTTTTGTAAGCCTCTAAGGCAGTCCTGCACAACTCGGAAAGTGGCAAGGGCCATATTACTCTAAAGAAAACAGCTTCAGGCCACAAGTAGGGTTGCCAGATGCTCTCCCAAAAAATACTGAACATGCGGGCTAAAAATTTTTGTCGAGTTTAAAAAAAACAAACAAAAAAAACCCTGCACCGCCCGGCTTCAGCACACAACCACAGGAGGTGCCGATGCCCAGCCGGAAATTCAGAAAATACTGGACATTGCACATGTCCGATATTTTCTGAATTTCTTTACCGGGCAGAGAGCACATATACTCGACTGCCTGGTAAAAAACCGGACACCTGGCAACCCTAGTCACAAGGGTAGGTTTGGTGGGGGGGGGAGGGTGGCGGCGGGGGAGTTATACTTTATTAAGAATTTTTTCAATTAAATCAGGCCTGCACAGCATACGGCTCCCAATGCCCTTACTCTCTCCTCTCCCAGCATCACCCTCCCACTGACACTTCCCCTCCTGCCCTTTTCCTCATTGTCTCCAATTGGTGCTCTGGCATTTGTCTCTCCTGCACCCTGTCCCTTGGTGCCTTCCCCTTTCTCCTGACCTGTCCCCCTGTCCTCAGCACAAGCCCCTTCCCCTCCCCTACCTTGCTTCTGCCTTCCAGTTTGCAGGGCTGCCAGAGCCTTTTTGAATCTGGCGGTCGCCAGCCAAGACGTCATGACGCTACGTCACGCCAGCGTACTGGCGTCTGCCAGCTTCCCACCCTCTGGCTCTCGCCCCGCCTCCTTGCACCGGAGCTGCATGCAGCTCCTCCTCCCAGCCAGTGGATCGGATGGGGCCACGCCGCACGTAGTAGTCACGGGCCGCATGCCCCACGGGCCAAATGTTGTATAGGCCTGCTCTAAAGTCCCTCAGGACTATTTGTGGAAAATCAGTAACTTAAATCCCTGTTTTTCAATTTTTAATAACTCGGTGAAAGTGTTCTCCATGCAGAAATTAGAGTGCTGTATAATTCCAGTTTCCCATATGACATACTTCATATATTTAAAAAATACAATTTGACAATAGTTAAATAAGATTGTAAAAATTAAAATCTTATCTGGTTATGCATTTTTTTTAAATTAAATGTAATTGGCCACAGTCCTCCAACAATCTTTTTTTATTCCCTTACTTCAAATCCTTCCTCAACAATTGACTTTCTCATTTTCACCAGTATCTCTACCTACTCCTTCCCTCTTATCCAACTTCTCATTCATGTGTGTACTTCTTCTCATGCATAAATATTAAAAATAGGCCTTCAGTTCATAAACTCTTTCAGTAAGACATGTCCTTTTTATTTTTGGAAAGTATCATGAAATGTTATAGCACTTCATTGAAGTTTGATGTATAATTATGCTTATGTTTTGTTTTGTTACTTCTCTTGCCAAATGTGCTAATTATTACAGGTGCATTTTTACTCTTCCAAACACTTCTTTTTGATCCTGTAATAAACTAACACTGAATTTGTGATTCATTTTGAGATGTTAATTTCTTTGTCTAAACTCTGAGAGAAGTTTTAATCAAACACTAATTTGATTTTGTATACATCTTTTTTTTTCAAATTTTCTCCAGTCTAAAAGTCTTCTCGTACTTGCAGTTGGAATTTGTAGTTGAATGCTTTTGTTATTAAATGTTCATTTCATATCTTTGTTGATGTTGTAATTACAAGGGAAATCTTAAGATCAGATGCTGCTTTTTTGGGAAAATAAAGCAATGACAGCTAGGAATGTAAAAGCTACTTAAAATAGTTAACTAGCTAAATGTTGTGTTTAATTGGTTAGCTACCAGCTGTGGGTGCTGGGTGGGGGCTGCTTTGGCCTGCTGTGTCATGGCTGCAGGCGGTGGGGCCTCCTCCGGGGCCCACTGTCTGAAAGCTCCTCCAGCCCCACCAGCCCACTGTGGCCTAGGTCCTGTTGGCTGTGGAGGTTAAGGGGGGAGCTAATGCTTATAGGGTAACAAGTTAATCATTTAACCTTTTACATCCTGAATGACAGCTCAAGGAATTGATTTGCAATGCAGATATATGCAAGACATTTACTTGGAATTTTGCTGTCATGAAAATGTTTGAGTGCCTTTTTTTATGAGGTTGAATCTGACCTGATGAAGTCTGCATTAAACTGAGTATGCACATAAATTCATTTAAATAATTAAAGTAAATGAGATGTATGTAAACTGGGCAAACAGATTTTCTTCCTTTTTATATTCTTAGCAATACTAGTTCTTCTTTGACTGCTCATGTCCATTCATACTAGATGTGTGCACACTGCATGCATTGTTGCTAGAGATTTTCCCTTTGTGGTGACTGTTGGGCTAGTTCTACTGCCTTCTGGAATCATGTATATGTGCTGGTATAAGGGCCCTGCCAGCCCTGCACCCTCTCAAATCCTTCTTATCACATGTGACAATTGCTAGAATGACCTTTTCTTGTTCTGGCAAGATTTTTTTCCCTGGTGATTTCATACTTTTTTAATTTGTAGGGTTAATAGTTTGGCATATATAATTTTTGCCAATTCTGACTATATGTAGTGTATTACAGTTCCTATTGTCAAAGGACTTTTTGCCAGGGGCCGGGCATGCCCGGTCTTTGGGCTGCATGCCTTGTGCTGTGAATGACCTGCACTTGCGTTTCTTAAAGTGGTTGGGAAAAACTCATATGAAAGACAATGCAAAATATTTTGGGACTTCAGGCCTGCTACTTAGAAGGATTGGGACATGAAGCTGAAGGTTATCCTAATAGAAATTGCCCTCAGACCTCACTGAGATGAGCTGCTCTAGTTGGTGTGAAGCTCTTTCCCAGCATCATACTTTTCCTGGCATCGGTCTCTATCCCCAGTGTTCAGGAAGAACAAAAAGCACCATAGTGAGAGAGGATTCTCGCCAGTGCAGAAAAGAGACAAGTAGGGAGAGGAGATAAGACCTGCCATGGGTTTTTCTTCTACCCCTGTATCCACATAGGCACAGGCAACTCTGCCAGTGATGTTGAATCCAGTGCAGAGTGCTCCACTTACATGAGGCAGCCACTATGGTTCCAGAGCCACCAGTCTCTTAATATATTTAAAAGGCAGAGGTGCAGCATCTGGGACTGGGTGCAAGCCGGGACAGCGAGCTGGCCCTGCCCTGGGAGCAACTGGGCAGCCATAAATGCGGCCCTAGCCCGAACTTCAAACCTTCCCTAGGGCTGGAGCTGAGCCAGAGCAGGCTGGAAGAGTTGGAGCCAGGGCCGCAGTGCGGCTGCTCCCAGGCTGGGGCCACATAGTGGAGTGCTGCCCCGTGTGCTGGGGCTGCGGTGAAGCTGCTCCTGAGGCCAGGGCCACGGCTATTTTTAGTAGTGCAGCCCGGGCCCCAGGCGCAGCTGTACTGTGGCCCCAGCCCTGGCACATGGAGCAGCCTCCTCCTGGGAGCAGTTGGTGACAGGGCTGCGGCCGCATGGCAGCTGCTGGGGTTGGGGCTGCGGAGTGGCTGCTCCTGGGACTGGGTATACGGTACTAAAAATAGCACCCCATCCCCAGGAGCAGCTGCAGTGCGGCCATGACTCCAGCCCAGGCACACAGGGCAGCCTCCCACTATGTGGCCCCGTCCCGGGAGCAGCTGGGGATGGGGATGTAGTGCAGGTTCTCCTTGGGGAGGGGATGCAGTGTTGTTTGTAGTACTGTCTCTCTAGCTCCAGCCCCGGCGCACAAGGCAGCTGCTTGCTACGCAGCTGGAGCTGTGGCCAGAGCCATGTGATGGCTGGGGCTGGGGTTGGGGCTGCTCCTGGTGCCGGGGCTGGGGCTGCTCCTGGTGCCAGGACTGGAGCCAGGCTGAGGTGTGGCTGCTCCTGGGCAGTGTTCCCTCTAAGCTGTGTGGCAACACAACTTCACAGGTGATTAATCAGCGCCATCCAGTCAGTCAGCTCTGTGCATGGATACCTGAGCCTCTGACTAGGCAACACTGATTAATCAATCACCTGTGAAATTGTGCTGCCATGCAGCTTAGAGGGAACACTTCTCCTGCGGCCAGGGGCCCCTGTATCCCAGTTATCCCTCTTTCCCCCCCATCATTGCCACCTGGCTCTGAGCCCCTTGCCCCCTTCCGCCCCCTGCTGGCTTCCCCCTCAGGCTGTCCACATGTCACTGCCCCATTCCCAGCACCCCACTCCCTACAAATCCTGGGCACTGGCAGCAGCTTTCCTCTGCCCCAGGTGGAGACTTGCAGCTAGCCCCACAGGCTACATCTATGCTGCAATGCTATTTTGGGTACCAGATTATCCCAAAATACCTATCCCACGTCTTCTCAGCAAGCCTGTTATTTCAGGCTTGTTATTCTGATGCCCCTGCAAGGAGAAAGGGACTAGTGATTTATTTTGAAATTTGGCGCAGTGTAGACACCATGGAAATAAGATATACAATTTGCATAGCTCAAATTGTGTATCTTATTTCAAATTACGGTGCAGTGTGGATGCACCCACAGGAAGCAGCGCTTCTTAAAGTGGGGTGAGACAGGTCTCACCTTCTCCCCATGAGTTGTGGGGGCTGCTGCCTGGGAGCAGGGCTCAGAGTCCCAGCAAGGGGAGCCAGGCCAGAGTCTCTATGCTGGGAGAGTCTCTCAGGGATCAGTGCCACTGGCGAGTGCCACAGTGGCACACATCCAAACAAGTGCACATGACCTCAACTTTGGTGCACAAGACAAAACTCACTCCGCTCATGGATGGAAAATCTTAGAGGGAACACTGGCCAGCCCTTACATTAGCATGTGTTTAACTCCAGAAGGCACTAGAGCCAGCACAATGAATATCAGCAAGGGAAATTTTTCCAACAGCAGTGCATTCATGGAATGGTAGCGAGCAACACTTCTCAAAGAACAACTCTGAAAGATTAGTAACCATTTTTCCAGAGTCTACGCTGACTTTTTTTTTCTTGCGCACACAACTTGTTTTTCTGCATAATGTATGATTATTCTCATTTAAATGGAATGTTAAAGATGCATTTATCAATAGGCAATATTTTAGCCAAACTTGACCCATCCATTCAGCCGTTATTAAGTTAGAAGCAAGGAGGTTTTTAGATCATATTTCTTGACAGACTTAAATATCAATGAACTGTAGCTTATTTTAAATTTGTTTTTCACATGCCCTAATTTTTTCCTTATAGCGAAGTTTAAGTAACACTGAAGATGAATGTACTCACCTGAAAGAAATGAATGAGCGGACTCAGGAAGAATTAAGAGAATTAGCAAATAAGTACAATGGAGCTGTAAATGAAATTAAAGACCTCTCTGACAAACTAAAGGTAGGGACAGAACTTTAACCTGCAATTGTTAGCAGTGCTATATTGAAAGCACTAAATAAAAACTAGTAATAAAATTCTCATGGCATCTTTTAAAGGGAGTGACACAGTTCTCTTTCAAGCTGGTAAATTACAATATATAGCTGTTTCATGAATCTAAGCATTTTGATTGGTGAAATGTGAAACGGAGGCAGTTCGGCAGTTCTAAAAAGTTCTTTCAACACTAGGGATGTAAAATCCCATTTAATTGGTTAACTGGTTAAAGGTGAAGTTTAATTGGTTAACCAATTAAGGGAGCACCCTCCCTCCACAGGCAGTGGCTGCTCCAGCCTGGCTGGAGCAGTCCTTTCGTGTCCCCCACAGCACACGGGCTGCTCTGGATGCTTGGAGCAGCCCCTGTCCACGGCAGACGCTGAGGGGTTGGAGCAGTCCTCTGCCCACAGCGGACAGAGAGCTCCTCCAGTGCCCATGGGTTAACTAGAACTGGTTAACCTGGGAACGGTGATGCTTACCAGAAAGTTTCATATCACCTATGCTGCCCCCATAAAACTGAGATGTTGGGGTTTTACTATAAAGTTATTTAAAATACAGTGTTCTGGGATGCTTTCTCTTTTATTATGAAGCCAAACAAGGTGCGTCTAGCTCAGGAGTGGGCAATAATTTTTAATGGGGGACACTCCAAGATTTTGGCAAGTGGTCTAGAGCTACATTTCTGTCAAGAGGATGTGGGGTCTGGGACAGAAGTTAGGTGCAGAAGTGAACTTGGGGAAGGGGACTGGGGTGCAGGAAGTGGTGTGCAGTCTGTGAGGGAGTTTGGGTAAAGGAGGGGGTTGTGATCTGGAGCAGAAGCTTGGGGTGCAGGTATGGGTGCAAAAGAGGATTCTACCCTTAGGGGAGGGGCTCTGGGATGGGATGCAGGGTCTGGAAGGGAGTTGTGACCTGTTAGAAGGGGTTGCGACCTGGGGCAGGAGAATGGGATGCAGGGTCAGGAAGGGGCTCTGGGTGCAGGAGAGGATTCTGGCGTGGGGGAAGAATGTAGGATGGGGTGCACTGTCTGGGAGGGAGTTGTGACCTGGGAGAAAGAGGGAAAGGTAATACAGAGGGTTTGGGTGGTGGCCTGGGCCAGGTGGTTGGTGGGGACGGGAAAAGAGGGTCCATGCCAGAGGCAGGCTCTGGCTGGAAGGGGGAGGGAGGAGGCTTCATTGGCTGCCCCTGCCCCCAGCAAAATTTCTCAGATGATATTGTCCAGAAATTAACCAGTGGGAGCTGAGAGATTTTGCAGGGGGTTGAAGCACATGAAGCCTCCCTCCTCACTCCCTAGTATCCAGAGCATAGAGCAGTCACCTTTAATGTGGCTGCAGCTGCACTGTGCCTAAGGGACCCAGTAAGGCAGCTGTGGGCCAGATCTGTTGGCTTGGCAGGCCAGATGTGGCCCGCTAACCACCTCTTGCCCGCCGCTGGTCTAGATGGACAGAGGCTTCTAGGATACAAATGGTGGAATAAATTGCTGTGGAACGACATTAAAGAAATGAAAATATGTGAGAAAATGTAGCCATATGAAATAAATAAAGTTTCCATGAAATTATTTCTAGAAATGGTTTTGCAGAAAAAGTTTACAGATGGAAATTAAACTTTCTTTATTGGAGTGGCTAAAAAGAGTGTTTCATCTGAACATTCACTCACATGAAAATTAAGTGCATCATTGTCTTCTAAATACATTTTTTTTCTTACATTTGAGCAGGTAGCAGAAGGAAGACAAGAGGAAATCCAGCAGAAGGGGCAGGCAGAGAAAAAGGAATTGCAACATAAAATAAATGAAATGGAAGAGCGAGAACAAGAGCTTCAGGCAAAAATAGAAGCCTTGCAAGCAGATAATGATTTCACCAATGAACGGCTAACTGCTTTACAAGGTCAGTCAGCTAGTAAAAAAAAACTTTTATTATATCTCTTTTTCTTTTAATCTGTGAAATATCTTTTTCTTGGAATTCTGTTTACAGTACGGTTAGAACACCTTCAAGAGAAAACTCTTAAAGAACACAACAGCTTAGGTAGGTGTGATATTAATGTTCTTTGCTTAAAGCTGGATTTCATCTTTAAATTATTTACTCAGTTATTTATATTACAGCAATGCTTATGATTTAGGTATTTCTGACAATAAGAAAAAATGATTTAAAATTATGCATTTGGATGTTCTTATTCACTGATCATATTTGTATTTGAATGTTAAAAGTGTAAGAGAGAGAGATTTAACAAAATGCCAGAAGAGGGCACTACTATTTAAAATGTTGATCAAGTTTTACTTTTGTCCATTGCTAGCTTGTGAACTCAAATATATTTTTTAAGAAAATGGGTTTTTATAAAAATATTCGTGTAATGAATACTAGTTTTGAGTGATGGTATTTTTTGACACAGTTGATCAATATGAGACAGGATCTGTCTTGCAAGGGAGATACCATTAAGTTGTATTGTGTGTTCTAACATAGATTATTTGATTTGATTGTTATGTCAATAGTTAGCATAAGGGAGCAGTATGGAAAGCCACTTACAAGTCACATTGCTCTACATAAAATACTTCGCTTGAATAAAGAAATAATACCCTTTCTTAATTGTAGGCATACAAGTTGATGACTTCATACCTAAAATTAATGGGAGCGCAGAAAAAGGTAGTGTATCCTTAATAAAGGCTAACTTTTAAAATTGCTGCTATTTAACTTTAAAAAATTATGTTGGTTTGCTAAGATTGCTTTAATATTTCTTGTTACTTTTTAAAAAATAAATAATGTAGATTGTTAAAAACAAGTATTTTTGGTTAGACTCCAAATCTAGATTTTGAAACAAGGCTTTTCAAAACCTAATGAACCAAATCAGGAAGTTTTATAGTTCAATCTTTTTTTCAGCTGGACTCCCATTTAATTCAGAGGAAGTCTCCCTAAGGTGTCTGCCTATTACATTAGCAGGAATAGTGTTATTTTTAAAAAAAGTATTAGTGTAAATATTTTTGTGCTTGCTTGCTGTCTTAAGATTGTACCCTTCTGCTAGTAAATCAGAATTGGTAAGTAAATAGGATGACTAGAAACTAGTGAATGTTTTCAAAATCTATCTGGAGTGAAATGTATAAGTATACAAACAGAAAACAGTAAAACTCCGATGGTCCGGCACGCCTGATGGTC
Organism: Pelodiscus sinensis; assembly: GCF_052426305.1. Classification (NCBI taxonomy): domain Eukaryota; kingdom Metazoa; phylum Chordata; order Testudines; family Trionychidae; genus Pelodiscus; species Pelodiscus sinensis. The sequence goes on from NC_143062.1 coordinate 25,517,416, forward strand.
CGGCACCATCAGGAACCCGGAAGTGTTCCGGGCAGCCGGACCATTGCAGCTGCTCTGCCCCCAGCTTCCCCGATTCAGCCGCTGCTAAAACTAACCAGCGGCTGAATCGGGGAAGCCGGGGGCAGAGCAGCTGGAGTGCTGCCTGGTTGGTCCCGTAGCGCTGCCCCTCGGGGCTGCGGGACCCAACCCGGCAGCACCCCAGCTGGCCCCCATTCAGCCGCTGCCGAAAGTGACCAGCGGCTGACTCCAGGAAGCCTGAGGCAGAGCAGCTCTGCCTCGGGTTTCCTGGAGTCAGCCGCTGGTCACTTTCAGCAGCGGCTGAATGGCGGACACCTGGGACAGAGCAGCTGGGGTGCTGTCGGGTTGGTCTCTCAGTGCCAAGGGTTGGCGCTACCAGACCAATCCGGCAGCGCCCCAGCTGCTCTGTCCCAGGCATCTGGATTCAGCGGCTGTTGAAACTGACCAGCGGCTGACTCCAGGAAGCCCGAGGCAGAGCAGCTCTGCCTCCGGCTTCCTGGAGTCAGCCGCTGATCAGTTTCAGCAGCAGTTGACTTGGGGATACCTGGGGTAGAGCAGCTGAGGTGCAACCGGGTTGGTCCAGTAGCGCCGAGGAGTGGCGCGGTGGGACCAACCCGGCAGCACCCCAGCTGCTCTGCCCCAGGCGTCCCCAAGAGCAGGTGGGGTGCTGCCGGGTTGGTCTCGCTGCGCCAAGGGTCGGCGCTACCGTACCAACCCGGCAGCACTTCAGCTGTTCTGCTGCAGGCGTCCCCGATTCAGCTGCTGCTGAAACTGACCAGCAGCGGCTGAATTGGGGTCGCCTGGGGCAGAGCTGGGCTATCGGAAGGGGAGGCTATGAGGGGTCTGGGGTGGCATCCACCCCCAACCCAGACCCCTCATAGCGCCCCTTCCGATAATACAGCAAATCTGATAATCCGGCACCCCCTGGGTCCTAAACATGCCGGATTATCGGAAGTTTACGGTAAATGGTAAAAACTAAATGAGATTTTAAAATGCAGTTTTTATCTAAGAAACAGATACAGTAACCTCCTTTCCCCCAAATTAATTTAAACTGATTTTACCTGAGTCCCTTCAAGTTAAATGTTGGTTTTATCTGCTGCACTAAATACTGATCATTTTAAAGCATCATTGCTTTTGATCACTGATTTTATTTAATGAACTGGCACACATTCGTTTAGAAACAATGCATTTTAAAAAATGTTTTTTGTTCAACTCCTATAGTCAAAATGGTTGTTACTGGTAATGCAGTATTTTTCCCTAACTGAATAAGTACTTCTATAGGGCTTAATTTTGGAAGTTTCATTTTGCTTGCTTTAAGTATGTCATAACTTTCAGCATGCAGCCTTATTTTTTGTCAATAAAACCCTCATCATCTTTCAAGCATAAATTCTACCTTTATCATGCTTAAGGTTGCCCCCAGTGCTATTCCGGACAGGGTACTGAAGTTCTACCGTTTGTTCCTTTTTATATTTATTGACGTTCTCTTTCTACTAATAGATTTCTTGCTGCCATTAATGCGCTTACTGTAATGCATGGCCTCTGTAAAAATTGATGATACTGTGAATTATCCAGCAGAAAACACCTGTGTAGGGAGTTTGATTCTGACCAGTGTTGGCAGCCTTTAGAAATGCCATATGCCTTTTGAAACAAACTTTTTAAAATACTATAGACTGATCCTTGATTAGATATTTTTTTCCACCCTAGTTTTTGGCTATATAAATGGAGGCTTCTTCTGAGGTTTGTAGCCATCTTGGAATGTATAAAACAAATGGGGGGAAAACTTGGAATAATACCTAAAACAAGTGAAGTGTGATTAATTTTACTCGTATGCTAAACCCCCCCCCCCAAGTACCAATTATCTCTCCTAACTCTGGCCTGAATTCCAGACACTTAAATATGATGCACATTATCTCTTACTCCTTGAGTGCTAATGACTGTGTTTCTTTGAGCTACTTCCAAGTCACTGGATTGGCTTGAAATTAATTTTTATATAATTTAGTGTTCTATCTTAGTGTCCAGAATGTCATAACTTTTGGAATTGTAATCTTAGTGACATTTTAATGAATGTCTAAGAAAGCTGTTCAAAAGTAGAGTTGTTTTGAATCTCTAGAATGTTGTGACAATTTTCTGCATAAGAAAATGCACTCACGTTTTTTATAAGTGGAAGAATGGTCTTAAAATTAAAACGTCATATTTTCAGTTACTGAAATTATAACATGTCTTCTAGAGAACACTTTGCACCATGATTACTTTTAATCTTCATGATATCAAAACCATAAAAAATGTGGAGGCTAGAAATTTTTTCAGAAATTAACACACTAGTTTGGACAACAGTATCTTAAAGATAAAATGATTTTTTTTAAAGAAATGTAGGCTTCAGGATTACACATGTATGTATTTTAGAACAAAAAAGTTCAAAGGAACCATGTCAAATATAGACATTTTTCCGGGTAATTTTAGGCAATGCACGTACCAGTTTTTGTGGGTTTATTGTCCTGCTCTTCAAATCCACCTAGGACTGCATGAGTTCAGATTCTCAAGGGATCTGGTTTTGGAGGAAATATTTTCCCTTGTTAGTTGGCATTGAAAGGTTATTAATACAAAGACAAGCATGGTTGTTGGGGTCTGACCTTTCCCGAGTGCTCCTTGACTCTCCAACCTAGTCAGAGAATGGTGAGGTCATCCTCTTAAAGAAAATGAATTCCTCTCTGATTTAATGGTTTCCATCCACAGTTTGCTTGCATCATAGACAAAGAACTTGCATCCTGACATTTTCACAACAGCAAGAAGCTACACCAAAGATGGGTCTGTTAGTCCAAGTTGGTTCAAGCCCCAGTGGATAATGTCCCTTATTAATTTAGAGTCACTGTACTGGCTAGGGATGGAATGTAAGCAAATAGTCAACTATTCAATAAACAAAAGCTTTATCGGATAGTAAACTAGTCCCTTGAGTAGTTACTACCCCATGGGTGGCAGTGGAGGTCAGGGGGTAGTGGGAACTGGGTGCAAGCGGGGAATCAGCTGGCCTGGCTTGCACCAGGTCCCTCCTGCTGTGCTTCAGTCTTTTAAATATGTTAAGAGCCTGCCAGCTCTTAATTCATTTAAAAGGCAGAGCCGCAGTGGGATTAGCACCCTGCTACGGCTCCCCCACTTATTGACTAATTGACTAGTTGATGAAAAATCCATCAACCTAGTTGATTAAACTACATTTAACATCCCTGATACTGGTATCCTTGGGGTGAATATTATTGATATTTCCCATTTCCCTAGTCACTCCTGTGGAGATATAGGGATATATGTTGCCCTTCTCCAGTTGCTCTTCCTCTGCTACTTCAGGCAGAAGAATCCTTTTGAGGGGCAGGAGGCCGGGGAAACAGAGCTTACCAAACAAAGATTTCTTTGTCTTCTCCACATGCAGTAGTCATGCTTTCCCCATCGACTGAGGCTGATGTCTCATACTGCCAAGCATCAATGAAGCACTTAGTCAGTTCTCTCCAGATCCCCTTAGAAATAGTCAGGGAGTCGCAACATAAGCTCTTGGATTTTCTCCAAAGGACTCCTTTTACCTGAAGTGCCCAGCCTACTAATGAGGCCCTGTTGGATCCTACCAAATCAGTCTGGCAGATCCCTGTAACTATTCTGCCAATGTTAAACAGGCCAATAAAAGGTATTATGTGCTTGCTTAAGACTTTGCATTTTTGTTCTCCCATCCAGCACCAAACTATCTGGCTGTGGAAGCAGCCAATAAATGTGGCAGACTACATAATGCAAAATCTGCACCATATAATAATGTCCACAGATACATTGGTCTGATCAGCAAAGAGCTGTTTTATTCATGATTCTTCAGTTTACAACCATGAAACTCTGGTGAAGCAGTCGCTCAGGCTATTACTACCAAGGTCATTTGTTAGCTAGAACATCATTATGGGTCTCGTTGAGTGCAATTGACTCTAGCTAGATTAATCTCTGAGGCAATAGTCTGCAACAGGTATCCTGCCTTCAATGGTCTGTATTCCCAATGGAGGCTCAAAATGTGGTTGAGGATCTTCCCTTTCACAATCTCAAATGGTTTGAAGTACTGATGAATAACTGTATGCTTATAGATTTCAGAGCCATGCTGATATACCGTGGGGTTTACAGACCTACAAACAAACAAAAGTTTAGTAGATCCCAAACTAATCAATGATCTCATCTCATTTCCATCTAAGAATTCCAGAGACTGTATGAACCACTCAGGAAGAAATCAAGGTTCCAGAGTCAGAGACCATTTGCTTTGTCTGCACAGGCCCCTGAGCCATCATTATCATCATAGAATCATAGGGCTGGAAGAGACATCAGGTAGTCATTGAGTCAAGCCCCCCCTGCCCAAATAATCCTGTGAGCGCTAGTTTTGACAGTCTGGTTCAGGGCATGGAAATACCACAACATTGAGCTGTATATACATTCTGTCACCTCCACCCTTTGGAGACTCTTTCTCTTCTTTCTTTCTCTTCTTTCTGCATAGGTGACAATCACATCAGACAAATGCATGCTGAAGGTTATCTTGATGTCCATTTCCCTTCCGTCTCCTGTATTCAGACCCCTTCCCTCATCCTCTTTAGGGACCCCTCTCATAAGTGTCTCTTAAAGCAAGAAATTAATTCACTTCTGCCAAAGGGAAGGGCTTTTGCTCCAGTTATTTCATGGACCTAAAGAAGAACAAACAGACAGTTGAGATTTGATTTTGAATCTAAGACAACTAAAGTTTGTCAAGTCATAAAAATTGAGGATGGTGTCTATCACAGCTACATTTCCATCATTGGAACCAGGGAATTAGTTTTTGCTCCCAAACATGTAAGGTGCCTATTTTCATATCACAGTTCACCCATGCTGCAAACTGTTCCTCTGCTTTTCAGTAGACCACTTCAAGCATTACGTGCTCCCCTTAGTACTGCATCTGCCCCAATGTATACTCAATGGTGGTTCTTCAAGCAGTGTCCCTGTGAGTGCTCCACCTTAAGTGTTTTGGCACCGCAGTGCACTTTGCCGAAAGATTTTACTAGCAGTGGCTTTGACAGCTAGCTCACACATGTGCAAAAGCACTACATGCACTTGTGGCTAATGCGCATGCGTGAGGTACGATCTCCCTAGTTCCTTCTCTGCCTCTGGCACTCTGCAAATTTTTCCTCAGAGAGACAGCTAGTCTTAGTTTTTCTTTTCCTTTACCTAGTCAGCCTTTTTTATTATATTTTTACCATAAACTTTATGATTCTTAAAAAAAAAAAAAAAAAAAAAAAGACAGTGTCTCCCCCTCAGACACGGAGAAAAGCTCTGGCTACGTGCCTCATGCATCCCCTCAAGGGATTTCTCTCTCCTGCACTGAGGAGTTCCTTTTCCTCAGCTTCCTCTCATATATCTGAGAGAGAGATTTTTCTCCGATTTAAAAAAATTTCTCTCAATCTTTTGCGCACCGTTCCCCCAAGCGGGGGCTCTGTTTTAAATGCTGTTTTTCCTCACAGGCTGTCAGTCTCGCTGTCAGACTAGCACTCTCAGTGCATTTATTGTCTGGACAAATACAGTGCAGTTCACTGTCATCAGTGAACATTTGGCATCTGGAGTTAGGAGAGCTAGAGGACTTTCAGTTCAACCAGATCTCCCTGAATCCTAAGCCAGCTCTGCCCCCGCTGGGGCTCCGGACAAGCACTTATCTGGGCAGATTTCACCAACAGCGCCCCGAGGGTCTAAGGACCTGGCCAATGTGCCTAAATATGCTGATAAGCCCAAGCCTGTCACGGCTAAACAGCACCGACACCAAGCAGTGCTGTACATGAAGGCAGCACAAGGCCCAGAGCGCTATTACCGCCTCCAGCACCTGCGCCATCCTCTCTGCTGGCAAAGCCAAAGCATACACCAGCACAGTATTCTTTACCACCTGTGCCTCCTTTTTGCCCTTATATGCCCACAGATTCTGTGCTCTCTTCAGTACCTGCAACATCCTTGTTTGGCACGGATTCCTCCCTACATTCCAAGGGCTTTTCCATGTCTATTCTTGACACTTCCATACCTCTGTTCTTTGGTGAGGAAGATCAGGCTTCCATCATGACCTCCACTTCTCCCAGACACTCTACGCCAAGGCGCAAATTCTCTTGCTCACAATCAGCCTTACCACACTGGCAACCTGCGCATTGGCTACCACTACCTATGCCAATGCCCCTCACATGGCCCTGCTTGGAACCCCATGGCACCTTACAGGGCTCAGCAGCAACACCATCACCATGTTTCCCAGCTCCGGTCCAGGCCTACATCCACTGTGTCCCTTGACATCTCAAGGGACCAAACAGATTTCAATCAGCCACTATGTGATGAGAAATCCATTACTTCTTCTCACCCACTTACATAGATCTCTCCTTCCTCCCCAGGGGACACACTCATGCCTCCACATGGCCTATCTGGGGATGATTTTAAGATCTTCCAAGACTTCTTTAAGACTTTGGCAAACACCTGCCACCGTCACCCAGTGGGCAAGAAGGCGGATAGGAAATATTACATTGCTCCTCAGGGTGCTGAGTTTTTATTCTCTCCCAACTCTGTAGTAATTGAGGCAGTGAATCAGAGGAGCAAGCAAAACATTGCCAAATCTACTTCTCCTGATAAAGAGTGGAAACGTCTGGATATTATGGGCAAACGGTCATACTCCTCCTACAACTACGTATTGCTTATTATACTGCGATGCTGGCAAAATACGCTCATCACATATTTTAGCAAATTACAGAATTTATTCAGTTCCTCCCAGAAGAAAAAATAGAATAAATGAGTGAACATAACGAGCGTCTCTTGATAGCCAGAACATTGCTCTAAGCTGCTTTGGACTCAGCTGACAGCTTCACAAGCCCTGGCCGTCTCTGTGATATGAGCCTTCTGGCTTCATCTCTCTAGTTTCCCAAAGGAGGTCCAGAAGAAGGGTGGAAGACTTTCATGGGCCCAAAGCTATTTGCTAATGGCACAGATGCTTCTTTACACTCCCTCAAAGACTCCAAGGCCACACTTAAAACGCTGGGCATCCAGGCTCCTGCACCGAAACGCGAACAAAATAAACCTTACGTTCAAAGATGCAGACCTTCCCTCTTTGGTCATTCTCAAAGACAATACAACCCTAGATCTCATTGCCACTGTGACCAACAAAAAACACATTTTTGCTCAAGGAGGTGAATTGGGAGCTACCATCCTTGTCCCGTGAACATGAGATTGCCTATATGTCATTTCTCCCTATGCCCCTGATGCTGAAGAATAAACACAAGAAAGCCAGAATTGTATTAATTGTCCTAATGTGGCCGAGGCACATATAATATCTTTATCTGGTTCACCTAGCCATCTGTCAGGCAAGTAGAGTTGTGCCCTTTCCCCGTCTTCTTTCCTAGAATGCCAGCCTCACTCTTCATCCCTACCCGAAGATACTGTCTCAAAGCTTGGGTCCTTGATCCTTCTTGACACTAGAGGTTGACTTGTTCTAAGGAGGTATAACCGGTATTACTGAAGAGTAGGACAGATTCCATGAGATACCTCCACAAAAGGAAAAGTTTCAGCCTGAGGTGTGTCCAGAAAAGTTTTCCACCTTTTGATTATTCCCTCTCAATCATACTGTGAATATCTCCTAGAGATAACAGACAGGATTATCCATGAGCTCTATCAGGGTCCACAGCCTTCCACTCAGAGGTGGAGGGATTCCCATTTTGCTACCATTCTACAACTGTAAAGTTTCTGAGAGAATTGGAGAATCTCCCCTCCCTTCCCCCCCCCCCCCCCCAAGTTAAGGAACCCACACTTATTTGGTATTGTAATTTAGTACTTAGATGCTTTATGTGCTCTTACTTTTGAGCCAGTGACTAGCTCTTCCCTTGTTAATTTATGTCTGATAGCCACCTTTCTGGTGACCATCATCTCTGCTTAAAGGGTTAGAGAGCTTAAGATCTGTAGTGGCAAGTACTCCGTTTATAGTATTTTTTTAATGACAAAGCTTCATTACATCAATATCCAAAGTGTCATCTGAGTTTCACATTAACCAAGTTATCCACCTTCTGGTTTTTTTCCTCCAAAGTCCAGAGAGGATGTCATTTTACATACTTTGGTTGTTAGCAGGGCATTAGCCTTTTATATGAACAGAACTAAGTCACTTAAGTCACCCAGACTGTTCATGTTTATTGCAGAAAGCTGCAAAGGTTTGGAGATTTCTACCTGGACGTTTTTGTCTATGGGTATGTCTACACAGCAAAGTTATTTAGAAATAACAGCCGTTATTTCGAAATAACTTGACCAGCGTCTACACAGCCAAACTGCTATTTCGAAATTAAATCAAAATAGCGAAGGGCTTATTTTGAAACTGGTAAACCTCATTCCACGAGGAATAACACCAATTTCGAAATTAGCATTGTGTAGATGCTTATTTTGAAATAGGGGGCCTCTAGCCCTTTCCCAGGGTGACCTGGTGGCTACCCTGGGCACAACCAAGAAAACTCCTCTTCCTCCCCTCCCTCCTCGGAGCCCTTAAAGGAGTAGACTCTGGCCACAGTGCTTGTGCCAGCTCCAAGCCTTCCAGTTCAGAGCCAGCAGTTGCTGCACCTGACCCAGTGGCCCCAGCATGAGCCAGGCAGCCACTGCCAGCTAGCCCTCCACTGCTCCCCAGGACTAGACTGCCAGCTCCCAGGGGCCAGAAAAGGCAGGCGCCTGCCTGGTCCAGTACAGAGATCAGGGACCTAATTCAGGTTTGGGGGGATGCCTCCAACTTCCATGATCTCCGCACTAAATGGAGGAATGCAACTGTCTACAGGCGGGTGGCTGCCAGCCTGGCCACCAAAGGCCACATGTGAACCCAGGAGCAGGTTCGCGTGAAAACAAAGGAGCTGCGGTAGGCACATGCCAGTGCCATAGGGGGGCAGCTCCCAATCCGGGGCAGCTCCAGATCCCTGCCCCTATTTTGATGCCGTGGACTGCATCCTGGGAGGCAGGATGGTTTGTGCCCCCCAGGTGGTCATCGACCCTGGGGCAGAGTTTGCTGCCTCCTGCTGCTCCAGCCCCTGCTGCCTCGCCAGCTATCGCTCCTCCTCCCACTCCTTCTCCCCCTCCTGCTTCTTCCTCCTCATGCCCCCAGGGACGCCGAGGCCCTGCACTCACAGTGCTGGGAGATAGTTGGGCTGGTGAGACTCCCAACCCTGAGCTTCTCCTCCCCCTGCCAGCTCCCTCCTCCCAGGTTTCCCCCTCCCTCCTGCCCTCTCCCACCTTCTTTCCCCAGTCTCACGTCAGTTTCATTCCCCCAGCCCCACCCCAGTTTTGTTCAATGAAATGGCTTTGTTGTAATGAACACACATGTCTTTTATTGTACAGCAGGAAGGGGGGTTAGGGGAGGGGTAAGTGGAAGGATGAGAGGGAGCAATGAGGCACAAGCCCCCAGTGGGGCACACCAGGGAGACTGTTACTGCCTGCAGATCATGCTGCCAGGCTCACAGCAACACATCCAGGAGAAGCACCAGAGTGCCCAGGGGTGGCTCCGGCTCCATACTGCAGAGTGCTGTGGTGTCCTGAGTGAGGGCAACCAGAGCATGCAGAGAAAAAAATGCTTTGCTGTCCCTCAACGAGGTAAGCAAGCAAGCAGGGAAACCTTAGAACCGGCTGTTTGGGGCGGCGGGGAGGTCCCTTTAATTACAGGTCTCAGAGAGCCTCAGGCAGCAGCCACACAAGGCTTGACCTGATGCCCTGCCAGAACCGGTTCTGGCCAGCCTTAAATGCGATTCAGCATCCTGTCAGTGTGGACGCACTATTTCGAAATGCATTTTGTGTCTAGATGCATTATTTCGAAATACGCTATTTTGAAATAACGCTGTAGTGTAGACACATCCTATCATATTTGCTATAGGCATATGGATTCTTCCTAGGGTGTAGGCCTATTCCAAAAGATCTCTATCTACATCTATGGCATTGCTCAGCTATGGTTTTCTGAACATTTGAAAGGCTGCCTATTGCATTTCCACACATACCTTTTTCCAAACATTGTTCAGTGGACCAGTCTTCTAACAAATTTGGCTATTGAAAAGGTTGTGTCATCTTCTGTCATGGACTTGCCCCTAAAACCACCCTTTTCAGCAGGAGGGTACCTCTTGGTAAAGAGGGTGCTCAGAAGGACACTACTGGAAGGAGGGGTTACTCAACTTATGTAGTAATTGGAGTTCTTTGAGATGTGTTGTACTGTGAGTGATCCACTATCGGTCCTCCTTTTGCTTTGGTATTTCCTCTGGGGACTCCATGTTGGAGAAGGAACTGCAAGCAGTTTGCCCACACAGCTCTGTATAACCTCAGAGTGGGGCACAAGTAGCATGTACAGACCAAATAGGCACTGCTGCCAGAGATCTCTAATTAAAGGTGCAAAGGCTGTGAGCACATCTGAAATGGAGCACCCATAGGCAGAGACATCTCAAAGAACTCGAGTTGCTGCATAAGGTAAGGCCTCCTTCTTCCTCTCCCCTCGCTCACATTTTCCATCTTGCTTTGCCCTGTCTCCTGTTACCCACTTGCAACCATTGTGCCCCCATATTTCCATTCCTTTTTCTGAAATACAAAGAATAATAGAGGCCCCAGCAGAGATCAGGGCCTCATTCCCTGAGGTGCTATTGAAATGTAATAAGATAGACAGCGCCTGACCCAAAGAGCTTACAGTCTAAACAGTAAAGACAATGTGTGGAAATGGAAGTATTGTTATCATGTTTTACATACAGCCTCTCCCCGACTTACGAACTGGTTACGGACCAAGCAATTGGTCGTAACTTGGTTTGTTCAGAAGTCGGACCCCATAGAGTTACACGTGACCGCGCTGTTCGTAAGTGCGTATCGCTTTCGTAACTCGGGTCTACCATTTACAACAGCTTTGGTTGTAAGTCGACCGTTTGCAACTCGGGAACCGGCTGTACGGGGAACTGAGTTTCACATGGACTGTGGTTTGCTCAAGGTGTCTCATACACAGTCTTCGGCAGAGCTTGGAACTGAACCTAGTGCAAGATGTTACATGCAAGACTATTGTGTTTCCAAGACCTCTAATTGTCATGTTGTGTTGTGATGAAACTCCAACCAAAAGAACCCAAGGGGAAATAACTTTTGCCATTTTAAAAAACCAAAACTGGATGTATGCATGGATTTTAAAATTTTTAGGAGGGATTACAAATAATGATTAAAAAAAATTCAGCTCTAAAAGGACTTTTTAAAATAAGGATAAAAGTATTGAAATTAAGAATAAAATATGTAAAAATAATTTTCCATCATGCAAAGATTTAATATCTTTAATTCAGAACTAATTAAATACTAATGGTAGGAACTGCTGGTCTCTTAATGTATGGGGCTGGATACATCAGTAAATTGAATTATAAGAAGGTCTCAAGGACTGCATCATATATTCTAAATTTGTTAAGTATACTTTCTCAACATTTTCTGCATACAGATCTGAAGGACAATCTATATAATTTCTAATCCACACCCCTCCCTCCCCCCAAAAAAATTATTGGCTGTTTCAGCAGAATGTCTTGTCTGCTTGTGTATTAGGTTGACTCATCATAGTGAAATCTGAGAAAAATGCCTAATTAAAATATTCTAATTTATATTTCAGATTTTATAGTTAAATCATTTCTAAGACAAGATATAAACTTAAGTGTTTCTTTCTTTACTAGAGCACTTTCTTTCAAAGAGTGGAGGGGACTGCACTTTCATTCATCAGTTCATAGAGTGCCAGAGTGAGTACAGAGCATTCATCACACTGACTGAAAAATAAAAACAAAAATATCAAATATGTCACTTGAAAAACACATTTTTCAGTACTGCTTAATATTTCTGCAGTAGTGCAAATGCGCTATAAATGTAGAATTATGGCATTATGAACTCCAGCAAAGCTGACTCTTCTTTTGTAAAGTTCTAATCACATTACCTGTGTTTAACACTTATCCACAATTACTTTCTATCAGTAAGAGAGTGCGAGTGCTGCAACCTTTGCCAAATGTGTGTTAAAATTGACTGAATTTTGCAACATTAATGGAAAATAAGGGAAGCTACAAGCCTGACTAATATTGTCAATTAAAACAAATGTTGCAGGCTGCAGCATTCAGATAGGGATGTGGTAATGTACCTGTTGTCTCTTCTCTGTTTTGCATTATGTGTGTCATTTCTGATAATTTTAAGGTTTTAAAATGCAGCTTGTGTTGTTATCAAGTGTGACAGTAGGAAAGAAACTATAAAAGAAAAGACTAGTGTTCTCATGTGGAAATAAAATGTTTTTCTAAAGAAATGGAGCATAAGTGCTTACACTGATCTTTTATGAAGGTAGATAATTTTTGTGCTTGAGGTGAAAAAACTTGCTTTTCAAAGTAAATGGTTTTGAGTGTAATTAGTAGAGCTGCAGGCATGTTGGCATGGAGCAATTGATTAGGGGAAAATTCTATTATTATTTAATTTGTTTTGAGGTGGGACAGGAACAGCAGTTGGGTAGAAACCTGAAAGTGCTATGAAAGCATAGCTGGAAAATAGAACTCTTTTTGATAGCGTGGAGACAAGAACAGTGCTTTTCTCCTCCCCCATTATTCCACTAGGAAGGACTTCACAAAATGTGTTAATTTAAATGGTTAAAGTTACACCTAACTTGTGAATTAATAAACCAAGCTGAGAGAAGTACTCAAACAGAAGTGAGGTGATAACTTTTCGACACTTGACCTTTGTAGTTATGCATGTTGACTGCTGTTCTGTTGCTTAGATTCACTTTTCAAATGAGTCAAGGACACCAAAATCATGAGCCTTAAAACAGATATGTTTTAGGTTTTGAATACTTAAAGTACATTTGAGTCTCACTTTCAAGCTTTTCTCTGTAACTATGAAGCTTAGAAACATACAGGTTGGACCTTCCTGGTCCAGCACCCTCAGGACCTGAGTTTTCTTGGATCTGGAGAGGTCAGTGCTCCTCTGCTGGATGCCCTGCTTCTGAGCTCCTATCTATAGGGGCACCCTGCCCTGCTGCTGACCTGCCACAGTTGCCCACCCGCTGCCTCAGGGTCTCCCAGGGTTCCTGGAGGGTACTGCTTGGCTGTGCTGCCAGTCCCGCTGCCTCAGGGTGTTCTCTGCCAGTCCCGCTGCCTCAGGGGCCACCCGGCTCTGCTGGTCTTGTTGCTGCCGGAGGTTCCCCAGCCAGGGCCGCCCAGCCACTCCGCCCTGCTGGTGGGACTGCCCTGCTGCCGCTGGGGATTCCAGCTACCCACCTCCACCATCCCCACTGCCACCAAGGGTTTCTCAGGGTTCCTGGTCAGGGCCTACCAGTCACAGGCGGTCTAGCTGCAGCCAGGGGTTCCCCAGCTGGGGCCGGAACTCCCTGACCTCTTCCTGGCCCCGTTGATGCCGTCTGGCCCAGCTGGGGTTCCCCAGCTTCTGTGTTTCTGTGAGGCTCTTTGGTCAAGTAACATCCCTAGTGCTGCCGGACTATGGATGTTGCTGCACTAGAGAATCCTGGATTTGGGAGTTTCAACTTATATTCAAAATGAAGGTTGACATCATGATATATTCACAAGAGTACAGGAGTTGGGACTTGAAAATATACACCAAATATTATTACTCATGCTAAAATCACCAGAGGAAGCAACTGGGCCATGATTACTGCTAGTCTACATTACTAGCCACATTATTCTGACTTCTCTGTTTGTTTCCAGTTTTTACAGTTGTCCAGGTTTTTCTTCTTCAAGAAGAGACTGGAGAGCAGTAAAAATTCCTGAAAATAACGAGCTGCCAGTCAAGCTTCCTATACTAGTGCATGTTTGCTACAAAAGAGAAGTAGAATAACCAGTAATATTGTAGCAAAATGCAGGACAATGTAGCACTTTAAAGACTAACAAGATGGTTTATTAGATGATGAGCTTTCGTGGGCCAGACCCACTTCCTCAGATCCTCAGATTATCAGAATAATACAGTAATATTGTATCTGCCAGACACCAGTAGGAGAAAAGGGAATGAGACAGCTTTACATTTATGTTCAGATTAAAAGAGGCTTTTGTGGTGACTGAGCAGCATTTCTAAGGGTACCAAGGAGAACGGAAGCATGTCTACAGTGATGGGGGGGGGAAAGGAGTAGCATGTGATAGCAAAGGACAAGCAGGGGGAAAGAAAAACAGAAGATAAAATGAAGAGTATAAGACTGATTTTCTGTTAGAGAGCAGAATACTGTGTTCAGAGGTACTATAATCCATGTAACCAGCTACTGTAGTTGTCAGGGGTGTTATGTGATCAGTAATGGGAGTGAAGTTAGTTGGTGCCATCTCAAATTGGGGATGGGAGAGTTGGCACATAGTTCAGAAGACTCTAATTCACTGAGGAGTTGAAAAGAATTTACTTCAAAATCCCCATTCATTTACAATGGAAATTAGACTTCATTGCCAGGCTTAACATTTGGGCCATGTTACTTGAAAAGTTTTGTGAAACCCTGTTTTGAATGGTCTGGGAAAACAGTAGCTTGATAATTTGTTAATTGCTCCTCATTTATTCCCTCCATTGCTCACAGCTTTTTGCATTAACTGCTGTTTTGCTTCACCATATTTGAGGTAAAATCCTGGTCACTTGGAAGTAAGTGATAAAACTCTCATTGATTTCAGTGAAGCCAGGATTTCACCTTTTCAATCTTTTGTTAGGACTGTGGTGATAGACTGTTTTCATTACATTTAAAGTTTTGTTTACCCTGAAAGATTCTCTGATGCTTTGACTAAGTATTAATAAAATGATAATGCTTTAAGTGTTACTTGTGAGCAATTAAGAAGGGAAAGGGAATTTTAAAACATTGCCTGGATATATGTGGGATTGTTTCCTTAAGCTTCCCACCATCTATACGCAGACTTCATTTCATGTTTTTAGACACGTAGGACTACCGTTTTAAAATCTGTATAACTTCATGCACTGATACTTTGGATAAAAGATATCCATGTTAAATATTTAACATGTTGTTCTGAACTACAGGCAGTCCCCGAGTTACGCGGATCCGACTTAGGTCGGATCCGCACTTACAAAAGGGGCTTTCTCGCCCCGGAGCTCGCAGGCAGCGGGACCGCCCAGAGCGCAGCGGTCCCGCCACCTCGACCTCCGGGGCGAGAAAAGCTACTCCGGGTGCCCCTGGTCTGCTGGGGACCGTCTCCAGCAGACCAGGGACACCCGGAGCGAATCTGGGGAGGCGGAGGGGTCCCGCTCCTCTGAGGCTTTGCTATGGCAAAGCCTCAGAGGCGCGGGGCTCCGCCGCTGCTGCCGCTTTGCTCCGGGTGTCTCTGGTCTGCTGGGGACTGTCTCCAGCAGACCAGGGACACCCGGAGCAAAGCCAGGAAGGCGGAGGGGTCCCGCACCTCTGAGGCTTTGCCAGAGCAAAGCCTCAGAGGCGCGGCACCCTGCTGCTGCGGCTTTGCTTCCCGTGTCCCTGGTCTGCTGGGGGGGGGGGGAGGTCGCAGCTAGTGCCCCCCCCCTCCCCCCCAGCAGACCAGGGAGATTTGGAGCAAAGCCCCGGGCCAGTGGTAGAGCAGCTGAGGCGCTGCCGGTTGGTCCCGCAGCACCGTTCCTTGGCGCTACTGGACCAACCCAGCAGCACCCCAGCTGCTCTGCCCCAGGCGTCCCCAAGTCAGCCGCTGCTGAAACTGACCAGTGGCTGACTACAGTAAGCCCCTGTCTGGGGCTTCCTGGAATCAGACGCTGATCAGTTTCAGCAGCAGCTGACTTGGGGATGCCTGGGATTCTTAAGTTGAATCTGTATGTAAGTCAGAACTGGCATCCAGATTCAGCCGCTGTTGAAACTGATCAGTTTCAGCAGCGGCTGAATCTGGACGCCAGTTCCGACTTACATACAGATTCAACTTAAGAACAAACCTACAGTCCCTATCTTGTACGTAACCCGGGGATTGCCTGTAATGGCACCTAAACTGTTTTGAGGAAAAAGACATTATTATTATTATTATTTATTATTTCAGTAGTGCCTACAGGGCCCTATTGTGCTATATGCTGTACAAACACACAGTTTGGGGTGTTAGACACAGCACTAATAATATAAATAAGAAGACAGTCCCTGTCCCAAAGATATTGAAATATAAATTGAAAAGGCAAAGGGTAATTAATTTTAAGCTAGAAAATAAGCAAAAATACCCCTGAAAAGCTCCCAAACAATAGACTCCTTCATACCACATTCATTATCACAAAAAAGCAAACTGACTTTAAAACAAATATTTGCACTTAACTTCTGAAGTGCAGAGTCTCTACATACATCTTAAAAAACTAGAATACTATACCATTATGCCAGCTTCTTCAGGAACATTCACTGGAGATTTTCAATTCTGGCATGGGTAATCAAAAACTTGAACAAATGCATAATTTGTTCACCCAAAAATATGGATACAGTTTGAACCTCTCTAATCTAGAACTCTCCTCCAGAAACATCAGTTGTCCAGAATTATTTTAGTTAGCCATTTTTCATGGGTGTGGCCAAGTTTCCTGCAGTCCTATAAAGTTTGTTTAAAGCCACCAGTACTAGCTCTAAGTATTGAATGCTGTTATCTAGCTCCAATTTACCCCTAAATGTCCTCTAACAGCACAGTAAGCACTGGAAATTTTGGTAATGCTGCTAGACAATATTGACCTCCCATTGTCCAGAAAATTCTCTTGTTAAGAACTGGTCAGGTCCCAAGAGTTCCAAAATAGAGAGGTTTAACCTGTATCATAGAACACTAGAACTGCAAGGGACCTCAAGAAATCATCAAGTCCAGTCCCCTGGCTTCATGGCAGGACCAAGCACTGTCTAGATCATCCCTGATAGAAGTCTATCCAAACTGCTCTTAAATATCTCCAGTAATGGAGATTCCACAGTCTCGCTAGGCAATTTATTCCAGTGTTTAACCACTCTGACGGGAAGTTTTTCCTAATGTCCAACCTAAACTTCCCTTGCTGCAATTTAAGCCCATTGCTTCTTGTCCTGTCATCAGAAGCCAAGGAGAAAAATTCTTCTCCCTCCTCCTTATGACACCCTTTTAGATACTTGAAAACTGCTATCATTCCACCTCTGAGTCTTCTCTTTTCTAAACTAAACAAACCCAGTTCTTTTAGTCTTTCCTTGTAGGTCATGTTCTCTAGATCTTTAATAATTTTTGTTGCTCTTTCTGGACCTTCTCCAATTTTTCCACATCTTTCTTGAAACGTGGTGCCCAAAACTGGACACACAATCCAATTGAAGCCTAATCAGCGCAGAGTAGAGCGAAAGAATGACTTCTCGTGTCTTGCTCACAACACTCCTGTTAATGCATTCCAGAATTTTTTGCTTTTTTTGCAACAGTGTCACACTGTTGACTCATATTTAGCTTGTGGTCGATTATTACCCTAGATCTTTTTCTGTAGTACTCCTTCCTAGACAGACACTTCACATTCTGTTTGCGTGAAACATTATTCCTTCCTAAATTGAGTATTTTGCATTTGTCCTTATTAAACTTTATCCTATTTACCTTTGACCATTTCTCTAGTTTGTCCAGCTCATTTTGAATTATGACCCTATACTCCCAGTTTGGTATAATCTGCAAACTTAATATGCCAGCATCTAAATAAATAATTGATGAAGATATTCAATAGAATCAGTCCCAAAACAGACCCCTGTGGAACTCCAGCCATTACGCCCTTCCAGCATGATTGTGAACCGTTAATAACGACTCTCTGAGAACACTTATCCAGCCAGTTGTGCACCCACTTTGTAGCAGCCCCATCTTGGTTTTTTATAGTTAAGAAGGTCATGTGAGACTATATCAAATGCTTTATAAAGTCTAGGCATACCACGTCCGCCACTTCTGCGTTAGCCACAAGACTTATCAAAGAAAGCTATCAGATTGGTTTGACATGATGTGTTCTTTACAAATCCATGCTGGCTGTCATCTTATTATCTTCTAGTTGTTTTCAGATGAATTCCTTAATTACTTGCTCCATTATCTTCCCTGGCACAAAAGTTAAACTGACCGGTTTATAGTTTCCTGAGTTCGTTTTATTTCCGTTTGTATAGATGGGCACTGTATTTGCCCTCTTCCAGTCTTCTGGAATCTCTCCCATCTTCCATGACTTTTCAAAGATGATAGCTAAAGGCTGAGATACCTCCTCTATCAGCTACTTGAGTATTCTAGGAAACATTTCACAAATCCCTGGTGATGTGAAGATGTCTAACTTTTCTAAGTAATATTTAAATTGTTGTTTTTAACTCCTAAATGTACGCTATTTCCACTAGCATTCAGTATATTTGGTTTTTATTCAAATAGTTATACTTATGTCAAAAATAAATAGACAAGAGTACTTTAAATTTTTTTAATAAATCCAGTATCTGCCAGCCTTATTAATGTTGAGTTGTAATTTACTGCGAAACTGTGGACTATGATATTAATCTTAAAATGGCAGTATTTGGTTGTTTTTCTTTTCTTTTTCCCTTTTTCTTTTCTTTCTGTTTGCTCTGTCTTTCTTGCCACTTCCCTATTTGTGGTTCGCAGCTTTCATAGACTTCTTCCAAAACTGACTCTATTCTAGGCTGTTGTACAGATGGAGGTCTCAGACGTCCATTAATATCCAGCCCATGTATCAAGACTTCAGTTTTCTCCCTTTCCTTGTCTTCCACCCACAACCACTGCAAGAGCCATCATAACAGTATAGCTCTCTTGTCTCTGCTGAACATGCTCTTACCAGTGTAGCCTGGTCTTCCTCAAATTGTCTTCATTTGGAGCAACCCCCATATTTTATTTTCTATCAAGCAGTGTTTTACCATTTGTCCATCTCACCATCCTAATTTCCCTGGAGAAGAGCATACTGAAATCTTTTCTAGTGGCTAGTCTGGTCACTCTTTTTTTACATAAGGATGGGTCCAGTTAATTTTATACACTGTACCTTTTTAAAATTATTGGCAACTTCTTGACACAAAGAGCTGGGAGCAGTTCCCTCCATTTGCACCAGAATGCTGAGCATATCGCAGGAGGGCACTATTGGCACCAACCACTGACTTTATGTATTGAAATTCCTATATCATAGGCTTGATTTTACCAATATTCACTCCGAGTCCAGCGTGCTCAAAACTATGTTGTCACATTGCAAAGTTGGCTTGCAGGGTCTTAAAAACTTCTATACATGTCACCAAATCCTGTATATGTATTAGTGTTGTTTATCCAAACAAACATTTCCATTTCCTTTTAACTTGGTTGATACTTCATTGCATCTTGAATCACACAGTAATTAAATTGTAATTCAACTATAAAAATGGGGAAACTTTAACAGCAGCTTTTAATCAATCAATTGTATTCGTTTGTGACATTGGGTTGGCTGAGACAATCATGCTAAAAATCAAATGGTGGCCTCCAAAGCCTGTTTTTAAGTTCATCACCTGCATGTATATGAAAAGTCTATAAATCAGTGTGTGGAGGAAGCATTAAGAATACATTTTTTTTTCATTGGAATGGTTTAATTTTTTAAAAATCTAGAAAATATACTGCTGAAAGCAATTTGAGTTGACCAGGAAAATAGATCTAGGTCAAAAAAGACTAACTTAAAAAAAATATTTTTTAGAGTCAAAAATCTGCAATACATTTTGCTGCCATAAACTGGCTATTCACCCATCTTCATGTTTTGTTAGTCTATAAAGTGCTACCAGACCATTTGTTGCTTTTTAAGTTTGCCATTGTGAATGTAGTTGTTTTCATCTATAAATCAGGCAGGTGGATAACTAATGTGGATGTAGGATTCTTATGTCCGGTTCCATTTCCAGGGGTGCAGACAGACTTCTCCAGGCGTAGACAAGTCTTGCTGTGCTAGAATAAACTATGGCTGGTGCATATCTGAAAATCCAGTCTTTTTTCCTCATCCTAGCAGAGTTCTGCAACGATATGGTACAAGGCAAGACAAAGGACACTTCCCTTCTTTGCTCTGCTCTGCTTTTCACCTTCTGCCCTCTCTCAAAAAAAACCAGGAGAGAAGATCTGAAAATATCTTGGGCAGGGGATCCAATGTGGGTCACCTGAAATGCACACACAGGCCACCCACCATGGCTTCATACAACTTCTACAGTCTGAATGACCAATGGGAGAAGAAACCAGTTCTGAATTGGGTGACTATCCTGAGATGCAGCAACTTCTCAAAGCACCTCCACCCTATGAATGCACTCAATAAAGTGGCTCACAATTCCATCCTAATGTGGTCAATAACTACTTGCAGCCTTACTTGAAGACCTGTCTGTTCTAGGGTAGAACTAGAAAACTCCTTCAAACTTTCTCTTTACTCTTCTTTTATGTTCAGAGGGATGTGATATACCTTGACTTTAGCTAAGATTTTGATACGGTCTCTCACTGTATTCTTGCCAGCAAGTAAGGAAGTATGCATTGGATAAATGGACTGTAAGGTAATAGAAAACTGGATAAATTGTCAGGCCCAAAAGATCGTGATCAGCAGCTTGATGTCTGGTTGGCAGTTGGTTTCAAGCGGAGTACCCCAAGGATTCGTTCTAGGGCTGGTTTTGTTCAACATCTTAATTAATGACCTGGATCAGGGGATGGATTGCACCCTCTACAAGTTTGCAGATGACACTAAGCTTGGGGGAGAGGTAGATAAGTTGAAGGGTAGGGATGGGGTCCAGAGTGACCTAGACAAATTGGAGGATTGGGCCAAAAGAAATCTGATGAGGTTCAACAAGGACAAGTGCAGAGTCCTGCACTTGGGACGGAGGAATCCCAAGCACTGATACAGGCTAGGGACAGAGTGGCTAAGCAGCAGTTTGGCAGAAAAGGACGGTGATTACAGTGGATGAGAAGCTAGATATGAGTCAACAGTGTACCCTTGTAGCCAAGAAGGCTAAAGGCATAATAGGGTGCATTAGGAGGAGCATTTCCAGCAGATGTAAAGAAATTATTCCTCTTTATTTGACACTGAGACCATATCTGGAGTATTGCATCCAGTTCTGGGTCCCCTTCCCCCACTATAGAAAGGATGTGGACGCATTGGAGAGGGTCCAGCAGAGGGCAACCAAAATGATTAGGGAGCTGGAGCACATGACTTACAAGGAGAGACTGAGGGATTTGGGCTTATTTAGTCTGCACAAGAGAAGAGCAAGAGGGGATTTGATAGCAGCCTTCAACTTCCTGATGGGAGGTTCCAAAGAGGATGGAGAGAGGCTGTTATCAGTAGTGTTGGATGGCAGAACAAGGAGCAGTGGTCTTAAGATATAGTGAAGGAGGTCTAGGTTGGTATTAGGAAAAACTATTTCACTAGGAGTTGGTGAAGTACTGGAATGGGTTACCTAGGGAGGTAAAGGAATCTCCATCCCTAGAGGTTTTTAAGTCCCGGCTTGGCAAAGCCATCGCTAGGATGATTTAGTTAGGGTTGGTCCTGCTTTGGGCAGAGGGTTGGACTCAATGACTGCCTGAGGTTTCTTTCAGTCGTACGCTTCTGTGATTCTATGATACTGGGGACTTAACCTTGAAAGGAGACCTAGAGAAAAAACTACCTCCCCACTCCAGCTTCATAGAAGAGCCATACACATTTTACTTTATTCCTCATTCATCCTCAACCATTCTTGTCTTTCCTTAATGTGTTCAGCACTAGGAAGAAGCATTTTACTGCTGCCTCATATCTGGAGGACGATTACTTCAGACTCTTCGGTGACCATCTTTTCCGTTTTATTGTATCCAGAACAATCTTTACAACTGTTGTTCCCCCTTTAAAAAAAAAATCTATATCTCCCTGCTCCAAAAAACAGAGCAACACAAAAACACAAGGTGTTCCTGAAATGAGAGAGGGGAAAGGAGCTGATGATTCCATAAAATAGTTAGGGATTTTTGCTTTTAGCACCTCTCGTGTTAATTGTCTTTTATTTATTTTTTTACTGCCCATCACTGTATTAAGACTTCCTTGATTTTTGGGGAAGGTGAGGATAAGGCACTTTCTTATTTATGCCTTTGTTACTCATGGAGGCAAAACCTTACACTAAATGCCAACCACTCAAGCCTATTTGAATACATGCTCATCTTCCTACTCTCTTTTTTGTGTAAAATGGCTTTTTCTCATAGTCATTACCGTGGGCACCTGGCCACAAAACTAGAATGGAGTTCTGGATAGACAATAAATTTAGAAATTCCACTTTAAAAAATCTAGTTTTTCTAAAAAGCTACTAAATGCTAATTGTTGTCAGTTTGATTTTTCAGTTATATGTTGTCCAGTTAATCTAATTTTTTATATAATTAAGCCTTCATTAATTACCTGAAGTATTTAAGAATGTTTATTATTAAATAATAAAAGCAAATATTTAACATAATTTCTGCTGTATTCATTGTCCTTTGTGTTATAGTTAAGTTATAATTAATCACATGATAATCTGCTTCATTTTCCATGTCAGAATCAAATTTTTATTCATGCAGGGGTATGAAGTAATACTGTCCTCTTTAAATTTGGTCATGGAATGTGAACGAGATGTGCACAGGGAAATGCTTGCTGAATTTGGACTTGGATGGTAACATTTATTTTGTTTGGCAGACAAGTTCATAGACGAAGGACATCTAACCAAAGTGGAAGAAACAAAGCTTTTGAGAGGTTAGATTTCTGATTCAAATAACTCTGTTTTGAAGCATGTTTTATGTAGTGGATGTGCTTAATATATGTTTCTTGAATGATGCAGTGCTGCCTATTTTGATTCAAACCAACAATTTAATAATTTCTTTGTTGTATATTGGAAATATAAGGTAATTTTTTAACAAGTCCAGCAAGAAGGTAGATGTATTTAGTGCCCACTGGTACATCACTCTCATAATTATTTTAGGGAAAAAATCATAAAGTAAACTTTTCTTTGAGGGATGGAAGGGTGCGAAGGACTGGTCTTGACTGACTTCTCACCTGTGTATTACTCATCCGGAGGTTTTTAAAAGAGGATTCTTTTGCAAGCTTGTTTAAAATCTGTCACTACTAAATACATTTCATATTTGAGTTTTTTCACTGAGCAGAACCAGAAAATGTTAGTCAGTCTTAGGAGATAAGAGGAAAAAGGTGCGGGGTTTTATAAATCTACGAATAAGTTAGCAGTGTTAAAATGAACCCTTATCTTATAAATCGGCATTTTAAAAAAGATAAAATATCAATGTGTGCATTCTTTTAAAGTTTGTCACTTTTTCTTGGTTCATGATTTTTTAAGGAATACTAATATACAATATTTATTTGTGAGCAGCTTAAGTTCCTTAATAATAACAAGCCTCACGTTGTAGACACAAAATCAGGACTGCTACAAATGCTTTTAATTTGAGCACAATATTAACATTTTAATGTTTTGTTTTGTTCAGTGAATGTAATAGTACAGTAAGTTCTGACATTTCATTTTTTTCACCCTTTTCATGAATAGTTTTTAATGTATCAGAATATTGATTTCTTCACATTTTCTGCTCATTTATCTGCGTAGATATTATTACGTTAAATATATTTTGGTTATTCAGTATTCCAATGTTATTTTTAGACTTATCCTTATCATCTAGAATTTTATTTCATCTTCTCAGTGCAATTCCATTTTAGCTTGTTACCGAGCTTGTATAAACTCCAGATAACATGCCATGTTTGGCAAAAGAATGCATACAATAAACATAACTGTAATTTAACACTTGCATGCCAGTATTATCTTGCAAAATAGTGAGCTATATTTAGAATTTATTAATACAGTCCAATATTATAAGTATGGTGTCAACAAATTATTTTAAAATAAAGTTCATTTTATTATCTGATGTATTTAAATAGCTCACTTTTATTACTGAAAGTGTAAAAAGATTGAAATGGAAAGAAGAATGTTAGGAAAAAGCTTTGTTTTACCAAATTGTGTTATGTAGTCCTGTTTTTTCTCATTAAAGGGCAGATATTTAAAACATGAGCTTAGTATTTATGAAAGTAAGGGACTAATAAGTGACTTATACTGAATACTTGTACATTTAGCTACTGGACCAGATTTGGATTGTAGTTACATTGAGGTAAACTGAGTAACTGAGGTCAGAATTGGAATACTGAATGAATTTCCTTCTTTCAGTCTGCCACTGCTCCTCCTGAAAATACCCCTATTATTTTTAATGTATGTTTTAGACTTCTCCGTCAAGGACAACTATAAAACTACTGAATGTTGTTGCATTAGACTGAAGCAAACTTTTATAAGAAAGTAGAATGAGACCACCAAAGTTCTTTGTACTTGTTGAATCATGGTTTCTAGAATTGAAATTGGTTCCTTAATGTACCAAACTGCTTAGGGCTTGCCACACATTTACTGACCATGTAGCTGAGCAAGAAGATGACTCTATTGTAATTTGCTGTGTGGACACTGTGACAGTGTCATGGAAGTCCTGGAGCCTTTAGAATTTAATGTTTTCAAGCAGCTATATGCTAATCCACCAAACACCAGGACTTTGTTTCAGTTACTAAGCAGCAAGCTAGTATGTGGTAGATTAGCATCCTGCCTTGTTGCACAATAATTCACCATCTAGGTAAGTCCTTAGTCACTTGGATTTCTGCCATGTCAGATGCTAAATCTGTGCCTGATATCTCGTAAGATCCACTAGTGTCTGACCCTGCTTATGGATCCAGAGCATTTGTGTGTTTTATGTGATGGAATCCATGGTCTAGAACTTGTACCTTTCTTCCTAATTTACATAGAGCTCGGTTTCCCAAATGGGGGGGGGGGAAGGCAGGGCAGGGCATGAGGCGACCCAGTGCCCCCCATCAATCTCCTCCTCCCCCCAGTTTTGCTGCTGTTTTTGTTTCTCATCCCCAGTAAGTCCCCCCCCCCCCACGTCAACAAGTTTTGCTGCTATTTTGGGGAGGGGAGGAGGCGTGAAGGTTTCTCAAAAATCAAAAAGGGGGCGTGATTCTGAAAAGTTTGGGAACCACTGGCATAGAGCAAATACTCATACTTCCTTATATGCATATACAGGCAGTCCCCGGGTTACGTACAAGATAGGGACTGTAGGTTTGTTCTTAAGTTGAATTTGTATGTAAGTCGGAACTGGTGTCCAGATTCAGCCGCTGTTGAAACTGATCAGCGGCTGACTACGGGAAGCCCGAGGCAGAGCTGCTCTGCCCCAGGCTTCCTGGAAGCAGCTGCTGATCAGTTTCAACAGCGGCTGAATCTGGACGCCTGGGACAGAGCAGCTGGGGCGCTGCCGGGTAGGTCCCCGCAGTGCCGCACCTCTGCGCTACTGGACCAACCCGGCAGCACCCCAGCTGCTCTACCCCAGGCGTTCCCAAGTCGCAGACGCAGAGCAAAGCCGCGGAGGACACGGGCGGCGGGACCACGGCGTGTCTCGGCGGTCCCGCCGCCTGCGTCCTCTGCGGCGAGAAAAGCCTGGTCTGCTGGGGGGAGCGGGGGTGCCCCCCCCCCCAGAAGACCAGGGAGACGCAGGCGGCGGGACCGCCGAGATGCGCCGCGGTCCCGCCGCCCGCGTCCTCCGCGGCTTTGCTCTGCGTCTCCCTGGTCTGCTGGCCCCCCCCCCCCCCAGCAGACTAGGGAGACGCGGAGCAGCTTTTCTCTCTGCGGAGGACGCGGGTGAGGGGACCACGGTGCGTCTGGGCAGTCCCGTCGCCCGGGTCCTCCTCGGCAAGAAATGCCCCGTTCGTATGTAGGGATCCGACATAAGTCAGATGCACGTAACTCGGGGGCTGCCTGTATATGGAAATGTCTTGGAGTTAATGCCTGACACAGTTCCAAAGGCAATTTTTATAGACTGGATTATAATTATATGGTACTTTATGATTCTTAAATAGAAGGCACATAAGTGATTTAAAAACATTGCTGAATTAAACCTTTTGCCCCTGTAAGATAGGGAAGTATTATTCTTTTATTTTACATAAAGGAAAAGTTAAATGCTGAGGTTAAGCAGTTTGTCCATGGTAAAATATGAAGTGTGAAACAGAGCAAGGAAATAGCTGCCAGAGCTTATGAACCACTTGTCTTAGGGAAAGGCATATGTTGATGACTACCACCTTCTTTATTAACGTCTATCTGTTAACATCTATAGCCTCATATTTGCTATTTACGTTCTGTTATGTCCCACACAACACAATATTATTCCTCTCATGTAATGATGTGGTACAAACTTGCTTACTTTGCCCAGTATGAAAGAGAAAAGTATATTCTGTTAAACTCTGTGTCTTTCCCTTTAGTCACTTGTCTGTTTTCCAGATGAAGTGCTTCAGTTTCTGTTGAATTTGTTTTTTTTCTTTTCAGTTCCATAGAGTCATTGTGTGACGAGATATAGCAAGCTTACGGTGTCTGATAAATTTTTTTTTACATAATTTGATATGCCAGTATTCATAGTTTCTTATTAGGGATGTGAATGGGTAACCAGGCGATGTTCACTGGTTAATGGTTAATCAGTGGCCAAGAGCAGGCCTCTGCCCTAGGCTTTTCACAGGTGGAGAGCTGCCCCAGTACTGGAGCTAGGAACTGGTGGCAGCCCTGGGGCTGGGGTCGGGAGCTGGTGGCAGCTCAGTGGTCTGGGGGCTGCTCCAGCTGGTCTGGAACAGTCTCCTGCTTGGGTTCTTCCTTAGTCGGTTAACCGATTAAAAGGTTTGGTTAACCTACTGTTTAACCGGTTGACTGATGAATAAAGATTTTACATCCCTATTTCCCATGTAGTTATTTGTCTCTAACTGCATGTCTTTTCTTCTCTCTTCTGCCAGATGTTTTTTTTTGGGGGGGAGGGGGGAGGTTGTATATTAAATAGCAGATGGAGAGGATTTGTGGTGACACTGCTTCATGTTGATATGGTAGGAAAGATTGTATACTAGGAGCATTGTAATAACTATCTATCTAAATCCCTCATTACCTGGCACTTGTGCCCAAAGAGAAGGGTCCACCAATTTGGGGGTAGACAACAGTGCTGTCCAAACAAGTCAGAGTGCAATGGCTGAATAATAATTTATTATATGTGTCCTCAAGTGCATGACTCATAACTCCTCTTTTTGTCTACAGTCTTTTTCTGTGTGCATCCGTCTAAGCTAAATTGTAGTTCAGAAATAAAATTAAGCTATTATAGGCACATAAAATAAACCTGGCCTTGTTGAGTGAAGCAGACTGTTGCATGGGAAAAGGCTGAATTATATAATGAAGTACACTTCCCGTTTTCCCTCTATATGAGGCCCCTAGATCTAGCCAAAAAACTGCTTCAATGGCTGCGCTAAACTTCATGTAACTATCTCCTAGACAGAATATAAAAGGCTAATCTGTAAGCCTTTTAGAGGTGCTTTTGTGCAAGTATGTAGACCATTTCCTATTAACATAACCTATATTTAAAGCTTCTTTTAGAAAAACTGGTTAAAATACTGATGATTCATGTTAAGAATAATTTTGATTCATAGTTCAATTCAAATTTATATTACAATACAGTGAACTTAGGCATCTGTTACTGTTATTTTACTTACGCAAAACACTTCAAAATCAAATTTTGTTCTCGGCAGCATATTCTTTCCATCATGATACAATATCTGTATTGTTCTGGAAACATTGCTGCTGTTTTTTCTGATTTGTTCCCGGAAAGACTGAACAAAGCAACCAGCTTTTACACTGGGTTCCAACTGGCAAAAGTACAGCATTAAACAAAAGACCAGGCTATCTAGGAGGCAGTTACCATCTCATATTAGACTGTAACATTAGATATATGATCCTACGGATGTTAAATGAATTTTGGAGTGGGATTAGACACAAGGTAAACACTGGCTTTTATTAAAGCACGAGTGTTTTCTATGGCTTTTCCTTCTCGCTTAGTATAAATTCTAGATCTACTACAAGATGCTGCTTTTAGTGCACAACTGAAGAAAAATGTTACACTCACCCATTTGAATTCAAATTCTCCTTCTCTCTTACAGAAAACCAAGCAAGAGCAAAAGAATCTGATTTGTCAGATACTCTTAGTCCAAGCAAGGAGAAAAGCAGTGACGACACTACAGGTAAATTTGGGTGTAAATTTCTGCAAAATAGCTTTGGTGTTAAGTATATATAATACTATTAAAATCTAGAACACAAGCTATATTTCATATTTAGCTCAGCTGAATAAAATGTGTTTGAAAAACAGCAAAATACTATATCCAATATCTTATTACCAGTTTAGGGGGAAGAGAGGACAGTAGAGGTTTCTCTTATCTGTTTGTTGACTCTTGTCTACCCGCAATTTAACCTTCTTGTTTCAGATGCCCAAATGGATGAACAAGATCTAAATGAACCTATTGCTAAAGTATCTCTTTTGAAAGGTAAACACATTTACTTATTTTTTAACTTCAAGATGTGGTATGATAGATTTATGTTCTGAATAATACTTGCATATTTTCTTCTAGGACTCTTTTTTTTTTTTTTTTTTTTCCTGTCAGATGAATATTTGTAATTGTGAGAAGTGCTCAGGTTAAAACAGCTTAATTTACGATATCAAGGAAGTATAATTGAAAAGAAATTGTAATTCATTCATCTGAAATAAAATAATATAACAAAGTGTTAGTATAGAGATAACTGACATTTTAAATTAGAGTACTCTTTTTTTCCAATTCACACCAGTGCTGCAAAAAAAATCTTCATGTGCAACTTAAAGCACGAGTCAAGAAAATAATAGGTTCTCTTTGTTCTCAGTTTCAAGGTTAATAATTAGTGTCTCTCTTCTGGTCATTTTTACCCATTTTAATGATTGCTGTGTATCATCTGTGTAATTCGTTTCCCCCAGTGATGAAAAAACTCATTAGTTTACAATTTTGTGTTTTTTATATTTAAAGAACTGTTAAATCTTCAATTATGAATATGTTAATGGTTTATCATAGATGTCATATCAGATTTTCAGGTTTTGCTGAACAAAACAGCTTATGTTGGGTACATTAACTTTGACCACTGAAATTAGAAAATCAGATTCCTCTGCAGGAGACCTTCATATTGCAGTCATACCTAAAAAGTGTATCTAACTGCAAACTTGCCATGTTCAGCAAATTAATGTTTTAAAAAATAGCTCAAGTACAAGGGATGAAATATGATTAATATGCCATTATATTTAACATGTTGAAAAGGTAATCTTTTGCTTCATTTCTGTAATTGTAGACTTTTTTCTTATCATTAGCAATGAAATGGTTCTTTAGTTGGGTTACAAATGAAACACTACTGACTTTTTGTTTGCTCACAAACTTGGAAATCATAGAGCAGGGCTACTCAACACGCAGCCCACGGCCCATTTATTTGTGGCCTACGGTGTGGTTTGGGTTTACGTGGGGCTCAACACACAGCCTGCAGGTGGGATCCTTTGAACACAGCCTCCACTGGGAACACGCTTCAGAATAGCAAGGTGTCTCCCAGGTGGGGTGAGCATTGAAAGACGCAAGCAGATAGGTACAGGTTGTCTGCATTTCTAGCCCCCAGGGCGGAGATGTCGGGAGCACTGAGGCATTGTGGCAAGTGCTGGCTGTTTAGCCTTGTAGGCAGATCCTGAAAGGTGCTGACTGGTTCATACTGGCCATGTTTGGGTCCAGAGCTGTGGCTTAAGGTTTAATCTTTGTATTCATGCCCATCAGTGTGAAAGAAGCTACTTGCATATATTTGCATTTGTATTTGTATGTACATGCAACTACACTTAAGTTGTAGCCCTCGGCATGTGCTGAGAGTATCATTGTGGCCCCTGGGACTTCCAAAATTCAGTAGCCCTGCCATAGAGAATCAGAAAGGCTAATATACAATCTCTTCCTTAGTTGTATGTATTTTCCCAACTTTTTGCTGGAAAAGATGAGATTTTTTTTTTTTGTAATTGAAGTACTTCAGAGCAATTACAAAATGTTCAGTAAAATAGTTAACAAAAATGTAATAAGAAAAGAGCTTATTTTGCCAGATTAGTGTCTGGTGAAACAAATTAAGAATTCAGGCATTTGGACACTTGAATATGTGACATACCAGTATGTTTGGTAAATTTAATTGATGTTGCTAATGGGAATGTAGATATATGCACTGACTTAATCTGCCAATAGATAAAATTGTTAGAGTAAGACTCAGTTGGCTAAGCTACACTTTAGTAGAGCCATGGGAAGACAAAAGCGCTTGTGAACTAGAACCTGCACATAGGGCTTCTAGGGACATGGAGAAGTGTCAGATGGAAAACTAGTGTTCTGGAAGTTACTGAAATTCATGGAATAAGAGGTTGGTGGGATATTTAATTGTGCTTTTATTATTTGCATGTGTGTTTTCTGTCATTAAACTTCAAATTTATTAACACTCATTCTACATTATACAAGCCAAAGTGTGTGTTGGCGGGGCGGATTTGTAATATTTTTGAGCGTTTGCCAGACTGTGTTTTGTTGATGAGGTAATGTATTTGTCAGCCACTAAGAGAGTTATTGAAAAAAACCTTTTAAAGACAGGTTAAGTCTGTCAGTGGCTGATATTTACAAAGAAAAGTTGCAGAATTAAAAATAGGTATCCAGGTCTGACGCACGCACCACCAGGAAGCGATCAAGACAGTCAGCACTGATAGTTCTTATCAACTTCCTATTGTTTCTTTACATTGAAAATGATGCGTTCATTTGTTACTTAAATAGTGTTTGCATACTCAATTTTTCAGGGATTTGACAAAAACTTGTGTTTTTAATCTAATTTATTTGATTTCAGTTGAACAATGTTTTTCCCCCAAAGGGAGGCTTGCTGTTGGATAAGGGTCCTTCAAGAACCCAGGAAGTGAGCTGGATGTCTCAAACATGAGAGCTGTGCGACTGTCTTACTACTTGTAATTTGCTTTCATAGAGTCTAGCTTTTATAGGAACATGTGGATACGGGACAACTAAAAGGCAGAGCCTAACCAGAGTTTTGTGCATAGCTAAGTATACCAAGATCACTTCTGTAAATACAGACCTTTAGATGAAGTTCTCTTGGTGCCTTTTTCCGTCAGATTTGGAAATGTTTGTTGGATCCAGATTTTATTTTTCCTGTAAAGACTTTATAGGGCCTTAAAACTTATTTGATAGCAGATTTTGACATTAGACAGGTAATTTCAATTTTGTGGAAAATGTTTCCAAGTTGTGTATGTCAGACCATCATATGATATGCCTCACATGTTTGTGGGGTGGATGTTCTTCCTAGGTTTGTGAGCCATATTCAGACTTCTGTCCTTGAACTTGTTTGGAGGGAGAACAAAGGTTCCATGCTTGGCACAAATTGTACTAACTTTACACAGTGATTCTAATACTATCTGTGGAGACAAAATAGAAGAAATCCTTGATATTTAACGTATTCTTTCAGTGCACTGATACATTAATATGGAGCACATGTTTTAAGGTTGGTGCCAACACTGGTGCCTTCTGTGCTCTAGAGTTCTGATTGTCTTAGAGGCACAACATAATCCTGAGAACTTGTCCTGAAGCTATTTTGAATGTTGCCCATTGCATCTTTTTCTGTTTTCATATATAGCAGTGGTCACCAACCAGTAGATTGAGATCCACTGGTAGATCTTGGAGCCTCTGACAAGTGATCCTGACTGGTTTGGCGAGGAAGCTTATCAAGCACTAGCACTTTCAGTTGCCCCTGTACCCACTGTCATGCTGCTTGTGTCCTCTGCCTTGGAACTGCCCCCTGGGAGCATCCTGCTTGCTCTGCAGGGTCTGAGAGGGAGAAAGGCAGGGTAGGGGGTCTCCACATGTTGACTTTGCCTACAGACACCACTCCTGCAGCTCCCATTGATCAATAAAAGAGAACGGTGGTCGGTAGAAGATGTGGTTTCAGTGCCTGTAGATGAGGGGCTGCACATGGCACACTTGTATATATGTTTCTCTTTTCTGCTATTTGAGTATGCAATAAAATTTAAGTTGAAAAACTTTGTATTTTATTTTGAACAAATATGAATATTTCTAATCCCTAACGTCTTTTATTCGTGCTCTTTTATAAATAATTAAAAAACTTTGAGCTGGGGAAAAACAGATTTGAAAAGTTGTCCTGTAATGCATATATTATACTTACCATTATTTAAGCTAAAAATATATCTTTAGACATGATCTCAGATAAAAGTAACCTTTAATATTTTCACAGTGAAGCTAGGGGTTTTTTAAAGACTAAACTTGGGTTGATTTTCAGTTGGGTCTAACATTTGATTTTCTTGTTGACTTCAAATGGCTTGCTAAGCGCTTATGTAAAATCAGGGTTCTTTCATATAGGTGCCTAGGTTTATACACTCAAGTTGAAAAATATTAGCTCACGTACCGTATGGCATGATAAATCATGTGTTTTACATAGTATTATCATTGCTGAAATGACATACAGGCAGTCCCCGGGTTACGTACAAGATAGGGACTGTAGGTTTGTTCTTAAGTTGAATCTGTATGTAAGTCGGAACTGGCGTCAGCCGCTGCTGAAACTGATCAGTTTCAACCGCGGCTGAATCTGGACACCAGTTCTGACTTACATACAGATTCAACTTAAGAAACCCAGGCGTCCCCAAGTCAGCTGCTGCTGAAACTGATCAGCGGCTGATTCCAGGAAGCCTGGGGCAGAGCAACTCTGCCTCGGGCTTCCTGTAGTCAGCCGCTGGTCAGTTTCAGCAGCGGCTGACTTGGGGACGCCTGGGGCAGAGCAGCTGGGGTGCTGCTGGGTTGCTCCAGTAGCGCAGCTCCTCGGCGCTACTGGAGCAACCCGGCAGCCCCCAGCTGCTCTACCCCAGGGATAGGCAAGAAAAGCCTGGTCTGCTGGGGGGGGGGCACTAGCTGCACCCCCTGCCCCCAGCAGACCAGGGAGACGGGGGTGGTGGGACCGCCCAAGTCCTCCACGGCTTTGCTCCGTCTCCCTGGACTGCTGACCTGGGAGACGCGGAGTAAAGCTGCAGAGTATGTGGGCAGCGGGACAGTCCAGGCGCGCCGTGGCTGTCCCGCTGCTGGCATGCTCCGAGGCTTTGCTCCCCGTCTTCCTGCAGACCAGGGAGACGGGGAGCAAAGCCTTTGAGCACGCCCGCAGGGGGACAGCCCAGGTGCGCCGTGGCTGTCCCACTGCGGGCGTGCTCCGAGGCTTTGCTCCCCATCTTCCTGCAGACCAGGGAGACGGGGAGCAAAGCCTTGGAGCACGCCTGCAGCGGTCCGCCGCCCCCGTCCTCCGGGATGAGAAAAGCTGCTCCCCGTCTCCCTGGTCTGCTGGTCGGGAGACGGGGAGCAAAACCTTGGAGCACGCCCGCAGCGGGACAGCCTGGGCGCACTTGAGTTGTCCCAGGCTGTCCTGCTGCGGGCGTGCTCCAAGGTTTTGCTCCCCGTCTCCCTGCAGACCAGGGAGACGGGGAGCAGCTTTTCTCATCCCGGAGGACGGGGGCGGCGGACCGCGGCGCATCTGGGCGTCCCGCCGCTCCCGTCCTCCGGGGCGAGAAAAGCCCCGTTCGTAACTGCGGATCCGACTTATGTCGGATCCGCGTAACTCGGGGACTGCCTGTACTGTATCCTTTGTGCTAGCAACATGTAAAGTTGACTTTTACAGAAACAGTGTCCGTTCTTTATACTCTATAAATTATTTTACATGCACAAAAAGAATATTAATAATGAAATTTAAGCAGTATTAAGGCTTCTTGAATATAATCTTGAAATATGCTAACTCTATACAATTTTTAAAAAAATAACATTTCATAAAGTGTTATGTAAACTGGGATTCCTTGTATATGTTGCAGGGTTTGGGGATTTTTGTTTGTTAGTTTTGTTTTTTGCATTTAACTATGTTTTTTTTAACTTTCATTTCCTCAAGATTAAATCAAACTGCTAAATAAATTAATCTTTTTTGCTAACTTCTACCTAACCCCATGATAACTATCATGGCTAATGTTGCATGATTAAAGCCAAAAACATTGCCTGTCTTCATATGGAAGTATGAATAAAGTTCTTATGCAAACTTATGCTTTAAAATAAAAATGTTCTTTTATCAGATGACTTGCAGGGTGCACAATCAGAAACAGAGCCTAACCAAGAAATTCAGCAGCTGCATAAGGAATTGATTGAAGCCCAAGAGCTAGCTAGAACAAGTAAACAAAAATGCTTTGAACTTCAAGGTGAGATAGAGATGAATAAAATTTGAATGACTGTCCTGCAGAATCAAATTTAAGTACAAATCTGAGTAATTGTCAATAAGTAAATATATCAGTTAATCCTAAAAGGTGGTGCTGCTTAAACCAATTTTATCTATTACAGTAAATAATTGTTTGCAGAATATGCAGTTTTACTGCCCATATGTAGAAAAATGGTATCTTTAACCTGCCTGTGTCCCTAGCTTATAAGTAATCTTTTATACAAAACCTAAATTTGGGGCATAAATTGACCTGACTGTCTTTTTCACACTATCACACCTCAAGTTAGCTAATGAAATGCAAAATAAATACACATTTATATATGTGTATTCTTAGATTCATCTATTTAAATGGGATGATAAAGGAAGTTAAATGAGTTCAGCAGTAGCTAGATCATTTTTTAGAGTTGCCATTGATATACCCTGTTATAATCGTATCAGTGTACACAGCGTAAGTGTTGGTTCACTTCTGCGGAAATAAGCTCAAACATATTGTAATCAATTTTGTTTGGGGAAATCTCTACTAATTTCTTTTATATATGCTTCCCCCTCGTACACAGTACCGTTGCATTTCTAAGACAAAATGACTGGCAATATTAATTATTCACAACTTAGAATTAATTCTACTACTACCAAAATCATTTTAAAGTATTAATTTGTATTAATCTACTTATATTTGTATTATTAACTTGGATGCATTGTTGAGATCTGGTTATTTTAATCTTCAAACTGAATTTTTGGGGAAATAATCTGACTTTGAGATTAATTTTGAAATTATTAAACCATACAGCTGAATGTTTTATTCATTTTTAACTAATTGCAACTTTGGCACATTTCCACTTTCATTTATAGCACTATTGGAAGAAGAGAGAAAAGCATACCGGCTGCAGGTTGAGGAGTCCACCAAGCAAATACAGTTTCTGCAAGGTGTGAAAATTACTTTTTCTTTTTTCCTTTTCTTTTTTTATCTTGGGTACAAAAGAAAATACTTCACTCACATTACGTACCGTTGGATAACATTTGTAAGAGGAAATAAAAATTTATAAGTAAATCTTAGTCTAACTTCTCTTGAGTGCAGCTGAGAATTGAACGGTGTAAATGTATGCTTCTCAATGATTCATACATTTCTGGTTCATGGTACTTTCTAGGTTTTAGCAGGAGATAATCATCCTCACCTGTCCCCTTCCCTTTCTCTCTCCCTCACCTTTGGATTCTCTAAAAAGGTCTGCTGTGCTATTTTATGTTGTCTTTTGACAGGCAATCTGAATTTGACAGAGATGCTGAATTCTTACAGTGATTTAGGTTTTATGCCTTGGTTAGCTTCTTCCCCATACTAGTAAAATTTCCCTTTAAATGTACTTGTGTCCATTCCAAAGCAATTTTCAGTATCAGAATCTGAAATAAAAAAAATGTAGTGGAACCACTGCCAATACTTTTGTGAAAGAATGGCATTGCTAGCTGTTTCCGCCTTAGGTAAATAAGCGAACCATAAAGTTTCCCAGCCCAAAACAGAAAAAGAAAAAAAGAATCCAATGCTTACATGACTTTAACATTCACATTTGTAGGTCTGGAAGTGACCATCACCAAGATAAGGAAGAAAAACTTCTCTAACTTCTCTTGTTGCCTTATACATTAAGGCTGTGTCTACACTGGCATGAATTTCCGGAAATGCTTAAAACGGAATACTATTCCGTTTTCAGTTTTTCCAGAAAAGGAGCGTCTACATTGGCAGGCTGCTTTTCCGGAAAAGCCCTTTTTCTGGAAAAGCGTGTGTGGCCAATGTAGATGCGCTTTTCCGGAAAAGACTACTGGGCTGTCTACACTGACCCTTTTCCAGAACAGTGTTCTGGAATAAGGACTTATGCCCGAGCGGGAGCAGAATAGTTTTTCCAGAATAGCGGCTGATTTTGTACAGTAGAGCATCGTTGCTTTTCCGGAAATTCAAGGGCCAGTGTAGACAGCTCGCAGCTTATTGCGGAAAAGCGGCTGATTTTCCGGAATAAGTGGCCCAGTGTAGACACAGCCTAAAAGTGTATACACTTGGACTGTGGTTGAGATGGATATAGGAGACAGACTTCTTGAGAGTCTCTGGATTAGGTTAAAAGGGGTTTAAAAAAAAGTGTGATGTCAAGCTAGGGGTCTACTACAGACCACTGCTCAGGCAGAAGAGGTGGATGAGGCTTTTTAAAAACAACTAACAAAATAATCCAAAGCACAGGATTTGTGGTGATGGGGGACTTCAGCTATCCAGACATATTTTGGGAAACTAACACAGCACAGCGCAGATTGTCCAACAAGTTCTTTGACTGTTTTGGAGACAGTTTTTTATTTCAGAAGTTTGAGAGAGCTTCTGAGGGAAAGCTGTTTTAAATAAGATTTTAACAAATAGAGGAACTGCTTAAAAATTTGAAAGTAGAAAGCAGCTTGGATGAAAGTGATCATGAAATCATAGAGTTCATTCTTCTAAGGCATAGGAGAAAATAGATGGGAAAACAGCAAAATAAAGGTGATGGATTTCAGGAAAGCGGACTTCAGTAAATTCAGAAATCTAGTCGGTAAGGTCCCATGGAAAGCAAGACTGAGGAAAATCAACTGAAGAAAGTTGGCAGTCTTTCAAAGGGGCATTATTAAGGGCCCAAAACCAAACTATTCCACTGCATAGGAAAGATGGAAAGTATGGCAGGAGACCACCTTGGCCTAACCAGGAGCTCTTACATGATCTAAACATAAAAAATGAGTTGTATAAAAAGTGCAAACTAGGTTGATACGGTTAAACAATTAATATGAGCAAATAACACACACATTTGGGGCAAGATTAGAAAGGCAAAGGTACAAAACTAGCCCAGTCTTCCTAGAAACATAAAGGGTAACAAGAAAACTTTCTACAGATATATCAGAAGCAAGAGGAAGACAAAGAGCAGGGTAGGCCCATTACTCAGTGAAGAGGGAAAAACAATAACAGGAAACTTGGAAATGGCAGAAGTGCTTAACGATGACTTTGTTTCAGTTTTCACCAAGAAGATTGATAGTGACTGGATGCCTAACATAGTGAATGCTTGTGGAAATGGGGTACATTTAGAAGTTAAAATAAAAAAAAAACTTAGAAAAGTGAGATGTCTTTAAGTCAGCACGACCTGATGAAATGCATGCTAGAATACTCCAGGAGCTGATAGAGCAGGTATCTGAACCATTATATTTCAAAAGTCATGGAAGTTGGGAGAGATTCCAGAAGACTGGAAAAGGGCAAATATAGTGCTCGTCTATAAAAAGGGAAATAAGAAAAACCCAGGCAACTACAAACCAATCAGCTTAACTTCTGTGTCATGAAAGATAATAGAGCAAATAATTAAGGAATTTATCTGCAAAAATCTGGAAAATAATAAGGTGATAGGTAACAGCCAGCATGGAGTTGTAAAGAACAAATCATGTTGAACCAATCTAATAGCTTTCTTTGACAGGCTAACAAGTCTGGTGGATAAGGGAGAAGCGGTGGATGTGGTATACCTAGACTTTAGCAAGGCATTTGATATGGTCTCGCATGATCTTATAAATAAACTAGGCAAATACAACTTAGACGGGGCCACTATAAGGTGGGTGCATAACTGGCTGAATAACTGTTCTCAGAGAGTAGTTATTAACCATTCATAATCCTACCAAAGGGCATAACAAGTGGGGTTCCGCAGGGTCTGTTTTGGGACTGGTTCTGTTCAACATTTTCATCAACGATTTAGATATTGGCATAGAGAGTGCGCTTATTAAGTTTGCAGATGATACCAAGCTGGGAGAGGTTGTAAGTGCTTTGGAGGATAGGGTCATAATTCAAAATGATCTGGACAAACTAGAGAAATGTTCTAAGGTAAATAGGATGAAGTTTAATAAGGACAAATGCAAAGTACTCCACTTAGGAAGGAATAATCAGTTTCATGCAAACAGAATGGGAAGCAACTGTCTAGGAAGGAGTACTGCTGAAAGGCATCTAGGCATCATAGTGGACCACAAGCTAAGAAAGAAAGAAAGGCATTCATGGAGGTTAGGTCCATCAATGGCTATTTGCCAGGATGGGTAGAAATGGTGTCCCTAGCTTCTGTTTGTCTGTCATCTGTTTCCAGGAAAGGCATCATGTGAGGCTTACCTGTTGTGTTCCCTACCTCTGAGGCATCTGGTATGGGCCCCTGTCAGCGGACAGGATACTGGGCTAGATGGACCTTTGGTCTGACGCAGTATGGCCTTTCTTATGTTCTTATGTATTTGACTCCAGCCTAAAGGATTTTGGGGCACTTGTTTTTTTTAATAACCGAGAATGCACTAAAAGTTTTATTTTTATATATATATATATATATATATATATATCTCTCTGTGTGTGTGTGTGTGTGTGTGTGTGTGTGTGTGTGTGTGTGTGTGTGTGAGTGAGAGAGAGACCTTACTGAAGGAATATTTATTGGTCTTCAGCCATGTTTGATGGGGAATAAAAAAGTTTTACTAAATTTATCAGAATTTTGATGAAAGCTCCTAGACTAGCCAATAGCCTGGTGGTCAGGGCATTGATGGGAGATGTGGAAGACCCAGATTTGAGTCTCTACTCCACTAAATGTTTTTTTAGAGTGGAACAGATCTAACAGGAGAGTTTGGGAGAGATGCACTCCAGAATAACAGCCTGATAGAGATGTAGACAGTGGGTAAACAGGGAGTTGAACTTGTCTCTCAGGGTATGTCTAGACTACAGGGTTTTGTCGACAAAACTAAACCTTCGTCTACACGACCACTGAGTTCTGTCGACATAACGTTGACAGAAGTCAGCAGTTTTGTCGACGCTGGTAAACCTCATTTTACGAGGAATAACGCCTTTTGTTGGCAGAGTTCATCGACAGAAGGCATTATTGCATCTAAACTGTCCTTTGCGTCTACACTGCCATGTTGACAAAGCAGCTTGCCTTCACTCATTCTTATTTTGACAGGAATAGTTTCTATGGTCCAGGATGGGTTTTCCAATCCAAGTTTAATCCCAAACACAAAATTAAATCTGGAACTAAATGGCTAGCAGTACCATTATTACTTAGAATATAGTGCTAACAAAGATACATCACCACTTGTACTTTTAAGAGTAGAATATTTACAAATATAACTATTTGAATTGTTGGGAGGCGGGGTGGCTAATTCCATTGAGTTTCATTTAGTTAAGGGAAGAGCTTTTTCCTTATAGATTTCTCCAAATGTAACAAATATTGCTTAGAAAAATTTATACTCTGTATAAATTTCTTTCCAGCCCAGCTGCATAGGTTGCAGGAAGATATTGAGAATCTTCGTGAGGAGAAGGAGAATGAAATTTCAAGCACTAGAGATGAATTGCTTAGTGCTCAGCGTGAGATTCTCCGGCTTCAGCAAGGGGCAGAAAAGGCTGCATCAGAACGAGACACTGATATTGCTGCTTTACAAGGAGAGCTGAAAATGGTGCGGGCTGAACTTGAACGTTGGCGGAAAGAAGCCTCAGAATATGAAAAAGAAATTGTCAGTCTTCAAGCCAGTTTCCAGCTGCGATGTCAACAGTGTGAGGATCAGCAGAAAGAGGAAGCTGCTCGTTTGAAAGGTAAGAAGGTCGTAGCTCATTCTGATGGGAACGGTTGCAGTCACATTGAGATGCCATTTCAGCTGCCAGTTCAAGGAATTGGTTCTTTCAGTGCAGTCTATCAGTGTAGCACTCATATTTGGTAATATAGACCTCAAACCATGATCATTTGAGAGCAGGTGATGAGATGTTTTTCAGATGAGGGAATCCAGCGAGGGAACAAATTCACAGAAGAGATAAAACTAAGCAGGAATTGGGCACATTTAGGGCGCTCTTCAAGGTTTCACAAAAGCTTTTCATAGAATCATAGAACTGGAAGAGACCTCAGAAGGTCTTCAAGTCCAGCCCCTTGCTCTAGGCAGGACCAATTCCAACTAAATCAACCTGGCCAGGGCTTTGTCAAGCCGAGACTTAAACACCTCTAGGGATGGAGACTCCACTACTTCCCTAGGTAACCCATTCCAGTGCTTCACCACCCTCCTAGTGAAATAGTTTTTCCTAATATCCAACCTGGACCTCTCCCACCACAACTTGAGACCATTGCTCCTTGTTCTGCCATCAGTCACTACTGAGAACAGCTTCTCTCCATCCTCTTTGGAACCACCCTTCAGGAAGTTGAAGGCTGCTAGCAAATCCCCCCTCACTCTTCGCTTCTGCGGACTAAACAGACCCAAGTCCCTCAGCCTCTCCTCATAAGTCATATGCTCCAGCCCCCTAATCATTTTGGTTGCCCTCCGCTGGACCCTCTCCAATGCGTCCACATCCTTTTTGTAGTGGAGGGCCCAGAGCTGGACACAATACTCCAGATGTGGCCTCACCAAAGCCGAATAAAGGGGAATAATGACATCTCTGGATCTGCTGGCAGTGCTCCTCTTAATGCAACCTAATATGCCATTAGCCTTCTTGGCTACAAGGGCACACTGTTGACTCATATCCAGCTTCTCATCCACTGTAACCCTCAGGTCCCTTTCTGCAGAACTACTACTTAACTGGTTGGTCCCTAGCTTGTAACTATGCTTGGGATTCTTCCGTTCCAAGTGCAGGACTCTGCACTTGACCTTGTTGAACCTCGTCAGATTTCTTGTGGCCCAATCCTCCAATTTGTCTAAGTCATTCTGAACCCTATCTCTGCCCTTAAGCGTATCTACCTCTCCCCCCAGCTTAGTGTCAACCGCAAACTTGCTGAGGGTGCAATCCATCCCTTCCTCCAGGTCATTAATAAAGATATTGAACAAAACCGGTCCTAGAACTGAATCTTGGGGCACTCTGCTAGAAACTGACTGCCATCCTGACATCGAGCTGTTGATCACTACCCGCTGGGCCCGGCCTTCTAGCCATCTTTCTATCCATCTTACCGTCCATTTATCCAATCCACATTCCCTTAACTTGCTGGCAAGAATATTGTGGGAGACGTATCAAAAGCCTTGCTAAAGTCAAGGTATATCACATCCACTGACTTTCCCATGTCCACCGAACCAGTTACCTCATCATAGAAGCTAATCAGATTGATCAGGCACGACTTGCTCTTTGTGAATCCATGCTGATTTTTCCTAATCACTTTCCTCTCATCCAAGTGCCTCAAAATGGATTCCTTAAGGATCCCTTCCATTATTTTTCCAGGAACCGAGGTAAGACTGACCGGCCTATAGTTCCCTGGATCGTCCTTCTTTCCGTTTTTGAAGATGGGCACTACATTTGCCTTTTTCCAATCATCCGGGATTTCTCCCGATCTCCACGACTTTTCAAAGATAATAGCCAAAGGCTCCTCAATGACATTTGCCAACTCCCTCAGTACCCTCAGATGCAGTAAGTCTGGACCCATGGATTTATGTACGTTTAGCTTTTCTAAATAGTTCCTAACCTGTTCTTTACCCACCACGGGCTGTCCATCTTCATCCCATCTTGTCACTTAGCGCAGAAGTCCAGGAGCTGACCTTGTCCGTGAATACAGAGGCAAAGAAAGCATTGAGTACTTCAGCTTTCCCCACATCATCTGTCACTAGGTTACCTCCTTCATCCATTAGGGGCCGCACACCCTCTCTGATCACCTTCTTCTTGTTAACATGCCTGTAGAAACCTTTCTTGTTATCCTTCACATCCTTAGCCAGTCGCAATTCCATTTGCGCTTTCGCCTTCCTGATAACCCCCCGGCATTCTCGAGCTATATCTATAAACTCCTCCCTGGTCATTTATCCAAGTTTCCACTTTTTGTAAGCTTCCTTTTTGTGCTTAAGTTCACCAAGGATTTCTCCTGTAAGCCAATCTGGTCTCCTACCATGTTTGCCTCTCTTGCTACACGTCAGGATGGTTTCTTTCTGTACCTTCAATAAGGCTTCTTTACAATACTGCCAGCTGTCCTGGACTCCTTTCTCCTTCATGTTAGCATCCCAGGGGATTCTGCCCATCAGATCTCTGAGGGAGTCAAAATCTGCTTTTTTGAAGTCCAAGGTGTGTATTTTACTATTCTCTTTTCTTCCTTTGGTCAGGATCCTGAAATCTACCATCTCATGATCACTGCTTCCCAGGTTGTCACCCACCTCTACTTCCCTTATTAGTTCCTCCCTGTTTGTGAGCAGAAGGTCAAGCTGCACACGGCCCCTGGTCAGATCCTTCAGCACTTGTGTCAAAAAGTTATCCCCAACGTTCTCCAAAAACTTCCTGGATTGCCTGTGTACTGCCGTATTGGTTTCCCAACAGATGTCAGGGTGATTTTCCATAATAATGACACAACTACTTCTCCCAAACCATCTCTCACTACAAGGGGGATCTTCCTTTAATCAAGGAAAAAAATAAGAGAGCCAGAGATTCCAGAAGTCCAATAGGCATCTTCTTGTACCAATCAGCTAACCTGGGAGGTGCTCAGATACTAGAACGATGGGCAGCAGTACAAAAACTATATAGATAGATGATGAATGCATACCCTTACAGTGCTGCACTCCAGTAGCATTTTTCAGTGTCAACTACAGTTCTGGTGTTTATCTTGAACTTATGTTAGCAGAAAGATGATACAAATTTCCCATACTGACCCCTTATATGAAGAATTTCCAGGACCTCAGAATACAAGTTATAATTACGATGGGTTGGATAACAGAGATCCCTTGAGACCTGTTATCTTATATGCTGATAATATCATTGAGCAAACCTACCTGCCATTTGAAGTGCTCCACCACCCTGTCCCCACTGAGGCAGAAGTTCTGGTTTCCCCTAGCAAACGCGCAAATTTGAGGTAACAGGGCCCAGCAAAGTAACACAGATACTATTAACAGCTCAGCTCTGGAAGGGCTTAGTTACAGGGGCTTGACAGCACCCAGGAGTTCAGCCCAGCTCAGCCCCCAAAGGAACCAAACTCAAAAAACATGGGTCTTGCTCTGCATCAAAGTTTTACATACAGAAACTCATAAAGTTTGTTCTCTTTATCAATGAAAGAGAGAAATATAGAGCTGTTGCTCCT
This sequence comes from Pelodiscus sinensis, assembly GCF_052426305.1. NCBI lineage: Eukaryota > Metazoa > Chordata > Testudines > Trionychidae > Pelodiscus > Pelodiscus sinensis. The sequence goes on from NC_143062.1 coordinate 25,560,511, forward strand.
CCCGCCCCCCCCCCCCCCCCCCGGAAACAATTATTTACACTAGATTTGATGATAAAAATGATTTTATTAAGTATAAAATACAGGATTTAAGTGAATGCAAGTGATGACACACACTTGCATTGACACACATCAAAATAAATTACAACTAAAGCTCAACAAAACACACCACCTAAGCCTACTACGCTGAAAGGAATTGTTACAAACCATAATTTCTCAGTCTACTCCATATTTCAGGTAAAGTTCTTCAAGACAAAGCTGATCTTTTCTCTGACCTGGGTTTTACAGTTTTTCCCCTAGTTATTTGAGTTCTTTTCTGTCCAGGTCCTTTCATGTGTTCTCTTGAGGTGTGGAGCAGTCTGTGAAGCCAGTTGAAGACCATCAGAGTTTGCGTCTCGTTCCTTAAATAGAATATCCCCAGGATGGGAAGTCTTTGTTCCATTCTCCACATTCTAGTGGAAAAATAACAAAATCAAGATACATTCCAGCACCAGGTGGCATTCTCACATGTCTTTGTAAGGCTAACCACAGTTTAGGCTTACCGGAAAAGCAAGACTATTCATAGATCATTGCCTTGAGCACCACTTACAGCTTAAGTGCCACTAATAGCTTTCACTGGAAGGCTTGAATTAATAAGCAGGTTTACACTTCATATTTCTAACTTCACATACAATAAAGATATGTGCACACACGTACAATATACTCATTCAGGGAGTTACACGATCTTGAATAAGTTATTTGCACCATTTTGCATAAAGCATGTTTGAGTTATGCATATTCATATTCAAAAACCTATTTCCATAAAAATATGGGGCACAGTGTCACACAATGTACAACAAGACAGAGCAGTATAAATTATACTTGTACTGAAATTTCTTCAGTGGTGTGTAGAGGGAAGTTGGCACATATATAAGATTTAGAATTCTGTTTTTATTTCTCCTTGTGAAGGTCTATGTGGTATGTCTACAGTATAAACCTACAATTGGCCTTTGCTGTTTAATTGCAGTGTAAATGTCTGGGCCTGGGCTAGAGCCTTGGTTCTAGGATCTTAAGAGGTTTGAGGGTCCCAGAGCTCAGGCTGCAGCCCAAACCTGAAAGGTCTATCTACAGTTCAACAGCTCCACAGCCCGAGTCAGTTGGCATGGACCAGCCATGGGTGTCTAATTGCAATATAAATATACCCTTAGAGAATTTTGCTTAACCCAGTCTCTTGTCACTGCATCCCTAAGACTCTTTCTCTGCTAGCTGCTCTAGTTTCTGATTTTCACAGGTTTGATTTCAAGCTTCCAGTGTTTGCTTTGAATGTTTTACTTGGCTCTAAGACATGTTTGGCATCTAGTAATTTCCAATTCTCTTGAATTTTACTAGCGCTAATAATTTTGGAAAAACTTAAACAACAAATAATAGTCTGGTAGACTAACAAAATATGTAGATGGTATTATGAGCTTTCGTGGGCACTCTGGTCATCTGAAGAAGTGCGCTGTGCACACAAAAGCTCATGATATCATCTACACATTTTGTTAGTCTTTAATGTGCTACCAGACTATTTGTTGTGTTTTACGTTTTTCCTGTTACAAACTAACTCAGCTACTCCTCTGAATAATTTTATAGTTAGATGTCAGATCTTGGAAAAGCAGATGCTTCAAATAAACTTTTCCATAACTTTTTTAGTTTTCAACTTGCAATAATAGTACTATAAAGAAGTATAAAAATGTAAGACATTAAAATAAGAAATAGTGGCAGTAAACTAAGAGTTTTCAGTGTCTCAGACTATTAATAATGTATACACTAGTTCTGTGCAATAAATTTTATAACATAATCAACTTGACAAATTACAGCTCTTCAAGTGCTTGCTCATATTTATTCTTTATACACTGTGTGCATGATTGCCAGCATGTTTTTACCCTAGCTACTACCTGAGGAGGTGGCAGATGGGTAGGGAGATATATATGGCATTGCACCAGCACCACGCAAGGCACTCCACAGCTGTCCCAGCAATCATGCACACACAGATCTAATTGGATTAAATGAATAACACATCTTGAAGAAAAACCAATTATAAAGATGAGAAACCAGGTTTTTTTTTTTTTACAAGTCCTCTCAGGTTTTTCCATATTACTTTTTGAAGGCATATAAAGCGTTATTTCTTTGACTATTTTACTCAGAGTAACTTGACATTAACAGGTGAACTAGAAAAGTTGAGGAAGGAGTGGGGTGATCTAGAAGCTGAATGCGTCTCCTTAAAGAAGAAAAATACTTTGCTTGCATCTGAACTTGAACAACAAGAAAAAGAGCTTCATAGGTAAGTGCTACTGAATGTAAGGTTACAAATGACCCTACCTCAAAAGGTTTTTATGACAGCTAATAAAGAATTTAAAAATTAGGGTCAAATATGTTTTTTGTTTTGTTTTTTAACTAACTTGTACCCAGGAGAACCAAAATGAATTATATGCATTTTATTAACCTGTGTTTTGCTGATAGTTTCGGTCCAAAAACATTTCACATTTCCAGTTAGTTACATATACACATTTTCTGTGCTCTGTTTTTAAAATTTTTATATATTACTAATAAACCTAGAATATATGTCAGGTGATGCATCCTATTTTAAATTAAATTATGCCACTTTAATAGGGACTTGAGAATATGAATTCTAATATTGGTTTAACTCAACAAAAGTAAAAAAAACTTAAACAACTAACGGTCCTTTGATGTGTTTTAAGTTTTCTCAGTTACAAACTAACATGACTACTCCTCTGAGTTGAATAAGAGTAGCCTTTGCTTTACTGTCCAAATGAGAAAAATATATACAAGAACTTGAATTAGGAAATGCTTAATATTTGGAGCTTGCAAATAACATTGAGATAGTATAGATGAGGATCAGGGAATCCTCTCACATCACTAATGGTAAACTTTGCAGAAGTGATACTCTGTTGTAAGATATATTTCATTTACCAGGTTATAGCAATTAATAAAGATACATCTCCAATTCTTAAGACTATATACTTCAAAACTGTCTTTTGAATGACAAGATTATTCAGAAAGTTCTTATGATTAGAATATAGTTTGATCTTCTAGTTCTTTCACTCTTACAGTCATTTTACCTCACTGCTAAAGAATACCTAAAACATCCAACTTACATAGTGGTAATTGTCCATTTTATTCCCTCTTTCTTCAGCATCCCTTAGTCTTTTGTTTTGGGGGTTTTGTGATTTGATAATACATCTAGACTATAATATTGGGTCAATAATCTGTTTTTCTCCAAGTAGTATCCACATGGGTGCTTCATTTCAGATGCTCATTCACTCTTGAGTCCTTTATTAGAGATATTCCACTAGCATTGTTCATGTGCTCTGCCCATGTGCATTATGCTTCCAGATACCAGGGCTGCATAGAGGTGTATGGGCAAACTGCTTTCAGTTCCTTCTCAACCACCTTGGCCAAAGACAGAGCCTTAGCATGTCCACTTTGAGCATGTCTCAGCTGTTCTGTTTTTCTAGAGTTGTTTGTTAAGATTAGCTAGTTGATAGTAATAGTTAGAGATAAGCAGTAAAAGGGTGGTTTCACTCCTTTCCTTTTCCTCGGAGAGACTTCTTTTTCCTGCCAGAACATATGTGGCTCAGTGGGTTTCAAACACTGCCTTTCCTGCCAAGAGGCTATGCCTGTGAGCAAATGCCAGTCTGTGTGTGTCCATTGCTTTGGAGAGTCTCACATTTCCCAGAAGAGCAACTTCTAATTTGGCCCTCATGTCCAGGATGAGGGAAAAGGACATCAAACTCAAATTGCTGCTGCTGATATGCTCCCTTGGACTAGCTTCTGAATCAGATCAGATAAGAATCTATGGGTGTTGGTGAAGGCAGGGCTGGGGGAGGCAAGCCTCCAGCCCCACCCCTTCTCTTGAGGCCCCACTCCTTTCCTGCCTCCCATAGGGAGGCAGGGCGGCATGCTGCACATATGCTCCCCTCTTCCAACCACAAGGAGGGAAGCGGGTGGGCAGGTACTTGCTCGCCCCAGCCTTAGAGGAGTGCGTGCCACATGGCCTGGCCTGGCCTGGCCTCTGCAGCTCTGGAGCACAGGCAGAGGGTGGAGACCCCACACGGTGCAGCCCAGCCTCTTCAGCCCCAGAGGACAGCCTCTCCAACCCAGGAGCACCGGGGAAGGGAGGAGGGCACAGCCCAGCCTCTCCAGCCCCAAGAGGACAAGTGCTGGGGGCAGCAACACTCTGCCCCCAAATGGCCTTCAGAAGGCATTCTGGGGTGGAGTGTGAGCAAGGCCAGGCTGGTGGTTTGGGAAGGCAAAGCCTTCCCCCACCCTACACACCAGATGCCCATGGAAGACTCTTTCCGCTGCCCTGTTAAAGCTTTTCTAAACAGAAGCAATGTCCCTTAAACCTCAGCACAGGTGTCTCATGAGGAGGGAAAAGATTATAGAGGCTTGAGAGAAGCCCTCCAAAAAAAGCGAATAATGGACTCTCATCTTAAGGAACCAACTACAAAAACCCCCACATCCCTCCTGATATCTATAGTCTCCAAAGCTTAGCCCCCTCAACTCAAGACTGTTGAGTCAAAAGACTTCTTCCAACATAGCAGTGGGGCTGGAAATTCATGGGCTTCAAATGAAAGACACACCGTTGATACCTCCTACCTGGGATGGGGAAGGCAAGCATGAGCAGGCTGGACTGTAAATTTCAAACACAGCCCCACCCTTGGTATCTATACTTTCAGCGCTTTTGATACCAAGCAAGCAATGGTGCCAGGGCATCATTGACATCTACATCAATACACCCACCATCAATATGGTATCATTGTCGTTGGCTTTCATGTTGCTACTGATCCCCTACTTAATACCACAAAAGTTCAGATACATGGAGGACTCTGATCTCTGGACAACCATGCTCCAGTACCACATAACTTTCCACCATTTTGTGTAAGTGTTCCTCTACTGGATGATGGAGAGGAGGATGAAGGAGCCATCCAGGTGGTCTCTCTTGTTTCTGTTCAGGGTTCTTCAGCATATTCCTTCAGGAACCCAGTCACAGGGAAGATTACACTCATCGTTAAGGGTGGATGAACCAACGCTGCATGCCACCCCTAATCCTATGGGCATCCCTATGGCCACACAGCAGCAATTTACCAGACTATTGATACCACCACATTGGCTGGAGCTTGATATACAGCTCCTTCTACCCCTCTGCCTCACACCACACTACAGGCAGAGACATGTGAGGAGCAAAAAGCCAGAAGGTGTTAGAGGCAACAGCTCAAATACTGATTTTATGTCTTTACCACCATCACTGCCCAACCATTTTCAGCAATTTCAAGACCTCAAAAAGGGGGTAGCAGACTCTCTTCAGATTCCATTTGATGACAGGAAGGACTCACAGCACATACTGTTGGATATCCTGCAACCAGCAGCATCCTTCAGTGTAGTGGTACTCATTAGTAACATGCTCCAAGATCCAGCCGGCACTGTGTGGAAGGCACCTACCAGGGTTCACATTTGGGATGAGGAGCCCACCTCAGTGCCCTCATGATTCATGGCAGATGGAGAATCCAGGAGACATCATCTGGGCTCTGAAAAATGCTGATTTCATTTAATACTCTTCATTGGGACAAATCAATCAGAGTCATGTTTTATGTCAACAAGCAAGAGCAAGATGCATCTCCTTGTGTGTCAAAACCATTAAGTTAGTCAAGTACAGGCATTCCCCGGGTTACATGGATCCGACTTACATCGGATCCCTACTTACAAACGGGGTGAGGTAACCTCGCACTATCTGCTTCCCCCCAGCAGACCAGGGAGTCGCAAAGCTAGCGTCCCCGTCCCCCCCCCCTCCGCAGACCAGGGAGACACGGAGCGGCTTTTCTCAGCAGACACCTCAGCTTGAGAATAAAGGACTGAGGGAAGTGAGGTGTGGGAGAATAAAACTGAGCTCTGGAGAAATGTTTGGCTAGAGTTTCCCCTACAATATGTACCAGTTCCGACTTACATACAAATTCAACTTAAGAACAAACCTACAGTCCCTATCTTGTATGTAACCCGGGGACTGCCTGTATATTGTTTTGAAAAATAAAACACCTGTAGTGCATAATCATCAAATTCAAATTTCAGTGGTCCACACTTCCAGTATCCAGAACACCGCAGCCCATCTCCTAAGCAGATTGTTCTTACGGGACTATGAATGGGAGTTAGACTCTGAAGTTCTCCATAGCATATTCCAAAAATAGAGATGGCAGAAGGTAGATTTTTTTCACATGCAGAGACAAGAGACGTCTTTTTTCTGCTTGAGTACAGAAGCCTTTCTTCAGTCTTGAAAGAAAAGTTTGTTCTAGGTATGTTCCCCTGTCATGGCTCCTTCCCCACTCTGGCATGATAAATGCAGAAGTGGGGGCCAGCAAGTGTACCCCAAATCCTTATCTACCAGGCTTTGATATAAAACTTCCCCCAAGATCTTAAAAACCTAGATCTTGGGAATAAAACTTCCGCTGCCACCACCCAAATGTTGATAAAGAAATTAGGGGAAAGATCATTTGGGAAATCTCACCCCTATGCAAAAATCAGGGCACACAATTAACCACTGCCAGGTTAATAAAAGAAAAGAAAGAACTTTTATTATTACAACAATATTCCTGTTGCAAGCATAATGACTAGATAGGAAGGTAACAAAATATACTCATGGAGAAACTCCGTGGGCCTAGAACTTAATTACAAAGAAAAGCCAAAACATCTTTTAAACAGTGCCAGATCTCAGATCCCATACCCAATCCTTAAAACAATAAAACCTAACGAAACTACCTAAACTTTACCCTACTTACAGAAAATGAAGAATGGTGTCTTGGAGAGAGAGAGAGAGACATGCTTGTCCTTCTCTGTAGCTGCAGAGAACTCTCTGAGACACAAAAGGGAGAAAAGAAAAACCCAAATTCCTTTGTCCCAGTTTGAAAAGTCCCACCTATATTCCTATTGGTCACTCCACCTGGCTAGGTGTAGTTAACCCCTTAATCCCCAGGCTGCTGGCTAACCCTCATAATCATGAAAGAAAAGTTTGTTCTAGGTATGTTCCCCTATGAAGGGTAATGAACAGACAGAATAGGACCAATTGCTCTTACAGTGCTAGCCTGGTCAAGATGAGTTTTGGTACTCTTACCTGCTCCATCTTGGTACCTAACCACCATTCGAGCCTAATTACTTCTCATTTCCTCTCCCGGGATGCAGGACATGTGCCTCACACCATTGTAGGAGTTCTGTACCTCAAGGTGTGGTTCCTAGATGGTTCATGGATACTTGCTTTATGGAAGTACAATAGATGCTAATGAACAGTAGAAAGAGATCAAATCAAAGTGTTTACTTAAAAGAGAAGAAATAGAAGAGATTTTTACACTGGTGGTGGTGTGGCTGCCTCCTGCCTGAATATATGCTACTTTCAGACATCATGGATTACCTGTTGAAACTGAAGAAATCAGGGTTTTCAGTTAGTCTGATCAAAGCCAATTTAGTGCAGTATCAGCCTTCGATCCTCCAGTAGAAGGATTCTCCATGTTTTGCTCACCTGGTATCTTCTAGGTTTATTAAAATTAAGGGAATCTCTACTCCAGATTAAAGATCCCACCAAACATGAAACACAGATTTCTTCCTTTTTTATCTTGAGATGTCCATTTGAACTTTTCTGATTTGTTTAACTATGAAGAAGGCTTTTTTAGTAGCCATCATGTTGACCAGCAGGACTGCAGGATATGGGTGTCACGAGGAAAGATCTCAAATCCCTTTATAGTATTAAAGGACCAACTGTCTTTTTTGTCCACACTCTGAATTCTTGCCTAATTTTTTATTGGCATTCCAGCCTAGCCAATCAGTTCACCTACCAGTGTTTTTTCTGATACCACATAGCTCTGTGTAGGAATCCTGTTTCCATATCCTGTACCTTAGAAGGGCATTGGCTTTCTACTTAGATAGAACCAAACAATTTCAAAAGTCACGTAGGTTCATCTCCTATTCAGATAGATCCAAGAAGTCCACAGTCTCTACTCAGAGACTGTCAAAATGGATATCTGAATGTATTATCACTTGTGGTGCTGCAGTTCATTCTTCTTCCTTCCTTCAAAGGGTGATAGTGTATTGGATGGATCACAGGCAACATCTGTGGAACACTGTTAACAATGCCAGTATCTGAGAGCTGTAGGGCTACTAGAAAGGCATGCATTTGTGGAACATTACAGTTTGATTCATGCTGCTGGATCAAAAGTCACACTTGGTTCTTCAATACTGCTTTCAATTCTGGACTTAATTTCCTCTCAGGATATTGCTCAAAAGTCACCCAAAGTGAAGCACCTGGCCACTCGCGATATATAAGAGGTTACTGACTTCGTGCAGTAGCTGGTCCTTTGATATGAATGTTCCTTGGGTGCTCCACTATCTGCCCTCTTTCCCCTCAGCTTTGCAGTATTCGATGTTCCAGTGGAGAAATCTTGAAGATAGTTGCTTGTGTACCCCTATATTGCCTTGGTTGCAATATGAGGAGGCACAAGACACATGCACAAGACAGACATGGCTAGTGTAAAATCTCTGATCAAGGGCTTGAGAGATGCATACACACCTGAGCTGGATTACCCATAGAGCGAGACATTTCATTATTGCATAAAACGAGATACCTCTTTTCAAGGCTGTTCCCCACTATGGCACAACGAATGCAGAAGTGGGGGTCTGCAAAAGCACCCCAAAATCTGATCTCTTTAGGCTTTGGTACAAAAACTTCCCCAAAAATCCTAATACCTGGACTTTGGGAAATAAATACCGCTGCCACCACCCAAGTAATGGTAAGAAAACCAGGGAAGAGATCACTTGGGAAATCTCAGCCCTAAAGGAAAAAAAGAAGACACAAAAATTAACCAATACTAGGTTAAATAAAAAAGAAATATTTTATTATCAAAACAAAACCCCAGTTACAAGCATAGTTGGAATGGCTAGATGGTAAGAGCCACGAATTAATATACTCATGGAGGATCCCCCCCATGGGCCCACAAAACTTAGTTACAGAAGAGAGGAAAAACCATTTCTACAGCACAGACATCAGATCCAAATTTCCAAACCAGAAAACAATAAAACCTGATGGATTTATCTAGACTTTACCCTACTTACACATTATGAAGAATCTTTTTCTTGGAGAGAGACATGTCTTCTGTCTCCCTCAGTATCTAGAGAGCAAATTGGCTCAGAGACAAAGGAGGGAAAACCCAAAAATTCCTTTGTCTCAGTTTGAAATCCCTATCTGCATTTCTGTTGGCTGTGCAGATACCTGGCTAGGTACTGGGACATAGTTCACCCCTTAGTCCCCAGGCTGCTGGCCATCCCTCATGGCCATGACACCGCTTCTTTTAGACTTGGATTTTTACTCTCTTACTTTATTGTTCCATAAGTTCTAGTTGTAGTTATCAGTGAAAGTTCCCTGCAGTTGAGCATTCCAAGAAGGGACAAATCATTGTTTTAGACAAACAGATGCCAGTCCTCATACATGTATCTGCATTCTAATTCTGCACCCACTTTCCTTAACTCCTGACATTTCCCATCTTCTTTTCTACCCTATGTTTCTACTATATTCAGTCTGACGCTATCACACCTACCCATTACAGTTCCCCATAAAATGATATTCTGCACCAATCTATTTTCCCACAGAATCTGACTCCATCCTGACTGAGTCCAATTTTTTAAAAGTAATTATAGTGGTCTGTGCACTTAAATATGCGATCACTTTTTAACCTGTTTCTTCACATGAAACGTTCATGTGTAGCTGTTACAGGCACAAATTACAATTACTTAAATAATTAGTATTTAATTATTTAACATAGATTTTTACATTAAAGTGCACAACTTTATGAAATAACTAGATTTTCAAGAAGACTTTTATTTTCTATTCTAGAATATGAAAGCTGTTTATTGTTACTGATAAGCTAGAATGAACTAACCTGAAGTAGACAGACCTGTACATTATTATGCATATTGTAAAAATCTCTTTGAGAAGCACTGCTCTTATGAGTGAGTAAAGTATCTGTCGTCATTTTATTTATATAAATAGATAATCCAAAAAATGTCAATCCTTGGCCAAATTTTCTTTTGTTCCCTTGTCATATGGCATGCTGCTGCTGCTCTCCATTCCAGGGATAGATGCAGTTTGGTGGTGCTGTGTGGGAATAAATATAAATTGTTTTATTTTAAAATGTGAGTTGTTAATTTAATATTGTTTTGCAGTTCTCAGAAACAGAGTTTAGCACTAACCAGTGATCTAAGTGTTCTTGAAATGACTCATAAGGAACTTGAAAATCAAGTGGGATCTTTGAAGGAACAACATCAACGCGATGCAGCAAGTCTAAAAACTCTACTCAGTGAAGCTGAAAATCAAGCCAAGGATGCTCAGAAAGAGGTAAAATCAAAGACATTAATTTCTGTTACGATTGGATCTGATGAGCAGCAACAGGTATTTATGCAAACTAATTGGAAATATAGTGAAAAAAGGAAATAGTAATTATCTCAAAACTTCTCAGAATTGTTAATATGAGTGTTTCTGCATCCATGGGACTTGATGCACAAATGAGGGAATTTGTAAATCTAAAAGGGAAGCTCAAAGTGTGTGTGTGTGTGTGTGTGTGTGTGTGTGTGTAAATGTTTAAAATATTTGCTTTTGCAGGCAAAGTGCACTATTTTAAAGCTGTTAATGAGCAATTTTCACTTATGACTACTACTCAAATGGTAGGTAGACCGTTATCTTCCTGACCATAGCATTGCATTCTCAGTAACCTTTATAAATAGGTATCAACTATTCTTAGAAAATGTGTGTTATGTTAGATGTGTGTTATGTTTTTTCCCCTAAGCCCTCAAAATTCACGTCCTTCTCTGTCCTTCCTATTCAATAAGAGTATGGCTTTGGAGCCTGAGGACTTTTGAAGATGATTACGAAATGTATATGATAAAGTTAGAACCCTTCATATGGGGGGAAAAAAGCTGTAATCGTTTATTTCTTCTCATGAACACAATCAGAAATGCTTTATTCAACCATTGATGTTGTTTTCATTATCCTTTTTGCATTGCTTTGTCATAAGTTCATCACCATGGTGTTCCATACCATTTTTATATTTCAGAAAAAAGTTAAGGTTATTAACATTAACTTGATATCTATAGAAGTTCTATATCCATAATGGAGCTGCTACTTTTAACTCAAGTGGTAAAGACCTGACACTACTTTTGATATTTAAAGCAATGGTTTCTAGTCCCCTCTCCCCTCCCCCAATGATCCAGTGATCTGTTCTGTTGGTTGCCTTGCAGCCTGTAAAATAATTTGAACACCTCTAAACCTTGAATGATAGGGGCAAGCATTTCCTGGGCAGGGCAATGTTGGACAATGTATCAAAATATGAGTGTTCATGTTTGGCCCACATGGAGAATAAGAGCCTGATACTCATAATAAACTGTAACACACAGTCTTCTAAAAATATCTACAATGTTGTTTACTCTTACAATCTTTTCAATTTTAATGGTCTTGAAGTACAACTTTGAGGTAAAAGTTTGATTTGTCTCAGTGTTATGCTTAAAAGAAGCACACGGGACCTTTTTCAGGGGGATAAGGCAATATGCTGCATTTATTGATAATATGACAAAGCATTTATTGATAATATAACAAAGTAGCATATGCAGTCACACATTTTTGCAGTGTGGAAAGAAAGCTCCACCTTGCAGCTTTCTGAAGAGACTGGAATTCCTAAAGATGCATGCATTATGCACCTTTCCCAACCATTCCATGTTGATGTCGGGTGAAATGGCCCTTGTGATCCACCAGTGCTTACAGCACTATTGAGAAGTACCCTTCGCAATTTATGTACTCTTTGGCAAATTGGTTGGGTGTCATGTTTTTCTCTTAGCCAGTACCCTTTGGGCCAACAGGGGAGTCCCCTGGAGTGGCGATGCTATACCAGGCAATATATACTTCTGCTGGCCCTCCACCCCCTCAGTTGCTTCTTACTTCTCATGAGGGTTGTTGGAAGGTGCTCCTGAGCTTGCTCAGCAAGCACCCTTTAGCAGTTACTCAGTGTTAGTTCTTTGTTCAAGTTTTCAGTTTATGGTTCTTATCTGTTCTTAAGTAATTATTAAGTGTTGTGTTATCCTGTGCTAAAGACCCACTGCAGTTCTCACTCCGTGTGCCCTCAAGGCTTCAAGCCCTGTGAGAAGTGTCAGAGGCTTATGCCTTGTGGTGACCTGCACTCTACCTGCCTTAAGTGCCTGGGCGAGGCCCGTTTGTCCAAACCCTCTAAAATTTGCAAGGCGTTCAAGCTGCACACAAAACAAGAAAGAACCATGTCTGAAGATTATCTTGATGAAGGTGGGTTTACAACTGGCACTGGCATCCGACCCAACACCAGCAACTCAGAGCACACTGGTCACTGGTGTGAGAGGTGTCAGCCCATTTGGGCAATTCTGCACTGCATAGACCTAGGCACCCATCTCAGATCCCGGTGCCTCAGAAGAAGAGGTGTAGCAGGGGCAGGTCACCCGTATGGCACTTGCCCTCCCTGCACCCTCAAGTGGGGCACGCAGTGCCATTGAGCACTGCGCCCAGACCAGCTCAGTCGGGTAAGCCCGATGGGAGACTTCCCGGAACCCTCTATTCCAGAGGCTTTTGAGGCAGCCAGGGACTTGATTGAGCTGTCACTTTCTTCTACCTTGGCACCTGCCTCAGATAAGGATTGGGACCTCAGTCGGCACCGATCAGCCACCAAGGCACCCAGAGCCCCAGGACCAGAGCCGAGGAAACAGCACCGGTCTGGTCTGACACGCCACCCCGGTACCAAGTACAGTACCTTCTACAGCCCCGGCACCAGTGGCAGCCTCAACCCCAGCTTGTGCCTCAGCATCAGACTTGGCACCGGGGCAAGGCCCTTGGGCAGCATTGAGTGTGGCACTGGGCTCTGTGACTGCTGGTCCCTCCACTCAGGGCCAATCAGGTCCAATCCTGGCCATGCCACCTCCTCTTCCCTGGCACCAGAGCAAGCTGGAGTTGATCATCCAGCACGCTCCAGCAGCAAGATCATTGGCTGTGTCCACCTCTGCTCCACCCTAATTGGCCTTGGAGTATTTGACTGACTCAAAGACAGAATCAATGTGGTAATTTAGGGGATACAGATCCAGGTCCCAGCCCCTGTCCTATTCTTGCCACTGATCACAGCACCGTAGTACCTCTGCTCATTAGTAACAGCACCAATAGGTGCAGCCAGTTCTGGTACCAGTGATTCAGCAGTCCTGGCCCCCACAGGCACCAGCCCTGACTTAGTGGCCATTTGGGACCCCCTGGACCTACCACCAGAGCTGGAGTTGGTCTTTTCTAGGTCTATGGCACCTCCTTTGGCGACTCCACTGTCTTGGTCCCCCATGTCAGGGCAGTCACTTCTGCCAGGCCAGACCTCCCCTCCACAGTGCCCTCCTCTGGGGCCTCTCAGACCCCCTTGCAAACCTGTGCCTCTGTGGAGGTGGGCCCTACGGGGTCCTCATCTTCCTACACAAACGAGGTCTTAGGCAACACTCTTCCTCCATGGACTCGAGGGCACGCCAGGACCTCCTTTGCCACCTGGCCCAGAGCCTGGGGGTCCAGGCTGAAAGGGTATCAGAGGACTCTGACCCTACAGGCAACATCTTACAGCCTGATACCCTTACCAGAGTGGCATACCTATTAACAGAATAGTTGCTAGGATTTTGAAGTCCCTCTGGCAAACTCAGGCCTCTATTCCACCAATGAATGAGAAGGCTTGAGTGGTGGTACTTCATGTCCCAGGAGGGGAACAAATACCTCTTCTCCCATCCTCCTCCAGGGTCTTCGGTCGTCTATGTGGTGAGCCAAAGGGAAAGGCAGGGCCAGCCGGGTACCACTCCCAAGAACAGGGATGCCAAGAAAATGGACCTGTTAAGCAGGAAGGCCTACGCATCCGGAGGCCTCCAGTTCCGTATCGTGAACCAGCTGGTTCTGCAGTCCTGCTATGCCTATAATACCAGAGCCTCCATGGACAAGTTTACTGAGTTGCTGTCCAGGGAGACTCAGCCCGAGTTAAGAGCCCTCTCGGAGGAAGGCAGGGCAATCTCTAGGTCTGTGCTCCACACTGTCCTCGATGTGGCTGCATGGCGCATGGCCCATGGCCATGGGGCTGGTTCTACAGCACAGTTCCTGGTTGCAAGGGTCCGAAGTGCCCGCTGAACTACAGAATACCATCCAGGACCTCCCCTTTGAGAGCCTGTCCCTATTCTCTGAGCATACAGACCAATTGTTGCATGGCCTCAAAGACACCCAGGCCACATTAAAGTCCTTGGGTATTCACACTCCAGCTACCCAAGGGCGCTCCTTCTTGGGCAGCAACGCCCCTAGGTCTTCCCAGCAGGGCACGCACCCTGACTTCTCCCATCACTGTAGTAGGAACAGCAATGGGAGGAACAGCAGATGCCATCCCCGGCCGGGTCACGGTCTTTCTAGTAAGTTCTTGGGGCCCCATCAAGGGTTTTGAGGGTATACCTGTGGACAGTTTACCAGCCTCATCCCTCCCCTTCCGGGACCACCTGTTCCCTTTCCACTGGGTCTGAGAGTCCATTACCTTGGACCTTTGGGTCCTAGAAATGGTGGGAAGGAGGTACATCATCCCCTTCTGTTCTGTTCCTCCCTCCCACTCCCTACCTCGTCCCTCTCCAGGGACCCCTCTCACTAGCTTCTCCTTGGGGAGGGGGTTCTTCAGCTCCTCATCCTGGGGGATGCAGAGGCAGTTCCCCCTGGGGTGCTGGGCAAAGGCTTCTGTTCCCGGTATTTCCTGTTCCCCAAAGATCGGTTTCATCCCATCCTGGACCTTAGGGATCTCAGTGCCTTCATCATCAAGACCAAAATCAAAATGGTGACTCTAACACCCAGAGACTGGTACGCTGACCTCGATCTAAAAGATGTCTACTTTCATATTTCCATTGTATTCCACCACCATTGGTTCTTCCGCTGTACAGTGAGCAGGGACTATCAGTTTGTAGCCTTTCTCTTTGGGCTTTCCATGGCCCCCCAGGTCTTCACAAAGCGTATGGCCGTCATCACCGCCACTCTGAGAAAACGAGGCATCCGCTATCTGGACAACTGGCTTTTACATGGGTGCTCCGTGAACCAAGTGTGGGCTCACATCACATTGGTTCAAGAACTTTCAGCAGTTGGGTCTGCTCCTGAATGTGTCCAAATAGACCTTAGTGCCTACTCCAGTGATAGAGTTTGTGGGTGCCAGTCTGGATTCCACAGTGGCCAGGGCCTGTATGCACCTTCTGGGTCTAATGGCCGCATGCACTTACGTCACGCAGCACACCAGGCTTCGCATGTGCCCACTGCAGATGTGGCTGATGTGGACTCACAACCCGTCCTTTCACATGTAGGACAGAATGGTAACGGTTCCCTCCGACATCCTTCACTCCCTGGACTGGTGGACCTGGGAGGAGGAGGTTTTTGCTGGAGTCCCATTCTCCAGGCCTCTACCAACTCTCCAGCTTCTGACAGATGCATCAGACTCCGGTTGGGGGGCCCACCTCGGAGACATGCAGACACAAGGTATGTGGTCCAGGGATGATCTCTCCCTGCACATCAGTGTCAGGGAGCTGCAGGCAGTTCGCCTCGTCTATGCAGCCTTCCTTTCCCAGCTCGGGGCACGTCCTCATCCTGTCCGACAACACGTCATACATCAACTGGCAGGGCGGGGCCCACTCTCCTCACCTGTGTCTGGAGGCCCTTCAGGTGTGGGATCTCTGCATTGGGGCGGATATTCTCCTGATTGCCCCCTATCTCCCAGGTTCCCAGATCACTGTGGCAGACTGGCTGAGCAGATCCTTCTCCAGCCACGGCCTCAGAGGGGATGTGGCTCTCAGGATCTTCCGCTGGTTGGAGTTTCCCCTTCTGGACCTGTTTGCCACAAGTCAGAACAGGAAGTGCCCGAGGTTCTGTTCTCTCATGCGGCTGGGGAGGGGCTCTCTGGGAGATGCGTTACTCATTCCCTGGCCCGGGGGTCTACTCTACACATTCCCTCTGGTCCACTGAGTGCTCCTGCGGGTGCAGGATTTCAGGGTGTCCTTGATTCTCATTGAGCCTCCATGGCCCAGGCAGCACTGGTTCTTGACCCCTTTCTACTTTGGAGTCACCTGGACATGAGCAATCATTCGAAGAAGAAAAAATGGTTACTTGTAACTACTTTTCTTCTAGATGTGTTGCTCGTGTCGGTTCCAAATTCCGCCCGCCTCCCCTTCTTCAGAGTAGTCCAGTAAGA
This sequence comes from Pelodiscus sinensis, assembly GCF_052426305.1. NCBI lineage: Eukaryota > Metazoa > Chordata > Testudines > Trionychidae > Pelodiscus > Pelodiscus sinensis. The sequence goes on from NC_143062.1 coordinate 25,576,809, forward strand.
AGAAATTGAGGGGGTGGAGGGCCAGCAGGGGTATATATTGGCCCGTATAGTGGCACCACTCCAGGGGGCTCCCCCGCTGGCCCAAAAAGTACTGCTCAGGAGAAAATTTCTGACGATACGCACACGCCGTGCGTGCGCATACCTACATGGAATGGACATGAGCAACACATATTGAACAACAACAGTTATGAGGTAAGTAACCGTTCTATCAGTGAGCTAGACATATACAGCCTGGGGTTAGTACAGAAAGTGTCTTAATATAAACAAAGTTACATATTTTGGTTTTGTATCATTAATGCATTAGTATCTCTCTTGATTAAGGAGACACTCTCAGTAAATTGTGTTTGTGGCACATAAGCCAAATATGGTCAGGCACTGCTGTCATTGTAGCTGGCCGTCATCACACTGCAATTTCACATGAAGCGCTATCTTGAATTCACCCCTCTTGAGAAGTGCATAATTTTTCCCACCTCAGCTATAAAAATATTTTTGTCTGTCTGAAAATAAATTAGAGGGTCCAGAATTAATGGACTATCTCAGAATATGCTAGGCAATTAAAATCATTCTAATGACACATCACTGCTGATTATATCAGAGACAAAGCACGGTCTCTTCTGGATAGCAAATGCATGGGAAATGTAAAAAGGAAAACTGAGTGTTGTAGGAAGCAGGTTTAGTTATTTAGTAGGAGAAATACTTTTTTGAGTCCATTCTGAACTAATGCTTTGTATGTCCATAGGGAACATAAGACAGGACTATGCAGCACTTTAAAGACTAACAAGATTGTTTATTAGGTGATGAGCTTTCGTGGGCCGGACCCAATTCCTCAGATCAAATTGTGGAAGAAAATTGGCATGACCATATATACCAAAGGGATACAATAAAAAAAAAAGTGCACACACATAAAAAGGACAAATCAAATTTCAGAACAGAGGGTGGATAAGGGGGGGAGGCTAATGTCTGTGAGCTAACAATTTTAGAGGTGATAATTGGGGAAGCTATCTTCCTAATGGGTAAGATAATTGGATGTGCTACCATTTGAATGAAATGTAAATGAGTTATTGAAGTTATTTTTAAAGTTTGTGTTTATACTAACATTAGGGGAATTTAACCTCAATTTGTAGGCTAAATTTTGTTTGGCGGTGGCATATTCTACCTTCTTAAATTCTTCTTGCAGTTTCATTTTAGTACTAGTGATCTTTACTTACTATTCTAAAACCTAGTACAGTGTTGTGTACTATTAGTTTCTGCCTTCTGTCCAAAAGGCTTCATTCCAGCTGTAGATGAAATAATTTATGAATATAGCATATGTCATTAGTAAAGATGTTGGTATCACACAAGATGAGACACTGTATAGATAAAACTTTGTTTTCCTTAAGTTATACCTGCAGTAGAATGTTATGAGTCTCTTTGCTATCAAAAAGCAAAGGCACATATGAAATTAATTCTAAGCCTTGAACACAAGGGGAGGAGAAATAATAGTAAAAACAAAACATAGACTGTTTCAGTAAAAATGGAAAAAGTTCCTTTTTAGATTTTTGTTGGGAAATAACATGGTTTTAATTATCCTCCAGAGAGATCTTTGATCTGCTGTTTTTATATGGAAACATTAGTTGAGATCAAGTTATCGTGAAATGTTGTTGACAAGGAAGGTTTCATTTCTAAGCTTCGTTGACTTATTTTAATAGAACTTAACATCTAATGTCCAATTTCAGATGGATCTGTAGATGATTTTTTCTTTGCCTTTAGTATGAAAAGACACAGACTGTACTCTCAGAACTGAAGTTGAAGTTTGAGATAACTGAGCAGGAAAAGCAATCAATCACAGATGAGCTCAAACAATGTAAAGACAACCTGAAGCTGCTACAAGAAAAAGGAAATAATGTAAGTTTTTACAAACTATAGGTGAGCTTCTTTTGATGGCAAGTGTTGTGTTGATTGTGACAATATCTGAGTGTTATAAGGCAAAGACCATGTTTATAAAAAGCCATGTGTACAAAAATCCATCTGTAATTTCACACCTCATTTTCTCTAGCTACTGTCTTTTTATATATGTGACCATTTAGATTTCTGTGTATTAGCATGTGCAAATATTCAGATTGAAAACAATTGCAGCTATAATGCACATAAATTAGGGGCATAACTGCATACACTGTTTTACACGTGTCCCTGTGCTTCTGTTCTCTTAAAAAATCTCAACTAATGACTAGCAAACAGAGCCAGGCAAACATTTTCACTTCACAAAAAGCTGCAAAAAATCTTCTGTACAGAAGCCAAAAGATCTGGATCTAAACAATTTTATTAAAAATAACAGGAAAAATAGATCTTTCCCAGGAGATCTTCCTTCTCTGTAGTGGTGGCTGAGCAAATGCTATTCTCTGACTGTCTCATGGTCTTGACTCTTAAGGATATAGGGCCATGATGGGCTAGTGCTCCATATACTGGGAAATGGAGTTCAAATGCACTTCACAGCTTAAATAACAGGAATGGTCTTGTCTGTAGTAATTGATTTTAAATACTGTCACAAGATTGAGTTTACTGCCAGAGACAGCTGTTTGTGCTTACAAAGCACAGCATTCTCTGAATGTCACTGATACTGTTAGAGCCAATATAACTACCCCACTTCCCTGTATTCCCCTTAGCATAAAGTAGAATTGGGTGAGTAGGAGTGGGAGGCCACATTCACTGTTGTCTTGTTGCTGTATGTGCAGTTCACACACTAATTTCACACTAGTTTTTGTCCTGCTTACAACCCTTCCACAAACTTGTAATGACAGATCATACTCTAGTCCCTTTTAGCCTTAAGCACTATGAATGAGAGGGAACTGGAAAAAGAGCTTAATTTAGCAGAGAATCTATTAGGAGTATGTCTGCACTGCATTGTAAACCCAGGCCTGTGACACCTTCCTTTGTGGACTAGGTGTTTCCAAGGCCATAGCGGAGTATCCACACTGCATTCTAAAAGCTTGGTTTACAGTTGCTGGACCCAGGTCTCATCATCATGTTAAGACACCCACAGTGTACTGTGCATAGCTTCTGACTTGGCTCTATGGCTTGACCTGCAATCAGACTGCTAATTGACAGGTCTCATCAGGACCTGGGCTCAGACCCACCCCCCATGATTGGGTCTCAGAATTTGGTTCCTGAGTGCTTGCTGACCCAAGTCAGATTTGTGGGTGAATGGTAGGGGGATTAGACTCAAATCTGAGTCTGAGACTGAATTTGTAACATAGTATAGATATCCCATTAGTGGCTGGCAGTAATCAGTAAACTCCTTATACTTAAATTGTTGCCTGAGGTCCAGGTTTTTAAAAAGTTAAGAACATCATAGTGCTTAAGAACCTGGACCTCAGGAAGCAAACAAAGTACGCCAGTGAAAAAGTAGGATGAAGGAATTGAGGGAAAACAGGTGCATGCAAGTGGGAAGGGTTGTATATTGAGAAATTGGAGGATTTTGAGGGAAGAAATACTGAGATCAGATTTACAGCAAAATAAGGAATTGTTGCACTGGCTGTGAATGCTGCTTCTTGGGATGGCTGAAGAAGCACAGGTAAGGAAGGAGCTATTGGACTGAGGAGGTTTAAATAAGATGAGCAGCAGTAAAGTGTGTCTGGAGGGATGGATTCATAAGAGAAGCCACTATTCAACAATCATGAGTGATATTCTTGGCTAAGACTTTTTTGGAAAAAAGGATGCCAACTGTGAAACTTGCTCCATTCTACCAAAGCCTGAGTTTACAGGTCTTCAATTGTAGTACAAGGGACAACAGTGAGGACAATGTTGTCATGTCAGGGTGGTGTGGGGAAAGAATAAAAAGTTTGTCTTGTCCTTTTTGTGGGCAAGTGGGTTTAATGTAGTAGCTGTTTTTAATGTATGTCATGCATGTTATATGGCTGCATGTAAGGATAGCTAAAATAAAATGCAATACACCATTTTATGTCCTAGAGGAGAGAAAATTATTTTGCTCCATTTGCGAACTCATATTAGAAATCCACAATGTTTTTGTGTTTCTCTTTATTTTGACGGGGTGAAGAATTCATATTAAAAAGCCATGTTCTAAATACATAGACCTATGGAGCTACATGTGTCTGCATGTTTGTAATTATTGATGATTTCCTGAGACTTTAAATGATTAACTTATTCATGTGAATGGTTTGGAGCATGTGAAGTGAATTGATCAATTGGGCACTTTTTTGATACTGCATTGATTATTTCTACCACCATGCTTCTTGTAGGGAAGATGGCACTTGGATTTTTAGTACAAACTACAAGAGAGTAATACTTGATCATAATTACACATAATTTGCCTATTGTATATTGCGTTTATTAAAACAAATTTAAATTAACATCAATTCAAGGCATATATTGCATACCTTCTAAATTTTATATATATTGACTTTTATTTTTATGCTATGAAATGCCTGTATTTAAAAAAAAAATCTTTTAGTAACTTACTCTCTGATGTCTAAACATGAGATTTAACGCATATTTAGCTGACTATACAAAATCAACATCGCATCAGTACAAAAAAGTACTAAAGACATCTAGCAGGAGCTGAATTTTCTTCTGAGTATGTACACTTCTATATAGCCAGAGAAGCAGAAAAAAGTAGGCATCTTCTAAGAGTAATTTAAACATAGTTACCAGTTCTCCTATATGTCAGTCACACCTTTAAATTGAATGAACCAATTCATGACACTGGATAGAAATTATCTGGCAAGAGTTTGAAGAGATGTATTGGTGTCTGTTAAATTTAATTGAACAAATTTGTATGTAATTAAAACATTGAGACGATAATTAACTAAGACTTACGTCCAGCTTTCAAATTTTAACAATTTGAGCTTTCAGAAACTAATGACCTGGTGGAGATTTTCATCTCCTAGTGTACCCTGATATATATGTATTCCATTGTATGGTTCAGTGCCAATGTTCCTAACGTTGCAGTCTCATAGAAATGTCTTGGCTTTATGCTTTGCATTGTGGTATATTTGTAAGTATTTCAGAGAGAATTTTTTCTTGTGGGTAGTAGGCTGAATATTGCTGAGTGGGGCGAAACTGAAGGCTCCATAGTGCTTCTTAGACCTTCTGAATATGCAGAGCCTACGGTCTAGGGATGCCTGAGTGAAGTGTCATTGTGAAAAGGAAAACCCATTCTTAATCTCATCTTTTTGTTTGTTTGTTTGTTTGTTTGTTTTAAGGAAGACACTAATGTCAGGCTGAGCCTCATTTAGATCTGAAATCCTAAATTCCAAGTAGTGACAATGGGCTTCATTTTATTTTTAAATATCCATGTTCAGTTGAGTAGAGTGGTGTCCTAATTTTATATACCGAATTAGATCATGATATATCATGTTAGATGTCTTTAATACATTTCGATTAAAACAAAACTCACTCTTGACTTATTTCCCCATCTAAATCATCTTTACCTTATTGATTTTATAGCACAAAATGATTTTAATATCCCTTCCCTTCTTTAGCCTTCCATATTACAACCCGTCCCAGCCGTATTCATCGGCCTAATCCTGGCTTTCCTGTATTGGTGTTACGGCCCATTGTGGTAGAGAAAGGTACAAGCACTACTGTTCAGTCAATGTATGTTCGTCCCTGTCACCTGTTTGTGCCATTTTTGTAAAACAGTGCATGGTGAAATGCTCGCAGATATTTATTTACCTGAAGCAAACGCTTTATTTAATATGCCTTACTGGTGATACTGTCAAGCTGAACAATCAACTAATCATTTAACATCTGTGTGGTTTCTTTGTGATAATTCTAATAATGAATTAATTCTAACCTAACCAATTTTGAATGTATCTCTTCTAACTTGGTCTCAGTTTATCTTTAGCAAAATGGGGCAAATTGTGTGCAATGCTGCAGCGAAGGGCCTGAAAGAAAACCTAATTACACGGAAAATGAAGTTTGCCTGTTCCTGTCTGACTTAGAACACTTTTTCACCTTTCTCACTGTTGTGATGAAGGTGGAAAAAGGACAAGATAGGAATAACAAATAGGTGGATTTGCATTCTCAACTCTTAACATTTCACTACATCTACAATGTCTCCCAGTATGTCCTGTGTAAAACACTTGTTACTCTTGACATAAAATAACACAAGTTATCTTGATAGGATCCACTTAGAACTCATGTCCCGGCTGTGGCTTAAACATACAAAGCAAAGAAGATAGATGCCATTACTCTATAGCACAGGTCTAGCAGTACTTTGGCACAAACGATGATATGAGCATCTTAAGTCTTCAAAGGTTTAATAGGAGCTACTATCCTAGGTGCGCATTGTAACAAACTTGGAAATACAGTTCTACTAAAGATTCTTGTGGTGACGTGCCATTGTGATGACTGCATCGCTTGGAGTTCCAGGTGCTAAGCCAAATATGGTTTAACTCTTTGGTGTCAGGATTTCCCAGCAGTAAGGGTTCACGGGAAACATATTAGTAATGTTTATCAACAGGTGCTCAGGACTTATTGGAACCAAGGGGTTAACTGAGTAGTATAAACTAGAACAAATATGATATTGATTTTTTTTTCTCTCCACACAGAGACAATGGCCTTGGATGCCTCTGATGGCAGCTTTGGTTGCTGTAACAGCTGTGGTGCTGTACCCAGGCCTAACCAGAGCTTCTCCATGAGAACTGTTGTTGAAACCATTCACCGTCCTCCCTTTAGAAGCTGGCATCACTCACATACCGGGGAAAAAAAGATTTAATTCTCTTCCTTTTACCTCTTAATACAACACAGCTCTGTGTGAGAACAGTAGTAGGGTCGTTGCTTTAAACTGTATAAAATGTATCTGTCTATAAAGAGGGAATAAAATTATTACTTCATTCTACTGTGAGCAATATTTTTGCTTACAATTTCATGTAATTTTTAAATTAGTATATTGGGATTCTGAATACTATTATGGTGGCCTAAAGTAGGCTTTGTGGTACCAAATTATTTATAATGGCTAGGTTTGTGGATATTTTACTTTAGAATCTGATTGCCAGATTTAAAAGAAAAACACATTTCTGATTTCGATACCCATGCCAAATAATCTTACAGATACTTGGAAATAGAAGCAGTATGCTCAGTGCTTTTCAGTTTGAAATATTTTTTTACGTTAATCTACCATTTTTACTTGCTGTAAGTCACTGAGCTTGTGGGAACAAGACTAAAAATAACTTCTCTTTCCAGGCCTCTTGAAGGAAACCAATATTTTGCTTCTGTAAAGATTTTCTTTTATTAATAGTTTTGGGAATAAATACAATTCATTTCCAGCCTTAAAGAGATAGATGAGACATTGGATGGCAAACACCTGCCTAGGATGCTGTGTGTGCGTGTGTGGGAGTGTGCTTGCGTGTGTTCTTGAGTGAATTAAGGTATTTCTGGGAGCAAAATCTTGGTCATTTGATGGACATAGTGCAGTGATCCAATTTATATTATCTTTAGTTCGAATGTAATTTATTAAATTTCATATATTTAAAGAGACATCCTTTAAAGTCTGAATATTTTCACACATCACATTTAAGCAATTTATTTTTTCAAGTCATTTAATACTTTCAAAACTGAACTGGAGAAGTAATATTTGTCTATATAGGTAAGTTTTTATTGAAAACTTCAATATGGGAAGTGCTACAATGCATCTATAGGTAACTGAAAAAATCCAAGATAGGCAAGCTATTGTCAAGTTAGAATCATCTAACAGTTCATGTATACAACAGGTTAATATTCTGAGAGAGTTTACTTTTGGTAATGAGAAACTTTTGCGTCAACATTACATGCCATAATATGCATAATATACCTTCATATAGTGGTTCTCATAAAAAAATTATTTCCTAGTTGAAGGGAGGCAACTTATTATCACCTTTTTTAATTAGGTAACCACTGTTAAAGCATTGTTTAAGTGTTGGCTATGGTTGTCTTGTGCAACTCAACAGTTCTGTTAAAAAAAAAAAAAGTTTACTATGAGTCTATATAATATACTAAAGGATTGCAAGGTTAAATGAATTCATCTAATGGAAATATAAGAATAGGAAGATAATCTCTGTGAAGATTTAATTGGCTTTAAAATACTTTATGGCAATCACCAGATATAGTTGGATATTTAAATAGAATTTTAGCATTTAATTTGTCTTGTGAGGTTTGAGGATCATTGTCCTTCTAATTAAAGGTTCTATCTTAAAATACTTGGGATTTGGTATGGGGAGGATTATTAGGTTTATGGAAGAATAGGTCCACAAGTGACTTTTAGAAAATAATATTGGGTCACCTCGTTAACACTTCATCTTTTTCAGTTGCAGGAAGCCACCCAATCACAAAACACTCATATGCCAGTGGTACTCAGTACCTCTTGTATATAGAATATTGCAAATATTGTTCTGAAATGCTTTACTTCAGAATTACATTTTTTAAAGTAAATAATGTTTTAAATCTATTTTGTAAAGGTATAAAAAAGTACAATAGAATTTCTCGAGTACAGATTAAACTATTTGCACTAACACACGTGATGTGCATGATTTAATAAAATAACTTTACTCTCCCTATTATGTTTGAGTTGAATCTCATTTGAAAACCGCACATCTATGTTATGTTCATTGCGTGCTAGGTATTACTACAATGTTTGCATCATGTTTGATAATGAAAAAGGTTTTTACTTTTCATTTCATCTTCACATTGGTTTAAATTTAAATCTCTTTACTGTCCATGTCTAGTTTTAAGCGGAAAAGGAATGGGAGTAGGAGGTGCTGGAGTTCGGTGCTGGACAAAAATCTGGAAAGGATTTTGGGGGGGGGGTAGTGGAGTTTGGAGTGTGCCCACAACAGAGGTGAAGACTCAGGAAGGTGGTTTGGACAAGGCAAGATTAACCATTAAACTAAAGGATATAGCCTTAGGCCCTTGTATTGTTTAGGCCCTCCTGCTCAGGCAAGGTCAGGGACCAGGTGAGGGAGGGGAACAACAGGATTCCAGATGGCAGAAGCACTGAATGAGCTGCAGCTGGATGAAGCAATGTAGGGGAAAGGGGCAGGTAGGGTTGCCAGGTGTCCAGTATTGTACTGGACAGTCTGGTATTTGTGCACTCTGTCTGGTTAAAAAAAAAAATCAGGAAGTACCGGACATGTGATGTCTGGTTTTTTCTGGCTGCGCACCAGATGGAAGCCTGGTGTGGGCAGGGGGAGTGGTTGGGAGTCCCAGAGGTGGGGCCGTGATTGCTGCTGGGAGCCCTCAGTTGGTTGAGTGTGAGGAGGAGGGGAAGCCTTCTCCTCACTCCTGTGTCACCGGGAGCCTGTGTGGGACAGGCACCAAGTGCCCAGGTCAGTCCCGCTCCCCACCGGCCAATTTGCTCACCCCCTCTCCCTTCCCGGCCGGTTCTCTCCCTCTTCCCCGGCCAGCCCCCCTGCACCGCCCCACCCCCCAGCTCTGCTTCCCACCTGCCCATTCCTCTTGCTTGTCTCCCCCAGCCAGCGCCACTGCACCTCTCTCCGCCCCTGCCAGCTCTGCTTCCCTCCCCCTTCCTCCCGGCCAGCGCTGCTGCACCCCCCTCCTGCCTGCCAGCTCTGCTTCCCGCTCCCCCTTCCTCCCGGCCCTCCCCTGCTGCTCCCCCCGCCAGCTCGGCTTCCCGCTCCCCCTTTTTCCCGGCCACCCTCATGGCTCCCGATCCTCCCCAGCTGTGTTTCTCGCCCCCATTTACTCCGGGCCAGCCCTGCCCCCTTCCGGCCGGTCCCCTCTCCCCCCATATCCCGTGGCCAGCCCCGTTCCCCACAACCAGCCCTGCTTCCCGTTGGTCTCCCCCCCCCCCCATTTCCGCTGGCCAGCCCCATTGCTGCCCCTCCCCATTAGCTGTTTCCAGCCCCCTCCCTTCTTGCCCCTCTCCCCCAATGAAGCATATTCGGGGTTTTGGTTTTTTAATGATTACCTGGTAACTCGGAGGTTGTGTGGGGGGTTTGTTTTGTTTTGTTTTTGTTTTGTTTTGTTTTGGCTCAACAATTTTGGTTCTTCTCCTCCCGCCCGCCTCCCCCCCCCCCCTTGTTTTTTTTTCTTCAACAATTTTTTTCCCCGGTGGTTTTTTTTGAGGGGGGGGGCGGAAGTTTCGGTGTTTTTCTTTCAGCCATCTGGCAACCCTAGGGACAGGGCACCTGCCGTCTCTGCTTATAAGCTCTTCTCCAATTCTACGTAAATATGACCACATCATAATTTTTTGCGGTATGTAATTCATACTTAGGCCCTTCCCGCCCATTAGCCTTAGGTCCCTCAAACCTTAATCCGTCCTTGGTTATGGATAGTTCAGAGAGCCTGGGACAATTGTGATAGGAGTTGTTCAGGTTAGTGCAGGAGCTTGAGGTAATCTCCCTCCTTCTTCTACTAGCTTTTCTAGTTCTGCCCCTGTCCTTTTTAGCCCCACCTTGTTCTATTCACTTCCCTACCACCTACCTCCCTGGTGCTGGCCTCCCTGCAGACCTGATGACTGCTGAAGGAGAAGAGGCAGAGAGGCCATGTGAAAAACTGATGATCTAGTAGCCCCTGGTGGCCACATGGAGAAACTGCAAGTAGTCCTTTATTGCAGTCTAGCTAGATTACACTTTGTCTACACTTAAGTGTAAAGTGCTACCAGGGCAGTGTAGCTACGACAGCTGGCACGCTGGGAGAGAAATCTCCCAGTATTCTTGATAAACCACCTCCACGAGGGGGATAGCTAATCACACTAGGAACAGTGCTCCCAGCACTATAGCCTGTTTACACCGGTGCTTTACAGTTCTGTAACTTGCTCAGGATTGGGGCTGTTTTTTCCCTCCCCTTAGCCAGCAAGTTGCAGGGCAGTAAAGTAGCAGAGTAGACTTAGCTTGAGCATGACAGGGCTGCCAAATCTGAGTATTCTGTGAGATTCCTGACCATTAACAGCCCTGTTCTCACAGCACTGTTTTCTTTAAACAAATACACAAATTATAAACCTTCCATAGACTTCAAAACATCCAGGGAATACCTGGAAAAGGGTTGTCTAGGAATTTTATCATCTCTAGGGATTTTACAATAGAAGGGAAAGAGGACAAAAAACGTTTTCCAAACACTGCCACCCAACTGAGTGCAAACCTGCCTTGCCAGGTAACAGTTATTGCATATGTTCACTAGGAATGTGAGCGTGTAGTCATGTACATGGTTAACTGATGAGCCTGGGCTCATAGCTTAACCCTCTTGGTTACACGCAGTTCCCTCCTTCCCCCCCCCCCCTTCCCCCCTCCCCCCGCCACCTCAGTATCCAAGGCGTGGGGGTCAGGAGAGAGACAGGAGCTGGCTTTAAGTCGGCTCCCTGCATGCTCTGGCTCCCGTAGAGCCACCTATTCTCCCCCCCCCCCTTGCCCCTATGCTGTCTCCCATAGAGGCAGGGGGGCCAGGAGCTTGTTCTCATGGGGAACTGGTTTAAAAGCCAGCTTTCTCTGAGGACCAGCTCCAGCGGAGCTGCCTCCTCCCCTCCCCCCCACTGGTGCCTCTCCCCACATGTGCCGGCTGAATTGGAAGCAGCAGCGCAGGGGAGGGAGTGCACACTCAACTTACATTGAAGTTTAATATTAGAAAGGCACTCAGCATCTTGCAGGATTGATTCCAGAAAACTGTTTCATCAGTTACTTAACACAACTGACGCATTAAAAACATGTTTTCTCTACCCACATTATATTACTCTGGTTTTAACATATTTAAATGTCTTCCATCGCAGTCCTTACTTATGCAAAACGTCATCAGTAAGTTTTACCTGTATAAGGCCCACAACTGTAGACCTTTGATTCACATAAAATAGAAGTACAAATAAAAGAAAATGCAAGCTTTTACCTATACCATGTTTCTGAATAGTCCCAGAAGGATAGCTGAGTTAGTCAGATAAACTACAAGGAGTCCTGTGGTACCTTAAAGACTAACAAATTTATTTGGGCACAAGTTTCCATGGGTAAAAACTACTTTGTCAGATGTGTGGAGTGGAAATCACAGAGATAGGGATATAGATTTTTCTGTTTCATGTTTGTGAATTGTGTTCAAGTTTAACTCAAGTTTAACTCTCTTCTGCAATATGGTTGAAGTCATATTGTGATCACATCAGAGGGAGTTTTTTGGACCATTTTTAATTTTCTTTGCCAAGGGAAATTCAGTATCATATTGGTGCTAAATGAAGACTGAATTTTATGGCCAGAGAATTTTGTAGAGAATTAAGTGAGAAAGGAAAAAAGCAGTCAATCACAGAAGATTCAGAACCAGATTGATGTCAATGAAACTTTTCATCCCAAGGAGTAAACTTTTTGGATCCTGATTTCTATCTTCTGACCAAGTTTTCTAGAGTTGTCATTAATGACAGCTTTCACTGACCTTCACATACACAGTCTGTCTGGTTCAAGGCATTTTTAAAAATATTGGGTCATCAGTGTCACTCAGACAACTACAATACATTGTGGGAAAGTGGCATGCTTTCTGTAGTAATTTTGGAGTTACTAACATATAGGTGTTGTTTAAAACATGTATGAACATGCATGCACATGTACGGTGTCTGGCTGTTTATGCTTTATTTTAATTTACTTTGTCTAAAACTGTTTTTGGGACCTGTTCTGTTCAAGAGCTTCATCAACGATTTAGATATTGGCATAGAGAATGCGCTTATTAAGTTTGCAGGTCATACTAAGCTGGGAGGAGTTGCAACTGCTTTGGAGGGTAGGATCATAATTCAAAATGATCTGGACAAATTTGAGAAATGGTCTGAGCTAAATAGGATGAAGTTTAATAAGGACAAATGCGAAGTACACCACTTAGGAGGAAACAATCAGTGGGAACAGAATGGGAAGCGACTGTCTAGGAAGGAATACTGTGGAAAGGAATCCAGGGGTCATAGTGGACCACAAGCTAAACGAGCCAACAGTGTGACGCTGCTGCAAAAAAAGCAAACGTGATTCTGGGATGCATTAACGAGTGTTGTGAGCAAGACATGAGAAGCTATTCTTCCGCTCTACTATGCGCTGATTAGGCCTCAGTTGGAGTATTGTGTCCATTTCTGGGCACCACATTTCAAGAAAGATTTGAAGAAGGTCCAGAGAAGAGCAACAAGAATGATTAAAGGTCTAGAGAACATGACCCATGAAGGAAGACTGAAAGAATTGGGCTTGTTTAGTTTGGAAAGGAGAAGACAGAGGGGACGTGATAATGGTTTTCAAGTATCTAAAAAGGTTTTCACAAGGAGGAGAGAGAAAAATTGTTCTCCTTGTCCTCTGAGGATAGGACAAGAAGCAATGGGCTTAAACTGCAGCAGGGGAGGTTTAGGTTGGACATTAGGTTGGTTAAACACACTGGAATAAATTGCCTAGGGAGGTTGTAGAATCTCCATCTCTGGAGATTGTGACAGAGCAGGGGTGATTCAGCAGGTTAAAGAGCTTGATGGAAGGGGAAAGAGGCAGAGAGAGTCAGCAATCCTGGCTAATTAGGGGCAGCTGAGATGGTGGCTGCAAAATCGATTAAGGCCCAGGTGAAACCAATTGAGGCTGCCTGGAGGCCTATTTAAGAACCCTCCCTGTGGGTGAGGGAAGGGAGAGTTCGGAAGGAGTTTGGAGAGTTGTGAGAATGTGGAGAGAGCCAAGAAGGAGTTTGGAGAGTTGTGAGAGCTGTGGAGGAGTTTGGAGAGTGGAGGAGGAGTTTGGAGAAAGGAAGACACCGGAGGAGTCAAGAGAACAGCATCGACCTTGTTAAGACTACAGGGAGACAACAGAACTCAAACCAAGGCGAGTAAGCCATATTACTGTGACTTTTAGACTGTGGGATAGGGCTGAACAGAGGTCAGGGGCCCAGGAGTGGGAGTGACCGTGCCACAAGATATTTAAGAGCAGGTTAGATCGAAATCTATCAGGGATGGTCTAGAATCTAGATGGTACTGGATCCTGCCGTGAAGGTAGGTGACTGGAGTCAATGACCTATGGAGGTCCTTTCTAGTTCTAGTGTTCTATGATTCTATATTTTATTTCTTTATATCAGCTCCTTCAAGCACTTTCTCCAGCTTCAATATCAAAGTATTTTCTTTTAGTTCTTTACCTTCATTTTCATGTAATGAATGTGGATCTTTTAGACTTAAAGATCAGAAGTCTACATCATGATAGTGTAATCTGATCTATTAGGCAGATGCCTTATTTTATTGGCTATCTTTCTCTGATTCTCCATAACTCAGTTGCAGCTTTTTTGCCAATTAAGAGAATGTTCTCTGCTTGACTTGAGGGACATTTACTCCATTCCATACTACCCAAAACAAAAGGTATTCTTTGTATTTAATCTAATTCAGTTTCAACTACTCTTATTATTTTGTAGTAAAGATGGCTGTGTGTGTATTTATCAATGGACTGCAGTCACTCTTCAGTATGACTTTTGATCATGACTGATTTGATCATTGACTTCTGATTGGTCGTCTTCTAAGCCAGAGAAAGATGGCTGTATAGCTCTGTTCACTTGCTTTTGGAAGCAGGAATATTCAAATTAATCTCTTGAACCACCAACCCTGGCCCTTGAGCTGTTATACAATATGATTAAACCAATATGTAACACTGATATAACTTTCATAACTGATATAATATGGAGAATGTTGTGCAAAAGAATGATTTTTTTTTTTTTTTGGTTTAGTGTAGACTTGTGAGGTGACACAACTAAACTTTAAATGATAAGAATACTCATCTCCACCGGTATAATTCCCTGAGTGGATGCTCTCGTTCTTGTATATCAGTTGAAATTCACACTTCAGCTCACAGCAGTGTAACTTTTCTGTGCATGCAAGCCTTTGCATAGATCGCCAGGTCTATAAAGTATTGGGTGGAACACGACTGCTTTAGCTCCACTCGCCCCCCAGGAAAAAGCTTGTGCTGCAGTGACCCTTCCCAGAAGCAGCATCTGGGTGGCTGAAGCAAGGGTTCATCAACATGGCTTTTGGTAAGCTGCCAACAATTGGAGCCTGTGTGCATTGGTTCCACAACTATGCCTGATGTGTTAGCACTCAAAGCCTGTTCCTCTAGTTGGCCTTTCAGCCCCCAAGAACCCTTCCATGGGCCTTTGTTCAGATCAGTGTGGCATGCAGGCTGATAGAACTAGAAACTACATGGAGGGAAGAGATCATGTCAGCAGATGCAACACATGCTCTATCCCCCAGATCTACCACTTGATCTGTTTGTGAGACCTATTGGTCCCTGCAACCCCTAACACATCTAGTTCTTCAGAACCAGCTGACCTCTTGCTGGTCCTCCTTTGTGCTTTCAGACAGCCCCCAGAGCTCCTTTTGATGACCTCTTCTACTTTCTATAACTGGAAGTTAGGGCATAACATTAATTCTTACATGTCTGCTAGGCCTAAAAGCTTGTAGTACTCTGTAGCTATTCGTTATGCTCATCCTCCACTCCCTTGTCTACTCCTGCTTTGCTCTCTTAAATTGAGTAGAAGGAAAAATTTTG
The DNA here is from genome assembly GCF_052426305.1 of Pelodiscus sinensis. Classification (NCBI taxonomy): domain Eukaryota; kingdom Metazoa; phylum Chordata; order Testudines; family Trionychidae; genus Pelodiscus; species Pelodiscus sinensis. The sequence goes on from NC_143062.1 coordinate 25,592,246, forward strand.
CACAATTAGTAGAGTAATTGGCCCTTTTAACACACTAAGGATTTTACAAGTTGAGATCTTATGTTTTCACATAACAAACAAAATGGGCATGATCCCTTCCTTCTAGCCAATCATCAGTTTTTAGCTGAGTGATCAGTTCATCTTTTCTCTGTCAGAATGCGCTCTAATATAGAATTACCACACTTTGGCTGCAGTACTTCAGTATTTTTTTTGTCTTAGAAAGTTATCCATGATTTTTAGACCTGCACAGTTGTTCTGTAGCAGAATAGTTTGCCTATTAATAAAAAAGTTAAAATGTGTTCTTCCCATTATAATTGTTTTATACTGTTGCACATTTTATATAAATCATGAAGTGTTATTGTGTCAGTATGATAAGGTATCTCCTTTTATTCATTTTTGTCCCTGGAAAAAAAGGAAAAAATTCAAAAGTCACATAACTGACAAAACCTGCTTATTACAATAATTGTATTGAATCCAGATGTATGGTTATTCTTCATGGTTGTTGATGGTAGCAGAGTCTATACCTACCATATATTACTTGCTTCCCTTCAAATCTCTATCTACCAACACTGGGGCAAAATAGTTTTCCTTATGGCAGGGGTGGGCAACCGAAGAGCTTGGGGCTGAATGCAGCCCCTGGCTTGCTTGGATGCAGCCCCTGAGGCTTCTCACTTGTGTGCAGCCCCCAACTGACTTTTCTGTAGGACACACCAAAAAATTATATGGATGAGTCCCTTTAACATAGATAATAGTATGGGGTGGAAGAGAGCAGTGCACCTGCCTCCCTATCACCCTGGTATTCCACCCAGGCTAGCTGAGCAAAATAACTAATGGGCAGGTCTCTTATTTCATTTTCTACTAGAAGACTTTACAACTTTGCCTGGGTTTGGGACTGGCATGGGGAGAGGAGGAGTGCAAACTCCTCCCACTGGCTTCACTCCAAAGGTGTCCTGGAGCTGGTGAGGGCCACACAGGCCAACTCCCAGCTGCTCCCTGATTAGCTGGCTGCCGGCCGGCTGCTCCCCAGGGCCCACCGAAGGTGGCAGGAGCTGCATGTTGGCCAACAGCTGCTCCCTATGGCAGGCCAGGGTGGTGGAGGCCATGCAACCAACCAGTGACTGTTCACTGGGGTGCTTGTTTGTGGCTATTCATGAGTATAACTGTCCCCCTGCTTGTGGCCCCTGTGGTCATGCATGGTATAATTTTCTATCACATCCCTTCTTTACCTGGCAAGGGGGAGACCATGATCACGAAGGTGGTTTTCCCAGAGTGAGGCTCATCCATTGCACTGTGGGTGTGCTGACCCCTGCGATTTCCCCAAATGTGGGAAACTTGACTGCATAATTTGCAGTAGTGGGGGACTGCGTTTGCGCTTTCCCCAACCAAAAAAAAAATCGCTTTTCATGCACATCCTGTTATCCTGGCACAACCAAACCCTGACCTTGCTTTAAGTCAGGGGTGTCCAAACTTTTTTCAAAGAGGGCCAGATTTGATGAAGTGAACATGCGCGAGGGCCGACCATTTTGCCTGACGTTCTTTGAACCATTAAAATTAAATGCAAATGAACTATTTTATGCAAAGTTTATTGCAAACGGCATACTTTTCATTTCGTCTCATGGATGACAAATCTAAACAGGTGTTAAATCACTCTGCCTTTCATATCTGAAGGCCAGATGAAGAAAAAAAAATCCAGGAAGCTGAAATATGTCAGGAACATTGTAAAGTACATTACATATTATTGGTAATTAAGGTTGTCTGTCAACTTTTAAGTTCAAAAAATATGAACAGGAACATAACACCAAGTATACATGTTGTGTCCAAATATATTTATAACTGATTTAGACCAACTGACATTAACTGAGATTTTACAATGTATTCATCTCAATACATATGGATTCGTTGGGGGCCATAAAAGATAGATATTGCCAAATTACCTGGGGGGCCGTATTAAACCAGAACACGGGCCACAATTGGCCCGCGGGCCGGACTTTGGACATGCCTGCTTTAAGTTATAAGAGGAAGCTGCATACCCATCTTGGTAGCCCTAGCTCTTACTGGTCAGGAGGAGTTCTTGGACAAGCTCACTCACAGATGGACAGACAGATGCACACTTTTTAAATATATAGTAAGCTGTATCTATTTCAGCTGACTAGTGATATTTCTATTGTTGAATGTGGTTGCAATGTAAGCATACCTGGGGATTTTTTCAAATACTTTTATATAGGTATGTGGTAGAAATGTAGCCGTGTTAGTCTGGTGCAGCTGAAACAAAAAACAGGACTGTGGGGCACTTTAAAGACTAACAAGATGGTTAATTAATGAATGGCACTTGGCGGGGGCGGGGGGGAATAGAATGGAGGCCCTTGCAGCTTCCTAATGATTCTTCCTGAACTTGCACATTTGCCTTGGTCAGATGTTATTGTGTCAGCACGTCTTTTCTTTAAATCAAACTTTGCATCAATGGCCTATATGTCCAACTAATTCTACTCTAGTTATCAAAACTTGTAATTCTGTAGTTTTTATTTGACAGTTTTATTTCACACAATTCATTTTAAAGTTGTAACTGTTGTTTCTGTTGGTATGTGGTGATGTTTATCAGTCCCTTCATCATATCCCAGCTGGCTTCTTTCAATTTATTACTAGTAATTTCCCTAATCAGTACCTTCTGGGCAAATCCACCCTCATAATACTCAAAGGCAGTTCTCTGAACACAATCTTTATTCCTGTATCTAGAGAATTATAGTAGACACTAGTGAAACAGGGTGATAACTATATACAGCTTCTAATCTTGGATCTAGAGATGGATGGTAAGTAAACTATGCTTATTAAAATCAGATTCCTGCAGCTTGTCTTGTGAGAAATGAACTGGTCTCAGTTCAATCACAATTCCTTCCTACCTACCTTACCTACTTGCTAACAGTCTCAGCAGAGGAACCAATAACTTTAAAAAACCCCAAACCCTGAAATTTTTCAAAGGCAAAAATGTGCCTTTGAGATGTTTGTTTGGTGAGCACTTAACAGATGCATAGGGTCTTGCATCTACACGCAATACACATTTATCAAAGCAATCATCGTAATTTGCCTCAGAAAAGGAGAGAGATTAAATCTTGCAGATGTTTGTCTGGTGCAGATTGTACAAGGATTAAAGATTGTACTAAATTACTGGATCACTAGCCTGTCTTGAAGGCACATCAACTCTTTGCTTACTCATGTCAATTCCATTCCATAGTGGTACCTATATGGCTGGCTGTGGCGTGCTCTAGAGTGCCATGCTCATGCTACGGTATATGAGGCATTGCTGACCCACATGCTCTCAGTTCCTTCTGACCACTCGTGGTGGTCGGTCGGAGTGCGTCTCTTGCTTGACAAGAGTTAGCAGTTTTCATTCCTTCGGGCCTTTTGTACGTTTCTGATGGTGTTGGGTAGTTATTAAATATTAGTAGTTAGGATCCCAGCAGAGACTTTGCCTCAGGTGGGGCATGCTCTGAGATTCTGGGTGCAAGCCCTACTTGAACAGCAGGCCTTAATTTGTGAGTGACCCCCATAGCAGCTCCCTTAGGTGCTTGGGGGTGTCACATGATAAGCATTTCTGGACCTGCAAGAACTTTTGGCACCGCATTCAAAAAGAGAGGGATATTCACCTCAGGACTCTCCTGGTGGAGTCTGCCTTTTTATTTGGCTTCTGAGCCTTCCGCGTAGGCAGCACTGAGCACCTCAGTCTCTGTCCACAGTGCACTGCTGGCACCCAGCTCCCTTTGCTGTCGCTGGTACCAAAAAAAGAAGACCACTAAAATCACACTCTGGCTCCAAGCAAGAAAGGCCAAGGGTAATCCAGCAAAGGACTTGGGCCTGTCCACCAGGCTTCTCCAGGGCCACATGAATGTTTCTCCACCACTGGGCCTTTTAGGCCTCTTAAAGGTCTGCACCAACTTCTGGAAGTGGTATGGGACTTTCAATCCTATCTGCACCATCATCATACCAAGCCCAGGAGCAGAGCGCGCACAGGTCTCTACCTGCTTCTGTGATGCCTTTGATGCCACAGGAGCAGGCTAAGGCTCCCTTAGAGGACAAGGTCAGGAAAGCGGTGCCAGTCACCATACAAAAAGCATCAATTTCCACCATGTTGAGAATCCTGAAGCAAGCCCCAGTCACGTTGGTTGCCCTTATTCTCATCCCAGTTTCCTGGGGCTAACTCTCCAGCAAAGGGCAGAAGTTCCTAAGACTATGACCGACATCACTCACCCACTTGCTGATTAGCTTCTAGAAGTCTTCCTGATCGCCATCACCGCGCAAATGCTCCCTATCTTACTACTGGTCTCCTTGGTACCATTTTTAATAGCACTGGGGCAACTTTCCCCGGAACAGTCAACAGTCAGTTACTCCTGCCCAGCAATCATTGGTGGCCATGACCAGTAAAGAGAATCAGGCTTCACCCAGATCTCAGCAGTGGGATTGGGCACTGAAGCTTGCTCCATTGTCCATGACACTCCAGGGGCAGCAAGGACAGTTCCCAATGCATTGGCAATATTAAAGCACATGGGGCATTCTGGTGATGACGATCCCCTCTTTGCATCACTCCTCAGTGGTCATGTCAGAGCAGCAGTTGGTGGTGCCATGAGCACTGAGTCCAGTACTGGAAACCTTTTCTGAGGTTGGGGTTGAGGATTCCATGCCCATCTCTAAATCTCCTTCTCCAGTAGCAGCTGAGCCCTCCGCACCTCCATCGGTGCCGAAATCTTTCTTTCCTGGACAAGATGGTTGCAAAGCCTTCGAGGGCTAGTGCCCTGGATGACTTTAAGGAGCATTGAGCCTTTTTCTGGTGGGTGTCCAAGAACTTGTGGCTTGAGACACAAAAGACGGTGGTGCATGAAGACACCCTTTTTAATGTCCGTTTGGCCTCTATGCCTGCCTGGGTCACCCTGCTTATATGCTATGAGGCTCTCAAGATTGCTAGGTCACTGTGGCAGGCCACATCCTCCATCCCATCCAGGTCCCCACCATCTCTACTCCCAAAAATAAGGAAGCCAAGACACTTGATTTATTTTTCAGAAAAACTTATTCAGCAGCCACCTACAATTCCAGATGGCAAACCATCAGGCCTTGATGGGCTAATATAATTTTAATATTTAGGATTCCAGGAAAATATTTTTTTTCAAGTCCCAGGATTCCCTTCCTCGGGGTCAGGTGCTGTGGGAGAGGAAACTACTCCGGCAGCCAGATATTCCTTGCAAAAGGCATGGGATGCAGTGGACTCTGTGGCAAGTATGGTTGCATCGGCAGTGGTCATGACCTGCAGCTCTTGGCTCAAGACAGCTGTCCTCTCTGAAGAGATGCGGGCCTTGATTCAGGACTTCCCCCTTGATGGTGTTGGTCCGTTCTCCGCATAGACGGACAGGCTGCACAGGTTGAAGAACACTTAAGGCTTCGCTTTTCTCGTTGGGCATGCATGTGTCATGCTGCCAGAAAGCCATTCTGGACTCTGCTGCCACCAAGGCCTTGGCAAGCTCATCAAGGATCTATAAGAAATGACACTGGGTTTAGTCGTCATCCCCCTTCACCCTTCTGCTCACCAGCTATGCCTGACCCTGTTAAACATCCGAGGGGGGGGAGGAGGAAAGTGATCATTTTGAGGGTGCACCCAAGAGAGACTCCCAAGCAGTGGTCCCTCTAAGATGTGTGGCAGTACAGCTTCACAGTGATTCATCAGCCTCTCCCAGCTTGTCAGCAACATGCACGGAGCCCTGAACTCTGACTGGCAGGGCTGACTAATCACCTTTGAAGCACAGCTTAGAGGGAACACTGTTCCCAAGTCAACCGGCTAGATCATGCCCACCCTTTCCTCAATGGCCTGTCTCCCTGCCACTTGGCCTGGTCACAGGCACTCAGTTACAGTAGTTTATGAGCTATAACTTGCAGTTTTTGGAAACCCCTCCTTCCTGCCTTCCCACTTTTCTGTCCCTTTTCAGAAACCTTTCTCACGAGCAACTCCTGGTTCAGGAGATATACAAGTTCCTGCAGTTGGGAACTGTAGAAGTGGTTCTTCAGGACTTGGAAGGAAGAGACTTATATTCCTGATATGCCCTAATCTCAAAGGCCAACCCATGCTGGACCTGCGTGGCCTCAACAAGTCTCAAGAAGTTGAAGTTGTGCATGGACTCCCTGGCCTGCATTATACCTTTCCTGGAGACTGGTACACTGCTTTCACCTTGAAGGACACTTACTTCCCTATCTCCATATTCCCAAGTCACAAACACTTTGTGCACTTTGAAGTGGCTGGTCACCACTTCTAGTTCATGGCCCTATCCTTTGGTCTCTCCTCATACCCCAGGATGTTCACAAAATGTATGGTGCAGGTCGTGCTTACCTAAGACGGGGTCCAGATCTTTCTGTATCTCGATGACTGGCTCATCAATGGCAAGTCTCCGGATCAGGCACAAAGAAGCCTCGATCTGATGTGTTCCACCTGAAGCATCCAATCACCATGACCCCCACACACACCTGCAGCTGATGGGCCACATGGCAGCAGGCACAAACATGGTCAAGAACATAAGAACAGCATTATTGGGTCAGATTAAAGGTCCATCCAGCCCAGTATCTTGTCTACCGGCAGTGACCAATACCAGATGCCCCAGAGTGAAGGAACACAGCAGGTAATCCTCACGTGATTCCTCTCCTGTCCTCCTTTTCCAGACAAACAGAGGCTAAGGACACCATTCCTACCTATCCTGGCTAATAGCCATTGATGGACCTAAACTCCATGAATTTATCTGGCTCTTTTTTGAACCCTGTTCAAGTCCTAGTCTTTACTACATCCTCTGGTAAGGAGTTCCACAGGCTGACTGTGCGCTGAGTGAAAAGCTTTCTTTTGTTTGTTAAACCTGCTACCTATTAATTTCATTTGGTGACCCCTAGTTGTTGTTATAGGAACAAGTAAATAACTTTTCCTTAGTCACTTTTTCCACACCAGTCATGATTTTATAGACTTCTGTCATATCCCCCTTAGTCTCCTCTTTTCTAAGCTGAAAAGTCCAAATCATTTTAATCTCTCTTCATATGGGACCTGTTCCAAACCCTAATCATTTTTTTTTGCCTTTCTCTAAACCTTTTCCAATGCCAATATATCTTTTTAGAGATGAAGTGACGACATTTGTACACAGTATTCAAGATGTGGGCATTCCATGGTTTTATATAGAGGCAATAACATATTCTGTCTTATTCTCTATCCCTTTTTTTAATGATTCCTAACATTAGCTTTTTTGACTGCTGCTGCACATTGAATGGATGTTTTCAGAGAACATTTGCTGCACCTTAAGCTGTAAGGCTTGCTGTTTTCTTGAATTAAGGTCTACCTGTCAGCCATTTCAGCATTCCATCCTCCACTTAAAGGTAAGTCAGTGTTCACCCAACGCATGATGTCATGGTCCCTGAAAGGTCCTGTACCCATATGTCTGAGACCAGGTCCCCTTCTTGCTGTCAAAACTCCTGGGTTCCCCCTTCAAAATCTTAGCTTCCTGCTCTCTTCTGTTTCTTTCCTGGAAGGTCTCCTATTTGGTCGCTGTGACTTTGGCCCAATAGGTGTCTGAGATTAAGTCACTGACATCAGTCACCTTATATGGTCTTCTATAAAGACAAAGTCTAGCTGTCTTCACACCTGCCTTTTCTGTCCAATATAATTTCCTAGTTCTGCACTAGCCAAAACATTTGCTTACCAGTCCTCTGTCCAAAGTCTCATGGATCAGAGGAGAAGTACATGTTGCATACTTCGGATGTTACGGAGGTGCTGGCCTTTTACATTGATAGACCAATGACATTCCCTAGGTCAGTGCAATTATTTGTTGCTAGCTCAGACAGAATGAAGAATTGTCTGGTGTCAGCCCAGAGAATCTCCTCTTGGCTCATGGCTTGCATCCACTATTGCTACAAGCGGGTAAAGGTGTCTCTGCTGGCAAACATGACAGCTCATTCTACTAGCACATAGGTACCTTCAGCAGCCTTCCTGGCACAGGTGCCAATGTGAGAAACCTGTTGGGCCCCCACCTGGTTGTCAGTCCACATGTTTGCATCATACTACATGCTGACCCAGCAGGCTCAAGGTTACGCTGGCTTTGGCAGAGCAGTGCTGCAAGCTGCATGGCAGTGAACTCTGAGCCCACATTCGTTGATACTGCTTCTGAGTCACCTGCAGTGAAATTGACATGAGCAAGCTCTCAAAGAAAGAAATTACATAGTTTTCATAACTGTTCAAGCTGTGTTGGCTCATGTCCATTCCAGTACCCACCCTCCTGCCCCTCTGTTGGAGCTGTGAGCAAGCAGGAACTGGGAGGACTTGACCCAGCAGCATCTGATATACTGTGGCATGAGTGTGTCGCTCTCTGAAGGGTGCCAGAGCCAGCCCTACAGGAACCGCCATGGAGAAACTTCCTTGATGCTATCTGCTTAAACAAAGCACACAAGACCTTTTATAGGGTGCTGCACTTATTGAGAATACAACAGTTGCATATGCTTTTCAATCACTCGTACATTAACACCATACACACACACAATCCCACCAGACAATGTTATACTTACCAGTCCAGATTCTGTATCAGTCTAGTGGCCAGCTAGAGTGAACACAGAGGGAGAGCAGGACTTTTTTTGATCGATCGATCCGATGCTCTTCTGGAGTTGGTGGCAAGACGAACCCAAAGTTCCATAGCAAAACACCCTGTTTTTATAATCCTTTTCTCGGTTGAAATCAATGGATTCCACTGTCTCAGCCCATGACCGGAGTGTCAGTGTTCCCAAAATATCTTGAAAGGCTCATCCTGTCCTAGATTTAATCAGTTGTTTTCAGGGGTACCCACCCTTCACCTTTAGAGCTGTCAATTCTGCAAATCTGATCAATTCTTGACCGTGGGTACACACTGACAGTTTCTCTTTGCAGTCTGTCTTTTACAGTTTGTCTTCACCCCGCATTCTCCCCCTTTTCTCTTGACCATCTGGCTCTAATGATGACCTTCACGCTGTATCTCATTTGTACAAATAGTCTTTCTCACAGAATCCTTCAAAGGTAAACAGTGTTTTATTTTAAGCAAAATCAAAACAATTCACATCGAAGGCCCAGGCCTTCAACACTGATAATCTCATTAACATAGACACAATATGAGATCCTGTCTCTTTACTTAGGCCCATTTACTAAACTTCAGAACAAGGAAATATAGGAGATATATACTTAACTAAAGAATTTAACTTACTACAATATTATTATAGATTACCTTTATATTACTAAATCTAAAATACAAATCTAAAAAGAATAAAACTGTCAGTTCCAACATAGATAGCCAAGCAAGTGGTGCATGCACCTAGTATGGAATTGGCATGAGCAACACATCTTGAACAGTTACGAAAGGTAGGTAATTGTTTTCCTCTTAACACAAAGACCAATACAAAGTGATTGGCTTTGTTCATTTCAGATCACCAGCTTCCAGTTTACCTGAATTAAGCTGAGTTAGGTGAAGATTGTTATATAAGTTATTTAACTACTAAACCACAAGATAAACAACAAATAGTCTTTAAAGACAGAACATGTAGATGATATCATGAGCTTTCGTGGGCACAACCCACTTCTTCAGACAACAGTTGGTGTAAGATGCGTGCTATCAGTATGCTTTGTTTTTTATTTGCCAATAGGGATCAGACTGAACTAGATGGTGAGGGGTAGGCAACCCACTTACCTATTTTCTTAGCAATTCTGTCATTTTGTTTTTCAGACTCTGGGCTTTCATTTGAATAAAGATTGAAACTGTCTAGTCCTGTTGGCTGAAACCTTGAACATCTTGAATACTAACCAATTTTAAGATTCCTGCCTGCATCTTTCAGAGCTTGAAACACAAGCTCTGACAGAGGTGAACTGCCCTATTCATCTCAGTGAGTTTTACTTTAGCTGCCCAGTGGTAATTAACTGTTTCACTGCTCTCAGATGATGAGGATCAGGAACCTGAGAGGAGCATCTTGTTTTGGTACTATGAGAGGCTCTCACCTTGGGAGATCCTTAGCTTCGACAATGGGGTCAAAAAAGAAGAGACTGCCTGACACCCTGCCCAGGTTGTGTCAATGCCACAAAGCCCATTCGAGCCTTACAGCCAGGCAAACCTAGCTCCGCCCTTGAAAGCAGCCAGGGTTAAAGTCTGCTCGCCGGTGTTTGGGGGTCAGGAAGCTTCTTCCTCCGCTCTGTTGCTTCTTGATCTGCTGGAAGGGGAACCTACAGACTTGCTGGGCTCAGGGGTGAGGGAGCTCTGCACTCCCAGAAGGGGAGGGGGCGGGGTTGGGCAGCTCTCCAAGTTGCCTGTAGTGTGCATGGGGCTCCAGCAGTGATTTAAAGGGCCTGGGGTTCTGGCCACCACTACTGCCACAGTAGCAGCAGTGGCAGTCGGGAGCCTCGGGCCCTTCTGAATCACTGGGGCACTTGCCCCTTTTCCCACCTGCCCCCCTCCCAGCAGCGGGCCTGCCTAATGCTGGTTGTGTGCAGACGTCCTGACATCAATTACTTGGTTCACATTTTCAAGCTTTCTTTTGCAATCATGTGGGCTAGAAATATATTTTAAAAGAAGACGTAAGATTCTGATGTCATAAAAGTGGCATCTGGAGCTTTAGGTGTGTGATTAATGTGGCGGGTCATAACCTGGCCTGCCAAAGAGTGTATCTTTGCCCCACTGAGAGAGGGAGCCAAACATCAGGAGCCCGGCATGACCCAGGTGATCACATTCTAAGAAACAGCACAATCTGCTGAGAGCAGCGTCTCATTTTGGCAATCTCAGGTGCTGGCGTTTGGCTTTTGGGCAGAGCACAGGAGAGTTCCATTGCCCCTTCTATTCCAGTCTGAGCCCTGGCTCTGTTAACGGGGGTAAGTAACTTACAAAGATTCCTTTTTACTAAAATTATATGTGTTCGGCTACCCAGACTGAGTGTAGGAATAAGCCATGTGCTTCCTAGAGAAGTCATTTTGCTTCTCAGAGCTACTGCACTGACAGCCAGGTGCAGGTACCCTTCACATGGCGTCACAGGGAAATTGTGGCTAGTCTGCCAATATGCCTATTCCACACTGGCAGAGTGAAGTTAATTACAGGTTGGACTTCACTGGTTGGCCTGACTGGTCTCAAACGAGGAAATTTGCTGGAGCAGGGAATCTCTCTCCTCATGGACGCCTGCCGTTGCTGCTTCCCTAGTCCCCTGGGGCTCTCTAGATGCCACTGGCCCTGCTACTGCTGGGGCCAGAGTACCATGGCCAGAGCTGCACAACCAGGGCAGAGCTCTGCAGCTGCCTGGCTCTGCGGCTGGAGCTGGAGCTGCCTGGCTGCTGGAGCCAGAACTTCCTGCCGTGCTGCCCATCCTCCCCCCCTCCGCCCCCCATGCACACTGATATCTGGGCTGAGTTGCTGATGCCCCCTATGATGCTCCTGCACTGTCACCAGACCGCCGCCGCCTTGAGCTCTGTGGTCCAGGAACATCCATGGTCCATGTGGGACCATGGATGTTGTTAGACCAAGGAGTCCTGGTAAAGGGAGGTACGACCTGTATTTTAACAACAAATAGAATTTACATTTTCTTAACTCTTACAAAATATGCAACTATTAAAGATTTTAATATTCAGTAGGGGGATACTTGGCATCTGGGACAGTATTACTCCAGGCTCTACTGAGCTAGACGGTGATGGGGATAGTGCTCATCCAGCACTGCCATATTCAGCTGACTAGCTGTCATCTTGGTAAACAAATGCTTTTAACAATTTGATTCACTGGCTGCCTCCTTATAGTTGTTAAACTAGTACTGAAGCAGGAATAGCTATTTTTCAGTTTCTTATACTCTCTTCCCATGTTTTCCTGCTTATTTCACCAATGCTGTCATATACATTTAAAGCAAAGGGCTGCAACTAGTGACTGGCTTTAAAATGCCCAAAATTTTAATTTTGGCATCTAGTTAATCAAGAGAAATGTTGCATGTTCAGCTTTTTTTTGCATGGGGGACTTTTCTAAGTTATTACTAAGTAACCTGTTCATCGTTGGTATGTATCTGACTCCCACTACTACAGTATCTGAGCACCTTGTGATCTCTGATGTATTTATCCTCAGAGCACTCCTGTGAAAATAGAGAAGGACCATTATACCCGTTTTACAGATGACAAGCTGAGGCCCACTATAACTAAATGATTTGCCCCCATCTAACACAGGAAATGTGATGGAGAGGTCCCCTAACTACTGAACCACACTTTTTCTCTAAGCAGACTAACAAGTGCCCTGGAATGACATCTACTAGGTCAACAAAAATACTTATCTCAAGCTTTAGTTGTATATGACCATGGTGCGATGTTAGACTGATTAAGTAGAATGCATTAGAAGCATGATCACAGTTGCCAGTGTGTGCCAGTGTAGAGGATAGAAAGTGGGTAGAATAGTGGCAGACTGAGATCCCAGCTGCAGGGGCTGGGGAAGTATGAGAGGCAGGACACTGCCATAAGAGGCAGCAATGATAAATTGCACCTACCAAAGTCCCCTTCTAGGACAGCAGACATCACCAAATGGCAGGCGCTGCAGGTCTGGGTTTAAAGCTGTGTATCAGGCCTAGCTCTCTGCCGACTGACTGTAATCTGCTTCCTCAACCCCTTCCTCAGCAACAGCAAATACTCCTGCTCGTCCACTGGTCGCACAGGACTTATTTTAATCTCTCCAGAGGATCTGGGGTCATCCTGGCAAGGAAGGCAGGGGGAGGGATCTCTGTTTAATACAACATTGAGCTTTGCATAAGAGACAGTCTTGGGAGCAACTCCAGATGTTGTATTCTTCTCAATGTTTGGTAAGCCTGCCTCAGTTCCTCTCCTGTTGCCTGACCTCATACCCCAGGATTCCCCTTTCCTTTTGAAAGCCATACCCTGCTCTCCCCGTAGCCTGAGAGAACCAAGGTCTCTGGTCTGTGCAGCAGTACAAAAAGAAGCGGGAGCTATGTTAGTAGATGAAGAAAGGTCGTAGGGAACAAACAGATGCAGCTGCATGCAATGTGCTGGACATATTAAACAGGAGCCCCATTTATGGGTAATGTGACCCCTGGACAATTCAGGTCAAAACTTTTATCAGAAAGGTCACTGGTGAAGGGAATGTTGCCGGAAGTCTGGTTATAGCAGTACAAGTACATGTGTGTTCACGCTGGGATTTATACCAATAAGCCTATATTGGGGGAGGACTAATAGCTTTTGGAAAGGGGAATAACGGTGCCAGCCAAAATGGAGGGTTTTGTCAGTTGGACACAAAATCAAGTGTGGATGCGGGGGTATCTATGCCAACGGAAGGTGGGTTTTGCCAGGAAAATTTTTCTAGTGTAGAAAAAAAAATTAAATTGATGTCAGCATTTCCTTGAGTTGCCTTAAGTATCATGTACAATGCTTCAGCCTGAGTGATACAACCTTGAATTGAAACACTTTATCATATTTAGTTCATTGTTCAGTGCCACATCCAGAGAGCCTGGCTAAACATTTCCTATTTAAAATATGGACAAGGATTCCTATGAAACTGTTACTCTCCCCTCTTTGCCCCACACATTGATTCATCCCTACATGTATGTGTGTGTGAAAACAGATACCAACAGTCACTTGAGTAGTTTCACTTTCAATAACAAAGGCTAATAGAAAATGCTGGTGGAATGCTCCTTAAGCACTGAAGAGTCAGAGAACAAATATTTAATGTTTAATAAAAGTAAAATAACTATAGGAGTGATGGCCTCTTACATTGAGGAGCAAGAAAGGTCAAATGCAGTAGACTTTTAAAATGTTACACACCTCAATGACTGCACCTTTGTTTGAGCTTGTATTAATTTCATGTTAAGAGCCTCATCCATTGTGTAGCATGTCCAAGAAGAGACAACTCCACATTTCAATGCATTATGCTGACAGTGTTCCCTGGACGCTGTGTGCTTGTACACCCACTCAGAAGAGATTAAAATGCCACCAAGTTGATGACCAGAGTGGCTATAGCTAGCTTTTTGGTTTCTACTGGTGGTGCACATTCACACATGCCCTTGTGCACATAAAATTATTCTGCACATGGATTAAAACTATTAAAAGCAATGTTGCTTACTGATTATTTCAGTTCTTGCTGACAATATATTTAGCCAGAAGCCAGAAGTAAGGTCACACCCTGGCCTGGAAATTGAGAGCAGTTTACCTTCAGTTCGTAAGGTAAAAGTAACCCTTCTCTGTTCCCTCCTAACAGAACTGCTCCTGGAAGGCAGAAACAAACACTAGTAGTTGCTCTCTGTCACTGGAGTCCTTACCAGAACACCTGCCAACATGATAGGAACAAGACCTGCTACTGGAACACTATTGTTGAGTAACAATGAGAGAGACAAATTCATGCACTATTATTTCATGTGCCATCTGCTTGGTGCCATGCAATTGAAGATATTCATGTTTCAAGGATATTCCAATTGAAACATTCTGAATGGAAGGGAAGCTTTTTTTGATTGTCATCTTCATACACTGTGTTTGCAAAACTGCAGGCCACCAGCATTCCTGGAGAGAGGGAGTAACCCCATATGCTTAATCTTGACATTTTTCATTAACATCTCTCTTACCAAAATTTAACCTCAGTACAGAAAGTACTTTGCAAGAGCATGCCAGGAAACCTATATTGCTTTTAACTTGTATAGCCAATTTCCTGTGAATGAAGAGGATATTCTAAGCATGTATTTTTGGGATCTATTTTTCTTCTTTCTCTGCTCCTACATGTGCCTGTCATGCTTCTACCTGGTAAACAAATTAAGACATTGCTCAAGAGAAAGAAGATGAGCATCAATGACCCAAAATAAGCTACATAGCAACACTGGTTAACAAGTAATGGTAAAATGGAGTCTACAAAAGATGCGGAGAGAGCACATTTAAGGAATTATGCCCCAGGGAAATATGTAATCCCATCTGAGGCTTAAATGATTAACATGTATGATTTGGTCTCTATTGAATTATTATTGTGAATCTGATTTAATTGTTCCAGATTAAATTGTAATTTTTCAGCAGAAAATTCTAAAAAAGGATAAAAATATAGGAAAATTTATATCTGCATCTTCAGAAGACTGACACACTATGAATACAGGAGTTAGCACTTTCTCAATTTTGAAATCTATGTTCATGCATGAAACAAAACAGTAGCTACTGTCTTCTAACAGTGATTCACTGTATTTATCAACTTACATGTGGGGCCTGCTCCAGAAGGTTTACTTAGAGGCCACAAAACTCTACAAAAAACTCCTGAAAAGAGAGGGAGGAACGTCCCCTAAGCCTTTTGCTTAGTTGCTAAGGCACACACCTAGGATATGGGAGACCATTAGGTCAAGCCCTATCTCTTGCATGATGAGGAATAAGGACTTGGTACCTCTCAGGTGAGTGCCAACCTCCCCAATCCCAGAGCACAGGGAGGGACGAGGGCGATGCACAGCCCATGGGGAGGGCAGGCATGCAGGGGCAGCAACACACTGCCACCGCTATGCCTACAGTAGTTCTGGGGGAGGAGTATGGGTGGGGCCAGGCTGGCAGTTTGGAAAGGCAATGCCTTCCACCAGCCTGAACACCTACCTTCCCCTTGTTCCTGGATTGCTAAACCAGATAGGTGCCTCCCAAGGAGTAGATTTTACTGGGAGGGTGGTGAAGCCCTGGAATGGGTTACCTAGGGAGGTGGTGGAATCTCCATCCCTATTGGTTTTTAAGTCCCAGCTTAACAAAGTCCTGGCTAGGATGATTTAGTTGGGGTTGGTCCTGCTTTGGGCAGAGGGTTGGATTCGATGACCTCCTGAGGTCTCTTCCAACCTTATGAGTCTGATTTAAGTGTTT
This sequence comes from Pelodiscus sinensis, assembly GCF_052426305.1. NCBI lineage: Eukaryota > Metazoa > Chordata > Testudines > Trionychidae > Pelodiscus > Pelodiscus sinensis. The sequence goes on from NC_143062.1 coordinate 25,608,093, forward strand.
ATCTCTGGAGTAAGGCTTTTAACAGGCATCTCTCTTGTCAACATCTCCCATTGGCTAGCTTAGAAGATTCCCTGCAGTGTGGATCACATTCTAAATCTGCCCTCATTCCTTGGCTAAGAGCCTAGGCATCTAACTCAGGCTTTACGGATCACAGTGGTTCTGTGGTCTTCTAGGTACCTAGGAGTGAGTGTTGCAATGCCCGGTGTTAATACACCTTAGTTACTTTTGTGGCTCTGGACCTGAGAGTGTTGGTGTTTAGCAAACTAATTACAAGTTTCTATGGTTTGTAGCTGGAGAAAGGCTATACGTGTATACTATTAAACATCAAAATGTTGAGGCTGTGTCTGGTGTGTTTAATACTGCAAATAGGAAAGCCAAATCCTCTTTGTCAGTGCTGTAAGAGCAGTGATTCACCAATGCATGACTGAGATTGGTGCCTGTAAAAAGCCTCTGCTGTACAGGTAAAGTTATTAGACTTGGAATACATTCAACAAAACAGCTCAATCTATGCTGGATGAATTGATAACGGCTACATTTGCTTTATATCTGGATGAGAAGACTTGCTCCTTAAATGGCTTTCCAAGGAGAATGCAATCATCCCAGCATGTCATCCCTCTTCCTGGCCACCCCACTGTGCAACAGTACACCCACTTCTCTGCTAACTCCATGGTGTCATGCCAGGGCCAGTCTTGGTGAAGCCATTTATCCCAGGCCATGCTGCCCCAGACTCTGGGAAAGGAAAACAAGGAAAGGAGAAGAAAGAAAAAGACTAAGATGTTATAGTTAACACAGGAGCAAAGAGGAAACAAAGGTGGAAGCTTTAAAATAAGGGGGAAAAGAAAGGAAGGGAAATGAAAGTGTAAAAGGGAAATAGGAAAAGGTCAGGTACTTTTTTTTGTTGAGCCTCTTTCTCCTAGCCACACTTTAGCACCATCTACTAGAAAGCATGGAGTCTAAGAGCCCAGAGATTGACATATAGGAAGACAAGGCAGAATTCAGTTGTTTAAATGTAATGTTGCTGGATCATATTAATTTTAAGCATTTTTCTATTTTATCAATTTTAAATTTTCACAGTTGTGCAAAATTATGGGTTTGAAGCATTTGTTCAATTTTATTGATATAAGTTTTCACAGTGGTGGGAAATTATAGGGCAATCAGGCAATGAAGAGTTAGACCATTGTTATTTAATGACAGCAGATGAGATTCAAAAAATCAAAAGCTGTGTAAAAGTTAAAACACACATTATCGATATCCCAAGTCAAAATGTACAAAATAAAAATCCTTAAATTAAAGTCTGGTAAGTCACTTTGTCTACTTATACATTTCAGTTATTATTGACTGGAGATTTTTGTCTTTAGTTTGTGTCCAATTAAATCAACATTCACCCATAAAATTCCAATCCTTCCAAGCCTGGGATGATTCCAACCCAGCTCTTCCAGCTGTCCGTCTCTCCATATCTGGAAGTGCATCCTCTGTATGCTATGTCCCACTCTTCCCTTCTCTGATGGATTCAGTTGAGAGTTGCAGAGATGAAGAGGAGTCAGGAGGAGGAAACTAGGAGGGAACAAGTGTTGAGAGGGTTATTCCACCTTAATACCACAATTTTAACATTATCTATTTCGTCTGCACATCTTTGAGAAAGATTGGGTGAGGGTGAAACTAAGTTCATAGGCTTTATTGGTGGACTACATGTATAGGGTGTGTGGAGTCAGGTATGGTAGCCTGAATCTGGCAGGAGATTCTGGCACACAGATTACATCAAAGGAAGGTACAGAGATGAAACTGGGAGGACACAAAGGAGATTAATCTTTGAACAGTTGTAGGATGGAGTTTTTCAGCTGTTGCTAGAGAATTAATTGAGAAGAGCAATTAGTCAGACCTACAGCAGAGTCAGAAAACCCATACCTGGTAGTGAGGTTGGCAGTTTTGGATCAGCAATAGGTAAGTGCAGAGAGATTAAATAAATGAGAGATTGATGTTAAATACATGTTTAATGAATGAACAGGTGAATGCCAGTGGTATTTGGAATCATAGAACTGGAAGGAAACTTGAAAGGTTATCAAATCCAGTCCCCTGCACTCATGGCAGAACCAAGTGTCATTCAGACCATCCCTGACAGGTGTTTGTCTAAATGGCTCTTAAAAATGTCCAGTGATGGAGATTCCACAAACTCCCTAGGTAACTTACTCCAGTGCTTATTAACCACCCTGATATTTAGGATTTTTTTCTTAATGTCCAACCTAAACCTCCTTTGCTGCAATTTGAGCCCATTTTTCCCCTCCTCCTTGTAACACCTTTTTATGTATTTGAAAGCTAATTTCAAAAGGGCTAATTTTAATGAATTAAGGAAATTAGTTAGGGAAGTGGATTGGACTAAAGAATTTATGGATCTAAAAGTGGAGGAGGCCTGGGATTATTTTAAGTTAAAGTTGTAGATGCTATCAGAAATCTGTATCCGAAGAAAGGGGGGAAATGTATAGGTAGGTATTTTAGACCAAGTTGGATGAGCAAGAATCTCAGGGAGGTGATTAAGAAAAAGCAGAAAGCATATAAGGAGTGGAAGATGGGAGGGATCAGCAAAGAAAGCTACCTTATTGAGGTTTGAGCATGTAGGGACAAAGTGAGAGAGGCTAAAAGTCATGTTGAGTTGGACCTTGCAAAGGGAATTAAAACCAATAGTAAAAGGTTTTATAGCCATATAAAAACAAAAAAGAGGAAGTGGGACCACTAATCACTGAGGATGGAGTGGAGGTTAATGGTAATATAGGCATGGCCCAATATCTAAACCAATACTTTGATTCAGTATTTAATGAGGCTAATGCAGATCTTAGGGATAATGGCAACATAACAAATGGGAATAAGGATATGGAGGTAGATATTACCAAATCTGAGGTAGAAGCCAAACTCGAACATCTTAATGGGAGTAAATCAGGGGGCCCAGATACTATTCTTGGATGAAGATTAAAGGAACTGGCACATGAAATTGCAAGTCCGTTAGCAAAAAATTAATGAATCTCTAAACTCAGGGGTTGTACCATTTGACTGGAGAATTGCTAATATAGTTCCTATTTTTAAGAAAGGGAAAAAAAGTGACCCAGGTAACTACAGGCCTGTTAGTTTGACATCTGTAGTATACAAGGTCTTGGAAAAAATTTTGAAGGAGAAAGTAGTTGAAAGTAGTTTGAGGTTAATGGCAATTGGGACAAATTACAACATGGTTTTACAAAAGGTAGATCGTGCCAAACCAACCTGATCTCCTTTTTTGAGAAAATAACATTTTTTAGATAAAGGAAATGCAGTGGGTCTAATCTACCTCGATTTCAGTAAGGTATTTGATACCCCATGGGGAATTATTGGTTAAACTGGAAAAGATGGGGATCCATATGAAAATTGAGAGGTGGATAAGGAACTGGTTAAAGGGGAAACTACAGCGAGTCATACTGAAAGGTGAACTGTCAGGCTCGAGAGAGGTTACTAGCGGAGTTCCTCAGGGATCAGTTCTGGAACAAAAAGATTAAATAATAATGATTAGTGACCTCAGCACTAAAAGTGGGAGTGTGCTAATAAAGTTTGCAGATGACACTAAGTTGGGGGTTATTGCCAATTCAGAAAAAGATCGGGATATCATACAGGAAGATCTGTATGATCTTGTAAATTTGAGTAATAGTAATAGGATGAAATTTAATAGTGAGAAGTGTAAGGTCATGCATTTAGGGATTAATAACAAGAATTTTAGTTATAAGCTGGGGACACATCAGTTGGAAGTAACAGAAGAGGAGAAGGACCTCGGAGTCCTGGTTGATCACAGGATGACTATGAACCGCCATTGTGACATGGCTGTGAAAAAGGCTAATATGGTCTTGGGATGCATTAGGCGAGGTATTTCCAGTAGGGATAAGGAGGTGTTAGTGCCATTATACAAGGCATTGGTGAGACCTCATTTGGAATACTGTGTGCAGTTCTGGTCTCCCATGTTTAAGGAGGATGAATTCAACTGGAACAGGTACAAAGAAGGGCCACTAGGATGATCTGAGGAATGGAAAACCTGTCTTATGAAAGGAGACTCAAGGAACTTGGCTTGTTTACCTTAACCCAAAGAAGGCTGAGGGGAGATATGTTTGCTCTCTTTAAATATATTAGAGGAATAAATGCCAAGGAGGGAGAGGAATTATTTAAGTTCAATACCAATGTGGATACAAGAACAAATGGATATAAGCTGGCTATTAGGATGTTTAGACTCGAAATTAGGCGAAGGTTTCTAACCATCAGTGGAGTGAAGTTCTGGAACAGCCTTCCAAGGGAAGTAGTGGGGGCAAAAGACCTATCTGGCTTCAAAATTAAGCTAGATGGGTTTATGAAGGGAATGGTTTGATGAGGTAACATGATCTTGGCAATTAACTGACCTTTCACTATCAATGGTAAATAGGCCAATGGTGGAAAGATAGGAGTTGCTTTAGAGAACTTTTTTCTGGGTGTCTGGCTCGTGAGTCTTGCCCACATACTCAGGGTTCAGCTGATTGCCATATTTGGGGTCCGGAAGGAATTTTCCTCCAGGGTAGATTGGCAGAGGCCCTGGAGGTTTTTCGCCTTCCTCTGTAGCATGGGGCACGGATCACTTGCTGGAGGATTCTCTGCATCTTGGGGTCCTTAAACCATTTGAGGACTTCAATATCTGAGATATAGGTGAGAGGATTATTCTAGCAGTGGGTGGGTGAGATTCTGTGGCCTGCACTGTGCAGGGGGTCCCTTCTGACCTTTGAGTCTGAGTCTATGAAAACTTACTACAACTTAAAAAAAATCAAACAAAATAAACAAAACAAAATCAATCAAACAAAATAAAACCTCAGATTCCTAACTGATAGGTAATGAAATTACATAATGTAAACATTTGTATAAGTGTTACTTCTTGTCCTAATTTAAGTCTTTGCAATTAGTGATGTTAACAACATTGCATTGATAGAAGAACCATAAGAAAAGAAGGGCCAGCTTGATGATAAAACCAAAAAATCAACAAGAAACAACAACAAAAAACAGCAGCAGCAACTGCTGGAGGTTTGTTCAGCGATCACTTAAACATGAAATAATTCCTTTTAGTAAGAAATATCACCCCTTATATGGCTGAATTGTTCTATTTCTAACAACATTAAATTTTAACTCTGGATTATTTTGCATTAGGTATGTATTTTTGCTTTAGAAAGGTAGGAAGAGTCAGTCTAATTGAAGAGATGGAATAAAGCAATACAAGTAGTAATAAAATATGCATTCTTAAAGAGGGTAAAACATGATTGTTGTGATACAAGGCAAATATATGATCTACAGGAAGCAGATACTGAATTTGTATTGGTTGTGATGCTGCTGGGTTTCTATATTTTTTTTCTTAAAAAAAAAAAAAAGAGAGAGAACCATGCAGCAAAATCTACACACAAATCTATCCTTGAGAGCCCCTCAATCTTCCCAAATGTATTGAGCAGTTTTGTTGATGAACCCTATTTATGCAACCAATTTTTGGTACCTCCCTTGAACTATCAGTTAATATGCTTCCCTTTGTTGACATGTGTGCAAAGTGCACTAATGCTAAATAAAAATATAGACTAAAAATGATTGTTTAGTAATGAGTATTAAGAGCAACAGCATTCCAGCAGAGCGATTCTCTTATAATGTAAGAACTTGATGTATGTGAAATTTCAGGAAATTATACTTTAGGCTGCAAAATGTATTTACTTCAGCAGAATTTTCATGAAATACTGAGGGCAATTAAGATAATGAATAATTTAGGTTTTGTTTTTAGGTCAAGATAACTTGCCAGTGTGAAATTAGCTAGAGGTGACCTTCGCCATTGTTCTTGGGAGGCAGTAGATGTATACATAAAACACAGCCAGAGGAGACTTTCTTCTGTGTAGAGTTGCATCAACAGCAGTGAATTCCGAAGAGGTGTAGGTAACATGTCAAAAGTGGGAACTCCCTTTGAATTATTAGGCCATAATGTTATACATTTGTAGGGTACAAAGAGGAGACAAGACAGGACTTGATACAGGTGTAATTCACCCAGATGCAGAGTGTCTATTGAATGCCCTCCACATCACTTGGAACTGCCAGGAACAGGAGCAGGAAGGCCATAGATTTATCTATGCTTTAGTGGTGGTCTCAGTCAATGTGTCTCCTCCACACAAGGGCAAAGGTCAGTGTGTCTTCATTTCTTTCCATGGTGTGGCCCTTATTCCATACTCCACAAAACTTGCTATTTTGGGGCACATCTATACTTACCACAATATCAATGCTCCAGGGGTTGATTGTCTAGCGTTCGATTTAGTGGATAAATCAAATGCTAAGGGCAGCTTCTGCCCTGTACGTTACTTCTCCATTTGGGAGGAGTGAGGGAAGCCAACAGGAGCATTTGCTTTTTGGAGATGGAACTACTTCATGCTGGGCTTTGTACAACTAATGAGTAGTCCGTCTTGTGACACCTTTGAGATTGACAAAAATATATAATAATATGAGCTTTCATGGGTAAACTTGGGCTCATCTGACAGTGGGTTTTACCATGAAAGTTCATACTATATATTTTTGTTAGCCTCTAGGGTGCCATGGGATTATTAATTGTTTGTTTGTACAAAGCCTATCATAAAGTAGTTCCATTGCCAAAAAGCTTCTAGCTCAATAGACAGAAATGTGCCCTTCCTCTGCCTTTTGCTGAAAAAAAATCATGAACATCCATAAAAACTCTTCTGAGGAGTATGCACACATCAGTGTGGCAGGATAGTAAAACACTACAGTATTGCCAATCTTATTTCTGTCAAGTCTGCAAAGCTTTTCCTTTGCCACAGGAGACTTGGAGGGTAGTTCAAGAAAATGCTCACACCATTACCTCTATTCCAATTGTGCCACCACTACAGAAACTTTACAGATGTGATTTTCCAATGATAGTCCACACCATTAGTACAATGGTCCTCTGCTTGGTTCTATTGGGAGACAGAATCTCCTTGCCACAGTTCAAGAAATGGTTCTGTCTGAGCCGATGGTTCTAAGAACTCCCTTAACCTTGTCTCAAAAAACATCATCTCCCCTTCAGATGGACACTGTTAAATAATCACTTCAAATTACATTCTCTAATGGTTTTGTTTTTTTATTCACAACAAGAATGAACTTGCAATGCATCTGTTCACAACAGCCTTTGGGTGGTCAAATTTTTGGCTAGGTATCCTAATCCTGTACTTCATTAAAGAAACCCTCTGCTGTTCTATAATTAGAGACTGCATCTGCTAGCTTACGGTGCATGTAGCATGTTCAAACTTTTAGGCAATGATAATATCAGACCCTGGAACCCAGCTGAACTTTAAAGAGAGTCGTAGCGGTGCCTTTCCCATCTCAGAATTCTAGTTCATAACAACGCTCCACAGTGCAACTCAGCTGAGGGAGGCACTAGAGTCTCAGAGCCATTTTAGAAACCAGGTATTCCTTATGTCAAGGTGTCTTATTGCATACAAAAGGCCACATATCCAGTGCATAGCCACTGTGTTGCTCTGAACCATGAGTTCTAAGTTGAACAAAGCAATATGCTGTGTTTTGTATGTTTCTATAAGTGCAGTTATAATTAGTTATGTGGTAGGAGTCCAATCTCTTCCTTTTGAGTCAACCATATAAAGTTCCTGCAAAAATAGGTAGTTGTCTGGCTAGTTTTTCATCTGGCTCCAAAGTGTGTAGTGTGGGTTTGGAGTAATGGATACGACATAGTTTCTAAGCAGGACTGGATGGAGGGAATCAGGAGGATTCTGAGGCATGGAACAATCTCCCCATTTCTTGTCGTCCAATTACCTTCTTTCCCTCCCCTTAAATGTGTAGTTAAAACACACGTGCACACATCATTCCTATGTTTGTGTGTGTCTAGCTCCAAGCTTTGATATTATCTGAATAGTTGTCTCGAGTTCTGTTTTGCCTGTGTGGGACTATAAACTCTTTGGGGTAGGAAACCAGATTCTTACACTTTTTGGATAGTTTTGGAGATATTTTCATTGCTTTACATCTAATTTCTAGTGAGACTATATTTATTTCAGGGAGCTACAGAATGGAAAGTGGGTGTTTTATCATCCTACTACTCCTTAGAATGCATTCTAAAGTTAGTGCAGTGTTGGTGATGGGACATTTTGCAGCAGTATCAACATTTTCTATGATGGTGGCATTACACACATATATATATAGTTAGTGTGTGTGTGTGTGTGCGCGCGCGCTCACATGTGTGCGTGCGCACTTGACAGTGACTCAGTTTCCATTTGTATATTATCACCCTTGTTTATAAAACCTTTGATAGACTCGTGAACTTTAGCTTATTTAGCAGATCTTTGTCTCTTTCCAACCTCTCAGTTCACGTTGCCCTCCTTTTCTTCTGATCTTTGGACAAGTACAGTGGTTCTCAACCTTTTCACGCATGCCCATTGTCAATCAATTAAAATTTCATCTCCCCCCCCCCCAAAAAAAATGATCCATTTTTGCAAGCAGCCCAACTAAACCCTTCCTTCTACTCGAATAGCTTTTGAACAGTTAGTGGGGTGACACAATCAAAAAAGAGAGGGGGGTGAAAAGAGGTAAAAAGTGACTAACGCGTTCATAAGCTGACTCCAGAGTACTGTTGCAGCTTGTCAGCTTCAGTGTGGGCTGAGGGATGTACAGACTGCAGGGCACAGAGCTTCTCTAGTCCCAGTGGCTGCTGTTCGCCTGCGCTGCTTCCTCAGCTCCTGCCCTCCATCCCTTGCCCATCCATGGGTTGAGGGGGCTCTCATGGCCAAAGGGAGCTCTGGAGCTGCCAGCTCTTCAGGGGTGGAATTTGAGGAGAGTAGGAGGCAAGGGTGAATTTTCAGATTGGAGAGGGGTAACTAGTGGTGTCCCCCAAGGGTCAGTCCTGGGACCAATCCTTTTCAACTTATTCATAAATGATCTGGAGAAAGGGGTAAGCAGTGAGGTAGTAAAGTTTGCAGATGATACCAAACTGTTTAGGATAGTCAAGACAGAAGCAGACTGTGAGGGACTCCAAGAAGATCTCACCAAACTCAGTGACTGGGCAACCAAATGGCAAATGAAATTTAATGTGGATAAGTGTAAAGTAATGCACATCGGGAAAAATAACCCCAACTATATGTACAGTATGATTGGGGCAAATTTGGGTACAACAAAACAGGAAAGAGATCTTGGAGTTATCGTGGACAGTTCTCTGAAAACTTCCACGCAGTGTGCAGCAGCGGTCAAAAAGGCAAATAGGATACTAGGAATTATTAGGAAAGGGATAGAAAATAAGACCCAGAATATCTTACTGCCCCTGTATAAAACTATGGTACGTCCACATCTTGAATACTGTGTACAAATGTGGTCTCCTCACCTCAAAAAAAGATATTTTGGCCTTGGAAAGGGTTCAGAAAAGGGCAACTAAAATGATTAGGGGTTTGGAATGGGTCCCATATGAGGAGAGGTTAAAGCGACTGGGACTTTTCAGTTTAGAAAAGAGGAGACTGAGGGGGGATATGATAGAGGTCTATAAAATCATGAGTGGTGTAGAGAGGGCCGATAAAGAAAAGTTATTTATTAGTTCCCTAAATAGAAGAACTAGAGCCGTTGTCCCAACACGGTGCCCGCGGGCGCGCAAGTGTCCCCTCCCCCTGGCGCCCGGCGGGCAAACGGCCATGCCCCCTGGCGCCCGACAACCTCAAAAGGTTGGGGACCACTGAACTAGAGGACACCAAATGAAATTAATGTGTAGCAGGTTTAAAACGAATAAAAGAAAGTTCTTCTTCACACAGCGTGTAGTCAACCTGTGGAACTCCTTGCCAAAGAAAGCTGTGAAGGCTAGGACTATAATAGAGTTTAAAGAGAAGCTAGATAATTTCATGGAGGTTAGGTCCATAAAAGGCTATTAGCCAGGGGATAAAATGGTGTCCTTGGCCTCTGTCTGTCAGAGGCTGGAGAGGGATGGCAGGAGACAAATCACTTGATCATTGTCTTCGGTCCACTCTCTCTGGGGCACCTGGTGCTGGCCACTGTCGGTAGACAGGATACTGGGCTAGATGGACCTTTGGTCTGACCCAGTACGGCCGTTCTTATGTTCTAAGGGTGGAATTTGGGGAGCATGGGGTGGCAGCAGCCATGCATGCTGGGTCACAGCTTGCTTTTGATCCCATTCTCCGGAAGCTAAGGGAGTGAGGGAAAAGTTCTTGCATCCAGTGCTTGCCCCTGGCACAGCAGCCAGGCGTGAGAGGCATACCTGGCATGAAAGCTGTCTTAACTTCCGGAGAAAGGGATCAAAAGCAAGCCATGTCCCAGCTTGCACAGCTGCAGCCTCCATGGCATTCCAGGAAGTGGAGGCGAGGGGAGAAAAGGAAAAGAAAAGTAAGGATCTTTTCATGGTGGTGCTCAATCCTTACTTTTAAAAAATTTTCCGTGGACCTTCCTGCAGTGCCCATGGACCACAGGTTGGGAACCACTGGGCTAGTAGATTCCCTTCTAGTTAGCTGGTGGAGAAACTAGCCATCCACAGGGAATACTGTAGATTTGGCAAGTCTGCTGCCTGCTTAAAATTCGAAAACAAACAAAACCTTGACATTTTCTCTGTCCCTGGGTGCACTACCTAATATATAGCATGTAATTTTATAAAGTATTCTGTGATAAATTGTATAAGACACAAACAAACAGTTGCATGGAAAGATAGAATAAATGGGAATAGATAATAAAAAATTCAAAAAAGGGGAAATGAGTTAGAGGTGTGATAATTATGCCTTTAGGTATAGCTTACAAACCAAGTCCCCATGGTTTTTCTATGTTTAATGCTCCTGGGGTCAAAGACCTTGTCTGCATATTTGCCTGCACAGCACATAGAACAGTTTAGGCATTATGAATGCAAAGATATTGTATTTTACCTAGGACTTTTTCTGAATGAAAGGTGTGATATAGATGTGTAATATATACATTTGACATACAGATCATATCTCCTTGAAATCTTACTTTTCCTTACTATAATACTGATTTTTAGTTTTAGAGCCTTGTTCATCTGAGTATAACAAGTGAACAATACTTAAGTTCTTTGCCTGTTAGGCTAGCAAAGGATATATTCTTACCACTCCATACACTAGACTCTAGTGACTAGAGGATGCAATGCCTTCTGGGGTGGTGCATAGCAGTAATTTTACAACTTACAGCAACAATACAAGGAAAGGAAGGGCAAAAGAAATGGCTTATCTAGTTTAAAAGGTGGACTTTAGACAGGCAACTTGTAATTACATAAATGGGAATTAGTCCAGATCCAAGGTTAATAGCTCAACTTTCATGAAAAGTGCTATGAAATCTTGACATGTAGTTATGATCTTGGTTTTATATTTTATCCAAAAGAGAGAACCCATGTGGCACAGTGTGCATTCTAACCACCTGACTCTGTGATGTGCCTCAAAGGAGACTTAGCACCGCAGACTAATCAAGGGCAGGGCAAAGATGGCTTTATGACTCCTGGCATCTTGTCACTTCAGCCCAAAGTCACCGGAATGCAGAGTGCTTTAGCCATTCTCTCGCCAGGCCCTAGACTGGTGGCTCCACATGTCACACCTACTTTACATTTCTACCTTGTGAATTCCCCCAGGAGCCACCGCTGCCCATGTACAGCATGGGGGGAGGGGGAGAGACAGAGCAATAGCAGGGGCTAGAAAATTGGGACATTAGCTTATTAGACTCAAAAATAAAAGTGCATCATAGCGACTCACCAACACCACTTCCTGCAGCACTTCCAATCAAACATACACCCAGCCCACCCCTACTAAGTTTGAGAGCTCTAACAGGTTCATCGCACCAAACACTATGGCTGCAATCAGTTAATATAAATAAATAAAATTAATCTTTGAGATTAATGATCCAGATTGCACATATTTTATTCATCTATAATCCTCAATTTAAAAAAATTAGCAGCCCAGTCTGTAGTACAAATGGCTTTGGGCCATAGTGAATTCAAAAGTGAGACGTTAAAGCCTTGAGTAGGAGCTTGGGTTGTAAGACCTTGTGTGAATGACTCCTACCTCATTGCATGCCACTGTATTGTACTGAGCTGGCTAGCAGGTATGTGTGCAGTGTACTAGCACTATTGGATCGCATCAGAATTGTTCAGCTGTGTTTTAAGCAGGCTTCATGTTGCCAACAGCAATTTGTCTTTGTTCAAACAGGGACCTTTGCTTTTAGAGCAGGAGAGAGTTGAATACTGTCTCAACTGTAACAAGGAGGTGCCAGCTGTGTCTCTAGAGTCAACTGCTGGGTTTCTAGATGGCTACTGATTTGTTTCACAGATGATAGGTGGCTTGAACTCAGAGGCACCCTCTCTACTCAAGACTAAATTGTCACCTGATTTATATTGAGGGAGAAGTAATTTAAGTGGTAAAAAAACCCACAAGCAACTGTCTTCCTTTGTATCTAGTCTAGTTTATGTTACAATAATGCTCTGGTCTTAATTAAATGATGTCAGCTAAGTAGATAAGCATGTCAGTCTAGGATCTGATGTGGTTCCCCCCTGGCTTAATGGCTACATTCACAATGATTTCAGTGGGAGTTACATCAGACCCTTAATCTCCTGAGATGAACAACAGCCAAGATTTGGTAATGTGGGCAAAGTAAGTAGCTCTTTTATTTTGTTCCTCTGCAAGAGGTTCCAGGCAAGAACAAATTTAAAAAGTCTTTGTGCCTCACAAAGCATTGTTCCACTTCACTTTATGCCCTTGAAATCAACAAATGTCCTTGCAGTGTCCTAGAATCTAATGAACAGACTTTGGCAAGCTTCTTTGGAAGGAATAGTGTTCTCTATTCAGCTAACACAAAAGCATCAGGAGTGGCATTTGAACAGCAATTTCAATATATTGCTTGTAATGTTTTGAATTATTTTCCCTTACTCTTGCTTAGAACAGGTGCTTTGAAACTTGATGCTCAAATTCACTTTAACTCTCATTTGTTTCCTTCCCTTCACACATCAGGTGGCAATTGGAAGAGCTACTCAGGAGTAACAGAATGATCATGTTTGATTTTTTTTTTTAAAGCAGAATTTTTAAAAGGCTGTGTGTTTTGAAAATAATGTCTCCACTTACAAAGTATTTCACTAATTTTGCAGACATTGTCTTGACTGTGTTATGTTTCACACTCCAGCTCAGACCATGAATGTGTGATATTACAAAAAGACTCCAAAGTGATCAAAATGTGATGTTACCAACTTTGAGAGTCTTTAGAGGAAAAAAAAAGTGAAGTCCCAAAAGCAGCACTTGATCTTAATGAGATGTTTCTTGGTATGCTAAATCATTAAGTTTTATATGACATTAAGGCTACATGTCCACAGTATTGCTAAAGCAAGTCTAGCAAACAGGTGTTTGATACTCCAAAGTAATATGTTGAAAGATTCGTTTTTGGAGCCCAGTGCTAGCCTAGCTACATTACAAACCAGTCCTACACCTCTCTCAGGAAAACAAATCCATGCCCCCAGTATCTCCCATCATTTTAGCATGAGGACACTTCCTCTGTAATTTTCTGCTGGATTTGTAAATAATTGTTTGTCGTAAGTGCACCAAGCCAATATTGCACTGTGCAATGTCATACAACTTGGGGTAAATAAAATCCATGAATTCTGAGAACAGGGTACCCCTCAGCAGAAGTCATTCCTGACTCTATTAGTTGTCTTCCTGCACTTCCAACTGTCCCTTTAGGCCAGGAGCCAGCAGCAGGTAAGCAGGCTATATCAGGGGATCATTCCTGGGGCTATGTTAGACTTCAGGCTTCTTTCGGAAGAAGCTTTTCGAGATCTTCTGAAAAAAATGTCTTCCAAAACAGAGCATCCACACTGGCCAAGCGCATCGAAAAAGCGATCTGTTTTTTCGAAAGATAGCATCCAGTCAGTGTCAATGCTATCTTGCATTCAAGCTGTGATTATTATGGAAGGAATGGCCGCCAGGCCACCTGGGCTTTTTCCTCTTTCCTATTCTTTTGAAAGAACTCCCTCTTCCCTGTCCACACACGCCTTTTTCTGAAAGACATCTTTCGGAAAAAGGCTTCTTCCTCATAGAAAGAGGTTTATCAATGTCGGAAAAAACCCTCTGTTCTTTTTTTTTTTTTTTTTTTTTTTTTGAAGAACGCAATTGCAGTGTGGACGTAAGTGATGCTTTTTCGGAAAAATGACCGTTTTTCTGAAAAAAACCTCTGTAGAGTAGACAACCTAGGGTTAGGAGGATCTGGCAGTGGAAAAGAAGAAGGCGATGGGGAGAAAAGCAGCGATAGAATGTTAGAGAAAAAACTGCCCTCTCCCTCCCCCCCCCCCGTAAAAAGTTTGGCCAGGCCATTTTTGCTATAGTGCGCTGCAGTACTCCTTGGGAGAAACCGGCCGCATCCTTCTTGCATACCATTGCCTTTAGAAAAAGGGAAGGTGTGAAAAGGGGAAAATAGCCTCAGACTCTCCCACCCATCACCTTGGCGTGAGAACTGCGGGGCTTACCTGGTCTCATGAAACCTGCACAGTTTCAGCCCAACCCCTGGGACACAGACCCCCCACTTGGTGACCATTGGGCCATATATGGTAATATGCAAGCGCGGGAAAGCGATGTGCAGACTTGGGGATAAATACCCATCGCACAGTTCGCTCGAGGAGGTCTTCGCAACACACATACCACCGTGCGTGTGCCTTCCCGTATTCTCCAAAGTGCTGCCGGCCTGATCAACCGACCAGCCACCTCCCCCGACTCTCGGGCGTAACCAAGGCCTTCACAACCGAACCGATATCTTTGAAATGTTCCGTGTACTGTGTAAGTTGGTACGTATGATTTGATTTTTTTCTTGTTGTATAAGCTGTGTGTTGTTGTAGTTTTGGGTAGTACATAGAGTTTGTAGTGATCACTTATTTAATTAATGTAGCTGGATATTTTTAGAATAGAGACTGTTCCCTTTGCTATTCCCATCCTTATATCTCTGACATGTTTAACCAGAAATCATAGAATAAATATAATAAATACTGTAAATTCATTATTAACATGGTCTATTAAAAATCTTAGAATAAATACTATAAATTCATCACTGTTATAAATAAATATTTTTTTATTTGCTAAACGGTTCATCTGGTTCTGTCCTCCCCCCCTCCCCCTTGGGTATGCATCATCGGACCTGTGATTCTCGTGACAATAGGCAGGCTGCACTGTATAAGCACAATAGAATTCTGGTCCATGACTAGAGCTTCTAGGCATCACAGTAATAAAAATAATTATAAGAAGACCACTAGCCTGCTGGGAATTGTGGTGGGGGGAAAGAAAATCTGGTACTCATTAAGGTTCTGGTCTCGCAAACACTTATACATGTGTTTAACTTTACTACTGAGAGTAATATCATTGATTTCCACAGTTAAGCATGTGCATAGGAACCTAATCCAAAGCCCATTGAAACGGAAGGGAGTCTTCACACAGATTTAAATAGGCTGAGTTAACGGGAGGCAGTGACCCTGATGAGATGCATATATGCATATGCTTATTTCCTGTGCCTTGGTAAAGAGTACTAAGGAAGGAGCTTATTCATCCTTAGTGATCTGTGGGTTAAATTGTTCCATTTATTACAGCTTACACTTCACCTCTGCTTTCATAAAGGGCACTCTTAGAAAATAGATGGCTACTAAACAGTTTAAACACAGTAATTTGGAAACTGTCCAGATTGTCTTGGCTGTATTGTGTATGTACACTCCAGCTGAGACCAGGAATATGTGTGATATATTTGTGGTCAAAAATAGCTCACATTCCCTAATATGTTTTCAGTGGGAGTCTGTGCATCTGCTTTAAATCTGTCTACATAATAGTGGAGGGGGTCACTTGGATTTGAATGGGATTAAAGGTGAGATTGAAGTGATGCTTAAAATTCAAAAGTTTCCAAGGGATAGCCATGTTAGTCTATAATTGAAAAAACTTTAAAAACAACAAATAGTCCTGCAGCACCTGAGAGACTAACAAAACATGTAGATGGTATTATGAGCTTTCGTGGGCACAACCCACTTCTTCAGATGAATTATTTGGTTTTTTTTTTTTGTTTTGTTTTTTGTTTTTTAATTCAAAGCAGCCCAACCTGTCCCATAGTGGATTAATCCTATGACTGACTTGCTGGAAACCCCATCAGCCTAATTCCAGGGAGAGATACTTTAAATGAGCTGCAAATGGACAGTTTAAATGATATGCACATGGGGGAAAAGCAACTAGTGTTTAATTGAAGTGGTGTGTGTGTGTGTGTGTGTGTGTGTGTGTGTGTGTGTGTGTGTGTGTGTGTGTGTTTTTAAGATAAACAAGACAGATTGGGAAACTGTTTTGTTCTCCCTTCACTGCGGCAAAGCAAACTTTCCCACAGAGTTTGAGGGAGATAATCTGTATTTTAGCCATACTGGTGAATTTGTAGTGACAAGTTTTCATTTTAAATGTTTAAGAATTTCCTGAGTGGCTCTCATGCAATTACTTTGATTAACAATGAGGTTTTCAGACCAAGATGAAAGAGATTTGGAGGCATTCAGAGGACATAGCTTCATACTACTCCTCTTTCAGCTCTGTTTATTTTTCACAGCTTTTTTAACACTTGGACCAAGTTCTCTTTTGAAAATAAATAGGGAGAAAAATATTTCACTTCTCCATATCCTTTGAACATGCTTTCCAGAGATGCTGGATGTAACAAGGATTAGGAAACATGCTTGTTCTGATTTTGAAAACAGACAAACAAGCTCAGCCTCCTGCCCTGATCTACAGTAAGAACACAGAAATGTGATTTTTATAGGAAAAGTAGATTTTTTTAACAGAAAAAAAGCCATGGCTTCTGATTGTCACTTTTGTTACCAATATAACCTTTAAAACAGGCTGAGATATTGTCATTTTGAATTAAGTAGAAAATGTGACCTCAAATGTAGCTAATTCAGGTCTCTTTATCTTTAATTTTAAAATATGAATGCCTTAAAGATAACCGGGAAAAATATCAGTTCTGTGGCATTTGCTCATTGTAGTGGAAATTCTGCGGTTTTATTTTGGGATTTAAAAAAAAAAGTGGAAAGCTCTCAACACTTATAAATAGGGTTGCCAGATGGTTTAACCAAAAATACTGAACACTGCCCTTCCCTCCCCCCCCCCCAAAAAAAAAAAAACATCGGGGAAAAAATTTTGTTGGAGGGCAGGAGGGGAGACCAAAGTTGTTGAGGAAAAAAAGGACTGAGTTATTAAGCAAAAATAATAATAATAATAATTAATAATAATAAATAAAACCGCATTAAAACAGCATGGCCCTTTCAGTGTGTGCAGAGTCAGAATAGGGATAGGAACAGGGGAGCGGTTGAGCACTAAGACCCAGGGAAGTCATTGCTTCCCCTTGGTCTTCAGGCTTTTTGCGAGAGGTTATTTTGTGTTCTTGATCAAGCCAGAACGCAGCTTCCCTGCGGAACTAGGTAAGCAGGGGACCAGGGGGCAGGATGTGTTGGGGGCTGGGGAGGGTGGGGGAGAGGCTGTGGGCTGGGCCTGGTTGCTGAGTGTGTCGTAGGGTTGCCAGGTGTCTGGTATTTTTGCCTCCTGGCAGGGGAAAAAAACAGAAAACTGACAGTTTAGGTGCCGGTATTTTCTGAATTTTTTTACCAGACAGGAGGTGAAAATACCGGACTGTCCGGATCAATACCGGATACCTGGCAACCCTATTTATAAAGTAATACAGGAGATCTGCATTGTATTCCCACAGCACAGCACGCAGCGTAGTGCCATAAGACATTAGCTCAGTGCATACCATCAAGAATCATACTCTGGATCGACTCATGTCCCCAGGGAAAATCCTGGCAGGGTATGCTCAAGTCATCAGAAAGCTGGGCAGGCAGTAGTCACCCACATGACATTTTACATGGAGCCAGTTTACCTTGGTTCCTGACCGGCTGCAAAACAAGGCAGGCTCCACTCACTTTGAGAAGCTTCCACTGCACTCTCCTGAGACCATCAAATCTGCATCCTCAGAGGCAAGAAAGAGAAAACCCAATTTCTGTTCACTGGAGATAGTTGGTGGAAAGGATTACTCTGCTGCCAGCTAGCTCTGTGAGCTGTTCATAGGGTTGCCAGGTGTCCAGTATTGACCTGGACAGTCTGGTATTTTCGCCTCCTGTCCAGTAAAAAAAAAAAAAAAGAGAGAGAAAATACCAGACACCTAAAATGTCCGGCATTTTATTTTTATTTTTCCCCCCCTGAAAGAAGACGAAAATACCGGACACCTAGCAACCCTATGACACACTCAGCAACTGGGCCTAGCCCCCGGACTCCTGCCCCCAGACCCCCTGCTTACCTGGTTCTGCAGGGAATCTGCTTTCTGGCTTAACTAAGAAAACAAGATGGCAGCCGGCAAAAATCCTAAAGACCCCAAGCAAGGGGAAGCAATGCCTTCCCTGGGTCTTAGTGCTCAACCCTTTCCTATCCCTATTCCGACTGTGTGCACTTAAAGGGGCCAAGCTGTTTTAATGCTGTTTTATATTTATTTATTTATTGCTTAATAACTCTCGGGGTCCCTTTTTGCTCAAGAACTTTGGTCTCCCCCTTTTTTCCCCCTCAACAGAATTTTTTCTCTGGTTTTTTTTTGGGGGGGGGGGGAGTAGGAGGTTCAGTATTTTTGGTTAAACCATCTGTCATCCCTAGCTGTTCATTTCTCATGGAAATATAGGCAATACTTAATGTAATGTAATTTCATTTTCTTCAGCAAATGCTCAAACAGGATTAGGGCTTTTTTTTCTGACCTAACCAGCTCCAAGAAAGAGAGCAGAGACATAGCCAGCTCTCCCATAACTACTTTATCAGCTGGAGCATGGTACCAAAGAGAGGCACAGAACTCTGCTTCTGGCACTTAGTGGCAACATATGTACCTCCATAGCCAAGACGGGAGAAGTGAGGGCTGGACACACCCCTTAACCAGCAGGCTACCGCTCCTTGGAAATGTTTGTGCAGGCAGGCATGTTGGCTGGCCTCTCTTCTAACATACACCTGGGTGCAGTAGAAGGATATCAGTCAAAAGTAAAAAGGTGGGACAGCACCTGCATTAGGGATTGGCCGTGATCAACTGTCCATTCACCAAAGACAGCAGCAGAGAGAGAAAGTCATTAGACCTACCCCACAGAAGACAATATCAGGAAGATTTGGGGAGGGGTGAGTTGGGGGACAGAGGGCCATGTGTCTCAGGTGTGGGAGGGTTGGATAGTTTATAATGAAAGGAATTTCTGAACCATTTGGGGGGGTCCTCTGTCAGTTGCTCTAGAGGTTGGTGATACTAAGGTTAGATTATAGCATGATTATACATGTAATTAAAAGTAACAGTCATGAGGGTGAAATCCATGCAGTCTGCATGGAGACTATTTAAAACACCATAATAAAGGTGAAACTAAAATATATCCAGCAAATAAAACTAAAGGGGCAAATAAAGGCAAAAATTTCTCCTTTAAAAATTAGAAGTCAGAGGCTAGTGAGGAAAATAAGTGCATAAACACTAGCAAGTCAAGTACAAGATTATAAATGTACAAGATTATAAACATATAAGGCAAGTCGAGGAAAAAATATGAAGAGCAGCCAGCTAAAGAAAAAAAACTAACAGTGGGGAAAAAAAATTAGGTACAGAAACTGGGTTAGATGGACCACTGGTCTGACCTAGTATGGCCATTCTTAAATTCAAAGTTGGGGCTAGAATTGGCATTTTTATCTTACTCCTCTTGGAATCATAATGTACATACTGTAAGAATCTGTTGGGTTTTGGGAACATTGTGCAGTCTAGGTGGGAAACTGCCTTTGTCTCATATAACACCATAAATAACCAGGATCAATAAATACTGTACTCTTAGACTCAGATTGAGATTTAAAGACATTCATCTTCCTGAAAGGTATCTGCAGGAATCAGCCCAGTTCCCCATGCCAATTCTGGACATGAAATCAGAGGGCATATATCGTTGGTCATTCCCACTGGACATAGCCTGAGCCTTTCCGAATGCCTGTTGAGCTATATAGTTTTTAAATGCTGGGGTAATATTAAAGGGGTTATTCTATTCCACCTTTTCTCCACTGATCAAAGCTGAGGGCCATATTAATGTTGTGTACAATTTTAAATGCCACAAATAATAAAACTTCAAGGCAGAAGAGTCAGATAATGGCACAGAGAGCAGATGATATCAAGCTGGGAGGAGTTGCAAGCACTTTGGAAGAAAGAATTATATTTCAGAATGATCTGGACAAGCTGGAGAAATGGTCTGAGGTGAGTGGGATGAAATTCAACAAGGTCCTTGAACCATCACAGGCTACATCTATATTGCACCATAGTTTGAAATAAGATACACAATTTGAGCTACACAGAACCAAATTTTGAAATAACCCACTATTCCAAAATGTCCCTTACTCCTCTTGGAATGAAGATTACAGGGACGTGGGAATAGTGAGCCCGAAATAATGGGCTTGCAGTGAAGATGCAGGATAGCTATTTCGGGATACTCTGGTACCTTGAAATACCGTTGCAGTGTAGACATAGCCACAGAAAATAAAACCATGAGGAACTGAGAAGCCTTGTGAATTGAATTTGCAAAAATATTTGTGGAAGGTTTTTGTTTACCCCTCCCAAAATCTCCAATTTTTCCCATTCCTAAGAATTAATATAGCACAAAAAGGTATTTTATTCAATAACAAAAGAGTAGATAAAGCCTAAAGAGTTGTTCTCAATAGGAACCAAACTAAAGTATGAAAAATAATATTTTTGTGAGCAAGTTGGTTGAAAGGTTTGCCAAGTCCAAGAATGAACTAGAGCTATGTTTTGTCTTGTAATAATTGTTTAGGTGGCTAGAGTGTAGGAATCTATTAACAACAACTGACATGAAGGCAATTCACCCTGTTTTCATCATTATATTTCAAGGCTGACAGCTTGTATGTGCTGGAAAAAAACCCAACTGATATTAAAGGAATTTTCTAAGTTTCTAATACACATGCATCTAAAAGATCTATATTTAGCCAACTATAAGAGTATCCTTTCTTTCACATTGTTGAACATATAAGTAATGTGTCTGAACAGATCCTAATACAACTGGGTTTAAAAAACTGGTTCAATTTTTAAAATATCATTACCTTTTACTAGTGTGCTTTTAAAACTGTATTACTGATAATATAGTATGTATGTATTTTAAAAGTAATTTCCCTGGTGTCTAATAAAGCGTTCCAACAGAGTTTTGTTCTCAAAACAATTTTAATGCATATTTTTGTCTTTTGGTTGTATTTTTGCCCCCTAGGCACTACATTTTTGTAAAAAATTGCTGGCTAAGTAACACCAGACTCAGGAAAGACGGCTGGCCATGAGGGACCTCCCAAATGAGAAGCCCTTTCAGACTGCAATACAAATATGTTCTGTAATGAAAGCAGAAACCCGCTTGTATTTTAGCACACAAGCAAAGGCAATGAAATGCAGCCAGGTTTTGACTCTGAGAAGTTAAGGGGTTCTCGCATTCCAGCTCTGGCAAGAATCACAATCATTTCTAATTACATTTTTCATATTTGAAATAGCAAACCCAGTAGCTAGCCCGTCAGAACAAAGTTTGAAAAATTATTTTAAACATTGGTATTTAAATCAAATGAGAGAGTGCAGCTGATCTCAAACATCAGATCAAAAGCCAAGCTAGCCCATAAATTGGGCATCTGTAAAGTGGAATTTTGCTTCAAAAGGTTCTCACTCTTTCAGTGGTGAAATCACAGGAAATGCCATGTGCATAGAATTAAAGATTTGGAGCTACAGCCTCCTGCAGTCCACTGTGCAAGCTCGACATGGGAAAGAGGGCAGGAAGGGGCTCTCTTGTTTTTCACCTATGCAAGCAGCTGGACAGGATCTCATCCTAGTATTCCAGAGAGCACAAGAAGTGAGGTCCGCATACACACATCAACTTGTGCACTATGGCCACATCTGGGTGTGATCTGCTGGCTGGAGACATAGGCAGCCGTCCAGCTGGCTGCAGCTTAGTTCTGCATGCTGTGCCTTTACAACAAACCAGCAGAAAATTCCCCAATTGCACACATTCCCCCCCAGATTCTGGGAGTACTGCATGGGCCAGAGGTCTGTGAGGTGTATTCTTTCGCTAGTCTTCCTCTACCCTTTGAAAGCACAGGCCAAGAAGGCATAGGGAGACTTGTCCCAGTAGCACACCATGTGTTATCAGAATTAAGGTTCATACCTCTGGTTTTTCTCAGACATGTCCTCCTTTTCAGTCCTTCAATCTCCATCTGGCCGGGTTTTTTAAATATCTAAAAATGTCGGGGATTTTTCCCTGCTCATTCTTTTTCAAACAAATTTAGATATATTTATATAGAACCTTGGAGCAGGGACGCGCAGAGCCCTGCTCAGCCCAGCCTCAAGCCGCCTTCTAGGGACTGCAGCTGGGAGATCCCAGCACCTCCGCGCGCTCAGGCATACCAAGGGGTGCTCGTTTGCATACCCACAATGCATTGCACACGGTGACCTGAATCTCTGGCCCATGATCTGGGTTTGCTCCCGACTTCTAGTTCCGATGCTAAAACTCGGGCTTCCAGTGTGCCTGTGCAACAGGCTGCAGAAGGTATTGGGGGAGGGGGTTGCTGGCGGGCGGGTCCCCTCTTTTTTTTTTTTTTTTTTTTTTGTGAAGTTCAAATATGGTAACCCTAGTCAGGATGACAATACTCCTACTCAGAAGAACGCTAGAAAGGAAGGGGTCCACGTTACCTGACCTTCCAGTGAGGGTATGGTCAAACCTACATCTAACTGGGCATGGGCTGCTGTGTGATGCCACAGCTGCACATTGTTCCTCTTTTGAAGAAACACTTTGCCTTCATTCTCCTTACCCATCCTAATCAAGGCTAGCAGAATTGCTCTTGAACCATATGCACAGACAGCTCCACTTTGCACGTCTCCCCTGGCGGGTGGGGGCCCATAGCAAGCATAGCATTTTGCCTTTCATGTATCCCACTGCGCCTAGGTGTTGTAAAGGGTTGAAAGACAATGTAATCTGCATGCCATAGAATCTAGACTGACCTTTTGCTGTTATGCCTCTGCTGTGTCTGAGCTGCGCTCTGAAGTTCTATGCAGAAGCTTCTCAATAGTCTCCCTTTTGGAGCAGTAAGATATGCTCCTGCTCAAGGCTACACAGGAGGCGTTTTTATGATTGTTTTATTTTTATAGGATGTTTACAAGGCACGTCAAAGAATCAGGCATGTTCTCTGCTATGAGAAGCTTACAAGCTAAGCAGCTATAGAAATGAAGCATGTGTGGATGGGAGATGGAACATCAAGTGTCTGAGGCATGAAGTTAGTGTGCACCTGGTTAATGCCACAATGTTTTAATTATCTGCTGTGTTCACTCTCCTTTGACAGCCTGTAGGATTCATAGGCCCTATAAATGGAGTAAACTCTTAACTCATGTCCGATGAGGAAAAGTACATGCTTCCCCTCCCCTTGACGTGCTCAGAGACCAACTCTGAATCAAAGTTTTATTCTGCTGCCTTCTGGGCAACTGACTCTGAGACTTGCCTAGCCCACCTTTCCTCACCCCGTTCCCAAAGCATGAACATTCATGTTAAGCAATGACTCACAAAGAGCCTGCTGTCATGGTCAGTGCTATAAAGAGGGCCAGCAGCCTTTAGCAGCTGTGCATGGCTTCCGACTAACACTGCTGAACAAGTAAATACCTGGTTTATGAAGGGCAAGTCTTAAGAGCGGGGCACAGGTATTGGACACGGATTTGATATTTCAGTACATGGTGCATGAAGAGGGGCTGAGCAGAGACTTCATTAGACCATATGTACGGCTCAAATCTGTGTCAAAGGCATGTTGAAGAAAAAGGCTCTGAGAAGGCGCCATTTCTTTCCTCCTCCCACTGCACTGGGCATGAAATTGGTGGGAAAATGAATGGAACATGGGCGTTAAAAATGAATTAGATGAACAGGTGTGAGCACCAGTGGTATATAGGAATTACCTGCTTTCAAGACTCTATAGCATATCCTTGAATAGAGGCTTGTGTCAGCCATAAAGCATTTTCTTTTATGTTTGAGTACAGTTGGAGTGAGGGCTTGACTCCTTCATAGGACCCAGTTCTGCAACACCATCCTCTAGGTTCTGGGAAAGCACTGGGAGATGAGGGAGCCTCTGCAGAACTGGTGAATCTGTGGACTAGGTGCACTGCATTCATCATTCCCCCATCACCAAGGTGGAAAACATGCTTAGACTCTAAGGGTATGTCTACACTACCCTCCTAATTCGAATTAGGAGGGTAATGTAGGCATACCGCAATTGCAAATGAAGCCCGGGATTTGAATTTCCCGGGCTTCATTTGCATAAGCGGGGCGCCGCCATTTTTAAATCCCCGCTCGTTCGAACCCCGTGCAGCGCGGCTACACGGGGCACGAACTAGGTAGTTCGAACTAGGCTTCCTAGTTCGAACTACCGTTACTCCTCGTGGAATGAGGAGTAACGGTAGTTCGAACTAGGAAGCCTAGTTCGAACTACCTAGTTCGTGCCCCGTGTAGCCGCGCTGCACGGGGTTCGAACGAGCGGGGATTTAAAAATGGCGGCGTCCCCGCTTATGCAAATGAAGCCCAGGGAAATTCAAATCCCGGGCTTCATTTGCAATTGCGGTATGCCTACATTACCCTCCTAATTCGAATTAGGAGGGTAGTGTAGACATACCCTAAGAGACTAATGCTTCTGCAATGTTCAGCACCACATTTGTAGAAGTCAGTGGAAGCAAGTGCTCAGCATTCCTAAAAATTGCACTAATATGTGCAGTCCCCTCTCCCCATTGATTCTGAGGACAGACCACAGTAAACCTCATTTTATGAGGAAGAACGCCTTTTTTCAAATTCTTGAATGCAACAGGGCTGTTTTGAAAGAGAGCATCCAGACTGCCTAGGTTCTCTCTTGAAAAAGCGGCTTGCTTTTTTGAAAGAAATGGTTGCAGTCTAGATGCTCTCTTTTGGAAGAGGCTTTTTCGAAAGAGTGTTCTGAAAAAGCCTCTTTCGAAAGAAGCTTGTAGTCTAGACGTAGCCTCCGAGCTGAGCACGCACAGAGTTGGAACGCAATGTGACCACACAAAGGCTGTGTGAGAATCCCAAGGTAGCTTCAGCAGACACCCAAAGATTTGGGGGTGGGTTCCTGAGATTCTTCTACTGGGAGCAAGCCCCATCACCAAGTCTATTTCTGCTCCCCATTGGAAGACATTCAGAAAGAAGCATCAGAGATTTCATCTTTCCTGGACTTTTCCTTCAAGCTTTCCCATGGGATGTCACTCTTTGGCATATTGACTTCATTGGGTATTTTCTGGCACAAGGAGAGTGTACAAGGACTTCAGGATTTGGCTTGATTATGATGGATAAATTATTGATACCAAAATCTGACTATTGACCTCAGAGCAGTGTTCCCAGTTGCATGCCCAACAAACAGAGCAAAATTTGGTCCCTGTTCCAAAAAATTAGGTTCTGACTTTCACTATGTCGATCCTCTTCTTTATGGCATTATTATAGTAAAGCGGAGTGTTACTACCCTGTACAGTAAAAAGCAGGAAATGGATTTAGCTAAAACTTGGTGTTGTCAGAGGTTTGGTTTGTAACAGGTATAGAGGACATGAAACAGTTAAACTTTTTCAGCTGGAAAATGAATTAAAGATAAAACTAGCAGCCTGGTGACCTCCTGCTGCTAAGACAACAGTAATTCAGCAGCCACAGATCGGCATTTTCATTAGATCCATTTCCAGAAACACACAAGACTGGACAGCACAAAAATGGGGAATCTGTAACACAGAACGACTGAAGCTGGAGGCGCAGGAGAGTCAGAGCAAAGACAGCCCTGGGATTTAACGAAGGCTCCTGGTTATTTCCCTTTGGCTGAGCGGGTAGGTGGAGGGGGAAGATCTTATAACTGGGATCATACATATATATTTTCTCTTCTGTTATGAACCCCCCCCCCTTCTATCAAGCTTTGTTGTATATAGTTTTATCGTTAGAAAGGTAACTGTGTAAATACTATATAACTAGATGGCAAACTCATCTTTATAAATTAGAATGCCAGGAGCAACAGTCTGACATTCAGATGAAGTATACTCAAATAGTACGAGCTGTATTCCACTGAGGGAGAGCAGATGGCTCATCGATTAGTATATCTAAGTTGTTGACAATTTCTCCCAGTGTTAATAAAGGAATACAGCTAAAGATTTACCAGATCCAGCAAAACAGAACTTTTTAGAGAATTGAAATTTAGGCACCAGGAGGGCTTTAGAACAGCATGGGGTTAGTAAGATAATTCCGTGCATGCAGTAATGGAAGATGCTATAGTTTTAAACATTTTCCTGTAAGGAAGACATTATGAACAAAATTGATGTCATTTTTGACTGGGCTGATGGGCAGATCTTTAAAACGTAAATGCAAATAGAGTAGAATGCTTATTTACAATTTCTAAACAACGGAAGAATCCTTCCATATGACTGTAAACTATCACACTGTAAACTTCCACATTGAGAACATCATGGTCTGATTCTAAGTCATATCAGATGTTATCCAGTTTTGTCAAGCCTTTGTTGTCTTCCCTGCTCTACTAGATGTTGAGCAAAAATAAATTGTGAGAAGTAAAACTTCCATATCTCAGTGGCCCAGAAACGCTATTTCCCTTAGTGTGCTTGCATATTTTGCAGAAGTTAATGATCTTAGCATTTATTCATGTTTTTACCATTTATCATATTAACAAAATTATATTAAAATAATCAAAACTGGATGGAAAGACATGACCTTTTAAAGAGGAAAAATGTGCATTACATTTAACTGAACAGAAGACAAACTGTAGCATATTCCAATTATCTTTGATATTCATCTCTCAACCGTGGTCACTAATGCCATATGAATTAAAACAAACAAACA